>NC_066585.1:219202133-220576133 GCF_024323335.1 Lathyrus oleraceus
TGGTTGAGTAGTGGCGGGATTCCTCTGCATCATCTGCCTGAGCTCTTGCTGTCCCTGAGCCACCCCTTGAACCACATCCATGAATTGGTTCATGCGGATCTTCATCTCGGCGAACTCTGCCTGTAGGCTTTCCATTACTCTCTGTTGGTTTCTGCGGGTACCGTACCGGTGAATGCCTGGGTCAGCTATCCTGATTATGGGACACCAAATAAACTGAGAATACTATGGAGGTACCTGTTATGCACGACATGCTAATGTGTATGCAAATGCAATGACATGTTTATCAGTTCCACAAGTATTCTACCCCCTTGATTCCAGTCTCACATTTGATAAACAGTGTAAGAAAAAAAAACCCGACTAGAATCAAGAAGAAGATATGAGCCCCTGGGAATAGATAAACATGTGTTAAATGATATGAATGAAAAATGATGTGAATGCAATGCAGTGGCCTGGGAATCCGGATCACTGTATCTGCTTGAACATCTGTCAGGTTGCACTGTCTAGAGAGAAATTAAGAGCACACCAAACAAAGGTCATGGGATAGATCATGCTATCCTTAATATCAACCACCCATTTTGGTGGATTATGGTTTACACCTTATCAACACCCAAGTTTCATTGATATTAAGGATACCTGATCGGATCAACCATGAATCAAGGGTTTGTTGCAAGTCACGAGCATGAAGTTTAGGTTAAGAACCACCCAAAAGGAGTGTACTAAGGTTTAAACCTGCCAAACATGTTCTACAAAAGGTTCCCATAGTCAAAATCCCATCTTTCGGATATTATCGGAGGAACGACTACTCGTATTCCAAAAATATTCTCAAGAGAGACTCTTATGAGTGTAATATCACGTAACAATCGTATCAAATCTTACACTTGAACGACTTTCGCACTACGTCCTATGAATAGGCCAAGATGGGTTTGGTAAACTAAGGTCCTTGGCTTCTAAGGTCTATATTGGAAAAAGTAATGTCTAACCACAACTTACTTGTGTGACATTATTGATCTCAACATGACCTCCACCAAGTGAATGGGCTTGCAAGTCAACTTGCTAAGGAATAACTCCACACAAGTCGACAAGACTATGCCATTCTCCTACCCTAAGTGCACTCGAGTTCGGGTATAGAACTCATCTCACAAAGATCACCAAGCAGCCATAGCCAGCTAACAGATACAGCAATGATATGTACACAATGCAATAAGGTAAAGCAGGTAAATAAATAACTGTACAAAAGCATGAACACCCAATAAACAAACAAACTACAAAAGCTAGGAGGGACTTGCTTAGGGAAACCGGGTCCCCAGCAGAGTCGCCAGCTGTCGCAACCTGAAAAATACAGTGTGCGAAAAAAACAACCGGCGAAAGAAAATGACAGAAGAGTCGCCACCGTGCGTTATTTATCCCAAAGGAGGGAAAGGAAACGCTCGAAGTAAACCTGAAAAGAGGAAAGGAAAAGACAAGGTCTCGCAACCAAATCTTGGGTTCGGGAGTCGGTTATGCGAAGGGAAGGTATTAGCACCCCTACGCATCTGTAGTACTCTACGGGATCCACTTTTGTAGTTCTGGTCTAAAGGGTGTGAGTTTATCTTGTGTTGTTTACTAAAAAGGGGTTAAATGAAAATGACTCGCGCAGATGTCGCATCCACTGCATACGTATCTCATCTGAATATGAGAATCAGAGTCTTCGTAGCTCGGCTGACCTATGGGTTGGAGGGTGTATGCTCGCTAAGACATCGCGTCTTATGCCGACGTATCTCATTTGGAATGAGAATCAGAGCAAGCCGTAGTTCGGCTAACTACGGGGTTATGGATTGGGTTTTGGACGAACGACGTTACTACGCAATCTACCGGATGCTCGACCTTTGGAGACTTACTCACCTGTAGTAGAAGGAGTAAACGTGTGTTTAGGAGAAGAAAAATCAATGAAGGGTTAGGGTTTGGGATGCTCATGCAAAAAGGCAGTCCTTGACGAAGGAACCGCGCTACCTGCGGGGATACGAACACATACAAAACAAACATGTATAAAGTAAATGTGCCAACAAGGTAATCAGAATAAATCTCCCAAATGGTATCCCACAAGCAAAGTGGAATATCCAGCGAGCTATCCCTGCAAAAGTCATGTGAGCCTTCACAAAAACTCAACAAAAGGGTTAGGAGAAAACATGCTATGACAAACATAAGTTAGATTAGAGCAAAACAGTATGGTTTTAGAAACCTCAAACCCTGTGGCATACACTTCAGAAATTAAACGATTAAGCATTCAAGGCATTATTTATACATTCATACATAATTATCACACATTTAGAACATTCAAATTGAAGGCGTAAAATAATGGGAATAGGGCAAACCTGATTGGAGAGCTTGATTGAAATTGAGTTACACCCATGAGGTTTACAAAACAATCTTTAGGGTTTATGTGAGGCAGAGGTAATTTTGTGCAGTTGAGTTCCCTTCAGGGTTTGGAGGCTGCTCTGAACTCTGTTAGCTCTTCTCTCACTATCTTTTTCCCCATGGTTCTTCTCTCACTATCTTTTTCCCAGACAGGGTAATAGGAATAGAATGTCTTTGTTTCACTGAAACTCTAAATTTATAACCTGATTTGTGTGGACCTGTGGGCTCAAATGAGAGAGGTCAAAGTCCAAGATTTTTCTTTTATTTATTTATTTATTTATTTAATTTTTTCGTTTCCATATTTTTTTTTCGTTTTCCATTTTTTTTTTCGTTTTTTGTTTTTTTTTTCAAAACACGTTGGCTTCGCCTAGCGAGCATGATAGCTCATGAACAAACCTTTGCTGCTTCAAGATTAACGTTTTGACTGACGAATAGACCCCTGTTGGAAGTAACTCAAGTCTTTCCCTTCTTGGATCCGATTCCGATTGCCATAATGAAATGCAAATGCTAAATGACCTAAAAATGTATGCATGGGGTGTAAAGCGTATGCTTTCAGGAAAAATGAAGGGTAAATTTTGGGGTATTACAATATAAATATATAATATTTATTTTCATAAATAAATTAAGTATTATATTTTTTTGTAATCAATAATGGGGATATTCATGAGATAAATCTCTAAGGAAATTTTAGGGTTTCAGAGTTAAAAAATATTAGGGATAAGAGATATAATACTTGAGTTTATATGATTATCCTTTAAATATTTTTATTAAATAAATATATAATATCATTATTAATTTATTTTCTTAAATAAATAAATTATTATATTTTTGCAATTAAGCAAACGGGAAAAAATCAATTAAACACATTTCAAACCATAAGTCCTTTGCCCTTGAGCATTAAGACATTTTTTTAAAAATTAAGTATTTTTCCTTTTCAAATGCATGAGAATTTTTCAAAGGATAAAAACAACCAAACAACCAACATTTTTGAGATGAACTACAGTGCTCTGATCCTTCAATAAATTTGAGGGTACAAAGGCATAGAGTTGTAAGACTCTAGCGAGTATAATAATCAAAAATATTTTTTAAGTTTGCATTTATTAAAATGAGAAAACATTTTTGGAAATAAATAATGAATTAAACAACGAATAGATGATAAACAAACATCTTAAGCACACACTAACCCTAGAATTAGAGGAGGATCCCATTGAGTACAATGGAGGTAAGGGGTGCCTAGCACCTTCCCCTTAATTAACTGACTCCTGGACCTAGCATATCACCCTTAGTTTGTAGGTTTTATCATTATCTTCATGTTCCTTAGGAATGAATAAAGGATGGTGGCGACTCTATCATTTTTTCAGCCGCGACAAGTTGGATTTGGAGGATGCGTCTGTGATGTTGCATCAAAGTCGTTTCTTGGACGCATCGTTACCGTTGCTCCGTGTTCGGTTGAGGAAAGTGAGATTATGCTCGTGGCATTAAGTTTTTAAGATTCAACTTGAAACTTGGTAGTCATGTGAATCTAGGTGTGTTATTAGGTGATCTGGGCCTTTTGGCCCAACCAGGCGTGTTCTTTATGCACCATACTCCTCTAATGGTTCTTACCCCTAGCCCAATACACTAATCCTCTCTTAATCCTTTAATTTGTATTAATTTATTTAATTTTGTTTTTTGTTTTGATTGATTAATGATGTTGTTGATCTTTCTTTTAATCTTGTTAGAATTAGGATAATTCTTGATTTTTGTTAATTAGGATTATCATTAGATATGATTAATTAGGTTTAATTAGGAATTGTAGTTTAATTAGATTGATTATATTTAATCATATTTTTGTTCTTAATTTGATTTTGATTTTTCAGAAGTTAATGCAATTGTTGATTAATCATGCCATTAATTAGTATCACTTGCCATTAGGGTTTGATAATCCTCTTTTTTACATTTTGTTCATGATAGAATAGTATGCTTAAAATGTTGATTTTGTCCACTAGGTTAATTTCCATTCAACTTCACATTTGCATTGTGATTATCATGTTGATGAGTAGATTAGATTTCAAATTGTGATTTAGATTGTTAATTTGCCTTTGGTTAATTTGAGTTCCTCATCCATGTTTAGGTTGATTTTTAATCATTAGTTTTAATGTAGATTTTGATCTTCCATTTAATTGGTTCATTGGTTTGTGACCATCTTATGAAAATTAAAAATGTCATTTCAATTTGTATGATGTATGCCTTGTGTATTTCATTTCATTTGCCATGACCATGTGATTAGTCTTATGATTAATTGTCAATATTGATCCACTTTCCATTTAAATTGATAATTGTCAGTGAACATGTTTATTTTTATGCATTAATTTTATTTGCCTTGATTCCACACTAACTCCACTTACTTGTGTGTTTACATAAACCATTGTGAATTCATGTTCAATTCAAGCTACTTTCCTATTATGATCATTAATCAAAATTTGTCTTGTATTGTTTGAGGACACCATACCACTTGATTGTTTTAGGCATGGTGCTTGGATTGTAACTTGTATGGTTTCCATTCTTATCTTTTTGTATTATTTGATAGCATCCCTTCATTGTGGTTCACATGTCCCCCCATCCCATGCAAGTGTAATAGCTTAGGGTTCACATTCTTTTATAGCTTTCCATGCATGCTAACTAAACAAAAAAAACCAAACGATAAAAAGACAATTTTCAAAAGACAAAAAGCACACTTGCTCCAACGTCAAGTGTTTTCCAAATCAAACTCACTTCGCTTCAACATGAGTGCTTGATCCAAAGTCAAATATCTCATTGCGTACCATTATCTCATCTCTTCTCAATCTATCTTTATCTCTACCTCCATTCCTCACACACACTCTTTTCACAGTAAATTTCAAACACTTAATCCAACTCCAAGTGCCTTTTCAAAATCTTTTCTCAACAAACTGGAATGCAAAAATAGGGTGTACGTACTTGTACACAACATTCAAGTACTTGGGTTATCGGCCATACCCAGCTTGTGGCCCAATGCTTGACTTCCTCCCCAAAACATCTAACAATAAAACGAGTTCAATTTGGTGCTCTAAGAGAGAAAAAGAGTGGTTAGGATGTCATTGTCCTTTCAATTCCCGAGTATTCTGATTGTTGGTCGTACTTTGCCAAGGGTCAGATGCGTGTCTCCCTCTAAGCACCAATGATTAAACTCGCCAAACCATTTCACAGTAAAAAAACTTTTTGGATGAAAAAGAGTAATTAGGATGAAACTGTCCTATCAACTCCATAGTATTCAGATTGTTGAATGTACTTAGCCAAAGGTTAAATGCTCGTCTCCAAGTCTAAAATCAACCCAACCAATCAAATCATTTTCATCCTTAGGACATCTTTCAAAAACTTCCTTTTTAGAAAGGGCATGTTACTTCCGCTCTATTGTGAATGAAGCTTAAGCCTCCATGCATGAGAAAACAAGTAATGCTTAACTGCTAGAGTGTGATCAAAGCGCATCCATTCTATCGCAAACAAATAAACTCCTAAAGCTCACATGCTCGAGAATACAAGAAAGTTGATTGTAGAACATGAACATCAACACTATTCAATAAAAACAATCAAACAAATACTTTGTTTATTCATCAGAATTACAGAGCTCCAACTTCCTTATTGCATGAATGAGGATACATATGCACACGATTTTGAAACCTTGGCGAGCACAATATTTTAAAACTTATTTTGATTTCTCTTCTCATCTTATTACGATAGCAAGTAACATTCAGATAAACAACATCCATATGCATTGATACAAGCATAGTGGTTCCTATCGAGTACGATGGATGTGAGGGGTGCTAATACCTTCCCCTTGCATAACCGACTTCCGAATCCATCTTAGTTGTGAAGACCATTCTATTTGGGCTTTTATTTCTATTTCCCTTTCCTTTGGAATAAATAAAATTCGATGGAGACTCTGTACTTTTTACAATGCGACAATAAGGAATCTCAAAGGGTAGATGCCCCTTAGATTCTATAGCCGAAACATCTTCTATCTTCTTTGAGTATCCAATTTGAACCAAACTTTGGTTCATCATTTTTTGAATACAACTCTTCATATTTTCACATTGGTCTGGGTTACACCGACAAATCTTGCAATCACCATGTAACTCTTCAAATACCTCGTAACCAATCAATCTTTCACATATTCTAGACATAGGTGCTTTTACTTAGTCACCCGTCTGGATGAAGACACTATCTTCTGATTTTTCAATGGCATTGATAGTTGGGCCATCATGATCTGGCATTGGATTATTCTTGACGTTCGGATTTTCAGCAACAAAAGAAATAACCTTACGGTCGAGACAGTCATAGACCTAAAAGTAGAAAGCTAAGCACTTATCAGTAGTATGCCCTGGTGAACCAGCCTGAAAATTACTTCTAGTGTTTGCGTCATATCCACGAGGAGGAGGTGTTGGTGGAGGTGCAAGATGTCTAGTTTCCACCAACCATATTTGTAGTAAGTATGGCAGGATCTAGGTATACGTCATGGTTATAGGGTCAAAGTCCTTCCTACGCCTTTGCTGATCCCTTTGAGGATACCAATTTTGTTGTTGATTCTGCAGAGGTGGTGCCCTAGGCTATTGAGCTTGATGCTTGAAGTATGCGACTGTGGGTACTGATTAGGATTTACTGTAGCCACATAAGGATTGTAAGGCATATAGGAATATCCATCAATAGTAACAACATTGGTATCACCCTTCTTTGAATTGTTATTGTTAGAATACCATTTATTCTTATGTTGACCAGAGGATGATTTTTCGATCTTACCATTCTTCAACCCATTCTCGATTCTCTCCCCAATTATCACCAGATCGATAAAACCTGTTGATATTGATCCTTTCATCTTTTTGTAGTATGGGCCTGATAAGGTGCCCATGAACATGTCCACTAGTTTACTCTCCAACAACAGAGGTTGCACATGGGAGGCTAGTTCCCTCCATCTTTGAGCATACTACTTAAATGATTGATTCCCCTTTTGTGACAGATTCTACAATTGCATGCGATTGAGAGCCATTTCCAAGTTATACTTGTATTTCCTCAAAAAGGAATTATCCAGATCCTTCCAAGTCTTGATATGGGTTCTCTCCAACTGTGTGTACTAGTCTAGAGATGGCCCACTTAGACCGTCTTGGAAATTATGAATCATTAGTTTCTCATTTGCTGCATAGGCAACCATTTTCTTGACAAACATCCTAAGATGGTTCTTAGGGCAGCTAACGCCTTTGTATTTCTCGAACTCAGGAGTTTTAAACTTTTGAGGTATAAATATGTATGGTACCAAGCACATCCCCATAACATCAACTTCGAAGATATTGAACCCTTCAACTACCTTCAACCTTTCTTCTAAGATTTTATATTTGTCATCAACCCTTGTTTCGCCAATAACGGTGGCAGGGTGAGCAACTGGTTTAGTACCTTGAACCATACCCATATGATCTTCATCCTCGTATTATTGGCTTAGGTCTACGTAGTTGTCTTGTGGAACTGGTATTTGTACGGGACGAGATGTCCCACGCTGAACAAAAATTGGGATAGACCCTTTAGGATGAAGGGTGCCATTATTTTGTAAAGTGATATTAGCTTCACCCTCTTGGATGTCAGAGATGAATCCTTGCAGAGGGTTACCATCCATAGATGGTGGGGGGGTGGTATATATATGGAAGCAACCTTACTTTTGTCAGCCTCAACCTTTCTTGTCATCATGTTAGTGATGGAACACATGAGTTGGTTGATCTTATCTTTCATCCCCTCAACATTTCCTTTTACTGAGTCTGTATCCTCCCTGAGTGCAACTTGGTTTTGCTCGATTTACTTCATGGTCTTCTTTTGATGAGCCCTAGTTTGGTAAGGCGGTCAGAGAGCCAGATTATCTTGAGCAATGATTCTATGGAGAATAGGTGAGAAAAATGATTTTCGTTTCCTTTTTATGCATGTATTGTATGAATGAATACATGAGTAAGCAAAAAAAAAATATTTTCTGAGGAATTTTAACCATTCATCTATTGTAAGCAAGATAAAGATAAATAGGAATTCAAAGTACTTTATTTATTTCAATGATTCAAAAATGGTAACAATAAAAACCCAACACTTGTTCACAACTTATAAAAAGAGGGAAACACGGGAAATTGAAAATCCAATTACAAATAAAAGTTTTTTAACATCGTTCTTTGATCATAGCCTTGAATTCCTCCACCATGTAACGACATATCTTAAGAAAGTCACATATTTCTTTTTGAGGTTTGAAGATGTCTACCATGAACTCAACTTCCTTCAGACTTCAGGGAATTTCCTCAATCAGGTCTTAGATGATATGACTAACTTTAGATATTTTTCCCTATAGTATCCAACTTTTTTTTGAAGTTTTACCATAATGGCCTTGTCTTCCTCGAGGGTGTCCACCATTTCTTATGACCTTCTATATAAATGCACCAATTCGTCATTTTATCATATTCTTCTTCTAAGAGATGCATTTGTATCTTGAGATCTACCACTTCTTTGTAGGCTTCAATCCATTTAGAAGGACAGAAGGCAAAGAGTCCCTCAACAACTCTTTTTCTCAACATTGAGTCCATAGTTTGCCTTCAGACTTCATAGAGAGCATTAACTAGGATTTGGACTTCAGCTTCCAAGGCCTGGATGCGGGCTTCATATCCGTTATTTTATTCCTTTTGAGTCCTTGCTAAATTTAGCCAAGTATCCTTCCATTCATTCCTTTGGCGCCAAGCTCGGCCTAATTCCTCCTTATGTGGACTAAGGCTTGAACTAATAACCCTAAGGCCAGTATAGGCTTGTTCCTTTTTATCTTCTTCCAATCTGGTCCTTTCCTCACCCCTTTTGAGTTGTTCTGAAGCTACATTAAGGTCTTTATCCAATTGATTCTTCTCACATGTAGTATGGTAAACATTTTTTCCAACTCTTCCTTTTCTTTCTTTAGCTGAAGAATGGTGGCATTGAGGTTGTTTCCTTCCTTTACGGAGATCATAATTGGAACAGGAGCCTTTGGCGCAACTGGAACCTCTTGAACAAATGGCAACTTTTTTATGCATACCCTTTCTCTTATCCACTAGGCATAAGGTATAATGGGTTCTTCCCTGGGTCTCTTTAGGATTCCCTTGTTGAGTTGTCCCCAAGCATGAATAATCCTCTGGATAGTAGGATGGTTCCTAGTTGTTTCTTGTATTCCAACAATTTATCTTTAGGTTTATAAGCTAAAGGGTGCCCTAGTTGTCTTCTAGCCAATATAGGATTGTAGGTTATGCATCCTCTTAATCATATAAGAGGCACATTAGGAAACCCTCTATAACTCAAGATCATATCCTGATGGTTAAGAATTTGAGGAAACCAAATAATATCCTTTTGAGTGAGTGAGACCAAATATTGGGCCCACTTGTGTCCATTCATTCCTTCAACAACAGTTATATAATTAGATAGGTTAGGATAAGCCATTTATAAAGAAAAGGAGCGTAGAATAGCAGCATACCTCCCATCTTTGTATGCCTTTGATAGAGGGTATAATAGACATAAGCAAAGAGAGCATGTACATGATCTTCATCCTTAGCTTTTACGGCAAAAAACATATTGATGGCTATATAATCCATGAAGTCTTTTTCAGTGGGAACAAGTATTAATCCAAAGGTAGGGAGGATCATGATGTTAAGTAGCAAAGTCATCAGCCCTTTTCTCTAGATACTCTCTTGGGAAGCCCTTTGTAAGACCCCAAAGATCCCAATTTTGACCTAAGATCCCTCATGCTATCTCATCATATGCATTGGCATTGGGATCACATCTTGGCATCCTCCTTACCCCTCATTCATTGGGTTTGCACTGGGAGAGATCACCAAGCATAATTTGATTGTATCATACTTTATATTTTATCATTTACTAACTAAAATACCAAAAAATATGTCTTTGTACAATCTAACTCTTTTGTAGGTAGGGCACATGCTCACTTTTGATCTATCAAACTCACATCTAGGGTTTAAGACCCTCAATGCAAGAAGCTCAATCAAGAATTGGTTTATTATGGCTCTAAGCATCATATATGAATCCCCATGGTCTTTACATGTTATTTTGATCAATAAATCATCAAGAGTTTGGAGTTGGTTTGCCTTGGAAACCCTAATTCATCTAGGTATCTTGTGTAACTTCTTCAACAAGCTTTTTCACCAATTGATCAAATATTTCAAGGGATACTTAAAATTTCAGCATATTATGCATATATGATCCTCCATGAGTCCCAAAGTCAAGAGAATAGTAAGCTAGCAAGTTGGTTTATGGTGGTTGACCAGAGGAATTCATCTGATCAAAATCGGGGTTCCCTAGACCCTATATCCTACAAATTTTGTCTACTTAAATTCAAGATTGTAGGACAATCAAATTCAAGATGTCTACTTAAACTTTGATGTTTGTAGGAAGAGCAAATTCAACTTTTAAAAGCATGTGATATGAGGAGACATTATAGGTCATTTTGGACCAATGCCATTGAACAAGTGATTTTCCTCAACTTCAAAAACGCATAACTCCTTCATACTAAATCCAAATTAGGTCAAATTTGTGACTATTTTGTATAACTTTGATAGAGATACAACTTTTATGAAGTAACTCTTCTCATTTGAAGCTCATATTAAAAGTTAGCCAAGGTGGAATAAGTGAACATATGGCTTAACACTTAGAATTTTTTTTATATGTTTGATTTTCCCAACTTTCACCTCAAAATTCATCATGATCCAAGCTTAAAATGAATAAGTGTTCAACATGAAAGTTGTTCCTATTGATCTAACCTTTCCAAAAATTCTAATTTCATCCCATTTGGACAAGGTATGAGTGACTTGCGCATGGCTTGAACTTGGATCACCATTTGGCATAAGTGAACTTGAATCTTCCATACACAAATGCATGGCCTTTTTACATGACTTCAACAATGTTTGTACTCAGTTTTAGACCTGAAGGAATGATTACATGGGCCTATCACACGCCCATGCATCCATGCAAGCAAGTTACTATTTTTGAATTTTGAATCAAGTGTGCAATTATCAATGCCATGGCTATAAATAGAGACCATTGCCTTCATAAATAGAGATCCCTGCGCGCTAGCTTTGAATCCCCAGCTCCAAACCCTCTCATTCAAAGGATAACCTTGAGGATTTCCATTAGAATTATTTTTTGGATCATTATTAATATTTTTCATGATTTAATTGTTTTTGTGAATATTTTTAATTGTTTAAAAATACTTTTAAGTTTCCAAAAATGATGAAATTTTTTCTCCAAGGTCCTTTGACCTTGTTTGACCTATGATAAATCTCATGCCATTTATTTGGTGTTTTGATGAGGTTTTAGGATTTTGACCAACCATAATTTAATTTAATGCACTTTTTAAATTGATTTTAATTGTTTAATTGCAAATTAAATTATGTTGAGCTTTTGATATTGACTTGTTGAGTTTGACTTATGTTGTTGGGCCTTGGTCAAGGTTGATTTGACTTTGTTGAGTTAAAATCATTGGATTTAGGGGATTGATGAAATGTACATTTCATCTCCCAAAATGAATGAATGATTTTAATTTGATAAAAGTCCTCATTTTACCAATTTGTGTTGATTCCATCTCTCCTCCCTCTTCATCTCAATCCCATTCACTTCTCATTCATTTCATGGACCTATGATATCTCTACATCATAAGGCTAGTTGATTGAAAAATCAACATAAGTGTGGATGAGATTAGGTCCACCCCTTTTGCATTTTCTTTTAAGTGTGGTATGTTTTAGGAATATGGTTCATAATACCATATCTCTAACATGCATTAACACTAAAAAATTTATTGCCCGACCTCAAATAGTTGTGACTTCTATATAAGTCCAATTACGATTGCTTAACATAGTGCTTAATTTTTGACACAAACGGCATATCATTCTAGTAAGTGAGATTGTAAGTCTCCCCTCTTTCATGGTATTGTGTGGAAACTTGGCCTTTTTTCCTTCCTTTGGAAGATGTCTTGGTTCAAGGATCCATGCTTGTGAATAGTGGGTTGAGTGTTCTCTAAAGAATGACTTAAACAAAACAAAAGCAAAAGCAATACTAACTTCTAATCAACTAACAAATTTAATTTCAAGCCATTTACTTTTATTCACTTTAATTTTAAGTCTTTATTCATTTGCTATTTTCCATACCATTTAACTTATTTTTCACTTTGCTCATTTGAGCCTCATCTTGTGATTATATTATGATTGTATATACTTGTTTGTGTTTGTGGTCCTTTGACTTTAATGTACATAATAATAACAAAAACTCTAAAAAAGATTTGTGTGGACTATTGGTTTTGATATGAGACATTGGACTTAGAATAAGGCAACACTCCCTATGCAAAAGGACTTCGCCAATGTCAACTTTCATGAAACCAAGTGCTTGTGGAATGAACTTTAATCTGAAGCAAATTTTGGGATCCATTTGAGTTCATCTGCTACCTGGTCTTATTGAAGTTGTTACTTTGAACTTGTGCCTAATGCTTATTTCTAATTTCATCTGATACATGGGAGATTATGAAGAAGATCATGGAGTTGCTAAGCTTGGATGTGGCTATCTTTACTTGATGCCTTGCTCTTCATCTTGCTATTTGTATTGATATTGCTTGATTCTAAAGTTCAAGGGAAATTTGGGTTTCTAAATGACATTTTTGTCTATTGGATTGCATCACATTGGTCAGATCTTTTCAAATCTTAACTTTTAAATTTGTGCTTAGGATTAGTTTCTTCATATCTTCCCCACTTCTTTAATTTAAAATCCCTACCTCCTTTTAAAACCTTCTTTGCTTGTGTTTTCTAAACTTAGACTATATTGCAAACTAGAAACTTTAGCCTTATGCCATTTCATTTTTAAACTCTTTTCTTAATCAAATTTCTAAATGAACTTAACCATACTTGACTTAAAACTTCGAAAGACAAAAAGAACTAACACTCATTCAAACCCTTTTAGGAATTTTGTGCCTTTGTTAAACTTAAATTTTTGTTAAAAGCAATGCATTCACTTTGAAATTGTTACCATGAACTACAAGGTTTTGATCCCTCATTTTTATGTTGGTACGTAGGCACAAGTCCGAAGGTCTTGTCAAACATAAAAATATAATTAATGAATTCTTTTCTCATCCCTCCATTATATTTATTGCAAATCATTTTGTACAAAAACACATATGCACACAAGAAAGGGCTCCCTAGGAGTACCTAGGACACTTTGGGTGTTAACAACTTCCCTTTGTGTAACCAACCCCCTTACCTATAATCTCTTACATTTTATTAGTTTTGATTTGAAAACTTATTATCATTGGGTTTTGTTCGTACTTTTCCCATTTCCCTTGGAAACAATAAAAGTGCGGCGGCGACTCTGGTTTAATTGACGACTAGCTTATCCATAGCTTGATGGTCATGAATTTACCGCTACATAAATTAAGTGGCGACTCTGCTGGGGAGTAGTCTCCAGTGGGTTTAGCCTACTTTTTTGTGTGTATATAATTGTATATTTGATATTTGTATATTTGTTTGTGTGATATAATCTGCTTGTTGTGCTTGGTGATCTCTGACTGGTGAGATAAGTTCTAACCCGAACTTGAGTGCAATTAAGATAGGAGGATGGTATAGTCATGTTCGACTTGTGTGGAGTAGTCCTTAATAAGTTGGCTTGAGACCCATCTACTCAGTGGAGACCCTTTTGGAGTTATGAATGTCACACAAGTTATTTGTGTTTAGGCATTACTCTCTCTGATTTGGGGTCCGAGAAGCTGAGGACCGTAGAACATTTAACCCCTCTTGGCCTATTTAGGATGTAGTGCGGAGACTGTTCAGGTGTAGACTTGATAACAGTTATTACGCGATACTACACCAGACGAGTTTCTATTGAGAATATTATGGGTTGATGAGTCAGTCATCCTAATATGTAATATCCGATAGATGGAATTAAGACTCTGGGAACTTTTTAGAACATGATCTACAGGTTTTATCCTTAGTACACTACTTTGGGATGGTTCTTAACCTGACTCCATGCTCGTGTCTCACAACAAACCCTTGATTCTTGGTTGATCCAATCAAGTCTTGTCAATATCAAACTTGGGTGTTGATAAGGTAAAAACCATAATCCACCAAAATGGATGATTGATCTTCACAAAGACTTAATTCATCCCTTGACCTTTGTTTGTTTGCCTTGTGTGTGATCCCCTATTTGTGATTGTTGCATTCATGCATTCATGCACATCATAACGTTCATCACACCAAAAATAACTTCAAGGAACTAAGGTTTTAGTTACAAATATTTTTAGACTATAGATTATGGATGAAGGAACACTAAGAAGTACAGTTTTAGATGTCCAGATTTGAAAGAGTTAAGGGAGCTATCATCTTTTGTATTAGATCCCTTGGACTTCAAGCAACGTCATGGGAAGCTTGTGTCTGTTTTGTCTGCTGATGTGGTTGAAGGACTCTTGAGTGTGTTGGTTCAGTTCTATGATCCTCTCTACCGTTGCTTCACTTTTCCCGATTATCATCTTGTGCCTATGTTGGAGGAGTATGCCCATCTCTTGGGAATACTTGTTTCTGACAAAGTTCCTTTTAGTGGTTTGGAAGAGATTCCCAGATCTTATATCATAGATGAAGCTCTTCATCTGAAGAAGTCTGAGATTGAGGCTCATTGGGTGAAGAAAGGAGGATTGTTTGGGTTGACTTCTGAGTTCCTCATGATGGAAGCTACTACCTTTGCTTAAGTCGATAGTGTGAATGCTTTTGAAGCTATATTTGTGTTTCTCATCTTTGGTTTAGCTTTGCTCCCTAACATTGAAAGTTGTGCTGATGTTAACGCCATTAGAATATTCTTGATTAGGAATCATATGCCTACTTTGTTGGGTGATATATACTTCTCTTTGCATCTAAGGAATTCTAAAGGTGGTGGAACTATTGTATGCTGTGTTGCTCTTCTGTACAAGTGGTTTATTTCGCACTTGCCTCAGACGCCAACTTTTATGGAGAACAAACAATGTCTAAGGTGGTCTCAGAGACTTATGTGTCTCACTAATAATGATATAGTTTGGTATGATTATTCATTGAGTAGTTTGGGGATTATTGATAGTTGTGGTGAATTCTCTAATGTGCCTCTCATTGGTACAGAAGGAGGAATCAACTGCAACCCTTCTTTGGCTCGTTGTCAACTTCGGTTACCCTTGAGAGACAAGCCTAATAACACTCAGTTAGAAGGTCTTTTCTATCAAGAGGGTAAAGATCCCCAACATTTGAAGCAGGAGATGGTACATGCTTGGCATAATGTGCATAGGAAAGGAAGATCTGAGCTTGGTCCATGCAACTGTGTGGCTTTGGAAGCTTACATTCTTTGGGTGAAGAAGAGAGTTTTAGAATTGAAGATGCCTTATGCTTGTGAAAGACCTATGTCTACTGTTGTGGTTGAGCCATTAACTCTCCCAAACCAAGATGTAGAGGAGTTGGAATATGCACTCGCCAGGATGAAGCAAGAGAAGGATAAGTGGGAAGAGCGATTCCATGCTTTGAGTCGAAAGCATGAGGAGTTTTAGCTTGAGTCTAAGGACAAAGATGCACTTATTGAGCTTCTTGAAGACCGAGTAGTGAAGAGACAGAGAGAGCCAGAGGTTTCATCTTCCTCTAGTATGCCTCAACCTTCCGTTGCTTGGAAGAAGATTGTTGACCAGCTTGTCCTCGAGAAGACTGAGATGAAGACTTCTTTTGAGCCCGAGATCCGACGCATCCGAAGGAAGTACTCGCATGCAGCCCGATCTTCTGACATTGTTGTTAGGGATCCTTAGGATGAGTAGTCTCCTTTTCTCTTGTATTTTGGTTTCTGAAATTGTACTCAGTGTAATCCTTCCAATTATATAAATAAAAGAGATTTTATGGTCAATCAAATTGTGCAATTATTACTATTATATATTTGCAAATAAAATAGTATGTTCCTTGAAAATAAAAATAATCAAAACCTTGCATTTTATGCATCATTTGCATACAGGTTTCTCTTTCGCCAGATGTCTTATTGGTTCTTCTTCTGTGCTTTAGCCAAGCTGACTCATCGATAAAATACCCGCGCCAATCATCTGAGAATCATGGAACACTTAGAGCAAGAGAAGAGATACTTGAAGCACAAGATCGCCCGCCTGACTTCCATGACGGATTCAGTTCTAGCTGCTTAAAGTCAATCTTCTCCAATGCCTGCAACTCCTCCTCCTCAGAGGACGGTCATATCAGAGGTTGTTTCTTCAACCGTGCCTGCTACTCATTTCGCTCCTGTCATGCCTGCCAGATTCCCGTGGGGAATTCCGCCCAACTTTGTGCCTGAGCATTTCGTGCCTACTTTTACTTCCATGTCCGCATCTATCCCCGTCATGTCTGTTCCACCATCGATAGTTCACACTCTGCCTCGTGTTGAGGACACCATCTATCATTCTGAGTCGTCTGAGGGTCCGGATGTTTATGAGAAGATGGATGAAATGAAAGACCAATTCCTTGAGTTGTGAAAGGAGTTTAAGACCTTGAGGGGAAAATATTTGTTCGGTAAGAGTGTTGCGGAACTTTGCTTGGTTCCTAACGTCAAAATCCCGATGAAGTTCAAAGTCCATGACTTTGAAAAGTATAAGGGGAATACCTGTCCACTCAGTCATCTCATCATGTATGCTAGAAAGATGTCGACACAAACTGATAATTGTAAGACCCTAATTTTGACCCTAAGATCCCTCATGGCATCATATCATTGCTCAATGCATCGCCTCAAGGATCATAGCATGTGTGGCTCCTTAACCCTAGGGTTGGGACTTGTGTGAGTGGTTTGAGACCACCAAGCATGCTTGTATTTTATATTATTGATTTTCTTATTTTTATTACTAACCAAAAGCACACAAATATGTCACTAACTCTTTTGTTTTGAAGCTCAAGTGATCATGTGTTCCCATGCTTCTAGGAGGCTCCTAAGCTCAATGAAGTGGCTAAATGAAGATGAAAAGGCATGACAATGGTTCACAAAGTTCCTAATCATCATATATGTCTCCTAAGTATCTCAATTTTCCAATTTGATCAAGATAACCCAAAGGGCTTGAGGATTGTTTCCCAAGGAAACCCTAATTCAAATGTGCTTTGATTGTGCCTTGCTCATGAAACAACCTCAACCTATGATCAAATTTAATCAAGGGAAGTTATTTCATTCATTATTTTATGCATATATAAGTCTATGTGAGTATCCTCAATCTTTCATTCATCAAGATTTGAGGTTTGGCCTTGAAAAGTTGATCAGTCAAGTCATCTGACTAAACTGAGGATCATTGAGACACAACTTGTGATGTGTTTGTCAAATGAAGATGACCCCAAGAGAAACAATGTTCTTAAGAACCATATGAACAACTTTAATGTTAATAAAAAATCCATTTTAAACTTGGAAGGTCATCATTAATTTCAAAACATTATAGGTCATTTTGACTGAAACCATAGTTTTTGGTCAACTTCCCAAGGACTTAACTTCCTTATTTTTTATGATTTTGAGGTGAGACCAAATGCATTGGAAATATAAAGATGTCTAATTCAAATTTTATGTTGGACAAAATTTTATAATCCTAAAATAAACACATGTGATAATACAAAACATTATAGGTCACTTTGGACCAAAGTCATTGAATTTGAAAAAAGTCCAACTTCAAGTGCCCATACCTTTCTCATTAAAAATCCAAATGATGCAAGATGTGAGTCTAAATTGATACCCTTGAAAAGATCTACAACTTTGATGTTGAAGGTGTTTCCATTTGAGGCTTGCATCATTGAAACAGAAGGGCTTGAAGTTGCTTACTTTTGTTGAAATTTTTAAAAGGGAATCTAGACATGTTTTGTACCCTAAACTTCACAGCCAGTTTTCATAAATTTCCAAACTCCAAATGAATTTTTTCCCAACATTACTTTTGTTCCTTATTCCAAGAGCTTTCCAACCATTACTCACATCACCATTTTTGGATTAACATGTGGGAGTTTCGAAGAGCTTAAAGTTTATGTCTATTTGTGCAATTCACTTTATAACTTGATGTACAAGCTAATGCCAAGCCAGTTACACGTCCAAATCATCTCTACTTGACCTCAGCATGCATTTCCATTCATTCTTGGGCTTTGCAAGCGCCTGTACAGGCCCATGCATGAAGAGTCCAATTTTCATGCACACGAGCAAAACACCACATTGCATCAAGTTCAGCTATAAATAGAAGCTCTAGCTCATTCAAAAATCAACCTGAAGGAGATCTGAAATGCTGCTGGATTGAAAACCAAACCTCACTCAAAAAGGAATTTCAGTTTTCAATTTCAATTTCAAGCTTGAATTTCAACATCCTTAGTTGATCTTCACAGCTCTATTCCTTAGCCTTGCATCATCATCACACTTCTAGAGCAAGATTGGATCAAAAGCTTGGAGAATTTGTGTTGTTTGAAGCTGCATTTCAGAGGTAGAACCTCAATTTTTCTTGATCTAGATCTTGCTATATGATGTGAATTTCCCTGGTTTGAATTGTTTTCTGAAGTCCTCATGCATGAGGCAGGCCAGTGGTGGTCTTAATTTCATGAATCGTGACATTTCAGATTAAAACCATGATCTTCAAGCTCTTGTTTCTCCCTAACTAGGAACATTGAGAAGAATCCATGGTTACAGGGGTGATGTACATCACCCCAGCTTCATTTTGATACCTTGCTTTTTCATTTTCATTAAGTTTTGAATCCCTGCGCGTGGTGGCCGGAATGAGTTGGCTGGCCGGAGAAGATGGTGGTTTCCACCCCCACCCCCACGTGGGAGCCTCAGATCCGTTGGATTGTGTTCAAATGTTATAATCCTGGCCCTTCCTTGCATTGACTTGTTTTAATTCTATATGTTGCGCGTTCGACCAAGGATCATGGTGTGTCCGCGCCTCTGAGTCACATGATTAGTGCCACGTCAATTAATGAGACAATCCTATGGCTGCCCATTTTTGATATTTTCCTGATTCTCTTTTATTTTCAGATAATTCCTTTTATTTTCAAAAATTCATAAATATTTTATTTGAAGTAACAAAAATATGAGACCAATGCCAAAAAATTTCTTGAAAAACCTAGTTTCATATTTTGATTTTTAATTTTTTTTGTGACTTCATTTAATCTTTTTTGTGAATTATTTGGTTTTCAATAGTTTTTAATTCATTTTAAATACTTTTTGATATCTGAAAAATCCAAAAATATTTTCTCAACACATATGGATCATGATGAGTCAATGAAATATAGTCTCATCAATTTCTTAATTGATTTGAGAATTATTTGAGATTTTAATTCATTTGTGTTATTTTTCATTGTTTTAAAATAGTTTCTGATTTCAAAAATTGTTGAAATTTTTTGTCAAAGCTTGTTTGACCATGTTAGACATATGAGAATTTAATTGGACTTGTTGAAGTTAATTTGAATTGAATTTGAGGTTTGACCATATTTTGTCCATTTTAATTTTGCATTTATTTTAATTCCAAAAATATCAAAAAAATATGTTTGACTTGTTGACTTCTAATCTTCATTTCTCTTCTGTTTAGTATTAGTTGATGATGATTTGATTCATTTTTGACCAATTGTGTTTGACACTTTATTTCTTTTGTCATTCATTTCATCTTCATCTCTTTCTTTTTGTTTTTGGACAATGAGTTAATGTCTTATGGTTGGTCTTGACAAATGAGAGGTTTAACCTTCTTTGATCCAAATCAAACTCAACTTGATACAAGATCAAGTGAGTTGCTTTGTTTCCAAGATAGGTTGCTTCTTGGTCAAGCAAAAACCTAAAGTCCATACAAGGCCTTTCTCTTTTCTTTTGGCATGGCAAGTTGTAGGAGCTTGGCTTACTAGTCATGATCTCTAACTTGTGTTTATTTGCCTATAGTTTTATTGACCAGCCTCAGATAGGTGTGACTACTACATTAGTCCACTTACGATTGCTTAACATAGCGCTAAATTGTCTTATGACAAACTAACATAACCACTAACTACTAACTTTAATTTGAGCATTTAATTTATTTCAATTTACTTTTGCAATTTATTTTCTTTCTCATTTATTCATATTACTTTTCCCTTTGCTCACTTGAGCATATATTTTATGTTTATGTCATTTTCCTTTTGCTCATTTGAGCTCATTATTGTATATAAATATATTGTTGTCTTGTGTTTTGTTTGTGTGAACCCAATGCAAAAAGGAGAAAGGACTTAGAATTAGGACCTTACCTATGCTTAAAGGAGTTCAAGAGCAACTAGGCATCATGCCTTTAGAATTCTAAATTGATTGAAGAGTAACTAGGCCTTATGCCTTTAGAATGCTAAATCTCAAAGTTGACTTAAAAGGACTTCCTTTCCAAACCTCATTCTTTGTCCATTCCTCTTATTGTGTTGTGAACTTTTTGATGTTTTCTCTTGTGTGATAGGGATTCCATATTGAGATAGTAAGGAGGACCATTGTCATGAGTAGCCAAGTTAAGAGAGACAAACCAAATGGAGATCCTATGAGCTTGAATCCAAATATTGTGTGATTGCTTATTTGTTTGCTAAGTCCAAAGGAAAGGAGCATCTTGAATCATCTCTATGATCTCAAGAAAAGGAACTCCAAGGGTTTTATCTCTTCTCTTATCTTTGTATGCTCTAGGACTAGCCCTTCTCTTCTTCTCCTCACTCTAACCCAAGCCAAACTCATTTTGTGCAAACTTTGACATTGTTTTCAAACTAGAAACCTAGGCCTTATGCCTTTGACTTTTCAAAATATTTTCATTAATACTCATTGTAAATAAACCCTAATACAACTTTGACTTCATTTTGTAAATACACTTAACTTGTAAATACAACTCATTTCAAGTTGTTTTTGTGGTTCCAATGGCCACCTTTGTTAAAAAACTTTTCATAAACATTAGTCATAGGTTTGAGTTATCATAGTGGTTGATGTAAACCTCACCTTATCCTTAGTGATTGGACTATAAGTTTTCCATACTTCTTATAGGGTTAACCCCTCACTACTATGTTGAAGCTCTCCTCACATGGTGGATTGTTGGTTTAGGTTGAGTTTTCTCCCTTTGATAAAAAAATACCTTCAGGCTTTTGGTCAAATCAATTCACCAATCTTTATGATTTTTACTCTGAACTACGAGGTTTTGATCCTACCTTTGTGATGGTACGTAGGCAATGGGTTCATCCATTCAAACAACAAAATTGTAAATATAACCTATTCTCTTCTCATCCCCCAAATCTTTTGCACCTATTTTTCACAAATACCAACCTACAACACACATTTTCAAAAAGAGGTTCCCTTAGAGTACTAAGGATGTTTTGGGTGCGTAAAACCTTCCCATTTTATAACCAACCCCCTTACCTAGATCTCTGACATTTTTATTAGTTTTTAATTTGATAAAACTTCTTACTTGGCTTTTGTTCGCTTTTTAGCCTTTCCTTTGGACAAATAAAAGTGCGGTGGCGACTCGAATTGTATGTTTACTTTTGGTTTAGTCAATAAGCCATAAGGTAACGGATACCCCGCTACAGAAAAGTGGCGACGCTGCTGGGGATGAAACTTTCCTAGTGGGTTTAGCCTACTTTTTGCTTATGTGTGTTGTATGATTATATTTATTTGTGACATATTTTTTGTGCAAATTTGGGATGACTGTATTGTTTGTGATGTATGAATTGCTTGATATATCAATTTCTTGTATGCTTGGTGGTTTCTTGTGAGATGAGTTCTATACCCGAACTCGAGTGCACTTATGATAGGAGAATGGCATAGTCTTGTTGACTTGTGTGGAGTTATTCCTTAGCAAGTTGACTTGCAAGCCCATTCACTTGGTGGAGGTCTTGCTGGGATCAATAATGTCACACGAGTAGTCGCGGTTAGGCATTACTCTTTCCAATATAAACCTTAGAAACCAAAGACCTTAGATACCTAGCATCTTGGCCTATTTTAGGATGTAGTGCGAAGGCCGTTCAAGTGTAAGATTTGATACGATTGTTACGTGATACTACACTCATAAGAGTCTCTCTTGAGAACATTTTTGGAATACGAGTAGTCGTTTTATCCGATAATATCCGAAAGATGAGATGATGACTATGGGGACCTTTTTAGAACATGATTGTCAGGTTTAACCATAGTACACTCCCATTGGGTTGTTCTTTACCGAGACTCCATGCTCGTGACTTACAATAAACCCTTGATTCGCGGTTGATCCGTTCTCGTATATCCTCAATATCAATGGAACTTGGGTGTCGATAAGGTGTAAACCATAATCCACCAAAATGGATTATTGATATTGAAGATGAGTTGAGCCATACCGTGACCTTTGTGTGGTGTGACTTGCTTGATCCTTGAGTGTGATTGTTGCATCCATGCATTCATGCATTCATTTGCATCCATATCATCAACAATGAAATTTTCAAGGAACTTAAGAGGTCTATTTGAAAATTTTCAAACATGGATAAGCAAAGAAGGAATACGAAGAAGTACAGTTTCAGACAACCCAACTTGAAAGAGTTAAGGAGTTTGGCATCTTATGTATTAGAGCCTTTGGATGAAGGTCTGATGAGTGTGTTGGTGCAGTTCTACGATCCTCTGTATCGGTGCTTCACTTTTTCGGATTTCCAGGTTTTACCTACACTTGAGGAGTATGCTTATCATGTGGGTATACCTATCCTGGATCAGTTTCCGTTCAGTGGTTTGGAGAAGATTCCTTCTTCTCAAGAGATTGCTGACATGCTTCATATATATGTATGTGATATTGTTGCTCATATGACTACCAAAGGTGGAAGTCAAGGTCTCCCATCTAATTTTCTCATTGCACAAGCTACTTTGTTTGGGAAGGCCATGAGTGAGGATGCCTTTGAAGCCATATTCGTACTTCTCATCTATGGGATAGTGTTATTTCCCAACATCGACAATTTTGTGGATGTGAACGCTATTAGGATTTTCTCTTCTCTTAATCCCGTTCCGACTCTGTTGGGTGACACTTATTTCTCTTTGCATATGAGGAACGCAAAGGGTGGTGGATCCATTGTGTGTTGTCTACCTCTGTTTTACAAGTGGTTTATTTCGCACTTGCCTCAGACGCTTGCCTTCAAGGAGAACAAGGTATGTCTACGGTGGTCCACGATACTTATGTCTCTCACTAATGATGATATCTTTTGGTATAACCGTGTTTATGATGGCGTTCAGATTATTGATTCTTGTGGTGAATTCTCCAATGTGCCTCTTCTTGGTACATGTGGTGGAATTAACTACAACCCCGTTTTGGCTCGCCGTCAGCTTGGGTGCCCCTTAAAGGATAAAACTAACAACGTTCGGTTGGAGTGTGTTTTCTTTCAAGAGGGTAAAGATCCCCAGAACTTGAAGGATATGATGGTCCGCACCTGGCGCAAAGTTCATAAGAAGGGAAGGAAAGAGGTTGGTCCGAAGAATCGCATTGCTTTGGAACCCTACACCGCTTGGGTGAGGAAGAGATCTCTCGAGTACCGCATGCCTTACGATTATCCGAGACCTACCCCTATGGTTATGGTTGGGCCTTCAACCCTCCCTAACCAAGGAGTAGAGGAGTTGAGAGATGAAGGATGCGTGGTTGGGTTCGTGAGCGAGAGGAACTTCTTCAGCAACTCAAAGATAAGGATGCAGTGATAGAATTTCTAGAGCATCAGGTTATTGATGAGCCTGATGATATGGTTACTTCTCTTCTTCCTAAGTCATCCAGGTTTTGGAAGAGGAAGTATGATCCACTCGCCAAGGAGAAGGCCGATATGGAAGCAGCTTATGAGAGAGAGGTGAAGAGGCTTCGTGCAGCTTATCTTCCGATCTCGAGAGCTTTGGACGATTGTTTCTAGGGCTCCATAGGATGTTTATTCTCCTTTCCTCTTGTATTGTATTTGGTTACCAAAACTGTGCTACTTCATTGGTGTAAAATTCTTCCAAATATTATTGCTATGAGTATTCCATATATGTCTTAAAAAATTAATATTTTCAAATATTTGCAAATAGATCTCTATAAAGTTCCTCAAATAAAAAACAAATCATATGCACAAACATTGCATGCATCAAATGCATAAGCAGGTTTTGTTCAAGCTCGGTGGTCTAACTCTTTGCTCTTCATTTATTTTGGAGACAAACTGACGCACCGGTATAATACCAGAGCTAATCTTCCGAGGATAATGGAGCACTTAGAGCAAGAGAACCGGGATATAAAGGAAGAGATAGCTAGGCTAACTGCCATGATGGAGTCAGTGTTGGCTGCCCAGAGCCAAGCTTCGCTAACTCCTGTAACTCCTCCCGCGAGGACTGTCATTTCTGAGGTTGCTACCTCGATTATGCCTGCTACAACATCCCATTTCGCTCCTACTATGCTAGCCGGGTTCCCTTAGGGAATGCCTGCTAACTTTGTGTCTGAGGGTTTTTCTCCTACTCTCGCTTCTCTGCCGGCATCTAGCCCAGTCCTATCTGTGCCACCTCCCGTTGTGCACACCTTACCATGAGTTGAAGACACCATCTATCATTCCGAGCCGGTTGAGAGACCGGATGTTTATGAAAAGATGGACGAGATGAAAGACCAATTCCTTGAGCTGCGCAAGGAACTGAAGACTCTGAGGGGTAAAGACCTCTTTGGTAAAAGTGCTGCTGAGTTGTGCCTCGTGCCCAACATGAAGATCCCTATTAAATTCAAAGTACCTGACTTTGAGAAATACAAGGGAAATACATGCCCGCTCAGCCATCTTGTGATGTATGCTCGCAAGATGTCAACACAGACAGATAATGACCAGCTGCTTATCCACTACTTCTAGGATAGCTTATCTGGTGATGCGCTCCTGTGGTACATGGGGCTGGAGAGTGCGAACATCCGCTCTTTCAGCGATCTTGGCGAGGCCTTCGTCAAGCAATACAAATATAATATGGATATGGCTCCTGATAGGGACCAGTTGAGGGCGATGTCCCAGAAAGAGAAGGAGACTTTCAAGGAGTACGCCCAGAGATGGCGCAAATTGGCAGCTCAGATAGTGCCACCCCTGGAAGAGAAAGAGATGACAAATATCTTTTTGAAGACTTTGAGCTCTTTCTAGTATGAAAGGATGATCACCAATGCTCCCTCAGACTTCACCGAAATGGTGAATATGGGGATGAGATTGGAAGAAGGGGTCCGTGAAGGACGGTTATCCAGAGATGACAGCTCTTCAGCAAAGAGATATGGGGGTTTTGCTAAGAAGGAGGGAGAGAGACATGTTGTGTCCTCTCATATCAAAAGAAGGCCCTCTGTGAAGAGGAAGATTGTTCGCCCTGCCGTTAACCAACACCAGGTGGCTCATATAGCACCTGCCTTTAGAGAAGTTCATCATCATCAACAACAACAACAACAACATCGTCAATAACAACAGGCTTACCAGCCTCGAAACAACAATAACACCAGCACCAGTAACTACGAGAGGAAGAGGGTAACTTTTGACCCGATTCCGATGACTTATGTTGAGCTCTATCCTTCTATGATCGATAGAAAACTGATTACTCCACGAGACCCTCCTGCTGTACCGACCAACCCTCAGTGGTGGTATAAGCCAGAGCTTCATTGTGTATATCATTCTGATGCTCCCGGACATGATGTGGAGAACTGTTACTCGTTGAAGACCAAGGTGCAAGACCTTGTGAGAAGCGGTATATTGTTTTTCGAGGACGTAAGTCCTAATGTTAAAAAGAACCCATTGCCCGAGCATGGGAAAGCTGCTGTTAATATGGTCCAGGGATACCCTGGCAAATATAAAGTCCTGTATGTTAATGACATAAGGCAGTCTTTGGTCGAGATGCACAAGCTATTGTATGAACACAGCCAATATGAGCATGACCATGATAGGTGCCAGGTGTGCACTATTAATGAGAGAGGATGCCGATAAGTTAGAAAGGACATCCAAGAGATGCTGGATCAAGGGATGATCGAAATACTTCAGAATTGTAATGAGGACAAAGTTGATGTTATCTCCCATGTATTTAGAATTCCAGAGCCTGTTGTCGTCAAGTATGATAGCAGCAAGAAGAAGGTATCACCAGCTCTTATGATCAAGCCAGCGGGTCCTGTCCCGTATTCATCTGATAAAGTTGTTCTCTATCGATACAATGTTATAATGTTGGAGGATGGGAAGGAGGTGCCATTTCCCTCAACCTCCGTGGTTAGCATCTCAGACGATAGTGGTGTGACCCGTAGTGATCGTGTTTTCTCGGCGCAGCCGAAACCCCATGAAGACGTTGTAAGGAGAACTGCTGTTAATCCTGCCGGTCCCATGGGGACTTCTTCTTCAAATAATCCTGTTGTGAAGGGTGTTGACCCTATTGCTGTTAATAATACTCCTATCCTGGTTGGCTAGTCTGGCATTGTAAGAGAGGATGGTGATGAGATGTTGAGGCTCATCAAGAGGAGTGAATACAATGTTGTTGATCAGCTGCTACAAACTCCATCAAAGATATTTGTCTTATCTTTGTTGTTGAATTCAGAGCCACACCGTGAAGCTTTGCAGAGGGTGTTGGACGTGGCATACGTGGACCACGATGTCACCATAGAGCAGTTTGATAGCATTGTTGCAAACACAACCGCTTGCAACAATTTGAGCTTCTATGATGCTGATCTTCCCGAGGAGGGAAAAGACCACAATTTGGCCTTACACATTTCCATGAACTGTAAGGATGATGCCTTGTCCAATGTGTTGGTGGACACAGGATCATCGCCTAATGTGTTGCCAAAATCCTCTCTGGCCAAACTTTCATACCAGGGCCTCCCATGAGGCAGAGTGGAGTGGTTGTTAAGGCGTTTGATGGATCGCACAAAACCGTGATCGACGAATTAGAACTCCCGATCAAGATTGGACCTAGTGATTTCCATATCACTTTCCAAGTCATGGATATTCATCCGTCTTACAGCTGTTTGCTAGGCAGACCATGGATTCACGAGGCAGGCACCGTGACATCGACCCTACACCAAAAGTTAAAGTTTGTGAAAAACAAGAAGTTGGTGGTGATAGGGGGAGAGAAGGCTCTCTTGGTCAGTCATTTATCTTCCTTTTCCTATATTGATGTTGAGGATGAGGTTGGGACTCCGTTCCAAGCCTTGTCTATTGCCGAGCCTTCAAGGAAAGGACTTTCTTCATTTGTCTCCTACAACGATGCAAAGTTGGCCATTGAGCATGGTGCAACTACTGGTTTGGGGTAAATGATCAAATTAGAAGATAATAAATCTCGGGCTGGCATAGGGTATTCTTCTGGTGTTTCCAATGAGCGTGGGTTGTTCCAGAGTGGAGATTTTATCCACACTATTGAAGATCAGGAAGTTTCTTCCATTGTTGAAGATGACGAAGAAGAAGACCTTCGCAACTTTGTCATACCTAGAGGAATCTGCAATAATTCGGTCGTTGTTGATGTTCCAACAGTTATCCATAAGTCCACGTAATGTGTTCATTTTGTTTGAAAACCCTTCTCCTATTCCAAAAGGAGAAGTGATGACATTGTTGGCATATTTGATTAATACAATGATATTCATTCAATAATCACATGTTAAATGTTTGTTTTTCCAAATTATTTTTCCTTTTTGCTTTTTGCATGAAATTGGTGATCACCATAAAACCCTAAAAAGAGAATAAAATCAATCTTTTCATCTGCATAATGATTTGCCTTGTTTGAATTCTGAAATCTCTTTTATACTCAAAATCATTATGCAGGTTGATCAAACCCATTTAACATAATGATCCAACACCATCTCCTAACTTTGAGTTCCCTGTATTTGAGGCGGAAGAAGATGATGTTGAAGAGATTCCTGATGAGATTACCCGTTTGCTTGAGCACGAGGAGAAGATCATTCAGCCGCATCTTGAGAATCTGGAAACAGTCAACTTGGGGTCTAAAGACTGCATTCGTGAAGTGAAGATTGGGGCACTCCTTGAAGAGTCTGTTAAGAAAGGGTTGATTGAGTTACTATGAGAATATGTCGACATCTTTGCCTGGTCGTATGAAGACATGCCTGGTCTAGATACTGATATCGTGCAACATTTCTTGCCGTTGAAGCCTGAGTGTGTGCCTGTGAAGCAGAAGCTCAAAAGAACTCATCCTGATATGGAAGTGAAGATTAAAGAAGAAGTTCAGAAGCAAATTGATGCAGGGTTTCTGGTGACTTCTACATATCCTCAATGGGTGGCCAGTATTGTGCCTGTGCCTAAGAAAGATGGAAAAGTCCGAATGTGCGTGGACTATCGTGACTTGAATAAAGCTAGTCCGAAAGATGATTTCCATCTACCACCAATTGATATGTTGGTAGATAATACAACTAAATTCAATGTCTTCTCCTTTATGGATGGATTTTCCGGTTATAATCAAATTAAAATGGCACCTGAGGATATGGAGAAGACAACATTCATCACACCTTGGGGAACATTCGGTTATCGAGTGATGCCCTTCGGTTTGAAGAACGCCGGAGCCACGTATCAACGAGCTATGACTACCTTGTTTTATGATATGATGCACAAGGAGATTGAGGTATATGTTGATGATATGATTGCAAAGTCGAAAACGGAAGTTGAACATGTAGAGCACTTGTTGAAGCTTTTTCAGCGTTTGAGAAAGTACAAACTCCGCCTAAATCCGAACAAGTGTACATTTGGAGTCCGTTCCATCAAGTTATTGGGCTTTATTGTCGGTGAAAGAGGTATTGAAGTTGATCCTGCCAAGGTCAAAGCAATACAAGAGATGACTGCGCCCAAAACTGAGAAGCAAGTCCGAGGTTTTCTTGTCCGCTTGAATTATATTTCGAGATTTATATCCCACATGACTGCCACATGTGCGCCTATATTCAAGCTCCTTCGGAAAGATCAGCGTCATGATTGTACTGAGGATTGCCAGAAGGCCTTTAACAGTATCAAAGAGTATCTGTCTGAGCCTCCGATTCTGTCTCCGCCTGTTGAAGGGAGACCATTGATTATGTATTTGACTGTGCTTGACGACTCCATGGGTTGTGTATTGGGTTAGCAAGATGAATCAGGGAAGAAAGAATATGCAATATACTACTTGAGTAAGAAGTTCACTGATTATGAGTCTCGATACTCAATGCTTGAGAAGACATGTTGTGCTTTGACTTGGGCGGCTAAGCGCTTACGCCAGTATATGTTGAATCATACAACTTGGTTGATATCCAAAATAGATCTAATCAAGTATATCTTTGAGAAGCCTGCTTTAACTGGGAGGATTGTCCGTTGGGAGATGTTGTTATCTGAGTATGATATTGAGTATCGAGCTCAGAAAGCTATTAAAGGTAGTATCTTCGCTGACCACTTGGCACATCAACCAATTGAGGATTATCAGTTTGTTCAGTATGACTTCCCTGATGAGGAGATTTTGTATTTGAAGATGAAAGATTGTGATGAGCCTACGCTCGATGAAGGGCCAGAGCCTGGTTCTCGATGGGGTATGGTGTTTGATGGCGCTGTTAATCAGTATGGAAATGGTATTGGGGCAATGATTATTACTCCTCAGGGCACACATTTTCCTTTTACGGCAAGGCTAACTTTCAAATGCACGAATAATATGGCGGAGTATGAGGCCTGTATCATGGGTTTAGAAAAGTGTATTGATCTTAGGATCAAACATCTTGATGTTTATGGTAATTCAACCCTTGTTGTTAATCAGATTAAGGGTGAATGGGAGACGAATCAGCTTGGCCTCATCCCATATAGAGATTATGCGAGAAGGATTTCAACTTTCTTTACTTAGGTTGACTTCCATCATATTCCTCGAGATGAGAATCGGATGGCAGATGCTCTTGCTACGCTTGCTTCAATGATTGTGGTGAAATATTGGAATGAAGTCCCCAATGTTACTGTGATGCACTTGGATAGACCAGCTCATGTGTTTGCAGTTGAAAAAGTGAAAGATGATAAGCCGTGGTATTATGATATCAAATGCTTTCTCCAAAGTCAGACTTACCCGCCCGGGGCATCTGTTAAAGATAAGAAGACTTTGAGGAGATTATCTGGCAGTTTCTACCTTAATGGCGATGTGCTTTATAAGAGGAATTTTGACATAGTTCTGCTCAGATGCGTGGATAGACACGAAGTAGACCTGTTGATGACTGAAGTCCATGAGGGTTCATTTGGTACTCATTCCAATGGACATGCCATGGCAAAGAAGATGTTGAGAGCAAGCTACTATTGGCTGACAATGGAGTCTAATTGCTACAAATATGTGAAGAAATGCCACAAGTGTCAGATTTATGCGAATAAGATTCATATTCCCCCGACACTTCTGAATGTTATTTCCTCACCATGGCCTTTCTCCATGTGTGTAGCACCTCAAATTTGCACCTATCATTGTACATACCATCTCATATTAGGTCATAGCATATCATAGTCCATTGCATAGCATTTGCATTGTCCCCAGTTGCCTCAAGATCAAGCAAAGCAAGAATTAGGTCAAACTGATCAGGAGATCAATCCACCAATCAAGCAAGGGTGTTTCTCAAGGAGCAAAAGCCCTAGGGTTTGGAATTCATCAGAAGTGCACAGTCAAGTCCAAAACCCTAGAAAAGTCAAAGTTGGTCAACTGTGGTTGATTCTTTGGATTTGATGGATGGAAATGGTTTGAAGGAGCTTATTCATGCCCTAATAGGTCTTGTGTGTCATGGCAATCAACATCATTGAAGAATTTGAAGCCAATCAGAAAATTTCCAGAAATAGAAACTGGACCTGTAATTTCAACTGCCAAAAATAGAAACTTCTTGATCCTCAACTTGCATCATGATACAAGCTTCAAATGAATTTTTGCCCAACATGAAAGTTTAAGATCTTGTCTTCCCATTTTCAAAAAGTCCAAGAACTCTCAAATCCCATGTGTGGTTGTCAAGATATGATCAAATCATTTTCACCAATTTTTGAACTTCACAGAGCCATATCTCTCAAACCATAAGGCCAAATTTGGTGGGGTTTTTTCCTACAAACCACATTTTTCATCCTCTTTCCAAAAATATAAATTTCATTCATCAAAACCCTACCAATCAAAATGGCATTTTTGGACCTATTTCATTAAAAAATCAAGTTTGACCAACCATTGACTTTTTGATTTAAACACTTTTTCTCATTTTTGCCAATTGGGAATTGTTTTAAATCATTTTTGAAACTTGCCTCAAGCCTTAAATCATGTTCATATCACCATTACACTACCATTTTGGACAAAAATTCAAAGTTGGCAAATTGTACAATTGGCTTCAATAAGCAAAGGCATGTTAACAATTAATGTACAGACCACAAACAGTAAAACATGTTGGTCCTTGGCAGCCTGTAGCAGGCCCAAATCCGTGCAGATATCACACCTCCATTTCCACTTATGCACAAACTTGGCAAAATGCATTTTTGATTCATTAAGTGAAACAAGTACAACAGTTCTGCAGCACACACAAAACAGCAATTGGCAAGGCCATTAGCAGCTGGTACCAGGCCCATTCGACCAACCTTTGCACCTCCATTTTCATTTATTCCCAAATTAGCAAAAATGGCAAATGCTACATTTCAAGCTAAGTAGGATTAAGCATCCCTTAAACCAACTTAAGACAGTCACATATAAGCATTCTTCTGTCACATTTCAACCCTAGTTTTGCTGCAGCCACAGGACAGAAACTCACATTCTCTCATTCTTGCATTTTGGGATTTTGAGATTTTTCTGCCAAACCCTTCAGAGAACCCGAGCCTTCCCCCATTATTTCTTCATCCAACCAACATTTAGCAGCTTTTGGCAACACCATTTACCAGCTGGAACTGCATCTTCCTACCCTGTTTTCTTCAAGCCACAACAATGGTGAAATCAAGATTTGAGAGTTTCAAGCAAGGGTGAGCTGGTTTTTCTTCAAGCATTCAATATTGCCAAGCATAAGAGCCACCTGTTTCAGCACAACAACCTCGAAACATCACTGCTTCCTCCATTTCTTCACAACCAAGTAAAAATCTCGATCTCTTCATTCTCTATGCCATGATATGCTTTAGCTAGTTTGTGTTGTGCTGATTATCATGAACTTTAAATGGTTTGAAATGGTTGGTTATGCTGAGAGAAACATGGTTTTCATTTTTCATGCTTGAAGTTGTTTCCAATCGATTTGCTCATATGTTATTGATTCAATGAGAACCATTGTTAGATTTATGCTGCCTGATGTTAGATGAAGCTATTAGTGTGTTTAGTCTGCATTTCTGGGCATTTCGAATTTCTTGATTGCATGAAGGTGATGAACATATGCTTCTGTTATGATGAACCCTAGTTGTTTTTCCAGCACATTTACATGGATTGTGTTTGGGTTATTTGTTTGTCTGTTGTTGCATGATTATTATTGTCTCATTGCCATGATGATTGGAATGTCGATTGTTGTTGAATCATGAGTTTGAACCATTGCCTTGCTGTTTTAAACCATTTTAACCTGCCCATGAAAATCCTTTTGAATTGCTGTTTGTTGTGTTTGGTTTTGGTTATGTGATGTTGCACGAGGTATTTCAATGCCATGATGTTGGAAGTTTTTGCTTGGAATTGAGTTTTGATGATGAACACGAGTTCATATGCCATGGCCATGCTGTTAGAAGCCCTAGGGTTTTCTTAAACCCAGAATTTGAGCTCATTGGCCAAGTTACTGTTCTATTGGCTGAGAGCCAATCAGAACATTTCGCTCCCTCCCCCCAAAACGCATAGCTTCAGTTAGTGATGCCCTGATTTACCACTTTGCCATCGGTTGACCATATGTTGACCATTTGCCATGCTATGTTGTTCATGCTTGCTTCAAATTTCATCCAACTTCCACAAATTCATTTCTCTTTCAATTTTCACCCAAAAATTATGAAATTTTTTCCTCATGTTCATGAATGTGTCCTCTATTTTATTGTGAATTTTAATCAATTTTCCATGGGCTGGATTTTAAATGATAATTGTTTTTCCAACATGTATGCCAAAATGATACACATTGCCATTCCTTTTGTGAAATACTCATGTCATATCCTTTGAGCCTGAAATTTTTTGTGGTGAAACTAGACACATTGACCTTCATTTCCATATAAAGTTTGTGCATTTATCATTTGTGGATTGTGAGATTTGATTTTTTGAAGTTATGTGTTACATTTGATGCTACATGGATGACATGCATTTTCACAAATTTTGTTCACACACTTCCTTACATCCAAATGATCCCAAAATTTGTGTGAATGATCTCCTACATGTCTAGTTTGTGTATGAATTTCCTGGGAATTAATTGTTCTGTTTCCAATTTATTTGAGAATTTTCTTCCATGCTTTGTCATTTGTTGACTTTTTGTGCTATACATTGCCAAATCTTTTGTGAAATTCTCAAATCTTATTGTATGTCCATGAAATTTCATATGTGATAACTAGACATCTCAAGCTTTGCATTGGTGTTAACCTCATTCATTTCTATTCTGTTTTCAAATTGATATGATTTTTTGAAGTTGACCCATGCTTGTTGACTTTCATCATGCTTACTTGAATTTGGTTTGACTTCATGATTTTACTTGACTGCCTTCCTCTCATCCAAATGCCATGAAATTTTACATGTATACCATGTTAGATGTTAGGATTGAGTGTGATTTATTTCATGATTTTTGAAAATGTTGGAGTTGACTTTTGAATAAGGTCTTGCTGTTGACCTTTTGCATGCTTCCTTTGCTATGCTTTGCATCCCTTTGTGTGTGAAATGACCATGGTGCATGAGTTGGTTGTGAATCCAATTGAGAATGCTTCTTGAATGTTTAGACTTGGTTTGGGTTGACTTTTCCTTGCTGCCTTGACTTTTTTCTTTCACCTTTGACCCTAGGCTAGTCCTAGTGGTCTTCTAAGCTTATGTTGAGTTCATCTGTTTCAGGTTAAGCACCAATGCCTTGAGGATCATTCAAATGTGTTTTAGTTTGATTGTTTAATATGCTAACCTTTGTTTTGTAGGTGACTCACATACTTGAGTCTTTGTGCCTTGCACAATTGGTCCCTCTGTGGTTGACTATTGGTTCATTTTCTTTTGATTTTGATTGTTGACTTGTTTACTAATGAGTTTGACTTTTTCAGGTACTTTAGTTGCTTAAGTTCTTTGAACTTGCTTGCTTTGCTATTTAGCATTTGCCTTGAGGTATAAACCTTTCTTCTTCATGTAGTCTGGAGACCCGGTCTGTTATTTGACCGGGCAAACTGTCTGAAGTCCTCCTTAAGAGGCAATGCCTGTGTTTGTTTAAAATTGTCCCAAGCAGGAAAAGTCCTTCAAGTAAGGAAATTGGTGGAAGGTAGGGATAAGTAGCCTATCCCCCACTATTCAGTGTGTCCTCTCTTTGCTCCCATTACATGGTTGAAGCATCGAGATAAAAACCCAAGATCTATCGAGTCAATAATGGGGAAAGAGTTCCATCTTTCTGAACTCCCCCACTTTCTATTATTTGATGCTCTCCCTGATTAGGGATAGAAGCAATGAGGCACACCCCTCATCTCCTATTCATCTGCTTCACCTTAGCCTCTCAATGGTAAGGTTAAGAGCAACACTTACCCTATTCCAGTTGGCCCTAGTGCCTAACCTTTTGCTTGAGCCTCTTGTATGCATATAGAGTGTGATTTTTGTGATTGCCTGTTTGCTTTGCCTCTTTAGGTTTAGCTTAGACTTGCCCTTGTGCAAGGTAGGTTGTGCTTGACTTGCTTCCTGTGCAAGTCAAGTCTGTGTGGCTTAACCCTTGTGTGAGCCATGCTTAGAGTTGTTTTGCCGAACTACGGCAACTCTGATTCTCATGTTCAGATGAGATACGTAGGCACGAGACGCGATGTCTTGCCGAGTTTGACTAACCACTAACACTAACTCTTTTCTCTCACCCCTGTGTGATTGAGATATCCTTTTCTCTCGCCCTCGTTGCGATTGAGACCTCCCCTTTCTCTTGCCCTAGTTGCAATCGAGACCCTTGCTTCCTGTGCAAGCCTTGTTTAAGATAGGTTGGCCCTTGTGCCATTTAGCTAGAAACCTTAACTTAGGGTTGACTTTTGCATGACAACATCTAGGCTCGAGTCGTAGTCTCCCTAGTGTTGTGTCTCCCTCTGTTATCTGGTTAGGCTAGATCCTTTATCCCTGCGTAGGGGAACTACATCGCCCTGATCTTCATACCAGATGAAGTATGTAGGCAGGAGATTGAGCTGATCTCTCCGGGCGCCCTTTTTCTTTTTTGTGCGTGTTTGGGAACTATTAGGCTCGAGCTCTAGTCTCCCTTTTAGTTCGCGTGTTCGCCCTTTTTCTTTTTTGTGCGTGTTTGGGAACTATTAGGCTCGAGCTCTAGTCTCCCTTTTAGTTCGCGTGTTCGCCCTTTTTCTTTTTTGTGCGTGTTTGGCAACTATTAGGCTCGAGCTCTAGTCTCCCTTTTAGTTCGCGTGTTCGCCCTTTTTCTTTTTGTGTGTGTTGTCTGACCTTTGCTAAGCTCGAGTCCTCGTACTCCTTAGCATTTGCTGTCTGTCTGTTTGTGTGTTTGACAGTTGTAGGCTGAGTCCCCGACTCCCTATCTATCTGTTGCGTGTTTTAGGTTCGGATGTCAATGTAAGTCCAGTGATTGGCATTTGGGCTCCATGTTTGCCTCTTTGTGTGTGTTTTAGGTTCGGATGCTGATGTAAGTCCAGCGATTGGCATTCAGGCTCCACGTTCGCCTGTGTCTTGTTTGTTTGTGTGCGTGTCAGCCGAGCTACGAATGCTCTGATTTTTCTCTCGTCCGAGAAGATACGTATGCATAGGATACGACATCCTAGCGAGCATGTGTCGTCTCCCCAGTCCGAACTACTTCGACTCTGATGTCTATGCCTGATAGACTAAGTAGGCCCAGGATACGATGTCCTGCCGAGTCAGTTTCAGTCAGTTTCTTTTGTCTCTTTTCAGCCAGTGTGTGTGTGTTTGAGCAGTGTTTAGCAACCAATTTTTCCTTTCTAGTGTGCGTGGATCCCGTAGAGTACTACGGATGCGTAGGGTGCCTAACACCTTCCCTTCGCATAACCGACTCCCGAACCCATCCTCTTTGGTCGCGAGACCATGTTCTTTTCCCAGGTTTACTTCGAGCGTTTCCTTTCCCTCTTTTGGGATAAATAACGCACGGTGGCGGCTCTGTTGTTTCTTTCTTTTCCCGCCGGTTTTTTCGCGCGATGCGACAGCTGGCGACTCTGCTGGGGATGTAGAGAGAAGTTGACCTATGCTGGTCCATCTTCCCTGAGCGAGTCTCTCCTAGCGCTCTCTAGGATTAGGGTTTTGGTTGCTTTCTGCTTGTTGTATTTTATTGCATTCATTGTATATATGTACATTTATTGTTTGCATTGATTGTGTGCATTGATGTTTGCATTTCATATTCATTATTCATTACTGGCTGGCTGTCTGTTTTTCTCTGTGTGGGGGGGAGTCAGTTGAGGTAAAAGGTCCAATACCCAGACCATGAGTGAAAATCTAGGATGATTAGGAATAGAGTGATTCATGGGAAGCGGGTGGTATGGCGCCACTTAGCGGAACATTGATATCACGAGCAGTTCAGACCCTGGTAGGATACTGTCGTTACATACTTCGGGTGTGTATATGATGGTATTCTGCGAAAGGTTATTTATGCTGCGTTTCTCTCTCAGCCTTTACCCTGGCCTAGACTACACCCGTGAGTGGGGGGGATTGATCATTTTAACAGGTACAGTTGGTGACTCTCGGTACTGACGGTGACTGTGAATTATGGACATTTATTTCTGGGACGCCGGAGTTCTGTCCGTGGTTTATCAGCGGGTTCCGTTTACTTCGGATCCCCGGGTTGAATTTGAGAGTACCTGTTCAGAGGAGCTGGCTGTCATCCGTTCAGTGGATGATCCTGTGATGATAGTAATGCAATCTCCAGTTCCGTTTATTTCGGAACTCCACAAGTCGGATTTATGGTGACTCGGTTCTCCAGATTTGGGTTCAGACGCCAGTTGATCAGATTGACTTTGGGTTTCAGATGTTTGTGATCAGAGTTCAAGCCGAAGCATTGACCCTGTGCCTTGAGACGCACAGCTTGACCAGTCATGTTGCATCATTTGCATCATAACATGTTTATTTTCAAAAAATAATAGTGCATGAAAAAAAGAAAAAAAGTTAACTCGCATATGCATATCCTTTTCAGGATCATTCATGATAAAATAGCATCCGCATCATGCATATCATGCACATATCATCCTTGCATTGCAGACATGTTTGGGGGACGTGACTTCTCACTCTGGTTCCTGATTGAGACAGGATAGCTGATCAAAGACCACACCGGTTTTCAACCAGGCTCAATCAACAGAGAGGTATGGATCAGGTTCAGACAGAGCTGGCCGAGATGAGGGCGAACATGGCCCAGTTCATGAATATGATGCAAGGGGTCGTTCAGGGGCAAGAGGAGCTGCGTGCCTTAGCCCAGAGACAGGAAGTTGTGATTCCAACATCCAACCATGCTTCGCCTGTTGCTGCACCCGCTCATGAGACTATCAATGTTGCTGCTCCCACTAACGACTATGCCGTCGGGGAAGAGTTGAGAGGAATAAGAATCAATGGACAGCCTCTTGCTGCAGAGGTCAATGTCAGAGCTACCCGGGCTCCGATTCGTCATCCAGCTCCGTTTGTCAACCAACAAGAGGACACGTTTACTCTCCTCAGTGAGGACTATGATGTTGTGAAAATCGAAGAGAGGGACAGAAAAGTGGATGCTCTTGCTGAGAAAGTCCGAGCCATGGAATGTCAGAACTCCCTTGGGTTTGACGTGACCGACATGGGTCTGGTGGAAGGGTTGAAGATCCCCTACAAGTTCAAGGCACCCTCATTCGACAAGTACAATGGCACTTCCTGTCCTCGCACCCATGTGCAGGCGTACTTCAGGAAGATCTCTGCTTACACTGACGATGAAAAGATGTGGATGTACTTTTTCCAAGATAGTCTATCTGGGGCATCTTTGGACTGGTACATGGATCTGAAGCGAGAATCAGTCAGAAGCTGGAAAGATTTGGGTGAGGCCTTCCTAAGGCAATACAAGCACAATATGGACATGGCGCCGAGCCGAACTCAGTTACAGAGCTTGTATCAGAAAGATAAGGAGAGCTTCAAAGAGTATGCCCAGAGGTGGCGTGAACTAGCCGCAAGAGTGCAACCTCCTATGCTGGAGAAAGAACTGACTGACATGTTCATTGGAACCCTGCAAGGTGTGTTCATGGATCGTTTGGGAAGTTGCCCGTTCAGCAGCTTTTCAGATGTTGTCGTCTGTGGAGAACGAACTGAGAGCCTTATCAAAGCAGGGAGGATACAAGATCCTGGCTCTTCAAACTCTTCCAATTCTAAGAAGCTATACTCTGGGGCACCCAAAAGGGGAGAGAATGAAACAAATGCTGTGCACCGTCGAAGGAGTGCAAATAGAGGACCATATCGGCAGGTTGCTGCTGTGACTATCCCAGCAACTCAAACTCAACAGCAACAGAGAAGACCCGCTCAGCAGCATCAGCGTCAGCAACATCGTCCTCAGCAGCAGGCTTATCAGCCTCCCATTGACAACCAAGCTGGTACAAGTAATGAGAGGAAGAAGATCATTTTTGATCCAATCCCCATGTCCTACGCCGAACTGTATCCCACTCTGATAGAGCGAAACTTGATTACACCCAGAGACCCGCCGCCCATACCCGTCAACCCTCGGTGGTGGTATAGGCCTGAACAGCATTGTGTGTATCACTCGGGTGCTCCTGGTCATGATGTGGATAGCTGCTTCCAGCTGAAGATGAAGGTTCAAGACCTTGTGAGGTCAGGTATTCTGATCTTGGAGGACTTAGGTCCCAATGCTAATCAAGTTTGAAGATAACAAGTCCTGGGTTGGCGCCGACTTTTTCTTCAGAAGGGTTGTTCAAAAGCAGAAGTTGCTAATGCAAGAAATACTGACAGTTGTCGTCCCCGATGGGATCTATCACAATTGGGTCACTGTGGGCTTTCCTACAGTTGTTCATAAGTCTTTGTAATAATCACTTTGTTTAAAAACCCTTCTCCCATGCCAAAAGGAGAAGTGATGGCATTGTTGGCAACATTTTGTGCAATGATATTTTCATTCAAGTAAATGCATGTTAAACATTTGTTTTTCCAATTGTTTTCCCTTTTTGCTTTTTTTGCATGAAATTGGTGATCACAAAAAAACCTTAAAAAAAAAAAAAAATAAAATAAAAGCAATCTTTTCATCTGCATAACGATTGTTTTGTTTGTTTTTCAAAAAAAGCTTTTCATATCAAAATCATTATGCAGGTTATTTCTCAAACCCCTTGAACATAATGATCGGACGTCATCTCCCAATTTTGAATTCCCTGTATTCGAAGCGGAAGAAGATGATGTTGAAGGGATTCCTGACGAGATTTCCCGACTTCTTGAGCAAGAAAAGAAGATCACTCAGCTGCATCTCGAGAATCAGCAGAACAGCCAACTGGGGCATTATCAAAAAAAACAAGCACAAAAAAGAAGAGGGTGCAAAAATAAAAAAATCAAAATCAAAAGAAATCAAAAGAAATCAAAAGAAAGAAAAAAAGAAAGAAATCAAAAGAAAACAAAAGAAGATAGCACCCTCAAAGTCCCAAGTTGACTGATGCTGAATTCGATCGAAAGGAAGAGATCAACTGCCATGTGTCATGGTCAGTCGTATCAGCAGAGAGTGAAGAAGCATTCAACAAGAAGGTCAAGCCTCGTGTGTTCCGAGAAGGTGACCTTGTGCTCAAGAAAGTCTTGTCTTTCGTGCCCGATTCCAGGGGCAAGTGAACTCCAAGTTAAGAACGTCCATACGTTTTTAAGAAAGCCTCTTCAGGCAGTGTTCTAACACTTACTACGATGGATAAAGAAGTTCACTCGTCCTGGGAACGCCGATGCAGTCAAGAAATACTTCGCCTAAAACAAAAAAGCAAAAAGCTCGATAAGTCGAACACCCCAAAGGGCGACTTAGGCAAAAAGGAGCGTCTCGGTGGATTGAAAACCCGAAAGGGCGATCCAGGCAAAAGTTAGAGACATTGAAAAAAAAAAAAATTTGCATCCCGCTAGATTGAACACCTCACACTGGGGCAATCTAGGCAAAAATTAGGGATCTGGCAAGTAACTGCATCTTGACAAGACTGTGCTGTACATCTGTCATCCGTCAGGGATTCTCGATTCGTCGTCGACTGAAGTTTTGAATACATCGAAAATTCAGAATGGTAGAGGAAAGGTCATTATGTTCAATGTAGCCCTCTCCAATATATATCACCGATTTCAAACTTGTACAGATCTATGGAGTCTTGCCCTTTGCAGACTACCATCCCATCACATTTAATTTGAGCTTTTATCCAATTATTTGCACTCTTATTCGTTTCAACTCAACAAATGTTTTGCATGTTTTAATTGATAAAGTATCATTGTTTTCAAAATAAACAAATTTTTCAAAAATTGTTCTTAAACAAAGTGAACATTCACGATGATGGAAGAATACTTAGGAGACCCGCAGTGCTCTCCCGAGGGTGGTATGATTACCAACAGGTAAGACAATTGTTCGTATCTCGAGCATGACTGTATCTTTGTCCTGCAGAACCTCGTATGGTCTCTCCTCAGTGAAGTTGCCCGATACAGTGTTGTTTGAAGTTATTCATCTTCATGTTCCCGGCAGTACAGATTTTTCCTCCAAATCCCTGTTAGCTCTATTGTGGGGCATCCCCAGTAGAGTGCTGCTTGAGCCCTACCGTGGGGCATTCCCAGCAAGTTTGCTGTTTCGGACATTATTGTGGGGCAGCTCCCCTAGCAGAGTGTTTATTGAGGACTTCAACTTTCGCCTCTCCAGCAGATTAGTCTTCCTCTCTCCCCCAACGTGGGTTGTTTTTCTTTGAAGATTCAGTATTTGGTAGATCGACATCCCAGTACTATGTCATGCCCTCAGATGGATCCCCAACGGAGTTGTTGGCATGATGAGCCTTATCAATGCCTATCTATCCTCATCAGAGATCTGGTTGCTTCTTGGTATCCCTGATTTCCAGCACAAGTTGTTGTGGCCGGTACGCCCGTATGTTGAACTCTTTTCTCCGGTTGTGACCGACGATCCCTCCGGAAGCCTCCTGTGGCCTTCCTCCCGTGCAGGATAAGTGTTCCCTGATATCCCAGTCCCCAGTGGATTTTCTTTGCTCTCTGTTGGCTTTGGTTTTCTCTCCGGACGGTTGATTCCCGGACCTGTGTGTTGAGCATGTCTGTTTGTCAACATTCATCATACATTCATCATGCATAATGCATACATGCATAATCATAGCATTCGGATACTCATGTTGCAGCCGTTGCCGGATATCTGTTGATTATTACCTCCTGCTTTTTTTACAAATATCTCCAGTAAATTTTCCTCAAACAAGTATGGGTGTGTCTGATCTCTCCATGTAGAGTCTACCCCTTAAGCAGAAAGTGTCTACCATTTCCTTCTGCACTCCCCACTGAGATACATCCTCGTGGATGACGGTTGCTTCCGTTCCCTCCCTACACGGGATGGGTTCTCCCTATTGAGTTCTTTCCTCATTAGGATGAGTCTTGTTTCAGTCTGCCTTTTTGGATCGATCCTAAATGGCTACCCGTTGACTGTCTCTTGTGCTTCCCTGGGGCATAAATGAATAGTCGCTTACTAACCGGCACTCATTCATTTCACCCTCAGCGGAATTTTTGGCTTCTACCTACGAACCGGTAGCTGTAAGTCCTTTCTTCACGGTCTTCTACCCACTAGCTGGTAGTTGTAAATCCTTTTTTCTCACTCTGTCTCTCAGCAGACTGTTTGATGGCCTCTACCTACGAACCGGTAGTTGTAAGTCCTATCTTTGTGGTTTTCTACCTACTAGCTGGTAGTTGTAAAATCCCACGTTCTCCCCTTGGTGGAATTAACCCTTTGTGCTCATCCCGATGATGACTGGTTACCTTTCCATTGGCTTCTACCTACGAACCGGTAGCTGTAAGTCCTTTCTTTACGGTCTTCTACCCACTACCCGGTAGTTGTAAATCCTTTTTTCTCACTCTGTCTCTCAGCAGACCGTTTATTGGCCTCTACCTACAAACCGGTAGTTGTAAGTCCTATGTTTGTGGTTTTCTACCCACTAGCTGGTAGTTGTAAAATCCCACTTTCCTCCCCTTGTTGGAGTTAACCCTTTGTGCTCATCCCGATGATGACTGGTTACCTTTTCCATTGGCCTCTACCTACGAACCGGTAGTTGTAAGTCCTATCTTTGTGGTTTTCTACCCACAAGCTGGTAGTTGTAAAATCCCACGCTCTCCCCTTGGTGGAGTTAACCCTTTGTGCTCATCCCGATGATGACTGGTTACTTTTTCCGTGGTTTTCTGCCTACAAACCGGTAGATGTAATCCCCTCTTTGTGGTATTAATGGTCTTGTCCCCCTTTGGATACTTGCCTTGATCAAGCAGTATTGTCCCCATTGGGTTTTCACCTTCTTTTCGGATACTTGCTCCGAGTTAGCAACTTTATCCTCTTTGGATTGGTCATCTTTGCATACCTAGTCCTGGTACCGATGCCTTTCTTTTCGGTCGATTATTCATTTAACAGCCTACAACCCGGTTATGGATAATCTTCCATGCGAGGTTATTATCTACGTTCTGACGGCTATAGATAATATATCTCATGCGCTCTTTGGTCAATCTTTCGATTGTTATCACCAGCAGAGTAAGATTCGTATTCCCCACGGAATCGGATGTTCATCCTTTAACAAGTTTGCCTTCGCTCTCTTCAGGATGTTTTCGGTCGTTTATCCATCTAACAACCTGCAACCCGGTTATGGATAATCTTCCATGCGAGGTTATTATCTACGTTCTGACGGCTATAGATAATATATCTCATGCGCTCTTTGGTCAATCTTTCGATTGTTATCACCAGCAGAGTAAGATTCGTATTCCCCACGGAATCGGATGTTCATCCTTTAACAAGTTTGCCTTCGCTCTCTTCAGGATGTTTTCGGTCGTTATCCATTTAACAACCTACAAACCGGTTATGGATAATCTTCCATGCGAGGTTATTATCTATGTTTTGACGGCTATAGATAATATATCTCATGCGCTCTTTGGTCAATCTTTCGATTGTTATCACCGGCAGAGTAAGATTCGTATTCCCCGTGGAATCGGATGTCCATCCTTTAACAAGTTTGCCTTCGCTCTCTTCAGGATGTTTTCGGTCGTTTGTCCATCTAACAACCCACCAACCGGTTATGGATAATCTTCCATGCGAGGTTATTATCTATGTTTTGACGGCTATAGATAATATATCTCATGCACTCTTTGGTCAATCTTTCGATTGTTATCACCAGCAGAGTAAGATTCGTATTCCCTGTGGAATCAGATGTTCATCCTTTAACAAGTTTGCCTTTGCTCTCTTCAGGATGTTTTCGGTCGTTTATTCATTTAACAACCTACAACCCGGTTATGGATAATCTTCCATGCGAGGGTATTATCTACGTTCCGACGGCTATAGATAATATGTCTCATGCGCTCTTGGGTCGAAGTCGTCCTCCCCAGTCGAGTAAGATTCGTATCTCTTGTGGAATCGAATGTTCATCCTTTAACAAGACTGCTTTTCTAGCCCTCTTCAGGATGTTGAGTGTTTTGGAACACAAACCAATTCACGCTTTGGCACTCAGGCCAATTTGTCCGGTTCAGACCGAAGAAGTTTCCGACGATCAGGTCGATGTACTTACGGCACTCAAGCCATGGTTATCCCTGTGTTACCATTTATTTTGGTATCCAGGTCGACGTTTCTGTTTCGTTATTCAGGCCGATTTCTTTTCCGTTCCAGACGGATTGTTCTTTCAAGACTGTTTCTTTGCCGATCCTAACAGGCATTCTTGTATTATATCCAGTCGGTGCAAATTTCTACGGTTCTTTTGTATTCAATCCCTATTTACCCTGAAAGTCTGACAGCCACTGCTATCATCCGTTCGGGATCCCAGCTGATTGAATAGGGGCAGCTGTAGCACCTCAAATTTGCACCTATCATTGTACATACCATCTCATATTAGGTCATAGCATATCATAGTCCATTGCATAGCATTTGCATTGTCCCCAGTTGCCTCAAGATCAAGCAAAGCAAGAATTAGGTCAAACTGATCAGGAGATCAATCCACCAATCAAGCAAGGGTGTTTCTCAAGGAGCAAAAGCCCTAGGGTTTGTCTAACAAGTTCACATGACTTGGAGGTCTATTTTGAAATGTTCAAGTCAAGGGTTGAAGGCTCAAAGGTCATCAGTTCATACACAGACAATCAGAAACCCTAGACAGTCAACAGTCAGTCAAAGCAGTGGATGGTGGCCATTCTTGTGGAATTTGGGCACCATGATCAATAATCGAGAGTCCATACAACTTGGGACATCATTTGAAGTCAAGGTCTCAAGGAATTAGGGTTTGGAATTCATCAGAAGTGCACAGTCAAGTCCAAAACCCTAGAAAAGTCAAAGTTGGTCAACTGTGGTTGATTCTTTGGATTTGATGGATGGAAATGGTTTGAAGGAGCTTATTCATGCCCTAATAGGTCTTGTGTGTCATGGCAATCAACATCATTGAAGAATTTGAAGCCAATCAGAAAATTTCCAGAAATAGAAACTGGACCTGTAATTTCAACTGCCAAAAATAGAAACTTCTTGATCCTCAACTTGCATCATGATACAAGCTTCAAATGAATTTTTGCCCAACATGAAAGTTGAAGATCTTGTCTTCCCATTTTCAAAAAGTCCAAGAACTCTCAAATCCCATGTGTGGTTGTCAAGATATGATCAAATCATTTTCACCAATTTTTGAACTTCACAGAGCCATATCTCTCAAACCATAAGGCCAAATTTGGTGGGGTTTTTTCCTACAAACCACATTTTTCATCCTCTTTCCAAAAATATAAATTTCATTCATCAAAACCCTACCAATCAAAATGGCATTTTTGGACCTATTTCATTAAAAAATCAAGTTTGACCAACCATTGACTTTTTGATTTAAACACTTTTTCTCATTTTTGCCAATTGGGAATTGTTTTAAATCATTTTTGAAACTTGCCTCAAGCCTTAAATCATGTTCATATCACCATTACACTACCATTTTGGACAAAAATTCAAAGTTGGCAAATTGTACAATTGGCTTCAATAAGCAAAGGCATGTTAACAATTAATGTACAGACCACAAACAGTAAAACATGTTGGTCCTTGGCAGCCTGTAGCAGGCCCAAATCCGTGCAGATATCACACCTCCATTTCCACTTATGCACAAACTTGGCAAAATGCATTTTTGATTCATTAAGTGAAACAAGTACAACAGTTCTGCAGCACACACAAAACAGCAATTGGCAAGGCCATTAGCAGCTGGTACCAGGCCCATTCGACCAACCTTTGCACCTCCATTTTCATTTATTCCCAAATTAGCAAAAATGGCAAATGCTACATTTCAAGCTAAGTAGGATTAAGCATCCCTTAAACCAACTTAAGACAGTCACATATAAGCATTCTTCTGTCACATTTCAACCCTAGTTTTGCTGCAGCCACAGGACAGAAACTCACATTCTCTCATTCTTGCATTTTGGGATTTTGAGATTTTTCTGCCAAACCCTTCAGAGAACCCGAGCCTTCCCCCATTATTTCTTCATCCAACCAACATTTAGCAGCTTTTGGCAACACCATTTACCAGCTGGAACTGCATCTTCCTACCCTGTTTTCTTCAAGCCACAACAATGGTGAAATCAAGATTTGAGAGTTTCAAGCAAGGGTGAGCTGGTTTTTCTTCAAGCATTCAATATTGCCAAGCATAAGAGCCACCTGTTTCAGCACAACAACCTCGAAACATCACTGCTTCCTCCATTTCTTCACAACCAAGTAAAAATCTCGATCTCTTCATTCTCTATGCCATGATATGCTTTAGCTAGTTTGTGTTGTGCTGATTATCATGAACTTTAAATGGTTTGAAATGGTTGGTTATGCTGAGAGAAACATGGTTTTCATTTTTCATGCTTGAAGTTGTTTCCAATCGATTTGCTCATATGTTATTGATTCAATGAGAACCATTGTTAGATTTATGCTGCCTGATGTTAGATGAAGCTATTAGTGTGTTTAGTCTGCATTTCTGGGCATTTCGAATTTCTTGATTGCATGAAGGTGATGAACATATGCTTCTGTTATGATGAACCCTAGTTGTTTTTCCAGCACATTTACATGGATTGTGTTTGGGTTATTTGTTTGTCTGTTGTTGCATGATTATTATTGTCTCATTGCCATGATGATTGGAATGTCGATTGTTGTTGAATCATGAGTTTGAACCATTGCCTTGCTGTTTTAAACCATTTTAACCTGCCCATGAAAATCCTTTTGAATTGCTGTTTGTTGTGTTTGGTTTTGGTTATGTGATGTTGCACGAGGTATTTCAATGCCATGATGTTGGAAGTTTTTGCTTGGAATTGAGTTTTGATGATGAACACGAGTTCATATGCCATGGCCATGCTGTTAGAAGCCCTAGGGTTTTCTTAAACCCAGAATTTGAGCTCATTGGCCAAGTTACTGTTCTATTGGCTGAGAGCCAATCAGAACATTTCGCTCCCTCCCCCCAAAACGCATAGCTTCAGTTAGTGATGCCCTGATTTACCACTTTGCCATCGGTTGACCATATGTTGACCATTTGCCATGCTATGTTGTTCATGCTTGCTTCAAATTTCATCCAACTTCCACAAATTCATTTCTCTTTCAATTTTCACCCAAAAATTATGAAATTTTTTCCTCATGTTCATGAATGTGTCCTCTATTTTATTGTGAATTTTAATCAATTTTCCATTGGCTGGATTTTAAATGATAATTGTTTTTCCAACATGTATGCCAAAATGATACACATTGCCATTCCTTTTGTGAAATACTCATGTCATATCCTTTGAGCCTGAAATTTTTTGTGGTGAAACTAGACACATTGACCTTCATTTCCATATAAAGTTTGTGCATTTATCATTTGTGGATTGTGAGATTTGATTTTTTGAAGTTATGTGTTACATTTGATGCTACATGGATGACATGCATTTTCACAAATTTTGTTCACACACTTCCTTACATCCAAATGATCCCAAAATTTGTGTGAATGATCTCCTACATGTCTAGTTTGTGTATGAATTTTCTGGGAATTAATTGTTCTGTTTCCAATTTATTTGAGAATTTTCTTCCATGCTTTGTCATTTGTTGACTTTTTGTGCTATACATTGCCAAATCTTTTGTGAAATTCTCAAATCTTATTGTATGTCCATGAAATTTCATATGTGATAACTAGACATCTCAAGCTTTGCATTGGTGTTAACCTCATTCATTTCTCTTCTGTTTTCAAATTGATATGATTTTTTGAAGTTGACCCATGCTTGTTGACTTTCATCATGCTTACTTGAATTTGGTTTGACTTCATGATTTTACTTGACTGCCTTCCTCTCATCCAAATGCCATGAAATTTTACATGTATACCATGTTAGATGTTAGGATTGAGTGTGATTTATTTCATGATTTTTGAAAATGTTGGAGTTGACTTTTGAATAAGGTCTTGCTGTTGACCTTTTGCATGCTTCCTTTGCTATGCTTTGCATCCCTTTGTGTGTGAAATGACCATGGTGCATGAGTTGGTTGTGAATCCAATTGAGAATGCTTCTTGAATGTTTAGACTTGGTTTGGGTTGACTTTTCCTTGCTGCCTTGACTTTTTTCTTTCACCTTTGACCCTAGGCTAGTCCTAGTGGTCTTCTAAGCTTATGTTGAGTTCATCTGTTTCAGGTTAAGCACCAATGCCTTGAGGATCATTCAAATGTGTTTTAGTTTGATTGTTTAATATGCTAACCTTTGTTTTGTAGGTGACTCACATACTTGAGTCTTTGTGCCTTGCACAATTGGTCCCTCTGTGGTTGACTATTGGTTCATTTTCTTTTGATTTTGATTGTTGACTTGTTTACTAATGAGTTTGACTTTTTCAGGTACTTTAGTTGCTTAAGTTCTTTGAACTTGCTTGCTTTGCTATTTAGCATTTGCCTTGAGGTATAAACCTTTCTTCTTCATGTAGTCTGGAGACCCGGTCTGTTATTTGACCGGGCAAACTGTCTGAAGTCCTCCTTAAGAGGCAATGCCTGTGTTTGTTTAAAATTGTCCCAAGCAGGAAAAGTCCTTCAAGTAAGGCAATTGGTGGAAGGTAGGGATAAGTAGCCTATCCCCCACTATTCAGTGTGTCCTCTCTTTGCTCCCATTACATGGTTGAAGCATCGAGATAAAAACCCAAGATCTATCGAGTCAATAATGGGGAAAGAGTTCCATCTTTCTGAACTCCCCCACTTTCTATTATTTGATGCTCTCCCTGATTAGGGATAGAAGCAATGAGGCACACCCCTCATCTCCTATTCATCTGCTTCACCTTAGCCTCTCAATGGTAAGGTTAAGAGCAACACTTACCCTATTCCAGTTGGCCCTAGTGCCTAACCTTTTGCTTGAGCCTCTTGTATGCATATAGAGTGTGCTTTTTGTGATTGCCTGTTTGCTTTGCCTCTTTAGGTTTAGCTTAGACTTGCCCTTGTGCAAGGTAGGTTGTGCTTGACTTGCTTCCTGTGCAAGTCAAGTCTGTGTGGCTTAACCCTTGTGTGAGCCATGCTTAGAGTTGTTTTGCCGAACTACGGCAACTCTGATTCTCATGTTCAGATGAGATACGTAGGCACGAGACGCGATGTCTTGCCGAGTTTGACTAACCACTAACACTAACTCTTTTCTCTCACCCCTGTGTGATTGAGATATCCTTTTCTCTCGCCCTCGTTGCGATTGAGACCTCCCCTTTCTCTTGCCCTAGTTGCAATCGAGACCCTTGCTTCCTGTGCAAGCCTTGTTTAAGATAGGTTGGCCCTTGTGCCATTTAGCTAGAAACCTTAACTTAGGGTTGACTTTTGCATGACAACATCTAGGCTCGAGTCGTAGTCTCCCTAGTGTTGTGTCTCCCTCTGTTATCTGGTTAGGCTAGATCCTTTATCCCTGCGTAGGGGAACTACATCGCCCTGATCTTCATACCAGATGAAGTATGTAGGCAGGAGATTGAGCTGATCTCTCCGGGCGCCCTTTTTCTTTTTTGTGCGTGTTTGGGAACTATTAGGCTCGAGCTCTAGTCTCCCTTTTAGTTCGCGTGTTCGCCCTTTTTCTTTTTTGTGCGTGTTTGGGAACTATTAGGCTCGAGCTCTAGTCTCCCTTTTAGTTCGCGTGTTCGCCCTTTTTCTTTTTTGTGCGTGTTTGGCAACTATTAGGCTCGAGCTCTAGTCTCCCTTTTAGTTCGCGTGTTCGCCCTTTTTCTTTTTGTGTGTGTTGTCTGACCTTTGCTAAGCTCGAGTCCTCGTACTCCTTAGCATTTGCTGTCTGTCTGTTTGTGTGTTTGACAGTTGTAGGCTGAGTCCCCGACTCCCTATCTATCTGTTGCGTGTTTTAGGTTCGGATGTCAATGTAAGTCCAGTGATTGGCATTTGGGCTCCATGTTTGCCTCTTTGTGTGTGTTTTAGGTTCGGATGCTGATGTAAGTCCAGCGATTGGCATTCAGGCTCCACGTTCGCCTGTGTCTTGTTTGTTTGTGTGCGTGTCAGCCGAGCTACGAATGCTCTGATTTTTCTCTCGTCCGAGAAGATACGTATGCATAGGATACGACATCCTAGCGAGCATGTGTCGTCTCCCCAGTCCGAACTACTTCGACTCTGATGTCTATGCCTGATAGACTAAGTAGGCCCAGGATACGATGTCCTGCCGAGTCAGTTTCAGTCAGTTTCTTTTGTCTCTTTTCAGCCAGTGTGTGTGTGTTTGAGCAGTGTTTAGCAACCAATTTTTCCTTTCTAGTGTGCGTGGATCCCGTAGAGTACTACGGATGCGTAGGGTGCCTAACACCTTCCCTTCGCATAACCGACTCCCGAACCCATCCTCTTTGGTCGCGAGACCATGTTCTTTTCCCAGGTTTACTTCGAGCGTTTCCTTTCCCTCTTTTGGGATAAATAACGCACGGTGGCGGCTCTGTTGTTTCTTTCTTTTCCCGCCGGTTTTTTCGCGCGATGCGACAATGTGGGGAATTGACATGATTGGCATGATTGAACCAAAGGCGTCGAACGGTCACCGTTTTATTCTCGTAGCTATTAATTACTTCACCAAGTGGGTTGAAGCGGCATCGTATGCGAATGTGACCAGGCAGGTGGTTGTGAAGTTTATCAAGAATCAACTCATATGCCGATATGGTGTGCCAGACAAGATCATTACTGACAATGGATCTAACTTGAACAATAAGATGATGAAAGAGCTATGTAGCGAGTTCAAGATTTCACATCATAATTCTTCTCCATATAGACCCAAGATGAATGGGGTTGTTGAAGCTGCTAACAAGAACATCAAGAAGATTATCCAGAAGATGGTTGTTACGTACAAAGATTGGCACGATATGTTGTCGTTTGCTTTGCATGGTTATCGTACATATGTCCGTATTTCAACAGGGGCAACCCCTTTCTCTCTTGTATATGGCATGGAGATTGTGCTCCCCGTAGAGGTCAAGATCCCATCAATGAGAGTCTTGATGGAAGCCAAGTTGACTGAGGCTGAATAGATTCAGAGTCGTTATGACCAGTTGAACTTGATAGAAGAGAAGAGATTGACCGCCATGTGTCATGGTCAGTTATATCAGTAAAGGATGAAGAAAGCCTTTGATAAGAAGGTCAAGCCTCGTGTGTTCCGAGAAGGTGACCTCGTGCTCAAGAAAGTCTTGTCTTTCGCGCCCGATTCTAGGGGCAAGTGGACTCCAAACTATGAAGGTTCATACATTGTTAAGAGAGCCTTTTTAGGCGGTGCTTTGTTGCTTACAACTATGGATAGGGAGGATTTCACTCGTCCTGTGAATTCAGATGCTGTCAAGAAATACTTCGCCTAAAAATAAAAACAGAATAGCTCTCTAAGTTGAAAACCCGAAAGGGCGACTTAGGAAAAAATGAGCGTCTCGGTGGATTGAAAACCCGAAAGGGCGGTCCAGGCAAAAGTTAGAGACATAAAAAAATGAATATATATATCCCGCTAGATTGAGTACCTCACCCTGGGGCAATCTAGGCAAAAATTAGGGATTTGGCAAGTAATTGCATCCTGACAAGACTTTGTTCTACAACTGTCATCTGTCAAAGATTATCGCTTAGTGATCGTCAACTGAAGCTTCAAATACATTGGATTCAGAGTTGGTGGAGAAACGATCATTATGTTCAATGTAGCCCTTTTTCCAATATATATCACCAATTTCAAATTTGTAAAGATCCACGGAGTCTCGCCATTTGCGGACTACCATTCCATTAAATAAATTTGAGCCTTTATCCAATTCTTTGCACTCTTATTTGCCTCTGTTTAACAAATGTTTGCATGTTTTAATTGATAAATATCATTGTTTTAAAAAATAAAGTTTTTATAAACTATTTTTTAAACAAAGTGAACATTCACAAAGACTAAAAGGATAGTTGTAATGTCCTCAGTGCTCTCCCAAGGATAGTAAGATCTCCAAAAGGTAAGGCATTTGTTCATATTCTGGCATGTTGATATCCTCTTCATGAGTATTCAAGTTGTCTCCCCAGCGAGTGCAGAGAGAGTAATACATCATCAAGCCTCCCAGAGATTCTGGCATTAGCACTTGTGTTTTATCAATCATATGGTTGTCATCCCTTGTGTGGACTGACCTAAAATACCTTATAGATTGATAAAAGTTGATATGCTATCTACTCACGAGGAAGTTTGTCTTTCCCCAGCATGAGCAAGAATCTCCAGCGGAGTAGGCACACATTCCCTGCAAAGATATCTATCAGTTATTTCCTCAACAGTAGTTGCCTAGAGCGGTTGGTGAAGGGCTTGTTTCCCCTTTTCATTCCCAGCATGGCACATGTTGACGAAGGATTCGTTTCCGATTCCCTCAGCCAGGGCAGTCTCCTTTGAGTTTTTCTACAGCTCATCCCCAGTAGGTTTTCTTACAGCAGACTATCCCCGGTATGGTCGCCTACAGTTCATCCCCTGCAGGAGTTGCTTAATCCGAGCTTGATTTGTATCCCCTCCGTGGTTGAAGATCTCTTCCAGTATTGGACGGTGATTTGGAAGATGTGTTATTTCCTTCCCCAGAGGAGCAAATTGTTTGTTCTCCCCTTAGCAAAGATGTTTCTCCAGTAGTTAGAAGAGAGTGTTTTAATTGATAAGTGTCTGTTTGGTGGTTGTTCCCCACAGAGTTTCACCTCATCCCTCGATAAGTTCCCCAGTAGAGTTTCTTCTACAACGGATCTTATCGATATCCCATCACCTGTTCCCGAGGATTGTTGGAAAATCCCCGACAGTCGGAAGCTGTGACTCTGCATGTTCCCCAGCTGAGACTTTGCCTATCCCCAATGGTGGATGTCTCCTGGTATTTGATGCATCCCCACCAGAATTGTTTTCTCCTGTAGGCCTGGCTTCTCTTTTGAGATGTTATACCGAATGTCCGTTCGTGGCTCTCGAACCTGTTTGTGTTAGATATGTCTATTTGTCAGCATTAATCATACATAAGCCATGCATATACATGCATAATCATAACATTCAGATATCCATGTTTCATTCTTTGCCAATCTATCTTTGCTTGTTACTTCCTGCTATTGGTGAAATATTCTTCCCCAAGCAGATGTTCGTGTCTGATCTCTCCATATAGAGTCAGCCCCGTAAGCAGAAAGTATCTATCTTTCCTTATTTATTCCCTACTGAGTTATATCCTCGTGGATGATTATTGTTTCAGTTTCCACCCCAATTATATATTGGGATGGAACTACTCCCCTGAGTTATGTCCTCATTGGGTTGAGTCTTGTTTGGTTGTGTCTTTCTAGTTTGTTCCAAGACTGACTCCTTTCCTGTTATTCCCCTGCGGTTCCGTATGGTTTGGTTGTTCAATTGCTCAGTAACCAGCATTTGTTCATCTTTTCCCCAACAAACTTTGTGGCCTTCTACCCAGTAACGAGTAGTTGTAAGTCCTATTTCTGCGGTTTTCTACCCAGTAACCAGTAGATGTAATCCCCTATTTGTTGGTTATCTCTATCTAATATTCGGTATTGATATTCCTTCGTTTTTGAGTATACCATCCAGTAACCGGTGATATATCTCTTGGATAATTGCTTTTGTCAAGAAATTTATCCCCCACGAGTCGTCTTTCATTTACCCTTATTTGGTAATGACTGCTTTTCCTTTTTGATTGGTCATCATTTTATACCCAGTAACCGGTATCCCGATGTCCTTTATTTTCAGTCGATTTATCCTTTATTAACCCAGTAACCGGTTGTGGATAATCTTCCATTCGAGTATGTTATCTACGTTCTGACGGTAATAGATAATATGTCTCATGCGCTCTTCAGTCGAAGTCCTTGTTCTTCCCAAATTGAGTAAGATTCGTTTTTCCTTGTGTAATTGAATGCCCATCCTGTAAGTCGAGTTTGCTTTTTCAGCCCTCCCTTTTGGATGATGAGTGTCTCGGATTTGTTCCCAATTCACGCTTGGTTGGTCACCTATTATATGCCCAGTAACCGGTATCCCTGGTGTTCCTTCCTTCTGCTCCCTATTATGACTTTTTGTCCCATGTGGAGTCAGGTTTTCCTGAGTTGAGATATGCCTTTTGGGTCCTCCTCAGATGTTTCGGATGATTGATATCTCTCACCCTTATACCGGTCTTAGATATTCTTTCTCCTTGAGCGTGTTGTTCTCTCACCCAGTAACCGGTGTTTTGATAACATGTCTCTCTTTGAGTTTATTACCCAGTAACCGGTAATATCTCGTTGTTTTCTTCCTCAGCTGAGTCCTTTGTGGACATCCCCCGTTTGAGTCCGGATTTTTATCCGATGTTTCCTTTATGGATAGTTTTGTTGTATTGGCATATTCCCTAATACATGCATCTTTGCGTCAGCTCGAGTCTTTCCATCGATTTATTTTCATGTAATCCCTTCGTGTCTCCCAGCAAGTTTTCAAGTCGTGACCTGCTCACGCATTTTCACCCTATTTTCCCCAGAGTCTCTGTCTCCCTAGTGAGTGTCTTACTCCTATGGATTTTTCAGTTTCTCCCGATTTCTTTTCCTTCTTGGCAATTATTCACCATGAAGATTTTATTTTGCATCAATACATTTGCATCATGAGGTCTCTTAGGGACCAAAATTCATCTCTTTGTTATTATTTAAGCCCATTCTACCTCGTGGAGACGAAGATTTTAACCTTCATATCTCCGGCTAGAATGACCTTAAATAGGGGCATTTGTAAGACCCTAATTTTGACCCTAAGATCCCTCATGGCATCATATCATTGCTCAATGCATCGCCTCAAGGATCATAGCATGTGTGGCTCCTTAACCCTAGGGTTGGGACTTGTGTGAGTGGTTTGAGACCACCAAGCATGCTTGTATTGTATATTATTTCTTTTCTTATTTTGATTACTAACCAAAAGCACAAAAATATGTCACTAACTCTTTTGTTTTGAAGCTCAAGTGATCATGTGTTCCCATGCTTCTAGCAGGCTCCTAAGCTCAATGAAGTGGCTAAATGAAGATGAAAAGGAATGACAATGGTTCACAAAGTTCCTAATCTTCATATATGTCTCCCAAGTATCTCAATTTGCCAATTTAAATAGATAACCCAAAGGGCTTGAGGATTGTTTCCCAAGTAAACCCTAATTCAACTGTGCTTTGACTATGCCTTGCTCATGAAGCAACCTCAACCTATGATCAAATTTAATCAAGGGAAGTTCTTTCATTCATTATTTTATGAATATATGAGTCTATGTGAGTATCCTCAATCTTTCATTCATCAAGATTTGAGGTTTGGCCTTGAAAAGTTGATCAGTCAAGTCATCTGACTAAACTGAGGATCACTAAGACACAACTTGTGATGTGTTTGTCAAATGAAGATGACCCCATGCGAAATAATGTTATTAAGAATCATATGAACAACTTTCATGTTCATCAAAAATCCATTTGAAACTTGGAAGGTCATCATTCATTTCAAAACATTATAGGTCATTTTGATTGAAACCCTAATTTTGGGTCAACTTCCCAAGGGATTAACTTCCTTATTTTTTATGATTTCGAGGTGAGACCAAATGCATTGGAAATCTTAAGATGTCTACTTAAAATGTTATATTGGACAAAATTTCATAATCCTATAAGAAACACATGTGATAATACAAAACATTATAGGTCACTTTGGACCAAAGTCATTGAATTTGAAAAAAGTCTAACTTCAAGTGCCCATAACTTTCCCATTAAAACATTAAATGATGCATGCTTTGAGTCTAAATTGATGATCTTGAAAATATCTACAACTTTTATGTTTGAGGGTTTTCCATTTGAGGCTTTCATCATTGAAAAAGAAGGGCTTGAAGTTTCTTACTTTTGTTGAAAATTTTCAAAGGGAACGTAGACATGTTTTGTACCCTAAATTTCACAGCCAGTTTTTATAAATTTCCAAACTCTAAATGAATTTTTGACCAAACTAACTTTTGTTCCTTATTCCAAGAGCTTTCCAACCATTACTCTCATGACCATTTTTGGCTTTTCCGTGTTGGAGTTTCGAAGAGCTTAAATTTTTGTTCATTTGTGCAATTCACTTTATAACTTGATGTACAAGCTAATGCCAAGCCAGCTGCACGTCCAAATCATTTTTACTTGACCTCATCATGCATTTCCATTCATTCTTGGGCTTTGGAGGCACCTGTACAGGCCCATGCATGAAGAGTCCAATTTTCATGCACACGAGCAGAACACCACATTGCATCAAGTTCAACTATAAATAGAAGCTCTAGCTCATTCAAAAATCAACCTGAAGGAGATCTGAAACGCTGCTGGATTGAAAACCAAACCTCACCCAAAGGAATTTCAGTTTTAATTTTCAATTTCAAGCTTGAATTTCAACATCCTTAGTTGATCTTCACAACTCTATTCCTTAGCCTTGCATCATGATCACACTTCTAGAGCAAGATTGGATCAAAAGCTTGGAGAATTCGTGCTGTTTGAAGATGCATTTCAGAGGTAGAACCTCAATTTTTCTTGATCTAGATCTTGCTATATGATGTGAATTTCTCTAGTTTGAATTGTTTTCTGAAGTCCTCATGCATGAGGTAGGCCAGTGGTGGTCTTAATTTCATGAATTGTGACATTTCAAATCCAACACCAGGATCTTCAAGCTCTTGTTTCTCCCTAAATAGGAAAATTGAGAAGGATCCATGGTTACAGGGGTGATGTACATCACCCCAGCTTCATTTTGATACCTTGCTTTTTCATTTTCATTAAGTTTTGAATCCCTGCGCGTGGTGGCCGGAATCAGTTGGTTGGCCGGAGAAGATGGTGGTTTCCACCACCATGCCCACGTGGGAGCCTCAGATCCGCTGGATTGTGTTCAAATGTTATAATCCTGGCCCTTGCTTGCATTGACTTGTTTTAATTCCATATGTTGCGTGTTTGACCAAGGATCATGGTGTGTCTGCGCCTCTGAGTCACATGATTAGTGCCACGTCAATTAATGAGACAATCCTGTGGCTGCGCATTTTTGATATTTTCCTTATTCTCTTTTATTTTCAGATAATTCCTTTTATTTTCAAAAATTCATAAATATTTTATTTGAAGTCACAAAAATATGAGACCAGTGCCAAAAATTTTCTTGAAAAACCTAGTTTCATATTTTGATTTTTAATTATTTTTGTGACTTCATTTAATATTTTTTGTGAATTATTTGGTTTTCAATAGTTTTTAATTCATTTTAAATACTTTTTGATATCTGAAAAATCCAAAAATATTTTCTCAACACATATGGATCATGATGAGTCAATGAAAAATAGTCTCATTAATTTCTTAATTGATTTGAGATTTATTTGAGATTTTAATTCATTTGTGTTATTTTTCATTGTTTTAAAATAGTTTATGATTTCAAAAATTGTTGAAATTTTTTGTCAAAGCTTGTTTGACCATGTTAGACCTATGAGAATTTAATTGGACTTGTTGAAGTTGATTTGAATTGAATTTGAGGTTTGACCATATTTTGTCCATTTTAATTTTGCATTTATTTTAATTCCAAAAATACCAAAAAAATATGTTTGACTTGTTGACTTCTAATCTTCATTTCTCTTCTGTTTAGTATTAGTTGATGATGATTTGATTCATTTTTGACCAATTGTGTTTGACACTTTATTTCTTTTGTCATTCATTTCATCTTCATCTCTTTCTTTTTATTTTTGGACAATGAGTTAATGTCTTATGGTTGGTCTTGACAAATGAGAGGTTTAACCTTCTTTGATCCAAATCAAACTCAACTTGATCCAAGATCAAGTGAGTTGCTTTGTGTCCAAGATAGGTTGCTTCTCGGTCAAGCAAAAAACCTAAAGTCCATACAAGGCCTTTCTCTTTTCTTTTGGCATGGCAAGTTGAAGGAGCTTGGCTTACTAGTCATGATCTCTAACTTGTGCTTATTTGCCTATAGTTTTATTGACCGGCCTCAGATAGGTGTGACTACTACATTAGTCCACTTACGATTGCTTAACATAGGGCCTAATTTTCTTATGACAAACTTACATAACCACTAACTACTAACTTTAATTTGAGCATTTAATTTCTTGCAATTTACTTTCTTGCTCATTTATTCATATTGCTTTTCCCTTTGCTCACTTGAGCACATATTTTATGTTTATGTCATTTTCCTTTTGCTCATTTGAGCTTATTATTGTATATAAATATATTGTTGTCTTGTGTTTTATTTGTGTGAACCCAATGCAAAAAGGAGAAAGGACTTAGAATTAGGACCTTACCTATGCTTAAAGGAGTTCAAGAGCAACTAGACCACATGCCTTTAGAATGCTAAATTGATTGAAGAGCAACTAGGCATCATGCCTTTAGAATGCTAAATCTCAAAGTTGACTTAAAAGGACTTCCTTTCCAAAACTCATTATTTGTCCATTCCTCTTATTGTGTTGTGAACTTTTTGATGTTTGCTCTTGTGTGATAGGGATTCCATCTTGAGATAGTAAGGAGGACCATTGTCATGAGTAGCCAAGTTAAGAGAGACAAGCCAAATGGAGATCCTAGGAGCTTGAAACCAAATGTCGTGTGATTGCTTATTTGTTTGCTAAGTCCAAAGGAAATGAGCATCTTGAATCATCTCTATGATCTCAAGAAAAGGAACTCCAAGGGTTTTATCTCTTCTCTTATCTTTGTATGCTCTAGGACTAGCCCTTCTCTTTTTCTCCTCAATCTAACCCAAGCCAAACTCATTTTGTGAAAACTTTGACATTGTTTTCAAACTAGAAACCTAGGCCTTATGCCTTTGACTTTTCAAAATCTTTTCATTAGTACTCATTGTAAATAAACCTTAATACAACTTTGACTTCATTTTGTAAATACACTTAACTTGTAAATACAACTCACTTCAAGTTGTTTTTGTGGTTCCAATGGCCACATTTGTTAAAAAAACTTTTCATAAACATTAGTCATAGGTTTGAGTTATCATAGTTGTTGATGTAAACCTCACCTTATCCTTAGTGATTGTGTAGCGGGGTATTCGTTACCTTTAGATCTATTGACTAAATCAAAAGTAAATCATACAATTCGAGTCGCCACCGCACTTCTATTTATCCAAAGGAAAGGTTAGAAAGCAAACAAAAACTGAGAAGTTTTATCAAATCAAGAACTAATAAAAATGTCAGAGATCTGGATAAGGGGGTTAGTTATGCAATGGGAAGGTTTTAAGCACCCAAAACATCCTTAGTACTCTAAGGGAGCCCTTTTTACAAATGTTGTAAGGTAGGTTGGTATTTGTGAAAAGTATTTTGCAAACATGATTGGGGAGATGAGAAAAAAATATACAAGTTATTTACAATTTTGTGTTTGAATGGATAAACCCATTGCCTACGTACCATCTTAAAAAGGTAGGATCAAAACCTCGTAGTTCAGGGTAAAAATCTCAAAAGGAGTTGGTGAATTGATTGGTCAAAAGCCTTTAGGTCTTTTGTTATCAAAGGGAGAAAACTCAACCTAGAACCACAAATCCACCATGTGAGGAAAGCTTCAACATGCTAGTGAGGGGTTAACCCTATAATAAGCATGGAAGACTTATAGTCCATCACTAAGGATACAGGAGAATATTATATCAACCTCAATGATACCTCAAACCTAATAGCTAATGTTTATGAAAAGCTTTAATACAAATGGTCATTGGAACCATAAAAACAGTTTGAGTGAATTGTACTTACAAATGAAAAGTATTCATAAAATAAGGTCAAAGTTGACTTAAGATTCAATTCCAAATAAGTGTTATGAAAAGATTTTGAAAAAATCAAAGGCATAGTGCCTAGGTTTCTAATTTTTGAAAGCAATGTTAATGTTTGCACAAAAGTTTGGCTTGGGTTAGAGTGGAGGGAAGAAGAGAAAGGCTAGGTCCTAAACATGCAAAGATGAGGAAGGAGAAATAAAACCACTTGGAGTTCCCTTCTTGAGATCATAAAGATGATCCAAGTTTCTCTATTCCTTTGTACTTAGCAAGCAATAAGCAATTAACTCAAGCAATCAAGCAAATATTCAATCAACCTCCTAGGAATCTTCCAATTGGACTTGTCTCTCTCATTTTGGATGCTCATGACAATGGTTTTTCTGAGTAGCTCAAGTTTGGGATCCCTATCACAAGAACACACAAATCAAAAAGTTCCACAATGCAATAGAAATAATGGACAAGAGTGAGTTTAGAATTAGGGGTCCTTTCAAAGTCATCTTCAAGATTAAGCATTCTAAAGGCATGAGGCCTAGTTGCTCTTTGACAATTTTAGCATTCTAAAGGCATGAGGCCTAGTTGCTCTTCAAACTCCATTTAGCATAGGTAAGGTCCTAAATCTAAGTCCTTTCTCCATTTGCATTGGGTTCACACAAACAAAACAAAACAAAGCACAAGACAATAGTATATACACAATAATGTGCTCAAGTGAGCAAAAGGCAAATTGCATTAACATAAACATGAGCTCAAGTGAGAAAAGGGCAAAGACAAATGAATTAATGAGCAAGAAATTAAATTGCATTAAAGTAAATTGCAAGAATTAAATGCTTGAATTAAAAGTTAGTAATTAGTAGTTAGTGTTAGTGTGCCATAAGGCAATTTAGCGCTATGTTAAGCAATCGTAAGTGGACTAATGTAGTAGTCACACCTATCTGAGGCCGGTCAATAAACCTATAGGCAAATAAACACAAGTTAGAGACCATGACTAGTAAGCCAAGCTCCTACAACTTGCCATGCCAAAAGAAAAAAAGAATGACCTTGTATGGATTTAGGTTTTTTTGCTTGACCAAGAAGCAACCTATCTCTAATGCAAAGCAATTCACTTGATCTTTGATCAAGATGAATTTGATTTGGATCAAAGAAGGTTAAGCCCCTCATATGTCAAGGCTAACCACCAATCATTAACTCATTGGTCAAAAAGAAAAAAGAAGAAGAAGATGGAAATGGAATGTACATAATTGAAATCCAAATGACATAAATAAAACATATTGATCAAATATGAATGGAATCAACATAAATCAATGGTAAACAGAAGTGAGATGAAGCTTAGAAGTCAAGAAACAATAAAAGTATTTTTGGTAATTTTTTGGAAATAAAATAATACTTGAATTAAAATGAACAAATAAAGGTCAAACTTCAAATCCAATTCAAATCAACTTGGAAAAGTCCAATTGGATCATCATAAGTCTAACATGGTCAAACAAGGTTTGACAAAAAATTTCATCATTTTTTGAAAACAGAAACTAATTTTAAACAATTAAAAATGAAGAAAAATAACATAATTGAACTAAAATCTCAAATAAATCTCAAATCAATTAAGAAATTGATGAGAATATTTTTCATAGATTCATCATCATCCAAAGATGTTAAGAAAATATTTTTGGCATTTTTGAATATTGAAAAATATTTTAAATGAATTAGAAATAACCAGAAAAGAAATAATTCACAAAAAAATATTAAATGGAATCGCAAAAATAATTAAAAATCATTTTTAGAAACTAGAATTTAAGAGAATATTTTTGCAATTGGTCCCATATTTTTGTGATTCCAAATAACGAAGTTATGAATTTTTAAAAATAATTGGAATAAAAGAAAATAAAATGGAATTTCAGAAATTGCAAAAATCCACAACGCTTGGATCTTGGTTCATTAATTGATGTGGCGCATCTAATGGCTGGGAGACATGCGCGCATGAAACACTTGAGTCAACAGCATCACACATGGCATTAAATGAAGTCAGCCAAACCAAGAGCCAAGATTAGATCTGGGAACATGGGTCCAATGGCCAAGAACTCATCCATGTGGGGACGGTGGTGGAAACCACCGTCTTCTCCGGTGAACCTCACTGTTCCGACCAGAATTGCAGGTTTTAAAACCTTCACCAAAATTCACGATCCATACATCATTCGAAAGATGGGGTGATGTACATCACCCTTGTGCCCTTAGTTTCCACTCAAGATCTCTATAGAGAGAGAAATCTGAGATGGAAAAATGTGGTGTTCAATCTGAACTTACTCAATTCACAAAATTAAATGCACAAATCAATTGCCTCTCACATGAGGACTTCAGAGGTACCAACCAACACAAAAAATGATAAATATCCAAGGAGATTCAAAGGAAAACAGTTGGAGGGAAAACCTTTAAAGAGAAGCTTTCAATGGCACGGCCTGATCCAAATCTTCAGTGCAACTTGTTCTTGAGGTAGCAAGGAAGCAAGGCTAAGGAATTGAAGTTCAAAGATCAACCAATGAATTTGAAATTTGAACTTGAAAAATTGAGAGAAAAATCAAAATTCCTTTAATGGAGGGTTGGGATTTCACTTGTGCAGAATTTCAGGCGCCTTTAGGTTGAAGTTTGAAGTGAATAAAGCCTTCTATTTATAGCAAGAGATGATGCAATGCATGAAATATCCGTGTGTGCATGAGCTTGGGTCCTCCATGCATGGGCCTGTACAGGCGCATGTGAGGCCCAAACTCAATTGGTTTTGCATGTTGATGATGAAACAAATGAATTTCGACGTGCAAATGGCAAGTCAATGTGGTGTGCAAGAAGATTTCACATGTCATGCATAATTGAACCTAAAACTTCCCCTCTTCGAAAATGCCATTTGCAAAATTGAAACATAGGCATGTGTGTAATGGTTGGAAAGGTCTTGACATGAGGAACACAAGTTATGTTGAACAAAAATCCATTTGGAGTTGGGAAAATATTGAAAACTGGCCATGAAGTTCAAGGTACAAAGCATGTATATGGAAATTTTGCCAAAATGGACCATCTTCAAGCCCTTTTGTTTCAATGATGAAAGCATCAAATGACAAAACCTTCAACCCCAAAGTTGTATATATTTTCAAGACAATCAATTTGGACTTAAACTTTGCATCATTTGGATTTTTGATGAGAAAGTTATGGGCACTTGAAGTTGGACTTTTTCACATTTCAATGACTTTGGTCCAAAGTGACCTATAATGTTTTGTATTATCACATGTGTTTCTTTTAGGATTATGAAATTTTTCTAAACATAACAATTTAAGTAGACATCTTAAAATTTCTAATTCACTTGGTCCCACCTCAAAATAATAAAAAATGAGGGAGTTAGGTCCTTGGGAAGTTGACCCAAAATTAGGGTTTCAGTCAAAATGACCTATAATGTTTTGAAATGAATGGTGACTTTCCAAGTTTCAAATGAATTTTTGATGAACATTAAAGTTGTTTATATGGGTCTTAAGAACATGTTTTATCTTGGGGTCATCATCATTTGACAAACACATCAAAATTTAGGTCTCAGTGGATTTCAAAATAATCAGATGAATTGACTGATCAACTTCTCAAGTCCAAACATCAAATCTTGATGACTGAATGATTGAGGTCACTCACATAAGATCATATATGCATGGAATGATGAATGAAAGAACTCCCATTGATTATATTTGATCATAGGTTGAGGTTGCTTCCTGAGCAAGGCACAGTCAATGCATAGTTGAATTAGGGTTTCCTTGGGAAACAATCCTCAAGCCCTTTGGTTTATCTTGATCAAATTGACAAATTTAGATACTTGGGAGGCATATATGATGCTTGAGAGCTTTGTGAACCATTGTCATGCTTGCTTCCAACTTCATCTGGCCATTCCATTGAACATAGGGGCCTCCTAGGAGCCTTGAATCATGCCTGCTTAAGCTTCAAAACAAACAAAGTTAGTGACATATTTTTGTGCTTTTGGTTAGTAAACAAAATGAGAAAATCAATAATATACAATTCAAGCATGCTTGGTGGTCTCAAACCAACTCACACAAGTCCCAACCCAAGGGTTAAGGAGCCAAGATGCTATGATCCTTGAGGCAAATCCAATGTGCAATGATATGATGCCATGAGGGATCTTAGGGTCAAAATTAGGGTCTTACATATTCCCCTATTTAAGTTCATTCTAGCCGGAGATATGAAGGTTAAAATCTTCGTCTCGACGAGGTAGAATGGGCTTAAATAATAACAAAGAGACGAATTTTGGTCCCTAAGAGACCTCATGATGCAAATGTATGTATGCAAAAGTTAATGCTCTGTGGGGATATATGTCCACAAAGGAAAAAAGAAATCAGGAGAAACTGAGAATCCAAAGGAATAATACACTCACTAGGGAGACAGAGACTCTGGGGACTTTACCGGGGAATAAAAGGGGATAAAATGTGTGAGCAGGTCACGGATTAAAACTTGCTGGGAGACCCGAAGGGATTCTATGAAAATAAATCAATGGAAGGACTCGAGCTGACGCAAAGATGCATGTACTGGGGAATATGCCAATACAGCAAACTATCCACAAAGGATACTTCGGATAAAAATCCGGACTCAGGCGGGGAAGTCCACAAAGGACTCAGCTGAGGAAATAACAAATGAGGTATTACCAGTTACTGGGTAATAAGCTCAAAGAGACATGTGATCAAAACACCGGTATAAGGGTGAGAGAACAACACGCTAGGGGAGAGAGAATATCTAAGACCGGTATAAGGGTGAGAGATAATCAATCATCCAAAACATCTGAGGAAGACCTAAAAAGGTATGTTTCAACTCAGGAAAATCTGATTCCACAGGGGACGAAAAGTCATAATATGGAGCAGAAAGGAAGGAACACCAGGGATACCGATTACTGGGCATATAATAGGTAACCGACTAGGCGTGAATTGGGGAATATTTCTAAGACACTCATCATCCGAAAGGAGGGCTGAAAAAGTGAACTCGATTACAGGATGGACATTCGATTCCATAAGGACATACGAATCTTACTCGACTGAGGAAGAAAAAGACTTCGACTGAAGAGCGCATGAGATATATTATCTATTACCGTCAGAACGTAGATAATATACTCGCATGGAAGATTATCCACAACCGGTTACTGGGTTAATAAAGGATAAATCGACCGAAAAGAAAGGACATCGGGATATCGGCTACTGGGTATAAAATGATGACCAATCAAAGGGAGAAACAATCATTACCAAACAAAGGTAGATGAGAGATGACTCGCCGGGGATACATTGTCAAGAGCAATGATCCTGGAGATATATCACCGGTTACTAGGTGGTATACTCAAAAATGAAGGAATATCAGTACCGAATATTGGATAAAGATTACCAACAAAGAGGGGATTACATCTACCGGGTACTAGGTAGAAAACCATAGAAGAGAAATACCTGTCATCGGTTAGGATGAACAACCATCGAGGTTTAACTCTGCAAGGGGACAAAATGGGGTTTACAACTACCGGTTACTGGGTAGTAAACCACAGAAATAGGACTTACAACTATCGGTTACTAGGTAGAAGGCCACAATATCCGTTGAGGAGAGAATGAACAATTACTGTTTACTAAGCAATTGGTCACCTGAACCACAGGGAACTGCAGGGGAAATAACAAGAGTAATCAATCTAGGAACAAACTAGAGAGACACAATGAAACAAGACTCAACCCAATGAGGATATAACTCAGGGGAGTAATTTCATCCCAATACATATTTTAGGGAGGAAACTGAAGCAATAATCATCCACGAGGACATAACTCAGTGGGGAATATGGAAGAAAGGATAGACACTTTCTGCCTATGAGGCTGACTATATATGGAGAGATCAGACACAAACATTTTCTTGGGGAAATATGTATCACCAAATAGCAAGAGATAACAAACAAAGATATATGGAAAAGAATGCAACATGAATATCTGAATGTTATAATTATGCATGTATATGCGGGGTGTATGTATGATTAATGCTGACAAACAGACATATCTAACACAAACAGGTCCAAGAATCAATGGACAGACATCCGGTACAACATCTCAAAAGAGAAAGCCACGCCCATAAGAGAAATCCAATCTGGTGGGGGGGCAACAAATACCAGGAAATCAATCATCGTTGAGGATCGAGCAAGGTCGCTGCCAGCGACAAAGACCACTGCTAGGGGAACAAGCAGGATCACCGGGGGGGTCAGAGACCGCTGTTGGGAATAAGCAAAGAGTCATAACCACTAAAGATGGGGGTCTTCCAACAGTATGCAGAGACAAGGATAAGATCAGTCAGAGAAGAAATCTATTGGGGATCTTATCAGGGGGTAATGTGGAATTATGTGGGGGAATAACCACTAAGAAGAAGCACATCAAACAAGTATTCTCTTCTAAACACGGAAGGAATATCTCTGTTGCGGAGACAACACCAAACACTCAGTTGGGGAAGAAGATAACACGTCCTTCTTAGAGTTCCAAAGCCAAACTAGGGTTAGGTAGAGCCTTAGCTGGGGGAACCAAACACGGGTAAGATCCACCGTAGAAGAAACTCTACTGGGGAAGAACCAAGGAGAATATCTGAAACTCTATAGGGAATATCCACCAAACAAAGGTTCCAATAACCATCACATTTCCTCATACTGCTGGAGACACAATCTCTACCGAGGAGGAGAGAAACACCGCTCCGATGGGGATAGAAAATATTTCATCACCCACTCTGCTAAGAGGAAACTATCCTAGTAGGAGGAAATACAACAATCAGGTTCCGATCGGGCAACTCCACTGAGGAACAACTGTTGATGACTGAATCGGGGAAAACCTGTAGGCGATCAGTTGGAGATAACCCGCTAGTGACCAAACTAGGTAAGTCTAATGTGAGCAACCCTGCTAAGGATGAATGGTAGGCAAACCTGTTTGAGATCAAGGTATGCGAATCCGTTAGGGATAAGCTACAAACCAACTTGTTGAAAAATTCCACTCATGCTGGGATTTCCTGCTCACTTTGCGGGAAATTTCCAATCTGAATGAGGGAATACCAACTTCCTCGAAGAAGATAGCATGTCAATTTATCAATATATAAGGGATTTTAGGTCAATCCACACAAAGGGATGACAACCATATAGTTGATAAAACGCAGATGCTAGATCCAGACTCACTGGGGAGCTAGAAAACAGAGACCAAACTCCAGACTCTCTGGTGATTTTGATGGTATATCACCCTTCTCTGTGCTCACTGAGGAAACAAACCTGAAAGATGATGAAGAGGATAATAGATATGCTAGGAATATGAACAAATGCCTTACCCTTTTGGAGATCGTACTATCCTTGGGAGAGCACTGAAGACATTCCAATTGTCTTTTGAGTCATTGTGAATGTTCACTTTGTTTAAAAACAGTTTATAAAAACTTTATTTATTTAAAACAATGATATCTATCAATTAAAACATGTAAACATTTGTTAAATAGAAACAAATAAGAGTGCAAAGAATTGGATAAAGGCTCAAATTTATTTGATGGAATGGTAGTCTGCAAATGGCAAGACTCCATGGATTTTTACAAATTTGAAATTGATGATATATATTGGAAAAGGGCTACATTGAACATAATGACCATTTCTCCACCAACTCTGAGTCCAATATATTTGAAGCTTCAGTTGATGATAACTGAGCGAGACTCTTTGACAGAAGACGGTTGAAAAACAAAGTCTTGTCAGGATGCAGTTACTTGCCAAATCCCTAATTTTTGCCTAGATTTCCCCAGGGTGAGGTACTCAATCTAGCGGGATATATATATTCATTTTTCTCATGTCTCTAACTTTTTCCTGGATCGCCCTTTCGAGTTTTCAATCCACCGAGACGCTCATTTTTGCCTAAGCCTCCCTTTCGGGTTTTCAACTTAGCGAGCTATTCTGTTTTTATTTTAGGAGAAGTATTTCTTGACTGCATCTGAATTCACAGGACGAGTGAAATCCTCCCCATCCATAGTTATAAGTATCAAAGTACCGTCTGAAAAGGCTCTCTTAACAACATATGGACCTTCATAGTTTGGAGTCCACTTGCCCCTAGAATCGAGTGCGAAAGACAAAACTTTCTTGAGCACCAGGTCACCTTCTCGGAACACACGAGGCTTGACCTTCTTATCAAAGGCTTTCTTCATCCTTTGCTGATATAACTGACACTGGCACATGGCAGTCAATCTCTTCTCTTCTATTAAGTTCAACTGGTCATAACGACTCTGAACCCATTCAGCCTCAGTCAACTTGGCTTCCATCAAGACTCTCATTGATGGGATCTCAACCTCCACGGGGAGCACAACCTCCATGCCATATACCAGAGAGAAAGGGGTTCCCCCTGTTGAAGTGCGGACAGATGTACGATAGCCATGCAAAGCAAATGGCAACATCTCATGCCAATCTTTGTACGTAACAAACATCTTCTGGATAATTTTCTTGATGTTCTTGTTAGCAGCTTCAACAACCCCATTCATCTTGGGTCTATAAGGATAAGAATTATGATGTGCAATCTTGAACTCGCTACACAGCTCTTTCATTATCTTGTTGTTCAAGTTAGATCCATTATCAGTAATGATCTTGTCTGGCACACCATAATGGCAGATGAGTTGATTCTTGATAAATCTCACAACCACCTGTCGCATTACGCGAAAAACCGGCGGGAAAACGAAACAACAGAGCCGCCACCGTGCGTTATTTATCCCAAAAGAGGGAAAGGAAACGCTCGAAGTAAACCTGGAAAGGAAATGGTCTCGCGACCAGAGATGGATGGGTACGGGAGTCGGTTATGCGAAGGGAAGGTATTAGCACCCCTACGCATCCGTCGTACTCGACGGGATCCACGCTAAAAAAGAAAGGATAAGGTTGCTAGAAATTGCTCACAAACTGCACACACACTGGGAGGAAACACAGAAGAGACGGAGGAAGCGGACTCGGCAGGATGTCGCATCCTGGGCCTACGTAGTCTGTCAGACACAGACATCAGAGTCGACGTAGTTCGGGGACATGGGAAACGTGCTCGCTAGGATGTCGCATCCTATGCATACGTATCTTCTCTAACCAGAGGAAGAATCAGAGCACTCGTAGCTCGGCTAGCGCACGCCAAACAAAACACAAACAGGAAACCGACTGCCAATCGTTGGACTTATGTCAGACTCCACACAAAATAGGCAAACATGGAAACCGAATGCCAATCGCTAGACTTACATCAGACTCCGAACCAACAAACACACGCAGGAAACCAACTGCCAATCGCTGGACTTATGTCAGACTCCACACAACACAAACCAGACACAGGAAACCAACTGCCAATCGATGGACTTACGTCAGACTCCTACTCAACACAAGAAGGGGTTAACAAAACAAAAGGTTAAAAAAGCAAAAGGTTGCCCGGAGAGATCAGTTCAATCTCCTGCCGACGTACCTCATCTGGTATGAGGATCAGGGCGACGTAGTTCCCCTTAACAGGGAAAGAACTTCTAACCTAACCAGAGACAAAGGGAGATACCAGACTACTAGGGAGACTACGACTCGAGCCTAGAAGTTGTCATGCATACGATCCCTATGTTGAGGTCTCTATCCTAACTTGCACAGGAAGCAAGCTAGCCTAAACAGCACAATATCAAACACAAGCACAAGAGAGCAAGCACACACACTATATGCAAACAATTGGCTCATACAAGGCTAGGCTTTAGTCAAGGGGTCATGTCAACCTCGACAAACAAGCCAACTGGAATGGGGTGTGGTTAGCTCTTAACCCTAACATTGAGAGTTAGGGTGAAGCAGATGAAATGAGAATGAGGGTAAGACCTCACAGCTCTTATCCTTGGCCTGGGAGAGCTTCAAACAATGAGAGTGTGGGAGTCCAGAATGTGGGACTCTTCTCCACATGACTGACACAACAAGATCTTGAGTTCTTATTCAAAGTGCATCAACACTTGGTGTGAGCAGGATGAATGACACAACTGAATAGCAGGGGATGGATTGCACATCCCTTGTATCTGCCAATGCCTCTTCACTTAGGAGGTCTTTGAATGTACAAGGCACAAAGTTAAACAATCACAAACATTGCCTCTTAAGGAGGGCTTCAGACAGGTGCCTACCAATAACAGTAGGTCTTCCAGACTACATGAAGATCAAGGAATTATACCTCAGTGGTATGCCAACCACAAGCAATGCAAAGCAAGTTCAAATGAACTTAAAGCAACTTAGGTACCTGTGGAAACAGCTAAACCAATCAGTACAAAATCCATACAAACAGTCAACAGTCAATGTCAGACAGACAGACAAGTCATCATCAGACAACAATGAGTAAGCCACAAGGCAAACACAAATGAATTATCCTCAACCTACAAAACACACAAAGGTTAGCAAATAACAACAAATGACCAAGCTTAAATGAAGGAGCCACTCCAATCATGGAAATGTACACTTGAACCTGAAATTCACAACCAAATGATAAGTCCAAACCACTAGGTCAAAGCCTAGGGTCAAAAGTGAATCAAAAATCCAAAACAGAAGCTCAAACTTAACATGAATCATGTTTAATCAATCAAGAACAAGTCCTAAAAAGGACCAAAGCAAAATCATCATGCAAGTTCATGTAATATGCAAGAGAAGTCAATGACCAATTCAAGGCATCCATTTGACCATTAAGAATGAAAACTCCCAATCAAAACAGAAATGATTCAAATAATTCTGGAAAAATCATGAACAATCAAGACATCCAACATGATCATCACACAAAAAATCAGAAGCATTAGAGGTCATTTGGCATGGAAATCAAATTGCACAAGTTGAACAACCAAATGTGTGACACAAATTGTCACACCATGCAAACACAAGCATAAAACAGAATTGGTACATGATAAAAATACCAAACCAAGCCTCAAAGGTCCCTCAATGTGTCTAGAATCAGCATGTAAAATTTCAAGTCCATTGGATTAAAAATAAGCATTTCATGATAGTTTGAATCAAGCAAGGTCATACATGCACATGTGTTCAATCAATCTAGAGCAAATAAATTTCCAGCCATGCACAACTTTCAAACTCATGATCATAAAAAACTAGACATTACAAGGAACATTTTGCAAAACATTTGGAGTGAATTGGATCATTTTTCAATTTAGTATGATTTTTACAAGTTAGCATGAAATTTGGAATTCAAACATGAACAAGGCATATGGAAGTGGAGGGAAAGGCCAAAAATGCTGAACATTTGAAAAATGCCCTCGCCCAGAATCGAACACGGTCAACATTTGAAAAGTGAAATGCGCGCTAATTACCAAAACGCCACCGTTTCCTTAAGAACCCTAAGCCAGCGTATATTTCCAGAAAACGTCATTTGAAACCGACGCAATGTGCAAAAAATCGACGCAAATCTCCAGAACGCATGAATCTTCATCTTCTTCATGATGAAGATGATGAATGTTCATGAAGGTTCATGCACAATTTCCAGATTTTTCCAGATTTCACCAGAAATCAACAAAAATTATATCATTAGCAAGATCTTTCAATGGTGAGCAAGGATCTACAAACATCTAAACTTAAAACATCAAGATCAAAGAGAATCATGCATGAACATTTTTGCATCTCAAACTTCAAATGCACATAACTCCATGAATAATGCACCAATTCACACGATTTTTCTACCAGAATGCTCAGGGAACAAAGATCTACACGAATATACTCATGAATTTGAGAATAATTGAGATCGAATTTTCACCTTCTTGAAGAGCAGGTTGTGGTTTTGCAAGTTCCAAGGCTCCAAATGATCCAAAGGTGTTCCAGAAGACTTATGGAGATGATTGATGAAGAATTGGAAGCTTAAACACGTGTGAATCCAACTGAATTTGAAAACTCCATTGATGCATTCAAGCTTGAGCATGCACGAAATTGAGCAGAATTCCACAAGATTCACGTCCAATCTTACTTAAAAACACTCCATGATCATGAATTATGCAAGAGAAATGAGGTTTATGCGAAGAATTTGGAAAATCTTTTTGAGAGAAAATTTTGAAAATTTTCAAGATCTAGATCTGAAAATGTGTGTTATCATCAATTCAGTTGTGATTAACCTTTTATATCCCTTGTTAATGATTCTGAAATTAACACTAACCCAAAACTAATTGAGATTAAGGGAGTATATGGTGCATGCACAAATTTGCATTTTCACCTCATGCATGAGATGCATGCGTGAACAGTACACCATGCTGGCCCAAATTCACTCAAAATTACATTTCAAACCCAATAGCAATGGTAGAAAGTCCATACAATGCACCATTTTTAAATTTCTAATTTTCCCTCCAAAATTGACTTGAATATGCCAATGCTCACGTGATAACATTTCAAAGAATGTGATGGTTGGTTTGGAAACCTCATGACATGAGAAGAACAATGCAGAAAGAACCCCCAAATTTGGAGTCTTGGTTCAAAAGATATGGCCATTTGAAGTTTCAAGCACACTTTGCCATGATTTGATCATAACTCCTTAACCATTCATTAGAAATTCATGATCTTTGACTTTTTGGAAATGGGAGAGAAAGATCTTCAACTTTCATGTTGGACAAAAATTTCATTTAAAGCTTCTTTGATGTTGGAAAGTTGAGTTGAAGTTGGTCCAAAAACTTGCCATTTTTGGAAACTTGAAATTACAGGTCACTTTCCATTTTTGGAAACTTTTGATTTGGCTTCAAAATCTTCAATGTAGACACTTGACATGATAAATGAACCTCTTTGGGACATGAATGAGGTGTTGAAAATCATTTCTCCATCTCCTAGCCCTCAGTTGACTTGTAGTTGACTTTTATGGGCCTCAGATGACTTGCACATGCACTGATGATTCTGAGCCTTCAACCCTTGACCAAATTGCATCAAAATGATCCTTGATTCACATGAGCTCTCTAGAACAACAATAGGGCTTCCATCTCATGAAAATGCTTTGCTCTCTTGCACTGATGACTTCTTCTGATCAGCTTTGACTGATGATATGCAACATGATATGCAATGCTAATGACCTACAAATGAAATGAATGTACAAATGGGAGGTGCAAATTTGAGGTGCTACACCACCTGCCTGGTCACATTTGCATACGATGCCGCTTCAACCCACTTGGTGAAGTAATCAATTGCTACGAGAATAAACTTGTGACCGTTCGACGCTTTTGGCTCTATCATGCCAATCATGTCAATTCCCCACATAGAGAAAGGCCATGGTGATGAAATAACATTCAGAAGTGTCGAGGGAATATGAATCTTGTCCGCATAAATCTGAAACTTATGGCATTTCTCCACATATTTGCAGCAGTCAGACTCTATTGTTAGTCAATAATAGCCTGCTCTCAACATCTTCTTCGCCATGGCATGTCCATTGGAATGAGTACCAAATAAACCCTCATGGACTTCAGCCATTAATAGGCCTGCTTCGTGTCTATCCACACATCTGAGCAAAACCATGTCAAAGTTCCTCTTGTAAAGCACATCGCCATTGAGGTAGAAACTGCCTGATAATCTCCTCAAAGTTTTCTTGTCTTTAACAGATGCCCCATGCGGGTAAACCTGACTCTGAAGAAAACACTTGATGTCATAATACCATGGCTTATCATTTTCCACCTCTTCCACTGCAATTATGTGAGCTGGTCTATCTAAGCGCATCACAGTAATATTGGGGACTTCATTCCAGAATTTCACCACAATCATCGAAGCAAGTGTAGCAAGAGCATCTACCATTCGATTCTCATCTCGAGGAATATGATGGAAGTCAACCTCAGTAAAGAACGTTGAAATCCTCCTCGCATAATCTCTATATGGGATGAGGCCAGGTTGATTCGTCTCCAATTCACCCTTGATCTGATTAACAACAAGGGCCGAATCATCATAAACATCAAGATGTTTGATCCTAAGATCAACACACTCTTCCAAACCCATAATACAGGCCTCATACTCTGTCATATTATTCGTGCATTTGAAAGTTAGCCTTGTTGTAAAAGGAATATGTATGCCCTGGGGAGTAATAATCACTGCCCCAATACGATTCCCATATTGATTTACAGCGCCATCAAACACCATACTCCATCGGGAACCAGGCTCTGGCCCTTCATCGAGCGTAGGCTCTTCGCAATCTCTCATTTTCAAATACAGAATCTCCTCATCAGGGAAGTCGTATTGAACAGACTGATAATCCTCAATTGGTTGATGTGCCAAGTGGTCAGCCAAGATACTACCTTTAATAGCCTTCTGAGCTCGATTCTCAATATCATACTCAGACAACAGCATCTGCCAACGGGTAATCCTCCCAGTTAAAGCAGGCTTCTCAAAGGTATTCTTGATTGGATCCATTTTGGATATCAACCAAGTCGTATGATTCAACATATACTGGCGTAAGCGCTTAGCAGCCCAAGCCAAAGCACATCGTGTCTTCTCAAGCATTAAGTATCGAGACTCACAATCGGTGAACTTCTTACTCAGATAGTATATAGCATACTCTTTCTTCCCTGATTCATTTTGTTGACCCAATACATAACCCATAGAGTCCTCAAGAACTGTCAAGTACATAATCAAGGGTCTCCCTTCCATAGGCGGAGACAGAATCAGAGGCTCAGACAAATACTCTTTAATAGTGTCAAAGGCCTTCTGGAAATCTGTCGCAACCAAAATGCGAAAAAAAACAACCGGCGAAGGAAAAAGAAACAGAAGAGTCGCCACCGTTCGTTATTTATCCCAAAGGAGGGAAAGGAAACGATCGAAGAAAACCTGAAGAGAAGGAAAAGACAAGGTCTCGCAACCAAATCTAGGGTTCGGGAGTCGATTATGCGAAGGGAAGGTATTATCACCCCTACGCATCCGTAGTACTCTACGGGATCCACTCTTGTTGTTCTAGTATAAAGGGTGTAGGTATATATAAAGTACTATCTACTAAAAGAAATGTCAAAAGAAAATGACTCACAAAGATGTCGCATCCACTGCCTACGTATCTCATTTGAGTATGAGAATCAGAGTCTGCGTAGCTCGGCCACCTATGGGTTAAAGAGAAGTGTGCTCGATAAGACATCGCGTCTTATGCCTACGTATCTCATCTGGAATGAGAATCAGAGCAAAATGTAGTTCAGCTAACTACGGGAACAAAGGTCTCGATTGCAACTAGGGTAAGAGAAAAGGAAGGTCTCGATCGCAACGAGGGCGAGAGAAAAGAATCGCAACAAGGGCGAAAGTAAATAAGGATTAGTTGTTAGTTGTCAGTCAAACTCGGCAAGACATCGCATCTCGTGCCTACGTATCTCATCTGAACATGAGAATCAGAGTTGTCGTAGTTCGACTACCTACGGGTTAAGGATTTCCATCTGAACATGGACTTACAAAAGAGGACACCAGTTGTGTCAAAGGAAAGTGGGCAATGTGTTCAACGTTCTAGCAGTAGGTGTTGCAGCTCGCTGAATCGAGTCTTAGGCAGTTACCTCTTTGCAATAGAACGGACTGACATGCCACAAGATCGGAGATGCACGGAAAGTCTAAAAGTGGCGAAGCTCTGCCCTAGAGTTGTCATGCAATATGGACCTATGTGTTAGGATTTACAAATGGGAACATCTACCTAATGTTAGCATGCAAAGAATAAGGGAATTCTACCTATGTTATTGTCATACCCCAAAAATTACCCATCATTTTTCCTAAAAAAAAAAAAAAAAAAAAAAAAAAAAAAAAAAAAAAAAAAAAAAGAAAAAGAAAAAAAAAATTAATTAATTAATTAATTAAATAATTAAAATAAATAAATAAATAAAATATAACAAATTATTTTGGACTTGGGTCTCCCTCATTCCAAGCCCATTACCCACAAAATTAGTCTATAAATACTGAAGTTTCAGTAGAGGAAAAGGACTGGGAGTTAGACTTAGAGTTTACACTGGGAGATTCACTGGAGAAAGAAGGAAGAGAAGCAAAACACTCTGAGGTTTCCTTGGAACAAAACCTTGAGGAAAAAGAAAGAGAGAGAACAGAGAAGGACGGATAGAAACTTTGGCATAGGAACTCTGCCAACCCGGAGAATTCAGAATAAAGAAACCCTGAAGGCAGCTCATCCGCCCCGAAGCCATCGCCGCCCAATTCCCGCCGCCTAACTCATTCCGATACCACAAGTGGTCAATCCCTTCAACCTTGAATTGGCAAACAGGTTTGCGTATCTCTATTGTTTATACTTTCAATTGGCCATATCTACACATATAATGCATCATGATTAAATGTTGATATATAATTTGCTTTCGTATGTGAATTTAAATATGCCTGAATACCCTGAATGTTTGACCATGCTGTTCCTGTGATAAAATGCCATAAAGTTCAAGGTTCCTAACATGGGGCTGTTTTTCTCAAAATTCAAAATCCGTGGCCGTTCGCCTGGCCTTCGCTAGGCGAGGCAGAGGCGAACGAGACAGTACCTGATTTTTCTAGTCTGTTTTTTTTTATGTTTTTATCATAGCCATGCATTATTCATCCTATCCTATTTACTGTTGCGATATTTTTCCGGTGTAATCTTCGATTGCACCCTGATTTGGTATTCTGACATGTTTCTTTTTGAGCTTCGAAAAGGTTCACATATCCCAGGAAAAGGTTATTGGCTAGGTATTCCACTTTATTTGTGGGATACCCTTGTGGAGTTTTCACCCTAAATTACCTAATTAATTTTGATGTATTAATTTTAATGTATTAATTTTAATGTATTAATTTTAATGTATTAATTTTAATGTATTAATTTTAATGTGGGAGAATTCCTCCTAATCACCTAATTAATTGTAAAACTTTGCCTTTGAATAAGTGATCTTGGACCTCTCTTTGTTGCCTTACGATTACGATATTACGGTCATGTCCCGCGAATGTGGGGATACCCTTAGCAAAGACCCTTCGGTTAAATCATCATAAAATAAATTATAGTCCCTCGAATGTTGCCTTCGAATATACAACTTTGTCCCTCGATGACCCTCCGATGTTGCCTACGATTAAATGATGATAGTCCCTTCGAATGCTAAGGTATCCTCATAACTGTTGCCTTCAATGACCAATCGATGACCCTACGATGACCCTTTTACATCCAAAGGATAAAACTACTTATTTCTCAATAATAAGGACAGTTTTACCCTCATAAGGATAGGAAATGCCCGTAAAGACCTTGGGTCGGTATAACTCTTAATTGCTGGCTCACAACTTAAAACACTTTTTCGCACCTCACACCTTTCAAAATACCTTTAGAAAATCACCACTTGGTATACATTCATACTAGAATCATTACTGAGTTATATTTTTCTAAACAATTTTCAAAACTAAACGAGATAACCACTTTGTATACATTCATACAAGAATCGTTACAAAGTTAAATTCTCTTTTCAAAACAATTTTCCAAACAATTCACAAACACTTTTTTTTAGACAAAAATAATATAAGTGATCGAGCAATTAAGAGCCCATGGATAACCATGGATACAAAGGGTGCTAACACCTTCCCTTTGTATAATGTACCTCCCGAACCCAAAATCTAAATTAAGGTCTTTCCTGTTCTTTTCCACCTTTCCTTATTGGATAAAAGAAAAGTCGGTGGCGACTCTTGCTAACCGCGACATTGCGATTAAAACCACAAAAAGTCCAGTTCACCGTATGACAGTTATCATACAAAGGGTTCTACCTAATGGGTGCTACCTAAACGGAACAAGAGTCGACGGATGGAGCAAGGAGAGAAGCCACGGATAAGGGTAGATGACGATGCATGAAGCAATCGACTTACAGGTGGTAGATGGTGATGCCTGAAGCAATCGACTTACAAGAGAAATGGCGATGCCTGAGGCAATCGACTTACAAGAGGATGGATGAATACGTGTTGGTTCTGTTAAGTTTTGAAAATGATTACTCGACGTTGGATCGAGCTTTTGATCTTGTTTTGAAATGATTATCGGATGTTCGTTTTGATTCTTGTATTAACAGATGAATAAAGAATGAAATAATAAATATTATACACTTCATGGGAGAGAGATACATTTGTTATGAATGGGGATGGTTCATGGCAAATAAAACAAGAAGAATATATGCCTCAATCATCATACAAGTAGGCAACAGTTATCAATCGAATCAGATAATTAAACAAGTGTATAATCAAACCAAAGAATCAAATAATGAAATAATGGAGGCATTAAACAATGTATGGGAGTATGAACATGTTAAACAAACAAGCAATGGTAAGCATGGATGAAAGAAACAAGTATAAAAGATGATAGATGAATCAGACAGATGAAACTATGCACACAAAGGATCACTGAATAATTAAATCAGGAAATGATGCAAGGATCAAATAAAATAAAGATGAAAGGCCTCTAATACATGGCATATAAGATGAACAAGGGAGGATCAAAAGATCTCTTCAATTTCCATAAGCAATCCCTAAGTCAAACATCGATCATAAAGAAGTCAACTGAAAATTCAAGTCAACTTAAAAATATCAAATAAATAGCAAATTAATCAAGAAAATTATGAAAAATTAAACTAAATTAGGTGGGGTCAGGACATCATCATCCCCCAAAAAGATTTTAAAAATAATGAAAATTGGTACATGAATTAATTGAAATAAAACAGAGGTCAAAACAAAAGTCAATCCACAAGACTAGGTTAAAAATAAATCCAAAATAAATAATAAATGGGAAATAAAATTCCAAGAAAAGGTCAGGTTGACCATGGGACATTGGTCAACCTTCATCCCAAAAATCAAAAGCTAAAAATAATTTTAAGACATAAAAATAAAATCAATAAAAAAAGTGTGTTAAAATGGACCATTTAGAATAAATAATTAAAATAAAATATTAACATTAAATAAATAAGACATTAAAAAAAGTGAAAAATATTTTTGGGTAATTTTATGGATAAAGAAAATATTTTAAATAATTAAAATCAAAACAGAAAAATAGATGTGAATTAAAAAAAAAAAAAGTGGACATGTGTTAGTGTTAATGGGCCAGGAAAGGGTGGTGTGGAAAGCAACGCGCCAAGGCCCAGTCCAAGTCACTTATTAAGGGTGTGACATGATGAAATAACAATTAATTTGAATACATCATGTCAACGTATGTCAATTGGACAACTTTCATTAAAACACTACAAGACAAAAAACTCATGCACGACCAGGATTGAAAGATGCGCCTTGGATCCAATGGTTATCAAGGCGCCATGTATCATCTTCTCCACTAAAACATAAACCCTAATGCCATGCATGCTCATGTAGCCACGCGAATGAGTTTTTTCAATCTTCCAATCAAGAATACAAACACTATAGTGCACCAAATGAGATGAAATAAAAACCAAAATTCAAGTACAAAATGTGTAGATCATCATGGTTACTTGGTTTAGTAAAAATAATGGCTTAATCATGGAGAAAAGTTGACCACAAGAGGTCAACATGGACACGGCAAAGGCAAAAAATCAGCATGCATAAATTAATAACAAGAACACAAGCATGTGGTTGGCATTGTAATGATGATGAGCATGATAAGCAAGCATAAGAATGAAGAGAACAATGGCCATGGAAGAGATGATCACCTAGTGGAATGGTGCTTCCTTTGTGCCTCACTTCAAGGGCTTGATGAGAAAAAGAGATCTGACTTGTGATGCTTACCATGAAATTCCAATGCCTTCTCTTAGGTTTAGGGTTTTCATCTTTTAAATATGTAGGTCAACATGTTTAATGGGCTTTGAGATAGTTGTTATCCATAATCCAAAATGATGCCAAGTGAGGTGTATTAGGAATGACATGTGAGATTGTGTTATTTTGGCAAAGTTTAAATGAATGGACATATTGCTGCAAGGCCCAAAATGAGGTAGCAAAACGTGACTTGGTTTGTAGCATGGTTTGGCATGCAAGAAATCCATTCCAAGGTGGTGACTTTATGGCCATGTAACTTGATGCTCAAGTCTCCAAATGATGAAATAATGCAAACAGTAGAAAGTCCTCATGGAGCATGTCATCTTTCATGTTGAGCATGAATGGAAATGATGAATGGAAGAAGGTGAAAAATGGGCCTCAAGTTTAGGTCTCACCATGCAAAACTGATTGGGCCAGTTTGGCCTAAATGCTACCTAGAAAATCAAGTCATGATGCCAAGTTTAGATGAATGCATCTCTCAAACCATGGATCCAAATGAGATGATTCCAAAAGGAGGTGAAAGAGGACATGGCAAGGTACAATTGTTGTGAAGAAAGTATTTTCAAATAATTCCTTGAAGTGCAAGAAAACTGGCCAAGAAGTCTTGACAAACTTTGAAGATTTTTGGACTTAGAAATTTTTCTAAGTGTCCTAAAAAAATGTCTCACTTTGACAAAGCATAACTTTCTCAATTTTGATCCAAATGGAACAAACTTTACATCTCTAGAAATCTTGGAACAAGAGGAACAACTTTCATGTTGGAGACATTTTCAAATGGAGCTTTTATCTTAATGGAAAATGGGCTTAAAGTGAGTGCAACAATCATGAAAACTTGCCCTAAATGGAAAGTCAACCATTTCCAAATTAAGTAACTTTTCCAATTCCTGATTAAATGATGAATCCATGATCCAACCTTGATAAAATTTCACATGTAGGCTCCCCTTGGCATGGATTTTGAGATTCCACTCTCAAAAAGTCAGGAGTTAACTTTTCTGGCCCCAAAGTTGACTTTTCCCAAACTGTCTGATTCCCGATTCCATTGATCAATTGAAGCACTTCTGGCTCAAATAAAGAGCTGATTTTTTGTATGTAGACCCTTGTGGACATATGGAGGGCCATGGAAAAGAGTTTCACCCAAAGAATCAGAAATAAACTGATTTTATACCAAACCCTAATTTTAGGGCAAAATGATCAAGAACTGATTGCACTAATTGCCAATGGATCTTTCTGAGATAATTATGAGTCTTCCTAGGCCAAGATGCCTCTCCAATATTGACATGGATGAGCTCCTATATTTCCAACAAAACATTTCCTGTTGCAGGTAGCCATGAAACCCTAATTTCTGATTAAATCCAGATGAACACTCTGATGGCTCTGAATCCTTCACTGATGAACTGAGGACCATAATAAGATACTTGGACCCCCCTGAGACCCTTGAGACTTGTATACTTAGAGAATGAAGTCAAATTCTCAATCTTTCTTTGTGTGGGCTCCTTCTGTTAAGGAGTGATCAATCAAAACCTGATTCCCAAGTCACTAATGCGGTATGCAATGAGTATGACCTAGTATGATGTCAATGAAATGTAAAACATAATCCCATACTTCTAGGAAGAATGAAGGGTAAATTTTGGGGTATTACACAATCCTTGGCCCAATCATGACGCTGATCTTTCCGGAGGAGCTTGAATATTGGCGCACATGTGGCAGTCATGTGGGATATAAATTTGGAGATATAATTCAAGCGGCCAAGAAGACCTCGGACTTGTTTCTCAGTTTTGGGCGCAGGCATCTCTTGTATTGCTTTGAATTTGGCATGATCAACTTCAATACCTCTTTCACTGACAATAAAGTCCAATAACTTGCCGGAACGGACTCCAAATGTACACTTGTTCGGATTCAGACGGAGTTTGTACTTCCTCAGACGCTGAAAAAGCTTCAATAAGTGTTCAACATGTTCAACTTCCATTCTCAACTTCGCAACCATATCATCAACATACACCTCGATCTCCTTGTGCATCATATCATGAAACAAGGTAGTCATAGCTCGTTGATACGTGGCTCCGGCGTTCTTCAAATCGAAGGGCATCACTCGATAACAGAATATTCCCCAAGGTGTGATGAATGTTGTCTTCTCCATATCCTCAGGTGCCATTTTAATCTGATTATAACCGGAAAATCCATCCATAAATGAGAAGACATTGAATTTAGCTGTATTATCTACCAACATATCAATATGTGGTAGAGGAAAATCATCTTTCGGACTAGCTTTATTCAAGTCTCTATAGTCCACACACATTCGGACTTTTCCATCTTTCTTGGGCACGGGCATAATATTGGCCACCCATTGAGGATATGTAGAAGTCACCAGAAACCCCGAATCAATTTGCTTCTGAACTTCTTCCTTAATTTTCATTGCCATATCAGGATGAGTTCTTCTGAGCTTCTGCTTCACAGGCACGCACTCAGGCTTCAAAGGCAGGAAATGTTGCACGATATCAGTATCTAGACCAGGCATGTCTTCATATGACCAGGCAAAGACGTCGACATATTCTCGCAGCAACTCAATCAACCCCTTCTTCACAGACTCTTCCAGGAGTTCCCCAATCTTCACCTCACGAACACAATCCTCAGACCCCAAGTTGACTGTTTCCACATTCTCAAGATGTGGCTGAATGATCTTCTCTTTGTGCTCAAGCAGACGGGTAATCTCATCAGGAATCTCTTCAATATCATCTTCTTCGGCTTCAAATACAGGGAACTCAAAGTTGGGAAATGGTGTCGGATCATTATGTTCAATGGGTTTGATCAACCTACATAATGATTTTAGATATAAAAAAGATTTTAGAATTCAAGCAAGGCAAATCGTTATGCAGATGAAACGATTGATTTTATTCTCTTTTTAAGGTTTTATGTGATCACCAATTTCATGCAAAAAGCAAAAAGTGAAAATAATTTGGAAAAACAAACATTTAACATGTAATTATTGAATGAATATCATTGTATTTATGTGCCAACAATGTCATCACTTCTCCTTTTGGCATGGGAGAAGGGTTTTTAAACAAAAAATGAACATTACGTGGACTTATGGACAACTGTTGGAACATCAACAGCGACCCAATTATTGCAGACTCCTCCAAGGATGACAAAGTTGCCAAAATCTTCCTATGCATCATCTTCCACTATAGCAGCAGCCTCTTGGTCTTCGACTGTGTGGATGAAACCACCATTCTGAAACAGACCGTGCTTGTTTAAAGTGCCTGAAGATTACCCTATGCCAGCCCGAGATTTATTGTCTTCCAGCTTAATCATTTGTCTTAAACCAGTAGTTGCGCCATGCTCAATGGCCAACTTCGCATCATTGTAGGATGTAAATGAAGAAGTTCCTTTCTTAGAAGGCTCAGTAATAGACAAGGCTTGGAACAGCGTCCCAACCTCATCCTCAGCATCAATGTAAGAAAAGGAAGACAAATGGCTTACCAAGAGAGCCTTCTCTCCCCCTATCACCACCAACTTCTTGTTCTTGACGAACTTCAACTTTTGGTGTAGGGTGGATGTCACGGCGCCTGCCTCGTGAATCCATGGTCTTCCTAACAAACAGCAATATGATGGGTGGATATCCATGACCTGGAAAGTGATCTTGAAATCACTAGGTCCTATCTTGACTAGGAGCTCAACCTCGCCAATCACATCCTTTCTAGATCCATCAAAAGCTTTCACAACCACTCCACTCTGCCTCATGGGAGGCCCCTAATATGAAAGTTTGGCCAAAGTAGATTTTGGCAACACATTCAGCGATGATCCTGTGTCTACCAGCACATCAGACAAGGCATCATCCTTGCAATTCATAGAGATGTGAAGTGCAAAATTGTGGTCCTTTCCCTCTTCGGAAAGATCAGCATCGCAGAAGCTCAGGTTGTTACAAGCAGTAATGTTTGCAACAATGCTATCAAATTGTTCTATTGTGACATCGTGATCCACGTATGCCACGTCCAACACCCTCTGCAAAGCTTTGCGGTGTGCCTCGGAGTTCATCAACAAAGACAACACAGATATCTTTGAAGGCGTTTGTAGCAGCTAATCTACAACATTATACTCGCTCCTCTTGATGAGCCTCAGCATCTCATCATAATCCTCTCTTAACATGCCATTCTGGCCAGCAGGGACAGGAGCTCTAGCAATCACGACAGGTCTATCACCAGCAAGTGCCGGATTTGGAGAAGAAGAATAATTCCCCACACGATGGGCGACACTATCAACAGCAGCATCAGCTCTTCTGGTGTCAACCTGGGGTTTCGACAGCGCCGAAAAAACACGACCACTGTGGGTCAAACCACTGGCGTCAGAGATACTGGTCACAGAAGTGGAGGGCAAAGGCACTTCCTTCCCATCCTCTAATGCAACTGCAGTATATCTATAGGGAACAACCTTGTCGGAAGAGTATGGAACAGGGTCAGTTGGCTTAATAATGAGAGTAGGAGAAGCCTTCTGCTTGCTGCCATCATACCTGACAACAACAGGCTCAGGCAATCTAAACACAGGGGATATAACATTGACTTCATCCTCATCACGATTTTGAAGTATCTCAATCACACCCTGATCCAGCATTTCTTGGATGTCTTTCCTGACTTGACGACATCCCCTCTCATTGACAATGCATACACGGCAGCTGTCATGGTCATGCTCATAATGACTGTATCCACATAACAGTCTATGCATCTCGACCAAAGATTGTCTGATATGGCTGACATATCTGACCTTGTATTTTCCAGGGCAACCCTGAACCATGTTGACAGCAGATTTCCCATGCTCGGGCAATGGGTTCTGTTGCACCCCAAAATTTGCCCTCTAGTTTTAACTCTAACTAATTTTTTGTTTCACATTCATTTGCATCATCTTCATAGCATAACATTTTTTTTGTCTTAATATTAGCCGGAATAATTTCTCGGAATTTACAAACAGACTGGTCAAATTAACTTTTTAACTGTGCCTAAAATTACTCAACGAAAAAATGTCAAGTTTAAGTTTGCAAATGTCGGTAACATTAATCTGCGGTTCACTTGGTTTAATTTGACATGCTAAAAATATTTTTACGACTATTTTTGGTCATATGTTGATCAGTCTGAGCAGTTTAAACGGTCATAATTTTTATTTCAAAATCCGACCAAACGCTGTATTTTTCCGAGTCATTTATTTCGCGCTGATTATTTTGACGTGTTCATTTTATTTTTTCGAGCATTTTGGTGCCCGACTTTTTTTTTTTGAGTCTATTTATTTTTATATTGGGTCTAGAATAAATAAATAGGTTAATTAGTTTTTATTTTAATTTTAACTATTTTAATTATTTAACTTTATTGAGTTTTTAATTTAATATTGGGTTTCAAAATAAACTTAGGCCCATTATCATTAACCTAATTTGTTCCTATATATATTTACTAGCATGACTGATAGAAGGAGGCCGAAAGACAGAACAAAAAAGAGAAACTGAGAGTGGCTGATCTATACTATCGTACACAGTTTGGTAATAGTTTATATATGATATATACTTTATCTATTTTGTCGATATATTTGTTACTGTGTTTCAAATACATGTTCATATATGTAACTAGTGTGTTAAATATATATATATATATATATATATATATATATATATATATATATATATATATATATATTTCTATTTTATGTTATAATTTGATTATGTTTTCGGATCGGATCGTGTCAATACGCCGTTTTCACATATACGTGTATGAGGCGTGACATTTGTGTTATCCGATCCAGTTGCGATGATCGCAATTTTGCGCTAGCAATGCCGTTGTTTTTTTAATTCATTTAGATCTGCACATTTTTTTTTCATAACTAACTACCCTGATTTTTCCTAAACCCTGACAATTTCGCCACAAACTCTAAATTTCAAACCTAAAACTTTAACCGTGTTGTTTCCTCTAAACCATAAACCTTTTCTTAAACCTTAACAAACCTTATTGTTATTTCCTATTTTCGCTCATTTTTATGTTATTCATACACTGTAACTGCTTCGCCCTTGTAATATTTTAAGTTTTAACTTGTAATATTTTCAGTTTTACTTTTCGCCATCTTTATTATGTAACTGGACCAAAGCGTTGTAATAATTAGGGTTTTATTTTCTGCCATTTATTTTCTGCCATTTTATTTTTCTGCCATTTATTTTTCTGCCATTTAAATTCCTGCCATTGATCCTATATTAACTGCGTGGTTTAGTAATGTAGGGCGTGAAAACCTACTAAATTAATTATTTAATATTTTTCTATAACCTTTATATTTTTTGTAAATAAATAATAAATACTAACTATTTTAATAACTTTTTTTTATTACTTACTTATAATAATAAATCCTTATATATTTTGTAAATAAAATCTAATTGACTATTTTTCTAATTGAATAATAATAATAAACTTATTAATCTAATAATTTGATATTTTCTATAACCTTTATTTATTTTGTAAATAACAAACTTAATATTTTTCATATAACTCTTTTATTTTATAATTTGTACATTAATATATTTTAAATTCTTTTATTATTACTAATTTATTTTAAACTCATATTTTTCTAATAACTTCTAAAAAAATCTAACTTGTTTAACTTAAAATAATTTCTTTTAAAATTCTAACCTTTTTATTATCACTTTATTATTATTGTTATTTTATTATTGCTTTATTACCATTGTTTATTTATTATTTTATTATTATTTGCTTTTATCTATTCTATTTTTGCTTCATTATTTTCCTTATTTTAATTTTGTTTTATTTATAATAATAGGAACAAATGTATAGGTTGTAAATTTATTCTTTCTCGCCTGATTATTATGTATCTGTCCCATAGCCATGTAATAGTTTAGGAATTTATTTTTCTTGCTTTTATTTTTGTAAATATTTATTGCGTGGTTAGTAATTTAGGGAGTGCAAAAAAAACTAACTGTAAATAATTGAACTTAGAAAATTAAATTCAAGACAAATATCTGAAAAATAACACTCACACACGTAAGTCGATCTTTGATCGCCATCTGTACTTCCTAGGGTATTCCTCTTGGTTGCCTTCTTTAAATGGTCAAGTCCTTCGAACATAGGGGTGTCTTAAGCAAAGTCCCTCAAACAGAAAAATCATCAAGTCCCTATAAACTTAAAAGATCAAGTCCCTACGAGGTTGCCTACGATATAGTGATCTTGTCCCTTCGATAAATATGATGATAGTCCCTACGAGTTGCTAAAGACACCCCTTATGTTGCCTTCATTGACCATACGATGACCCTACGCCCGTCCCTTAAACACATCCAAGGGAATGACTACCTATTCCTTAATAATAGGGACCGTCTTACCATTGAAAGAATATACGAGAACACGAAAGACTTAATCTAGGGTAGGTATCTCATAGTTACTTGCTCACACTTTTCAAAATTACTTTTACACCTCACAATTTCTAAACTAGGCTTTGTATACACCCATACGAGGGTCATTACAAAGTACTTAAAGAAATTTTTATAATCACACACTACACTCTTGCAAACAAACAAAGTGAGCTAAGTAACTAAGAGCCCATGGATAACCATGGATATAAAGGGTGCTAATACCTTCCCTTTGTATAACCTACCCCCCGAACTCAAAATCTTTTTAAGGTCTTTCCTGTTCTTTTATGTCCTTTCCTTTTGGATAAAATAAAAGTCGGTGGCGACTCTTGCTATCCGCAACATTTAACTAAAGTCAGTTCTCCCACCGTGTTACAGAACTGGCGACTCTGCTGGGGATTTAATAAAAGAGGGGTACCCTTAGGAATTAGATCACTTTAAAATTGTTTGCCTTGTTTGCTTTATACTTATTTGTTAGGTGCTCTTATGTGTGAAAGACCCTAACCCGGATCTAGTGTACCTTAGGTAAATGGCAATAGACCAAGGAAACTATACGGCGTATATCGATATGGTTGATCTGGTGGCCATAGTTAGTGTGACTTCTTGGTTGGTGCTTATGTTCCTTAAGCAAGTTGAGGATAATATGAGGCTGCCATATGTTGTCAATACACTAACTGACTTTTAGAACCCTAGTCATCCCATCTTGGCCTTTAGAAAGTAGTGAGATAACCGGCTTTGGTGAAGACTGAAGTTGGTTGATACTCGATACTACACTCATTGAGATCCTAAACTTGGAGGGTTTTGGTTGGCAAGTAAGTTGCCTACTGAACAACCACCCTTGTGAAGGATTAATGATTTTGAGATCCCTTAGAACCTGGTTACTTTTGTAGGACAGGATGAATCAACTAAACTTCAGGGGAGGGTACTTACCTTTAAACCTCATGCAAGCCTTCAAACCTAGGGCTATTGTGTGACTTGTTTGTGTGTGCCACATGTTTGTGATTGAGCATAACATCATAGCATCATCATGCATCATAAGCATAGCATTTTCACTAACCATTTCAAGGACCAAAGGATTTATCTTTGTTCTTTGTTGCAGGTCATGGCTTCTGCTCGTAGGAATACTATCCGGATCAACTTTGTAGGAATACCTCCTAAGCTTAAGGAATTGGTCTCTCAAGTTTCTGAAAACTCCCAGTTCATCAAGAGGCATGGTCACCTACTGGATCTAGTCACTTCAGGGTTCAATGAAGACATGATGAGTGTCCTGTTTCAGTTCTTTGACCCTAAACATCATTGCTTCACATTTCCCGACTATCAGCTGGTTCCTACAATGGAAGAGTTCTCCAAGCTTCTGGGTATACCTATTCTTGATCAGAAACCCTTCACAGGCTTGGAAAAAGAGCCTAAACCTAAAGTCATTGCTGCAGGCTTACATTTAAAGAAATCAGACATTGTCCTAGAAATAAGGAGTGGAGTTAAGGGTATTCTTGCTAAGGTATTAATGGAGAAAGCTCAAGTATTCCTGAAGGCTATGAGTTATGATGCTTTTGAGGAGATCTTAGCCCTATCGATTTATGGCTTAGTACTGTTCCCCAATCCAGACCAGGTCATAGACGTACACGCCATCAACATATTTCTGACTCGCAATCCAGTGCCTACATTACTTGGAGACATCTTACACTCTCTTCATACCCGTACTACGAAGGCACGAGGAACTCTGATGTGTTGCATACCTCTATTATCTAGGTGGTTTATTTCTCACCTTCCTCGATCAGTGATGAAGAATGAACAAGGGTTCAGGTGGTCCAAGAGGATTATGTCACTTTCTCATTCAGATATTCGTTGGTGCTCTAGATCTATGGAGAATGTTACCATCATTGACTGTTGTGGGGAGTTCCCTAATGTGCCACTCCTTGGCATAAGAAGGGGCATTACCTAAAACCCTTCTTTAGCTCTACGTCAGTTTGGTTACGCTCGGACTGATGGTCCTCATGACATGCTTATTCAGGGTATTGTGTTCGACTACGACAACGATCTTCAAGGTTACCGTCAAAGGTTCATACGAGCATGGGGTAAAGTGAACAAGGTTGACAGTAAGACTCTGGAACCCATGTACACTATTCCTATGGAACCATATCTCAGATGGGTACGATCTCGTGCTCAGACTCTTATGATGCCATATCCTGCTATCCTGCCAGTTACCATGGAGCCTGTTGCTGAAGGAGATACTTCTTACATCATTCTTCATCCAGACATGCCCACTGACATGGAAGAGTTACAGAGGTCCTGGATCCAGTTGAAGGAGCAAAGAGATACTTTTGAGACTCATTACAAGGCAAGTTAGGAAAGAATCCTGGAGCTAACAAAACAACTTCACGAGGAGCGGAATCTCAACTCATACCTCAACACAAAGAGCAAACGTCCATGGGAGACTTAAAACCCCATTTTTTGTATTCATTTCATTTTTATTGTAAGCCCAAGGGGCAAACAAGTTTATTACTAATAAAAGTTTACTTTTTGGTGGTTTAAACAAATTTAAATCCTACGGTCCTTGAAAACATTGCATAAGCATCTACATACCATATTATTGCATCACAGGTTTCTTATGAACAGGTATCTTATCTTCTCGCTGTTTACCTCAGCAGAAATGGCTCTTGAACAGACTGTCAAGATCACATCCAAGGGTCCTATCAAAATTGCTGCTGAAGGCCTGGTGAAGACTGTTGCTGAAGTTAGAGTGCCTCCCATGATTATTACCACTCCTGGCCCTATTCCTTATACTTCTGATAAAGCTATACCCTGGAATTACGGTTCTGATGTTTATATCCATGGTGTTAAGCAGGAACCTTTGACTGATACACCTGTTACTGATGATAACCTTGATGTTGATAATATTGCTGGATCTAGTAAGATCACCAGAAGTGGAAGAATTTTCTCTCCTCCAGCTACCTCAAAAAATACAGTTCTTCCAACTACTACCTCCACTTCTGAGCCAAGTACTGATGCTCGAGGCAAAGGTCCTGTGGTTGAACCTGTGCAAGCTGAAGCACCGACTGCTGAAAATCTCTCTAAACAGATGGAAGAAGTGTTGAAGATCATTCGTAAGAGTGATTATGATATTGTTGACCAGTTGGGGCATACTCCCTCCAAAATTTCCATGTTGTCTTTGTTGCTGTGTTCTGAGGCTCATGCTAAAGCCTTGATCAAATTCTTAAGGACTGCTCATGTACCAAATGAAATTTCTGTGGACCAATTTGAAAATTGTGTTGCACATCTGACTTATGATAATGGGTTAGGTTTTTCTGATGCTGACTTGACTCCTGCCAAAAGAAACCATAACAGAGCTTTACATATCTCCATTGAATGTAGGGGCACTACCTTGACTCATGTGTTGATAGACAATGGCTCTTCATTGAATGTACTTCCCAAAGAGGTTCTGAACAAGCTCAGTCCTGAAGATGATGTGTTAAGACCAAGTAATATAGTGGTGAGAGCCTTTGATGGTTCAAGAAGAGTGGTGCATGGAGAAATAGATCTCCCGATCAAAGTAGGCTCTCAAGTCTTCGATTCTACCTTCTATGTAATGGATATTCGTCCTGCGTACTCTTGTTTGCTTGGGCACCCCTGGATCCACGGGGCAGGTGCTGTGACCTCCACTCTACATCAGAAGTTGAGATATCCAGTGAAGGGAAAGATCGTAACTGTTTATGGAGAGGAAGAATATATGGTCAGTCATGTGAATACATTTAAGTATGTTGAAGTGGAAGGTGAATATGTTGAGACTCCTTGCCAGACATTTGAAGTAGTTCCTTGGGTCGTTCCCGCTACTGAAGCTCCTCCTGTGGTTAAAAGAGTTCCTGTGGTTACCAGAGTACCTCCTACAATGGCTTCCCTCAAAGATGCTAGAGCTGTGGTTGAAGAAGGTGGTTGTACTATTTGGGGTCAGCTTCCCGACATTCCTTACAAGTCTGACAAGTTTGGTTTGGGTTTCACTGCAGAGTCCCAAAAGGTTGTTCGTCGTGCTCGTGCTGTTCGTATCACCAATCCAGGGAACATGAAAGATCAAATCAATGCTGTGGGTGACTATAATGAAGACTACAATCTGGATAACTGGATTTTTCCTACTGTGGGTGATGGGCTCAACAATTGGAAGACTGAAGACGTTATTCCTATCTCCTTTAGTCAGGAGTAAATACTATTACTGCGTTGTTATTTTTAAGCCTTGTGCCTTACCCGGGGCACAATGGTATGCTTGTTTCGGGATGTCATTTCATTTGCATACTTCATTCAATAAAAATCAATGGACGTTTCGTTTTCGTAAATATTGGGCTCTTTGTTTTTCTTTTATTTTATTTTCATCAGCTATGTGTTCTTACACACACCCACATCACTAAAATGCAGATCCTCATCCACTCTGGATCCTGTTGATAACAGTTCTACTATTGCCAATTATAATTTTGAGAATCCGATCTATCAAGCTGAAGATGGAAAGGATGAAGATTGTGAAGTACCTGTAGAGCTTGCTAGGTTATTACAACAAGAAGAGAAAGTTACACAGCCGCATGAGGAATCAATTGAGGTTGTAAATCTGGGTACTGAAGTAGACAAGAAAGAAGTCAAAATAGGAGCAGGCTTGGAAAACAGTGTCAAAGAAAGATTGAGTCAGATGTTACGTGACTATGTAGAGGTTTTCGCTGGAAAAATCAAGAGATGATATGGAATGATGAATGTCAAGAAGCTTTTGACAAAATCAAGAAGTATCTCCAAGAACCTATAAATCTGATGCCACCAGTTGAAGGAAGACCTCTAATCATGTATTTGACCGTGTTAGAAAATTCAATAGGGTGTGTGTTGGGGCAACATGACGAGTCTGGTCGAAAAGAGCATGCAATATACTACCTTAGCAAAAGGTACCGACTGTGAAACAAGATACTCCCAGCTCGAGAAAGCTTGCTATGCTTTGGCTTAGGCTGCTCGCCGACTAAGACAGTATATGTTGAATCATACCACTTTATTGATTTCTAAGATGGATCTTATCAAATATACATCTGAGAAACCTGCTCTCTCCGGAAGAACAACAAGATGATTGCTGAACTCTGCACGCAGTTCAAAATAAAACACCATAACTCTTCTCCGTACCGGCCAAAGATGAATGGCGCCGTGGAGGCTGCTAATAAGAATATTAAGAAGATCATACAAAAGATGACTGTTACTTACAAGGATTGGCACGAGATGTTACCATTTGCTCTTCATGGTTATCGTACTACAATACGTACTTCAACAGGGGCAACCCCATTCTCCTTAGTCTATGGTATGGAAGCAGTTCTGCCCATTGAAGTTCAGATCCCTTCCTTAAGAATCATGAAGGATGCAGGCTTGGATGAAGATGAGTGGATTCAGACTCGACTCGACCAGATAAATTTGATTGATGAGAAGAGGTTGGCAGCTGTTTGTCATGGTCAGATGTACCAGAAACGGATGATCAAAGCTTTCAATAAGAAGGTTAAGCCAAAGGTATATCAGGCTGGTGACTTGGTAATCAAGCGTATCATACTACCACAGGGTGATCCTAGGGGCAAGTGGACTCCTACATATGAAGGACCATTTGTGGTCAAAAGAGTATTCTCAGGAGGTGCCATGATGCTTACTACTATGGATGGTGAAGACTTTCCACAACCTGTAAACGCAGACATAGTTAAAAAATACTACGCATAAAAAGAGACCCGCTAGGTTGACTGGCCTAGGCAAAAATAAGGGCATCCCGGCAAACCAAAAGGGTTCGGGCAAAAATTAGGGATATATATAAAAAAAATGTACACCCGGAAAGTCGAAAACCTGAAAAGGCGGCTTGGGCAAAAAAGGGTATCCCGGTGGATTGAAAGCCTGAAAGGGCAATCCAGGCAAAAGTTAGGGATTAAAGCGTATGACTATGTCTCGTTTGGATCACTCATGTAACTTCAACTGATGGTGCTACCTAAATCAAGTTCAAACAGATAAAGATCAATCCAATCGTTTCTGTCTCAACAGCAGAAGATGAGATATTTGAAGATAATGGCAATAGTAGAATTGAAACTCAATAGGATCATTTTTCACATAGCTGTTTTCTTTGTTTTATAGAAAATTTACGACGAATTCCTCTTACTAGGATTTCTGTCTCCTTGTACAAACTTGCCTATGTATAGGTCACTTTGTGATATAAATAAAATTTCATCTTTGAATCCAGATTTACTTTTACTCTATTTACATAAGCGAAAACGTCCATTGGTTGTGTTTGAATGTATGTATGCTTTTGAATACGATTGATGTTTACCAGAAATGCATAAAATGCAGTAATAGTATTTACTAAGGACGAACGAGGGTAGTAGTTCAACGAAGCTTCGCCGGTTCATCCCCACTACAAATCCCCAGTAGAGCAAATCTATCTTTATAGATGCTTCGAATTACGTCTCCCCTTGAATTTATGTCCATCTCTTTTATCCTCAGTCGGGATACTCAGGAACTTATCCCTTCAATAGAAGTACGACGAACGAATACGGGAAGTGACAAATACTATACTTTCAAACAAGACGGGAATGAGTTCCTCATATTCTTCAGCAACGAATCGGGATTTATTTTCCCTAGCCAACAGTTGTTATACAAAGATATCCGGACGCTTCAGGCCGCATGATTCATACATACATCATTTACATCATACCATAGCATATCCATAAGTGCATAATACATTTACTTATATGCACCATGCCATGCATGCATACATATTGCATAAACTAACCTTCTCCTTGCAGGATGGTTATATACAGATAAAATACTATCAACAATTCACAACAGGTCAGAAACAATCTATGCGAAGATCTAGTGTTGATACTTAATCATTACTCAAGGTGTCCTTGGATAGTAGGCAAACGGTCTATACGAAGATCTATTCCCTAGTCCAGGATGTTTTCAGGAGAGTTAATCCTGATACTCTTTTGTCCTCGGATAGTAGGCAAACGGTCTATACGAAGATCTATTCCCTAGTCCAGGATATTTTCAGAAGATTTAATCCTGATATTCTTTTGTTCTTGGATAGTAGGCAAACGGTCTATACGAAGATCTATTCCCTAATCCAGGATATTTCCAGAAGAGATAATCATCACGAAGATTTATTTCTACTGGTCTATTCAACAATTCAAAACAGTTCAGAGACGATCTATACGAAGGTCTAGTGCTGATACTTAATTCAGAAATAAATCGCCACGAAGATTTGGTTCTGACACTTAAATTAAAAGTATGTTCTTAGATACGATTCAGAGACGGCCTATACGAAGACCTAGTACTGATATCCAGTATCAACATCAAGATATTATCACCTCCTGATATTATGGATGGCATCTATAAGCCCATCTCCAGTTCTTCCAAGTGGCATCTTCAAGCCCACTTAAGCATATACAACTAGTCATCAGTGTTACTTTACGCACCGGCGAGTGCAAATTTTTGGGCTTTTGTGTTCAATCCCCTTCAACCTTCCAAGTCACGAATGGCACACGGGCCAATCTAACTCCTCAGGTTTCAGAAAATTGAACAGGGGCAGCTGTTGCACCCCAAAATTTGCCCTCTATTTTTAACTCTAACCAATTTTTTGTTTCACATTCATTTGCATCATCTTCATAGCTTAACATTTTTTTTCTGTCTTAATATTAGCCGGAATAATTTCTCGGAATTTACAAACAGACTGGTCAAATTAACTTTTTAACTGTGCCTAAAATTAGTCAACGAAAAAATGTCAAGTTTAAGTTTGCAAATGTCAGTAACATTAATCTGCGGTTCACGTGGTTTAATTTGACATGCTAAAAATATTTTTACGACTATTTTTGGTCATATGTTGATCAGTCTGAGCAGTTTAAACGGTCATAATTTTTATTTCAAAATCCGACCAAACACTGTATTTTTCCGAGTCATTTATTTCGCGCTGATTATTTTGACGTGTTCATTTTATTTTTTCGAGCATTTTGGTGCCCGACTTTTTTTTTTAGTCTATTTATTTTTATATTGGGTCTAGAATAAATAAATAGGTTAATTAGTTTTTATTTTAATTTTAACTATTTTAATTATTTAACTTTATTCAGTTTTTAATTTAATATTGGGTTTCGAAATAAACTTAGGCCCATTATCATTAACCTAATTTGTTCCTATATATATTTACTAGCATGACTGATAGAAGGAGGTCGAAAGACAAAACAAAAAAGAGAAACTGAGAGTGGCTGATCTATACTATCGTACACAGTTTGGTAATAGTTTATATATGATATATACTTTATCTATTTTGTTGATATATTTGTTATTGTGTTTCAAATACATGTTCATATATGTAACTAGTGTGTTAAATATATGTATATTTCTATTTTATGTTATAATTTGATTATGTTTTCGGATCGGATCGTGTCAATACGCCGTTTTCACATATACGTGTATGAGGCGTGACATTTGTGTTATCCGATCCAGTTGCGATGATCGCAATTTTGCGCTAGCAATGCCGTTGTTTTTTTAATTCATTTAGATCTGCACATTTTTTTTTCATAACTAACTACCCTGATTTTTCCTAAACCCTGACAATTTCGCCACAAACTCTAAATTTCAAACCTAAAACTTTAACCGTGTTGTTTCCTCTAAACCATAAACCTTTTCTTAAACCTTAACAAACCTTATTGTTATTTCCTATTTTCGCTCATTTTTATGTTATTCATACACTGTAACTGCTTCGCCCTTGTAATATTTTAAGTTTTAACTTGTAATATTTTCAATTTTACTTTTCGCCATCTTTATTATGTAACTGCACCAAAGCGTTGTAATAATTAGGGTTTTATTTTCTGCCATTTATTTTCTGCCATTTTATTTTTCTGCCATTTATTTTCTGCCATTTAAATTCCTGCCATTGATCCTATATTAACTGCGTGGTTTAGTAATGTAGGGCGTGAAAACCTACTAAATTAATTATTTAATATTTTTCTATAACCTTTATATTTTTTGTAAATAAATAATAAATACTAACTATTTTAATAACTTTTTTTTATTACTTACTTATAATAATAAATCCTTATATATTTTGTAAATAAAATCTAATTGACTATTTTTCTAATTGAATAATAATAATAAACTTATTAATCTAATAATTTGATATTTTCTATAACCTTTATTTATTTTGTAAATAACAAACTTAATATTTTTCATATAACTCTTTTATTTTATAATTTGTACATTAATATATTTTAAATTCTTTTATTATTACTAATTTATTTTAAACTCATATTTTTCTAATAACTTCTAAAAAAATCTAACTTGTTTAACTTAAAATAATTTCTTTTAAAATTCTAACCTTTTTATTATCACTTTATTATTATTGTTATTTTATTATTGCTTTATTACCATTGTTTATTTATTATTTTATTATTATTTGCTTTTATCTATTCTATTTTTGCTTCATTATTTTCCTTATTTTAATTTTGTTTTATTTATAATATTAGGAACAAATGTATAGGTTGTAAATTTATTCTTTCTCGCCTGATTATTATGTATCTGTCCCATAGCCATGTAATAGTTTAGGAATTTATTTTTCTTGCTTTTATTTTTGTAAATATTTATTGCGTGGTTAGTAATTTAGGGAGTGCAAAAAAAACTAACTGTAAATAATTGAACTTAGAAAATTAAATTCAAGACAAATATCTGAAAAATAACACTCACACACGTAAGTCGATCTTTGATCGTCATCTGTACTTCCTAGGGTATTCCTCTTGGTTGCCTTCTTTAAATGGTCAAGTCCCTCGAAAATAGGGGTGTCTTAAGCAAAGTCCCTTCAAACAGAAAAATCATCAAGTCCCTATAAACTTAAAAGATCAAGTCCCTACGAGGTTGCCTACGATATAATGATCTTGTCCCTTCGGTAAATATGATGATAGTCCCTACGAGTTGCTAAAGACACCCCTTATGTTGCCTTCATTGACCATACGATGACCCTACGCCCGTCCCTTAAACACATCCAAGGTAATGACTACCTATTCCTTAATAATAGGGACAGTCTTACCATTGAAAGAATATACGAGAACACGAAAGACTTAATCTAGGGTAGGTATCTCATAGTTACTTGCTCACACTTTTCAAAATTACTTTTACACCTCACAATTTCTAAACTAGGCTTTGTATACACCCATACGAGGGACATTACAAAGTACTTAAAGAAATTTTTCTAATCACACACTACACTCTTGGAAACAAACAAAGTGAGCTAAGTAACTAAGAGCCCATGGATAACCATGGATATAAAGGGTGCTAATACCTTCCCTTTGTATAACCTACCCCCCGAACTCAAAATTTTTTTAAGGTCTTTCCTGTTCTTTTATGTCCTTTCCTTTTGGATAAATAAAAGTCGGTGGCGACTCTTGCTATCCGCAACATTTAACTAAAGTCAGTTCTCCCACCGTGTTACAGGTTCTTCTTAACATTATGACCTACGTCCTCGAAAAACAAGATACCGCTTCTAACAAGGTCTTGAACCTTGGTCTTGAGAGGGTAACAGTTCTCCACATCATGTCCGGGAGCACCAGAATGATAAACACAGTGAAGCTCAGGCTTATACCACCACTGAGAGTTGGTAGGTATAGCAGGTGGGTCACGTGGAGTAATCAATTTCCTTTCAATCAGTGAAGGATATAGCTCTGCATAAGTCATTGGAATATGATCAAAAGTGACCCTCTTCCTATCATAGCTGGTGTTGGTTTGATTGTTGTTTCGAGGCTGGTAGGCCTGTTGCGGACGATGTTGTTGCTGCTGATACTGTTGATGTTGCTATTGTTGGTTCTGATGCTAATAATGTTGGTTTTCTTTGAATGTAGGTGCTATATGAGCCACCTGGTGCTGGTTACTGGCGGGACGCACAGTCTTCCTCTTCACAGAGGGTCTCCTTTTTTTGACATGGGAGGACACAACATGTGCCTCTCCATCTTTCTTCTTGGCAAACGCCCCATAATGTTTGGCAGAAGAGCCTTCTTCTCTAGTCAGGCGCCCTTCCCTGACTCCTTCTTCTAGTCGCATCCCCATGTTCACCATCTCGGTGAAGTCAGAAGGAGCGCTAGCGACCATCCGCTCGTAGTAGAAAGAGCTTAAAGTCTTGAGAAACATCTTCGTCATTTCTTTCTCTTCGAGCGGGGGCATAATTTGTGCAGCCAATTCACGCCACCTCTAGGCGTACTCCTTGAATGTTTCTTTCTCCTTCTGGGAAATAGCCCTCAGTTGATCCCTATCAGGAGCCATATCAATGTTGTACTTGTACTGCTTGACTAAATCTTCGCCAAGGTCGTTGAAGGAGCGGATGTTCACACTATCCAGACCCATGTACCATCTAAATGCGGCACCGAACAGGCTGTCCTGGAAGTAGTGGATCAGGAGTTGATTGTTATCGGTATGAGTCGACATCTTGCGTGCGTACATCACAAGATGGTTGAGCGGGCAAGTGTTTCCTTTGAACTTTTCAAAGTCAGGCACTTTGAGTTTGATAGGAATCTTGACATTAGGCACGAGGCATAGCTCAGCAACAGATTTGCCGAAGAGATCCTTCCCTCTGAGAGTTTTAAGTTCCTTGCGCAGCTCAAGGAATTGATCATTCATAGCGTCCATTTTCTCGTACACATCTGGGCCCTCAGATGGCTCAGAGTGGTAAATGGTGTCATCAACTCTCGGCAAAGTATGCACGACTGGAGGTGGCACAGCAAGGACCGTGCTAGATGCCGGCAGAGAAGCAAATATAGGGGCAAGACCCTCTGGAACAAAATTAGCGGGCATCCCCCAGGGAAACCCGACTGGCATAGCAGACGGAGCAAAGTGAGCACTGGCAGCAGTCACGGTAGAGGAAGCAACCTCTGAAATAACCATCCTCTGGGGAGGAGTTGAAGGCGTTGGAGAAGACTGGCTTTAGGCGGCCAAGAATGACTCCATTAGGGCAGTCAATCTTGCCACTTCCTCCTTGAGTTATCTGTTCTCTTGCTCGAGGTGATCCATTAGCTTTGATGAGTTGGCTCTGGTATAGTACCGATGCGTCAGCTTGTCTTTGAAATAAATGAAGAACACAGAGTTAGACCACTGAACAAGAAGCCCTGAACAAAACCTGCTTATGCATATGATGCATGCGATGCTTGTTCATATGATTTATTTTTATTTGGAGGAACTTTAGAGATCTATTTGCAAATATCTGGAAAATATTAATCATTTAGATATATAATGGAATAATCATATCAATAATATATGGAAAAAATTTACACCAAAGAAGTACAGCCTTGGTAACCAAATACAATATAAGAGAGAAGGAAAATGAACATCCTATGGAACCCTAGAAATAATTGTCCAAAGCTCTCGAGACCGGGAGATAAGCTGCACGAAGCCTCTTCACCTCTCTCTCATAGGTTGCCTCCATATCTGCCTTCTCTTTAGCGAGTCGGCCATACTTCCTCTTCCAAAACCTGGATGACTGAGGAAGAAGAGAAGTAACCACATCATCAGGCTCGTCGATAACCTGATGCTCCAGAAACTCTATCAAAGCATCCTTATCTCTAAGCTGTTGAAGTAGCTCATCTCGCTCACGGACCCAAGCACACGAACGATCTTTATCTCTCAACTCCTCTACTCCTTAGTTAGGGAGGGTTGAAGGCCCAACCATAACCAAAGGTGTAGGTCTCGGGTAATCATAGGGCATGCGGTACTCAGAAGCTCTCCTCCTCACCCACGAGGTATAGGGTTCCAAAGCGATACAATTCTTTGGACCAAGCTCTTTCCTTCCCTTCCTATGAATCTTGCGCCAAGCGCGAACCATTCTTCCCTTCATGTTTTAGGGATCTTTACGCTCTTGAAAGAACACACCCTCTAACAAAATGTTATTAGGTTTATCCTTTAAGGGGAACCCAAGCTGACGACGTGCCAAAACAGTGTTGTAGTTAATCCCACCATATGTACCAAGAAGAGGCACATTAGAGAATTCACCACAAGAGTCGATAATCTGCACACCATCATACACACGGTTATACCAAAATATATCATCATTAGTGAGAGACATAAGTCTCGTGGACCACCGTAGACATCCTTTGTTCTCCTTGAAGGCGAGCGTCTATGGCAAGTGTGAAATAAACCACTTGTACAACAGAGGCAAACAACACACAATGGGACCACCACCCTTTGAATTCCTCATATGCAAAGAGAAGTACGTGTCACCCAACAGAGTAGGAACGAGATTAAGAGTAGAGAAAATCCTAATAGCATTCACATCCACAAACTTGTTAATGTTGGGGAATAACAATAGCCCATAGATGAGAAGTACAAATATGGCCTCAAAGGCGTCCTCACTCATGGCCTTCCCAAACATAGTAGCTTGAGCAATGAGGAAATCAGATGGGAGACCTTGAATTCCACCCTTGGTAGTCATATGAGCACCAACAGCAGATTCATCTATATGCAACAGATCAGTAATCTCTTGGGAAGAAGGAACTCTCTCCAAGCCACTGAACGACAACTGATCTAGAATAGGTATACCCACAAGATAGGCATACTCCTCAAGCGTGGGAAAAAGCTGGAAATCCGGAAAAGTGAAGCAACGGTACAAGGGATCATAGAACTGCACCAACACACTCATCAGACCTTCATCCACCTGAGTAGCAAGAATAGACAGAAGCTTCCTATGGCGAGCTTTGAACTCCAAGGGATATAATACATAGGATGTCAAACTCCTTAACTCTTTCAAGTCGGGTTGTCTGAAACTGTACTTCTTCGTATTCCTTCTTTGCTTATCCATGTCTGAATATTTGCAAATAGACCTCTTAAGTTCCTTGAAAATTTTCTCATTGTTGATGATATGGACGTGTATGAATGCATGAATGCATGGATGCAACAATCACACTCAAGGATCAAGCAAATCACACCACACAAAGGTCACGGGATGGATCAAGTCATCCTTAATATCAATCATCCATTTTGGTGGATTATGGTTTACACCTTATCAACACCCAAGTTCCATTGATATTAAGGATATACGAGAACGGATCAACCGCGAATCAAGGGTTTGTTGCAAGTCACGAGCATGGAGTCTCGGTTAAGAACCACCCAAAGGGAGTGTACTATGGTTAAACCTGGCGATCATGTTCTACAAGAGGTTCCCATAGTCATCATCCCATCTCTCGGATATTATCGGATAAACGACTACTCGTATTCCAAAAATATTCTCAAGAGAGACTCTTATGAATTAAAAATAACTAGAAAAGAAATAATTCACAAAAAATATTAAATGGAATCACAATAATAATTAAAAATCATTTTTAGAAACTAGAATTTAAGAGAATATTTTTGCAATTGGTCCCATATTTTTGTGATTCCAAATAAAGAAGTTATGAATTTTTTAAAAAAATTGGAATAAAAGAAAATAAAATGGAATTTCAGAAGTTGCAAAAATCCACAGCGCTTGGATCTTGGTTCATTAATTGACGTGGCGCATCTGATGGCTGGGAGACGCGCGCGCATGTAACACTTGAGTCAACAACATCACACATGGCATTAAATGAAGTCAGCCAAACCAAGAGCCAAGATTAGATCTGGGAACATGGATCCAACGGCCAGGAACTCATCCACGTGGGGACGGTGGTGGAAACCACCGCCTTCTCCAGTGAACCTCATTGTTCCGGCCAGAATTGCAGGTTTTAAAACCTTCACCAAAATTCACGATCCATACATCATTCGAAAGCTGGGGTGATGTACATCACCCCTGTGCCCTTAGTTTCCACTCAAGATCTCTATAGAGAGAGAAATCTGAGATGGAAAAATGTGGTGTTCAATCTGAACTTACTCAATTCACAAAATTAAATGCACAAATCAATTGCCTCTCACATGAGGACTTCAGAGGTACCAACCAACACAAAAAATGATCAATATCCAAGGAGATTCGAAGGAAAACAGTTGGAGGAAAAACCTTTGAAGAGCAGCTTTCAATGGCAAGATCTGATCCAAATCTTGAGTGCAGCTTGTTCTTGAGGTAGCAAGGAAGCAAGGCTAAGGAATTGAAGTTCAAAGATCAACCAATGAAGTTGAAATTTGAACTTGAAAAATTGAGAGAAAAATGAAAATTCCTTTAATGGAGGGTTGGGATTTCACTTGTGCAGAATTTTAGGCGCCTTTAGGTTGAAGTTTGAAGTGAATGAAGCCTTCTATTTATAGCAAGAGATAATGCAATGCATGAAATATTTGTGTGTGCATGAGCTTGGGTCCTCCATGCATGAGCCTGTACAGGCGCATGTGAGGCCCAAAGTCAATTGGTTTTGCATGCTGGTGATGAAACAAATGAATTTGGACGTGCAAATGGCAAGGCAATATGGTGTGCAAGAAGATTTCACATGTCATGCATAATTGAACCTAAGACTTCCCCTCTTCGAAAATGCCATTTGCAAAATTGAAACATAGGCATGTGGGTAATGGTTGGAAAGGTCTTGACATGAGGAACAAATTTTATGTTGAAAAAAATCCATTTGGAGTTGGGAAAATATTGAAAACTGGCCATGAAGTTCAAGGTACAAAACATGTATATGGAAATGTTCCCAAAATGAACCAAATTCAAGCCCTTTTGTTACAATGATTCAAGCCTCAAATGACAAAACCTTCAACTTAAAAGTTGTATATATTTTCAAGACAATCAATTTGGACTTAAATTTTGCATCATTTGAATTTTTTTATGAGAAAGTTATGGGCCCTTGAAGTTGAACTTTTTCACATTTCAATGACTTTGGTCCAAAGTGACCTATAATGTTTTGTATTATCACATGTGTTTCTTTTAGGATTATGAAATTTTGTTAAACATAACAATTTAATTAGACATCTTAAAATATCCAATTAACTTAGTCCCACCTCAAAATCATAAAAAATGAGGGAGTTAGGTCCTTGGGAAGTTGACCCAAAATTAGGGTTTCAGTCAAAATGACCTATAATAATTTGATATGAATGATGACTTTACATGTTTCAAATGAATTTTTAATTAACATTAAAGTTGTTCATATGGTTCTTAAGAATATTTTTTATCTTGGGTTCATCATCATTTGACAAACACATCAAACGTTAGGTCTCAGTGGATTTCAAAATAGTCAGATGAATTGACTGATCAACTTCTCAAGTCCAAACTTCAAATCTTGATGAATAAATGATTGAGGACACTCACATAAGCTCATATATGCATGGAATTATGAATGAAAGAACTCCACTTGATTGTATTTGATCAGAGGTTGAGGTTGCTTCCTGAGCAAGGCACAGTCAATGCACAGTTGAATTAAGGTTTCCTTGGGAAACAATCCTCAAGCCCTTTGGTTTATCTTGATCAAATTGACAAATTGATATACTTGGGAGGCATACATGATGCTTGAGAGCTTTGTGAACCATTGTCATGCTTGCTTCCAACTTCATCTGGCAATCCCATTGAACATAGGGGCCTCCTAGGAGCCTTGAATCACATGACTGCTTAAGCTTCAAAACAAACAAAGTTAGTGACATATTTTTGTGCTTTTGGTTAGTAAACAAAATGAGAAAAGCAATAATATAAAATTCAAGCATTCTTGGTGGTCTCAAACCAACTCACACAAGTCCCAACCCAAGGGTTAAGGAGCCAAGATGCTATGATCCTTGAGGCAAATGCAATGTGCAATGATATGATGCCATGAGGGATCTTAGGGTCAAAATTAGGGTCTTACAGATTGTACTATAAGTCTTCCATACTTCTTATAGGGTTAACCCCTCACTAGTATGTTGAAGCTCTCCTCACATGGTGGATTGTTGGTTTAGGTTGAGTTTTCTCCCTTTGATAACAAAAGACCTTAATGCTTTTGGTCAAATCAATTCACCAATCTTTGTGATTTTTACTCCGAACTACGAGGTTTTGATCCTACCTTTGTGATGGTATGTAGGCAATGGGTTCATCCATTCAAACAACAAAATTGTAAATATAACCTATTCTATTCTCATCCCCACAATCTTTTACACATAACCAACCCATTTCATAACCAACCCCCTTACCTAGATCTCTGACATTTTTATTATTTTTTGATTTGATAAAACTTCTTACTTGGCTTTTGTTCTCTTTTTAGCCTTTCCTTTGGACAAATAAAAGTGTGGTGGCGACTCGAATTGTATGTTTACTTTTGGTTTAGTCAATAAGCCATAAGGTAACGAATACCCCACTACAATAACGATCAGTTACTGATTCATTATTTCCAAGACAGTCTGACTGGTGCCGCTCTGAGGTGGTACATGGGTTTGGATAGTGCGAGTGTTCACATGTTCAATGATTTGGGTGAGGCTTTCGTGAAGCAGTGCAAGTATAATGTGGATATGGCACCGGAGAGGGACCAGTTGAGGTCATTGTCTCAGAAGGATAAGGAGACGTTCAAAGAGTACGCCCAGCGATGGAGAGAGCTTGCCGCTCAGATCAACCCTCCTTTGGAAGAAAAGGAGATGACCAATATTTTTCTCAAGACCCTCAGCTCATTTTACTATGAGCGCATGATTTCCAGTGCCCCCAGTGACTTTACTGAAATGGTAAACATGGGGTTGAGACTAGAAGAAGGTGTCTGAGAGGGACGGTTGTCTAAATAGGAGGTTTCGTCTAGCAAGAAATATGGTAGTGGGTTCGCTAAAAATAAAGAAGGAGAGACTAATGCAGTATCCGTTGGGAGGCAGAGGAGGCCTCATGTTAGAAGGAGTCCACAACCCAGTCAACACCATCATCAAGTATCATCTGTTATTCCAGTATTTTCCAATAATCAATCAATTCCCATTCAACAATAACGTTAACAACAACAACCTCAAAGAACAAATAACAACAACAACAACACCACCAACAATCATCATCAACAACAGAACTTCGAGAGGAAGAAGGTCTCTTTTGACCCGATTCTTATGTCTTATGCTGAATTATATCCATCATTGGTTCTCAAGAACCTTCTGCAACCAAGAAATCCTCCACAGATTCTAGAACCACTTCCATGGTGGTACAAGCCAGAGCTTCACTGTGCCTTTCACCAAGGGGCTCCGGGCCATGATATTGAGAACTGTTACCCCTTGAAGTATGAAGTCCAGAAGTTGGTCAAGAGTGGGATGATGTCCTTTGAGGACCATGCGCTGATTGTCAAAGCAAACCCACTACCTGCTCATGGTAATCCTTCTGTTAATATGGTACATGGGTGTCCTGGGGAGTTCAAGGTATATGATGTTTGTTTCATTAGAAGGTCCTTGGTGACAATACACAAAGATATCTGTATGGTGAGTGATTTTGAGCATGACCATGATGGTTTTGCAATTTGCAGTGTTAACCCCCGAGGTTGTGTGGTTGTGAAGAAAGACATCCAGAGGTTGATGGATGAAGGTATGATCCAGTTTCTTCAGTCTCGTCGCTTGAATGACGATGTGAATGTAATAGTTCCAGTGTTCAAAACACTAAAGAGGGTGGTAATTCAATTTGATAGCAGCAACAGTAACAATGTCATCAATAGATCGGTATCACCGTTGGTAATACGGTTAGCGGGTCCAGTCCCTTATGCATCCGATAAGGATGTCCCGTACTAGTATAATGCTACTATGTTAGAGAACGGTCAAGAGGTTCCTTTACCTATGACCAGTTCTGTTGTGAGCAATGCTGATGTGACGAAGATGACCCGTAGTGGTCATGTTTTTGGGTCTGTGTTCCCGAAAAGTGTAGAAGATATATCTGTCAATAAGAAAGTTGAAGTGCCTGCAGTTGATCTGGTTACCGCTCCAAAGTGTCAATCTGGTGAATCCAGCGGTTTGAAGCCTAATGATGATGATAAGGTACTCCGATTAATTAAGAAGAGTGAATTTAATATGGTGGAGCAGTTGCTCCAAACTCCTTCCAAGATTTCAGCGCTGTCTCTGCTCATGAACTCTGAAGCATACAGAGAAGCATTGCAAAAGGTATTGGAACAAGCTTATATAGAGCACGATGTTACGGTGGATCAGTTTGATAATATTGTGGCTAACATCACTTCCTACAATACCTTGAGCTTTTGTGATGAGGAGCTTCCTGAGGAGGGTAGAAATCACAACTTAGCATTGCACATTTCAATGAATTGCAAGGAGGATGCTCTGTCGAATGTGTTGGTTGACACCAACTATTCATTGAATGTACTTCCCAAATCAACTCTTTCTAGATTGTCGTATCAAGGAGCTCCAATGAGATATAGTGGCGTGATCGTCAAAGCATTTGATGGTTCTCACAAGACCGTGATTGGTGAAGTGGACCTTCCTTTGAAGATAGGTCCAAGTGATTTCCAAATTACTTTCCAAGTAATGGATATCCACCCCGTCTATATCTTCTTGTTAGGAAGGCCATGGATACATGAGGCGGGAGCTGTTACGTCAAAATTACATCAGAAATTGAAGTTTGTCAAGAATGGAAAGCTTGTTATCATCGGTGGGGAGAAGGCTTTATTGGTAAGCCATCTGCCATCTTTCTCTTATGTATAAGTTGAGGATGAGATTGGAACTCCGTTCCAAGATCTATCTATTACTGAGGAAAAGAGAGTTGGGGCACCTATGTCCTCCTTCAAAGACGCTTAGAAGATTGTTGAAGACGGTATTTCTGATCAGTGAGGCCAGATGGTAGAGGTCACCAAGAACCAGAGCAGAGCCGGTTTGGGATTCCAACAAGGTTCATCTAAGTTTAGAGCTGAAGATGTACAACCTAGTTTTCGTAGCAGAGGGTTCATTCATGGTAATGAACAACACTTATCTGCTGTGATCGAGGGTGGTGAAGATGAAGACTGCACCAATTTTGTAACGCATGGAAAAGCTTGTAACAATTGGGTTGCTGTCGATGTTCCTGTTATTATGCATCATTCTAAGTAATTGCTTTTATTGTTTTTGAAAATCCTTCTCCTATGCCTATGGGAGAAGTGAACATTGTTGGCATTTTCAAATTTGATCATTAATAAAATTAAATTCTATTCATCCACATCTATGATGTTTTATTTTACTTATTGCTTTTTTCTGAAAATGTTTATCACAAAAAAAAACATAAACAAATAAATATAATTGACCATCTGCATAATATTTGGTCACCAATTCACTTCTCTAAAATCAAAATATCAAATCAGTATGCAGGTTGGTTTCTAAACCCATTGAATACAATGATCCTACTCCTTCGCCAAACTTTGAATTCCCTGTGTTTGAGGTTGAGGAAGAAGGTGATGAAGAAGTATCTGATGAATTGTCTAGTCTACTTGAGCACGAGGAAAAAGCCATTCAGTCTTTCAAAGAGCAGATTGAGTTAGTCAACTTGGGTTCCGAGGATGATGTGAAGGAAGTCAAGATTGGGTCTCGACTGTGTCCAGAATTTAAGAAGGGGTTAATTGATCTTCTCCAAGAATATTCAGATGTGTTTGCCTGGTCCTATCAAGACATGCATGGGTTAGATTCTGAGATTGTGGAGCATAGATTGCCATTGAAGCCAGAATGCCCGCCAGTCAAGCAGAAGTTGAGGAGGACTCATCCTGATATGGCAGTAAAGATCAAAGAAGAAGTGCAGAAGCAGATTGACATTGGTTTCCTTGTTACCACTGAGTATCCGCAATGGGTGGCCAATATTGTGTCTGTTCCGAAAAAAGATGGAAAAGTTCGTATGTGTGTTGATTATAGAGATTTGAATAAAGGTAGTCCGAAAGACGATTTCCCTCTGCCACACATTGATATGTTGGTAGACAATACAACTAAATTCAAAGTCTTTTCGTTTATGAACGGATTTTCCGAATATAATCAGATCAAGATGGCACCCGAAGATATGGAAAAGACCACATTAATTACACCCTGGGGAACATTCTGTTATAGAGTGATGCCTTTCGGTTTAAAGAATGCTGGTGCAACTTACCAGAGAGCAATGACTACTCTTTTTCATGATATGATGCATAAAGAGATCGAAGTCTATGTTGATGATATGATTGCTAAATCTATTGATGAAGAGGAACATGTCGAGCATTTGTTGAAGCTATTCTAGCGTTTGAGGAAGTACAAACTCAGCTTGAATCCCAATAAGTGTACTTTTGGTGTTCGTTCTGGTAAGTTTTTGGGCTTTATTGTTAGCGAGAAGGGTATTAAGGTTGATCTTGCCAAGGTCAAAGCTATACAAGAAATGTCTGCGCCCAAAACTGAGAAGCAAGTCAGAGGTTTTCTCGGCCGCTTGAATTATATCTCAAGATTCATTTCACACATGACTGCCACATTTGCGCCTATATTCAAGCTTCTTAGGAAAGATCAGTCTTGTGATTGGACCAAGGATTTCCAGAAAGCTTTTGACAGTATCAAATAGTATCTGCTTAAGCCTTTGATTCTGTCTCCTCCAGTTGAAGGAAGACAGTTGGTCATGTATTTGACTGTGCTTGAAGAGAGTATGGATTATGTTCTTAGTCGGCAAGATGAGTCTGGAAAGAAAGAATATTCAATTTACTACCTCAGTAAGAAGTTCACCGAGTGTGAGACTCGTTATTCTATGCTTGAGAAGACTTATTGCGCATTGGCTTGGCTGCTAAGCGTCTGCGTCAGTATATGTTGAATCATACCACTTGGTTGATATCCGAAATGGATCCCATCAAGTATATTTTTGAGAAGCCTGCTTTAACAGGGAGGATTGCTTGTTGGCAGATGTTATTATCAGAGTATGATATTGAATACCGATCTCAGAAAGCAATCAAAGTTAGTGTCTTGGCTGACCATTTGACTCACGAACCGATTGAAGATTACCAGTCAGTGCAGTTTGATTTTCCTGATGAAGAGATCTTGTACTTGAAGATGAAAGATTGTGATGAACCATTGCTTGAAGAAAGGCCAAAACCTGGTTCCCGTTGGGGCATGGTATTTGATGGAGTTGTTAATTAGTATGGTAATGGAATTGGGGCATGTCACAATTCGCGAAAAACAACCGGCGGGAAAAACAAACAAACAGAGCCGCCACCGTGCGTTATTTATCCCAAAGGAGGGAAAGGAAACGCTCGAAGTAAACCTGGAAAGGAAATGGTCTTACGACCGGAGATTATAGGGTACGGGAGTCGGTTACGCAAGGGGAAGGTATTAGCACCCCTCACGTCCGTCGTACTCGACGGGATCCACGCTCAAAAGAAAAGAATAAGGTTGGTAATAAAACTGCTCAAAGAATGCACACACACTGGAATACAACACAGGTGAAAGACGGAGGAAGGTGACTCGGCAGGACGTCGCATCCTGGTCCTACGTAGTTTGTCAGAAACAAACATCAGAGTCAACTTAGTTCGGGGAAATGGGAAACATGCTCGCTAGGATATCGCATCTTATGCCTACGTATCTCATCTGGAATGAGAATCAGAGCTACCGTAGTTCGGCTAACGCACGCCGAAACAAACACTGAACGGAGACGTTGAGACGTCAAAAGAAACACACAAACGGAAACAGACTGCCAATGGCTGGTCTTACGTCCGACTCCAAACAACAAACACAAACAGGAAACCGAATGCCAATCGCTGGACTTACATCAGACTCCAAGCAAACAAACACACACAGGAAACCGAATGCCAATCGCTAGACTTATATCAGACTCCAAGCACACAACAAACACACACAGGAAACCGAATGCCAATCGATGGACTTACATCAGACTCCAAGCACACAACAAACACACACAGGAAACCGAATGCCAATCGCTGGACTTACATCAGACTCCGAACAAACAACACCAACAGGAAATCGAATGCCAATCGCTGGACTTACATCAGACTCTGAACACACGCACAAGGGGTTATCAAACAGACAAGCTAATAGGGAGTCGGGAACTCGAGCCTAATAGCTGTCAAGCAAACACACACGAAAAAGAAAAGGTTTCCCGGATAGATCTCGCACGATCTCCTGCCTACGTACCTCATCTGGTATGAGGATCAGGGCGACGTAGTTCCCCTTAACAGGGGAGAAACTCTCTCCTAACCAGAGACCGGGGAAATAACAAACTAAAAGGGAGACTGACTCGAGCCTAATAGTTGTCATGCAATCCACAATAGTCCTAGGTTGAGGTATCTGAACAGAACCTAAGTCGCACAGGCAGCAAGTCAAATAAACAGCAAATAAACAGCAAGTAAACATCACAAGTGAACAGATATCACACACTATATGCAAACAAGCGGCTCATACAAGGCTGGGCTTTAGTCAAGGGGTCATATCAACCTCGACAAACAAGCCAACTGGAAGAGGTATCTGATGAAGCTCTTAACCACTAACATTGACCGTCAGGGTGAGCAGATGAACTGGGAGATGAGGGTTAGACCTCACAGCTCTTAACCCAGGCCTGGGTGAGCTTTAAACAATGAAGGTGTGGGAGTCCAGAATGGGGAACTCTACTCCACATGACTGACTCTATATACAAGGATCTTGGGTGTTTATTCAAAATGCATCAGCACGTAGTGCAAGCAAGATGAAAGACTCAACTGAATAGCAGGGGATGGATTGCACATCCCTTCTATCTACCAATGCCTCTTCACTTAGGAGGACTTTGCATGTAACCATGCCTCATTGAGGTCTTTAGCACAAAATTAAACAATCAAGAACATGGCCTCTTAAGGAGGACTTCAGACAGGTGCCTGCCAAAGATAGCAAGTCTTCCAGACTACATGGAGTTAAAGAAATTACCTAAGTGGTATGCCAACCACAAGCAAAGCAAAGCAACTCAAATAATGAGTTAAAGCGGCTAAAGTACCTGTATGAAAAGCTAAAACATCAGTAGGATACTCAGACAAACAACCAACAGTTAACAACAGTCAGAGAATCCTAATATGCACAATGTAAGCCAACCAACTCAAATGAATTCATCACCAAGGAACCTACAACAATAAAGGTTAGTGGATAAAGCAAATTTGCATCTCAAGTCATGAGATTGCATCAACCATTAGGACTATAAGCTTGAACCTGAAACGCAAAACTCAACAGATGAGTACAAACCACTAGCACCAAGGCTAGGGTAAAATACAAAGAAAAAAGTCAAAACAGAAACCAATATTCAACATGAAGCAACTACATTCAATCAAGAACATGTCCTAAAAAGGACCAAATCAAAAGCATTAAGCAAGGTCATCATTCAACCAAGAGAAGGCAAGGCAAGCAAAAGGTGCATACAATCGGTCAACAAGAATCAAAATTCCATATTAAAACAGAAATGACTCAAACAATCATGAAAACTTTTATGTGATATAAACATGCCAATCACAATCATCATGCCAAAAATTAGAATCAACAGAGCTCAATCGATAAGGCAATGAAAATGCACAAGTATAACATCAAATTGTGTGGCACACATTGTCACACCTAAAGTTCATGTGCCTAAAACAGAAATAAAAAATTCTAAAAATGAACAACCAAGCCTCAAAACTCATGCAACATGTTGGGAATCAGCATATCAAATTTCAAATCAATTGGCCAATGTATGAGCATTTCACAATAGAATGAATGAAGCATGTCACATTTTGCATCATACTCAAACAACAGTCCACAATTCAAAATCCATAAATGATAAAATCATGAAATCAACACCATAAAATAGCAGACACTTCAAGTAGTATGTGAGGAAAAATTTGGAATTATTTGGATTAGTTTTCAATTTGTTATGATTTTATGAAGTTGGAGAAAAATAATGGAATAAAATGAAAAAAAATATGGAAAATGATGAAATATGAATAAAAGTTGGAAATGCAACAGCCAGGGATCGAAGTGAGGTACAACGCTTCCCAAAACGACGCCGTTTTGGGCTTGCCCTAGCGCAAGTTGCAGGTGGCGGCGCTACTGTTCACAGCGGTGGTTCCTGCGGTGGTTTCCACCGTCTTCTTCGTGAAGACGGTGGTGCTACTATTCATCTTCTTCCTTTTTTTCTTTGCAGAATTTTATAAAATTTATATCGTTGGAAAGGTCTTAATGAGTACATTCCAAATATCATAAAAGCTAAGCCTAATTCTCAACATATTTTTTGGATCAAAGGAAATAAGTTTCTAGATCTAAACTTTAATTCAACATAACTTCTTCATTTTTCATCCAAATTTCATGAAATTTATATCAGAATTCTCAGTGATGAAAGCTCTACAAGTTTATGTACATAAAATCAAGATTTATGAGATTCAAATTTCCAACCTCTTGAAGATCAATCAATGGCAGCAGCGTGTTCAAGGCCTTGCAAGCTCCAGAATCACTCCTATATTAATGTTATGAAGTCTGAAGTTGAGATTGAAGCTTGAAACGAACTAGATCTTGATTAATTTTCCATTTCCATCTTCATGTTCATGTATGGAGTGTGCACAATTCTTCACCAATTTCCACAAAAAATGACTGATTCATGCTCCAAATTCCATGCAGATGATGGATCTATCAAGAAAATGTATGGTTGTGTGGAGAAAATTTGAATTCCAATGAGAGAAAAATTTGGAGGGAAGAGAAAATTCTAGATCTAGAAAATGTGTCAACTGAAAATTCTGTTATGATTTACTATTTATAGGCCATGTTAATTACCATGCTAATCCTAATTTGTAATGGTTAATGAAAATTAGCAATAATTGGAATGGAATGAAAAAATGGGAAATGATGTATCATGGCCATGCACCACGTGAATAGTAACATGCAAGCATCCAATTTCATTTAAAACCATCTCATAAACACAATGCAAGCGGAATTTTACTCATGTGATGCACCAATTTTGAATTTCTCAATTTCCCTCCAAAATGCACTTGAATTAGCACATGATCATATGATTAAATTTCATGCAATTCCATGATATATTTGGAAAGCATAGGTCAAGACAAGAAATTTGCAAAAAGAGTGGCTTCATTTGGAGTTTTGAGTCAAAAGTTATGGCACTTTGAAGTTCCATGCATACTTAGTGATCACTTGGTCATATCTCCTCAACCATCCATCATAAATTCATGATCTTGGACTTTTTGAAAATGGGAGAGAAAGATCTTCAACTCTCATTTTGGACGAAAATTCATTTGAAACTTATTTGATTATGTAGAATCAAGTTGAATTTGAACCAAAATCTTTCCATTTTTGGAAACTTGAAATTACAGGTCACTTTCCATTTTTGGAAACTTTTGCACTAACCTCAAATTCTTCAAGATATATGTTTGTAATGACAAATGAACCTCTTTTGAACATGAATGAGATGTTGAAACTCATTTCTCCACCTCACAACCCTTAGTTGACTTTCTGTTGACTTTCTGGTTGACAAATGATCTAGAAGTGCTCTGATCAGCTTGAGCCTCCACCACTTGGGGAAATGGCTCCAACATGAAACCCTAGATTATATAAGCTAAACATAATATTCATATGATCCTCATCCAAGAAATAACCTCATCTCTTTGAAAATCCCTGGCTGAAAGAATGCAATTGATTGGGGTTGACCAGAGGTCAAAACCCTAATCCCAAGGAACCTGAGCATGAATTCTGAAACCTTTGATAAGGACATAACCATGATGATGATGATGTACCCTTGCAATCAAGATAATGCTCCACCTTTTGAAGGGCCAAGAAAACCCTAATTGAAGCACAAACCCTCAAATGGTTGGTGATCAATCCATGAGACCCCCAGGCTTGAACCGAGTACCATCTCCATCTTCTGAGAAAGACTTAGGAGGATGACTTGTTTATTTTCACATGATATGCAATATTCAAATGCCTAATGTCCTACAAAATGAAATTCAATATGCTAAACTAGTCCCAAGAGAGGAGGGGAAATTTTGAGGTGTTACAGGGCAGTGATTATTACGCCTCAAGGCATGCATTTTCCGTTTACAGCTAGATTGACTTTCAAGTGTACAAACAATATGACCGAGTATCAAGATTTCATTATGGGTCTTGAAGAGGCCATTAATCTCAGAATCAAGTATTTGGACATCTATGGAGATTCAACTTTGGTTGTGAATCAGATCAAAGGTGAATGGGAGACGAATCAACACAGTTTGATACCATATAGAGATTATGCGAGGAGGATTTCAACTTTATTTACAAATGTTGAGTTTCATCATATCCCTCGAGATGAAAACTGGATGGCAGATGCTCTTGCAACGTTGGCTTTGATGATTATGGTAAAGTATTAGAATGAAGTTCCCAATTTGACTATGATGCGTCTTGATAGGCCAGCTCATGTGTTTGCTATTGAAGATTTCAAAGACGAGAAGCCATGGCATTTTGATATCAAGCGTTTCCTCCAAAGTCATATTTATCCGCCTGGGGCATCTTTGAAAGATAAGAAGACTTTGAGGAGATTAGCTGGCAATTTTTACCTGAATGGTGATGTGTTATACAAGAGAAACTTCGATATGGTTCTGCTCAGATGCGTGGATAGACACGAAGCAGACCTGTTAATGGCTGAAGTCCATGAAGGTTCCTTTGGTACTCATTCCAATGGACATGCTACGGCAAAGAAGATGTTGTGAGCAGGTTACTATTAGCTGACAATGGAATCTGACTGTTGCAAGTTTGTGAAGAAATGCCACAAGTGTCAAATTTATGCAGATAAGATTCATGTTCCTCCGACACTGTTGAACGTCATTTCCTCCCCATGGCCCTTCTCCATGTAGGGAATTTATATGATTGACATGATTGAGCCCAAAGCTTCGAATGGACATCGTTTCATTTTGGTGGCAATTGACTACTTCACAAAATGGGTTGAAGCTACATCGTATGCAAACGTAACCAAGTAAGTTGTTGTAAGGTTTATCAAGAATCAGATTATATGCCGTTATGGTGTACCAAGTAAGATCATTACTGATAATGGATCAAACTTGAACAATAATATGGTGGAAGCTCTTTGCAAAGACTTCAAGATTGCACATCATAATTCTTCTCCCTACAGACCTAAGATGAATGAGGTTGTTGAAACTGCAAATAAGAACATCAAGAAGATCATCCAAAATATGGTTGTGACGTACAAAGATTGGCATGAGATGCCCCCATTTTCTTTGCATGGGTATTGTACTTCCATCCAAACTTCAAAAGGGGCAACCCCTTTCTCACTTGTTTATGGCATGGAAGCTATGCTCCCAGTAGAGGTTGAGATCCCATCATTGCGTGTCTTGATGGAAGCCAAGTTGACTGAGGTTGAATGGTGTCAAACCAGGTATGACCAGCTGAATTTGATTGAAGAGAAGAGATTGACTGCCATGTGTCATGCTCAGTTATATCAGCAGAGGATGAAGAAAGCTTTTGATAAGAAGGTTAGACCTTATGTGTTCAGAGAATGTGACCTTGTGCCGAAGAAGATTTTATCTTTCAAGCCAGATTCTAGGGACAAATGGACTCCTAATTATGAAGGCTCATATGTTGTTAAGAGAGCCTTTTTAGGTGGCACTTTGATTCTTACAACTATGGATGGTGAAGAGTTCACTCGTCCTGTGAACGCAGATGCAGACAAGAAATACTTCGCCTAAAAGGAAAAGAACAACTCGCTAAGTTGAAAACCTGTAAGGGCGGCTTATGCAAAAATGAGCGTTTCGGTGGATTGAAACTCGAAAGGGCAATCCACGCAAAAATTATAGACATAAAAACACAAAAGAATTATCCCGATAAATTGAGTACCCCACATTGGGGAAATTTATGCAAAAATTAGGGATTATGGAAAGTAACTGCATCGTGCTGATCTTCAGTTTTGAAGACATTCTGGAGAAAATCGGTCAAATTCTGATTCATCATCTCCAGTCGACGCCCAAAACATAGTGGACATCAAAAGTTGGTAGAAGGATTAGTAATCATTGTATTTAATGTAGCCCTTTTCCATGTAAATTACCATTTTTCAACTTTTGTAAAGATCTATGGAGTCTTGTCATTTATCGACTACCATTCCATTAAATAAAGTTGAGCTTTTTATCCAATTGTTTCTACTCTTGTTTAATTCAGCCAAATAGATTTAAATTTTTATTATGATCATTTTTGAAATTAAATTTTAATCAAAATCATGTTTTCTTAAATATATAAAAGCAGTTACTTTAAGCAACTGATATCATTTAAAGGAATATCAACATCGGTTTGAAGAGTGGTAAGCCCTAAATGCGGAGCATTACTGATTCTCCTCAAGTAGTGGGTGTAATCCCTATTTCATTCGCAGCAGCATTTCAGTAACCGAGTTTTGTTGGTTTCTGCATCCGAGTTTGTTGGCCTCCCTTGAGTTGTAGGCGTGTTATTTTGGCAGTTTGCACGGTTTCGGCAGAATTTTGCTTCTCCGCAAGTCATCAGAGTTACTCCTGATTTTGAGCAGATATTGTGGTTTGTCCCTTGCAGGTTTGTCTCCCATTTGGTATGGTGTTGACCTAAAATTCCCCGCAAAGCTTGTAGCAGTTTCCTCAGCAGATCCTCTCCTTGTGCTTTACCCAGCCAGGATTGAGCCTTCGAGACATTCGTTTGATTTCTCTCAAGTAGTTGTTTCCCTCCTGTGAGGATTGGCTAGGGGTTATATCGATGATTCAAACCAGTGACATTTGTATCCTTTGTGATCGTTTTGTCAGCATAATCATCATATATACATATACATATACATATACATATACACTCATATAATTTCATTATTGCATTGTTGCACTTTGTGATTCTCTCTGATCCTATGCTTTGGTGGTATAATTTTCCCCCAATGCAGATTTGGTTTGTCTGTCCTCTTTCAACTGTAGAGTGTCAGCCCATTAAGCAGAAAGACTTTAACCTTTCTCTTTCCCCACTGAGTTATTTCCTCGTGGATGGCCATTATTTCAACTTCCTCCCAGTGGATTATCTGGATGGAACCACTCCCCTTGAGTTATAGCCTCATTGGGTTGAGTCTTTGATTGACCATTTCTTTCTAGATCTTACCTAGATAGATGCTTTTGGTCCCCTGAGAGCGTATTACCCAGTAACTGGTAATATTTTTCTCATGTTTTTCACTTTTGTCCAATACCTGGCAAGCACAACTTTTCCCCCCAGTGGATTCGTTTTCATGTCTCCCTAGGAAGTATATCCTTGATATGTTCTTCCTAACCGATGACAAATATTTTCTTCCCTTGCTTGAGTCTATCCTTGATATGTTCATCTAACCGATGATGGATATTCTCTTTTTGGTAGTCTATCCAGTAAAAGGTAGTTATAATCCCTATTTTGTTCCCCATAGATTTAATTCTTGATATGTTCATCCTAACCGGTGACAAATTTCTTTCTCTTTGCGGTCTTCTACCCAGTAACCGGTAGTTATAAATCCTTCTTTTTCCCCTTTGTAGATTTTATCCTTGATATGCTCATCCTAACCGATGACGGGTATTCTCTTTGCAGTATTCTATCCAGTAATTGATAAATGTAATTCCTATTTCTCCCCTCCGAGTCTATTCTTGATATGTTCATCCTAACCGATGACGGATATTCTACCCAGTATTTGATAGATGTAATTCCTACTTTTCAGGCAGTTTATCCTTGATATGTTCATCTTAACCGGTGACGGATATCCTCCCTAATTTCCCCTAGGAAAGTATATCCTTGATATGTTCATCCTAATCGATGACGAATTTTCTTTCCTTCGAGTCTATCCTTGATATGTTCACTTTAACCAGTGACAAATATTCTCTCTTTGCGGACTCGAGTGCACTTAGGATAGGAGAATGGCGTAGTCTTGTTGACTTGTGTGGAGTTATTCCTTAGCAAGTTGACTTGCAAGTCCATTCACTTGGTGGAGGTCATGTTGGGATCAATAATGTCACACAAGTAAGTTGTGGTTAGACATTACTCTTTCCAATATAGACCTTAGAAGCCAAGGACCTTAGTTTACCAAGCCCATCTTGGCCTATTCTTAGGATGTAGTGCGAAAGTCGTTCAAGTGTAAGATTTGATACGATTGTTACGCGATACTACACTCATAAGAGTCTCTCTTGAGAATATTTTTGGAATACGAGTAGTCGTTTCTCCGATAATATCCGAAAGATGGGATGATGACTATGGGAACCTCTTGTAGAACATGTTTGGCAGGTTTAAACCCTAGTACATTCCCTTTGGGTGGTTCTTAACCGAGACTCCATGCTCGTGACTTGCAACAAACCCTTGATTCATGGTTGATCCGTTCATGTATCCTTAATATCAATGGAACTTGGGTGTTGATGAGGTGTAAACCATAATCCACCAAAATGGATGATTGATATTAAGGATAATATGATCCATCCCATGACCTTTGTTTGGTGTGCTTTGCTTGATCCTTGAGTGTGATTGTTGCATTCATGCATTCATGCACCCATTTGCATTCATATCATCAATAATGAAGAAAATTTTCAAGGAACTTAAGGGGTTTATTTGCAAAATTTTCAGACATGGAAAGACAAAGAAGGAATACAAAGAAGTACAGTTTCAGGCAACCAGATTTGAAAGAGTTAAGGAATCTGACATCCTATGTATTAGATCCTTTGGGTTTCAAGGCTCGTTTTGGGAATCTGACATCCTATGTATTAGATCCTTGAGTGTATTGGTGCAGTTTTATGATCCCCTGTACCGTTGCTTCACGTTTCCGGATTTCCAGCTTTTGCCTACCCTTGAGGAGTATGCCTACCTTATGGGTATACCTGTTCTAGACCAGTTGCCGTTTAGTGGCTTAGAGAGTATTCTTACTTCTCAAGAGATAGCTGACATGTTGCATATAGATGAATCTCTGGTTGGTGCTCATATGACTACCAAAGGTGGAATTCAAGGTCTCCCTTCTGAGTTCCTCATTGCTCAAGCTATTGTATATGGGAAGGCCATGAGTGAGGATGCCTTTGAAGCCATATTTGTACTTCTCATCTACGGATTGGTATTGTTCCCCAACATCGACAAGTTTGTGGATGTGAACGCCATTAAGATCTTTTCTACTCTTAATCCCGTTCCGACTCTGTTGGGTGATACCTATTTCTCTTTGCATATGAGGAACGCAAAGGGTGGTGGCGCCATTGTGTGTTATTTGCCTCTGTTGTATAAGTGGTTTATTTCTCACTTACCGCAGACGGCCGCCTTCAAGGAGAACAAGGGATGTCTACGGTGGTCCACGAGACTTATGTCTCTCACTAATGATGATATCTCTTGGTACAACCGTGTGTATGATGGTGTGCAGATTATTGACTCTTGTGGTGAATTCTCCAATGTACCTCTTCTTGGTACATGTGGTGGGATTAACTATAACCCTGTTTTGGCACGTCGTCAGCTTGGGTTCCCCCTAAAGGATAAACCTAATAACATTTTGTTAGAGGGTGTGTTCTTTCAAGAGGGTAAAGATCCCCAAGGCTTGAAGGGCAGAATGGTCCGCGCTTGACGCAAGATTCATAAGAAAGGAAGAAAAGAGTTGGGTCCTAAGAATTGTGTTGCTATGGAGCCTTATACTGCTTGGGTTAGGAAGAGAGCGTCTGAATATCTCATGCCTTACGAGTATCCAAGACCTACACCTTTGATTATGGTTGGGCCTTCAACCCTCCCTAATCAAGGGGTAGAGGAGTTGAGGGACGAAGATTGATCACGTGCTTGGATCTGTGAACGAGAAGAGTTGCTTCAGCAGATCAAGGAGAAGGATGCTTTGATAGAGTTTCTTGAGCATTAGGTTATTGATGATCCTGATGATGCATGGACTTCTCTACTTCCTCAGTCTTCCAAGTTTTGGAAGAGGAAGTATGATCGACTCGCCAAAGAGAAGGCGGATATGGAGGCAGCCTACGAGAGGGAGGTGAAGAGACTTCGTGCATCTTATCTTCCTGTGTCCCGAGCTTTAGATGATTCTTTCTAGGGATCCATAGGATGATTATTTTCCTTTTCTCTTGTATATGATTGACAATGCTGTACTTCTTTTCCCTGATATTATTTTATGAGATATTTCTATATGTGATAAATGTTTAATATTTCCAAAATTTGCAAATAAAACCCTAGAGTTTCTTTGAAATAAAAGAAAAAATCATATGCACGAACATTGCATGCATCATGTGCATAAGCAGGTTTTGTTCCCGGCTTTTTGTCCTGTGGTCTAACTCTGTGTTTTTCATTTATTTCAAAGACAAGCTGACTCACCGGTACTACACCAGAGCCAACATTTCAAGACTGATGGATCATCTGGAACAAGAGAACCGTGAACTCAAAGAGGAAGTGGCCAGACTGAGTGCCTTGATGGAGTCATTCTTGGCTGCCCAGAGCCAGTCTTCTCTGACGCCTTCAACTCCTCCCCAGAGGACAGTCATCTCTGAGATTGTCTCCTCAATTGTGCCTGCAGCCAGTGCACATTTTGCTCCAGCGGCCATGCCAGCCGGATTCCCGTGGGGGATGCCTCCCAATTTTATGCCTGAGGGTCCTGCTCCAACCTTTGCTTTTATGCCGGCATCTAGCCCGGTCCTTGCTGTTCCTCCTCCTGTCGTGCATACTATACTTAGAGTAGACGACACCATCTATCATTCTGAGCCGTCTGAGGGCCCAGATGTCTATGAGAAGATGGACGCTATGAACGATCAATTTCTTGAGCTTCGCAAGGAATTGAAAACTCTCAGAGGGAAGGATCTTTTCGGCAAGTCTGTTGCCGAACTCTGCTTGGTTCCCAATGTGAAGATCCCTGTAAAATTCAAGGTCCCTGACTTTGAAAAATACAAGGGAAATACTTATCCTCTCAGCCACCTGGTCATGTAAGCCAGGAAGATGTTGACTCAGACCGACAACGATCAATTGCTCATCCACTACTTTCAGGACAGTCTGTCTGGTGTCGCCCTGCGTTGGTATATGGGTTTAGACGGTGCGAACATCCGATCCTTCAACGACCTTGGCGAGGCCTTCGTCAAGTAGTACAAGTATAATGTGGATATGGCTCCCGATAGGGATCAATTTAGGGCCATGTCCCAGAAGGACAAGGAAACATTTAAAGAGTACTCCCAGAGGTGGCGAGAGTTGGCAGCACAGATCGTGCCTCCGCTAGAAGAGAAGGAAATGACCAAGATCTTTCTGAAGACCTTGAGTTCATTCTATTATGAGAGGATGATCGCTAGCGCTCCTTCTGACTTCACCGAGATGGTGAATATGGGGATGCGTTTAGAAGAAGGGGTTAGAGAAGGACGTTTAACCAGAGAAGAAGGCTCTTCTGCCAAACATTATGGGGCGTTTGCAAAGAAGAAAGATGGAGAGGCACATGCTGTGACCTCCCATATGAAACCAAGAAGAACCTCTGTGAGGAGAAAGACCGTGCGTCCCGCCGGTAACCAGCATCAGGTGGCTCACATAGCACCTGTCTTCAGAGACAATCAACAGTATCAGCAACATAGCAACCATCAACAACCACATCCGTAATATCAGCAACAACAGCACCGACCGCAGCAGCAGGCCTATCAGCCTCGAAATAGTAATCAAACCAGCACGAGTTACGAGAGGAAAAGGGTCACCTTTGATCCTATTCCGATGATGTACGCAGAATTATGTCCCCCTTTGATAGAGAGGAAGTTGATTACTCCGAGAGACCCACCAGCTATACACGGATATCGTACGTCTGTCCGCACTTCAACAGGGGTAACCCCTTTCTCTCTTGTTTATGGTATGGAGGCTGTACTCCCAGTAGAGGTGGAGATCCCATCAATGAAAGTCTTGATGGAAGACAAATTGACTGATGCTGAATGGGTTCAGAGTCGTTATGACCAGCTGAATTTGATAGAAGAGAAAAGATTGACCGCCATGTGCCATGGTCAATTATATCAGCAAAGGATGAAGAAAGCTTTTGATAAGAAGGTCAAGCCTCGTGTGTTTCGAGAAGGTGACCTTGTGCTCAAGAAAGTCTTGTCTTTCGCGCCCGATTCCAGGGGCAAGTGGACTCAAAACTATGAAGGTCCATACGTTGTTAAGAGAGCCTTTTCAGGCGGTGCTTTGATACTTACAACTATGGATGGGGAGGATCTCACTCGTCCTCTGAATTCAGATGCAGTCAAGAAATACTTCGCCTAAAAATAAAAACAGAATAGCTCGCTAAGTTGAAAACCCGAAAGGGCGGCTTAGGCAAAAATGAGCGTCTCGGTGGATTGAAAACCCGAAAGGGCGGTCCAGGCAAAAGTTAGAGACATGAAAAATGAATATATGTATCCCGCTAGATTGAGTACCTCATCCTGGGGCAATCTAGGAAAAAATTAGGGATTTGGCAAGTAACTGCATCCTGACAAGACTTTGTTCTACAACTGTCATCTATCAGAGATTCTTGCTCATTCGTCATCAACCGAAGCTTTAAATACATCGGATTCAGAATTGATGGAGAAATGGTCATTATGTTCAATGTAGCCATTTTTCCAATATATATCACCAATTTCAAATTTGTAAAGATCTATGAAGTCTTTCCATTTGCAGACTACTATTCCATCAAATAAATTTGAGCCTTTTATCCAATTATTTCCACTCTTATTTGTTTCTATTTAACAAATGTTTCGCATGTTTTAAATTGAGAAAATATCATTGTTTTGAAAAAATGAATTTTTCATAACTTGTTTTTAACAAGGTGAACATTCACAATGATAAAAGGATACTTAGGAGATCCTCAGTGCTCTCCCAAGGATGGTATGATCTCCAACAGGGTAAGACATTTGTTCATATTCCTGGCATGACTGTATTTTCTTCCTCCGAAGTCCTGAGTGGTATGCTTGTGGAGATATTCACCACTCTCCCCTTCAGCGGGGTAGCAACCTTTCCTCCTCAGCAGATGTGATTTCTTTGGTGGGTACGGTACTTGGTGGTTGATCCCCAGATTCCCTTTACCTCCTCGGATGGATTCCCCAGTAGAGTTGCTTATGTGGCAGATTCTACCTGTGCAATAAACTCTTTTCCCCATCTGTGACTCATGATTCATCCCCTGCAGAGATTTTGTTGCTTCCTGGTATTCCTGATCCCCGGCAGATTGAATACTCTCTGTGGAATCTGGCTTTCTCTTTTGAGATGTAGTACCGTATATCTGTGTGCTTATTCTTTGGAGCCTTTTGTGTTAGAAATGTCTGTTTGTCAGCATTCATCATACATAAATCATGTACGTGTGCATATAATCTTCAAACATTTGGATATTCATGATTGCATTATTTGCCATATATCTGTGTTTGTTATCCTCTGCTAGCTGGTAATACATTTCCCAAGCAGATGTCGGTGTCTGATCCCTCAATGTAGAGTCAACCCATTAAGCAGAAAGTGTTCATCTTTCTTTCCGTATTCCCCACTGAGTTATATCCTCGTGGACGATGTTTGTTTCCGCTTCCTCCCAACACATATGTTGGGATGGGTTTCCCTATTGAGTTATATCCTCACTGGGACGAGTCTTGATTCAGTTTTCCTCTTTGGTTTGATCCTAAATTGACCTCTTGTGACTGTTTCTTGTGCTTCCCCGTGGTATAAATGAATAATTGCTCAGTAACCAGTAATCATTCATCTTATCCCCGGTAGAGTCTGTGGTGTTCTACCCTTATACCGGTGGTTGTAAACCCTATTTTCCCCCCTTTGCAGAGTTAACCTTTTTATTCATCCTAGTTGATGATGGTTACTTGTCCGTGGTTTTCTACCTTATACCGGTAGATGTAATCCCCTCCTTGATGGTTATCATTATCCAATATTCGGTATTGATATTCCCTCATTCTTTTGGACAATTGCTCTGATTAGGCAAATTTTATCCCCAGCAAGTCATCTTTCATGTACCGGTTGCCGGTAATGTTTGTTGCTCCCCTTTGATTGGTCATCATTATATACCTAGTTTCAGTATCCCGATGCCTTTCTTTGTCGGTCGATTTATCCTTTATTAACCCAGTAACTGGTTGTGGATAATCTTCCATGCGAGTGTATTATCTACGTTTTGACGGTAATAGATAATATATCTCATGCACTCTTTGGTTGAAGCTTTTTCTTCTTCCCCAGTTGAGTAAGATTCGTATCCCTGTTTTGGAATCGAATGTCCATCCCTTAATCGAGTTTGCTTTTTGCCCTCTTTTTGGATGATGAGTGTCTTGGGAATATTCTCCAATTCACGCTTTGGTTGGTCACCTATTATATGCCCAGTAATCGGCATCCCTGGTGTTCCTTCCTTCTGCTCCCTTTTATGACCTTTTTGTCCCCTGTGGAGTCAGATTTTTCCTGAGTTGAAATATACCTTTCTAGGTCTTCCTCAGATGATTTGGTTGATTGATATCTCTCACCCTTATACCGGTCTTAGATATTCATTCTTCACGAGCATGTTGTTCTCTCACCCTTATACCGGTGTTCAGATCACACGTTTCTTTGAGCTTATTACCCAGTAACCGGTAATACCTCATCCCATTGTTTCCCCAGGAGAGTCCTTTTTTGGATATCCCTAGCCAGGTCCCTTAGTGGATCATCCTCACCTGAGTCCGGATTTTTATCCGAAGTATCCATTGTGGATAATGTTGTTGTGTCGGCATACTCCCTAACACATGCACCTTCGAGTCAGCTCGAGTCTTTCCATTGGATTTACTCCCTTTGGAATTCTGTTCCCCAAGTTTTGAGTCGTGATCTGCTCACGCGTTTTCATCCTTTACTCCCCCAGAGTCTCTATCTCCCTAGTGAGTGTATTACTCCTATGGATTGTCGATTTCCCCGAATTTCTTTTCTTCTTTGTGGATACATATCCCCGTAGAGTTTTACCATTTGCATGCATACATCTGCATCATGAGGTCTCTTAGGGACCAAAATTCGTCTCTTTGTTATTATTTAAGCCCATTCTACCCCGTCGAGACGAAGATTTTAACCTTCACTTCTCCGGTTAGAATGACCTTAAATAGGGACATCTGTAAGACCCCAATTTTGTCCCTAAAATCCCTCATGGCACCATAATATTGCACTTGCATTGCCTCAAGGATCTTTAGCATCTTGGTTCCCCTTGCCTTTGGGTGAGACTCCTTGTGAGTGGTTTGAGATCACCAAGCATGCTTGAGTTGTATATCAGCCCAGCTTCATTTTGGTATAAGGATCGCGCATTTTCATTAAGGTTTGAAAACCTGCAAAATTGACCGAAATCTGGAGGCTCACCGGAGAAGAAGGTGGCTCTGGTGGCCGCCTGTTGCCAGTTTGAATTCTGGCCATTGGATGTGTTTCCCAGATCGAATCCTGACGCTTGCTTGTTATGACTTTTCTTTGGTTTCCATGTGATTGCATTGACCGTGGCTTACCATGTGCACGCGCATCTGGATCCTTGGATCTGCCAGCTCAATTAATGAGCTCAGATCCAAGGGCTCTCGTTTTTTCCAATTTCTAATTTCTGTTTTTATTTTCTTAAATTGCATTTTATTTCAAAAATCAATATCTCTTTCATTTTTAATCCAAAAATTATGGGACCAATTGCATTGTTTCCCAAATAATTTCTAGTTTCTATTTCTGATTTTTAATATTTTTTATTTTGTCATTTGATATTTTTTGTGAATTTTCTCTTTTCTGGTTATTTTTAATTCATTTTAAATAGTTTCTGATATTCAAAAAATGAAAAAATATTTTGCTAACCTATTTGAATGATGATGGATCTATGAAAAATATTCTCATCAATTTTCAAATTGATTTGAGATTTATTTGAGATTTTAGTTCAATTGGGTTATTTTTAATCATTTTTTATTGATTAAAAATAGTTTCTGACTTTTAAAAATGCTGAAATTTTTTGTCAAACTTTGTTGACCTTGTTGAGCTTAGGATAAATTACTTGGACCTTTCAAGGTTGATTTGAAGTAATTTTGAAGTTTGACCTTTTCTTTTATTTTTAATTCAAGTTTATTTTAAATATTAAAAAATGCCAAAAATAGTTTATTCATTTCTTGACTTCCAATCTTCATCTCACTTCTGTTCTTGATTGTTTGACCTTGACTTTCAATGTCATTGGTCAACATATGAGGATTGGTACATTGTATTTCATTTAATGCACTTTAATTTTGCCATTTCCATTTCTCTTATCCATCTTCTCCTTCATCTTCTCCTTCTTATTTTCTTTTTGATCAATGAGTTGAAGGTTGATAAGTTAGCATTGGTTAGGGAGATTTAATCTTCCTTGATTCAAATCTAATTCATCTTGATCAATTGATCAAGTGAATGGCTTTGCATTAAGGATAGGTTGTTTTCTAAATCATGCAAAAGGGTTAAACCAATACAAGATCAATTCTCTTCTTCTTTTTGGCATGGCAAGTTGTTGGAACTTGGTTCTCTAATCAAGACTTCTAACTTGTGTTGTTGCCTACATTATTATTGACCGACCTCAGATAGTTGTGACTTCTACATAAGTCCAATTACGATTGCTTAACATAGCGCTACATTTGCCTTATGGCACACTAACTACTAACACTAACTATTGACAATTAACATTTACTTTATGCAATTTACTTTTATGCAATTTACTATTCTTGCACATATTATCCATCTGTTTTTCTCTTTGCTCACTTGAGCACATGTTTATGTTAATGTCATTTGCCTTTTGCTCACTTGAGCACATAATTGTGTATATATTATTATGCTTGTGTTTTTGTGTTGATTGTTGTGAACCAAATGCAAAGAATGGACTTAGTTTCTAGGACTTTCCCTTTGCAAAGAAATTGAGAATTAGACTTAGATCCTAGGACTTTCCTTATGCAAAATTGGAGTAAATGGATCTTAATGATGAAGATGGATTAAAAGGACCAAATCTCTAAACTCACTCTTGTCCATTTTTGATTTACTTCATGGAACTTTTGATGTGTGTGCTTTTGTGCTAGGAGTTTCCCTTTGAGCTTAATTGGAGGACCATTACCATGTTCATCCAAATGGAAGATACAAGATGCATTGAGGATCTCTAAAGAGACTTGTTTGATTGCTTATGCTTTGTGTGATTGCTTATTCCAAAGGATGGGAGCTACTTGGATCATCAATATGATCTCAAGAGAGGGACTCCATTGTGGTTTTGATTCTTCATCCCTTCTCTTTTTATTTTACTTAGGACTTAGCCCTTCTTCTTCTTCTCTCCACTCTAACCCAAGCCAAAACCTTTTGTGCAAACATTTAACCATTGTTTTCAAACATTAGAAACCTAAGCCTTATGCTTTTGATTTTCAAACTTTCTTTTCATAACACTTATTTTGAATTGAATCTTTAAGTCAACTTTGACCATTTTTGTATATACTTCTAATTGGTAAATATAACCCATTCAAATGTCTTTTGTGGTTCCAATGGCCACTTTCTTAATCAAATTTTTCATAACCTTTAGCTATTAGGTTTGAGTTATATTTGTGGTAGGTGTAATAATCACCTATATCCTTAGTGATGGACAATGAGTCTTCCATGCTTATTATAGGGTTAACCCCTCACTAGCATGTTGAAGTTATCCTCACATGGTGGATTTGTGGTTTGGTTGAGTTTTCTCCCTTTGATAACAAAAGACTTTAAGGCTTTTGGACCAATCAATTCACCCATTTGTTTTTTGAGAATTTTTACCTCGAACTACGAGGTTTTGATCCTAATCTTTTTAAGATGGTACGTAGGCAATGGGTTTATCCATCCAAACACAAAATGTAAATAAACTTGTATATTCTCCTCTCATCTCTTCAATCATGTTTGCACAAACAAAATTTTCACAAAACAACAACCTTTGCAACAAGTGTGAAAAGGGCTCCCTAGGAGTACCTAGGATGTTTTGGGTGCCTAACACCTTCCCATTGCATAACCAACCCCCTTACCCAGATCTCTGTTTCTTTTAATAGTTTTTGTTAAAACTATTAGGTTTTTGTTCGCTTTCTAACCATTCCTTTGGATAAATAGAAGTGCGGTGGCAACTCGACTTGTATGATTTACCTTGGATTTAGTCAATATCTCTAATGGTAACGAATACCCCGCTACAGAAAGCTATTCAAGTTACACAATCAAATTCAAGATATCTACTTCAACTTTGATGTTTGGAGGAAGAGAAAATTCAACTTTTAAAAGCATGTGATATGAGGAGACATTATAGGTCATTTTGGACTAATGCCATTGAACAAGTGATTTTCCTCAACTTCAAAAATGCATAACTCCTTCATACTTAATCCAAATGAGGTCAAATTTGTGACCATTTTGAATAACTTTGAGAGGAATACAACTTTGATGAAGGAACTCTTCTCATTTGAAGCTCATATAAAACGTTAGCCAAGGTAGAATAAGTGAACATATGGCTTGACACTTAGAATATTTTTTGATATGTTTGATTTTCCCAACTTCCACCTCAAAACTCTTCATGATCCAAGCTTCAAATGGAAATGTGTTCAACATGAAAGTTGTTCCTCTTGATCTAACCTTTCCAAAAAGTCCAATTTCATCCCATTTGGACAAGGTATAATAGACTTGTGCATGGCTTGAACTTGGATCACCATTTGGCATAAGTGAACTTGAATCTTCCATACACAAATGCATGGCCTTTCCACATGACTTCAACAATGTTTGTACTCAATTTCGGACCTGAAGGAATGATTACATGGGCATATCACACGCCCATGCATCCATGCAAGAAAGTTAATATTTTTGAAATTTTGAATCAAGTGTGCAATTAACAATGCCATGGCTATAAATAGAGACCCTTGCCTTCAGAAATAGGGATCCCTATGCGCCAGCTTTGAATCCCCAACTCCAAACCCTCTCATTCAAAGGAAAACCTTGAGGAATTCCATTGGAAATCGAGTTTGAATCTCCACTATTTTAAGATTCAAATCTCCAAGAGTCCTGCTTCCTTTTTGATTCAATTCCATTCCATCAAGTGTCCAGAGAAAGGCCAAGTGCAATTGGAAGCAAGATCGTGTTCATCCAGACCTGTAGTGAAGGTGAATTTCTCAATTTTTCATCTCTTCGATTCTCACTCAATTCTCCATAATTCTTCTTGATTTTTGGTTGTATGAAGTCCTACCAATGTAGGCAACAAGATTAAGTTGCTTTGAGGTCAAATCGAAGCAACTCAGATTATGATCCTCAAAATTCAACTCCCTGTATCTTTCAATATACTTGGAGTTAGGAGAATTTGAGGCCAAATTCGAGCTCCTGAGCATTTTTACTTTAAATTCATGTCCTTCTTTTTTATTTTGGTGATGGTTGAAGGTGGACCAGTCCGGTGAGGTCCACAGGAGAAGAAGACTGGAGTTACAGCTCCGGCGGTGCGTTGGCACGTCTCAGACCATAAGATCCTTGCATTTTGTTTTGATCTCACGCATTGATTTGGATTACCACTTGTGCAGCGCTTTGACTTGAGTCCATCATGGAATGCACGATCTGATCCACTTTATCTGCCACCTCAATTAATGAGGCAGATCAAGTGGTCCACGTTTTTTTGCTATTTTCTAATTTTTGATTTAATTGACTTATTTTCATTTATTCATATTAATTTTAATATTCATCCAAAAAATATGGGACTTTCACCAAAAAAAATTAAATAAAATTCTCTTTGATTTTCTGAATTAAAATTATTTTTTGGATCATTATTAATATTTTTCATGATTTAATTATTTTTGTGAATATTTTTAATTGTTTAAAAATACTTTTAAGTTTCCAAAAAAGATGAAATTTTTTCTCCAAGGTCCTTTGACCTTGTTTGACCTATGATAAATCTCATGGCCATTTATTTGGTGTTTTGATGAGGTTTTAGGATTTTGACCAACCATAATTTAATTTAATGCATTTTTTAATTGATTTTAATTGTTTAATTGCAAATTAAATTGTGTTGAGCTTTTGATATTGACTTGTTGAGTTTGACTTGTATTGTTGGGCATTGGTCAAGATTGATTTGACTTTGTTGAGTTAAAATCATTAGATTTAGAAGATTGATAAAATGTGCATTTCATCTCCCAAAATGAATGAATGATTTTAATTTGATAAAAGTCCTCCTTTGACCAATTTGTGTTGATTCCATCTCCCCTCCCTCTTCATCTCAATCCCATTCTCTTCTCATTCATTTCATGGACCTATGATATCTCTACATCCTAACGCTAGTTGATTGAAAAATCAACATAAGTGTGGATGAGATTAGGTCCACCCCTTTTGAATTTTATTTTAAGTGTGGTATGTTTTAGGAATATGGTTCATAATACCATATCTCTAACATGCATTAACACTAAAATTTCTATTGCCCGACCTCAAATAGTTGTGACTTCTACATAAGTCCAATTACGATTGCTTAACATAACGCTAAATTTTTGACACAAAAGACATAGCATTCTAGTAAGTGAGATTGTAAGTCTCCCCTCTTTCATGGTATTGTGTGGAAACTTGGCCTTTTTTCCTTCCTTTGGAAGATTTCTGGTTCAAGGATCCATGCTTGTGAATAGTGGGTTGAGTGTGCTCCAAAGAATGACTTAAACAAAACAACAGCAAAAGCAATACTAACTTCTAATCAACTAACAACTAACATTTAATTTCAAGCCATTTACTTTTATGCACTTTAATTTTAAGTCTTTATTCATTTTTCATTATCCATACCATTTAACTTGTTTACTTTAATGCCATTTTCACTTTGCTCATTTGAGCCTCATCTTGTGATTATATTGTGATTGTATATACTTGTTTGTGTTTGTGGTCCTTTGACTTTAATGTACATAATAATAACAAAAACTCTAAAAAAGATTTGTGTGGACTGTTGGTTTTAGGCAACACTCCCTATGCAAAAGGACTTGGCCAATGCCAACTTTCATGAAACCAAGTGCTTGTGGAATGAACTTTCATCTGAAGCAAATTTTGGGATCCATTTGAGTTCATCTGCTACCTGGTCTTATTGAAGTTTGTTACTTTGAACTTATGCCTAATGCCTATTTCTAATTTCATCTGATACATGGGAGATTATGAAGAAGATCATGGAGTTGCTAAGCTTGGATGTGGCTATCTTTACTTGATGCCTTGCTCTTTATCTTGCTATTTATATTGATATTGCTTGATTCTAAAGTTCAAGGGAAATTTGGGTTTGTATGTGACATTCTTGTCTATTGGATTGCATCCCATTGGTCAGATCTTTTCAACTCTTAACTTTTAAATTTGTGCTTAGGATTAGTCTCTTCATCTCTACCCCACTTCTTTAATTTTAAATATCCCCCTCCTTTTAAAACCTTCTTTGCTTGTGTTTTATAAACTTAGACTATATTGCAAACTAGAAACTTTGGCCTTATGCCATTGCATTTTTAAACTCTTTTCTTAATCAAATTTGTAAATGAACTTAACCATACTTGACTTAAAATTTCGAAAGACAAAAAGAACTAACACTCATTTAAACCCTTTTAGTCCTTTTGTGCCTTTGTTAAACTTAAATTTTTGTTAAAAGTAATGCATTCACTTTGAAATTGTTACCACAGACTACGAGGTTTTGATCCCTCATTTTTATGTTGGTACGTAGGCACAAGTCTGAAGGTCTAGTCAAACACAAAAATATAATTAATGAATTCTTTTCTCATACCTCCACTATATTTATTGCAAACATCATTTTATACAAAAACACATATGCACACAAAAAAGGGCTCCCTAGGAGTACCTAGGAAACTTTGGATGCTAACACCTTCCCTCTGTGTAACCAACCCCCTTACCTGTAATCTCTGGCATTTTATTAGTTTTGATTTGAAAACTTCTTATCTTTGGGTTTTGTTCATACTTTTCCCATTTCCCTTGGAAACAATAAAAGCGCGATGGCGACTTTGGTTTAATTGACGTCTAGCTTATCCATAGCTTGATGGTCATGAATTTACCGCTACACACTTGAAGTCTCTAGAAACCCTCAAGTTGGCTTGCAAGTCAGCTTCATGGATGCTAAGGTGATAAACTATGTCCTCTACTATAGAACGATACCTTATCATTTTGAATGGGCCCTTTGTGCATTTAGAAATTTCTTGGATCTTGACACATTCTTCAAGGGTCAGAGCCAATTGGAAATCTTGAAACTGGAAACACCTAAGTGTAGGATCAAAGAATTGTGATACGGCAGTCGAGGATTCTTTTTACACGGGGATAATCAAGAGGTCAAAGACCTTTCCATATTTGTAATTCAAGGAGTTCTTCCTACCTTTTCTCAAGCTCAGGACATAGTTCCTTAGTTTATCAGTCTTGGGTTCCCTTATCTTGAACTGAAGGGTTTTCCTTTTACCATATTCCATTATACTTAGGGTGCTTGGATGATGATTAAGATTCCTAAAATGAATGAATACAAAAAATAGTTTTGATGATAATGATGATATGATTTTTTTGGATAGGTAAGGGTAATATGCAAGTATAGCTTAGTTGAGGTAGTCCTCTTATAATAGGCTAGCTTTACATTTAGACTACACAATCCCCTCACTTGTGAGAGCTAAAGTTTATGATAGTAATCCTAGAATGATAGATCATACCCTTGTTTTAACATGAGAATAAGAAAGCCTTCATATGGTAATCCTTCGGGGTAAGTCTTATCTAGGTAGGACCCTAATAACAACCCTTGAGGGTTAATAACAAAAGGTCACTTTGGATAGAATAGGTTCTAGAAAATGATTCTCAGAGTCATCAACCACTTCCAAACCACCAACATATTATGGGCTAACCCTACTATTAAGATACCTTTGGGGGGTCTATTCTGAGTATAGATTCCATGTATCTTTGAAATGCGGAACCTCACAGAAAACATTTTAGAGTTATTTCTTAACTTAGTTTTTTTTCTCAAGTCGATGTTTTAGCTTCTCACATAATAACTATCTCATCCAAATGATATGTAGAATAATAAAAAATGAATTATAAAATAGAATATAAATTATAAAAGAAAAAGAAAATAATAAAAACAGGAAGTAAATAAAAAAATTAAACAAAGGACCACACAAACCTCTAAGACTAGAGGTTAGGATGAATTCTCTTTAAGGAAGGAGAAGTCCCCAACAGAGTCGCCAGCAGTCGCAGTTGGAAAAATCACAGAGTCACCATCAACCTTTATTTGTTCCTAAGGAATAGGGAAATAATTATAAAACCTAAAGTTAAGGTAAGACACTAGGGTTCGGGAGTCGGTTAAGCAAGGGAAAGGTATCAGACACTCACCTCCATTATACTCAATAAGATCCTCGTCTAATTCCAGGGTTAGTGTGTGTTTCTAAGGAAAGTTTGCATATATTACTTATTCTTGTTTAAGTTATTTATTTACAAGGAAATATGTTATCATTAAGAGAAAGTATTTAATAAAAAAGGGAGGACAAAAAATGTTTTTGGTTATTGTACTCGCTAGAGTGTTACGACTCTATACCTACGTACCTTCATGATTGATGAAGGATCAGAGCACCGTAGTTCTTCTACAAAAATATTGTGTGTTTGGTTGTTTTTAGATTATTGAGAGTTCTCAGCGCACCAGGGAGGATAAATAATTGATTTTAGAAAATGCCTCAATGCACCAGGGCAGAGGACTTAAACTTTGAGTTTGTGGCATTGAATTTGGTTAATTGATTAGTTTGTAAAAAAATACTATAACTAATTTAATTAGAAATTGAACTTAAATGATATGACTATATACTTAATTAATTTTATTTGAGATATTAAACATAATTAGTCACTGAGAAAAGTTGGTATGATCTCGATTAAACCCTAATTAATCTTAATAATGTCTAAATACTAACCCTAAAATTAATCGTGGAATTATTATAATAATCCCTTATCATAAAGCATGTTTTTTTTTGTATTTTTTCTATAATTTAAAAATAAAATAAACTCTTGATTATTAAAATTAATTATGTTAATTAACTTAATTAATTATTGACTAAATGCTAATGATAAAAAATTAATTAATAAGAAAATGAGTTAAATTAATTAAATAAAACAAATAGGGCAGAGGGTGCAATTTGCATTAGATAGTAATGGTCTTTGTAAAATGGGGGTGTGAAAAGCAATGGGCTTCTAGCCCATTTGCTCTGAAGCCCACGTTGGAGGGAGGGTCTACGAGAGAGATTCAACAGCTGACTCTCTTTAGAGCGCGTCTGATCATAATCAAAGGGATCTAAAGGATCCCACATCACAACCTTAGATCTGGTGTACTAGTCAAAGTAAGCGCAATGGAGGGATGGGATGTGAAGTCAACATTGGGTGCATGCTACACGTGAGGCATGGGATCATCAGTTGATTGGGATAATCAACAAATTTAGGGAATCTCTGAGTGCCACTTGCAACACATAAAAGGGAATACAAAGAGAGTACATAAAAGAATATCCTTCAAAAGCTTCATTTCTTCCCTTTCTTTCTCTCTCTACTCTAACTTCTCTCTATTTTGCTCTCCCTTCTCTCTACACCATCCTCTTTCGGAGCCACCACTCTGGCGACCCTCAAAACTAGAAACCACCATCTAAATACCATAATCCTAATATCTCTGGTTGAAGTTCAACTAGGATCTTCAACCGGTGTCCATCTGGATCATAAACACCTACCCAGAAACCCTTTAGACCTAAGAACCCTAACACTAATCTAACGAACCCTAACACCAAACAAAAGAACCCTAACCATATTTCATAACCCAAAAGAACCCTGGGGATGAACCCTAATAATATTCATCCCTAACCTATGAACCATAGCCCTAATTTTCCAGAAAACCTTCAAATCCAACATAAACAACAATAAACCATAAATTGTAACCTCCCTATCCATAATCGAGCATCATAAAAAAGAAACCAAACCAAGAATTCAAAGCCCTAAATTATCTTAAACCTTAACTCCAATCATCACAACATAATATCAAAAGTGAACAATAACATAAAACACGAGCAAGCAACAACAAACAATAAATACAGGTCAAGATCCACCAACCTACAGAGACGAGGATCACTGTAGTAAAGTAAAATTTAATCTCTCTAATTCCTTTTTACTTTTTATTTCTATTTACTTTTATAGTTCCCTTCTTATCTTCTTTTGTCCGCGAGGTGTACCGGTGGAGGCTAAGCTCAGATGCTTAGGGTTTCTATGTAAAACCCTAAGTGTCGAATTTCAAGAGCTCTGGTGAGGATTTCGGATTTGCAACAACAAATTTAGGGTTCAATATTTTTTTTTCTTAATTATGATTACTCTTAGTCTTTTTATAGGTTAAAATTAGGGTTAGAGTTTTAATTAGATAGTTTGAGTTAGGAAGTTTGTAATTCTGATTGATTGTAATTCATTCAGATTGAGATTTGATTAGATTTAGGGTTTTTAAGTTTGATGTATATGGACCATTCTCTTTGTAATTTGAACCGTGTAATGTATCTTATGAATGAAATTGGAATACTTTGATTGAATTCAAAATTTGCAAGTTTTGATCTGTTTATGGTTCCAATTTACACATAGGTTACTGTTTCTGAAGATTGGGGTGAATTGGGGATGGATCCGGGTCATGGACATGATTTGGTGGAGTGGTGGACTCGGGTCTTGCGTGACCCAATTGAGTTTAGACTTGGGTTGACCTTTGGACCCACCGAACTTGGGCTTTGGTCAGCCCTTGACTAGCCCAATCTTAGTAATAATAATAATCTGATAAAAACCTCTAATTACATTTAAACTAATTAATTCATTTATAATAATATTAATTAATATCTTAACAACACTAATTAGTTTAATAATCAATTTTAACTAACTGAATCCCTAATCTCAAAATCAAATGACCATGTTTATTAACTTACTTATAAATTTGGATTATGTAATAATAAATTGATAAATATTCTTAATAAAACTAAATATTAATAAAACTAAGCTAAATTAATTATTAACCCTATAATTGGTAATAGTATACCATCTAAAATAAAAATAACCCTAATTAATTTTAGGAACAAAATAGTTATCAGTTAATCGAGACGGATCAGGAAAAAGTTAAAATGGTCCTCCTTTCACTTTTTAGGTCATTGGGGCTGATCAAATAAGTTGTACCGGCTCTGGACGTGTTAGTGACCTAAACCTTAGGTTATAAGAAAAATGGTCAAAATTTGGGGTACAACATGTATGTTGGGGAGAATCATGCATCATGTTGTACGGAATTTGGTCCAATTTTGATGTGCTCTGGTCTGATGGTGTCGATTCAGGATCGAGTAGCTGGTTCCAGAAGAGAAACAATAGAGCGTTACTTATGGTGATAATAGCGATTTGGTGTGCTATGGTTCTAATGTGGGAATTCAGGAGCGATATGGACATGTGTTATCCATAATGGTACCACATGCATTGTTGAGTCATGGTGTCGAGTACATTTAATTCATTGTTGCATATGTATTGAATGATTATGTTGATATTGGTGATTGAGAATACTTTTTTGGTGTATGCAAAATAATTGTGTTGAATAATTGTTGATGTTTGTTTAGGCTACCCTTACATGCTTTTGCACCATTAAATATTATAAGCGTATTCCCACCCCTTTGTTGTTTGTATGGTTTTGTGCTCATTCTTGGGGTATATACGAGCAGGTGAATGAGTAGCTTCTTAGGAGCTGAAAGATGACGTTGAGGTTGTTCTTTTTTCCCCTGTTTTACACGATTATTTGGATTTTGTTGCATTGATCTATAACACTGGGCAGGAGAACATTTCTTATTAGTTATTATTATTCTGATTTTGTTGATGCGAGTATTTAGATTTTCAACTCATTATACTATGCGTTGTTGAATTACTTTAATTGAATTATTTTCAGTTGCGATGAGTCGATGTAAAGGCGAGTATGTGATATCATATGTTTTAATTATTACTTGTTTTAGCTAAACCGTGTTACAGAGAAGGTTTATGTTGTGTTTGAGTCACACCCTATGTGTAATGTTGGTTTATTTTTGTATTTTTCTGTGTTTCGATTGTTAGGGTGTTACATAGTTGTATCAGAGTAGGTTGGTCCATCTGGCCAGGCTTTTTACATGTTAATTATTCCCTTGTATGCGACGAGTGTGTGAATAATGTCGATATGTTGCTTCCTCTAATGTTTGTAAGCTGATGTGGAGAGTAATGGATACGACAAATGATCGCGATATTCTTGCTGCTTTAGAGTCGGTGTCTCAAGCGCTGAATGGTTAGTATAAGCAGGCCGATGATGACTTTCGTGGATAAGGGAAGTTTAAGATAAATGATCCACCGAAGTTCTGAAGGTGAGAAAAACAAGAAAGGGGGGTTTGAATTGTTTGAAAAATAAGCGCTTTTTGCAAAATGAAATCACACAATGATTTTATACTGGTTCGCTTATAACACAAAGCTACTCCAGTCCACCCGGCCAAGGTGATTTCGCCTTCAACAAGGACTTAATCCACTAATCTTGAAAGATTACAAACAACCCCTAAGAGAGAAGAAAATCTCTTAGTCCTCTCAAGTCTACAGACTGCAAAGAGTCACTTGAGGAAATCAAATAAAAATTAGATACAAGATGTGTAATCTAGAGTGCTTCTAAGAAAGCAAATATTACAAACTTAAGAACAAATTTTTCACTTGATAAGCAAAAGCTTAGTGAAAATCTTTGAAGAACAAGGATGTTTTTCTTGAGCGTGATATGATTTCAGTATAGTTTTGGCTAGTGATTTCTTGTTTTTACTGAATGAGATTTCTTCTCTATTTATAGGAGTTGAAGTAGAGTTGAAGTAGCGTTGAATCTGTTGGGTATTGAGATGTAGTTACGCCATTCCATTAATAGCTTCTGCAGTAGACTTTTTCTCTTAGAAGTGACTACTTACCACAATTAGTATCTTCTCTCTTGGAAGTGGAGATTAACGTCTCTTTCTAATTGAGGAAATTCATTTGCAGAACTTTAACTTGGCTTAAACGTTACTTCATCATGATTAACAATTCTGATTAGAGTCTTCGTGTATCTGGAGAATCTTGCTTCTGATGTTATTTCTTGAAAGTTCAGATGGCGCTGATAACTTCCAGAGTTTACAGAAGGCATTAATTCAGAGTCAGAGCTTCTAGACTTTACTTCATATTCAGATGCTTCTGATACTTTGTAGTTTTGTCCAGAGTCAGAGCTTCTTGAATGAGATTCCACTTTAGATGCTTCTGATACTTGAGATTTTGCATCTGATCTTGTTTTGCATCTGATGACATCATCAGATTTGTTTCTTCTTTCTTTAGAACCCTGCACACTTAGAAACTTTTCGTTAGGGTGCCATTTTTGGTTTCATCCTTTGTTATCATCAAAATCATGGAATCTGTTGTAGAACAATTTTTGTTCTTACAATCTCCCCCTTTTTGATGATGACAAAACAAATAAAATTATCAGATGAAACATGAAAAATATTAGATCAGATAGACAAAAGCTCCCCCTGAGTTAGTACTAGGGAGTTCAGAAGTTCTTACCAGAGCTTTTCAAGTAATGAGATTTCTGAAACTTTCTGCAAATTCTTAAATTTAATGTTAGAGTTATTTAATTAGAGCTATTAATTAATCAGAGCTATTTTTATCAGAACTATTTCTATAATTGTTGCAGAATGCTTAAGGTTTTAGACATAATTTTCATCAGAGCTATTTAATAATTTCTCCCCCTTTTTGGCATAATCAAAAAGGCATAAAAAAATAAAAAGAATAATAAAGAGAAAAACATTTCATTAAACAGAAGCACAAAGGCACAAAAGCATGCAAAACATCAGATCCAAGAAAATATCAGAGCTAAAAAGAAGACAGAAGCAAAAACACTAGGCAAGCAAACAAAATAAATCCTAAGTGCCTAAGGGTTCGGAGGTTGAGGAAGTCTCTGAAGCAACATGGCAAACATGTTCTGGATGTTTTCATTCAAGGCATCTTGCTTGTCCATCCTGGCACGAAGCTCATTCTGATCTTTCTTGATCTCTTGCTGATCTTGCTTTATCTCTTTCAGAGTGTTAAGAATCAGAGGGAACGCAGAGGAAGACTCCCCCTGAATCAGAGCCTGCTGAGCTTCAGCTTCAGCAGCAGCTTGGGCTTCTGCATCTGCCTGAGCCTTGGCTTCAGCTTCCTTAATCCTTAGAAGTTCTGCTTCCTTTGCCAGTCGTTCTTCTTCTAACCTCTTTGCTTCTTCTTCAGCTTCCCTAGCCAATCTTTCCTCCTCTAATCTTCTGGCCTCAGCTTCTCTAGCCAGTCTCTCTTGGAGTCTTTCCTCAGAGTCTCTGATGTAGCCATTTCTGACTTGTTCAGAGATACTCTTCAGCCTATAAGACTCAGAGGTCATCCAACTAATGACTCTGTTCCAGTGTGTCCTAACAGATTTAGGATCATCACTAACTTCAGAGTTTCTAGCCAGAGACTTGATCTTCTGGACTGAAGCTTCTGCAACCTGTATAATGGCCTCCTCAAGGGTAGGTATGGTAAGTTCAGGTTCAGGTTCAGGTGAATGAGGTGGAGAGTTTTGAGGGCTGAGATTTAGAGAGTGAGGTTCAGTTTCTGATTCTGGTTGAGGTTCAGATTCTGCTTGAAATTCAGAATCTGGTTCTGGTTGAAGACTGGGGGATGAAGCATAGAGTGGGTTTAGGTCTAATGGGTCAGAGTCTGGTCCAGGTACAGCGGGAATTTTTGGTGGGGTGATATCAGAGGTGATGGGATCAGATGGTTGAGTTTCAGAGGGGAGAGTTGTTGTTTGTTGTGGTGGAAGTGAAGTTTGGAGTGGTGAGGTTACTTCAGATTGTCTTGTGGGTTGTGGAGCGAAATTTTTAGCATAAATTTCAGCTATTGTTGGGGACTTAGGGTCAGAGTGTTCTTGATCAGAGGACTCATGATCAGATAACTCTTGGTCAGAAGAAGGGGAAAGGTAAGGGGGTGATTCATATTCAGAAGATGAGGAAGAAGAAGTGCTTTGGTGGGTTTGTATAGGTTGAGAGGGAGGAATGAAGGTTCTAGCAATGTTTAGAACTGGTGTTGGTTGGGAGGTTCTGGTGATTGAGGGTGGTATTTCAGAGGTGGTATATATTGGTTGTGAAGAGAGAGGGTTAGAGGAAGCCATTATAGATGCAGAGGAGACAGGAGGAATAGACTTACCAGAAGAGACATTCAGAGGTGCTGAAGTTTTGCTGCCAGAAGTTTCTCCAAGTCTGGCTTTCTTTGCTCTCCTTGCCTCAGCAGCTATCTGTTTCTCAGAGACACCTCTCTTGTATCTGACAAGATCTTCTACAGAGTCCAGACAGTCTTCAAGGCGGAAATCAGAAACATCAACACCTTCTTCCAGCATACGATGAAGATAGAGGGCAACAGCGTCTCTGGGCTCATCCTTGAAGAATCTGACCAGGCCATGAGGCATCTTCCTCTGATCTTTTAGACATTCCCAGGACACATCCATAGTGGGCTTGACTCTAATGTCTTTGATGATTCCCATACTCTTCAGGTTTCTGGCATTCAGAGGCTTTCCCACGTCAATTGCCAGATCATCCATACATCTGGTCTTCTCCAGATCATCTACCAAGCCATGCTCAATGAAGACATCAGAGAGCAATCTTCCCAGAGGAATGTAGGATCTGGGCTTCATATTATTCCTCGTTTCTCTGACTGAATCTCTCAGATATCTGAAGAGGAGAGTAGGGAGGTTGATCTTGATACCTTTCTGGATGCAGTACAAAATGCATTTCTGATCTGCATTTATGTAATCTGAAGAGTTGGAGGCTGGACGATGATGGATTGTTCCCAGAATGATCTTCAGCCAAACTCGGAGGTTCTGATGAAGCTCCTTGTTCTTAGAGGGGTTTCCTTCAACATTAGGTTTGAAGATTGTAGGGTTGATGACTTCAGTGATGCGCTTTGACCTTGGAGGAATGTTGTAAATCCTTTTACCTCCACTACTTTCCATATTCAACAGAGAGGCAATGGATCCTTCTGTGATCACTATCTTCACTCCCAGAACAAAAGAAACAATGAACTGGTCATCAGCATCTGCACATCTCCAGAACTCCTTCACCAGAAGAGGGTAGATTGGACCATAAAGCCTGTCGAAGTAGTTTTCCCAACCTTGCTTGCGAAGATCTTCAGTAAGATCAACACCGTTTCTTCTCAAGTTCTCAAAATCTACCAGCGATTCACACAGTACATCCAAACCTTCAAAGGGAGTTGAAAGATGAATGTGTTGTTCACGGTCAAGAATGTGAGGTTCTTTGTAAACTGGGGTTGTGGTGACGCTTATAACCGTGGGTGTTTGAGTGTTTGAGGTTTGGGGATTGGAACTAGATTCCACTTGTTGAGAATGGTTGAAGAGTTCTTGTTGTTGAGCGTCCATGTTGATGAAGATGATGGAGATTGAAGAAGATGAAGAACTTGCAGAGAACTTTCAGAGAAGGGTTTAGGGTTTTAGAGTGAGTGAGAGTGATAAGTGTGAAAAGTGAGAGAAAGTGTTTATATACTAAGGGTAAAAACACATGCAAAACGACACACATACCAGCGTTAGCACAAAAACCAAAATAGCACGTTTGGGGGAAAAATGATTACAGCTCATTAATGAATGTCTAATCCCAACAGTAAGCACACTGCTCGAGGAGATTTCAAGCGTTCTGACCTTTGATTTCTTTTGACAGCTGTCTAGAAGTTCTAGGGTTAGACGCATGTTCCCCACGTGTTGATGTATCTGATCTTCAGGAATACCAAAGGATTTCTGAAGATTTCTAACTCAGATATCTTCTTAACTTGGTAGAAGTATCAGAGTCAGAGGCAGAAGTGTATTTGTTTTTATCAGAGTCTCATTTTACATGTTCAGAGCCAAATTTTACTCAGGGCAATTTTTAATGTTCAGATTTTCTAAGATAAAAAGAAATCTATCTTCAGCTAGAGGCTTAGTAAAGATATCTGCCCATTGATGTTCTGTATCAATGAACTTCAGCGTTACTATCCCTTTCTGAACATAGTCTCTAATAAAATGATGTTTTATTTCTATGTGTTTGGCTCTGGAATGTAGAATGGGATTCTTACTTAAACAAATAGCAGCAGTATTATCACAAAAGATAGGAATGTTACTCTCAAATATCTGAAGATCTTCTAGCTGATGCTTCATCCAGAGCATCTGAGTTGTGCACAGTGATGCTGAGATGTATTCTGCTTCTGCAGTTGATAGAGCAATTGTTGACTGTCTTTTGCTAGCCCAGGAGATTAAGTTGTTTCCCAGAAGCTGGCAATTTCCAGAAGTACTTTTTCGTTCTATTCTATCTCCTGCATAATCTGCATCACAATAACCAGAAAGCCTATACTCTGATGTTTTCTCATACATCAGGCCCAGGTTAGGAGTTCCTTTCAGATACTTAAGAATTCTCTTAACAGCTGTTAAATGAGATTCTCTAGGATCTGATTGGAATCTGGCACAAAGACAGACGCTGAAGAGAATATCAGGACGAGTAGCAGTCAGATAGAGAAGAGAGCCTATCATACCTCGATAGAGCTTCTGACAAACCTTGTTGCTTACCTCTTCCTTCTCCAGAATGCAAGTTGGATGCATAGGAGTTTTTGCAGATTTGCATTCAGTCATATCAAACTTCTTCAGAACGTCTTTAATGTACTTGCTTTGATAAATGTACGTGACTTCTGGGGTTTGATTGATTTGAATTCCCAGAAAGAACTTTAGTTCTTGCATTAAACTCATTTCAAATTCTGCCTGTATTAACTTAGAAAATTCTTGGCAAACAGAGATATTAGCAGAACCAAAAATAATATCATCAACATAAATTTGGCATATCATGAGATCATTATTAAGGTTTTTACAGAAGAGTGTAGAATCAACTTTCCCTCTGATAAAATTTTGTTCCAGAAGAAAATTGCTCAGACGTTCATACCAAGCTCTGGGAGCTTGTTTAAGTCCATATAAAGATTTCTTAAGTTTGAAAACATGTTCTGGAAAGTTTGAATTTTCAAAGCCTGGAGGTTGATTAACATACACTTCTTCTGAAATATAACCATTAAGAAATGCACTCTTGACATCCATTTGGTATAATTTGATAGAATGATTAATAGCAAAAGATACAAGAAGACGAATAGATTCTAACCTCGCGACTGGAGCAAAAGTTTCATTATAATCAATACCTTCTTGTTGACTATAACCTTGAGCTACCAGTCGTGCTTTGTTTCTGACAACTTCTCCTTTCTCGTTCAGTTTGTTTCTGAAAACCCATCTGGTTCCAATGACATGAGTGCCTCTGGGTTTTGGAACGAGATCCCAGACATCATTCTTGGAGAATTGATCTAACTCTTCTTGCATAGCTGCCACCCAATCGTTATCTTGAAGAGCTTCATCACAGGACGTAGGCTCAATCAGAGACACTAGTCCCAGAGGAATATCTTCAGAAGTTCTGAAGGTAGATCTGGTTCTAACAGGTTCATCTTTGTTTCCCAAGATCAAATCTTCAGATACGTTAATGCGACTTTTAACTTTCCTTGGAATTTCTGGAGATTTAATTTCTTCAGAGTCTGGAGTGACAGTTGCTTCTGGAGTTTTCTCAGATTCTACCAGAGTGATCTCTAAATCTGCAAACTTTTCAACTAGCTTTGACTTTTCAGGGTCAAGCTTATCATCAAATCTAACATGAATTGATTCCTCCACAATTTTGGTTTCTGTGTTGTATACTCTATAGCCTTTAGAGCGTTCTGAGTATCCTAACATAATACCTTTCTGTGCTTTGGAATCAAACTTGTTCAGATGTTCTTTAGTATTTAATATAAAACAAATGCATCCAAAAGGATGAAAATATGAAATGTTGGGTTTTCTTCCCTTACACAGTTCATAGGGAGTCTTATCCAGAATAGGTCTAATAGAGATTCTATTCTGAATGTAACACCCTGTATTTACAGCTTCTGCCCAAAAGTGCTTTGCTACATTTGTTTCATTGATCATGGTTCTGGCCATTTCTTGGAGTGTCCTATTCTTCCTCTCTACAACTCCATTTTGTTGTGGAGTTCTAGGGCAGGAGAAATCATGGGATATTCCATTAGAATCAAATAATTCTTCAAAATCTTTATTTTCAAATTCTCCACCATGATCACTTCTGACTCTAACAATTTTAGAGTCAAATTCTTTTTGCACTTTAGAGCAGAAACTGGTGAATACAGAGTGAGACTCACTCTTGTGCTTTAGGAATTTTACCCATGTCCAGCGGCTGTAATCATCAACGATTACTAGTCCATACTTCTTTCCATTGACTGATGCTGTTTTCACAGGACCAAATAAGTCAATGTGAAGAAGCTCCAGAGGCTTAGAGGTAGAAACAACATTTTTCTTTTTAAAAGATGTTTTTGAAAACTTTCCTTTTTGACAAGCTTCACACAGAGCATCTGAAGAAAACTTCAGTTTAGGTAAGCCTCTGACTAACTCAAGTTTAGTTAGCTGAGAAAGTTTTCTCATGCTAATGTGGCCTAAGCGTCTATGCCATACCCATTGCTCTTCGTGAACTGACATTAAACATTTAACATTTTGATCTTTTAAATCAGAAAGATTTATTTTATAAATGTTGTTTTTCCTCTTGCCTGTGAAAAGGACAGAGCCATCGTTCTGACTAATGGCTTTACACGTTTTTTGATTAAAGATTACATCATAACCATTATCACTTAATTGACTTATGGATAACAAGTTATGCATTAATCCTTCTACATAAAGAACATCAGATATAGAGGGAAGAGTACCGTTACCAATAGTTCCGGAGCCTCTGATCCTTCCTTTCTGATCTCCTCCGAAGCCTACAAATCCAGCGTCTTTAAGTTCCAGGCTTTGGAACATAGACTTTCTTCCCGTCATATGTCGCGAGCATCCAGAGTCCAGGTACCATGACTGGTGTTTGAACTTTGCTGCATAGGATATCTGCAACATAGATAATCTTATCTTTCGGTACCCAGAATCTCTTGGGTCCTTTTAGATTAGTTTTCCCAGAGTTTCTCACAACTTTGGGTCTTCTAGCATTTTTAAATTTGTGTTCTTGTGTGTGTGTGTAGTGGTATGAAAAAGGAGATTTAATTTGATCACTTGTAGAGGGTTTATCTTTCTCAGAATCATAACCAATTCCCCTTTTATTATTCTGACTTACTCCATAAATCATGGATGCCATAATACTCCTATCTATCCCATTCTTCAGAAATTTTTGAAAGGCTTCTTCATATTTATAAATAATTTCATTTGAAGTTTGTGGTGCTTGAGACAACGTTTCTTCCAATTCTAAGCTTTTTGTTTTAGCTCCATCTCTTTCTATCATTAGAGATCTGATAGTATCATCTCTTGCTAGAATTGTTGTCTCAAGTCTACTACATACTTCAGATTTTGCTTTAAGAAGGCCTTTAATGTCTTTAATTTTTTGTTTTAATTTCTGAAGAGAGGTAAGAGTTTCTGATAAACATGATTCTAAGTCAGATCTAGAAAGTTCAGAAAATACCTCTTCAGATTCTTCATCTGAGCTGCTGGATGTGGTAGCCATAAATGCTACGTTGGCTTGTTCATCAGAGTCAGATTCTGATGATCCTGATTCACTATCGTCCCAGGTGGCCATTAATCCTTTCTTTGTTCTGAAGGTATTCTTCTTGAAGCTTTCTTTTCTAGGGTTATCTTTCTTCAGCTTGGGGCATTCATTTCTGTAATGACCTGTTTCTTTACATTCAAAACAGGTAATATCTTTATTAGGTTTACCTTTTGAAGTTGACTCTGATCGATCCCCTCTGGGTCTTGATCTTCTGAAGTTGTTGTTGTTCCTTCTTTTCCAGAGTTGCTTAACTCTTCTGGTTAGTAAGGACAGTTCTTCTTCATCATCAGAGTCTTCAGATTCAGAGTCATCAGTGTCTGCAGTTTCTGCTTGAAGGGCTTTGGTTCTGTCTGACTTCCGTCTTTCAGGTCTGGACTTCAGCGCCACTGACTTGTTCCTTTTCTGAGGCTCATCCTCCTCTAGTTCTATCTCATGGCTTCTGAGAGAACTAACAAGTTCTTCAAGGCTGATATTGTTCAGATCCTTTGATAACTTCAGAGCAGTAACCATTGGTCTCCATTTCTTTGGCAGACTTCTGACAATCTTCTTAACATGATCTGCAGTCGTGTATCCTTTGTCTAGCACTTTAAGACCTGCAATAAGAGTTTGGAATCTGGAAAACATAGCTTCTATAGCTTCGTCATCTTCCATCTTGAAAGCTTCATATTTCTGGATCAGCGCCAGAGCCTTCGTCTCCTTGACTTGGGAGTTTCCTTCATGGGTCATCTTCAGAGAGTCAAGTATATCTTTAGTCGTCTCTCTGTTGGTGATCTTTTCGTATTCGTTGTATGATATAGCATTTAGAAGTATTGTTCTGGCCTTGTGGTGATTCTTGAAAACACGTTTCTGATCTTCTGACATTTTGCTTCTGGGAACTTCAACTCCATTTAAGATTGGAGGTTTGTATCCATCTGTGACAATGTCCCAGAGGTCAGCATCATAACCCAGAAAAAAACTTTTGATTCTATCTTTCCAGTAATCAAACTTTTCTCCATCAAAAACAGGAGGCTTGGCATTGTAAGAATCTTTCTCATTTGAGTGGGCCATTGTTTTTCTCGTACTGGATCTCTCTACACGGTTAAGTGTTTGATTAGAAAATCAATAACAGAGCCGGAGCTCTGATACCAATTGAAGGTGAGAAAAACAAGAAAGGGGGGTTTGAATTGTTTGAAAAATAAGCGCTTTTTGCAAAATGAAATCACACAATGATTTTATACTGGTTCGCTTATAACACAAAGCTACTCCAGTCCACCCGGCCAAGGTGATTTCGCCTTCAACAAGGACTTAATCCACTAATCTTGAAAGATTACAAACAACCCCTAAGAGAGAAGAAAATCTCTTAGTCCTCTCAAGTCTACAGACTGCAAAGAGTCACTTGAGGAAATCAAATAAAAATTAGATACAAGATGTGTAATCTAGAGTGCTTCTAAGAAAGCAAATATTACAAACTTAAGAACAAATTTTTCACTTGATAAGCAAAAGCTTAGTGAAAATCTTTGAAGAACAAGGATGTTTTTCTTGAGCGTGATATGATTTCAGTATAGTTTTGGCTAGTGATTTCTTGTTTTTACTGAATGAGATTTCTTCTCTATTTATAGGAGTTGAAGTAGAGTTGAAGTAGCGTTGAATCTGTTGGGTATTGAGATGTAGTTACGCCATTCCATTAATAGCTTCTGCAGTAGACTTTTTCTCTTAGAAGTGACTACTTACCACAATTAGTATCTTCTCTCTTGGAAGTGGAGATTAACGTCTCTTTCTAATTGAGGAAATTCATTTGCAGAACTTTAACTTGGCTTAAACGTTACTTCATCATGATTAACAATTCTGATTAGAGTCTTCGTGTATCTGGAGAATCTTGCTTCTGATGTTATTTCTTGAAAGTTCAGATGGCGCTGATAACTTCCAGAGTTTACAGAAGGCATTAATTCAGAGTCAGAGCTTCTAGACTTTACTTCATATTCAGATGCTTCTGATACTTTGTAGTTTTGTCCAGAGTCAGAGCTTCTTGAATGAGATTCCACTTTAGATGCTTCTGATACTTGAGATTTTGCATCTGATCTTGTTTTGCATCTGATGACATCATCAGATTTGTTTCTTCTTTCTTTAGAACCCTGCACACTTAGAAACTTTTCGTTAGGGTGCCATTTTTGGTTTCATCCTTTGTTATCATCAAAATCATGGAATCTGTTGTAGAATAATTTTTGTTCTTACAAGTTCAAGGGAAGATATGATCCTGATGGTACACAGACGTGGCTCAGAGAGATTGAGAAGATATTTTGAGTGATGGCTTTTAGTGAAGTTCAGAAGGTGAAGTTCGGTACTCACATGTTATCAAAAGAGGCTGAAGACTGGTGGATAATGTGTGTCAGAGATTGGAGGATGCTGGTATTTAAATTACTTCGATTGTGTTCCAAGTACACTTTATAGATAAGTACTTTCATGAGGATGTGCGCAATGAGAAGGAAATTGAGTTCCACAAGCTTAAGAAGGGAAATATGATCGTTGTTGAATATGCTGCTAAGTTCGAAGAGCTGGTGAAGTTTGTCCACACTATAATGGTGCGGTTGTTGAGGGGTCGACGTGCATCAAGTTTGAACATGGACTGCATCCTGATATCAAATAGGATACTGGTTATTAGGAGATTCGCCGATTTCCTATGCTGGTGAATAAGTGTAGGATACATGATGAGGACATCATGGCTCATTTTGTTCACTATAAAAGTCTTAGTGAGAAGAAAGGGAAGAATCAGTATCATTGCAAGTCGTATAATGCCCCGACTGATAAAGGGAAGCAGAGAGCTTCAGATGAGAAAATGCTAAGTTTGGGAGACACTTCCACTTCTATCAAGTGTTATAAGTGTGGCGAGTTGGGCCACCATGCTAATGAATGCAAGAATAAGATGTTGAGGTGATTTAAATATGGGAAACCACGTCACCGTATTTCCGATTGCAAGAATGATGGGCTGACTTGTTATAACTGGAGGTAAAGTTTTTTCTTTGAATGAGTCAGAGACTACTGGCTCACACAAATTGATTTGAGGTACGTGTTTTATTAATAATATTCGTTGATTGTTATTATTCACACGGGTGGAACACATTCTTTTATTTTTCTTGATTTTTCCGAGAGATTCGGTTCGAAATTGTCGGCTATGGTTGGGAATATGGTTATCGATACCCCAACTAATGGTTTGGTGACTATGTCGTGGGTGTGGTTGAATTTTCCACTAAAGATCTACGGTAAGAGTTTTGGATGGTAAATTTTATCAACGTTAGGGATGAGAATCATTCTATTAGAATTTAAATTATATATATATATATATATATATATATATATATATATATATATATATATATATATATATATATATATATATATATATATATATATATATATATATATATATATATATATATATATATGTGTGTGTGTGTGTGTGTGTGTATGTGTGTGTGTGTGTGTGTGTCAGGATTAAATGACACCAAAGTGCCAAACTTAGTAACATGTCACCTCACCACACATCCGTATAACAAAATCTACCGTTGGATTAAAAACTATTATCGTATAGAGCATCCCAATAAATTTAACATCAATTGAAAATCATTTGATATTTAACGAGATGCATAAAAATTAACGTCTTACAAAACTTTAACAAAATCGTTATTATTGATCTTTCTCTTTAACATATCAAATGATTTTCGATTGATGATACATTTTATAGAGATAATCTATATGATAATACTTTTTAATTCAATGGTTCATTTTGTTATATAGATATGTGGTAAAGAGTTATCAGAGATGTCATGTTACTAAGTTTGACACCTTAATATCATTGGATCCTGACCCCATACAAGGTCGTCCTTTTTCATGTGCAGCATGTGCTGCAGCAATGGGGCCCAAATTTTGGGGGGCCTAATTTTTTTTAATTACAAAGGTAATAGATTTTACACCTATTTTTTCAAAAGTTAGTGTAAAATCATAATTTGTTTTCAAGAATTTATAATTTGATATCGGTTTTTTAAAAAACAGGTGTAAAATCATAATTATTATAATTGATTTTTTTTAATTTAGACCTAGTTTGTAAATTAGATCCGGACCTCCCGACTAATTGAACCGGCCTTGACCCTATATATATATATATATATATATATATATATATATATATATATATATATATATAATAATTATTTATATACATTGATTATTCAATAAATCTAAAAAGTAAATTTTATTATTATATCTAAGACCAAAGGTAATCCTATATTACACATGTCTAAACCACGAACAGTGCATGGATAATCGTGAATCTAAGAAACAAATTGTGTCTTATATTATCCATAGCTACTTCATCAGTAAACATGTCTAGCCTTTGGTAAAATATTTGAATAATGAGAAACGTGAATACCAAAATTAGAAATATTTGGTTTTCAGATTTTGCTGCGAATTTTAATTAAATTTTCATGGATTTCTTTTGATGAGCCCGAGTTTGGTAAGGTGGTCAGAGAGTCAGAATGTCTTGAGCAATGATTCTATGGAGAATAGGTGAGAAAAATGATTTTCGTTTCTTTTTTTATGCATGTATTGTATGAATGAATGCATGAGTATGCAAAAAATAAAATCAGAGGAATCTTAACCATTCATCTATTGTAAGCAAGATAAAGATAAAAAGGAATTCAAAGTACTTTATTTATTTCAATGATTCAAAAATGGTAACAAGAAAAATCCAACACTTGTTCATAACTTATAAAAAAAGGGAAACACACGAAATTGAAAATCCAATTACAAATAAAAGCTTTTTAACATCGTTCTTTGATCATAGCCTTGAATTCCTCCACCATGTAACGACATATCTTAACAAAGTCACATATTTCTTTTTGAGGTTTGAAGATGTCTACCATGAACTCAACTTCCTTCAGACTTCAGGGAATTTCCTCAATCAGGTCATTAGATAATATGACTAATTTTAGATATTTTCCCCTATAGTATCCAACTTTTTTTTGAATTTTTACCATAATGGCCTTGTCTTCCTCGAGGGTATCCACCATTTCTTACAACCTTCTATATAAATGCACCAATTCCTCATTTCATCATATGCTTCTTCTAAGAGATGCATTTGTATCTTTAGATTTACCACTTCTTTGTAGGCTTCACTCCATTTAGAAGGATAGAAGGCAAGGAGTCCCTCAACAACTCTTCTTATCAGCATTGAGTCCATAGTTTGCCTTCGGACTTCACAAAGAGCATTAACTAGGATTTGGACTTCAACTTCCAAGGCCTGGATGCAGGCTTCATATCCGTTATTTTCTTCCTTCTGAGTCCTAGTTGAATTTAGCCAAGTATCCTTCAATTCATCCCTTTGGCGCCAAGCTCGGCCTAATTCCTCCTTATGTGCACTAAGGCTCGAACTAATAACCCTAAGGTCAGTATAGGCTTGTTCCTTTATATCTTCTTCCAATCTGGTCCTTTCCTCACCCCTTTTGAGTTGTTCTAAAGCTACATTAAGGTCTTTATCCAATTGATTTTTCTCACATGTAGCCTAGTAAACATTTTTTCCAACTCTTCCTCTTCTTTCTTTAGCTGAAGAATGGTGGCGTTGAGCTTGTTTCCTTCCTCCAAGGAGAACACAATTGGAACAGGAGCCTTTGGCGCAACTGGACCCTCTTGAACAAATGGCAACTTTGTTATGCGTAACCTTTCTCTCATCCACTGAGCATAAGGTATAATGGGTTCTTCCCTGGGCCTCTTTAGGATTCCCTTGTTGAGTTGTCCCCAAGCATGAATAATCCTCTGGATAGTAGGATGGTTCCTAGTTGTTTCTTGTATTCCAATAGTTTATCTTGAGGTTTATAAGCTAAAGAATGCCCTAATTGTCTTGCATCCAATATCAGATTGTAGGTTATGCATCCTGTAAGACCTCAATTTTGACACTAAGATCCCCCATGCTATCTCATCATATGCATTGGCATAGGGATCACACCTTGGAATCCTCATTACCCCCCATTCATTGGGTTTCATTGGGAGAGGTCACCAAGCACTTTTGATTGTATCATACTTTGTTTTTCATTATTTTACTAACCAAAATACCAAAAATATGTCAATGTATATAGTTTGTTGCTTCTGTAGGTAGTGCGTGTGTTCACCCATGCTCTATCAAGCTCATATATAGGGTTTAAGACCCTCAATGCAAGGAGAACAATCAATAATTGGTTTAAATTGGCTCTAAGTATCATATATGGATCCCCTTGATTTGCACATGTTATTTTGAACAAGAAATCATCAAGAGTTTGGAGTTGGTTTGCCTTGGAAACCCTAATTCATCTGGGTATCTTGTGTGACTTCTTCAACAATTGATCAAATATTTCAAGGGATACTTCACATTACATCATCTTATGCATATATGATCCTCCATGAGTCCCAAAAGTCAAGAGAATATCAAGCTAGCAAGATGGTTCATGGTGGTTGACCAAAGAAAGTCAACTAGTCAAAACTGGGGTTCCCTAGACCCTATCTCCTACAATGTTTGTCATATGAAAACTATTCCAAGAAAAATGTTACTCAAAGTTAAATTCCAAACAACTTTCATGTTGAAGTCAAGAGATAGTTTTTCTTGGAAAGTCATTTTTTATGGTGAAAGATTATATGTCATTTTGTCTGAACCCTAGTTTGAAGGTCAACTTCCTAAGATCATAACTTGCTCAATTATCATGAGATGAAGGCCATTAAAATTGAATGATCAAATTCAAGATGTCTACTTCAACTTTTATATTTGGAGGAAGTTCAAATTCAACTTTCAAATGCATGTTCCAAGAGAAAACATTATAGGTCATTTTGGACGATTACCATTGAACAAGTGATTTTCCTCAACTTCTAAAATGCATAACTCCTTCATGCCAAATCCAAATGAGGTAAAATTTGTGATAAAATTGAAGAGTTTTAAAATAGATACAACTTTGGTGAAGGAACTTTTATCATTTGAATTCCATAGAAAACGTTATTCGAAGTGGAAGAAGTGAACATTTGACTTAGGACTTAGAAAAGTTTCAAATATGTTTGATTTCCCAAACTTCCACCTCAAAATTCATCATGATACAAGATTCAAATGAAAAAGTGTTCAACATGAAACTTTTTCCCCTTGATCTCAAATTTCCAAAAAGTACAAGATCATCTCATTTGGATCAAAATTGAGGGACTTGCGCACGGCTTCATTGTGGGAAGTGTTTTGGCAAGATTTGAATTCAAATGATCAAACTCTTTTTCATGCTTCCACGTGATGGATTCAGTACACTTTGCACACGAATTGGAAGTGGATTGAATCTTTCCTAAGGCCCAAATAATTTCCCATGCACCCATGCAAAGAAGTTTCTAAAATTGGCCAAATTTCAAGTGGTGCAAATATCAAGTGCATTGCCTATTTAAACAAGCTTAAGGCTTCAGAATCATCATCAACACCTTGCCCAAGCTTTGCTAGACTGATTCAAACCCCCACTGCCATAGAATTTCTGAAGGTTTCTCTTGAAATCGAGCTTGAACTTCATCTTCAGTTTGGAAGTTCAAACTCCAGAAATTCACTTCCCTTCTCATCTCAATTGGTTTCTGCAAGCAAGAGGAAGAGAAAGAAATCAAATCCAGATCAAGAGCAAGTGGTATTGGATCAACTCAAAGGTGATTCTTCAGAAACTTCATCTCTTCGATTCTCTCTCAATTCTTCACCATTCTTTGTGATTTTTGGTTGTCTGAAGTCCTATCAATGTAGGCAAGAAGATTGAGTTGCTTTGAGGTCAAATTGAAGCAACTCAGTTCATGATCCTCAAAATTCAAATCCCTGTATCTTTTTATATACTTGGAATTGGACAAAATTGAGGCCAGATTCGAGCTCCTGAATATTTTTTCTTTAAATCCATGTCTTGATTTTTCATTTTGATGATGGTTGATGGTGGACCAGTCCGGTGAGGTCCACCGGAGAAGAAGACCGGAGCCCTAGCTTCGGTGATGTGTTGTCACACATCTCAGCCATAAGATCCAATATAAATGTTTTAATCTTGTGCGTTGCTTCTGATTATCATGTGTGTACATGCATTGACTTGGGAACATGTGGAACGCGTGTTTCCATCCATCTGATCTTCCACCTCAATTAATGAGGGAGATCAGATGGCTCTCCTTTTTTTTTGAATTTCTGAATATTTCATTTAATTGCTTATTTTTAATTAATTCATATTAATTTCATGTTTAATCCAAAAAATATGGGACTTTCACCAAAAAAATTTAAATATTTTCCTCTTTCATTTTCTGAACTAAAATTATTTTTGGATTAATTTTGATATTTTTCATGAATTAATTGTTTTTGTGTATATTTTTAATTGTTTTAAAATACTTTTGACTTTTAAAAAATTATGAAATTTTTGTCCAGGGTCCTTTGACCTTGTGTGACCTATGATAAATCTCTTGGCTATTTATTTGGTATTTTGAAGACGTTTTAGGTTTTTGATCAAACATAATTTAATTTAAATGCATTTTAATTTGATTTTTAATTGATTAATTGTGTAGAAATTATGTTGAGCCATTTTTATTGACTTGTGAAGTTTGACTATATGTTTGGGCCTTAGTCAAGGCTGATTTGACTTTTGTTGGATTAAAATCATTGGATTTAGGGGATTGATGAAATGTATATTTCATCTCCCAAAATGAATGAATGATTTTAATTTGATGAAATTCCTCCCATGACCAATTTGTGTTTGTATCATTTCCCCTCTCTCTTTATCTTCAATCCCATTCTATCTTATTCATTCCATTGACCAATGACATCTCAATATCCTAAGGCTAATTGGTTCATCAATAACTTCTTGTTAGATGAACTAATACAAGTATGGATGAGATTAGGTTCATCCTTTGATCATTTTCTTTTTGTGTGTGGTATGTTTCAGGATTATGGTTCATTATACCATATCTATAACAGGCATTAACACCAAAATTTCTATTGTCGGGTCTCAGATAGTTGTGACTTCTACATAAGTCTAATTATGATTGCTTAACATAACGCTAAATTTTGACCCAAAAGGCATAGCATTATAGTAAGTGGGATTGTAAGTCTCCCCCCTTTCATGGTATTATGTGGAAACTTGGCCTTTTTCCCTTCCTTTGGAAGATGTCTTGGTTCAAGGGTTCATGCTTGTGAATAGAGGGTTGAGTGTTCTCCAAAGAATGACTTAAATAATTGAAAAGCAAAACTTCACTAACATCTAACCAACTAACAATTTGACTAACTTTTATTATTATTGCTCTTAATTTCAAGTCATTTACTTTATGCAATTTAAATTCAAGTTATTTATCATTGCATTTCCCATTTTACATATCATTCAACTTGTTTATGTTTATGCCATTTTTACTTTACTCACTTGAGCCATATATTGTGATTTGTATATATTTGTTTGTGTTCATGGTATTAGGACCTTAAGATAATTAATGAATAACAAAAATCATAAAAAAAAATGTTTGTGTGGACTGTTGGATTTGATCTGAGCTTTGGACTTAGAATTAGGCAACATTCCCTATGCAAAAGGACTTGGCCAATGCCAATATTTCTGAAACCAAGTCATTGTGAATTGAGCTTTCATATGATTCAAGTATTAGGATCCACTTGAGTTCATCTTCTACATGATCTTGATGCAAATGTTACTTTGAACCTGTGTCTAATGCCTTATTCTTAGCCATTCAAGGAGTATGTCATCTGGTACATGGGAAGATTAAGGAGAAGACTGTGAAGTTTCTAGCTTGGATGTGGCTATCTTTATTTGATGAGTTACTCTTTATCTTGCTACTTGTTTGTTGATATTGCTTGATTCTAAAGTCCAAAGGAAAAGTGAGTTTCTATATGACATTCTTGTCTATTAGATTGCATCCTATTGGACAGATTTTTTAAATTTCAAATCTCTCCTTCTTTTCAAAATCTTCTTAGCTTGTGATTTCTAACTTAGACTCTTTATTACAAATTAGAAACTTTGGCCTTATGCCATTGCATTTTTACACTATTTTCTTAATCAAACTTGTAAATAAACTTAACCATATTGACTTAAAATTTCAAAAGACAAAAAGAACTAACACTCATCCAAACTCTTTTAGGCCCTTTTGTGCCTCTTTTAAATTTAAATTTTTATAAAAGCAATCAAATCATTTTGAAATTGATACCACGAACTACGAGGTTTTGATCTCTCATTTTTATATTGGTATGTAGGCACAAGTCCGAAGGTCTTGTCAAACACAAAAATATAATTAATGAATTCTTTTCTCATCTCCACACTCTATTTATTGCAAACATCTTTTATACCAAAAACACATACACATATAAAAAAGGGCTCCCTAGGAATACCTAGAACACTTTGGATGCTAACACCTTCCCTTAGTGTAACCAACCCCCTTAACTGTAATCTATGGAATTTTATTAGTTTTGATTTGAAAACTTCTTATCTTTGGGTTTTGTTCGTACTTTCCCCTTTTCCTTTGGAAACAATAAAAGCGCGGTGGCGACTCTGGTTTTATTAATGTTAAGTTTATCCATAGCTTAATGGTCATGAATTTACCGCTACACATCCTCTTAATCATATAAGAGGAACATTAGGAAACCCTCCAAAACTCAATATCCTATCCTTGCGGTTAAGAATTTGAAGAAACCAAAGAATATCCTTTTGAGTGAGTGAGACCAAATATTGGGCCCACTAGTGTCCATTTATTCCTTCAACAACGATTATATCCTTAGATAGGTTAGGAATAAGCCATTTATAAAGCAAAGGAGTGTAGCATAGCAGCATACCTACCATATTTATATGCCTTTGATAGAGGGTATGGTAGACATAAGTAAAGAGAGCATGTACATGATCTTCATCCCCATCTTTTACGGCATAAAACATATTGATGGCTATATAATCCACAAAACCTTTTTCAGTGGGAACAAGTATTAATCTAAAGGTAAGGAGGATTGTAACAACCCAATTTTAGTAATTATTTCTTATATTATTATTATTATATTTTATTTTATTTATTTAGAGTGTAATTAATTAATTGGTTGTTAGGTAGTATAATAATTGATTATATTGATTAATTTGGCGTGTTAATTAATTATTTAGTTGATATAAGATATAATTGAATAATCAAATTAATTAACTTGGTATGCATATTGAGTTGGTTTAATTTATTTGAATTAAATAGAGATATTATAATACTAGGTCTTATTGGGCATAAACAACTCTGCCCCATCTACTACTGCCTCATTCACCTGCCTCGCTGATAAAAACAAACTCTCTCCTACCTCGACCTCAGGAAATATTACAGTCTTATCAAAACAGTTGATAGAAACTCGGTTAAACACCAACCAGTTCATTCCCAAGATAACATCAATCTGCACTAGTGGAAGACACACAAGGTCTATCCCAAAGTCTCTACCAAAAATACTCAAGGGACAATTCAAACAAACTGAAGTAGTAGTCACTGAACCCTTCGCAGGAGTATCAATCACCATACTACCATACATCTCAGATATCTCTAACTTAAGTTTCACAGCACAATCCAAAGATATAAAGGAATGAGTAGCACCGGTGTCAATAATAGCTACAAGAGGAAAGCCATTAATATAACACGTACCTCGGATCAAACGATCATCTGCAGAAGTCTCAGAACCCGATAAAGCAAGGACCTTGCCTCCTGACTGATTCTCTTTCTTCGGCTTAGGACACTGTGGACTGATATGACCCACCTCTCCACAGTTGAAACAAGTTACAGTCTTCAACCGACACTCTGCAGCCAAATGATCACCTTTTCCACACTTGAAACACTTCATCTTAGCACTGGTACACTCATGGACACGATGTCCAGCCCGACCATATCTATAACACTTAGCAGGAGCACTAGAGTCTCCCCCACTAGGCCTCTTCATCCCACTCTGCTTCTGGAAACCTTTGCCAGCTGCATACGGTTTTCCACGATCACTCTGATTCTTGCCTTTTCTATCAACCCTTTGCTGATAGCTCTCTGCTCTGGCTTTGGAATCCTGTTCAAAAATCCTGCAACAGTCAACCAAGTCAGAAAACACTCTGATCCGCTGATATCCAATAGCCTGTTTGATCTCGGGACGCAACCCGTTCTCAAACTTCACACATTTCGAAAATTCTCCAGCAGCCTCATTATAGGGAGTGTAATACTTTGACAGCTCTGTGAACTTCGCAGCATACTCAGTCACAGACCGATTGCCCTGCTTCAATTCCAAGAATTCTATCTCTTTCTTTCCTCGGACATCCTCTGGAAAATACTTCCTCAGGAATCTCTCTCTGAACACAGCCCAAGTGATCTCAGCATTCCCAGCAGATTCCAACTCAGTGCGGGTAGCAACCCACCAATCATCAGCTTCCTCTGACAGCATATGCGTACCGAACCTGACCTTCTGGTTATCGGCACACTCAGTCACTCGGAAGATTCTCTCTATCTCCTTCAACCACTTCTGAGCACCATCTGGATCGTATGCTCCCTTGAACATTGGAGGATTGTTCTTCTGGAACTCATTCAGTTGACGAGCAGCTCCCATTCCCACAACATTCGGACTCCCTCCAAGTACTCCAGCTAGCATACCCAGAGCCTCAGCAATCGCAGCATCATCTCTACCTCTTCCAGCCATCTCTATTCTGAAAACCCAAACAAACTAAAACAATGAGTACTGATAGGGTTACACAACACCTATACCGTACAGGGGAAACAGAATAATTACGACTCGACTCGACCGACTATGCTCTGATACCACTAATGTAACACCCTTCTAAAATACCCCAAAATTTAATTAAAATAATAAACATATAACAATCAGAGTAATAATGCCATTCAAGGGTGTCACACAATTATTCAAACTATTCACCAATTATAAATGTCATGCTCTTTATTAATTCAAAACATAAGCATTTGCATAAAACGCAACGGATAGAGATCTCATCAATCATGTACAACATGTAACATTCACATGTAAATTATTCAACAAAATAAAACGTCCCCTCCCGATGTTACATCTATCAGAGCACGACCCACTAAGGAGACTACACTAGACTCCAATCATTCGCTCCTACTCAACTCAGTTCTCGTTACCTGAAAAACAGTTGTAAGGGTGAGTTCCTCAATCGATATAATAAGCATTATAAAATATCATGCAATGTTAAGTAATTTAACACATTAATCACCCTAATCACAACATACAATCAGTAACAGCACATCAGCTCACATCATACTCAACATTCCATAACACACAAGTAAAATCTCAATTCATACTCTACAACAACACAAACACACGTATAATATTGGAATACATCCATTCATATTATACGCCATACATACATTATGCAATGAGACTCCACACATGCGGTACCGACTATTCTTGAACATATAGTTCAAGCTCACCGATCCCTCCAGATACGGCTACTAAGCTCACTAGTCCCACTCATTTGAGATCTAATGACTCACTCACTAATTCCTCACCATGGGAATTAGCTACAGCCCCAAAGGCTATGCTATGCACACTAATCATCTAGCATGCAAACATCAACAACAAATCCACAATGATTCACTCACTAATTCCTCACCATGGGAATTAGCTACAGCCCCAAAGGCTATGCTATGCACGCTAATCATCTAGCAATACAGCATCAACAACAATTCATAATGGACATATGCTCACACTCTAAGCCATACAACAGTCCATTCACAAATACAGGCATAATATATACATTCACATCATTATGCATGCCATCATACATCATCAACACATGTATCAACACATCATTATCATGTAAATCAATTAAACACAGTATTAGCACACTCTACTAATACCTATACTGCTCAAAACAGCGGGAATTAATCCCTGTTACATCATAGGCCAACATAGGCCAACTCTCAATTATGTACACAACATTAAAAAGTCAATTTTTCCACTCTGCAACAGTGTTAACCGGTTAACGCCCTGGGTTAACCGGTTAACGCAGGCAAAAACACATTTTCTGGCAAAACGCAACAGCGTTAACCGGTTAACGCCCTGGGTTAACCGGTTAACGCAGGCAAAACAGCACATTTTCACCAATTATAACAGTGTTAACCGGTTAACACCCTGGGTTAACCGGTTAACGCAGACAAAACAGCAGTTCCTGCGCTAACACAAGGCAGAATGCAGAATTCTCCGCATTTCCGCCGTTGGAGGACTTCCGGACCTCCGATTCCGATTCCGTAAAAAGCTATACGTTCGGAATTTCACAACTAACCCAAACACAGATTCAATTTCAGTCTAAATACAATTTATCCAACATAATTCTTCAGCATCAACAATCCCAATTAGGGTCAAATTAACGGCTTATCACTACCCATCACATATTATCACATAATACCCATTAATCGACGATAAACCCCCCTTACCTGATTAATCCGGCAAATCTTTGAGCTCCAAGCTTTTCTCTCTTCAACCTTCAGCCCTTGCTCTGTCTCTTTGCCCTTTTCCTCTTTCACGATCGCTTCTCTGAGTTTCACGTGAAAAAACTTTCTTTACCCAAATGGACTCTTTATATATTTTCCACTTATATATTATTCCAATAATAATAATAATTCAATAATTCCAAAATAATAATAATAATAATCCAATTATCTAATTAAATTAATAAATATATTATTAACTTAATTTAAATAATTATCATATTATTATCGGGGTGTTACAACTCTCCCCCACTAAAAGAGTTTTCGTCCTCGAAAACATACCTCAAGCGAACAACTCTGGGTAAGACTCCTTCATCTTACTCTCCAGTTCCCAAGTCACATTGCCACCTGCTGGTCCTCCCCCAAGCTACCTTCACCAAGGCAATCTCTTTACCCCGCAACTGCTTCAACTCTCGATCCTCGATCCTCATAGGTGATGTCTCAACAGTCAGGTTATCTCTCACCTGTACATCATCTACTTGGACTACATGCGACGGATCATGGATGTACCTCCTCAACTGAGACACATGAAAAACCTCATGCAAATTCGCAAGCGACGGCGGTAAAGCGACACGATAGGCTACCTCCCCTATCCTCTCCAAAATCTGATAAGGACCCATAAATCGAGGTGTCAACTTCTTCGACTTCAAAGCTCGACCAACACCAGTTATCGGAGTGACACGAAGAAACACATGATCTCCCTCTTGGAACTCAAGTGACTTCCTCCTCTTATCATGATAACTCTTCTGACGACTCTGAGCAATCCTCATCTTCTCCTGAATCATCTTAATCTTTTCCGTAGTCTGTTGAACAATCTCCGGTCCAACCACAGCACTCTCACCGGACTCATACCAACACAAAGGTGTCCGACATCTCCTACCATACAAAGCTTCAAACGGTGCCATACCAATGCTCGAATGAAAACTATTGTTGTAGGTAAACTCAATCAAAGGCAAATAACAATCCCAAGCGCCTCCCTTTTCCAAAACACAAGCCCTCAAAAGATCCTCCAGTGACTGAATCGTCCTCTCAGTCTGACCATCAGTCTGCGGATGATATGCAGAACTCAATCTCAGCTTAGTTCCCAAAGCCCTCTGCAAACCTTCCCAGAACTTCGATGTAAATCTAGGATCTCTGTCCGAAACAATACTAGACGGAATACCATGCAAACTTACAACCTTCTCAATATACAACTCAGCCAATCTCTCTAACGGATAATCCATTCTGATCGGAATGAAATGAGCCGATTTTGTCAATCTGTCCACAATCACCCAAATAGCTTCAAAATTCTTAATTGTCCTCGGTAAACCAGAAACAAAATCCATACTGATACTATCCCACTTCCACTCTGGAATAGTCAACGGTTGCATTAGCCCAGACGGCTTCTGATGCTCAATCTTTGACTTCTGACAAGTCAAACAGGAATAAACAAAACTCGCAATTTCTTTCTTCATTCCCGGCCACCAAAATAACTTTTTCAAATCATGATACATCTTCGTAGCTCCAGGATGAATACTCAAGCCGCTACGATGTCCTTCCTCCAGAATACTCCTCTTAAGTTCGGTAACATCCGGAATACACACCCGATTACCAAATTTCAAAACACCATTCTCATCAACTCTGAATTCACCACCTTGGCCTTGATTCACTAAAGTCAACTTATCAACCAAAAACACATCGGATTTCTGACCCTCTCTGATCTCATCCAGAATACCACTTGTTAACTTCAACATTCCCAATTTAACACTATTGTGAGTACTCTCACACACCAAACTCAAGTCTCTAAACTGCTCAATTAAATCCCATTCTCTAACCATTAACATAGACATATGCAATGATTTCCGACTCAATGCATCAGCCACTACGTTTGCTTTACCCGGATGGTAATTCAAACCAAAGTCATAATCCTTCAGAAACTCTAACCATCTCCTCTGCCTCATATTCAGCTCTTTCTGATCAAACAAATACTTTAAACTCTTATGGTCACTGAAAACCTCAAATCTTGACCCATACAAGTAATGCCTCCATAATTTCAGAACAAATACCACAGCTGCCAACTCTAAATCATGTGTCGGATAGTTCTTCTCATGAACTCTCAGTTGTCTCGAAGCATAAGCTATAACCTGCTTATTCTGCATCAACACACCACCCAAGCCCAACAATGAAGCATCACAGTAAACCTCAAATGATTCCGACGAACTCGGTAATATCAGAATAGGAGCAGTAGTTAACCTTCTCTTTAACTCTTGGAAACCCTCTTCACATTTTGAGTCCCAAACAAACGCTTGCCCCTTTCTAGTCAACATCGTCAGCGGTAACGCCAACTTAGAAAATCCCTCAATAAACTTCCTATAATAACCAGCCAAACCAAGGAAACTTCGAATCTCAGCAACAGACTTCGGAGCTTCCCACTTAGATACCGCTTCTATCTTAGAAGGATCAACAGCAACACCACCTCTTGAAATCACATGACCAAGAAAACTAACCTCTTCTAACCAAAATTCACACTTGGATAGTTTAGCAAATAACTTCCTTTCTCGCAGAACTCCTAAAACCACTCTCAAATGCTCAGCATGCTCTTCTTCAGATTTCGAATACACCAAAATGTCATCAATAAACACCACAACAAACTTATCTAGGAACGGATGGAAAATCCTATTCATGTACTCCATAAATACTCCAAGCGCATTAGTCACACCAAAAGGCATTACAGAATACTCATAATGTCCATACCTTGTTCTGAAAGCAGTCTTCTGAATATCCTCAGTTTTCACACGTATCTGATGATACCCAGATCTCAAATCTATCTTGCTGAACACACTCGCACCAACCAACTGATCCATCAAATCATCAATCCTCGGTAAAGGATACCGATTCTTGATCGTCACTTTATTCAGTTGCCTGTAGTCCACACACAACCTCATAGTACCTTCTTTCTTCTTAACCAACAACACTGGTGCACCCCACGGTGACACACTCGGACGAATAAATTTCTTATCCAACAGATCTTCCAACTGACTCTTCAATTCAGTTAACTCAACAGCAGACATACGGTACGGAGCCATCGATATTGGTCTAGTACCAGGTACCAATTCAATCGAGAACTCAACTTCACGCTCTGGCGGTAATTCATTCACTTCTTCAGGAAACACATCAGGAAAATCACACACCACGGCTAGATCGCCAATCACCAGTTTATCTTTAGCCTCCAAAGTCACTAACAGCATAAACAGCTCTGCCCCATCTACTACTGCCTCATTCACCTGCCTCGCTGATAAAAACAAACTCTCTCCTACCTCGACCTCAGGAAATATTACAGTCTTATCAAAACAGTTGATAGAAACTCGGTTAAACACCAACCAGTTCATTCCCAAGATAACATCAATCTGCACTAGTGGAAGACACACAAGGTCTATCCCAAAGTCTCTACCAAAAATACTCAAGGGACAATTCAAACAAACTGAAGTAGTAGTCACTGAACCCTTCGCAGGAGTATCAATCACCATACTACCATACATCTCAGATATCTCTAACTTAAGTTTCACAGCACAATCCAAAGATATAAAGGAATGAGTAGCACCGGTGTCAATAATAGCTACAAGAGGAAAGCCATTAATATAACACGTACCTCGGATCAAACGATCATCTGCAGAAGTCTCAGAACCCGATAAAGCAAGGACCTTGCCTCCTGACTGATTCTCTTTCTTCGGCTTAGGACACTGTGGACTGATATGACCCACCTCTCCACAGTTGAAACAAGTTACAGTCTTCAACCGACACTCTGCAGCCAAATGATCACCTTTTCCACACTTGAAACACTTCATCTTAGCACTGGTACACTCATGGACACGATGTCCAGCCCGACCATATCTATAACACTTAGCAGGAGCACTAGAGTCTCCCCCACTAGGCCTCTTCATCCCACTCTGCTTCTGGAAACCTTTGCCAGCTGCATACGGTTTTCCACGATCACTCTGATTCTTGCCTTTTCTATCAACCCTTTGCTGATAGCTCTCTGCTCTGGCTTTGGAATCCTGTTCAAAAATCCTGCAACAGTCAACCAAGTCAGAAAACACTCTGATCCGCTGATATCCAATAGCCTGTTTGATCTCGGGACGCAACCCGTTCTCAAACTTCACACATTTCGAAAATTCTCCAGCAGCCTCATTATAGGGAGTGTAATACTTTGACAGCTCTGTGAACTTCGCAGCATACTCAGTCACAGACCGATTGCCCTGCTTCAATTCCAAGAATTCTATCTCTTTCTTTCCTCGGACATCCTCTGGAAAATACTTCCTCAGGAATCTCTCTCTGAACACAGCCCAAGTGATCTCAGCATTCCCAGCAGATTCCAACTCAGTGCGGGTAGCAACCCACCAATCATCAGCTTCCTCTGACAGCATATGCGTACCGAACCTGACCTTCTGGTTATCGGCACACTCAGTCACTCGGAAGATTCTCTCTATCTCCTTCAACCACTTCTGAGCACCATCTGGATCGTATGCTCCCTTGAACATTGGAGGATTGTTCTTCTGGAACTCATTCAGTTGACGAGCAGCTCCCATTCCCACAACATTCGGACTCCCTCCAAGTACTCCAGCTAGCATACCCAGAGCCTCAGCAATCGCAGCATCATCTCTACCTCTTCCAGCCATCTCTATTCTGAAAACCCAAACAAACTAAAACAATGAGTACTGATAGGGTTACACAACACCTATACCGTACAGGGGAAACAGAATAATTACGACTCGACTCGACCGACTATGCTCTGATACCACTAATGTAACACCCTTCTAAAATACCCCAAAATTTAATTAAAATAATAAACATATAACAATCAGAGTAATTATGCCATTCAAGGGTGTCACACAATTATTCAAACTATTCACCAATTATAAATGTCATGCTCTTTATTAATTCAAAACATAAGCATTTGCATAAAACGCAACGGATAGAGATCTCATCAATCATGTACAACATGTAACATTCACATGTAAATTATTCAACAAAATAAAACGTCCCCTCCCGATGTTACATCTATCAGAGCACGACCCACTAAGGAGACTACACTAGACTCCAATCATTCGCTCCTACTCAACTCAGTTCTCGTTACCTGAAAAACAGTTGTAAGGGTGAGTTCCTCAATCGATATAATAAGCATTATAAAATATCATGCAATGTTAAGTAATTTAACACATTAATCACCCTAATCACAACATACAATCAGTAACAGCACATCAGCTCACATCATACTCAACATTCCATAACACACAAGTAAAATCTCAATTCATACTCTACAACAACACAAACACACGTATAATATTGGAATACATCCATTCATATTATACGCCATACATACATTATGCAATGAGACTCCACACATGCGGTACCGACTATTCTTGAACATATAGTTCAAGCTCACCGATCCCTCCAGATACGGCTACTAAGCTCACTAGTCCCACTCATTTGAGATCTAATGACTCACTCACTAATTCCTCACCATGGGAATTAGCTACAGCCCCAAAGGCTATGCTATGCACACTAATCATCTAGCATGCAAACATCAACAACAAATCCACAATGATTCACTCACTAATTCCTCACCATGGGAATTAGCTACAGCCCCAAAGGCTATGCTATGCACGCTAATCATCTAGCAATACAGCATCAACAACAATTCATAATGGACATATGCTCACACTCTAAGCCATACAACAGTCCATTCACAAATACAGGCATAATATATACATTCACATCATTATGCATGCCATCATACATCATCAACACATGTATCAACACATCATTATCATGTAAATCAATTAAACACAGTATTAGCACACTCTACTAATACCTATACTGCTCAAAACAGCGGGAATTAATCCCTGTTACATCATAGGCCAACATAGGCCAACTCTCAATTATGTACACAACATTAAAAAGTCAATTTTTCCACTCTGCAACAGTGTTAACCGGTTAACGCCCTGGGTTAACCGGTTAACGCAGGCAAAAACACATTTTCTGGCAAAACGCAACAGCGTTAACCGGTTAACGCCCTGGGTTAACCGGTTAACGCAGGCAAAACAGCACATTTTCACCAATTATAACAGTGTTAACCGGTTAACACCCTGGGTTAACCGGTTAACGCAGACAAAACAGCAGTTCCTGCGCTAACACAAGGCAGAATGCAGAATTCTCCGCATTTCCGCCGTTGGAGGACTTCCGGACCTCCGATTCCGATTCCGTAAAAAGCTATACGTTCGGAATTTCACAACTAACCCAAACACAGATTCAATTTCAGTCTAAATACAATTTATCCAACATAATTCTTCAGCATCAACAATCCCAATTAGGGTCAAATTAACGGCTTATCACTACCCATCACATATTATCACATAATACCCATTAATCGACGATAAACCCCCCTTACCTGATTAATCCGGCAAATCTTTGAGCTCCAAGCTTTTCTCTCTTCAACCTTCAGCCCTTGCTCTGTCTCTTTGCCCTTTTCCTCTTTCACGATCGCTTCTCTGAGTTTCACGTGAAAAAACTTTCTTTACCCAAATGGACTCTTTATATATTTTCCACTTATATATTATTCCAATAATAATAATAATTCAATAATTCCAAAATAATAATAATAATAATCCAATTATCTAATTAAATTAATAAATATATTATTAACTTAATTTAAATAATTATCATATTATTATCGGGGTGTTACATATGGGACATGGATCATTTTATGAAATACATGAGTATTCATTATTTGCCGCTGCGAACGCATATTCTTGAATATTCATGATAGAGAAATGTGTTATTTTAAATGACCATGTATATTGTATATTGATGATGAATGATGTTGGTTTTTGAAAGCTTTTAGTTTTTGAAAACGTCAATGTGATGCCCTTTTGTTTATATGCGTGCTTATTTACTCTAATTATATGTTAAGTATTTTGGGGTAGAAAAAGGGGTGTTACATTAGTGGTATCAGAGCCTGGTCGACCAGTTGGTCAATAGTCGTTAATGTTTCCAATCCTGCTGTATTTGATTTGTGTATCTGACACGATCAATATTGTTTGTCTGGTTGTTCGGGCTGTTTAGGACGATGGTTGCAGGCAGGAATGATGATGCCATTGCTGAGGCGCTGAGGATGTTGGCTGACTCCATTGGTTAGATCCCTCAAGCGAATGCTGGTAACCGAAATGGAGATGATGATGAGTTTCGTGCTTTGGGGAGATCCCAGAGGAACAATCCTCCTATCTTTGAGGGTGAGCATGAACCTGATAAAGCTCAAGCTTGGCTGAAGGCAATTGAGAAGATCTTTAGAGTCATGAACTGTACTGATGCTCAGAAAGTGCAGTTTGGTACTCATATGCTTGAGAAGGAAGTTGAAGATTGGTAGAGTAACACTCTTCAGAGGTTGGAAGGAGACATCATTGAGGTTACTTGGGCTCTTTTCCGTGATGTCTTCTTGGAGAACTATTTTCCAGAAGATTGTCGTGGGAAGAAAGAGGTGGAGTTCCTTGAATTGAAGCAAGGAAATGGTACCGTTGCGGAATATGCTGCTAGATTTCAGAAGCTTATCAAGTATTGTCCTCATTACAATACTACTAATGCTAAGAGATCTAAATGCTTGAAGTTCGTGAATGGCTTGAGACATGATATCAAGAAGGCCATTGGTTACCAAGAGATTACTCATTTTGCGGAGTTGGTTAACAAGAGTCAGATTTATGATGAGGATAGTAGGGAAAGTGCTTCTTTCTACAAGAGTTTGAAGGGGAAAAACCAGGATCGCGGGAAACCGTATGATGACAAGAGGAGACAATCTGGTTTTGGAAAGAAGCCAAGTGGGGAGGATCTTCTACTCCACTTAAGTGTTTCAAATGTAGCGTTGAAGGTCATCGTGCTATTGGTTGTAGTAAGGATTCTGTGACGTGTTTCAAGTGTGGCAAGAGTGGTCACAGAGCAAACCAGTGTGGAGTTGGTTTGAGTGTGACTTGTTACAATTGCGGTGAGAAAGGTCGCATTAGTACCAAATGTGATAAGCCAAAGAAGGAGCAAGCGAATGGAAATGTGTTTGCATTGTCTGGTGCGGAGGCCACTACCGACGATAGGCTAATCCAAGGTACGTGCTTTATTAATGGTACACCTTTGACTGCCATTATTGATACCGGTGCAACACATTCTTTCATTTCTTTAGATTGTGCTAAGCGATTGAATCTTATATTATCTGATATGCGTAGAAGTATGGTTATTTATACACCTGCTATGGGTTCTTTTTCTACTTCCTATATGTGTCTGAATTGTCCGTTGAGTATCTTTGGTAGGGATTTTGGAATTGATTTAGTTTGTCTTCCTTTAGAGCAACTTGATGTGATTTTGGGTATGAATTGGTTAGAATTTAATCGGGTGTATATCAACTGTTTTGAGAAGACAGTTATTTTTCCTGAGGTTGGTGCGAAAGAAGATTGGTTTGTGTCTGCTAAGCAAGTGGATGAATCGGTGCAAGGTGGTGCCGAGTTGTTTATGTTGTTGGCAACTTTGGATATTCGTGAGAAGAGGACGATTGAAGAATTGCCAATAGTTTGTGAGTCTGCGGAGGTATTTCCGGAAGATATAAGTGATTTACCGCCGAAACGTGAGGTTGAGTTTTCGATTGATTTAGTTCCTGGAACTAGTCCTGTATCGATGGCTCCCTATAGAATGTCTGCTTCTGAGTTGAAAGAGTTGAAAAGTCAACTTGAAGATTTGCTCGAGAAGAGGTTTATTCGTCATAGTGTGTCGCCGTGGGGTGCACCTGTTCTGTTGGTCAAGAAGAAAGAAGGTTCTATGAGATTATGTGTTGATTATAGACAACTGAATAAAGTGACAATTAAGAACAAGTATCCATTTCCGAGGATTGACGATCTGATGGATCAGCTAGTTGGAGCTTGTGTGTTTAGCAAAATTTATTTGAGGTCGGGGTATCATCAGATTCGTGTAAAGGCTAAGGATATTCAAAAGACGGCTTTTCGGACAAGGTATGGTCACTACGACTACTCCGTGATGCCTTTTGGTGTGAATAATGCACCTGGTGTATTTATGGAGTATATGAATAGAATTTTTCATGATTATCTGGATAAGTTTGTTATTGTGTTCATCGATGATATATTGATTTATTCTAAGAGCGAAGAGGATCATGCCGAGCATTTGAAGGTTGCGTTATCGGTGTTGAAAGAGAGGAAGTTGTTTGCTAAACTCTCTAAATGTGAGTTTTGGTTGAGTGAAGTATGTTTTCTTGGACATGTGATTTCGAGTGGTGGTATTTCTGTGGATCCTACGAAGATTGAAGTTGTATCTCAGTGGGAAGCTCCTAAGTCTGTTGCTGAGATTAGAAGTTTCCTTGGTTTGGCTGGTTATTATAGGAAGTTCATTGAAGGATTTTCTAAGTTTTTGTTACCATTGACGCAGTTGACTAGGAAAGGTCAAGCTTTCATTTGGACTTCGCAGTGTGAAGCGAATTTTCAAGAGCTTAAGAGAAGATTGACTACGACTCCAATTTTGATTTTACCGGATCCGTTAGAAACTTTCGTTGTGTATTGTGATGCTTCTTTGTTGGGTTTGGGAGGTGTTCTGATGCAAAAAGGGTAAGTGGTAGCTTATGCTTTAAGGCAACTTAAAGTTCATGAGAGGAATTATCCGACGCATGATTTAGAGTTGGCCGCCGTTGTGTTTGTGTTGAAGCTTTGGAAACATTACTTATTTGGATCGCGATTTGATGTGTTTAGTGATCACAAGAGTTTGAAGTACTTGTTCGATCAGAAAGAATTGAATATGAGGCAAAGGAGATGGTTGGAATTCTTGAAAGATTATGATTTTGGTTTGAATTATCATCCTAGAAAGGCGAATGTTGTAGCCGATGCATTAAGTAGGAAGTTATTGCACATGTTTATGTTGATGATTCAAGAGTTTGAATTGTTGGAGCAATTTAGAGATTTGAGTTTGGTTTGTGAAGCGACGCCTTCGTGTGTTAAGCTTGGTATGTTAAAGCTTACGTGTGGCATTCTTGACGAGATTAGAGAAGGTCAGAAGTCAGATTTGAAATTAGTCGATGTTACGACATTGATTAATCAAGGCAAAGGTGGTGACTTTCTGATTGATGAGAATGGTATCATGAGGTGTCGTGATCGAGTTTGTGTTCTGGATGTTGCAGATTTGAGAAAGAGGATTCTTGAGGAAGGGCATAGAAGTGGTCTGAGTATTCATCTTGGTGCTACTAAAATGTATCAAGACTTGAGAAAGATGTTTTGGTGGCAAGGTATGAAGAAGGATGTAGCGGAATTTGTGTACGCATGTTTGACTTGTCAAAAGTCAAAGATTGAACATCAAAAGCCGTCTGGTTTGATGCAACCGTTATCTATTCCCGAGTGGAAGTGGGATAGTGTCTCTATGGATTTTGTTTTGGGTTTGCCGAGAACATTGAGTAATTGTGAGGCGATTTGGGTCGTTGTGGACAGGTTGACGAAATGTGCTCATTTTATTCCGATAAGGATGGATTATTCGATGGAGAGACTTGCTAAGTTGTACATCGAAAGGATTGTGTGTTTGCATGGTATTCCGTCGAGCATTGTTTCGGATAGAGATCTGAGGTTCACTTCGAGATTTTGGGAAGGTTTGCAAAGTGCTTTGGGTACGAAGTTGCGTTTGAGTTCGGCATATCATCCGCAAACTGATGGTCAAACGGAGAGGACTATTCAGTCACTTGAAGATCTTTTGAGGTCTTGTGTTTTGGAACAAGGAGGAAATTGGGATAGTTTCTTGCCTTTGATCGAGTTTACGTATAACAACAGTTTCCATTCGAGTATTGGAATGGCACCTTTTGAGGCTCTCTATGATAGAAGGTGTAGAACTCCTTTGTGTTGGTACGAATCGGGAGAGAGTGTTGTGGTTGGACCCGAGTTGATTCAAGAGACTACGGATAAGATTAAGATGATTCAAGAGAAGATGAAGGCTTCTCAGAGTCGTCAAAAGAGTTATCATGATAAGAGGAGGAAGGATCTTGAGTTTGAGAAAGATGAGCATGTATTTCTTCGAGTTACTCCAATAACGGGTGTTGGTAGAGCTTTGAAGTCGCGTAAGTTGACGCCGCGTTTCATTGGTCCTTATCAGATTTCCGAGAGGGTAGGTGAAGTGGCATATCAGATTGCATTACCACCGTCACTTTCTAATCTTCATGATGTGTTCTATGTGTCTCAATTAAGGAGGTACATTGCGGATCCATCGCATGTTGTTCCACTAGATGATGTTCAAGTGCGGGATAATTTGACGGTTGATACATCACCTATGTGAATTGAAGATCGAGAGTGAAGAAGATTCGTGGTAAGGAGATTGCTTTGGTGAAAGTGATATGGGGCGGAGCCGCGAATGGCAATATTACTTGGGAACTCGAGGATAAGATGAAGGAATCGTATCCGGAGTTGTTCGTTTGAGGTAAATTTTCGAGGCAGAAAATCTTTTAAGTGGGGGAGAGTTGTAACAACCCAATTTTAGTAATTATTTCTTATATTATTATTATTATATTATATTTTATTTATTTAGAGTGTAATTAATTAATTGGTTGTTAGGTAGTATAATAATTGATTATATTGATTAATTTGGCGTGTTAATTAATTATTTAGTTGATATGAGATATAATTGAATAATCGAATTAATTAACTTGGTATGCATATTGAGTTGGTTTAATTTATTTGAATTAAATAGAGATATTATAATACTAGGTCTTATTGGACCTAATAATTAAATTAGAGGTATCATTCTTTAAGCCCAAATATAATACTAGGATATAAGAGGTGAGGAGAGTGAGGAGTAGGATTCATTAGATCATTTGTCGGCAACAGAGAAAGAAAAGAGGAAAAGTGAGGAGAAGAGGGGAAGAACAAGAGAGAAGCTAAGGTTTCCAGAAAATTGAAGAGGTGAGGGGGAGAATCCTTGTTATTATGGGTTAGTATGATTGGGTCAATGGGTAGAAGTATGTTTACGTTGAAATCCCTAAATTTCATGGTTTTGGAATTGTTAGGCTTTGATGAGTATTCTTGATTTGTGGTGATTTGATTGTGTTAAAACTGCAAATTAACGTTATATACTTAGGGTATTGTATGAGTTATAATTTTCTGAGCGTTTGGCTTTTTACGGAATCGAAATCGGAGGTCCGAAAGTCCTCCAACGATGAAGAACGCAGAAAATTCTGCATTCTGTTTTGTGTTAACCGGTTACCCTCCGAGTGTTAACCGGTTACTTGCTAAAAACCTGCCCAGATGTTGACTCTGTTTTGTGTTAACCGGTTACCCTCCGAGCGTTAACCGGTTACTTGCTAAAAAACCTGCCCAGAAGTTGATTCTGTTTTGTGTTAACCGGTTACCCTCCGAGCGTTAACCGGTTACCACTGTTGAAAAATAAAAAAATTAAGATTTTAAAAGTTGTGTTCATTTTGAAATGCAATCTAAGTGTGCGTAGTTGATAATTAGCCTATATTTGTGAATGATATATTGTTATGAATGTGTATATGTACCATTGGTGGATAATTCATAGAGTTGAATTATGGTGATATGTGAAATGTTAAGATGGTAGAGATGATCTTAATTGCATATGTGTTGGTATTTGTACATTCATTCATGGCATGGTCGGCTTCATGGTGGAGTCGGTGAAACTATGGGTTCACATGGTAATAGAGGTTGATCCTTGAATGGAAATAGGCGTAGCAGACGTTGGTCCTTAATTGGAAATAGACGTAGTGGCTTTGATCTTGTCTGGATCGGAAGCGTGGCTTGGATTCTAGATATTGAATCGGAAAGTGGTGAAACGTTGGCTTCACATTGCGGTACCACATGCATAGAGTCACATGTCTTGCATTGAGTCACATTAGAGTTATGTGATAATTGAATGTTTGCATTGATGTGATTGTGAGGTGTGTATGAGATATAGTAATTGAATTTGGTGATGTTTGGATACATAATTTGGCAAAATATGTGATTATGTGATAATTGTAGTTATGTGTATAATTGGGAATATAATATTGGATTGTAATATTATACTCCCTGAGTTTTTATGTGTGCTTGAAACATGTGAAATAAATGTTGGTTAATATTTGACATGGTTATACAAGGTGTGATGAATTCCGTTCATTGTTGATTTAATCATTGTGCTTTATTATACTTCTTCATAATGATTTGAATTCTCACCCTTCTGTTTGAATGTTGCTTTACATAGCATCGTGCAGATACTCCAGAGTAGTATTGCGGAAGTAAGTGGACGGTAACTCACTTGAGACTAGCTGGAGAGTTCCGGTGCTTTGTTTTAGAGACTAAGTAGTGAGTCAATGCTCTGGTCATGTAACACAGGGTAGATTGGTAGTATTGAACTCATATATGATTTGGATGCGTATTATATTATTACTTGTGAACATGTTTATTTGAAAATTTCGGTTTGAGAGGCCATAGTGCCAAATATTCTAGATATGGTTTTAGTTATCTTGAGGAGATTATTGAGAGATGATCATGGTATGGGATATGGATCATTTTATGAAATACATGAGTATTCATTATTTTCCGCTGCGAATGCATATTCTTGAATATTCATGATAGTGAAATGTGTTATTTTAAATGACCAGGTATATTGTATATTGATGATGAATGATGTTGGTTTTTGAAAGCTTTTAGTTTTTGAAAACGTCGATGTGACGCCCTTTTGTTTATATGCGTGCTTATTTACTCTGATTATATGTTAAGTATTTTGGGGTAGAAAAAGGGGTGTTACAAGGATCATGATGTTATCCAAGGCATCCCACTGTAGGGAAGTAGTAAAGTCATCAACCCTTTTCTCTAGATACTCTCTTGGGAAGCCCTTGAAGTCTCTAGAAACCCTCAAGTTGGCTTGCAAGTCAGCTTCATGGATGCTAAGGTGATAAACCATTTCCTCTACTGTATAACGATACCCTATCATTTTGAATGGGCCCTTCGTGGGTTTAGAAATTTCTTGGATCTTGCCAAACACTTCAAGGGTCAAAGCTAATGGGAAATCTTGAAACTGGAAACACCTAAGTGTAGGATCAAAGAATTGTGCTACGATAGTCAAGGATTCCTTTTGCACAGGGACAATCAAGATGTCCAAGACCTTTCCATATTTGTAATTCAAGGAGTTCTTCCTACCTTTGCTCAAGCTCATGACATAGTTCCTTAGTTTATCAGTCTTGGGTTCCCTTATCTTGAACTGAAGGGTTTTCCTTTTACCATATTCCATTATACTTAGGATGCTTGGATGATGATTAAGATTCCTAAAATGAATGAATATAAAAAATGATTTTGATGATATGATTTTTTTTTTTTTTTAGGATATGTAAGGGTAATATGCAAGTATGACTTAGTTAAGGTAGTCCTCTTATAATAGGCTAGCTTATATTTAGACTACCCAATCCCCTCACTTGTGAGAGCTAAAGTTTATGATAGTAATCCTAGAATGATAAACCATACACTTGTCTTAACATGAGAAGGAGCAAGCCTTCCTATGGTAATCCTTCGGGGTAAGTCTTATCTGGGTAGGACCCTAGTAACAACCCTTGGGGTTAATAACAAAAGGTCACTATGGATAGAATAGGTTCTAGAAAAATGGTTCTCAAAGTCATCAACCACTTCCAAACCACCAACATATTAGGGGCTAGCCCTACTATGAAGATACCTTTGGGGGGTCTATTTTCAGTATAGTTTCCATGTATCTTTGAAATGCGGAACCTCATAGAAAACATTTCAGTTCTATTTCTTAACTTAGTTTTTTTTCTAAAGTGGGGGTTTTATCTTCTCACATAATAACAATCCCATCCAAATGATATGTAGAATAATAAAAAATGAAATATAAAATAGAATATAAATCATAAAAGAAAAATAAAATAATGAAAAACAAGAAGTAAAAAAAATGAAACAAAGAAGCAAACAAACCCCTAAAACTAGAGGTTAGGATGATTTCTCTTTAAGGAAGGAGGAGTCCCCAGCAGAGTCGCCAACTGTCGTAGCTGGAAAAATTACAGAGTCACTATCAACCTTTATTTGTTCCTAAGGAATAGGGAAATAGTTATAAAACCTAAAGTTAAGGTAATACACTAGGGTTCGGGAGTCGGTTAAGCAAGGGGAAGGTATCAGACACTCATCTCCATTATGCTCAATGTGATCCTCCTCTAATTCCAGGGTTAATGTGTGTTTCTAAGGAAAGTTTACATATATTATTTATTCTTGTTTAAGTTATTTATTTACAAGGGAATATGTTATCATTAAGAGAAAATATTTAATAAAAAAGGGAGGACAAAAAATGTTTTTGGTTATTGTACTCGCTAGAGTGTTACGACTTTATGCCTACGTACCTTCATGATTGATGAAGGATCAGAGCACCGTAGTTCTTCTAGAAAAATATTGTGTGTTTGTTTTTTTAGATTATTGAGAGTTCTCAGCGCATCAGGCCGGAGAAGTAATTGATTTTAGAAAATGCCTCAATGCACCAGGGCAGAGGACTTAAACTTTGAGTTTGTGGCATTGACTTTGGTTAATTGATTAGTTTGCAAAAAAATAGTATAACTAATTTAATTAGAAATTGAATTTAAATGATATGACTATATACTTAATTAATTTTATTTGAGATATTAAACATAATTAGTCATTGAGAAAAATTGGGCACGATCTCGATTAAACCCTAATTAATCTTAATAATGTCTAAATACTAACCCTAAAATTAATCATAGAATTATTCTAATAAACCCTAATCGTAAAGCATGTTTTTTTTGTATTTTTTCTATAATTTAAAAATAAAATAAACTCTTGATTATAAAAATTAATTATTGACTAAATGCTAATGATAAAAATTAATTAATAAATTATTTAATAAGAAAATGAGTTAAATTAATTAAATAAAAAAAATTGGGCAAGGGGTGCAATTTGCATTAGATAGTAATGGGCTTTGTAAAATGGGGGTGTGAAAAGCAATGGGTTTCTAGCCCATTTTCTCTGAAGCCCACGTTGTAGGGAGGGTCTACGAGAGAGATTCAACAATTGACTCTCTCTAGGGCGCGTCTGATCATAATCAGAGGGATCTAAAGGATCCCACATCACAATCTTAGATCTGGTGTACTAGTCAAAGTAAGCGCAATGGAGGGATGGGATGTGAAGTCAACATGGGGTGCATGCTACACGTGAGGCACGATATCATCAGTTGACTGGGGTAATCAACTGATTTAGGGAATCTCTGAGTGCCATTTGCAACACGTAAAAGGGAATACAGAGAGAGTACATAAAAACTATCCTTCAGAAGCCTCATTTCTTCCCTTTCTTTCTCTCTATACTCTAACTTCTCTATATTTTACTCTCCCTTCTCTCTACACCACCCTCTCTCCGAGCCACCACTCCGGCACCCTTACAACTAGAAACCACCATCTAAACACCATAATCCCCAGATCTCGTGTTGAAGTTCAACTAGGATCTTCAATCGGTGTTCATCTGGATCATAAACACCTACCCAGAAACCCTTTAGACCTAAGAAACCTATGAAGGTGAGAAAAACAAGAAAGGGGGGTTTGAATTATTTTGGAAATAAAAGCTTTTTTCAAAGAATAAGAACACACAGAAATTTATACTGGTTCACTTAGAAAACAAAGCTACTTCAGTCCACCCGGCCAAGGTGATTTCGCCTTCAAAAAGGACTTAGTCCACTAATCTTGAAAGATTACACAACCAATCGTCTAAGAGAATAATCTCTTAGCCTTCTCAAGTATACAGACTGCGCAGAGTCACTTGAGGAACAAAAATAATTTAAGCAAAATAGATTTGTAATGTATAGTGCTTCTAAGAGTAAGCAAGTATTACAACAAAGTATTAGAAAAAGAGTTTTTCACGTAAGAGCAACAACTCGTGAAAAAAAAAAGAGATAATATGAATGGATTTTCTGTGCGTTGCAGGTGTGTCTCTTTTCTCAGTGAGGTAGATTGTCCTTTATATAGTAGTGAGAAGGACCGTTGGAGTGATGACAGAATCTTGGTCTTTGATGAGTATTCAATGTCATTACTTCTGTGTTTCTTGCTATAACCATTTTGTCTTCCGTTTCAATTCTTCCTAAAAATATTTCCTTTCCATAGTGAGAATTATTTCCGTTACGCTTTCTGGACTTGCTGAGTCTTCATCAGAGTCTTGTTGTACTGGAGTTGATCTTCAGAGGGTGATCACGTCTGAATTCCTCAGAGCTTATCAGAGTACTAGTCTTCTTGATCATCAGAGTCTAGGACCAGTAATTTGTTGGAGCTTCTGGTTCTTTTTGTTGTCTTTCTTTGATCAGAATCATAACTTCTTGGACGTACTTCTTCCTTAGCGGCGTCTAATCCTCTAGCACTTTGTATCTGACAGGTGTTTGTATATAATAAGAGATCAGAATCCTTCGTTATTGTTCAGAGTCCTGCATGAATGTTCAAAGTCTTTCATACTAAGAAAAAATCTCGTTAGAGTGCCATTTTTGGTTTCATCCTTTGTTATCATCAAAATCTTAGAAATCTATTGTAGAACCAGTTTTGTTCTTACAATCTCTCCCTTTTTGATGATGACAAAACAATTTAATTTAGAGATGAAACATTTTCAGAAAAGAGTCTTAGATCAGTTTTGTAGTGAGCTCCCCCAGAGTTAGATCTGGGAGTTCAGAAGTTCTTACCGGACCTTCCATGGTTTGGTGTTTCTAGTTACTTTCCTGCATATCTTTAAGTCATAATGTTTGCAGAGTTTGAAAGGAATTATATATGTTTTCATCAGAGCTGTTTGTAGTTCTCCTCCTTTTTGTCAGAATCAAAAAGACTTAGCAAAAAACATATGAGCAAAAGATTGATATTAACGGATAGCAATTTACAGAAGCCAGAAACGCAGAAAGCAAACATAGAAGCCGAAAGCAACAAGCAGAGCAGATAAAAGCAACAAGCAAATCATAAAGAACACAGAAAATCCTAAGTGCCTAAGGGTTTGGAGGTGGAGGCATCCTCTGGAGCAGCTAGGTCAGCATGTTTTGAATGTTGACATTGACAAAATCATGTTGGTCTAGTCTGACTCAAACTACCTGTTATTCTTTCTGCAGCTCTTCAAGAGTCTTCAGTACCCGAGGGACGAAGGTGGAGGACTCCCCCTGAGTCAATGCATCGTTTCTGACTCTGGCAGCAGACTCTTCAGCAAGACGAATTGCTTCTTCAGCAGCAACTTTGGCTTTTGCCTCAGCTTCAGCAGCAACAACAGCAACATCAGCTAGAGCTTTGACCTCAGCTTCTTTAATCCTCTGAAGTTCTTCTTGCCTTGCTTTCTCTTTAGCTTCTTTTATTGCCCGCTCCTTAGCTTCTCTGGCTAGACGCTCCTAGAGTATGATCTCAGCGTCTCTGATGAAGTCATTGTGGACTTGTTCAGAGAGGCCTTTCAGCTTGAAGGCTTTAGAGGTCATCCAACTTATCACTCTGTTCCAGTGAGTCCTTACAGTAGAGGGATCATCACTGATGCCAGAGTTGATGGTCAGAGACTTGACCTTGTTAACTAAAGCTTCTGCAAAAACCTTTATTGCTTCCTCAAGGGTCAGAAGGGTGGTTTCTGGTTCAGAGGCTTGGGGTGGAGAAGTGGGGGGGGGGGGGGGGGGGGGGGGGGCTTAAGTTAAGAGTGGGAGTTGGTGGGTCAGCGGAGGTAGTTGGTTGGGGTATTTCAGAGTTGTGTGGTTGGAATGGTTGTGATTCATAGTGGATTGGTTCGGATGGTGGAGGGTCAGAGGTGGTTGTGTTTGGGTTTTCTGTGGGTGGAGAGGTAACTTCTAGTTCAGGGTTAGATTGTGTTGGTTGTTGAGAGGCCAGAGCACGGTGTTGAAGCTGAGCCAGAGTTAGGGAGTGGGGGTCAGAGGGTTCAGTGTTAGATGAAAGGGTGTAGTAAGGTGGGGATTCTGGAGATGATGATGAGGAGGGTGAAGTGGTTTCGTTCAGCATTTCTACTTCTGAAATGGGTAGAGATTTGGTGGCAAGATTGAATTTTTGAGAATGTTGGTTAGATGGTCTAGAGGTTGAGGGAGGAGTTTCAAAGGTTGTGTATATGGGCGAAGGTTGAGGGAGTGAGGAAGCAACTGGTTTAATTATTACAGAAGGAGGGAGAGGTACACACTTACCAGGTGATCCAACCAGAGGTACTGGAGGTCTTGATCCAGATGATTCTCCCAGCTTTGCTCTCTTTACCTGCTTTTACTTCTCAGATGGTTCTCGTGTCCTCTTCATGAAATCTGGAGGAAATTCGGGCAGCCAGTCTAAGGTTAAATCTGAGATGTCTACTCCTTGTTTGTGTAGATCATCTATGTAGTACATGACTACCTCTGGAGGATCGATCTTTGAGAACAGATAGAGTCCATTTGGGATCTTCCTCTGATCTTTAAGAGCTTCCCAGGAGGTGCCCAGAGTTGGTTTGACCCATACTTGATTAATAATGCCCATGCTCTTCAGATTGTGAGCGTTAAGAGGTCTTCCAGTATCTATCATCACGTCTTCCATGAGTCTGAACTGTATCAGATGGTCCACGAGGCCACTTTCAATCAGTACATCAAAAATAAGCCTCCCTAGAGGAATGTAATTTCTTGTCTTCATGTTGTTTCTGGTATCTTACACGGAATCTCTGAGATATTTGAAGAGGAGTGCAGGACGGCAGAGCTTCAGACCCTTGTGAATGCAGTACAGAATGCATTTCTGGTCTGTGTTGATGTAATCTGAGGAATTGGAGGCTGGGCGATGATGGATGGTTCCTAAGATGATCTTCAGCCATACCCGGAGGCTCTGATGCAATTCCTTGTTCTTGGAATGCTTGCCTTCAGCACTCTGTTGAAATATTATGGGGTTTATCTCACGGGACAGATATTTTGCCCTAGGATTGATGTTGTATATGCGTCTTCCTCCAGTCTTCTCCATGCCCAGAAGAGCAGCAATGGATTTTTCTATGATGACCATCTTGATTCCCAGAACATAGGAGACAATGTAGTGATCGTCAGCGTCGGCGAACATCCAGAGTTCTTTTACCAGATTAGTGTAAACTGGGCCATAGAGACGTTGAAAGTAGTTTTCCCAACCTTGCTTCTTCAGTTCATCAGTGAGGTCGACACCATTTCTTCTCATGTTGTCAAAATCCACCAACGTTTCACACAAACTTCTAGCTTGTCAAACGGTGTTGCAAGATGGATATGAGGCTCACGATCAAGAATGTGAGGTTCTTTGTAAATGGGAGTGGAAACGACACCGGTGACTGTTGGGTTTTGATGACTTGAACTAGGAGCTTGCTCATTTGAGTTCCTTTGTTGAGAGAAGTTGTACACAGACTGTTGTTGAGAATCCATGAAGATTGTTGATGAACTAGAGGTGAAAGTTGAAGAACTTGAGTAATCACTGCAGAAATGCCTTGAGAGAGGGAGGAAAACTGAAGGAGAGGGTTAGGAGTGTTTGTGAGTGAAAAGTGTGCATTTGTGAAAAGCAGCGTTTAAATACCCAAATTAGGGCGCATGCAAAACGACACACACAAATGAGTTTAGCACAAAAACAAAGTACACACGTTAGAAGGAGAATGATTACAGCTCATAAATGATGTCTAATCCCAAAATCAACACACTGCTCGAGGAGATCTCAAGAGATTGTTTCTTGATTACTTCTAGACAACTGTCTAGAAGTTCTAAGGTCAGACGCATGATACTTCACGTGTTACTTTATCTGATCTTCAGGAATACCAAAGGGTTGGTTCCTAGAGATTTCTAACTCAGATGACTTCTAACTGGTAGTAGCATCAGAGTCAGATACAGAATCCAACTGTTTACATCAGAGTCTTATTTTGCTATCTCAGAGGCACATTTTATTCAGGACAATTTTGAATGTTTAGATTCTTTAAGATAAAGGAGAATCTATCTTCAGCAAGGGCTTTGGTAAATATGTCAGCCCATTGATGGTCTGTATCAATAAATTTTAACATTACTACCCCTTTCTGAACATAGTCTCTAATGAAATGATGTTTTATTTCTATGTGCTTAGCTCTGGAGTGCAAAATAGGATTCTTACTTAAACATATGGCATCAGTATTGTCACAAAAGATAGGAATGTTACTCTCAAAGATTTGAAGATCCTCTAATTGATTCTTCATCTAGAGCATCTGAGTAGTGCATAATGATGCTGAAATATATTTTGCTTCTGCAGTGGACAAGGCTATGGTTGATTGTCTTTTGCTGGCCCAAGATATCAGATTCTTTCCCAAGAGTTGACAATTTCCAGATGTACTTTTACGTTCCATTATGTCCCCTGCGTAATCTGCATCACAATAACCAGAAAGTCTGTACTCTGATGTTTTCTCATACATCAGGCCCATGTTAGGAGTTCCTTTCAAATATCTGAGTATTCTTTTAACAGCTGTTAAATGAGATTCTCTAGGATCTGATTGGAATCTGGCACAGAGACAAGCACTAAACAAAATATCAGGACGTGTAGCAGTCAGATAGAGCAGAGATCCTATCATACCACGATAGAGCTTCTGATAAACCTTCTGACTAACTTCTTCTTTTTCCAGAATGCAAGTTGGATGCATGGGTGTCTTAGCAGGTTTACATTCCACCATTTCGAATTTCTTCAGAATGTCTTTTATGTATTTACTTTGATGAACATAGGTGGCTTCTAAAGCTTGGTTGATTTGAATTCCTAGAAAGAACTTTAGTTCTTGCATTAAGCTCATTTCAAATTCTGCCTGCATTAGCTCAGAAAATTCTTGACATACAGAGGGGTTAGCTGAACCAAAAATGATGTCATCAACATATATCTGGCATATCATGAGGTCATTATTAATGTTTTTACAGAAGAGTGTAGAGTCAACTTTCCCTTTGATAAAATCATGTTCTAGAAAAAAATTACTTAGTCTTTCATACCAAGCTCTAGGAGCTTGTTTTAGTCCGTATAAAGATTTCTTAAGTTTAAAAACATGTTCTGGACAATTTGAATTTTCAAAACCTGGAGGTTGATTGACATACACTTCTTCTGATATATAGCCATTAAGAAATGCGCTATTGACATCCACTTGATACAGTTTGATAGAATGATTTACAGCAAATGAAACAAGTAAGCGAATAGATTCTAACCTGGCGACTGGGGCAAAGGTTTCATTGTAGTCAATGCCTTCTTGTTGACTGTACCCTTGAGCCACCAGTCAAGCTTTGTTTCTGACGACTTCGCCTTTCTCATTTAGCTTGTTTTTAAACACCCATTTGGTTCCAATAATATGAGTGCCTTTGGGTTTAGGAATAAGATCCCAGACCTCATTCTTTGAGAATTGATCTAGCTCTTCTTGCATGGCTAGAACCCAGTCGTCATCTTGAAGTGCCTCATCACAGGAAGTAAGCTCGATCAGAGATACTAGTCCTAGAGGAGTTTCTTCAGGTACCTTGAAGGTTGACCTAGTTCGGATAGGTTCATCCTTGTTTCCCAGAATCAACTCTTCAGATATATTGGGGCGACTTTTTGATTTCTTTTGGATCGCTGGGGCTTTTGTTCCTTCTGAACTTTGTATATCAGATACTTCTGGTGCTTTGATCTTCTCGTCAGAACCTGCAAGAGTAATCTCCAAATCTGCAAGTTTCTCAACTAGCTTTGACTTTTCAGGGTCAAGCTTATCATCAAATCTGACGTGAATTGATTCTTCCACAATTTTGGTTTCTAAATTGTATAATCTATAGCCTTTAGAGAGTTCTGAGTATCCTAACATAATACCTTTTTGTGCTTTTGAATCAAACTTGTTTAGATGTTCTTTAGTATTTAGAATAAAGCAAGAGCATCCAAAAGGATAAAAATAAGAAATGTTGGGTTTTCTTCCTTTACACAGTTCTTAGGGAGTCTTCTCCAAAATAGGTCTTATGGAGATTCTATTCTGAATATAACATGTTGTATTTACTGCTTCAGCCCAAAAGTGTTTAGCCATATTTGTTTCTTTGATCATGGTTCTGGCCAGCTCTTGGAGTGTCCTATTCTTCCTTTCTACAACTCCATTTTGTTGTGGAGTTCTAGGGCGGGAGAAATCATGGGATATTCCATTAGAGTCAAATAATTCTTCAAAAAAATTATTTTCAAATTCTCCACCATGATCACTTCTGACTCTGATGATTTTAGAGTCAAATTCGTTTTACACTTTGGAACATAAGCTAGTGAATACAGAGTGAGACTCACATTTGTGCTTTAAGAATTTTACCCATGTCCAGAGACTAAAGTCATCAACAATAACTAGTCCATATTTCTTCCCATTGACTGATGTTGTTTTCACAGGATCAAATAAGTCAATGTGAAGAAGTTCCAAAGGCTTAGAGGTAGAAACAATATTTTTCTTTTTAAAAGATGATTTTGAAAATTTTCCTTTCTGACATGCTTCACATAGAGCATCTAAAGAAAACTTCTGCTTGGGTAGACCTCTGACTAACTCGAGTTTATTTAGCTGAGATAACTTTCTCATGCTAATGTGGCCCAAGCGTCTATGCCATACCCATTGCTCTTCATGAACAGACATTAAACATTTTACATTTTATTCTTTTAAATCTGAAAGATTTATTTTATAAATGTTGTTTTTCCTCTTGCCAGTGAATAGGACTGTTCCATTGTTCTGATTTATTGCTTTACATGTTTTTTGATTGAAGATTACATCATACCCGTTATCACTTAATTTACTTATTGATAACATATTATGCATTAATCCTTCTACATAGAGAACATCAGTTATAGAGGGAAGAGTACCATTACCAATAGTTCTGGAGCCTCTGATCCTTCCTTTCTGATTTCCTCCAAACCCTACGAATCCAGCATCTTTAAGTTCCAGGTTTTGGAACATATATTTTCTTCCCGTCATGTGTCGCGAGCATCCAAAGTCCAGGTACCATGACTGGTGTTTTAACTCTGCTGCATAAGATATCTGCAACATAAACAATCTTATCCTTTGGTACCCAGAATCTTTTGGGTCCTTTGTGATTAGTTTTCCTAGAGTTTCTTAACACTTTGGGTTTTCTAGCATTATCAAAGCGTTGTGCTTGTGTATGTGTATAGTGATAGGAAAACGGAGATTTAGGTTTGTCATTAGTAGAAGTCTTATCTTCACTAGGATCATACCCAATTTCTCTTCTATTGTTCTGACTGACCCCATAAATCATGGATGCCATTCTTCTTCTCTCTATCCCATTCTTTAGAAACTTTTGAAAAGATTTTTCATATTCATAAATTACTGTGTTTGAAGTTTGTGGAGCTTGAGATAATGCTTCTTCAAGTTTTGAATATTGTTTATTTGTGGAATCTCTTTCTAATGTCAAAATTCGGTTTTCTATCTTTTAGATCTGAAATTGTTATCTCAAGTTTACCACATTCTTCGAGGGTTTCTTCAAGCACCTCTTTTACAACTTTAAATTTTTGTTTAAGTTTCTGATATGAGTTTAGAGTTTCAGATAGGCATGATTCAAGGTCAGAGCGAGAAAGATCAGAAAATACCTCTTTAGATTCAGATTCTCCATCTGAAGTATTCTTGGAGGTGGTAGCCATGAGTGCCATATTTTCCTGTTCATCAGAGTCTGATTCTCATGAGTCAGATCCACTGTCGTCCCAGGTAGCCATCAGTCCATTTTTGGTTCTGAAGGAACTTTTCTTGAAGTTCTCTTTTCTGGAGCTTTCTTTCTTCAACTTGGGATATTCATTTTTGTAATGACCTGTTTCCTTACATTCATAACAAGTTACATCTTTGTTAGATTTACCTTTTAAAGTTGGTTCTGATCGATCTCTTCTGGATCTTGGTTTTCTGAAGTTATTATTCCTTTTTCTCCAGAGTTGTTTTACTCTTCTGGTTAAAAGGGACAATTCTTCCTCATCGTCAGGATCTTCTTTTTCAGAGTCATCAATGCCTTCTTCTTCAGCCCGGAAGGCTTTGTTTCTATCAGACTTGCGCCTTTCTGATCTGGACTTTAGTGCTACATACTTGATCTTCTTCTGAGGCTCATCTTCCTCCAGTTCTATCTCGTGACTTCTGAGTGAACTGACGAGTTCTTCAAGGCTGATGTTGTTCAGATCCTTTGATAGTTTTAAGGTTGTGACCATAGGTCTCTATTTCTTTGGCAAGCTTCTGACGATCTTCTTGACATGGTCCGCAGTTGTATATCCTTTATCTAGCACTTTAAGTCCTGCAATTAAAGTTTAGAATCTAGAAAACATTAACTCTACAACTTCATTATCCTCTATTTTGAAGGCTTCATATTTCTGGATTAGAGCCAGAGCCTTTGTTTCTTTGACTTGAGAGTTTCCTTTGTGAGTCATCCTCAGGGAGTCAAATATTTCTTTAGTTGTTTCCCTGTTGGTGATTTTTTCATACTCATTGTAGGAAATAGCATTGAGAAGTATCGTTCTGGCTTTGTGATGATTCTTGAATTCACGCTTCTGATCATCTGACATTTTTCTTCTGGGAATAGCAACTCCAGCATCTGTTACAGGTGGTATGTAGCCAATTGTGACAATGTCCCAGAGATCAGTGTCGTAGCCCAGAAAGAAACTTTCAATTATGTCTTTCTAATAATCGAATTTCTCTCCATCAAAGACTGGAGGTTTAGCGTTGTAACTATCTCTTTCATTGGTGTTGGCCATAGTTTTTCTCGTTTTGAATCTCTCTACACTATTAAGTGTTTGATTAGAAAATCAATAACAGAGCCGAAGCTCTGATACCAACTGAAGGTGAGAAAAACAAGAAAGGGGGTTTGAATTGTTTTGGAAATAAAAGCTTTTCCAAAGAATAAGAACACACAGAATTTTATACTGGTTCGCTTAGAAAACAAAGCTACTCCAGTCCACCCGGCCAAGGTGATTTCGCCTTCAAAAAGGACTTAGTCCACTAATCTTGAAAGATTACACAACCAATCGTCTAAGAGAATAATCTCTTAGCCCTCTCAAGTATACAGACTGCGCAAAGTCACTTGAGGAACAAAAATAATTTAAGCAAAATAGATTTGTAATGTAAGGTGCTTCTAAGAGTAAGTAAGTATTGCAACAAAGTATTAGAACAAGAGTTTTTCACGTAAGAGCAACAGCTCGTGAAAAAAAATGAGAGAGAATATGAATGAATTTTCTGTGCGTTGCAGGTGTGTCTCTCAGTGAGGTAGACTGTCCTTTATATAGTAGTGAGAAGGACCGTTGGAGTGATGACAGAATCTTGGTCTTTGATGAGTATTCAATGTCATTACTTTTGTGTTTCTTGCTATAACCATTTTGTCTGCCGTTTCAGTTCTTCCTAAAAATATTTCCTTTCCATAGTGAGAATTATTTCCGTTACGCTTTCTGGACTTGGTGAGTCTTCATCAGAGTCTTGTTGTACCGGAGTTATTCTTCAGAGGGTGATCACGTCTGAATTCATCAGAGCTTCTCAGAGTACTAGTCTTCTTGATCATCAGAGTCTAGGACCAGTAATTTGTTGGAGCTTCTGATTCTTTTTGCTGTCTTTCTTTGATCAAAATCAGAACTTCTTGGACGTACTTCTTCCTTAGCGGCGTCTGATTCTCTAGCACTTTGTATCTGACAAGTGTTTGTATCTGATAAGAGATCAGAATCCTTCGTTACTGTTCAGAGTCCTGCATGAATGTTTAGAGTCCTGCATACTAAGAAAAAATCTCGTTAGAGTGCCATTTTTTGTTTCATCCTTTGTTATCATCAAAATCTTAGAAACTATTGTAAAACCAGTTTTGTTCTTACAACCTAACCCTAATCTAACAAACCCTAACTACAAACAAAATAACCCTAACCATATTTCATAACCCAAAAGAACCCTAGGGATGAACCCTAATAATGTTCATCACTAACCTATGAACCATAACCCTAATTTTCAAGAAAACCTTTAAATCAAACCTAAACCCAACATAAACAACAATAAACCATAAATCGTAACCTCCCTGCCCATAGTCGAGCATCATAAACAATAAACCAAACCAAGAATTCAAAGCCCTAAATTCTCTTAAACCTTAACTGCAATCATCACAACATAATGTCGAAAGCGAACAACAACATAAAACACGAGCAAGCAACAACGAAGAATAAATAGAGGTCAAGATCCACCAACCTACAGAGACGAGGATCTCTCTAGTAAGGTAAAATTTTAATCTCTCTGATTCCGTTTTTCTTTTTATTTATCTTTACTTTTATAGTTCCCTTCTTCTCTTCTTTTGTTTGCGAGGTGTACTGGTGGAGGATAAACTCAGATGCTAGGGTTTCTATGTAAAACCCTAAGTATTGAATTTCAAGAGCTCTGGGGAGGATTTCGGATTTGCAGCAACAACTTTAGGGTTTAATATCTTTTTTTATTTTTCTTAATTATGATTATTCTTAGTCTTTTTATAGGTTAAATTTAGGGTTAGAGTTTTAATTAGATAGTTTGAGTTAGGAAGTTTGTAATTCTGATTGATTGTAATTGATTCAGATTGAGATTTGATTAGATTTTGGGTTTTGAAGTTTGATGTGTATGAACCATTCTCTTTGTAATTTGAACCGTGTAATGTATCTTATGAATGAAATTGGAATACTTTGATTGAATTCAAAAATTTCAAGTTTTGATCTTTTTATGGTTACAATTTACACGTAGGTTAGCGTTTCTAGAGATTAGGGGGAATTGGGGATGGATTCGGGTCATGGACATGATTTGGTGGAGTGGTGGACTCGGGTCTTGCGTGACCCAATTGAGTTTAGACTTGGGTTGACCTTTGGATCCACCGAACTTGGGCTTTGGTCAACCTTTGACTAGCCCAATCTTAATAATAATAATCTGATAAAAACCTCTAATTACATTTAAACTAATTAATTCATTTATAATAATATTAATTAATATCTTAACAACACTAATTAGTTTAATAATCAATTTTAACTAAATAAATCCCTAATCTAAATATAAATTGACCATGTTTATTTACTTACTTATAAATTTGGATTATGTAATAATAATATTGATCAATATATTTAATAAAACTAAATATTAATAAAACTAAGCTAAATTAATTATTAACCCTCTAATTGCTAATAATATACCATCTAAAATAATAATAACCCTAACTAATTCTAGGAAAAAAATAGTTATCAGTTAATCGAGACGGATCGGGAAAAAGTTAAAATGGTCCTCATTTGACTTTTTAAGTCATTGGGGCTGACCAAATGACTTGTACCAGTTGTGGACGTGTTAGTGACCTAAACCTTAGGTTATAAGAAAAGTGGTCAAAATTTAGGGTACAACATGTATGTTGGGGAGAATAATGCATCATGTTGTACGTAATTTGGTCCAATTTTGATGTGCTTTGGTCTGATGGTGTGGATTCAGGACCGAGTAGCTGGTTTCAGATGGGAAACAATAGAGCATTACTTATGGTGATAATATTGATTTGGTGTGATATGGTTCTAAGGTGGGAATTCAGGAGCGAGATGGACATGTGTTGTCCATAATGGTACCACATGTATTGTTGAGTCATGATGTCGAGTACATTTAATTCATTGTTGCATATGTATTGAATGACTATGTTGATATTGGTGCTTGAGAATACTTTTTTGGTGTATGCAAAATAATTGTGTTGAATAATTGTTGATGTTTGTTTAGGGCACCCTTACATACTTTTGCACCATTAGATATTATAAGCGTATTCACACCCCTTTTTTTGTATGGTTTTGTGCTCATTCTTGAGGTACAAACGAGCAGGTAAATGAGTAGCTGCTTAGAAGTTGAAAGATGACGTTGAGGTTGTTCTTTTTTCCCCAGTTTTACACAATTATTTGGATTTTGTTGCTTTGATCTATAACACTGGGCAGGAGAACATTTCTTGTTAGTTATTATAATTCTGATGTTGTTGATGCGAGTATTTAGATTTTCAACTCATTATACTATGTGATATCATATGTTTTAATTATTACTTGTTTTATCTAACCCGTGTTACAGAGCAGGTTTATGTTGTGTTTGAGTGACACCCTATGTGTAATGTTGGTTTATTTTTGTATTTTTCTGTGTTTGAGTTGTTAGGGTGTTACATAGTTATATCAAAGTAGGTCGGTCCATCTGACCAGGCTTTTTACATGTTAGTTGTTCCCTTGTAGGCGACGAGTGTGTGAATAATGTCGATGTGTTGCTTCTTCTAATGTTTGTAAGCTGACGTGGAGAGTAATGGATACGACAAATGATCGTGATATTCTTGATGCTTTAGAGTCGGTGGCTCAGGCGCTGAATGGTTAGTACAATCAGGCCGGTGATGACTTTCGTGGATTTGGTAAGTTTAAGAGAAACGATCTGCCAAAGTTCATGGGAAGATAAGATCCTTAGGGTACACAGACGTTGCTCAGAGAGATTGAGAATATCTTTTGAGTGATGGCTTTCAGTGAAGTTCAGAAGGTGCAGTTCGGTACTCACATGTTATCAAAAGAGGCTGAAGACTGGTGGATAATATGTGCCAGAGATTGGAGGATGTTGGTACTTAAATTACTTCGGTTGTGTTCCGAGTATACTTTCTAGATAAGTACTTTCATGAGGATGTACGCAATGAGAAGGAAATCGAGTTCCACTAGCTTAAGAAGGGAAATATGATTGTTGTTGAATATGTTGCTAAGTTCGAAGAGCTAGTGAAGTTTGTCCACACTATAATAGTGTGGTTTGTTAGGGACCAATTAGTACTACTTTTTATACCATTTTATTGGTCCCTTTTACCAAGTTTTGATGTAATTACACACTTTTATCCTCACTATTTTGTATAAATGCAATTAGGTTTAATTTATTTTTTGTTTTGAATAGTTATTTCACATTTTTTGTTAGTTGTGTAGAATTGTGGATAAGAAAGACATTGGATTGCAACACTACATTTTGGAGGAAGCTTGCCAAACAAGGAAGCTGGAGAAGCAACAGTTCGCGCCGCGAACTTCCTTCGCGCCGCGAAGGCTGCGAATCCAGCAAGCTGACTGAGGGTCAAAAGTGCTGTTGTGCAGGAAAAGTTAATTGCCATTTTGATGTCTGCCTGGGAATTGCTTTTCTGCTTTAGATGACAATGTCCAATTAGGGAAATGTCAACCTTTTTTTGTTAGAGACAAAATACATTAACCTAGGGCATTGAAACATATTATTGATTATCATTAAAACATTGTTCTAGAGAGTTTTTGGGAAGGGAGAAAAACAGAGTTTTTCTGCTTAAACTTTCTGCTTTGTAACAATGATGATGAGGAGCTAAACTCCCTTTTGTCAAGATTGGAGGTAGTAGCTATTCTCATTTGTTTATGTATTCACTTTGATTTATATATTTGAGAAAGATTGTTGATGTATTAAATACTGTTTTTGCTTTACTTTGAAAACCAGATTTGAGTAGTTGTCGAGAGAGATTACTTGAGTTTAGACATAAAACAAATTTTCAAGTAGTGAATAAGTTGTAGAGATAGATTTATTCATTACTCTTCTTTGGTATTAAACATTAAAGATTGCTATATTGATAGTTAGGTGGAGAGATCGTCTAAGGATCAATATAGTGATTATCACGATATCATTTAGACATAAATGACTTTGAGAGGATACTTGAACATCATCAATAATCTTGAATCTATTTATTTATCATAAGGAATGATAAACATTTGAAATAGTGAACTCCAATCTTGCCAAGCTTTTATATTTGACTAAAACCATTTCATAGTTTTTGTTAACATTCACTCACAAAATATTTTTCCAAACAAAACAACCCTGTTACTTTCTAAACTTATAACATTTGAATTATAGAACGGCGGTAATATTACCCAATCTCTGTGGATACGATATAAAAATATTTGCCGAAGATATACTTTTCAACAAATTGGCGCCGTTGCCGGGGATTGGTGTCGATATTACAAGCATTGCAATAATTTTTTGTTTTTAAGTTGTGTTATATTTATTACTATACCTCTTTTGTTTCACTTGGTTTGTTAGTTTTGTAGATTCTAGTGTATGCGAGGAAAAGTAACCGAGGAGCAACTTCAATTCGATCCTGAAATTGAAAGAACACTTCGGAAGCTCAATAGCAAAACACGAAGAAGAAGGAAACTAGCCGAAGAGAGGAACCGGAGAGAAGAAGCATCTACTTCCGCACTTGTTCCAATTGAAGAAGTGGTTGTAGAGGCTTGTGACGGAAACATGGCGGATGACAATCGTACCGAGATGTCCGCCAATAGTCCAAGAAGAAATGCTCAATTTGCCCGTGGAGGAAGAAATACGTAGATGAAGACCGGGATCCTCCAACTTCTCTATGCAAATCCATTCACCGGAATGGGTCATGAAGATCCGTATACCCATCTCATCAAATTTTATGAGATTTCGGGGTCTACGGGAATAGATGAAACGGGAGAAGAGGCACTATTCAAGAGGATGTTCCCACACTCCTTAGTGGGAAAGGTAAAAGAGTGGTACCTTGATCAAGCACCGAGAGTGATGACGGATTGGAATTTACTAGAGGAAAAATTCCTAGAAAGATATTTCCCTCAATCCCGATTCATGGAAGCCAAAACGGCTATTGCGGTATTCACTCAAGGAGGCAATGAGTCTCTAAATGACGCTTGGGAAAGATTCAAATCAATGTTGAGAAAATGCAAGGGGCATGGTTTTGATGAGCTCACTCAAATCCATATTTTTTTAAATGGGCTCCAATCAACTCACAAGACACTTCTGGACGCCACCGCGGGTGGCTCGCTTATGTCAAAAACTGCGGAAGAAGCTAAAGTCATTATTGAACGGATGGCCCTCAATGATCATCAAGGTCAACATGATCGTAGCCCTTCACAACGTAAGCCGGGAGTTCTTGAGTTAAATACTAATGATGCCATCCTTGCTCAAAACAAGCTACTCTCTCAACAAGTGGAGCTTCTCACTCAACAAATGGCCAAGCTTCCACAGCAAATAAAAGAGATTCAAGGGATTCAAGTTCAGCATCAAGTAGCATGTTGCGAATTGTGTCAAGGGGATCACCCTACTGGTTTTTGTCCTCCACCCCAAGAAGAAGTGAGTTATGTGAACAATCAAAATCAGGGCTATCAAAGACAACAGCCTAACAATCAAGGCTACCAACCAAGAAACAATCAAGGCTATCAACCGTCAAGGTTCAACAATCAGAATTTTCAGCAGCAAAGTCCTTACCAACATTCAAACTCTCAAGGACAGCAGTCGCAAGGAGGAAATTCCAAGCTAGAAGACACTCTTCAACAATTCATGCAAGCTTCCATGGCAAATCAGAAGAGTAACGAAGCAGCATTTAAAAATCTGGAAAATCAAGTAGGCCAACTCGCGAAGCAACTGTCGGAACAAAACGCAGGACCATCTTTCTCTGCTAACACTCAACCGAATCCAAAGGAACACTGCAAAGCAATTGTCACAAGGAGTGGTAAAGAGTTAGTAAGTGAAAAAGGTGAAGAAATTGTAGAAGAGAACATCACTGATGGGATGCTGGAAGAAAAAGACACAGTTGGTGAAAGGGAAAATGCTTCTGGAAATGCTCAGTTCGCGCCGCGAACCACCTTCGCGCCGCGAAAAGAGCAGGTTTTGCCAACTGATCAGCAGACTGACTTAGAGGGGAAAAAGGATGTTGAATCAAAGAAGAAGAAGAAATCTGAGAAAGGGGTGAGCGTCGTTCCAACCCAACATCTACCCTACCCACATGCTCCATCAAGGAAGGACAATGCTAGGCATTATGCACGGTTCATGGACATCTTCAAGCAACTCCAAATCAACATTCCATTTGTTTATGCATTAGAACAAATGCCACGGTATGCTAAATTTATGAAGGACATTCTTACCAAGAAAAGGCGACACGTGGAAGATGAGACCATATTTCTTGATGCACGGTGTAGCGCCATCATCCAGAAGACTCTACCAAGGAAGGAGTCTGATCCGGGCCGGGTTGTTTTACCGGTAACCATTGGAAGCACATACGTTGGAAATGGGTTGATTGACTTGGGCTATAGTATAAATTTAATCCCCCTCTCCATTGTAAAAAGATTGGGGAATGTTGAGATTAAATCGACGAGAATGACTCTGCAACTAGCCGACAAGTCCACCACCTCACCATACGGAATTGCTCAAGACATGCTTGTGAAAGTGGACAAGTTTTTGTTTCCGGTGGATTTTGTAATAGTAGAGATGGATGAGGACCGTGATGTACCCCTAATTCTTGGAAGACCTTTTATGAAAACAGCTCGGATGATGATCGACATAGATGATGGGCTAATGAAGGTACGAGTGCAAGATGAAGAGGTGACTTTTAATCTTTTCGAAGCTATGAAGCATCCAACCGATAAGCATGATTCCTTCCGAATCGATGCAATTGAAGAGGAAGTAGTGGAGGTCGCGAACCAAATTCATATCTCTAATCCTCTAGAAAGATCCCTTATCGGAGCATACAACGTGTTAACCGACAATGAGGAACGAGAGATTGAAGCAATGTTGCATGAGCTAGAATCTTGTGGTGAGCTGGCCTATCAAGAAGAATTAAAGGAAGATTTGGATACAAAGAAGAAAACGGAAGAGCAAAAGTTAGAGTTGAAAATGATTCCGTCGCACTTGAAGTATGTGTTTCTTGGAAACGAGTGTACTAAACCCGTGATTATAAGCAACACATTGTCCACGCAAGAGGAAGACAAGTTGATTCAAGTATTGAAAAAGAACCAAGGTGCGATAGGGTGGGTGTTATCCGATTTGAAGGGTATTAGTCCGGCCTATTGCATGCACAAGATCATGATGGAGGAAAATTTCAAACCAATTGCGCAACCTCAGAGGCGTCTGAATCCATCAATGAAAGAGGTGGTCCGGAAAGAAGTTGTCAAACTATTAGAAGCCGGAATGATTTATCCTATATCTGATAGTGCATGGGTGAGTCCGGTACAAGTGGTCCCCAAGAAAGGCGGAATGACGGTGATTAAAAATGATAAAAATGAGTTGATTCCGACGAGAACAGTGACAGGGTGGAGAATGTGTATCGACTATAGAAGGTTGAACCAAGCCACAAGGAAAGATCATTTCCCACTACCCTTCATGGATCAAATGTTGGAGAGGCTCGCCGGCAAAAATTTCTACTGTTTCTTGGACGGATATTCGGGGTATAATCAAATTTCAGTAAACCCGGCAGACCATGAGAAGACAGCTTTTACGTGTCCTTTTGGCATCTTTGCCTACCGAAGAATGCCTTTTGGATTATGTAATGCACCGGCCACATTTCAACGGTGTATGCAAGCTATATTTTCAGACTTGATAGAAGAATGCATTGAGGTGTTCATGGATGATTTTTTTGTTTATGGATCATCTTTTGAAATGTGCTTAAAGCACCTTGATGTAGTTCTGGGGAGATGCGTGGAGACCAACCTAGTGCTCAACTGGGAAAAATGCAATTTTATGGTCACTGAGGGTATAGTACTTGGTCACAAGATTTCTTCTGAAGGGCTAGAGGTGGACAAGGCCAAGGTGGAGGTTATTGAGAAATTGCCACCTCCAACTAACATTAAAGGGATAAGAAGCTTTCTAGGACATGCCGGTTTCTACCGGAGATTCATACAAGATTTTTCAAAGATCGCAAAGCCATTGAGCAATTTGCTCAACAAAGGTACGCCTTTTCTTTTTGATGAATCATGTCTTAAAGCTTTCTTAGATTTGAAAGAAAAGTTGGTCACCGCACCAATAATCGTAGCACCAAACTGGAACCTTGATTTTGAACTCATGTGTGATGCTAGCGATTATGCAGTTGGTGCGGTGTTAGGACAAAGAAGCGATAAAGTTTTCCATGCCATACACTATGCTAGTAAAGTGTTGAATGACGCACAAGTTAATTATGCAACAACTGAAAAGTAATTACTAGCCATAGTATATGCATTGGAAAAATTTAGAGCTTACTTGATTGGTTCAAAAGTTGTAATCTACACTGACCACTCGGCGATAAAATATCTGCTTACCAAGCCGGATTCAAAACAAAGGCTTATTCGTTGGATCCTTTTATTACAAGAGTTTGATTTAGAGATTCGGGATAAAAAAGGTTCCGAGAACTTGGTGGCAGATCATTTGTCTCGTTTGGTCAATGTAGAAATTACAAACAAAGAAGAAGAGGTGAGAGAAGAATTTCCAGACGAAAAACTCTATGCAATTCAAGTGAGGCCTTGGTTTGCTTATTTTGCTAACTACAAAGCAACTGGTTTAACACCGGAAGACCTCACTTGCAATCAAAGAAGGAAATTCTTAGCTGATTCAAAATATTATGTCTGGGATGACCCTTATCTGTTTAAAGTAGGAGCAGACAATATTTTGAGAAGGTGTGTAACCATTGAGGAATCAAGAGACATTCTTTGGCACTGTCACAACTCTCCGTATGGAGGTCACTATAGTGGTTTGAGAACAGCCACTAAAGTACTCCAATCGGGTTTTTATTGGCCATCTTTATTCAAAGATGTGCACGAACATGCGAAGAGTTGTGATGCATGCCAACGGAGTGGAGGAATAGGAAAACGGGATGAAATGCCTCTAACCAACATGCTCGAAGTGGAAGTTTTTTATTGTTGGGGTATTGATTTCGTTGGCCCATTCCCCTCCTCCTTCTCCAATGAGTACATACTAGTAGCTGTCGATTATGTTTCGAAGTGGGTGGAAGCAATTGCCTCACCTAAGGCCGATGCCAAGACTGTGATTAAATTTTTAAAGAAGAACATATTTTCACGTTTTGGTGTACCTAGAGTGTTGGTAAGTGATGGAGGCTCACACTTTTGCAATACACCCTTAGAAAAAGTTCTGCAACATTATGGTGTAAAGCACAAGGTGACCACTCCCTACCACCCACAAGCGAACGGTCAAACTGAGGTTTCAAACCGGGAAGTCAAACGGATCCTTGAGAAAACAGTCTCAAATTCAAGAAAAGATTGGTCCTTAAAACTGGATGAGGCTTTGTGGGCGTATCGTACTGCCTACAAAGCACCTATTGGGCTGACTCCGTTTCAAATGGTGTATGGGAAGACTTGTCATCTTCCAGTGGAAATGGAGCATAGAGCATTATGGGCTCTTAAGTTCTTGAACTTCGACTCCACTCTAGCTGGAGAAAGAAGGAAAGGTCAACTCCATGAATTGGAGGAATTAAGGAATGATGCATACCATTCTAATAAGCTGTACAAGGAAAAGGTAAAGGCATACCATGATGGAAAGGTCCGCCATAAGGAGTTTCATGCTGGACAGATGGTATTGCTCTTTAACTCAAGGTTGAAGTTGTTTCCGGGTAAGTTGAAGTCAAAATGGTCAGGACCATTTGTTGTCAAGGAAGTACAGAATTATGGAGACATTGTGATAGAAGACCCAAAGTCTCAAGAAAGCTGGACTGTCAATGGTCAAAGACTGAAAGTCTATCATAGCGGTGACATAAACCGTGATGTGTGTGTCCTGTCATTATCTGGATCAGGCTAATCGAGGTACCGTCGAGCTCTTAACGACGTTAAACAAAGCGCTTGTTGGGAGGCAACCCAACGTTGTTAGTTTGCATTTTAATTTTCTCTGTTCTGTGATTTTTAGCTCTGTTAAAGTTTTAGAATGTTTAAGTTCTGTTTTTTTGCAGTTCGCGCCGCGACCTCCTGTTCGCGCCGCGAACTGAATGAATAATTTGAGTGGGTTCTATTTTTTGCAGTTCGCGCCGCGACCCCTGTTCGCGCCGCAAACTGAATGAAAAATTTTAAGTAGTTCTGTTTTCTGCTGTTCGCGCCGCGAACACTGTTCGCCCCGCGAACTTTGCGTGACAGAATTACTTAAATGTTGTTTAGGTCATTTCTTTTTCATTTCAAACACTTCTCATTTCAAACCACTTTGCCGCGCTTTCACCCCACTCTCAAAAACCCACCAAATCTTAAGATTCTTTCATTTCCATTGTGAAAAATCTTCATCTTTTGGCAAGCATTAGCGATTCATAAGGTATTTGCTCTTCAATTTCTCTTTTCCAATCCCTCTTTAGGTTTTTCATTAGGGTTGGTTAGAAATCCAATTTTTCTGTTGATTACCACTTGAAATAGTTTTGCATGTTTGATTTAGAAGAGGATTAGGGTAGAATTGAGAACTTTGGCTGATTGGGAGTAGTTTAATCCCTCAATGGTGGAACCCTAGGAAGCTTTGGGGATTTCCTGAATTCGCAGAGTTCGCGCCGCGAACTGTGAATTCCAGCACCATATTTTTTTTGTTTTAATTGTTGCTAATGCTGTCCATATTTGTTCTGTGGTTGTTCTGGTGTTGATTGCAGATGTCCAAGAGAACTAAAACCATGGCACCTCCTCAAGCACGTTCATTCAGGAAGTTCATTAGTGATGAACACGAGGCACGATTTGAGAGCCTCGTCAAGAGAACCATTTTGCCTGAAAGGTTTATTCGGCTAGCTCCAACCGGGGTGTATCATAGTGTGGTTGCGGTTTTTGAACGACGAAAATGGATGAAGTTATGCGAACCGGAAGCCGCAATCAACTACGACATTGTTCGAGAATTTTATGCGAATGCTATGCATCGCGAGGAGGGTACGGCTTTCATTTACCGATCCAGGGTAAGGGGGAAGATCGTCTCCTTTGGAAGGGATGATATTAATGCTTATCTGGGTAATCCCTTAATTCTCGGAGAGGGAGAGTGTTGCGAGTATGGTACAATGGAGGCGGCTAACAGGTGGAATCTTGATGCGGTTAATACTACCCTATGCATCCGAGGGAAATCCTACGAAGTGAATGACCAAGGACATCCGAAATTGTGGAAAAGGGAAAATTTCAATTTGGGGGCTAGGGCTTTCTTGGTGCTACTGTTGACTAATATCAGACCAAGAAGCCACACCACCACAATTCCTATGGATGTAGGGTGTCTCTTGTACTGCATCATGGTAGGGAAGTCTGTGGATGTCGCAGCCATCATTGCAGGAGAAATGAGGAAAATGGTTTTAAGCGGGACAAATTTCGGTGGCAAAGCTGGTGTACTCGCATATCCAGGACTTATCATGGGACTGTGCCGTCAGGCAAATGTCCCCATCCCTGAGGAAGTACACTTTTCGATCACCAGTGTGATAAATGACTCATACCTGAACAGGTTTCTGCAAAACCCAAATGATAAGACTGATGCACCCGATACTTCTTCATCCAGAGCCCGAGCCAGACCCCGACCTCAACCTCAACCTCAACCTCACACCACCCCAGGTTTTGATCAGATGGCGTTTGCCAACTACTGCTGCGAGAACTTTGAGGCCTCCAGGAGGTCTCAATCATTTCTTTTCGATGCCATGCAGTAGCAGTTCCAGAACACGTTTCTGGCGCCAGAGGCCCGAACTTTTCCTTCGCAAGCTGACTATGCAGCTTATGCTAATTGGCTTGAGGGCAGGCCAAATTTTATGGGGGGTGCAGGAGGTAGTGCTGACCCAAATGTGGAGATGGAAGATGTGCTCGGAAATGTAGGTGGTGATGAAGAGGAGGAGGATTGAAAATGTGGAGATTTGAGAGTTGTTGTAGTTTTGAAGTTTCTTTTTACTAATTCTGTTTTTGTTTTTGGGAATTTGTAATGTACTTTTGGGGTGGCTCTAGTTCACCATAACTTTATTTTGGCACTTTATTTTTGTTAGTATTTTGACAATTGCATGAATGCTAGTTGAGATTTAAGTGTGTTTTGATTAAATTGTGGTTTACCAACATTTTTGTTTAATTGTTCTTATTCTTAAGTTAAGCTTTAAGCAACCGAGAAATGATCGCAAAGAGAGAAGCATAGGACACTTCGAATGGTGATGATAAGAATTAGTGTCGGCATTTCAAGGTACACTTTATCGCTTTCTAGACTTAACATGAGTAGTTTGATGGTGTGTGCAAATTTTAATTCATAATTTCATTGAAATATATGTCAGTTTTGAATCAAAATAGGACTTAACCATTTGTGAGGAGACTTTCCATTGTACACGAAAAAGCGGGAAACCGAGCATTATTTTAACTCATTCTTATCATGCTAAATCATGAATCAATCTATTTTTGTGTGAAAATTTTGAAAATGATAGAGGCATTGTTTGTGAGAAAAACCACTTGACCAAAAAGTTTGAATCAATTAACCTTGTGAGGAATAATCCTTAGTTAACCCCCTTTGAGCTTATTTTAGGATTCATTTGATTGATCATTGTAAAATCAATTGAAAATTTTGGAATAAATGAATCCTAATTTCTTTCGTATCAATTGAAACCTAAACCGAGTTGTTTAAAAAATTTTGCCTTTTGCTTATGTCTAAGTAGGGAGCATTATTGAATACATTTGGTTTTGGAATCTAAGTTGGGGAGAGTAAAAGTAGAAAGAAGTGATTAGAAACTTGGAAAAGTGAGTTTTTATGAAAGGGTGAAAATTTGAAAAGAAACAAGAAAAAGAAAACACCCTTGAAGCCATAGAGCAAAAAAAAAAAAAAAATAGGGATCAAAGAAAAGGAAATTGTGTAGAGTTGAATGTTTGGGAATGCTCCCTAGGATAGGCAACTTTGTTGAATTCTCTTAATCATATCCTTTCTTGTAACCTAAGCCACATTACAACCTTTGAAAGACCTCTTGATTCTCATTTTTCACATGATTTGGTATTTGTTGTGATAACTGCATGATTTGAGTTGTTGTTGATTTAATTGCTTGGATGAGTGAAAGAACCCTTCATGTTATTCATCATTATTATGATGTGTGTGTAAGTTTGATTCAATTTTGACATATTTGGCTTTGAATTCCTTGGAATGATTTTTGCACCTTACCATCTCCCTTATTCATGTTTTGTCTAGAATTGAGATAGGTGAATTGAGAAGAGGCCAAACACTTTTGAACCATTTGAATGTCCTTGATAAATTCTTGTTTAAATCTTTTGTATCATGACTTTGGTCGTAAGGGTGGAAACTTTTGTTTAGGGACAAACAAAATGCTAAGTTGGGGAGAGTTGTTAGGGACCAATTAGTACTACTTTTTATACCATTTTATTGGTCCCTTTTACCAAGTTTTGATGTAATTACACACTTTTATCCTCACTATTTTGTATAAATGCAATTAGGTTTAATTTATTTTTTGTTTTGAATAGTTATTTCACATTTTTTGTTAGTTGTGTAGAATTGTGGATAAGAAAGACCTTGGATTGCAACACTACATTTTGGAGGAAGCTTGCCAAACAAGGAAGCTGGAGAAGCAACAGTTCGCGCCGCGAAGGCTGCGAATCCAGCAAGCTGACTGAGGGTCAAAAGTGCTGTTGTGCAGGAAAAGTTAATTGCCATTTTGATGTCTGCCTGGGAATTGCTTTTCTGCTTTAGATGACAATGTCCAATTAGGGAAATGTCAACCTTTTTTTGTTAGAGACAAAATACATTAACCTAGGGCATTGAAACATATTATTGATTATCATTAAAACATTGTTCTAGAGAGTTTTTGGGAAGGGAGAAAAACAGAGTTTTTCTGCTTAAACTTTCTGCTTTGTAACAATGATGATGAGGAGCTAAACTCCCTTTTGTCAAGATTGGAGGTAGTAGCTATTCTCATTTGTTTATGTATTCACTTTGATTTATATATTTGAGAAAGATTGTTGATGTATTAAATACTGTTTTTGCTTTACTTTGAAAACCAGATTTGAGTAGTTGTCGAGAGAGATTACTTGAGTTTAGACATAAAACAAAATTTCAAGTAGTGAATAAGTTGTAGAGATAGATTTATTCATTACTCTTCTTTGGAATTAAACATTAAAGATTGCTATATTGATAGTTAGGTGGAGAGATCGTCTAAGGATCAATATAGTGATTATCACGATATCATTTAGACATAAATGACTTTGAGAGGATACTTGAACATCATCAATAATCTTGAATCTATTTATTTATCATAAGGAATCATAAACATTTGAAATAGTGAATTCCAATCTTGCCAAGCTTTTATATTTGACTAAAACCATTTCATAGTTTTTGTTAACATTCACTCACAAAATATTTTTCCAAACAAAACAACCCTGTTACTTTCTAAACTTATAACATTTGAATTATAGAACGGCGGTAATATTACCCAATCTCTGTGGATACGATATAAAAATATTTGCCGAAGATATACTTTTCAACATGGTTGCTAAGGGGTCGACGTGCATCAAGTTTGAAAGCGGACTGCATCCTGAGATCAAACAGGATGTTGGTTACCAGGAGATTCGCCGATTTCCTATGCTGGTGAATAAGTATAGGATATATGATGAGGACATCATGGCTCGTTTTGTTCACTATAAGAGTCTTAGTGAGAAGAAAGGGAAGAATCAGTATCATAGCAAGTCGTATAATGCCTCGACTGATAAAGGGAAGCATAGAGCTTCAAATGAGAAAAAGCTAAGTATGGGAGACACTTCCACTTCTATTAAGTGTGGAAAGTTAGGCCACCATGCTAATGAATGCAAGAATAAGTTGCTAAGGTGCTTCAAATGTAGGAAACCACGTCACCATATTTCCGATTGCAAGAATGATGGGCCGACTTGTTATAACTGTGACGAACAAGGTCACATTTTACTAATTATCAGAAGTCAAAGAAGGTTTAGTCTGGAGGGAAAGTTTTTTGTTTGAATGAGTCAGAGACTACTGGCTCAGATAAATTGATTCGAGGTACGTGTTTTGTTAATAGTATTTCGTTGATTGCTATTATTCACACGGGTGCAATACATTCTTTTATTTTTCTTGATTGTGCCGAGAGATTGGGTTTGAAATTGTCGGCTATGGTTGGGAATATGGTTATCGATACCCGAACTAATGGTTTGGTGACGATGTCGTGGGTATGGTTGAATTTTCCACTAAAGATCTACGGTAAGAGTTTTGGATGGTAAATTTTGTCAATGTTAGGGATGGGAATCATTCTATTAGAATTTAATTTATATATATATATATATATATATATATATATATATATATGAGTCAGGATTAAATGACACCAAAGTGTCAAACTTAGTAACATGACACCTCACCAAACATCTGTATAACAAAATCTACCGTTTCATTAAAAACTATTATCGTATAGATCATCCCTATAAAATTTAACATCAATTGAAAATCATTTGATATTTAACGAGATGCATAAAAATTAACGTCTTACAAAATTTTAACAAAACCGTTAATATTAATATTTCTCTTTAACATATCAAATGATTTTCGAATGATGTTAAATTTTATAAAGATAATCTATATGATAATACATTTCAATTCAACGGTTAATTTTGTTATACGAATATGCAGTACAGAGTTATCGGAGATGTCATGTTACTAAGTTTGACACCTTAATATCATTGGATCCTGACTCCATACAGGGTCGTCCTTTTCCATGTGCAGCATGTGCTGCAACACTGGGGCCCAGATTTTTTGGGGGCCTAATTTTTTTGTAACTACAAAGGTAATAGATTTTACACCTATTTTTTCAAAAGTTGGTGTAAAATCATAATTTGTTTTCAAGAATTTATAATTTTATATCGGTTTTTTAAAAAACAGGTATAAAATCATAATTATTAAAATTGATTTTTTTTTAATTTAGACCTATTTTTTAAATTAGATTCGGATCTCCCCACTAATTGAACCGGCTTTGACCATTGTAAATTACCAAGGATTAGCCGAAAAACACGGAGTCCTTAGTAAAAGCTTCTTCGATAATTCCACCACCTAATCTTATTTATAAAAGAAATTTAATTTTTTAAATTTATCGAATAATTAATATATTTAATTTATTATACAATCCATACATTGATTATTCAATAAATCAATAAAATTTAAAAAATAAATTTTCTTATTTTATATCTAAGACCGAAGGTAATCCTATATTATACCTGTCTAAACCACAAACAATGCATGGATAATCATGAATCTAAAAAACAAATTGTGTCTTATATTATCCATAGCTACTTCATCAGTAAACATGTCTATCCTTTGGTAAAATATTTGAATAATGAGACACGTGAATACCAAAATTAGAAATATTTGATTTTCGGATTTAGCTGCGAATTTTGATTAAATTTTCGTGTAAAACATGTTTTTTTGCGATTTTTCATGTTGTTTTTTATTCTCAACTAAAATCTTTATGAATAATATTTTTGACAGATAGATTCAAAGGTAAATTCATAGGTAAATCCTCAAAAAATATCTGCAAGTAAATTTGCAGCAAAGAAATTTACAGATAAATTCGCAACTAATTTATTTTTAAAATAAAATAAGTTAATCATATTTTTATATTTAATTTTTAAATTGAGACATTGTAGATAATTCAATGTAAAAACTCCTGAATTTGCTAGAGTACATGTAATGGCTCACTTCCACTTGATATACATTACTTATACTAATACTAAACAAGATAAACATATACAAACACCAAATTTATGTAAGAGTGATTTTTTCCTACAGACCAATCATGTGCTAAAAATTAACATGTAATGGGTACAAATAGAAACAAATTCTAATTAACTATATCAAATTATAACTAGTAACTATGGTTAAATTATAAATAAACAATAAACATTGTGATCTTAAGTGCAAAATAATGAAGGAATAATACAACTTGAAGTTTTATATATCTTCTAGGGTAAGATGGTGTATTATACCGAATAGTAAGATTGAGCATAATACAACAATAAGATTTGTCAAAATATTGAGCTTGATATTCAACATCTTCAACTGCTTCTCTAAAACTGAGAGACAAAATTGAACTCCTTGATATCCCATGTCTGATATACATCTGCACCCACCTATAATTGAGTTAAGCTATAAAGAAGAAATAGAGAACCTAATAAATACTAAGAATTCAAAAATATATGTTCCTATTTGGTGGTTAGAATCCATATGCCCACTAGGACTTGAGAATAACATAGATAATGAAGACATTGTCCCTTTTCAATAATTTGGAAACAGAAATATAGGAATCAATGATAACGAAGGCATTGTGACATGTTAATTGAATGTCAAAGACTAAAACTATTGGAAATTTAGAAATTTAGAAATTTGTTAAGTTTTGACAGAAACTCTCGTTTTTGTTTCTATTAGAAACCTTATTTGTTTCCAAGTAAAATCTATAAACAAAGGACAAGATCAAAAATATAAAAAAAAACAATCAAAGAGTAAACATTGATATATGTAATCCCTATATACTAATATAATCTAGTCTAAAACATAGATATCAATGTCTACGTCAGTGTGTAAGATGTCTCTCTCAGATAGGTGTTTATAGGTTGATTGATAGGGGGATTGGCAAAATTGTGTTTATTATTGAAAATTCATCAAAATCTATAGAGAATTTCGCTACACAATTGATAATGAAATAAGAATAGAAAATATAAAAATTATGAAAGAAAAAGAATTAGAGTTTTGACGAGAGACAGAAGAAGAAAAATAAATTGTTTCTACAAAAAATTTCTCTACTCTCAAACTGAAATTTTTTATTCAAATGTGCAACCGCACTTCTGTGTTACAATCAATAATATATGTGACTCCCTATTTATAGGTTCAGTTTGGTTGCTCCCTAAACAAAACTCTAACTAACCTAATTCAGGTAAAATTACAAAATAAGTCTAAGTCAAAATTTCTGTCGAGCAACCTGCTTCGACATTTTGACATAAAAATTTCGACACTTCCTTGCCTCTGCCAAGCAACCTGCTTCGACACAAAGAATTACAATTCAACACACCACATAATTCATTGTGTCTTAGCTATCTACATTCATCATAGACCTTAATTTCTTGAACACTTTGACTTGCACTCCTTTCGTCATGATGCCTGCAATCTGATTCTCAGTACTGCAGTGTTCCAAGTTTAGCTTCCCATCTGCCACTTGCTCTCGAAGATAATGCAACCTCATTTCAATGTGTTTGCTTCGTCCATGCCCTATTAGATTCTTCACCAGATTGATAGCAGACATGTTGTTAAACTTCATGGTAATTGCTCCATGATTCTTCACTATAATCTTTTCGACCAAATTTACCATCCATGTTGTTTGACATGCACAAAGAGAATCAATTATGTACTCTTCTTCACAAGACGACAATCCTACTACTAGTTATTTTCTTGAACTCCAAGCAACTTGTGCATCACCTAGCATAAACACATAGTCAATTATGGACTTTCTATCTTCAACATCACTACACCAACTTGAGTCAATGTCACCTACTACTTTGCATTCTTTTCCTTCATCATCCGCAGGAAACAAAACTCCATAGTCGAGAGTTCCTTTCAGATATCTTAGTATCCTTTTTGTCGTTGTTAGATGTGATACATTCGGCTTTTGCATGAATCTGCTCACTATACCTACACAATAAGTTAAGTTTGGCCGTTTGTGATAAAGGTTTTGAAGTGATCCAATGAGTGTTTTTTACTGCATTGGATCAACATCATCTTCACTTGTGTCTTTTGACAGTTGCAATTTGGGCTCAGTTAAAGTCGAAGTTGAGTTACAGTCTTGCATCTCAAATATCTTGAGTATTTCTCCTGCATATCTTATTTGGTTCATCATCAAGCCTTTACTACTCCCGTAGAATTCGACACCAAGGAAATATGAAATATTTTCCAAGTCTGACATTTCAAACTCCTTAATTAGGTCATGTTTGAAGTCTTCGATCTTCTTCTTGCAACTTCCTGTTATCAATAGGTCATCAACATAGAAATATAGTATAAGCAATTCACTATTTCTTCTTCTTACATATACTCTATGCTAAGTAGTGCGTTTCAAAAATTACTTCTCTCTTAGGAAACTGTCTATCTTCTTATTCCAAGCTCTTGAAGCTTGCTTAAGTCCATACAAGGCTTTATGCAGCCCATATACCTTACTTTCTTCGCCATGTTTCACAAATCCAACTTGTTGTGCAACATAAACATCTTCATCTAAGGGGCCATTCAAGAATGCATATTTCACATCCATCTGATAAATATGCCAGTTATTCATGTTTGTTAGACCAATAAGTAATCTGATTGTTTCAATCCTAGCAACAGGTGCAAAAACACCGTCGAAGTCAATTCCTTCTTTCTGAAGAAATCCTTTCTCCCCAAGCCTTGCCTTGTGTCGAGTTACTTTCCCTTTGGGATGCAACTTTACCTTGTATACTCATTTCACATCGATTGCCTTCTTGCCTTGAGGCAATTCAACAAGTGACCAAGTGTTGTTAACTTCGATGAACTTCAGTTCCTCATTATTTGGTTTCACCCATTTCGAATCCTTTAATGCTTCAGCTGTATTGAATGGTTCAACTCTGCATAAAAAGCATAGTGTACCAACTCATCTTCACCATCGACCATATCATCTGATGAAATCACACATTGTTGCAACCTTGAAGGCGTGTGTCTTGTCCTTTGAGGTCTGTTTGTGCTTACTTGTCCTCTGAGTTCTTCTTGTCGTACCTCTCTTCCGACTTCACTTATTGGTTCTTCACATAAGATTCTAACTGAATCTTTCTTGACATTTTCAGTCTTGTCCCATTCCTTAAGCTCATCTATGATAATGTCCATGTTGATCACTACTTGTTTGTTCATTGGGTCGAATAACTTGTAACCTCCAGTCAAATGATACCCTATTAGAATCATTTGACTCGACTTATCATCAAGTTTTATTCTCAACTAATCAGGCACATGACTATGTGATATTGATCCAAATACTTTCAGATGACTCTAGCTAAGCTTGACACCAGACCAACATTCTTCTGGCATAATTCCTTCTAGCCTTTTTGTCGGACATCTACTTAGTATGTATGTTGTAGTCGAAACAAATTCTCCCCATAATTCTTTAGGTAGATGTTTTCCTTTCAACATAATTCTCGCTATATTCATGATAGTTTTATTCTTCCTTTTTGCAGTTCCATTTTGCTGTGGAGTGTAGGGCGGTACCACCTTATGTCCAATCCCTTCTTTCTCACATAACATATCAAATTCTTTTGACACATATTCTCCACCACCATCATTCCTTAGTGTCATACCCTAATTTTTAACCGTAAGATCCCACATATCATTTGCATAATTGCAGACAAACAAAGTCACATGGTATTTCCCCTTTTCCTTCTTTTGTTTTTCTTCTTTCATGGATCACCAAGCACCTCTTTGTTGTTTTATTTTACCTTTGTGTTTATATGATTAATTTCTTATCTAACAACTAATCAAAATATCAAAAAAATCTTGTTTCCCTTAAGTTTATTGTGCAAGGCAAGGGCTTTTTAACCAAAGGCATCTCAAAGTTTTGTGGCTTACTTCTCAAACAAAGTCAAAGGTTCATGTATTTATTTCCATGCCTTATTCAACAAGAAACTTAAAGCTTTGAGAAATTTAATCAAGAGGCAATCAAGTACACCTTATTTTGAGTTCATATGATCACTCATGTGCTTTGAAATGCAAGAAATATCCAAATACACAAGCTTGTTCTAAGTGGTTTGACCTAGAAGTCAATTTTTTGAAGTCAAAGTTCCAAGGATCACAACTCCTCTCAACATTTTTGAATGCTTCTTTTTTAATATTACTCTTCTCAACATTATCTACAAGTTCTATTTACATGACAAGATCCAATTATGCTGGGAGGATCATCAAAAGTTTGGAGACATTCTAGGTCATTTGTGGACTTAGTGAAATTTGACCTATTTTCAAGTGACTTTTCCCCAAATTCCAAAGATCATAACTTCATCAATTTTCAACATATGAGGCTGATTCATTTTGCAAAGTGTCATTTGTGATACCCTCTATAAGTTTGCTTCAAGGACCAAGGTCACAATATGCTTGGAAGGCCATGAAATTCATTGAAATATTGCAGGTCATTTTACACCATGAAGCACTCAAATTTTTCTAAGTTATATGATCAGTTTTTCATGCCAACTTCAACATGACATAAATTTGTGCTCAAGAATCAAAATGCAACCTTTCTTGGAACATTGTAATCTTGGCCATGATGTTAACACATTGTAAAAATAATGAGATCAAAAAGCCTCCTGAGTAGGTTGCCCCATTGGGTTAAATATGGTGACTTGTAACTGAAGAAATCACCATTGCCCGAGTTTTGAACATGACTAATCTCAATTCCAAGCCAAATTAACATGTGTTTTTGGATCTAAACATGTTTAACCAAGTCTCCGGAAGTTAATTGACCCTTAAAACGCATCATTTGGCTGAGTTTTGATGAGTTTCAAGTCACACTTTTCACACATTCGGATCAATTTCATTTTGCATGAATTTTGCATCATTTCACACGTATTTGGATCCAATCACATTCCCTATAAATAGAGGAAGCTATTGCATTCATTTCTAAACTTTGGAGAACCAATAAATCCCTACTACAACTTGAAATTTTTCCAAAAAATTCAATTATCGTGTTTTGAGTTTCAACTTGTTTCAATCCAATTTCTTGATTCCATTAGCACCTTCGGAATCCTCTGAATCTTCTGCAACAATTACCAAGCTTTGAGACCTTCTGAAGTGCTCTAACTAGATTAAGCTTCCTCAACTTCTGATCACCATTTGGACAAGGTAGTTATGAGTGTCATTTGAACATAAACAAGTTACCACAATCTAGTCCTTCACTCTCTGATGCTTTCCCCTAACTTATATGGTCTAGATTGATCGTGTTCATTATTTAATTTTATTTTTCGTGGCTTGCTTGTTTCTGAAACTTCTCTGGAATTCCCTTTGCTCAACTCACATAAATGAATTTGGAGCATAAGGTTGAATTCAGGATGAAAAGAGGATCACAATGGTGGTGGTCTCGTGTCTTGAATTTACAAAACAATGAAACTCTGGTGAGAGCTCACCAGAGAAGACGACCATAGCTTTCTCAGGTTGTGTGAGTTTGATCAGACACGTTTGCAGAATGAAATGTTTTGATTGGTTGGATTTAAACTGGATCTTGGGTTTGGCTTGCAGCGCGTTCTATCATCTTCTTCAACATTTGGAGTGTTGGATCTGCCACGTCAATTAATGAGGTGTGATCCAACGCTCCTTGTTTTCTCTGATTTTTATTATTTTTAATTGCCTTTTCTTTAAAAATTCATAGTAATTTCATTTTTTATCCAAAATAATTTCTAAAATCCTCTTTTATTTTTCTTCATCTGATTTTTATTTTTTTTTCACATTTTATTTCATTGATTTTCTATTTTTCATGAATTTTCTCTTTTCTCCTTTGTTTTAATTGGTTAAAAAATATTTTCTGCATTTTTAAATTTTGGAAACTTTATTATATGTTTTTTATCTTATTTCCAACCTTCCATAATTTTCTTGGCCATTTATTTGGTGTTTGGAAGGACTATATTGAACTTTTACTTTTTTCTATTTTAAAAATCATTAAAAAATACCTTTGATGCATTTTTTATTTCATTTAATTGCATTTTTATTTGTGTCACCTTGTGAACTTCTGTTGGCCTTGGATCATGATGGTTTGGACTTCAAGTCTCATCAAACAAAATGGATCTTGGGTGTTGATGGGGTAAAACCCTAATCCACCAAAATGGATAAATTACTTTGATGATGACTTGATCAAACTTCTGTTGGACCTTTCTTATATATCATTGTAAAGAAAACTCTAATAAGAAAAAAACCTAAAAAGAACTTATTTCTCCTGATTTATGGTCTTGTGGTTACTATCCTTGACATCATTGTGGAGCTATGGACTTAGAATTAGGATCTTGAACCTTGCTTTGGGACTTGTGATCATTTTTGTTCCCTTTGTGCACTTTTCCTTTTAAAACGTTTTCCAAGGCATTAGACATAAGTCATTTCCATAGTTGAGATATAATTCTCCTATCTCTATAGTATTGATGATAATTCTTTTCCATCTAAGAGGGTTAGTGGCATACTTCTTGATCCTTATCCAAGTTGGAGCCCTTCTCATGATGATGCAAAGTTCTCATACTTATGGGTGACTAGTTGAGTACTCTCCTTAAAATGACAAAATTCATTTTCCCATAAAATTGAATCAAACAAACTCTCTTTGTTATTTTTACCATAAACTACGAAGTTTTGATCCTCCATTGCACTTTGTTGGTACGTAGGCATGAGACTTCAAAAGTGTTGGCAAACATAAAAAAATCTTTAAAATACACTTTTTTCCCATCTCTCCAAACTTTTGCAAACAACACCTTTTTTAAACCCAAATGTACACATTTTCAAAGAGATTCCCATTAATTTCCGTGGATGTTTAGGGTGATAATATCTTCCCTTTGCATAACTAACCCCCAGACCCTTGTTATATTTTTATTAGTTTTGTTTTAAAACTCTTTGGGTTTTGTTCGTATTTTCCCCCTTTTCCTTTGGAAACAATAAAAGCGCAGTGACAACTCTTGCTTTGCGAGTTAAGTTAATCGATAACTTAATCTCAAAAATTGTACCTCTACACTTATAATCTTGAGCTTTTGACCACTTTGTCTTTCAACCATAGATTTAAACTTGGAAAATACCTCGATCACTTCACTTTTCTTCTTGATCAGGTAAGTCCATAGTTTTCGACTGAAATCATCTATGAATATGACAAATTATTTGTTACCTCCAATTGAACCCACTTTGATATGACCACATACATCAGAGTATATGATTTCAAGAATTATCTTCAACTTGCTTCCTATACCCTTGTTGAAGTTGTTCTTATGTTACTTCGCCTTCACACATTCCCCACACACTTCATTTGGAATGTCGATTTATGGTAATCCTAAAACTATATTTCTTCTTTATAATTCTCTGATGTCTTTGAAATTGAGATAACCAAGTATATAGGTCCACATCCATTTATCCTGCTAGCTGCAGTTGTAAGGAACTTATGCTCCATCGCAGTAAGTTCAATCATGAAGGTTCTATTATGAGACATAGGTGCCTTCAAGATTAACCTTCAACCTGAGTCGAGAAATCTCATCATCTTGTCTTCGATTGACACTTTGTAGTTCTTTTCGACCAACTGCCCTATGCTGAGCAAATTACTTTTCATGCTTGGTATGGATAATACATTGGAAATTACTGACCTTTTGCCATATTTCCTCATAATTAAAACATCACCAATACCTTCAGTTGTTAGAGTATTGTCATTTTCAAGTTTTACCATGTTCTTCATTGAGGCTTTTATGTTGACAAACCAATCTATCCTACCAGTCATGTGCATCCTGAGTCCAAGTACCATTAGTCCTGAAATCTTTCTTCATCTCTTGTTATGACCATCAACATCATCTCTTCTTCTTCATGCTTTGTAAACTTTGCATCATTTTCTTGACTCTTTTCTTTTTCAGGATAATCACTAGATTAGTGACCATACTTATGATAATTGATACATTGAATCTGACTTTTGTCAAGTTTTCGACCACCACCTCTTCCTGTACCTGCATCACCACCTCTTTGATTGCTTTTGTATGAGGACTTTCTCTGATTCTACCAATATTCTTCTTGTTGATTTTGACCAGTCGAATTGTTGTATCCTCTTCTACCTTTGTTGTCCAACCACTTCCCTTTTCCTTTCTTTTCTCTTGCTGATTGCGCATGCAAAGCCATATCACTCTTCGACTTTTTTGCAGCTTTTTCAGTCATTCTTTGTTCATGAGATTCAAGCGTCCCTTGAAGCTCTTCCTTTGTCAATGTTGACAAATCTTTCGACTCTTCTATGGCTAATACCACACGGTAAGAATTTGGAGCTAGTGCCTCAAGATCTTTGCAACATTCAATTTTGATGTCAACGCCTCTCCACATATCTTGATTTGATTCACTAGTTTTGTAACCCTAGTGAAAAAGTAAGTTATGCTTTCATTGTCTTCCATTTGAAGCAATTCATACGTTCTTTTGTGAGTTTGTAATCTCACTTCTTTCATCTTCTTAGTGCGTCCAAATGATTTTTCTAGAATTTCCCATGCTTCTTTTGCTGAGTCAACATCACTTATTTTTTCAAAATTATCAATCAAAACATTAATGAATTATAAGAGAGATTTATAATCTTTCTTCTTCAATTCTTTGTGTGCAACCTTTTCTTCATCTGTTACATTTTCTACGAGCGGCGTCACACCCTCCTTTACAAGATTCCAAAGATCTTGACAACAGAAAACAACTTTCATTTGTTTACACCAATTCTCGTAATTCTGAGCCTACATAATTGGGATACTCACCGAAAAATGTCCATTCGGATGATTCATCGCCATCGTGTTTTGCATCCCACAAATTGCTCAGCTAGTGCTCTAGATACTAGATGTTGAAAATTCACCAAACCTTATGGAGAATTTCACTGCATAATTGATAATGAAAGAAGAATAGAAAATATGAAAATTAGGGAAGAAAAAAATTAGGTTTCGACGAGAGAAAGAAGAAGAAGAAGAAATTGTTTCTATAGAGTTTTTCTCTGCTCTCAAACTAAGATTTTTTATTCAACTGTGCAACTGCACTTTTGTGTTACAATCAATAATAGGGGTTACTCCCTATTTATAGATTTGAGTTTGCTTGCTTCCTGAGCAAAACTCTAACTAATCTAATTCAGCTAAAATTACAAAATAAGCTTAAGTCAAAATCTCTGTCGAGCAACCTGCTTCAACATTTCGACATAAACATTTTGACTCTTCCTTGTCTCTATTGAGCAACCTGCTTCAGAACAAGAAATTACAATTCAACACTTACTTGTGTAAATTTAACCTAAAATTTTGGTTTGCGGTGATCTTCCAAAGTCATAATTGCTAGAAAATCATATTTGACAAAGTCATGTTTCTCTAAAGATTCCGAACATTAGTTAGTGCAAATGGAGTGGTAAGTGTCCTGCATTGTTTCCAAGAATTAAAACAACAAGATATAATTAAGAAAGCAATCATCCAACTCTATATGACCTAGTGTATGAAACTACATCAAGACTACATAAATTTAAGAAAATGTATAATTGCAAAAACAAAACCATGTTGGCCCCTAAATATTCATCAATTCCCATAATTAAATACATATATGAAAGATAAATTTAAGTAGTAAGAAAATGGAAATAGAGAATAAAATATTGTTTAGCAGACATGTTACCTGCAGCTCAATAATATTACTTGAGGTTGCAGCTGCAGACACTTTACTTTCCTGCAAGATTTACTGCATTGGATTTGAATATTAAACTGTTGAATTCCCTCAATAACTTAGTTGAAAATTGATAGCTTGATGATTTCTTCTTGTGTTGATACTTCTCTCTGTGAATATACCATCTTCTAGTAGAATATATACATAACAAAAACATACTCAGTACTAAATACTTACAACAAGTATCAAATGTGGCCATGTAAGGAAACTAAGTCCTACACCAAAACAGACTTATAACAGATTCTAAATGAGGTTAGAAAAACCTGTAGAAATGTTACTGTATAATTGTTTTTATATTATATATACTAGAAAAAGATAAATACAAAAACAAATACATACAAATAGAGAATTGTAAAATAATAATTACTGCAGGCAAAGTTGCATAACATACACAACCTTACTTTGTATTATTGATTTAAGATAAAAGAGTAGTGTTAAACATTTAACACTGTTGATTTTTAATAGGATATTTTCAATGAACACTAACAAAAAGTGACAATAATTCTATAAAGATGTACATGTCTTTATACATTGGATAAGGTTTAGAATGATTTCTTACCTTTTATAAAATTAAAATAAAATTCATTCGACTATTTCAAAACAAAATTAACATGTTTGGATAATATGCAACGACTTCACAGCAGTTATTTTTCGATTCAAATTTAAGTTTAAAGACATTAAGATCTAACTAACAACTCTCACTACTATTTGGGAGAATGATTCCATCATGAATATCAGTTCGTGGTAATGAAGGACATTATAGTAAGTGCACTATTTTTCACCACAAGTTAAAATATGTGGTTAAAAGCTGGATAGCGTGCTACATTTCACCATGATTAAAAATTTCAATTGTGGTGAAATATAGTTAGTCTAGTTTTCACCATTCACCACGGTTGGAAGTTCTAACCGTGATGAAAAGTCAGTCAACCTATTTTTCATTTTTGCCACATGTTTTAGGTAACTAGATTGAGAACTTCCTTTATAATATATAACATAAAACATTTCTAACAGAACAATGACAATAACAATAACAACAAGAACAAGAAAAACATGAATAAGAACAAGAACAACAAGAACAACAACAACAAGAACAACAACAACAAGAACAACAATAACAACAATAACAAAAAAAATAAAAAAAATCAATAGAATCGTTAAACATTAAATTTCAGCAATAACAAAAAAACAAAATCAATAGAATCGTTAAACATTAAATCTCAACAATAACAATAACAATAAAAACAACAACAAGGAAAAAACAACACTAAAACAAAATTAATAAAATCGTTAAATATTAAATCTCAACAACAACATTAAATATTTTATCTAACACAACAAGAAGTAACATTGCTAACTTGAATCAACGTTTTCTTTGTCTCGTTCAAGTTGGAGAAGAGATGATGTGGTGCCAAAACTTGTTAATGAAAGAAATAATGATTTTCGAGTTTTATTTATGAAAGAAATAATATTTCTGAGTTTAGTTTATTGAAGAAATAGTGTTTCATAAATGGAAGATGAAGTTTGAATGTAGAAGATAAAGTTCGTCTAAGTATGTCTAGGAGAAAAATGAATGAACTTGAAGCATTATATATCTTGAAAATATAATTATTTTTAATTTAAAAAAATAGGAAGGCGCCATTTTAAACAACGGTTAATATTTCAACCGTGGTGAAAAGTGGCTTAAAAGTAAATAAAAACAAAAATGTTGGTGTTGGAATTCGAACTCATGACTAGGCATAACTTTTCACCATGATTCGAATTACAAATATGGTAAAAAGAGACTTAAAAATAAATAAAAAACAAAATTGTTGGTGCTGGAATTCGAATCCATGACTAGGCGTCACTTTTCACCATTGTTGGAATTCCAACCATATGATAAAAGATGACTTTAAAATTACTAAAAAAACAAAACTGTTGGTGTTGGAATTCAAACCCATGACTAGATGCCACTTTTTACAACGCTTGGAAACTTTGACATGGATAAAACGTGGTTTAAAAATTAAAATTAAAAGAATGTGCCTATTTGAATAGATTCTACCACGGTGGATACCCTGGTCGAAGTGAAATTTCATTACGTAATCTACTCTTTGTAGTAGTGTCTATGGTTGTTGTAAGAAGATCTAGTTTAATCCAATATTAACATGTTGCAGAATGATCTTATTTGATCCAAAATTAACAGGCATATATGGATAATAAAGTTAAACGCCTCACCTTAAGTTATTCATTGAGTCTTTTGTGAATTTCATTTGAAGTGCATCGCTTATGTGTAAATCACTACAAACATATATAATGATTATATACTGGAAAAGAAGTGATACATATGTTGCCGTTACTAGTAAAAGAGGAGGTAAAAAATGAACTTATATTGGTATATTTATAAAGGGCTAACAAGGGGTGATATAGAGGTAAAGAATGTGACATCTCTTCAATACTAGCTTTCTAGTCCCCTATTTTCTAGATCGATCATTCGTTTATTGGATATGCCGCCTTCCTATAGGATAAGCCGCTCAAGGTGGGAAATGGTGATATGACGTGTTCATGTTCTATAACGGTTCAAAAGGAGACATATGAAAGTTAACCACACTCTCTGAAATAACAGTGGATTAAGTGTCCACTCCCGAACTCCCTCAATGATGGTTGCTATTTCCAAGGGGTCTAGGATCTAGGACCAACACAACTATAAATACCCCAAACTCTAAAGTTGAAGAAAAAATATTTGTTACTCACATAGAAACTGCAAACACGGAGATTTTCACCCGTTACGTTAGCTAACTCTCAACCCTCACACCGTAAAGCCTCTAAGAACCCTTAATCACTAGGTTTTGTCACATATTGTACTTTTAGCAAGTACAAAACTATATTCATATTATTTTTGAATTATTTTTTAATTATTCAGATAAAGTTTGGGTACTCCTCTATTTTATTATTTTTAACTAAAAAAATTCGAATAATGATAGTTTTCATCTAGTTGTTGTGATAGATAATTAAATACAACGACTCAAATTTTTTCCTTCGAGAAACAAGCAAATAAGATTATACAAAAAAATACAAATGGTCGTCTTTAGATTACATACTAGTGCGTAGATCAACAAAAACGAAAATGATTATCTTCATCCAAAATGCTAACACTTAAACCGACAAAAAAGTGAATGATCTTCGTCAGACGGTACAATGGTGCTTAGATCGACAAAAATGTAATTGCTCATCATCAGGACGCACATTGTTACTTAGATTGACTAGAAGTAAATATTCAGCGTCAGGCAGTACATTGGTACTTAGATTGACTGAAAGGTAAGTGATTATCTTTTGCCAAAATTTTGATACTAGATTGAACAAAAAGTAAAGTATCGTCTCCAGAAGGTACGTTGGTACTTAGATAGACCGAAAAGGCAAATAATCGTCACCAAGCATTATGCTGGTGTATGGGTATAGTAGTAAGAGGCGACATGGGAGGTAAGTAATGCATTAATTTACCCATAGAGACCTCTTGATCACCTGTTTCCTATATCGACCGCCCTTTTATGGATAGGTGGTCTTCCTCTTGGATAAGTATATGAATATGGGAAAGTGGGGAGGTGACATGTCCCTAGTCCACGAAGTTACAAAAAAGGTCGTAGGAAAGTTAACTATCCTCTCTTGAATAATAGAGGATTAATTGTCCACTCCTACATTCTCTCGATGGCGATTTCTATTTCCAAAGGGCCTATGATTCAGGCCTAACACAATTATAAATATCTCAACCCTAAAGTTGATAAGGATAATCTCATATTAACACAAGTACTAGATACATAGAGCTTCTCACCTCTCTATATGATCTACCTCTAAACCTTACAATGAACCTTATAGCTATTGGTATAAGCCCTATAGGCCAATACTTTTGGTACTTGTATCGAATTATTTATTAATAATAAAAGGCTTTTTCTTTATTATGTTTGTTTAATAAAGTCCCTAGAATAGCTAGTCTGTTTAATGTATCAAGTGTGACTTAATCATGAGATCCCATTAAACATAAGGACACTATTCTTAAAGTATCCGTAGTCGAGCTTTATTGTGAAGTGGAATAACATTAAAGCATTAAGACTATTATGTATATAGACTGATGATCACATCTCATGGATCATGGATAAGGAGTTATCAAGTCTTAAACATAAGTATGAATGTTCAGAGTAATATTTATACTGGATTGACCCACTATAAGAATACTATATAGAATGTTATGCTAAGCGTCATAAGTTATTCTCATGGTGATAATGGTGTATACCACCCTTTGACCTAAAACCACTATGTACCCTAGATGTAGAGTCGAGTGCCTTATTGTTGATCAAACATTGTCCGTAACTGGATGACTATAAAGACAGTTGATGGGTACTCCACAAAGCATGCTGAGGGATATGAGTGACCTAGATGGAATTTTCCCATCCTGTGTAACAGGATAAATGCCTACGGGCCCAATATTGAACTAGACAAGGATGACACGGTCTATGCCTTGTGTTCAATATAGACATAAGGGCAAAAGGGTAATTGTACACATAAGTATTATCACAAAAGGATTTGTCAGATCACATGATATTTTCGTATCTTGGGTAACAATGATGTGTTGCTAGATACCGCTCACTGTTTATTATGTTAAATACGTGATTTAATATAATTGCCAATGCCGCGAAAACCTACAGGGTCACACACAAAAGGACGGATTGATGAGAGATAGAGTAACTAAGGAACACCGTAAGGTACGATGCACTTAAGTGAATTTTAGAACATCGTATGGTACGATGTACTTAAGTAGAATACGAAATATGGTAAGGTATCACGCGCTTAAGTGATTTTGGCATATTATAAGATATGGGCCACATACACTTAAGTGGTCTTTTTAGCTTGCAGCCCACGCAAATGGTTCTATAAATAGAACCCTTGTGCAAAAGCATTTGTGTAATTGCAATTTCGTTTCTCTCTCTCTCTCTCTCTCTCTCTCTCTCTCTCTCTCTCACACACACACACACACACACTCAAAGCCTTCATTCGTAGCAGCTAGCACTGAGATTGAAGGAATTCATTCGTGTGGACTGTGTAGAGGCGTTTTCACCATTCAACGTTCGTGATCGCTCCGTAGATCCGCATCAAAGGTTTCAATCGCCACAAGAGGTAACGATTCTATCACTGATCATGCCCATTCGTAAGGATCACTAAAGGAGTTTTTTTTAATTCCGCTGTGTTTTGGATCGCTCTTCTCCTTCAATAGTGTCTAACATCCCTTAACCATTAAGAGTTGTCATATATTTTGCTTTTACATTGCACAATTGGCGCCCACCGCGGGGCTCATTAAAATGACTTGGGACACACCCAAGAACGCCTTCTACACCATTTTCAGAGATTTTTCTAGTGGGGGAGAATCAAATTCCTCCTAGAGAAAGTTTGCTCATTAGGTTTTTACAGAAAATGTCCTACCTGTTGATGTTGTCATACTCCCTGGGTGAGAACGAGAGTCTAAAATCACCTTGTTGAATGAAGACACTCTTGGTGTTCTTCCCCACAATAATGAATTCATGGTCATCAGGTTTTAATATGATAATTACGATGTGGAGTGAGTAGTGATCGACCCTGTTAGCTCATAAGATGTCTTGTTCTAGAGTATCTTCTAAAGGTTCGTAATCGGCCCCAATAGCACCAGAGTATTCCAAGGTTCATTGATTGGCTTATCTGGTGAGCATGTGCAGGTAAAGGTTCATGTAATACTCATAATGACATTCAACTCAGAGGTAAGCTCCAAGACGATCTAAGTGAAATATCTCATGGTCAACACCTTATCTCCTTACAACACCATCATGGGAAGACTCACCCTCAACTTACTATGGATGGTCTTGTCCCCCTTCATTTGAGCCATAAAACCCCCATTACATAATGGGAAAGTTGGTGTTGTTTGGGGGTATCAGGAGATCACCCATGAATGCTATCAGAGTATCCTAGAGATGAGAAGGGAACTTGTCGCCCCATGCGCGACCCTTCATTCATATGCATGCGACACTGATGTAGCAAGTCGGGACCCTTAATTGGGGATAGAGAATGAAAGGCTCACTCCAACAGAAGACTTAAAAGAGGTAAAAAAAATTCCCTTGGACCATCAAGTCACCAAGTTGAGCACCTCTCTATCTGAATCTAAAGACGAGGAGATGGTCACCCTGTTTAGAAGGAACATCGAATTATTCTCTTGGGCGCCCTCATATATGCCATAAATGATTCCAAAGTTGTGTGTCATCAACTTGCCATTAACCCCCCTGTCAATCCAGTATCTCAAAGAAAACGCAATGTTGGCGAGGAAAAAAATGACTATTGATGAGGAAGTATAGAAGCTGACAAGCACCATTTTTATAACAGGGGTAAAATACCTATCTTGACTAGATAACATGGTTTTGGTAAGGAAGTCATCAAACAAATGACGCATGTGTGTCGACTTCATTGACCTTAATGTTGTATGTCCCAAAGATTCATACCATGTATCCAATATAAATCGCCTGATTGATGGATCTTCGAGCTATAGAGCATTGAGTTTCATGGAGGCCTAATCCGTATAGTACGAGATTAAGATGGATCATGTGGATGTACCCAATACAATGTTGTGAACATAAAAGTAAGTTTTTAATTATCGTATCCACAAAGACGAGTGATTTCAAATACCCTTCGACAAATTTTAAGATATTAAGTAAATAAGGGTTTTATATTTGTGTTGATGCATAGAAGTAAATGACAGAAAGTAAAATGGAGATTTCAGTGTTAACAGTAAGAAAGCTTGGTAGGAGTAGATTTAGTTATTATGTATCTATGTCATGCATAATAATACGTCAATAATTTTCTCCTCTACTCAGCTATAAATATTACCTCATGCTGCTCTCATTTATATATCTTATCGTTCTCAAATCCTTAATATCAGTGCATCACCTAATAGAGACTATCTTTGTCTATTAACCATCACATAACACTAAGTTCCAACAGTTATAAAACAGTAAGACTCCACACCAATCCTACTACAGTATGCAAGGATATTGAACTTAACCCTATGTGTAGGTATTAGTATCCAATAGATGATTATCTTTGATCTACTAATGACAACACCTTTTGAATGTCAAGTCATACCATGACAATAAGTTTTAGGTAGCAAATCTAAAATTGGAATTATGATTCAAAAAAGTCATCAATATTAAAGCTTAAGTAGATTTACATAAAACACTGTGACTTATTTAATACATGAATATAACGACTACATCTAACCCATGACAACAATATTTTTTACTCCTTGTAGATGTACCAAAAAATCCCATGTAGTCGTGTTTGGAAGTTTATCTACCATGTCACCTTGGCAGTGCTTCTGCCTTCAAACTCTTTATCATATTCTCCTGTTGTAGACCTAGGTAAAACTACTCTAATTTTGTATTACCTCAATCCAACGAAAAACCTTTTGAAATAAAATGGAAGCCTCTATTTATAGGCTAGGATTTGGGTCCCTCGCTAGGCGCACAACCCTTGCACCTAACACATATGCTTTCTTCTCAATTAAGCAATGCTAGCTGTCTGACAAGTCCCCCTAGGCTCTACATTTAGCATAAAAATCCTTGCTTCATCATTAAGTAGTTGACTTTTGATGTATGGGCCTAGTGAGCCTTGATTTTTCTTTTTGTATGTGACGGAAGTTCTCAACGTATGGGCCTAGCGAGCCTTGATTTTTAGGGTTTTTCTCCGGCTTTGCTGTTGTGTGCTGAATCGTGGTGCTCCAGTCCTTTTTACCTGTTTTTAGTTGGTACAAGCTTGGAAAGTCCAAATAAGTGTTATATAATTTTTTAGAGATAAATTATGGGCTTTTGCATTGATTGTTTGTAAAATAAGTTAATAAGTCCTTACATATTTTATCTAAATGTGACACTTATAAACTCTCCCCAACTTATTTTTTTTATCCTCGAACAAAATAAATCAAATGGTTTTGAAATCTTTTGAATGCATGTTTCACTAAAAGGGTTGATTTATTCAGGTCAAGAATTTTGAAATCATTTTTATGGCATGGTATTCTGTCTAATGCAAGTTCATAATAAATATCATGACTATCCATAAACCATTGCATAAATATGAATCATTTGCTTGACTAAAGTAATATTTTAAAACATGTCCTAATGAACATTTAATCATTCATCAAAGTCATGATCTCACTGAATATCTCTCAACGATTAGTGTTTCCCTAAAAAAAAGAGAAATGCATGAACTATAAAAATACTTTGCATTTGAACTAAATAGTATCACAATATATATCATCAATCATGGATCACTAAGGTCTTTCTTTGGGTTGTAATGTGGTTGGGCTTTCAAAAAATGTTGATTTTTCTTTGAATTCAAAAGCCTAAAGATAAGAGAGCATAAAGTATTTATTTCAAGAATATCTCTTTATTTATGTCCACTTTATTACAATCATTTTCTTTTAGTACTTTTTTCTTTTTGTAAGCTTGACTTTTGATTTTTGAATTGTTTATGTCAAAGTATTTTCTTTTTTCTTTTGATTTTTGAATTGTTTATGTCAAAGTATTTTCTTTTTTCTTTTGATTTTTGAATTGTTTATGTCAAAGTATTTTCTTTTTTCTGTTTGTATGTGGCTTTTATGCCCATGTTGCAGATACATGTAGCATGTAGTGCTGTTGTGTTGAAGAATGAAGGTTATTGTCTTCTTATTTTATTTTTTCCGTTTTGTCTAATACCGTTTGTGTCGCTCTAATATTGCAACACAGGGAATGAGACATTAGTTATTTTATTTGGAGAATTAGCGTGTTCATTTCAAAAATTGATGTTATTTGAGTAATTTCATTTGAGGAGACTATGTAAAGATGTTGTTGAATGTTTTCATTTTTCTCCGTAAGTTGTTTAATTTAAAAACATGTTTTTTATTTGAGAATATGTGACACCCTTGAATGAAAATATACTTTGAATTATTGTATCAGTTTGTGAGTCGGGAAATAGGATGTTACAATAACAACTTCTGGAACTGTTCGTTGTAATGTAAAATGATATTCTTGGAAAATGAAACAAAGAAATATTGAAAAATTGAGAGATTCATGCATTGAACACAAATGAAATAGTGAAATAGACTAAAATCTAACTGCTGACAAATAGCCTTGTTCTGATTCGTTGAGATATATTTGTTAAATTCCAGATTATGGTGTAGAAAAAGATGAACAAATAGTATATATAAATACCTTGGAAGCAAAACGAAGATTGAACTATGATTGAGCTTAGCAAACATTAAAACAAACATTATACCATATGAATGAAACGAAAAAATATATACGTCATACAAATGAAAATAGTAAGATAACGAAAAATGATATGAGATTCAAGGAAGAAGAAAAATGACAGCATTCGAGATTTTTTTTATAAATGTGATATTGTGAGGGAAAGTAGAGTTTGTAAACGAGAAACTATTCAATTAATTGCACTGTGATGTAGACATTGTCTACTCTCTAAGCCCACTTAACCTCTAGATGACAACTTCATCATATCAAATCCATTTTGGGGCAAGTCTAACAATAAAACTAAAAGAAGACATTATTCAGCGATATTGAATGCATATATCTATTTGAAATACACAATTCAAAGAGTTTCATAGACAAACTAAAATCATTATAGTTTTGTGATAACAAACCCTAAAATTGAAAATCATAACAAAAAGGATTAGGAATGAAAACCCTAAAATTAGTGCTTAATTTCGGGCTCCCTTTGCAGCACTATGTTGGAGCTCGTCATCCATAAAGAATTAGGAATACAAGCCCTGGAATTAATTCTTGATTTCATCAAATTAGTGTCTTGCAGTCTTATTATGCCTCCAATCTGGTTTGCAGGTCTCCTATTTCCAAATTTTGAAAATCGATCTACATGTAAAATAAAGAGAAAACATCTAAAGTTGAAACTGAGAAAGAGAGACAAGCAAGAGAAGATGAATGAAGACGATGGATTCTATGTTGTAGAATGCAAAGAAGATGATTCAAAGGCGTTAAAGACCTGAAAAAAGTAATAATGGTAGAAAGTGAATGGTGTGTGGGATGGTTAAATAAAGAGATATAGAAAGGAGGAAAATCAAAATTGAAAGAGTAGTGAAATACACGTGGAAGTTTTTCCGTTGAATGAGATTTGTGATTATTTAGCACATTATCATTTACCTATTAGTCCTTAGTCATGTGTAAATATTTGAAACATGAAAGGGCATTATAGGGATAATGGTAGCTTATTAAAATAGTCGATATATAGTTGAACTACTATGTTCATTAACTTTTCCCTAAACCTAACTCATCTCCAAAATATCATTTTCCGTTTCAAGTAATGTTGTTGTTATTGTTGTTTCACTTTCACAAAATAGGATCTTGAAAATTTTGTTTTGAATATTAATGTCAAATTTCACTTTATCAAGTAAATAGATTTGTTTGAAACTTAACATTAACATTAAAAGCCAACATTTTCAAGATAGTAAAAAAATTGAGAAGATATTGCAACATTTAAAGAAATTGGTGAATGATAAAAAATTAAAAAAGAACACAAAACATGTTACTACTTCCTTTTCAATTTATATTTGTTCATCAATATTTTTGTAATATAAGTTATCTATAACCTCAGTTGGTTTATCCAACAAGGGGAAAAGTCTTTCTTTAATTTTATTTTTTATTTTGAAAAATAACTTATTACCTCGGTGTTCATAAAAATTTTAGGGAAAAAGTAACCCAATTTTGAATATAAATGAATCTTTGTCGTCCATTTATAAATTAATAATGCTCAAGACATTTCCAACACATCAATCCACAAAAAATATTGGTCGTAGACATGAACCCCTCACCAACCAATCACAATGTGAACGACAAAAGTATATAACTTGAACGCAATGTTGTGAAAGACAAACATTTATAATGAAAGAATTTGTATTTAGAACATTGAAATGCAAACTAAAAGAAGTGTGGTAATAATCTCTAGGATGAATTGTTAGAGCAGAAAAAAATATTATTTTAAGATTGGTGTTGCTTACATCATCTCATATCTTGTAATTGATAAATTGTTTTTTTATATAATCTTTGTTAATTTTATACCATAAACAAATACATGTAAATCATTGAAAAGATATTACACATAGTTGTGCAACAAAACTTTGCGTTTGATATTCATCAAGGTTCAAAATGACGATGAAGATTCAAAATTTGTCAATAAATTTGTACTTTGTAGATTGAAACCAAGATGATGACTCTCTTCAAAGGCATTGGTGAAATAACAACCATAGGACACCATAGTGAAACCTTTTCTTTTGAGATTAACATCACGCATTATAAATAATTTTCCTAATTATCAAAGTTTTATAATGAGGAATCACATTAAGCTAGATTTTCTTTCCTCATTCAACAAGTTTATTAGGTTCAACATTAGCATCATTTGCACCTTTGAAAGAGAATTGTCTAGAGATAGAGTGGTTTTGTACCAAATGGTCTTTATTACATGTGAAAGGATAATTAAAAGATGACCTTAAAAGGGAGACAAGTTGTAGTGATACTAAAGATGTTGGTTGGTAACTATGTGAAGTCTAGAGGAATGGATAGTGCCAACATACAACTAGCATTTACTATTGCTGATGTTTTTACCTAAAGCATTGCCATAAATATCTAAAAACATATTTAAGATTTTCTCAACGAATACATGACTAATAGTGATAATGCATATAGGACATGTCATACAATTGGTTTTACCAATGGAAAGAAGAATAAAGAGACTTCTACTAAGCACTTTTTCTGCAATGCTAAATAAAAGAGTTGAATCCCACGTATTTACCATTAATAACGAGAAATATTTTAAAAATACGGAATAAAATAAATTTTAAAATTAACTTGGAATATCATATTTTCTCAATTTTTTTATTAAACATGATTTTCATATTTTTACAAATTTTTGCTTAAAACTTTTTAATTAAAAAAAAACTTCAAATAACAAATTGGTATAAATATTTTTTCTTAAAATAACTCTTTCATCTTTTTACTATAACTTTTTTTCGATATTAAGATTTCAAAAATTTATTTAAATTTGAAATTATTTTAAATAACTTCTCATAAAAAATTAGTCTCAAGATATATTTTTTAAAAAATATATATAATTTTGACTATATTTTAATCTTTAATATATATTTATATTACTAGATGTCAAAAAAATTTTTAATGAAAAAAAGAGTTAGATTTTATTTTTATTTTTAAAAACCTTTTTATAAAAATTATTTTAAAAATAAAAATAATAAGTTTAAAACTAAAACAAATGTGTCACTCAGAATACAATTATTCTATCAAATTTCTCATTTTACATATAAAACAAATTTTAAAACTGTCTTTTAAAAAATATTATTATATATCTCAAAATAATCGATACCAAAAAAATATATTTTATTTCTTAATTTTAAATGAAATCACGTGTACCAGAAATTGGTTAAAGACAAACATAATAATATGGATATATGTACTTTTTTTCCTATGGATATATATAGATAGATATATATACATGCACTGTTGCATAGTCTGAATTGAAGGTATAGTTGTTGGTCACCCACGCATGAACCACCAGTCCAAGTCTATTATTTTTCTCGTCCTTAAATTCTAACCTAACAACCAACCTAGTATCTATGCATGCATATATTAGTTTCCTTCTTTCATCAGTCTCATAATTATAAAACCTCTCCCACCTTATCTCCCTCTCTCTCTCTCTACCTTATAGTATCTTCCACTTTGAGGTAGCTAGAGGGTCCGTTAAGTTGTATAATATAATGAGAAAACCTAGCTGTGACATCAACAAGAACAAAGGAACTTGGTCCCAAGAAGAAGACCAGAAACTCATAGATTATATTAACAAACACGGTGAGGTTTGTTGGAGTACACTCCCTCAAGCTGCAGGTATATACGCCTATTATGTAATATTTGTGCTCACATGTTACAAACACATTACACATTTGATATAACAAACATGTATTTGGTTTGATGCGTTGTTTAGGTTTACTTCGATGTGGTAAAAGTTGTCGGCTGAGATGGATGAATTATCTAAGACCAGACCTTAAAAGAGGCAACTTTGCTGAAGATGAAGAAGATCTCATCATCAAACTTCATGCACTTCTAGGCAACAGGTAAGATTTTTTTCAATATTAATTGATGTCACAATCAAGTGTGTCGACGAGTGATCCACTGATCCGATAAATAACGCTCTGACCTAAAAATCCGGTCAGAGTTTAAAATCATTTATAGAGTTTAATATATATGATTATATGGTCTAGATGTGGTTTTAATATTATACTTATTATGTTTTAGATATAGATTGAAACTTATAATATATATGTTTTCATTATATATATTGATACTGTTTTGGTATAGGTGGTCACTAATTGCTGGGAGATTGCCTGGACGTACTGATAATGAAGTGAAGAATTATTGGAACTCTCATATAAGAAAGAAGTTTATTAGTAAGGGTATTGATCAAAGTAATCATGGTTTAAACCATAAAATTCTTCCCCTTCAACACTCACTCATGTCTACTAGTTCAAAATTTTCTGGCTTGAAAGAGATTAGCAAGAATAAGGCTCAAGTTGAGAATTATGGCGAAGTCTCAAATGCTTCAAGTGGTGAAGTTATTGAATCATGTGCCCTATTGGATATGAACCTTGAACTCTCCCTATGAGTGTTGCTTCTTATCCTATAGTGTAATGTTGATGAAAATAAACAAATTGATTGTGAATTTAAACCGTTGACCAAACTTATTATGCTTCACACCTTCATAAAATGCATCAGCTCAAAGGTTTAGATGTTAGAATTTGTCAAATATCTTAAATGAAATTCTATCAAGAAAGAAGAATTAATCACCCCTTTTATCTTCTTCAAGATATCAACAAATTGGAAGCCCGTCTCGATTTCGTCCTATTGAAATTCTTCATTGTTGTTTAAGTTAATGCCAATAACCTTCATAAGGACATGCCTATCATCAATTATGTGTTGGATAGTTTTGACAACATTAGACAGAATCACAATGTGGTTCTCTAGCGTTTGAAAATGTTCGATGTTGGAAAATAACCAAGTAAATCGGTCTCTTTAAAATTATTATTTTTTTAAATTTGTGCAATTTAAATACACGATCAGCTAAACTAGTTCCAAGAACAATAATAACAAGAAAAAAATAAAATAGCAACAACATTAAATTTTTATCCTGCAAAACTTACTTCGAAATGAAATAATAAAAACCACATAATTTAGTGTAGTAAAACCTTCTCCTATATAAATAATAGATACACAGAAGGTTTTTTTAGTTATACTAAAGAATAAAAGTCTCCACCAATAATGAATATGTGAGAAAAAACACTCAAACACCACTTCATCAAAGTGTAGATATACTAAAACAAGTTTAAGATATGGTAAAATTAGTCAAAAATATCATAGATATAATTAGCTAAGTGATGAGAATAACATAGAAAATTTGTAGTTCAAAATGATAAAATTTACTACACATTCATCTATCACCCAAAACCAAATTTTCTCTTTTTCTCTCATAATACTAGCCACTTTTCCTTTTTTTTCTATTGCTATTTTTATTTCTTTTGTTGCCATGTTGTTGTGTTGGTTTTATATTAGGAACTACAAAAACCTTCTTTGACCTAACATACAAAAAATATCCAAGGGCTAGGGCACCAAAACTAAAACATTTTTTAAAAATGAAAGGTGGATCTCATCTTAAGAGTGGACTCATCTTACAAACCTCTCCCTCACTATTCAAATAGAAAATAGGTGTTCCACTATGCGTGCCTTCTTTCTACCGTTAATCATCTTTGTCATCATATCAGAACTATTATTGTCAATATAAATCTTCAAAAGTGGAAACGATTTCGTCTTCAACACATCTCGTATCCAATAATACCACACCTTAATGTGTTTTGACCAAAAATGAATCTTCAGGTTCTTACAAAGATGACTTAAACTCTGACTATCATAGAACAACACAAAATTTTCTTGTTCAACACTCAACTCTTGTAGGAATTTCTTAATCCACAAAAGTTTTTAAGATGCTTCAGTTGCTATAATATCATCAACCTCTAAAATAGATAAATGTACTCGCTAAAAGTATATTGGGTGACAATCCTTAGTTGTATAGGGATGTTTGAGGGTTTTAAGATTGTTGTGGTGTTATAGCAAGCTCACGTTGGGATGGTGAAAAGCTCTATATATGAGTTACTGATGGTTAAATTGAATGTCCCTCATCAACTCAATGGTTGAGGTATTTATACAGGTCGATTTGGGTCTTAATCTTACCAAAAGCATAGTTACTGTATCTTTCTCCCTGAAAGTGGAGCCATTATTGCTCTATTTTCTCAAAGAATGTGGCTTCCCTCTTTGACTACCTCTCCCACACTATTACGGGATATGAACATGTCATTCTCCATGTTTTATTAAGTAATTAGGTGATATAGACAATGGATGATAAAACCAAATAATGGGTGCACGCTTTAATAAATGGTTGACTAGAAAGCATGCTCGGGTATCATGTTGTATCGCTTGCCCTTAGTGAAATTTGTAATGCCTCTTGTGGGCCCTTTAAAAGTATATGTAAAGGGAGAAGTGATTTAGTCTAAAGATCCTCAAGAAAACTATAAGTTGAGTCCCACAGGCAGGACTTTTAAGTGGAGTCCCTCAGGCTAGACTTAAAGTTAAGTCTCTCAAGCGAGACTCTTAAGTTGAGTCTCTCACGTGAGACATTCAAGTTGAGTCCCTTAGGTTAGATTTTAAGTTGATTCACTCATGCGATATTTTAGTGGAATACCTCAGGCGTGATGTTAAGTTGAGTCCCTTAGGAAAAACTTTTAAGTGGAGTCCCTCATATGAGACTTTAAGTTGAGTCCCTCAGGCAACATTTTTACTTTGAGTACCTCAGGCGAGACTTTCAATTTAAGTCCCTCGGGTGAGACTTTTAAGTTGAGTTATTCGTTTCAGTGCCTGTTAACGGATACAACACATGATACATTTTATGGAGAAATGGTTAATTGTGAGTAAAAATGAAGTATGGGAATGGGCTTTGTATGTTTATAGCTCATTGGGCGACATGAATCTTCTTGTTAAAGTCCAAAATTTGTATTTTCTATGAGGGCGGAAAAGATCTTCTAGTGGAAGTCCAATATTTATATTTCCTCTGAGGACGGCGTCGATCTTCCAGAAAAATTTCAACACTTATATTGCCTCTAAGGGGGTGGGAGGATCTTCTAGTAGAATTCCATCATTTATATGAGCTCCAACAATATGTTTACTTTATATGAATATGATAATAAATATGTTTTAATAAAATTTGTACATCAGCGAGTTAAGCACCTTTTGCCTTATTCAAAATAGACAATAGAAAAATAAATAACTATAATAGTATCTCAAGTCAACTGATTTACATGATCTTGGGATGAGTCTTCCATTTAGCTCCTCGAGCTTTTAACCTTCGTAAGATAACTTATGAATTATGTGGTATGACCCCTCTCAATTAGGATACAACTTCCCCAATTGATCCGACACGATAAACTCCCGGAGCACAAGGTCACCCCGTTTCATTTCCCTTGAGACCACCTTTGAGTTATATCTTCTGACCACCTTTTGTTTGGTGTTGAACTCCCTGATGTGGGCGACATAACAAATTTCTTCAATCAGGTCAGCTGCATATCTAAGACATACCTCTTTTTCTTCTTAACTGAATTGAGAATGCCTCCAAGTGGGCATATCGATTTCAACAGGAAGCATGGTGTCAGCTCCGTATATCATTGTAAATGGAGTCTCTTTGGTGGTTGAATAAAAGGTTGTGTAATAAAACCATAATACTTCATAGAGTTGTTCATCTCATAACATATTGGCTTCATCCAACGTTTATTTATATCGCTTAATAAGACTTTGTTCGACGAGTCATTCTGCTTGTTCGCTTGTGGATGGACAAAAAAAATAAATTTTGTTTTACCTCCAACATCACGACTGAAATTGACATCAATTGAGATGGAAAAGTGAGTATCATTTTATGAAATGATAACTCCTAGCAAACCAAACCTACACATGATTTACTGCCAATAGAAATATTGAACTCTTTCTGTTGTCATCTTAGAGACGACTTCGGCTTCCATTCAATTTTGTGAAATTGTCTACTAAAATGATCATGAACTTTAATTGGCACACTTCTGGCATTTGCTACATTACCATAAAAATGTTTCACTATCCTTCATCATAATGGGCCAATAATAACCCGCCCTTAGCAATTTGTGAGCCAATGTCCACCCGCCAATGTGAGTACTACATGTACCATGGAGGAACTCTATGAGGACCAAGCCAATTTTGTGTTCTCCTAAACATCTTAGCATGGGGAGGCCATAAAGATTTCCCATCTTATAAAGCCTCTCTATTATCATGGTATACTTCAATGCATGCTTTCAAATATTTTTTGTAACACCCTGAATTCAATTTATTTATTTAATTGAGTTTAGTTGCATTTTATTTAAATTATTAAGTGATTTCTATAATTTTATTTGGATAATTGGATAATATATGTGTTTTGAATGGTGTTGGAGAGAGTTAAGGGAATAGTAGAAACTAATTCGATTAATTTTAATTAATATAAGTTGAGTGGAATAATTAATTATAAGGTAGTTGTGGGAAACTAAAAGAGAAATAGTAGAAATTGGTAGATAATTGAATTATTAGAAATTAAAATAAAAGAAATTGGAGTTAGTAAGAGGAGTAAGGACAATATGGGAAATAAGAGAGGAAGTTGAGGATAATAAGGGAATAACATAATTAGGAGAATTATGTTTTGGCTTAAATAGAAAAGAGCAGTGATTGAACTTTGACAATACGTATTAGTTTGGAATAAGAGAAAAGAGGCAAAGGGGGTTTGGGAAGAAAACACCATTGTTGAGGAGTTTAGGATTTTGCTTTGTAGAAAATCCATGGTAAAGGGAGAGATTACTCTTTTATGGATGTATACTGGATAAAGAGTAGAGATAGATCCTCACGCTCCTCTAGGTTTTTCTTTTGATTCTACCATTATTGATGTGTTCATGTGTTCTTGATAAAAATTGTGTAAATTCCATGTCCAATTATTGTGATTCATGATTTGATCTGTGTGTTATGAAACTGATATATGTGTTCATGATATAACTAATATATCATTCTTGTTGATGTATTTGATGATGTTGAACACAATGATAATTTCCATGGTGAATTGATGTTAATGGGTAAATTACATGAAAATTGGTATATTGATTGCCTACCATATGCTTACTAATGTTGAAATTGAAGTATAAAACATTAAGTATATTAGGACATGTTTGGATGGGGTTTGGAAGGGATAAAGATTGCTGAAATGTGATTAAAACTAGAATTTTTTGGAAAAATTTCTGATATGAATCGATTGGCATCCTATGTCAATCGATTCATCACGTGAAAATATGAAAAATCAAAAAAATCAAACCATGTCAATTGATTAATTCCTTGAATCAATCGATTGCACTAAACCAAAACTTGAAAAATAATACAAACAAATTTTTTTGAGGAATCAGATCAGTCGATTGATGCTCCATGTCAATCGATTGTTGTTAGTAAAATTTTGAAAAACTGCTGAGGTGAAACCTGATATTCTATCCAATCATTTTAGCCATAACTTTAGTTCCATAAACCCAAATGAAGTGACGTTTGAAGCATTGGAAAGATAACGTGTATGGATATCCTATAGTGTTGTATTAAGAGGATATATGGTTACTGAAATTTGTGAAAATCAATTGTTTTATTTGTTATGTACTAGTTAACAGTAACAAACAAATGGTTAATCATTGTAAACAAATGGATTAATGATGGAGCGATGTTAAGATGATTTAACATGATTGAGTGCTAGGTGGATGTGTATTATATGTGATAATATATGATGTGAAGTGCAAGTATAATTATGGGAATTATTTTAAATACTTGCTGATGACTGTTAAGATGCGTAGTTCGGAGTGAGAACTATTGTGGCTGCATTGAGATGCATGATTGTTCACAGTCAAATATGGGGCTGTAATCATTGTTGTGTTGTTGTAGTGATATGATTGCTTACGGTCAAATGTTGGGATGTAGTCATTGTTGTGAAAGAGGAGAGTCACAAGTTCAGATGTTAGGAATTATGATTTGTCCCAAGCTCAGAGAGGGGGATTGGAGCTCCAAGACTGGGCTCGGGGTTCAGATGTTAGGACCCGACTCGTATGAAGACCCATTTTTGAGTTGGTACCACATGCATATATAGTTGAGTTGTGAGTCTAGTTCATATAGGGGATTGTGATGAGCATTGAGAAAGTTGAGGAGTCGAGCATTGCATACATATCTGTATTGAGTTTGAGTTAGACGATGATATGAGTTAATGCAAATGGTTAGTTAATTGTGTGAGTTGATTGGAGTGTTTTTTATGAGTTTATGTTATCGATGATTGTTGTGTGAATACATTACTTGTTGATTGTTGTTGTTGTTGTTTAGTCTACCCTTCCTTATCTTTTGCACCACTAACATATTTGAGTGTATTCTCACCTCTTTGCTTTATGTTGTCCACCATGGACATCTTGCAGATAATCAGGAGTATAGTTTTGTTGTTGTAAGTGGAAGATAGCTTCTGGGAGCTCATCTTTATTTACTTTATCTTTTATCATTTTTAGTTAGTTGAATGCTCTGATCTATAACATCTTGAACATGGAGTTTTTATTATATTTTAAGTTAATGCTTAATTATGTGTTTTAAAGTTTAATACTTTATTTGTCAAATTTATTTTTGAAGTCGTTATTATGTTAATTCTGGTGCATGTTGTCAAATGAGTTGATGAGTTTTTGGATGGTTGTTGTAGTGACACCTTATATTATCGATTAAATATTTTTATATAAGTTTCGGAGTTTAGGGTGTTACATAGTGGTATCAATGCATATCAGTCCATTCGGCCAGGTTTTTGTTATGTTGTTTGTTCCCTAGTATCCGACATGTGTGTGAAATATAGTTGGTGCTCATTTATTTTTTTAACCACTTTCCAGAAGGAGCGAGATTGAAATAAGTGGAGGAGAAGCTTATGCTTATATGATATGTTTCAGGTGTGAATGGTTGGTTCAGCAGACCGCTGATTGCTTGAGTGCATGTGTTGTTGAGGCTGAAGTTTCTTGAATCCGTGGAGAGTACAAAGTTGATATTCATGACCGTGAGGCAGGTAGGGATGTCCTTGAGAGAGAATGATCAAGTCTTCATGGTGTTCTCTTCCTTGAGAGGGGGAAGCGAGAGAATAATTATGGATCTACCTATGGTGTGTGACTTTCCTGAAGTGTTCCCAGATGACATCAATGATTTTCCGCTAGAGTGTGATGTGGAGTTTGCTACAGACTTATACCTGGTACTAGTCTTGTGTCGATGGAGTTGTATAGGATGTTTGATTCAAAGATGATCGAGCTTAAGAAACATTTGGAGGATCTACTTGAGAAGAAGTTTATTCGAATGAGTGTTTTTCCGTGGGGAGCACCGATGTTGTTAGTTAAGAAAAAAGATGATAACATGAGGTTGTGTGTTGACTATCAACAGTTGAATAAGGTTACTATCAAGAACAAGTATCCTCCTCCTAGAATTGAAAATTTGATGGATCTGTTGGTTGGTGTTTGTGTATTCAGTAAGATTGATTTTTGTTTGGGTTATCATCAGTTTTAGGTGAAGTCAGAAGATATTCTGAAGACTGCATTCAGAATGAGATATGGTCACTATGAGTATTCAGTGATTTCATTTGGTGTGTCTAATATACCCGGTGTGTTTATGGAATATATGAATAGGATTTTCTGTCCTTATCTTGATCAGTTTGTGGTTGTGTTCATCGACGATATTTTGATATATTTGAAGTTTGATGAAGAGCATGCGAAGCATCTGAAAGTTGTGCTGTAGACCATGAGAGAAAAGAAGTTGAATGTGAAGTTATCCAAGTCTGAGTTATGGTTGAAAGAAGTGAATTTCCTTAGCCATGTGATATTTATTGGTGGTATAACAGTGGATCCATCAAAGATAGATGAAGTGTTGCAGTGTGTAAGACCCTAATTTTGACCCTAAGATCCCTCATGGCATCATATCATTGCTCAATGCATTGCCTCAAGGATCATAGCATGTTTGGCTTCTTAACCCTAGGGTTGGGACTTGTTTGAATGGTTTGAGACCACCAAGCATGCTTGTATTGTATATTATTACTTTTCTTATTTTGATTACTAACCAAAAGCACAAAAATGTGTCACTAACTCTCTTTGTTTTGAAGGTCAAGTGATCATATGCTCCCATGCTCCTAGGAGGCTCCTAAGCTCAATGAAATGGCTAGATGAAGATGAGAAAAAGCATGACAATGGTCCACAAAGTTCCTAATCATCATGTATGTCTCCCAAGTGTCTCAATTTGCCAATTTGATCAAGATAACCCAAAGGGCTTGAGGATTGTTTCCCAAGGAAACCCTAATTCAACTGTGTTTTGACCGTGCCTTGCTCATGAAGCAACCTCAACCCATGATCAAATTTAATCAAGGGAAGTTCTTTCATTCATTATTTTATTCATATATGAGCCTATTTGAGTATCCTCAATCATTCATTCATCAAGATTGGAAGTTTGGCCTTGAAAAGCTGACCAATCAAGTCATCTGACTAAACTGAGGATCACTGAGATACAACTTTTGATTTGTTTGTCAAATGAAGATAACCCCAAGAGTAAAAATGTTATTAAGAACCATATGAACAACTTTAATGTTCATCAAAACTCCATTTGAAACTTTTAAGGTCATCATTCACTTCAAAACATTATAGGTCATTTTGACTGAAACCCTAATTTTGGGTCAACTTCCCAAGGACCTAACTTCCTTATTTTTTATGATTTTGAGGTGAGACCGAATGCATTGGAAATCTAAAGCTGTCTACTTCAAATGTTATGTTGGACAAAATTTCATAATCCTAAAATAAACACATGTGACAATACAAAACATTATAGGTCACTTTGGACCCAAGTCATTGAATTTGAAAAATTCCCAACTTCAAGTGCCCATAACTTTATCATGAAAAATCCAAATTATGAAAAAGTTAAGTCTAAGCTGATCATCTTGAAAAGCCCTACAACTTTGGTGTTGTAGGTTTTTCCATTTGAAGCTTGCATCATTGCAATAGAAGGGCTTGAAGAGGCTTGCTTTGGTGAACATTTTCAAAGGGGAACTTAAACATGTTTTGTGACGAAACTTTCACAACCAGTTTTCCTTAATTTCCAAATGCCAAATGAATTTTTTCCCAACATGACTTTTGTTCCTTATTTCAAGAGCTTTCCAACCATTACTCACACTACTTTTTGTGAATTTGCATGTGTGAGTTTTGAAGTGCTTTATATTTAGGTTCATTTTTGCATTTCACAATAAAACTTGATGTGCAAGCTTGTGCAATCCATTGTGCATGTCCAATTCATTTCCAGGTGGTATCAGCAAGGATTTGAACCCATCATTGGGCCTTACATGCGCCTGTACAGGCCCATGCAAGGAGGAATCAAATCCCATGCACACGAGGGAACCATGCTTGCCAGTCCATTTCAGCTATAAATAAGTGTGCATTCTCATTCAATTGGCAACCAAGTGGAGATCTGAATTGCTGCTGAATTGAAATCCCAACCCTCACTAAATAAGTGTGCATTCTCATTCAATTGGCAACCAAGTGGAGATCTGAATTGCTGCTTTTGTTCACTTTTTAGCCTTTCCTTTGGACAAATAAAAGTGCGGTGGCGACTCGAATTGTATGTTTACTTTTCGTTTAGTCAATAAACCCAAAGGTAACAAAAACCCCGCTACAGAAAAGTGGCGACTCTGCTGGGGAACTTGTTGTTTCCTAGTGGGTTTAGCCTACTTTTTGCTTATGTGTGTTGTATGTTTATATTTATTGGTGACATATTTTTGTGCAAATTTGGGATGACTGTATTGTTTGTAATGTATGAATTGCATGATATATTAATTGCTTGTATGCTTGGTGGTTTCTTGTGAGATGAGTTCTTTACCCGAACTCGAGTGCACTTATGATAGGAGAATGGTGTAGTCTTGTTGACTTGTGTGGAGTTGTTCCTTAGCAAGTTGACTTGCAAGCCCATTCACTTGATGGAGGTCTTGTTGGGATCAATAATGTCACACGAGTAGTCGTGGTTAGGCATGACTCTTTCCAATATAAACCTTAAAAGCCAAGGACCTTAGATACCTAGCCCATGTTGGCCTATTTTAGGACGTAGTGCGAAGGTCGTTCAAGTGTAAGATTTGATACGATTGTTACGCGATACTACACTCATAAGAGTCCCTCTTGAGAATATTTTTGGAGAACGAGTAGTTATTTTATCTGATAATATCCGAAAGATGAGATGATGACTATGGGGACCTTTTTAGAACATGATTGTCAGGTTTAACCATAGTACACTCCCATTTGGGTGGTTCTTAACCGAGACTCCATGCTCGTGACTTACAACAAACCCATGATTCGCAATTGATCCGTTCTCGTACATTCTCAATATCAATGGAACTTGGGTGTTGATAAGGTGTAAACCATAATCCACCAAAATGGATGATTGATATTGACAATGACGTGAGTCATCCCGTGACCTTTGTGTGGTGTGACTTGCTTGATCCTTGAGTGTGATTGTTGCATCCATGCATTCATGCATTCATGTGCATCCATATCATCAACAATAAAGAATTTTCAAGGAACTTAAGAGGTCTATTGGCAAATTTTCAGACATGGATAAGCAGATAAGGAATATGAAGAAGTACAGTTTCAGAAAACCCGACTTAAAAGAGTTAAGGAGTTTGACATCTTATGTATTAGAGCCCTTGGAGTTCAAAGCTCGTCATGGGAAGCTTCTGTCCATTCTTTCTACTAAAATGGATGAAGGTCTGATGAGTGTGTTGGTGCAGTTCTACGATCCTTTGTATCAGTGCTTTACTTTTCCGGATTTCCAGCTTTTGGCTACACTTGAGGAGTATGCCTATCATGTGGGTATACCTATTCTTGATCAGTTGCTATTCAGTGGTTTAGAGAAGATTTCGTCTTCTCAAGAGATTGCTGATATGCTTCATGTGGAGGTACCTGACATTGTTGCCAACATGACTACCAAAGGTGGAATTCAAGGTCTCTCGGCTGATTTTCTCATTGCCAAAGCTACTTTGTTTGGGAAGGCCATGAGTAAGGAAGCCTTCGAAGCCATATTTGTACTCCTCATCTATGGGCTAGTGTTATTTCCAAACATCGACAATTTTGTGGATGTGAATGCTATTAGGATTTTCTCATCTCTTAATCCCGTTCCGACTCTGTTGGGAGACACTTATTTCTCTTTGCATATGAGGAATGAAAAAGGTGGTGGTTCCATTGTATGTTGTCTGCCTCTGTTGTACAAGTGGTTTATTTCGCACTTGCCTTAGCCGCTTGCCTTCAAGGAGAACAAGGGATGTCTACGGTGGTCTGCGAGACTCATGTCTCTCACTAATGATGATATCTCTTGGTACAATCGTGTTTATGATGGCGTTAAGATTATTGATTCTTGTGGTGAATTCTCCAATGTCCCTCTTCTTGGTACATGTGGTGGAATTAACTACAATCCTACTTTGGCTCGTCGTCAGCTTGGATTCCCCTTAAAGGATAAACCTAACAACATTTTGTTGGAAGGTATATTCTTTCAAGAGGGTAAAGATCCTCAGAACTTGAAGGATAGAATGGTTTGCGCCTGGCGCAAGGTTCATAGGAAAGGGAGGAAGGAGCTTGGTCCGAAGAATTGTATTGCTTTGGAACCCTACACCGCTTGGGTGAGAAAGAGAGCTCTTGAGTACCGCATGTCGTATGATTATCCGAGACCTACCCCTATGGTTATGGTTGGGCCTTCAACCCTCCCTAACCAAGGAGTAGAGGAGTTGAGAGATGAAGACCGTTCCCGTGCATGGGTTCGTGAGCATGAGGAACTTCTTCAGCAGCTCAAAGATAAGGATGCAGTGATAGAATTTCTAGAGCATCAGGTCATTGATGAGCCTGATGATGTGGTTACTTCTCTTCTTCCTCACTCATCTAGGTTTTGGAAGACGAAGTATGATCAGCTTGCCAAGGAGAAGGCTGATATGGAAGCAACTTATGAGAGAGAGGTGAAGAGGCTCCGTGCTACTTATCTTTCGATCTCGAGGGCTTTGGACTATTGTTTCTAGGACTCCATAGGATGTTCATTCTCATTTTCTCTTGTATTGCATTTGGTTACCAAAACTGTATTATTTCCTTGGTGTAAAAAGTTTCCAAATATTATTGCTATGAGCATTCCATATATGTCTTAAAAGTTGAATATTTTCAAATATTTGCAAATAGATCTCTATAAAGTTCCTCTAATAAAAACAAACCATATGCACAAACATTGCATGCATCATATGCATAAGCAAGTTTTGTTCCAAGCTCTTGATCAGTGGTCTAACTCTTTGCTCTTCATTTATTTTGAAGACAAGCTGACGCACCGGTATAATACCAGAGCCAATCATCCGAGGATAATGGAGCATCTAGAGCACGAGAACATGGACTTGAAGGAAGAGATCGCTAGGCTGACTTCCATGATGGAGTCAGTTCTGGCCGCCCAGAGCCAAGCTTCACCAACTCTTGCAAATCCTCCCGCGAGGACTGTCATACCCGAGATAGCGACTTCAATTGTGTCTGCTACAACAACCCACTTTGCTCCGTCTATGCCAGTCGGGTTCCCTTGGGGAATGCCTGCTAATTTCATGCCAGAGGGCTTCGCTCCTACTCTCGCTTCCATGCCGACATCTAGCCCGGTCCTGTCTATGCCACCTCCCGTTGTGCACACCCTTCCCCGTGTTGAAGACACCATTTATCATTCTGAGCTATCTGAGGGTCCGGATGTATATGAGAAGATGGATGAAATGAAAGACCAATTCCTTGAGCTGCGCAAGGAACTGAAGACTTTGAGGGCGAGAACTGGCAGCTCAGATAGTGCCATCCCTGGAAGAGAAGGAGATGACAAAGATCTTCTTGAAGACTTTGAGCTCTTTCTATTATGAAAGAATGATTTCTAGTGCTCCCTCAGACTTCAACGAAATGGTGAATATGGGGATGAGATTAGAAGAAGGGGTCCGTGAAGGACGGTTATCTCGAGAAGACAGTTCCTCAGCAAAGAAGTATGGAGGCTTTGCTAGGAAGAAAGAGGGAGAGACTCATGTCGTGTCCTCCCATATTAAAATAAGGCCCTCTGTAAGGAGGAAGGATGTGCGTCCATCCGTCAACCAACACCAGGTGGCTCATATAGACCTGCTTTTAGAGAAGTTTATCAACAACAACAACAACATCGTCAACAACAACAGGCTTACCAACCTCGCAACAATAATAATACCAGCACCAGCAACTACGAGAGGAAGAGGGTAACTTTTGACCCGATTCCGATGACATATGCTGAGCTTTATCCTTCCTTGATCAATAGGAAGCTGATAACTCCACGAGATCCTCCTGCTGTACCAACCAAACCCCAGTGGTGGTATAAGCCCGAGCTTTATTGCGTGTATCATTCCGGTGCTCCCGGACATGATGTGGAGAACTGTTACCCATTGAAGACCAAGGTGTAAGACCTTGTGAGAAGTGGGATATTGTTTTTTGAGGACGTAGGTCCGAATGTGAAGAAGAACCCATTGCCCGAGCATGGGAAAGCAACTATTAACATGGTCCAGGGTTGCCCTGGCAAGTACAAAGTCCTTTATGTGAATGACATAAGGCAGTCCTTGGTCGAGATGCATAAGCTGTTTGTCGCACCTCAAAAATGATGTGATAATGCGATCCCTCGCGATGGGACGCGGAAAAATGTTAGTTCGAAACAGAGTCGCCACCGAGCTTTATTCATTCCAATGAAGGAATAGGAAAATATCGAGAAAACCTTTTAAAAAAGGAATAATGGTCGTCGCAACCATATTTGGGTTCGGGAGTCGATTACGCAAGGGGAAGGTATTAGCACCCCTTACGTCCGTTGTACTCAACGGGAACCTCTTAGTCTGATTTTGCTATTTGACTGTTAATTGACTGTTACTTGTTTGCTTCGAGTGTTTAGAGTTGATGATAGATATGGGTGAAGACCTCAGGAGGGGGAAATGGGAGGTTTTTTTATTAGTGTGCTCGCGAAGATACAGCAATCTCCTGCCTACGTATCCTTATGGTGCAATAAGGAAATCAGAGCAATCGTAGTTCGGGCTACTACGAATAATTGGTTTGTTTTTGTTTTGATGAACGACTGTGTAAGTCTGCGTTCTAACGGCTAAACGCTGGCATGTCTACTCTCGGGGGAGGCTCTAGCACTGGTTTGTTGTGCGCATTAGAAAGGATTAACAGTGTTCTTTTTGAAGGAGTTTTGGTCACGCGGGGGTGACAAGTTGAATTGATGTGTTTGGGTGTTTTGGTTTCGATCGCTCGGGGGCGAGAAGTTGGATTGATTTGTTAAGGTGTTTTTGGAGAACGACGAAAGATTGAGCAATGTGGTGTACACCAATCGTCCAATTCTTTCGAGGAATAATAAGGCGTACGCCTTCTATTCCCTTTTTTGTTCGAATTTTTATCGAAAGTTGGTTTGTGGATGTTGAATACGCACGGTAGTGAGGCGTACGCCTCCTACTTGCTTATTCAAGGAATAATGAGGCGTGCGCCTCCTATTCCCTTATCCAAGTTTATTTAACGTGTTTTAGTCGGAAGTCGATAATTTGTGCAATATGGCGTACGCCAATTATTCAAATAATCGAGAGATTGCGAGGCGTACGCCTCCCATCTCTTATCATCCGAAGTTTAATTTAAGAAAGATATATTTGGATGTTGTATTTGATTCGCGAAAATAGTTTGAATTTGGATTGGTAGGTTTGGATTTGAAGATGATTTGAGCTTACTCATTTGTGTTTTAAGCTTGATGACGAAGATTCGAGCAATGTGGCGTACGCCAACTATTCGAATAATCGAAAGATAGTGAGGCGTACGCCTCCTATCTTCTTTTCATCGGAGATTTAGAATTAAATGGTTGTAGGATTTGTAGTTGTTTTAGAAAATGTGATTTGAATGTATATGATTAAGGTTTTAATTTGATGACGAAGATTCGAGTAATGTGGCGTACGCCAATTATTCGAATAATCGAAAGATAGTGAGGCGTACGCCTCCTATCCTCTTTTCATCTGAAATATGGAATAAAAAAAGGATTTGGAATTTGTAGAAATGATTTGAAATAGTATGATTTGAAGTTTAATCGGGTGACAAGAACTTGCGCAATATGGCGTACACCAATTATTCAAGTGCTTGAGAAATAGTGAAGCGTACGCTTCCTATCTCCTTTTCATCCCGAGTTTTAAAAGAGAAAAAATCTTTTTAGAAGTTGAATGGTTTGAATAATTTGAATTTGGAAATTAGATTTGATTTTGAAAAGTGATTTGAAATGGTGTGATTTAAGATTTTAATTAGATGACAAGAACTCGCGCAATATGGCGTACGCCAATTATTCGAGTGCTTGAGAAATAGTGAAGCGTACGCTTCCTATCTCCTTTTCATCCCAAGTTTATGTTTGAAAGAGAAAATTCTTTTGAAGTTAGATGGTTTGGAAAAAAAAGATTTGAAAAGTGTTTATTAATGAAATGAATTTTTATTTAGTGTAGTATTTCATCTACTCGATTATCCAATAAACAAGTAGGTTTCATTGTAAGGAAGCCCAAGAGTAAGCTATGTGAGGTTGATGGCGATGCAAAGAGCGATCGACTTACAAGGGTGTTTTGAAAGAGGGCTCGACTTTAAATCGAGAATTGCGATTTGTGCTTTTTTTGAAATTGGTTTGTGTGGTGAATTGAAATTGAATATAATTAAAAGATAATTCATGAAGTGATGATGAAATGAGAAATAGTCTTGTGTGAAATAATGTGAAGTTTGTGATTGGAAGTAGTTAATCAATTTCTTTTTCTTCTTTTTTTTTTAAAAAAAAAAAAATTAATTTATTAAATTTGATTAAATTAATTAATTAAATTAATTAAAATTAATTATCAAAGTTATTTAATTAAATTAAATAATTAAGTTAATTAAAATTGATTAATAGAAATTAAACTAATTAAAGATTTTAATCGATTAATTAAGTTCGAAGAGAAAAAAGTCGGTGAAATATTCTTGATGCAGGCATTGTTATGCTATATGAGTCTTCCTGGCATTGAAGCTTAGTAGACAAATTTACTCATTATCTTAAATTACTCTAAAGCAGAATCATAAGGTAATGATAAAAAAAAAATAGCTTAAATCACAACATGCTGGATGCGCTTGATACCGAAACTAATCTAAACCACTTAAATCCATAATCACAAACCGAATCAAAACAACTTAAATCATAACAGCTTAAATAAACCGAATCAAAACAGCTTAAATCTAAACAGCTTAAATAAACCGAATCAAAACAGCTTAAATCTAAACAGCTTAAATAAACCGAATCAAAACAGCTTAAATCTAAACAGCTTAAATAAACCAAATCAAAACAGCTTAAATCCAACAGCTTAAATAAACCGAATCAAAACAGCTTAAATCCAACAATCCTAAACCAAATCAAAACAATTTAAACCCAAAAAGCTTGAATAAACCGAATCGAAAACGACTTAAATCTAAACAGCTTGAATAAACAATTCTAGTGCAACAACAAGACATTCGATCGAACACGCCGAGTCGAAGATAAACCACTTCTAGATAAACAACTTTGAAATTTAAAACAGTTTTGCAGCAACACACACATGATTAAATCCAATTAAAACATTGTAATAGATACATTTGGAAGAACTCGAAATCGTTACCAAAACACGGATCTTCGTTGCTGCCAATTGCGGAGGCGTTCGCCGATACTGCCGCTGAGCTTGTTGATGACGTGAAAAATGCTGACTCGTACCAGTGTTGAAATCTAGTCGGAGCTAATGGTCGAAAGATTGTCGTTGTAGTGTTGCGTTGATGATGACGAAGGTTTTTCGTGAGGGTTGGTGGCCGGAGGGTTCGACGGTCGTGTGGGGGTTTGGAGGATTGTGTTGAGCGGCGATTTTGACGGAAGATGAAGGTAAAAGGGTTTCGTGGTGGTGGTTGCCGCGGATTCGCCGGTGAATGAAGGATATTTCGGTGAGGGTTTACGGCGGATACGGTAATGAAGGGAGCTGGGTATAGGCGATGAAGGAAGGGTTTGGGTAGGTGACGATGAGGTTGTTGTTGTTGAAGGAGAAGAGGTGGATGGCGGCGGTAGGTTAGTGAAGAGGTTGGTCGCGATTGGGGTTTGTTAGTGAGAGATTTCTTTGTGAGAGAGGGAGAGTGAGGTTAGCGTGAAATGGAAGAGAGGTATTTTAGAGAGTGATTCAGAGTGAGTGAATAGTGTATTTAGTGAATTTTTTTTTGTCTTTTTCTTTTCCTTCGTACAGTAGAGAGAGAGGAGGTAGTTGTAGTGGAATGGTAGTGGAGCAGACAGTGGGTGGAGGAGAATGAGAGACGTTGGAGTATTTTGAATTTTGTTTTTATCTGTATTGGAATCCAATGTAGATATACCTATATTTTACTATTACAAATTATTATTTACTATAAATCAAAAAAACTAATTAATACTAAAAAAAACTAATTAATATCTTAAAAACTCTAAATATCATTTTTTTTTTAAAAACTAACTAATAATTTCTAAACTAACTAATATTTAATACTAATTAATATTTAGAAAAACTAATTAATATAAAAAATAATACTCTAACTAATATTTTACAAAATCTAACTAAACAAACTAATTAATATTTATATAAACTAACTAACTTAATTAAATAACTAAAATAAAAAAAACTAACTAATTTTCAAATATCTAGACAAAAGAAAATTACCAATTAAAAAATGAGTACAAATTATTCGGAAAATTAAATAAATCACAGTCTTTCTTCAAATCTTGACAATTCAACCGATTTTTTTATTCTCAAATAAATTCCCCCTGATTGATATTTCCGGCATTTATTCATGATGCAAATGTGTGTCATGTTATGTGTATGATGCAAAAATGAAATTGAAATTAACTTTGAAAAGAAATTAAAATAAGCTCGGACAAAATTGGGGTACGACAGCTGCCCCTATTTAATTATCTTGAATCAGAAGGTAAGAATGACAACAGTCTTCATACATTCGTGGTGGAAGGTAATTAAATACGAAAGGATCCAAATTTTGTCCTTTGAAATGCAATGGAGAGATGCAGATGAAAATGCAATGGATGCCAAGGTAGTAGGGGTAGGATGTTTGGTCAATGCCAACCCTCGAGTCAACATTCAAATCTTGCACAGGTTGTTTCTGATGTGAAGACAAAGGTGGGATCGGTTTTCTGGCACCAAAAGGATGACAGTAGGACTTGCTATCACCAAAAGGATGATAGTAGTTCATCATGATTGTCAAGATTGTCATCACCAAAAGGATGATGGATAAACCGAGCTTCAAAGGTACTCATCACCAAAAGGATGATGTCCGTCACCAAAAGGATGATGGTTATTCTGATAAAGTTTCCATTACTGAGAGTATAGTATCAAGACCATCACCAAAAGGATGATAGTTGACTCATCAACTTCAAAGACCACCGCCACCAAAAGGATGAAGGTAAGATCCAACAACAAAACTTGCTATCACCAAAAGGATGATAATAAATCCAATAACTTCAATGATTACCATCACCAAAAGGATGAAGGTATAGTCACCCAACAAACTTGTTATCACCAAAAGGATGATAATAAGTCAACACACAATTGATCACCGTCACCAAAAGGATGAAGGTATAATTAAAAAACTTGTTACCACCAAAAGGATGATAATAAGCACACAACGCAATTAATCACCGTCACCAAAAGGATGAAGGTAAGATCAAGACAAATTTGTTATCACCAAAAGGATGATAATTACCATCACCAAAAGGATGAAGGTACTGTCAAACGACAAAACTTAGTTACCACCAAAAGGATGATAATAAGCACTCACGCAATTGATCACCATCACCAAAAGGATGAAGGTAGGATCAAGACACAAACTTGTTATCACCAAAAGGATGATAAGAAGTCAACAATCACCATCACCAAAAGGATGAAGGTATTGTTAAACGACAAAACTTAGTTACCACCAAAAGGATGATAATAAGCACACACGCAATTGATCACCATCACCAAAAGGATGACAGTAGGATCAAGACACAACTTGTTATCACCAAAAGGATGATAAGAAGTCAACAATCACCATCACCAAAAGGATGAAGGTATTGTTAAACGACAAAAACTTAGTTACCACCAAAAGGATGATAATAAGCCAACAATCACCATCACCAAAAGGATGAAGGTATTGTCAAACGACAAAACTTGTTATCACCAAAAGGATGATAATAAGCACACACGCAAATGATCACCATCACCAAAAGGATGAAGGTAGGATCAAGACAAACTTGTTATCACCAAAAGGATGATAAGAAGCCAACAATCACCATCACCAAAAGGATGAAGGTATTGTCAAACGACAAAACTTGTTATCACCAAAAGGATGATAATAAGTACACACGCAGTTGATCACCATCACCAAAAGGATGAAGGTAGGATCAAGACACAAACTTGTTATCACCAAAAGGATGATAAGAAGTCAACAATCACCATCACCAAAAGGATGAAGGTGTTGTTAAAACGACAAAACTTGTTACCACCAAAAGGGTGATAATAAGCTGACAACACAAATGATCGCCATCACCAAAAGGATGAAGGTAAGATCAAGACACAAACTTGTTACCACCAAAAGGATGATAAGAAGTCAACAATCACCATCACCAAAAGGATGAAGGTATTGTCAAACGACAAAACTTAGTTACCACCAAAAGGATGATAATAAGTCAATAGTCACCATCACCAAAAGGATGAAGGCGCTACAAACAACAGAACTCGTTATCACCAAAAGGATGATAATGAATCCACAATCACCATCACCAAAAGGATGAAGGTAATTATAACTTCAAAAACTTGTTACCACCAAAAGGATGATAATAAGTTATAATAACTTCAAATATTACTGACACCAAAAGGATGACAGTGGGGTGTAATAATTGCAGAGGTCACCATTCACCAAAAGGATGAAGGTTAGCTTAAAACTTCAATGATCTTCGACACCAAAAGGATGACAGTAAGATCACAAATGTCAAGAATTTACCATTACCAAAAGGATAACGGTGATCATAAACAAGGTGATGATTAATATTATTCCTCAATGAACTTTCACCAAAAGGATGATAGTGAGAAAAATATTGGAAAAATAAGGCTACTGTCAGAGTTCAGTAAACCTGATTTGCTGGGTAAGATTAAAACATCATTGGGTAAGATTTGCTTGGGGTATCAACAACAAAAGGTTGCAGAACCGATATTCTCAGGGGAGATGTAGTTTCTGTCAACAAAAGGTTACAGGAAACGACTCATTGAGGGTTGGCCTGGATGCCTACGACTAAACCTTGGATTTTGATTTGTGTTATGTACACGACTGATATGTATGCGTTATGTATGAGGTGATGCATGTAATGCATGAGATGCATGTTTGAATGCAAAGGATTATTGGTTTGATAAGGGTCGGCCCCCCTTTTCAAAGGCAATGTGTTTTCTGGAAACCAGTGTTGGTTGTATTTGTTTTTGTGTGGGTGCCAGCAAGGTGGGCTTTGGTTTTCTTGGTAATTGTCAATGTGGATTGAGCTATTGATTGGTTGATGGAGGGATCTGACTTCCCGACACTCGGTAGTTGATGATGTGATGAACACGCAGTAGATGCGGATACTCTTGGTGCCCCAAGTTTGATCTCTTGCTGATATGTTGTGTATCTGTCTTTGAGAAGATCTCGATTTCTTCTTCTGAGATGTCTGGCCAGCCTGTAACTGAGCATAGCGACGTGATCAACGCATGATGATCATGCCTTTGACGTTCCCTAAGGATTCTTGTCAAGGTATGATGTTGTACTGGTATAAGCTTTCGACATCTTGGCTGTGAATTCAAGCAATCACTACTATCTGACGCAATCTGCTTGATTGTCTTGAAGATATGAAGGGAACTTGCCCCTTGCAACTTGTCTTGCCCCAGACTAGCCTTTGAGGGTCCTGCCCCAGGCGGGCTGAGTATTGAAGTGTCTTTTTCCTCCGTGATCAACCGATGCTCGGAGATTTGTCTTACACTGACCGTTTCTTAAGTCAATGTGATCAAAAGATGCCATGCCCCTGATTCACAGGATGGTCTTGATTCGTGTCAGCACCAACGATCAAGTGCCTCTTGAATTGCCCCTTGTTTAGAATTTTTTCAATGTCAAGTACTGACTGACAATTAAGAATTGTTATCCAAGAAATGGTGATGTTAATGCAACAGTTATGCAAGTTTTGAAAAACAATCATTCATTTGGAGTGTTGTGGTAGTGTGTGACGAGTGGATCATGTGTCCAAACGCGGTGCTTGATTTAGCTGGTGTGTGAGTGACATAGTGAGGAGAGAATATTAGCAAATCTTTGGGAGTCAGTTTACTCAACCTTGCTATATTATGCTTTCAGAATAAACCCTACTTCAATTAGGTCTTTTGAAGGTTGTAACGTGGCTTGGTTCATGGTTGTTTGAAACAAAAGGATATAAGGCTCAAAGTTTATTTTAACCCACCCCTTCTTCATGATGGTCTCCAATCCTACGTTCAGTTAATTCACACACATTCGTCTTTTGCAGGTGTAAGTATGAAGATGGTGATTCAAGGTCTCTTGGAATGGCAGCCACCTTATTTCGTTTTTTGGATGTCGGTGACCCTTTGATTTTGGCATGGTGGTCACTGAATCTTGTTTTTTTGTTAGAGACTTTCATTGTCTCTTTCGATTTTTGTTTTGATCCCTAACTTTTGCATGGACTGCTTGTTGAAGCTTTGATCCATCGGGATTGCCCCTGTTTTTGCCTAAGTCACTTTTTAGGGTGTTGGACTTAGCGGGCTCTTTTTTGTTTTTGATTTTTTTTTTTGAAATTGTGACTGCCAAGTCATTGGTCATTGAAGAACAACCGACATAAAATTTGGATTTGATGGTTCCTTCGACACTTCAGGATGTGTGTGAAGAATGTCATATGGTTGATCCTCGTATGGGATATTTCATCTTGGTAATTTGAATATGTAGTCAAATCAACTGAACACTACCCTGCCCCAGGTTAAGCGTAAGGGTTTTTTAGATCTGAAAGAAACTCCTACTTCTAGGCTCGAAGTGGTTGACTAGGGATTAACTCCTTATCTCTCCGGTGTTTGGGGATTTGAGACAATGCCTGTACATCATCAGTAGGATTTTATCCGAAAGCATACAATAAGCAATTATGAGTATTTTGTTTTCGTCATCCTCCTTCCAACATTTACTAACAATAATGTGATAAAGGAAGTGAAGTGGAGAAGTATGTGTTTGTGATTTGCAAGTGTGATAGATGAGTGAATATGAAAGATTGATTCAAAGCATGCATAACCATCCCATTAACAAGACCAAATACAAACAACAATGTTTTAAAGCATACAATACTTAAACAAACAAGATCAAATTACAAGAATGCAAAATGGTAAAAATGGCACAATGATTGCCTTCATTCAAAGAAACGGACTTCATCTCTTGACTCTTTGTTGGGATTACTCTGCTGATCAGGTCGGTGAGAGGCTTTATCTTCGAGCTTCACTCGACTCTGCATGCGCCGGCATGGGGTTTGTTGCAACGTTTGGCCTCACTGGCGTGAATGTAAGTGCCTTACTATCAACCAGGTCTTGGACCTTGTGCTTGAAAGCCTTACAGTTCTCTATTGTGTGCCCTGGGGCACCCATGTGATACTCACAGTGAGCATTGGCGTCGTAGCCTGGAGGATATGGTGGAGTTGCAGGTGTTAACTCCTTCAGCACAATTGATCCATCCTTTAGCAGGTAGGGGAGGATCTCGCTATATGATACTGGCAAAGGATCGAAATGTCTTTCTGGCCTCCTTGCCCTTTGCTGGTTAGGTTGACGTGGTTGTGGAGCACGTTGATGTTGATTTTGATGTGGCTGCTGGTAAGCCGGCTGTTGATGAGGTTGCTGATATTGTCGTTGATAGGGTGTCGGGATGACAGCGGCAACCTGATCGTAAGGAATAGGAGCATATGAAGGTGCCCTATATCCTCCTCCTCTCATTATGGCATTGGTCTGACCTTCTGGCTTCTTTGGGAGATTAGGATAAGGCTTCTTCATCCCACTTGAAGCATTAGCGGCGCAGGGTAACTTTCCTTTCTTGATTTGGCTCTCGATTCGTTCTCCCACGGAGACAACCTCAGCAAAAGTTGGGAAGCTGGATCCTACCATTTTCTCCATGTACTGGGTGTGCAGAGTTCCCATAAACATGTCAATTAGCTCTTTGTCAAGGAGAGGAGGTTGAACGCGAGCTGCAAGCTCTCTCCAACGCTGTGCGTATTCCTTGAATGACTCATTGTTGCGTTGAGTCATGTCTTGCAGTTGGGTGCGGTTAGGTGCTAGATCAGTATTGTACTGATAATGCCTTAGGAATGCTTCAGCAAGGTCTCTCCATGTTTGGACCTGACCTCTCTCCAGTTGCATGTACCACTCCAAGGATGCCCCACTGAGGCTATCTTGGAAGTAATGAATCAAGAGTTGATCATTACTGATGTGGGCAGCCATCTTGCGGCAATAAGCTCTGAGGTGTGTTCTTGGGCAGCTGATTCCCTTGTATTTATCAAAGTCCGGGACCTTGAATTTTTGTGGAATCACGAGTCCTGGTACCAGGCACATATCAACGGCGTCCAAACCGGGAGTAGTGTGAACCTCCAAGGATTTAAACTTTTCCTCCAAAGCATGGAGTCTATCAACAGCTGGGTCTGGGAGACCTCCAACAGCAGGTTTGGCGGGTTGTGGCATGAAGAAGGCGTCATATGGATCTTCATCACCCATCATGGATCCATATCGAGCAGATGTAGCAGAGTGCTCATGGGGGTTCATGTTGTTCATGGGAACAGGAATGAGGATCGGTCCTCCTTCAGGATGGGCAGGATTACCATCAAGGTTAGTTACTCCAGGGATGCTAAGTGATGGCGATCCAAACTCGGCAGCAACTTTCCTGGCTTCAGCGTTAGTCTCAGCATCCTTTTCCTTCTGGGCCAAGAGTAACATGGTTTCCAACAAGCGATCCATCTTTGTCTGCATGGAGTCAATATCTGTTCTCATTGAAACCTGGTTTGCCTCAAGTTGTTCAAGTGTCATCTTGTAATTGCGGCGTGTCTCGTACCGGTGTCGAGTAGTCAGCGTTTACTGGACAAGGGGAGAATATGGTGTGAGTTTTTGTTTCTGGACAATGATATGCGATGCATGTTTATGATATGCAAATGAATGAAGTTCTGCCATGTTTTTTTCACAGAGGAATACAGACTCAAAATTATTCACACGTCGGGTACGTCAGGATAACAGGAAGAAGCACGGGTCTCTCTGATTAGAAATTCCCAAAGGTAGGTTCTAAAGTTATGTTTTCAAGGAAGGAACTTAGACTCACGGATCAAGTTCAAAACTTCCTCGCAATGGTGGGCTAGCCACATCGTGATGGGAGTTCTGAACTGATCTAATCTAAGTGGGATTCTCGTATTGTACGAACAGGGTGTACACCCTTCGGCTCAACACTACATAATCACCGATTATGAAAACAAAACTTGGTTTTAAGGCGAGGTCCCTAGAGTCACGGATCGTGTTTAGAACCTCCACCGCAATGATGGGCTAGCCATATTATGATGGAAACTCCAAACAGATCTACTCTAGGTGGAGTCTTCGTATTGTCCCAATAGGCGTACGCCCCTCGGTTCAATACTACACAACTCCGGGTTCTAAGTTCTTCTCGAAGCTCGGGTACGGAGCTTATCTCACAACACATACCAAGTCCCATATCAAAGTATCAAGATAAAATACATACAATACAAGTAATCAAAATCAAAATCAAATACAAAGAGATAAACATGGAAAGAAAGAATATCTTCCAACAGTCATAGCAAAATCAGACTAAGTTAGGCTAGACTCTCTCTTGCTTGGAGCAGGGTCCCCAGCAGAGTCGCCAGTCTGTCGCACCTCAAAAATGATGTGATAATGCGATCCCTCGCGATGGGACGCGGAAAAATGTTAGTTCGAAACAGAGTCGCCACCGAGCTTTATTCATTCCAATGAAGGAATAGGAAAATATCGAGAAAACCTTTTAAAAAAGGAATAATGGTCGTCGCAACCATATTTGGGTTCGGGAGTCGATTACGCAAGGGGAAGGTATTAGCACCCCTTACGTCCGTTGTACTCAACGGGAACCTCTTAGTCTGATTTTGCTATTTGACTGTTAATTGACTGTTACTTGTTTGCTTCGAGTGTTTAGAGTTGATGATAGATATGGGTGAAGACCTCAGGAGGGGGAAATGGGAGGTTTTTTTATTAGTGTGCTCGCGAAGATACAGCAATCTCCTGCCTACGTATCCTTATGGTGCAATAAGGAAATCAGAGCAATCGTAGTTCGGGCTACTACGAATAATTGGTTTGTTTTTGTTTTGATGAACGACTGTGTAAGTCGGCGTTCTAACGGCTAAACGCTGGCATGTCTACTCTCGGGGGAGGCTCTAGCACTGGTTTGTTGTGCGCATTAGAAAGGATTAACAGTGTTCTTTTTGAAGGAGTTTTGGTCACGCGGGGGTGACAAGTTGAATTGATGTGTTTGGGTGTTTTGGTTTCGATCGCTCGGGGGCGAGAAGTTGGATTGATTTGTTAAGGTGTTTTTGGAGAACGACGAAAGATTGAGCAATGTGGTGTACACCAATCGTCCAATTCTTTCGAGGAATAATAAGGCGTACGCCTTCTATTCCCTTTTTCGTTCGAATTTTTATCGAAAGTTGGTTTGTGGATGTTGAATACGCACGGTAGTGAGGCGTACGCCTCCTACTTGCTTATTCAAGGAATAATGAGGCGTGCGCCTCCTATTCCCTTATCCAAGTTTATTTAACGTGTTTTAGTCGGAAGTCGATAATTTGTGCAATATGGCGTACGCCAATTATTCAAATAATCGAGAGATTGCGAGGCGTACGCCTCCCATCTCTTATCATCCGAAGTTTAATTTAAGAAAGATATATTTGGATGTTGTATTTGATTCGCGAAAATAGTTTGAATTTGGATTGGTAGGTTTGGATTTGAAGATGATTTGAGCTTACTCATTTGTGTTTTAAGCTTGATGACGAAGATTCGAGCAATGTGGCGTACGCCAACTATTCGAATAATCGAAAGATAGTGAGGCGTACGCCTCCTATCTTCTTTTCATCGGAGATTTAGAATTAAATGGTTGTAGGATTTGTAGTTGTTTTAGAAAATGTGATTTGAATGTATATGATTAAGGTTTTAATTTGATGACGAAGATTCGAGTAATGTGGCGTACGCCAATTATTCGAATAATCGAAAGATAGTGAGGCGTACGCCTCCTATCCTCTTTTCATCTGAAATATGGAATAAAAAAAGGATTTGGAATTTGTAGAAATGATTTGAAATAGTATGATTTGAAGTTTAATCGGGTGACAAGAACTTGCGCAATATGGCGTACACCAATTATTCAAGTGCTTGAGAAATAGTGAAGCGTACGCTTCCTATCTCCTTTTCATCCCGAGTTTTAAAAGAGAAAAAATCTTTTTAGAAGTTGAATGGTTTAAATAATTTGAATTTGGAAATTAGATTTGATTTTGAAAAGTGATTTGAAATGGTGTGATTTAAGATTTTAATTAGATGACAAGAACTCGCGCAATATGGCGTACGCCAATTATTCGAGTGCTTGAGAAATAGTGAAGCGTACGCTTCCTATCTCCTTTTCATCCCAAGTTTATGTTTGAAAGAGAAAATTCTTTTGAAGTTAGATGGTTTGGAAAAAAAAAGATTTGAAAAGTGTTTATTAATGAAATGAATTTTTATTTAGTGTAGTATTTCATCTACTCGATTATCCAATAAACAAGTAGGTTTCATTGTAAGGAAGCCCAAGAGTAAGCTATGTGAGGTTGATGGCGATGCAAAGAGCGATCGACTTACAAGGGTGTTTTGAAAGAGGGCTCGACTTTAAATCGAGAATTGCGATTTGTGCTTTTTTTGAAATTGGTTTGTGTGGTGAATTGAAATTGAATATAATTAAAAGATAATTCATGAAGTGATGATGAAATGAGAAATAGTCTTGTGTGAAATAATGTGAAGTTTGTGATTGGAAGTAGTTAATCAATTTCTTTTTCTTCTTTTTTTTTTAAAAAAAAAAAAATTAATTTATTAAAATTTGATTAAATTAATTAATTAAATTAATTAAAATTAATTATCAAAGTTATTTAATTAAATTAAATAATTAAGTTAATTAAAATTGATTAATAGAAATTAAACTAATTAAAGATTTTAATCGATTAATTAAGTTCGAAGAGAAAAAAGTCGGTGAAATATTCTTGATGCAGGCATTGTTATGCTATATGAGTCTTCCTGGCATTGAAGCTTAGTAGACAAATTTACTCATTATCTTAAATTACTCTAAAGCAGAATCATAAGGTAATGATAAAAAAAAAATAGCTTAAATCACAACATGCTGGATGCGCTTGATACCGAAACTAATCTAAACCACTTAAATCCATAATCACAAACCGAATCAAAACAACTTAAATCATAACAGCTTAAATAAACCGAATCAAAACAGCTTAAATCTAAACAGCTTAAATAAACCGAATCAAAACAGCTTAAATCTAAACAGCTTAAATAAACCGAATCAAACAGCTTAAATCTAAACAGCTTAAATAAACCAAATCAAAACAGCTTAAATCCAACAGCTTAAATAAACCGAATCAAAACAGCTTAAATCCAACAATCCTAAACCAAATCAAAACAATTTAAACCCAAAAAGCTTGAATAAACCGAATCGAAAACGACTTAAATCTAAACAGCTTGAATAAACAATTCTAGTGCAACAACAAGACATTCGATCGAACACGCCGAGTCGAAGATAAACCACTTCTAGATAAACAACTTTGAAATTTAAAACAGTTTTGCAGCAACACACACATGATTAAATCCAATTAAAACATTGTAATAGATACATTTGGAAGAACTCGAAATCGTTACCAAAACACGGATCTTCGTTGCTGCCAATTGCGGAGGCGTTCGCCGATACTGCCGCTGAGCTTGTTGATGACGTGAAAAATGCTGACTCGTACCAGTGTTGAAATCTAGTCGGAGCTAATGGTCGAAAGATTGTCGTTGTAGTGTTGCGTTGATGATGACGAAGGTTTTTCGTGAGGGTTGGTGGCCGGAGGGTTCGACGGTCGTGTGGGGGTTTGGAGGATTGTGTTGAGCGGCGATTTTGACGGAAGATGAAGGTAAAAGGGTTTCGTGGTGGTGGTTGCCGCGGATTCGCCGGTGAATGAAGGATATTTCGGTGAGGGTTTACGGCGGATACGGTAATGAAGGGAGCTGGGTATAGGCGATGAAGGAAGGGTTTGGGTAGGTGACGATGAGGTTGTTGTTGTTGAAGGAGAAGAGGTGGATGGCGGCGGTAGGTTAGTGAAGAGGTTGGTCGCGATTGGGGTTTGTTAGTGAGAGATTTCTTTGTGAGAGAGGGAGAGTGAGGTTAGCGTGAAATGGAAGAGAGGTATTTTAGAGAGTGATTCAGAGTGAGTGAATAGTGTATTTAGTGAATTTTTTTTTGTCTTTTTCTTTTCCTTCGTACAGTAGAGAGAGAGAGGAGGTAGTTGTAGTGGAATGGTAGTGGAGCAGACAGTGGGTGGAGGAGAATGAGAGACGTTGGAGTATTTTGAATTTTGTTTTTATCTGTATTGGAATCCAATGTAGATATACATATATTTTACTATTACAAATTATTATTTACTATAAATCAAAAAAACTAATTAATACTAAAAAAAACTAATTAATATCTTAAAAACTCTAAATATCATTTTTTTTTAAAAAACTAACTAATAATTTCTAAACTAACTAATATTTAATACTAATTAATATTTAGAAAAACTAATTAATATAAAAAATAATACTCTAACTAATATTTTACAAAATCTAACTAAACAAACTAATTAATATTTATATACACTAATTAACTTAATTAAATAACTAAAATAAAAAAAACTAACTAATTTTCAAATATCTAGACAAAAGAAAATTACCAATTAAAAAATGAGTACAAATTATTCGGAAAATTAAATAAATCACAGTCTTTCTTCAAATCTTGACAATTCAACCGATTTTTTTATTCTCAAATAAATTCCCCCTGATTGATATTTCCGGCATTTATTCATGATGCAAATGTGTGTCATGTTATGTGTATGATGCAAAAATGAAACTGAAATTAACTTTGAAAAGAAATTAAAATAAGCTCGGACAAAATTGGGGTACGACACTGTTGTGTGAACATAGCCATTACGAGCATGACCATGATAGGTGCCAGGTGTGCACTATCAATTAGAGAGGATGCCGTCAGGTGAGAAGGGACATCCAAGAGATGATTGATCAAGGGATGATTGAGATACTTCAGAATCGTAATGAGGATAAAGTTGATGTAATTACTCCTGTATTTAAAATTCTTGAGCCTGTCGTCATCAAGTATGATGGCAGCAAGAAGAAGGTATCGCCAACTCTTGTGATAAAGCCAGCTGGCCATGTCCCGTATGTATCTGACAAAGTTATTCCCTATCGATATAACACAGTCATGCTAGAAGATGAAAAGGAGGTGTCGTTGCCCTCAACTTCTGTAGTGAGCATTTCAGACGTCAGTGGTGTGACCCGTAGTGGTTGTGTTTTCTCGGCTCCGCCGAAATCCCATGAAGATGTTGTAAAGAGAACTGTTGTTAATCTTCCCAGTCCTGTAGGGACTTCTTCTCAAAATAATTTGGTTCCTGTTGTTGACCCCGTGGCTTTCAAGAATAATAATACTCCTATCCTGGTTGGCCAGTCTGGAATTTTGAAAGAGGATGGTGATGAGATACTGAGGCTCATCAAAAGGAGTGAATATAATGTTGTTGATCAGCTGCTACAAACTCCATCAAAGATATTTGTATTATCTTTATTGACGAATTCCGAGCCACACCGCGAAGCTTTGCAGAGGGTGTTGGACGTGGCATACGTGGACCACGATGTCACAATGGAGCAGTTTGATAGCATTGTTTCAAATATAACCGCTTGCAATAATCTGAGCTTCTGTGATGCTGATCTTCCCGAGGAGGGAAAAGACCATAATTTGGCTTTACACATATCTATGAACTGTAAGGACGATGCCTTATCCAATGTGTTGGTGGACACAGAGTCATCCCTTAATGTGTTGCCAAAATCCACTCTTGCTAAACTTTCATATCAGGGGCCTCCCATGAGGCAGAGTGGAGTGGTTGTGAAGGCTTTTGATGGATCGCGCAAAACTGTGATCGGGGAACTAGAACTCCCGATCAAGATTGGACCTAGTGATTTCCAAATCACTTTCCAGGTCATGGATATTCATCCGTCTTATAGTTGTTTACTGGGTAGACCATGGATTCACGAGGCAGGCGTCGTGACATCCACTCTACACCAAAAGTTGAAGTTCGTGAAGAACAAGAAGTTGGTGGTGATAGGGGGAGAGATGGATCTCTTGGTCAGTCATTTATCTTCCTTCTCCTATATTGATGCTGAGGATGAGGTCGGGACTCCGTTCCAAGCCTTGTCTATTGTTGAGCCTTCTAGGAAAGGACTTTCTTCATTTGTCTCCTATAATGATGTGAAGTTGGCCATTGAGCATGGTGCAACTACTGGTTTGGGGAAAATGATCAAGTTGGAAGATAACAAGTCCCGAGCTGGCATAGGGTACTCTTCTGGTGTTTCCAATGATCGTGGGCTGTTCCAGAGTGGAGGTTTTATCCACACCGTTGAAGATCAGGAAGCTGCTGCCACTGTTGAGGATGATAAAGAGGAAGACCTTGGCAACTTTGTCATACCCGGTGGAATCTGCAATAATTGGGTCGCTGTTAATGTTCCAACAGTTATCCATAAGTCAACGTAATGTGTTCATTTTGTTTGAAAACCCTTCTCCCATGCCAAAAGGAGAAGTGAAGACATTGTTGGCATAATTTGATTAATACAATGATATTCATTCAATAATCACATGTTAAATGTTCGTTTTTCCAAAATTATTTTCCCTTTTTGCTTTTTGCATGAAATTGGTGATCACCATAAAACCCTAAAAAAGAAAATAAAATCAATCTTTTCATCTGCATACTGATTTGCCTTGTTTGAATTCTGAAATCTCTTTTATACTCAAAATTATTATACAGGTTAATCAAGCCCATTGAACATAATGATCCAACACCATCTCCCAACTTTGAGTTCCCTGTATTTGAGGCAGAAGAAGATGATGTTAAAGAGATTCCTGATGAGATTACCCGTCTGCTTGAGCACGAGGAGAAGATCATTCAGCCACATCTCGAGAATCTGGAAGTAAAGATTGGGGCACTCCTTGAAGAGTCTGTTAAGAAGGGGTTGATTGAGTTGCTACGAGAATATGTCGACGTCTTTGCCTGGTCGTATGAAGACATGCCTGGTCTAGATATTGATATCGTGCAACATTTCTTACCGTTGAAGCCTGAGTGCGTTCCTGTAAAGCAGAAGCTCAGAATAACTCATCCTGATATGGCAGTGAAGATTAAAGAAGAAGTTCAAAAGCTAATTGATGCGGGGTTTCTGGTGACTTCTACATATCCTCAATGGGTGGCCAATATTGTGCCTGTGCCTAAGAAAGATGGAATAGTCTGAATGTGTGTGGATTACCGTGACTTGAATAAAGCTAGTCCGAAAGATGATTTTCCTCTACCACATATTGATATGTTGGTAGACAATACAGCTAAATTCAATCTCTTCTCGTTTATGGACGGATTTTCTGGTTATAATCAAATTAAGATGGCACCCGAGGATATGGAGAAGACAACATTCATCACACCTTGGGGAACATTCTGTTATCGAGTGATGCCCTTCGGTTTGAAGAACGCGGGAGCAACGTATCAACGTGCTATGACTACCTTGTTTTATGATATGATGCACAAGGAGATTGAGGTGTATGTTGATAATATGATTGCAAAGTCGAAAACGGAAGTCGAACATGTAGAACACTTGTTGAAGCTTTTCCAGCGTTTGGGGAAGTACAAACTCCGCCTGAATCCGAACAAGTGTACATTTGGAGTCCGTTCCGGCAAGTTATTGGGCTTTACTGTCAGCGAAAGAGGTATTGAAGTTGATCCTGCCAAGGTCAAAGCAATACAGAAGATGGCTGCGCCCAGGACTGAGAAGCAAGTCCGAGGTTTTCTTGGCCGCTTAAATTACATTTCTAGATTTATATCCCACATGACTGCCACATGTGCGCCTATATTGAAGCTCCTCCGGAAAGATCATCATCATGATTGGACCGAGGATTACCAAAAAGCCTTTGATAGTATCAAGGAGTATTTGTTTGAGCCTCCGATTCTGTCTCCGCCTGTTGAAGGGAGGCCATTTATTATGTACTTGACCGTACCTGATGACTCCATGGGTTGTGTCCTTGGTCAGTAAGATGAATCAGGAAAGAAAGAATGTGCAATATACTACTTGAGTTAGAAGTTTACTGACTGTGAGTCTCGGTACTCAATGCTTGAGAAGACATGATGTGCTTTGGCTTAGGCTGCTAAGCATTTACGCCAGTATATGTTGAATCATACGACTTGGTTGATATCCAAAATGGATCCAATCAAGTATATCTTTGAGAAGCCTGCTTTAACTGGGAGGATTGCCCGTTGGTAGATGTTGCTGTCTGAGTATGATATTGAGTATCGAGCACAAAAAGCTATTAAAGGTAGTATCTTGGCTGACCATTTGGCACATCAACCAATTGAAGATTATCAGTCTGTACAGTATGACTTCCCTGATGAGGAGATTCTGTATTTGAAGATGAAATATTGTGATGAGCCTACGCTCGATGAAGGGCCGGAACCTGGTTTCCGATGGGGTATGGTGTTCGATGGCGCTGTTAATCAGTATGGAAATGGTATTGGGGCAGTGATTATTACTCCTCAAGGCACACATTTTCCTTTTACAGCAAGGCTAACTTTCAAATGCACGAATAATATGGCGGAGTATGAGGCATGTATTATGGGTTTGGAAGAATGTATTGATCTTAGGATCAAACATCTTGATGTTTATGGTGATTCGGCCCTTGTTGTTAATCAAATTAAGGGTGAACGGGAGACGAATCAGCCGCCTCATCCCATACAGAGATTATGCGAGGAGGATTTCAACTTTCTTTACTAAGGTTGACTTCCATCATATTCCTCGAGATGAGAATCGGATGGCGGATGCTCTTGCTACACTTGCTTCAATGATTGTAGTGAAGTATTGGAATGAAATCCCCAATATTACTATGATGCGCTTGGATAGACCAGCTCATGTGTTTGCAATTGAGGAAGTGAAAGATGATAAGCCATGGTATTATGATATCAAGTGCTTTCTCCAAAGTCAGACTTACCCGCCTGGGGCATCTGTTAAAGATAAGAAGACTTTGAGGAGACTATCTGGTAGTTTCTACCTTAATGGTGATGTGCTTTACAAGAGGAATTTCGACATGGTTTGGTTCAGATGTGTGGATCAACACGAAGAAGACCTGTTGATGACTGAAGTCCATGAGGGTTCATTTGGTACTCATTCCAATGGACATGCTATGGAAAAGAAGATGTTGAGAGCAGGCTACTATTGGCTGACAATGGAGTCTGACCGCTGCAAATATGTGAAGAAATGCCACAAGTGTCAAATTCATGCGGATAAGATTCATATTCCCCCGACACTTCTGAATGTTATTTCCTCACCATGGCCTTTCTCCATGTGGGGAATTGACATGATTGGCATGATTGAACCAAAGGCGTCGAACGATCACCGTTTTATTCTCGTAGCTATTGATTACTTCACCAAGTGGGTTGAAGCGGCATCGTATGCAAATGTGACCAGGCAGGTGGTCGTGAAGTTTATCAAGAACCAACTTATATGTCGATATGGTGTTCCAGACAAGATCATTACCGATAGTGGATCTAACTTGAACAATAAGATGATGAAAGAGTTATGTAACGAGTTCAAGATCGCACATCATAATTCTTCTCCCTATAGACCCAAGATGAATGGGGCTGTTGAAGCTGCTAACAAGAACATCAACAAGATTATTTAGAAGATGGTTGTTACGTACAAAGATTGGCATGAGATACTGCCATTTGCTTTGCATGGTTATCGTACATCGGTTCGTACTTCAACAGGGGCAACCCTTTTCTCTCTTATATATGGCATGGAGGTTGTGCTCCTTGTAGAGGTTGAGATCCCATCAATGAGGGTCTTGATGGAAGCCAAGTTGACTGAGGCTGAATGGGTTCAGAGTCGTTATGACCAGCTGAATTTGATTAAAGAGAAGAGATTAACTGCCATGTGTCATGGTCAGTTGTATCAGCAAAGGATGAAGAAAGCCTTTGATAAGAAGGTCAAACCTCGTATGTTCCGAGAAGGTGACCTCGTGCTCAAGAAAGTCTTGTCTTTAGCGCCCGATTCCAAGGGCAAGTGGACTCCAAACTATGAGGGCCCATATCTTGTTAAGAGATCCTTTTCAGGCGGTGCTTTGTTGCTTACAACTATGGATGGGGAGGATTTCACTCGTCCTGTGAATTCAGATACAGTCAAGAAATACTTCGCCTAAATATAAAAACAGAATAGCTCGCTAAGTTGAAAACCCGAAAGGGCGGCTTAGGCAAAAATGAGCGTCTCGGTGGATTGAAAACCCGAAAGGATGGTCCAGGCAAAAGTTAGAGACATAAAAAATGAATATAGATATCCCGCTAGATTGAGTACCTCACCCTGGGGAAATCTAGGCAAAAATTAGGGATTTGGCAAGTAACTGCATCCTGACAAGACTTCGCTCTACAGCTGTGACTTGTCAAAGATTCTCTTTCAGTCATCATCAATTGAAGCGTCAAATATAGTAAATTCAGAGTTGGTGGAGAAACGATCATTATGTTCAATGTAGCCTTTTTTTCCATGAATATCACCAATGTCAAATTTGTAAAGATCCATGGCGTCTCGCCATTTGCAGACTACCATTCCATTAAATAAATTTGAGCTTTTATCCAATTCTTGGCATTATTACTTGTTTCTGTTTAACAAATGTTTGCATGTTTTAGTTGATAAATATCATTGTTTTAAACAAATATAGTTTTACAAATTGTTCTAAACAAAATGAACATTCACAATGACTAAAAGATAAATGGAATATCCTCATTGCTTTCCCAAGGACAGTACGATTTCCAAAAGGTAAGATTTTTGTTCACATTCTGTTGTCTCCTCGGTAGGAAGTGGTATAGAGCAGTTGGTGGAGGATCTGTTTCTCTTCTATCCCTAGCATGTCACGTATTGACGAAGGATTCATTTCCGATTCCCTCGGCCAAGACATGTTTCCTTTGAAGTTTGCTTACAGTTTATCCCCAGCAGGTTTGCCTGACCTGAGTGTGATAATTTGTGTTGAGGAAGATGTGTTACTCCATTCCCCAGCGGAGCAAATCGTTCTTTCTCCCCTTTGTTTTTGTTGATAGGTATCTGTTTGGCATTTTCTCCCCACGAAATTTCACATCATTCCTCGATAAGTTCCCCAGTAGAGTTTCTTCTACGGTGGATCTTATTGATTTTCAGCCACCTGTTCCCGAGAGCTGATGAGGAGTTCCCGGCGGTTGGCAACTGTGACTTTTCCTGTCCCCAGTAGATGATCGGTGTCTTCCGGTATTTGATTGGCCCCACCAGAGATGAGTTCTCCAGTAGGCCCTGCCCTTCATTTTGAGATGTTATGTCGGATGTCCGTTTGTGGTTCTTGAACCTGTCTGTGTTCGATATGTCTGTCTGGCAGCATTAATCATACACAAATCATGCATATACATGCATAATCATAGCATTCAGATATTCATGTTGCATTCTTTGCTATATATCCTTGCTTATTATCTCCTGCTATGGGCGAAATGTTCTTCCCCAAGTAGATGTTTGTGTCTGATCTCTCCATTTAGAGTCAGCCTCATAGGCAGAAAGTGTATAGCTTTCCTTCTTTCTTCCCCACTGAGTTATGTCCTCGTGGATGATTATTGTTTCAGTTTCCTCCCCCGTTATGTACCGGGATGGAATTACTCCCCTGAGTTATATCCTCATTGGGTTAAGTCTTGTTTAATTATGTCTTTCTAGTTTGTTCCTAGATTGACTCCTTTTTTGTTATCCCCTGCAGTTCCCTGTGGTTTAGTTGTTCAATTGTTAGTAACCAGTAATTGTTCATCCTTTCCTCAGCGGATCTTGTGGCCTTCTACCCAGTAACCGGTAGTTGTAAGTCCTATTTATGTGGTTTTCTACCCAGTAACCGGTAGATGTAATCCCCTCTTTGTTGGTTATCTCTACCCAATACCGGTATTGATATTCCTTCGTTTTTGAGTATACCACCCAGTAGCCGGTGATATATCTCCTGGGTGATTGCTTTTGTTAGGCAATTTATCCCTTGCGAGTCATCTTTCATTTACCCTTGGTTGGTAATGATTGTTTCTCCTTCTGATTGGTCATCATATTATACCCAGTAACCGGTATCCTGATGTCCTTTCTTTTCAGTCGATTTATCCTTCATTAACCCAGTAACTGGTTATGGATAATCTTCCATGCGAGTATGTTATCTATGTTATGACGGTAATAGATAATATATCTCATGCATTCTTCAGTCGAAGTCTTTTTCATCCCCAGTTGAGTAAGCTTCATATTTCCTTATGGAATCTAATGTTCATCCTTTAAGTCGAGTTTGCTTTTTCAGCCCTCCTTTCGGATGATGAGTGTCTTGGATATGTTCCCAATTCACACATGGTTGGTCACCTATTATATGCCTAGTAACCGGTATCCCTGGTGTTCCTTCCTTCTGCTCCCTATTATGACTTTTGTCCCCTGTGGAGTCAGATTTTCCTGAGTTGAGATGTGCCTTTTGGGTCTTCCTCAGATGTTTCGGATGATTGATATCTCTCACCCTTATACCGGTCTTAGATATTCTTTCTCCCTGAGCGTGTTGTTCTCTCACCAGTAACCGGTGTTTTGATAACATGTCTCTCCTTGAGTTTATTACCCATTAACCGGTAATATCTCGTTGTTTCTTCTCAGTTGATTCCTTTGTGGACATCCTTGTCTGAGTCTGGAATTTTTATCCAATGTATCCTTTTTGGATAGTTTTGCTGTATTGGCATATATACATGCATCTTTACGTCAGCTCGAGTCTTTCCATCGATTTATTCTCATGGAATCCCATCGTGTCTCCCAGCAAGTTTTCAAGTCGTGACCTACTCACGCATTTTTACCTTATTTCCCCCAGAGTCTCTGTCTCCCTAGTGAGTAGTTACTCCTATGGATTTTCAGTTTCTTCTAATTTCTTTTCCTTCGTGGAAATTATTCACCGTGAAGATTTTATTTTGCATACATACATTTGCATCATGAGATCTCTTAGGGACCAAAATTCGTCTCTTTATTATTATTAAAGCCCATTCTACCACGTCGAGACGAAGATTTTAACCTTCATATCTCCGGTTAGAATGACCTTAAATAGGTGCATCTGTAAGATCCTAATTTTGACCCTAAGATCCCTCATGGCATCATATCATTGCTCAATGCATTGCCTCAAGGATCATAGCATGTTTGGCTCCTTAACCCTAGGGTTGGGACTTGTTTGAATGGTTTGAGACCAACAAGCATTCTTGCATTGTATATTATTGCTTTTCTTATTTTGGTTACTAACCAAAAGCACAAAAATATGTCACTAACTCTTTTTGTTTTGAAGCTCAAGTGATCATATGCTCCCATGCTCCTAGGAGGCTCCTAAGCTCAATGAAATGGCTAGATGAAGATGAGAAAAAGCATGACAATGGTCCACAAAGTTCCTAATCATCATATATGTCTCCCAAGTGTCTCAATTTGCCAATTTGATCAAGATAACCCAAAGGGTTTGAGGATTGTTTCCCAAGGAAACCCTAATTCAATTGTGCTTTGACTGTGCCTTGCTCATGAAGCAACCTCAACCCATGATAAAATTTAATCAAGGGAAGTTCTTTCATTCATTATTTTATGCATATATGAGCCTATTTTAGGATCCTCAATCATTCATTCATCAAGATTGGAAGTTTGGCCTTGAAAAGTTGACCAATCAAGTCATCTGACTAAACTGAAGATCACTGAGATACAACTTTTGATATGTTTGTCAAATGAAGATGACCCCAAGATTAAAAATGTTCTTAAGAACCATATGAACAACTTTAATGTTCACAAAAATTCCATTTGAAAATTGTAGGGTCATCATTCATTTCAAAACATTATAGGTCATTTTGACTGAAACCCTAATTTTTGGTCAACTTCCCAAGGACCTAACTTCCTTATTTTTTATGATTTTGAGGTGAGACCAAATGCCATGGAAAGCTCAAGATGTCTACTTCAAATGTTATGTTATGTTGGACAAAATTTCATAATCCTAAAATATACACATGTGATAATACAAAACATTATAGGTCACTTTGGACCCAAGTCATTGAATTTGAAAAATGCCCAACTTCAAGTGCCGATAACTTTATGATGAAAAATCCAAATGATTCAAAATTTAAGTCTAAACTGATCATGTTGAAAAGATCTACAACTTCGGTGTTAGAGGTTTTTCCATTTGAAGCTTTCATCACTGAAACAGAAGGGCTTGAAGAGGCTTGCTTTAGTGAACATTTTCAAAGGGGAACTTAAACATGTTTTGTGACCAAACTTTCACAACCAGTTTTCCTTTATTTCCAAATGCCAAATGAATTTTTTCCTAACATGATTTTTGTTCCTTATTTCAAGAGCTTTCCAACCATTACTCACACTACTTTTTGTGAATTTCCATGTGTGAGTTTCGAAGAGCTTTCTATTTAGGTTCATTTTTGCATTTCACATTAAAACTTGATGTCCAAGCTTGTGCAATCCATTGTGCACGTCCAATTCATTTCCAGGTGGTATCAGCAAGGATTTGCACCCACCATTGGGCCTTACATGGGCCTGTACAGGCCCATGCAAGGAGGATTCAAATCCCATGCACACGAGGGAACCATGCTTGCCAATCCATTTCAGCTATAAATAAGTGTGCATTCTCATTCAATTGGCAACCAAGTGGAGATCTGAATTGCTGCTGAATTGAAATCCCAACCCTCACTAAAGGAATTTTCAGTTTTCTTTCTCTTTTTCAAGCTTAAAATTCAACATCATTAGTTGATTTTCAAAGCTCAATTCCTTAACCTAGCATCACCATCACACTTCCAGAGCGAAAGTAGATCAAGAGCTTGAAGGATTCGTGGCATTTGAAGCTTCATTTCAGTGGTAGAACCTCAAACTTTTTTGATCTAGATCTCTCAATACAATGCGATTTTCTTTGGTTTGTGTTGTTTTCTGAAGTCCTCATACTTGAGGCAGGCCAGTGGTGGTCTGAATTTTGTAAATCCTGCCATTTCAGTTCACACACCATGATTTTCAAGCTCACGTTTCTATCTAAATAGGAATGGTGAGGACGATCCATGGTTACAGTGGTGATGTACATCACCTCAGCTTCATTTTGATGTCTTCATTTTTCATTTTCATTGTAATTTATTTTCCTGCGCATGGTGGCGGAAATGGTTAGATCGCCGAAGAAGATGGTGGTTTCCACCACCATCCCCACGTGTTTGCTTCAGAGCTCTTGGATTGTGCATAAACGTTTTAATCTTGGCCATTCCATATGTTGACTTGTTTTAATGCAATGTGTTACGCGCTTGACTCACATGTACCTTGTATTCGCGCCCCTGAGCCCTTGACGCCTTGCCACGTCAATTAATGAAATGATATGATGGCGCTGGATTTTTCTATTTTTTCTTATTTTCTTTTAATTTCAGTTAATTCCTTTTATTTTCAAAAATTCATAAATATTTTATTTGAAGTCACCAAAATATGAGACCAATGCCAAAAAATTTCTTGAAAAATCTAGTTTCATATTTTGATTTTTATTCTTTTTGTGACGTCATTTAATAGTTTTTGTGAATTATTTGGTTTTTAATAGTTTTAATTCATTTTAAAATACTTTTAGATATTTAAAAAATCCAAAAATATTTTCCAAACACATATGGATCATGATAAGTCAATGAAAAATAGTCTCATCAATTTCTTAATTGACTTGAGATTTATTTGAGATTTTAATTCAATTATGTTATTTTTCATTGTTTTTAATCGTTTTTAAATAGTTTCTGATTTCAAAAATTGTTGAAAATTTTTGTCAATGCTTGTTTGACCATGTTAGACCTATGAGAATTTAATTGGACTTGTTGAAGTTGATTTGAATTAAATTTGAGGTTTGACCATATTTTGTTTATTTTATTTTGCATTTATATTTTAATTCAAAAATACCAAAAAAAATATGTTTGACTTGTTGACTTTTAATCTTCATTTCTCTTCTGTTTGGGATTGATTGATGATGACTTGGTACACATTTGATCAATTGAGTTTGATACTTGATTTCTCTTTCCATTTATTTCATTTTCATCCCTTTCTTTTTATTTTGGCCAATGAGTTAATGTCTTATGGTTGGTCTTGACAAATGAGAGGTTTAACCTTCTTTGATCCAAACCAAACCCAACTTGATCCAAGATCAAGTGAGTTGTTTTGTGTCCAAGATAGGTTGCTTCTTGGTCAAGCAAAAAACCTAAAGTCCATACAAGGCCCTTCCCTCTTATTTTGGCATGGCAAGTTTGTGGATCTTGGCTTACTAGTCATGATCTCTAACTTGTATTTATTTGCCTATAATTTTATTGACCGGCCTTAGATAGGTGTGACTACTACATTAGTTCACTTACGATTGCTTAACATAGCGCTACATTGTCTTATGACAAACTAACATAACCATACTAATTACTAACTTTAATTTGAGCATTTAATTTCTTGCCCTTTACTTTAATGCAATTTATTTCTTGCTCATTTATTCATATTGCTTTTCACTTTGCTCACTTGAGCACATATTTTGTGTTTATGTCATTTTCCTTTTGCTCATTTGAGCTCATTATTGTATATAAATATATTGTTGTCTTGTGTTGGTTTTACTTTTGTTTTGTGTGAACCTAATGCAAAAAGGAGAAAAGACTTAGAATTAGGACATACCTATGCTTAAAGGAGTTCAAGAGCAACTAAGCCTCATTCCTTTAGAATGCTAAATTTGTTGAAGAGCAACTAGGCCTCATGCCTTTAGAATGCTAAATTTCAAAGTTGACTTCAAAGGACTTCCTTTCCAAAACTTATTCTTTGTTTATTCCTCTTATTGTGTTGTGAACTTTTTGATGTTTGCTCTTGCGTGATAGGGATTCCATCTTGAGATAGAAAGAGGACCGTTGTCATGAGTAGCCAATTTAAGAGAGACAAGCCAAATGGAGATCCTAGGAGCTTGAATCTAAATTGTTTGATTGCTTGATTGTGTGCTAAGTCCAAAGGAAAGGAGCATCTTGAATCATCTCTATGATTTCAAGAAAAGGAACTCCAAGGGTTTTATCTTCTCTCTTATCTTTGTATGCTTTAGGACTAGCCCATTCTCTTCTTCTCTCTACTCTAACCGAAGCCAAAAAATTATTTACAAAACTTTGACATTGTTTTCAAACTAGAAACCTAGGCCTTATGCCTTTGACTTTTCAAAGCCACTTTCATCAATACTCATTGTGAATGAACCTTAATCCAACTTTGACTTCATTTTGTAAATAAATCTAACTTGTAAATACAACTCACTTCAAGTTGTTTTGTGGTTCCAATGGCCACCTTTGTTAAAACCTTTTCATAAACATTAGTCATAGGTTTGAGTTATCATAGTGGTTGATGTAAATCTCACCTTATCCTTAGTGATTGGATTATAAGTCTTCCATACTTATTATAGGGTTAACCCCTCACTAGTATGTTGAAGCTTTCCTCACATGGTGGATTGTTGGTTTAGGTTGAGTTTTTCTCCCTTTGATAACAAAAGACCTTAAGGCTTTTGGTCAAATCAATTCACCAATCTTTGTGATTTTTACCCCGAACTACGAGGTTTTGATCCTACCTTTCTAATGGTACGTAGGCAATGGGTTCATCCATTCAAATAACTAAATTTGTAAATATAATCTATTCTCTTCTCATCCCTCCAATATTTTGCACATATTTTCACAAATACCAACCTACAACACATATTTGCAAAAAGGGTTCCCTTAGAGTACTAAGGATGTTTTGGGTGCGTATTACCTTCCCATTTCATAACTAACCCCCTTACCTAGATCTCTGACATTTTTATTAGTTTTTTATTTGATAAAACTTCTTACTTGGCTTTTGTTCGCTTTTTAGCCTTTCCTTTGGACAAATAAAAGTGCGGTGGCGACTCGAATTATATGTTTACTTTTGGTTTAGTCAATAAATCCAAAGGTAACGAAAACCCCGCTACACAGTGGGAGACTCCGAAATTTGTTACATAGATAAAAAATGGGTTTGGTTGGTTACTAAGAAGGTTTATTAAAGGCTTTTCAAAGTTACCATTGACTTTTACTTAGTTGAATCGAAAAGACCTAGCTTATGGATGGAGTTTTCAGTGCGAAGAAAGTTTTCAAAAACTCAAAAAAAAGTTGACATCAACTTCAGTTTTTATTTTGCTAAGTCCAAGTGAATCCTTTGTTGTGTATTGTGATGCTTCGAAGATGGGTATGGATGGTGTGTTAATGCAGAATGGTCAGGTTGTGGCTTATGCTTATAGGCAATTACAGGTTCATGAGTGGAATTATCCCTTGCATGATCAATAGTTGGCAACCGTGGTGTTTGTGTTAAAAATTTGGAGGAATTATTTATTTGGTTCCATATATGAAGTGTTTAGTGACCATAACACTTTGATGTACTTGTTCGATCAGAAAGAGTTGAATATGAGGCAGAGGAGGTGGCTCTAATTTCCGAAGGATTATGATTTTGGTTTGAGTTACCATCCTTGTAAAGCCAATGTCGTGACTGACACTTTGAGCAGAAAGTCATTGCATATGTCGACATTGACGGTTCGAGAATTGGAGTTGATTGAGAAACTCAAAAATATGAGCCTTTTGTGTGAAAGGACTCATAATATTGTGAATTTGGGTATGTTGGAGTTGACTAGTGGCATTCTTGAAGAAATCACATAAGGTCGGAAATTAGATTTGGGATTTATTGACCGGTTAGTGTTGATCAATCAAGGTAAAAAGATGTATTTCATAATAGATGAGAATGGTGTTATGCGATTCCATGAGAGAGTTTGTGTACCAGATGTCCCAGTTCTTAAGAAGAGTATTCTTGAAGAAGGTCATAGAAGTAATCTGAGTATTCATCCAGATACTACTAAAATGCATCAAGACTTGAAGAAGATGTCTTGGTGGCCAAGAATGAAGAAGGATATATTTGAGTTCTTTTATACCTGTTTGACTTGCCATAAGTCGAAGATTGAACATTAGAAGTCGTTGGGTTTGACGCAACTGTTGAGTATTCCCGAGTGCAAGTTGGATTTTATTTCCATGGATTTTATGACAAGTTTGCATAATACTTCTAAAAGGAATTGTTTAGTTTGGGTTATAGTGGATAGATTGACTAAATCGGCTGATTTCTTCTGATTAAGATTAGTTATCCTTTGCAGAAGTTAGTTGAGTTGTATATTAAGAAGGTTGTTAGCTTGTATGGTATTCCTTCGAGTATTGTTTTTGACAGAGATTGAGATTCACATTGAGGTTTTGGGGGAGTTTGCAAAAAGCCATGGGTACTAAGCTGAAGTTGAGTTATGTTTAACATCCGCAGACGTACATTCATATAGAAAGCACTATCCATTCTTTTGAGGATTTGCTGAGAGCTTGTGTTTTGGGGCAGGGGGTAACTGGGACAATTACTTATTATTGGTTGAATCCACTTACAACAATAGTTTTCCTTCTAGTATTGGAATTACACTGTTTGAGGCTTTGTATGGTAGGAGGCATATGACACCTTTGTGTTGATATGATTCTGGTGAAAGTGTTGTGCTTGGACCTGAGATTATTCAGCAGACTACCGAGAAGATCTAGATGATCCAAGATAATATGAAAGCTTCAAAAAGTCGTCAAAAGAGTTTATCATAATAAGAGGAGGAAAGAACTTTAATTCCAAGAGGGAGATCAAGTGTTTTTGAGAGTTACTCTAGTAACTTGTGTTGGTTAAGCTTTGAAATATCGAAAGCTAACGCTATGTTTCATTGGTTCTTATCAAATTATGAATCGAGTAGGAGAATTAGCCTACAGAGTTGATTTACCTCCATTTCTTTCGAATCTTCATGACATATTTCATATGTCTCAACTGAGGAAGTATATTTCTGACCCGTTAATGTGATTCAAGTTGACGATGTGCAAGTTAGAGAGAACTTGACTGTTGAGGCGTCTCCCTTGAGAATAGAGGATCGCGAAGTGAATCACTTGAGAGGCAAGGATATTACGTTGGAGAAGGTGGTGCATGGAGGACCTGCTGGAGGCAACATGACGTGGGAGTTGGGGAGTCATATGAGAGAGTCGTATTCGACTATGTTTCCTCTAGGTAATCCTCGAGGGAAAAAATTCTATAAGTGGGGGAGAGTTATAACACCCTGAATTCAATTAATTTATTTAATTGAACCTTATTTAAATTATTAAGTGGTTTATATGCTTTTATTTGGATAATTGGAGAATATATGTGTTTTGAAGGGTGTTAGAGAGAGTTAAGGGAATGGTAGAAACTAATTAGATTAATTTTAATTAATTTAAGTCGAGTGGATTAATTAAATATAACGTAGTTATAGAAACATAAGAGAAATAATAGAAATTGGTCTATAATTGAATGATTAGAAACTAAAATAAAAGAAATTGGAGTTAGTAAGAGGAGTAAGGGCAATATCGGAAATAGGAGAGCAAGTTGAGTGTAATAAGTGAATAACATAATTAGAGGAATTAGGTTTTTGTTTAAATAGAAAAGAGTGAGGGTTGAACTTTTACAATACGTATTATTTTTGAACAAGAGAAAATAAGCAAGGGAGGCAACCTAGGGTTTGGTATGAAAACACCATTGTTGAGGAACTTAGGGCTTGTTTTGCTGGAAATCCAAGGTAATGAGGAGATTACTCTTCTATGGGTGTATATCGTATGAAGGGCAGAGAGGGATGCTCACCCTACTCTATATGTTTCTTTTGATTCTACTATTGTTGACATGTTCGTGTGTTCTTGATGAAAATCATGTAAATTGCATGTCCATGTGTTATGATTCGTGATTTGATCTGTGTGTTATGAAATTGATATATGTGTTCATGATATAATGATTTCAGAATTTGGAATGTGAGTTGTATGTGAGGTTGCATTGGGTGTCATTCTTGTTGATGTGTTTGATGATGATGAACACAAAGATAATTTCTATGGTGAATTGATGTTAATGTGTAAATTACATGAAAATTGGTGTATTGATTGCCTACCATAAGCTTATTGATGTTGGAATTGCAGTATAGAGTTTTTAAGCATGTTAGGACATGCTTAGATGGGGTTTGGAAGGGATAAGGATTACTAAAACATGATTAAATATGGAATTTTTGGAAAATTTGTTGATGTCAATCAATTGACATCCTGTGTCAATCGATTGATCACGTGAAAATTTGGAATAATATAAAATATCAAACCATGTCAATTGATTAACATGATTGAGTGTTGTGTGGATGTCTATTAAATGTGTGAATATATGATGTGAATTACAAGTATAATTATGGGAATTGTTGTAAATACTTGCTGATGATTATTGAGATGCATAGTTTGGAGTGAGAACTATTATTGATGTGTTGAGATGGATGATTGTTTACAATCATATGTGAGGATGTAATCATTCTTATGTTGTTGTAATTGTATGATTACTTATAGTCAGATGTTGGGTTGTAATCATTATTGTGTTGTTGTCGTTGCATTATTGTATGGCATGCATCATATATTGTTGTTGTTGTGAAAGAGGTGAGCTACAAGTTCAGATGTTGGGAGTTGTGATTTCTCCCAAGCTCAGGGAGGGGGTTGTGACGAGCATTAACAAAGTTGACGGGTCGGGCATTGCATACGTATCTGCATTGGGTTTGCGTTAGCTACTGATATGAGTTGATGGGAATGAGTAATTAATTGTTTGAGTTGATTGCAGTGTTTTGTATGAATTTATGTTATCGATGATTGTTTATGTCAAAAAATGTTATCAATGATTGTTGTGTGAATACATTACCTGTTGATGATTGTTAATGTTGTTGATGTTTAGGCTACCCTTCATGATCTTTTGCACCGCTAACATATTTGAGCGTATTCTCGCCTCTTTGCTTTATGTTGTCCACCATGGACATCTTACAGATAATCATGATTTGAGTTTTGTTTCTGTAAGTGGAAGAGATGTTCTTGGAGCTCATCTTCATTTACTTTATCATTTATCATTTTTAGTCAGTTAAATGCTCTGATCTGTAACACCGAGAACAAGGAGTTTTTATTATGTTTTGAGTTAATGATGAATTATATGTTTTAAAATTTAATACTCTATTTGTGAAATTGAATTTTGAAGTTGTTACTATGTTAGTTCCGCTATATGTTGTCAAATGAGATGATTATTTTTTGGATGGTTGTCGTAGTGACACCTAAAATTGTCAATTAAATATTTTTATATAAGTTTCGGGGTTTAGAATGTTAGATTTTTTGCTTTTATCTTTTCTAGTGGCAGTTCATCTTATTGTAGGCAGAGTATTATGGGTGACATCTAGCTAGTGGTTAGGCCAACTTCAAGTTTGTTTGTTCTGTCCTCCTTGATACTAGGGGAGTCGAGAGTCTCTTTATTTATAATGCAAATATTTCTTGATCTTTTTGTGTTGGCGACCATGAAGAGAAATCCAGCACTAAAGTTGAGTTCCCTTGGCACATACTTTGTTTTAAAAGCTTTTAAGCATATAGATAAGCCATGTACCTTTTTCAGATATTTGATAAGATGGGCCTTGTAACACCCCAAATTTGATTAATTGATTTAATTGAATTGTTTAGAATTTTTATTTAATTATTTTATGCTAGAGTACATTAAAATAAAATTATATGATTATATGTTGTTGGGGTGTAATTGTGGTAGTATGTTCTGGAGTGAATGTAGTAGCTTGGTAGAATAATTTTAAAATAATTAGAATATAATAGAATTTTTAATTGTTATGTGAATTAAGGGGGAGTATGTGACAAGAGGAGAGAAGTTGCAATGAAGTTGGGCAAAAACTATAATTTTTAGAAAATAGTTAGAAACCATATAAATTATAAAAGTTGGGAGAAACTAAGTTTTTGAGAGAACTCTCACAGTACGTGAAAATAAGAGGCGAGAAGAACAAAGGGCTTTTGGGAAGGAGAACTAGGATTGGGAAGAGGAATCCATAGGAGTTTCTCGATTCACAATCATTGCTGGAAATCTAAGGTAAAGGGGAGAAATGGCTACCAATATGTGTGTATTGCATGATGGGGTAGAGAAGATAAGCCCTTAATCTCATTAGGGTTCCAAGGGTTTCTTTGATAATTATTATGTGCTGAATATTTGGAAATTTGTTTGTTGATTTTGCGTATATATGTGTTTCTTTGACTAAATCTATGTTTGAATTATCATGAACATGTATGTATGAGGTTCTGCCATTGATGAATGTGTGAATGCTTATGTTGTATTCATGATTGATGATGAAATTGCTGATGAAATTATTGATTAATTGTTATAGATAGTGATGAAAATAGGTGATGTATATGTGTTGATTATGATAATATGAATCACTATTAAATTCATGTTTTGGGTCTGTTGAATTTGGATGAATTGATTGGTATTATGAATGGAAGTTAGGGAATCAAGAGAATATTGAATGTACGTGAAAAATTAAGTTTCTTGGAAAAGTTAGCTTAGACCAATCGTTTGGTTCTAGGGAGCAATCGATTGGTTCCCCTTATAAACTCAAAAAAGTTTGATAGAAAACAAGGAGCAATCGATTGGTCTCATGGTGTAACCGATTGGTACTTTCAAAAATTGGGAAAAAATGTTGGTAGTGATTTCAGGACAATCAATTAGTCCCATGGGCCAATCGATTGATCCCTATTTCAATTAGTTGGTTCACTTGTCGATTTTGGCTGTAACTTTCATTTCGTAAGTTCAAAAGAGACGTTGTTTGAAGTATTGGATAGCTAACGCGTAGAGCTACCTCATCGGTTTGTGATGACTTGTATCATTGTTTAGCAGTCATGTGCTTATTGTAGCGATGTTTGTGATGAATTGTATCATCGGTTAGCAAATAGTTGTGTTTATCCAATGGTGTGTTATTGTTTTGGTGAGTGAACTCGATTGAATGCGTATGAATATGCATGTGTTGAGTTTCTTCTATTGGTTGTTGTTTGTTGATGTTGTAACATTGATTAATAGTTGTGTATGATTAATGATGTTGTGCATAAACGTTGAAATGTGCATGGTGATTCTTTCGGTGAACCTTTTGGTAATAATGCATGTTATTGAGAGACATGCATCATGGTTTATGAACTTTGATCCAGTTTTATTGTGCTATGTTCATATGGTGGGAATTCAGGGGCAAGTAGTTGGTTCCATATGGGAATTGGTGAAGCGTTACCTATGGGGATGGTAACGATTTGGTATGCTCTGGTCCTATTGTGGGGATTCAGGAGCGAGATGAACCTCAATGTTCATAAGTGGTACCGCGTGCATAATGATTCAGTTGTGGAGTACATTGTATACATAATTTCATATGTATTTGATTGTTTATAAGGTTGTTTATTGGTTGTGAATATGTGAGTATTTCTATGAATAAGTGTGAGACTATGTTGTTGTTGATTGTGTAATATGCATGTGCACTTGGTGTATATTCTCTACCTTAGAATTCCTTACACTAACTATATTGTTTATTGTTTCTCACCCCCTTTTCTTCATATTGTCAACTATGGACATCTTGCAGATACTCATGAGTGATCCTTGTTATTGTGTGTTGGAAAGTGGCTTGTTGTAGCTACTCTTCGCTTTATTTTATTTGCTTTATAATACATTAGTGGCTTACTGCTCTGATCGTGTAAAATCGAGGATGGGAATTATTATGTTTTTGAAGTGATGTTGTTTTTTGGTTGTTTTGGAGTTTAAGAATGACTTATCAAGTTATGTTGAAAAAATGGTTTTCCGCTGCGTAGTTTCAAATGATTTTGATGTGTTTTGGAGGATTTGTAGGTGGTGACACCTTAAATTGTCGTTTAATGATTTATTTATAAGTTTCGGGGTTTATGGTGTTACATGCCTCCTTTTCCTGAAAATCTCTAGAGACCTGATTCACCATAAGTTACGAGTCACTCATAGCTTTCATACTTGAAGTTCCCATCTCGATGTCAAAAATCATGGTGTCGGTGAGGGTTTCATACTCGGCTTGATTGTTGTTGGCCTTGAATTTAACCCTTAAACTCCTCGACCAAGAGGTCATATAAACTCTCTAATACTATTTCAATGCCACATCCCTTCAAGTTTGAGGCGCCATCTACATATAGTATCCATGTGTGGGAGGTCTCCTTACCTACTAGCGAACTAAAATATTCTAAAAAATTGTCTAACACATGTGATTTGATACTTCCTTTGGGGATATGTTGGATATCATACTCAGATAACTCGACTGCCCAAGATACCATCCTTCTTGGGAGATCTGGAAATTTTAAAACTTCTCGATTGAGTTAGTTGGTGTTTACCATTACCCGATGCCCTTAAAAGTAGAGTCTGAGTTTCCTTGCAATTATCACAACCGCCAAGGTGAGCCTCTCAATCTTCTGGTACCATACATCAACGACCTTAAACACCTTTCTCACAATTAGACAGGCTATTCAACTTTGTTTGTCTCTTGTATGAGTACAAAAATCATTGCCTAGTAAAAAAAATAGATAAAGGTAGAAGGGCGAGCCTACTATAGGACTTGTCAATATGGCCAATGATGCCAAACAGGCCTTTAAGTTGGATTATATTTTCTTGCACTTACTTGTCCAGTCAAACTTCTTCTTTTTCTTAAATGTGGCAAAGAAATGGAAGGCTTTGTCATGTGCACAAGAAAGGAAACGAGCTAGGGTCCTTAAATTCCCTGTTAGTTCCTACACTTATTTAATGTTCGACGGGATTCTCATGTTGATGATTCCCTAAAAGTTATATGGGTTTTCCTTTATCCATATCTTATTTAGAATAAATCCTATGAACTTACACTCCTCTACACCAAAAGAGAACTTGGCACGATTTAAGCATATGGTGTACCTCCTGACTGATTCTAGGACGTCCTCAAGATCTACAATAAGGCTTTTGTCGTTAGATGTTGTCACGACCATATCATCAATGTAGGCTTCCAAGTTCTTAATTATCTACTTTGAGAATACAACATCCCTGAGCCTTTGATAGGTGGCTCGTATGTTTTTCAGTCCAAAGGGCATGACATTGTAGCAGGAACTACTATAATTGGACATGAATGTTGTCTTTAGGGCATCTACAGAATATGAATCCATAAAACTCAAAGTTTTGTAGCCTGATGTCATACACTGATTTTGTCCAAGAATTTTCATTTCATTGAAATTTGAACTTATTTCAAACTCATTCATATTATTTAGAAAAAAAATAAGTGTTCATCACGTCTTTATCATTTTCATCTTGTGTCAACATAGAACATCTCCTCATATTTATGCATTACCAAGTTAATTGGTATATTTATCCATTTTGCATCTTTTCAAATCTCATGTCACCTCTATTATTATTTTCTAATTTGTATTATCATCCATTTTTATCTTTCCATTTTAAAATCATAGGTTATTTTTTCCATCATCATCTATTTTAGCATTTTTGCACTGTAAGACCCCTAAGATCCCTCATGCCATCTCATAGCTTTGCATTGGCATTGGGATAACACCTTGGTATCCTCATCACCTTTCATTCATTGGGTTTGCATTGGGAGATATCTCCAATAATTTATGATTGTATCATACTTTATTTTCTTTGTTTACTAACGAAAATACAAAAATATGTCTTGTATAGCTTTATTTCTTTTGTAGGTAATGTGTTTGTCCATCTGTGCCTCACCAAGCTCACAACTAGGGTTTGAGACCCTCAATGCAAGATATCAAGCAAGAAAAGGTTCACATTGGTTCTAAAAATCATATATGGGTCCCCATGTTCTTTATTTGTCATTTTGATCAAGAATTCATCAAGAGTTTGAAGTTTGTTTGTCAAGGAAGCCCTAATTCATCTGGGTATCTTGTGTGCCTTCCTCAGCAAATTTCTTCAACAATTGGTCAAATATATAAATGGATACTTATTTTACATCATTATAAGCATATATGATCCTCCATGAGCCCCTAAGAGAAAAATAACTTCAAGTGTGCAAGTTGATTCAAGGAAGTTGACCAGAAAAGTCAACTGCTCAAATCTAGGGTTTCCTAGAACTTATCTCCTACAATTTTTGTCATATGAAAATGATTATAAGAGAAAAGTTACTCTTTATGATATTTCAAACAACTTTCATGTTTACATCAAGAGATAAGTTTGCTTGGAAAGTCATTTTTTATGGTGAAGGATTATAGGTCATTTTGTCTGTGCCCTAGATAGAAGGTCAACTTCCAAGAACCATAACTCCCTCAAATTTTATTATATGAAGATGATCCAAGTTTCATGATCAATTTCAATATGTCTTATTCAACTTTGATTCTTTGAGAAAGATCAAATTCAACTTGCAAAGTCATGTTCCATGAGGAAACATTATAGGTCCATTTTGGTCCTCATCATTGAACAAGAAATTTTCCTCAATTTCTAAAATCCATAACTCCATCATCCAAACTCCAAATGGTGTCAAATTTGTAATCAAATTGAATCGAATTAAAAGGGATAAAGCTTTGTAGAAGGAACCAAGTTCATTTGAAGCTCCTACCAAAATTTATTCAAGGTGGAAAGAGGGTACATTTGACTTATAATTTAGAAAAGTTTATAAGTATGTTTGATACCTCCATATTCAAGGTCAGAATTCTCCATGTTCCAAGCTTCAAATTAAAAAAGTCCCAACATCGAAGTTGTTCCTCATGATGATAACTTTCCAAAGAGTCCAAGATCACATCATTTGGGTGAAGTATGAAGGACATGCGCATGAGGTATTCCCATGGCTTGATTTGGCAAGTTTCAAACTTTAAGCTTGGTACAGCTTTGCATGGCCTCATGTGATGACCTCAATAGAATTTTTGCACGAATTTGAGTGGATTACAATAATCATTTAGGCCTGAACAAGCTCCCATGCACCCATGCACCATCAATTTCTATTTTTGATTCAAATTTGGAATGGTGTGGAAATGATTTCATTTGCCTATAAATTGAAGTGGATTGCCTTAGATTGGAGGATAAACCTTGCCCCAACTTTGCCAATCAATCCCATAAACTCGGAATAGAGAATACATTGAGGATTTCACTTGAAATCAAGTATTTTGTTCAACTCAAGATTGTGAACAAAAAACTCCAAGGAATCATTGCCATTTTCATTCCATTGGACTTCTGCAAACAAAAGGAAGAGAAATCAAGTGGAATTTCATAAAGAATCAAGCTCCAAAGTTGCTTCCCGAAGGTGATTTTTCTAATTTTTCATCTCTTCAATTCTCCCTCAATTCTTAATATCTGGACTCAATTTTGTGATGGCTGAAGTCCTACCAATGTAGGCAATGTTTTTTGAGTTATTTTGAGCTTGAATCGAAGCAACTCAGTTTGAACACCTTAGTTTTCCTCTAACTTTTCTGATTATAAAGTGGGAGATGGAAGAAATGGAGGTGATATTCGTGATCCTTGTATTTTTATCTTTAAATTGGTATATGATCCATCAATTTCTGGAAGATTTTGATCTGACCAGTCCGGTGGCCTTCACCGGAGAAGATGACCGGAGCTCGGGCTTCGGTGGTGCTGTGGCGTGTCCTTCACCCACAGATCTTCATCCCATGTTTTAATCTGATCCATTTCTTTTAAAATACCAATTATGTGTGTAAGACCCCAATTTTGACCCTAAGATCCCTCATGCAGTTTCATCATAAGCATTAGCATTGGGATCATACCTTGGCATCCTCCTTACCCCTCTTTCATTGGGTTTGTTTAGGGAGAGATCACCAAGCTCTATATGATTGTATCATACTTGTATTTTATCATTTTACTAACCAAAATACAAAAATATGTCTTTGCATTTGCCTAACTCTTTTGTAGGTAGGGCATGATCACCATTGATTCATCAAGTTCATATCTAGGGTTTGAGACCCTCATGACAAAGAGCACAACCATGAATTGATCCATGAATGGTTACAAGCATAATATATGAGTCTTAATGATCTCTACATGTTATTTTTATCAAGCATTCTTCAAGAGTTTGAGGGTGATTTGCCTTGGAAACCCTAGTTTGACTAGGTATCTTAAGTAACTTCTCCAACAAGCTATCTCACCAGTTGATCAAATTTCTCAAGGAACACTTCAAAATTCATTATCTTATGCATATATGATCTACCATGAGCCTATAAAGTCAAAGATGATTGAATATTAGCAAGTTGGTTGATGGTGGTTGGCCAGATGAATTCATTTGATCAAAATTGGGTCTCCCTAGACCCTATCTCCTACAATTTTCACCATATGAAAATGATTCCAAGAGAAAACTTACTCTAAATGACATTCCAAACAACTTTAATGTTGAGACCTAGAGCTAGTTTTTCTTGGAAAATCATTTCCTATGTTGAAACATTATAGGTCATTTTGTCTAAACCCTAATTTGAAAGTCAACTTCTCAAGGCCATAACTTGCCAATTTTTATGAGATGAAAGATTTCCAAGTTGCAAAATCAAATTCAAGATGCCTAATTCAACTTTGATGTTTTGAGTGAGAGCTAATTCAACTTTTATGAGCATGTGATATGAGGCTACATTATAGGTCACTTTTGACCTATACCATTGAACAAGTGATTTTTCCAAATTTCAAAAATTCATAACTCTATCATTTCAAATCCAAATGACATGAAATTGGTGACAATTTTGAAGGTCTTTTAAAGAGCTACAACTTTGATGAAGACACGTTTCTCATTTGAAGCTCACATAAAAAGTTAAGCAAGGTGGAATATTGAGACATATGGCTTGACACTTAGAAAAAATTTCAACATGTTGAAATTTCCAAATTTCCACCTCAAAATTCATCAAGATACAAGCTTCAAATGGAAAAGTGTTGAACATGAAAGTTGTTCCTCTTGATCTCGCCTTTCCGAAACGTCCAAATTCATCCATTTTGGACATGAATTGAATAAGTTGCGCATGGCTTGAACATTGCATCATCAGTTGGCAAAGATCGAACTTCAAGTTTTGATGTACACTTGCCTTGCAATCCAAGTTGATTTCAGACTCTCTCACACTCATTTTTGGATCTAAAGCAATGGTCTCATGGGCCTGTACATACCTATGCACCCATGCATCATCCATTGCCAATTTTGGAAAGTCATTTGGAAGGTGCAATTATCACTTAATCCAACTATAAATAGAGCTTCATATGCTTAGAATTCAACACACATTCGCGCCAACTTTGATCCTAGACCCCTAACCCTTCCATTTGAGAGGATAATCCTGAGAATTTCATCTTGAAATTAAGTTTGAATCTCACTGTTTTGAGATTCAAAACTCCAGGGATCCAAGACCTTTTGTGCATTTCATTCTACTTCTGCAAGCATTCTGAGTGAGATCAAGCACGAGCCAAGGCAAGAATAGTTGAATCCAGACCCGCATTGAAGGTATTTTCCAAAAAATTTCATCTCTTCGATTCTCTCTCAATCTTGCTCAATTCTCTTGATTCTTTGGTTGTCTGGAGTCCTACCAATGTAGGTTAGAAGATTGAGTTGCTTAGAGGTCAAACCGAAGCAACTCAGTTGACACACCTCAAAATTCAACTCCTCATATCTTTCTATATATGTGAAGTTAGTTAAAATTGAGGTCAGATTCGTGCTCTACGCCATTTTTTCTTTTAGATCATGCCCTCTTTTTTCATTTTCTTGATGGTGATGAGTGAACCAGTCCGGCCAGGGTCACCGGAGAAGATGACCAGCCTTTGGACGCCGGTGATGTGTTGGCACGGTTCAGAGCCATTGATCTCTTTTAAAAAATTTTAATCTCGTGCGTTGTTTTTAATTACCATGCCTATGCCGCGTTGACTCAAGTCTACCATGGAACGCGCGTTGGTGGCCACTTGATCTACCACCTCAATTAATGAGGCAGATCAAGTGGTCCACGTTTTTTCTGATTATTTGAATTTCATTTTAATTGCTTTATTTTCATTAATTCATATTAATTTTAATATTGATCAAAAAAATATGAGAGTTTCACCAAAAAATTTCAAATAATTTCCTCTTTCATATTCTGAATTAAAATTATTTTTTGGATCATTATTAATATTTTTCATGATTTAATTGATTTTTCATTTGTTTTTAATTTGTTTTTCATGATTAAAATTCTGAAAAATTTTCTCCAAGGTCCTTTGACCTTGTTTGACCTATGATAAATCTCATGGCCATTTATTTGGTGTTTTGATGAGGTTTTAGGAATTTGACAAACCATATTTAATTTAAATGTATTATTTTAGTATTTTTAATTTGAATAAATTCCAAATAATTTTGTTGACCAATTGTGATGACTTGTTTGTGTTTGACTCGTGTTGTTGGGCCTTGGTCAAGGTTGATTTGACTTTGTCAAGTTAATATCATTGGATTTAGGGGATTGATGGAATGTACATTCCATCTCCCAAAATGAATGGATGATATTAAGTTGGTAAAAGTCCTCCTTTGGCTAATTTGTGTTTTGATTCATTCCCCTCCCACTTCATCTCATTCCCTTTCTTTATGCATTCATCTCATTTGGCCTATGCTATCTCAAAATCCTAAAGCTAGTTGATTGAAAAATTAACATGAGTATGGATGAGATTACGCCACACCTTTTGCATATTCTTTTTGTGTGTGGTATGTTTCATGAGCATAGTCCATAATACTATGTCTCTAACATGCATTAACACCAAAATTCTATTGCCCGGTCTCAAATAGTTGTGACTTCTATATAAGTCCAATTACGATTGCTTAACATAGCACTAAATTTGTGACTTAAAAGGCATAGCATTCTAGTTAGTGATATTTTAAGTCTCCCCTCTTTCATGGTACTGTGTGGAAACTTGACCTTTTTTCCTTCCTTTGGAAGATGTCTTGGTTCAAGGATCCATGCTTGTGATAAGTGGGTTGAGTGTTCTCCAAAGAATGTCTAAGAATGAAAATCAAAAGCAAAACAATACTAACTTCTAACCTATTAACAACTAACTTTTAATTTCAAGCCATTTGCTTTAATGTCATTTAATTCTAGCTTATATTCATTTGCCATTGTTCATATCATTCCAATTGTTTATGTTAATGCAATTTTCACTTTGTCCACTTGGACCATATTGTGTGATATATTTTGTTTGTGCATACTTTGTTTATTTGTGTGGTCTTTGACCATTAATGTACAGAATAACAACAAAAACCCTAAAAAAACTTTTGTGTGGACTGTTGGCTTGATCCTGGACAAATGGACTTAAAACTTAGGCAACACTCCTATGCTAAAGGACTTGGCCAATGCCAACTTATTGAGAAACCAAGTACTTACAATTTGAAACTTCATCTGATACATCATTCAAGATCCCACTGAGTTCATCTGCAACATGATCATTGTGAAGCTGTTATTTTGAACCTGTGACTTGTGGAATTCATCTGCTACATAGGATATTTTGAAGAAGATCACGGAATGGATAAGCTTGGATGTGGCTATCTTTATTTGATGCCTTTTCTCTTCAAGATAATATAATTGTGCATTTGTGTGTTGCTTGATTCTAAAATGTCCAAGGGGATTCTGGGTTTCTATTGACATTCTTGTCTATTGGATTGCTAGTGATTTGGTCAGATCTTTTCAACTCTCAACTTTTAATTTTGTACATAGGATTAGTCTCTTCATCTTCTCCCCATTTCTTTAATTTCAAAAATCTCTCCCCCCTTTTCAAAAATCTTCTTTGATTGAACTTATTTTGTTCTAAACTTTGACCACTTTGCAAAAAGATAGAAACTTTGGCCTTATGCCATTGTATTTTCAAGCTTCTTTTCTTAAATCAAACTTGTAAATAAACTTAACCATACTTGACTTAAACTTTCAAAAAGCCAAAAACAACTAACTCATTCAAACCATTTTTAGGCCTTTGTGCCTTTCAAACTTTATTTTTGTTAAAAGCAATGCATCCACTTTGAAATTTGTATCACGAACTACGAGGATTTGATCCCTCATTTTTATGTTGGTACGTAGTCACAAGAAAGAAGGTCTTTCCAAACACAAAAATATAATTAATGAATTCTTTTCTAATCCCCCCATTCTATTTGTTTGTAAATATCATTTTGTACCAAATACATATGCACACGAAAAGGGCTCCCTAGGAGTACCTAGGACACTTTGGGTGCTAACACCTTCCCTCTGTGTAACCAACCCCCTTACCTGTAATCTCTGACATTTTATTAGTTTTGATTTGAAAACTTCTTACTTTTGGGTTTTGTTCGTACTTTTCCCTTTTCCCTTGGAAACAATAAAAGCGCGGTGGCGACTCTTGTTATTTGATCTCTAGCTTATCTATAGCTTGATGATCATGATTTTACCGCTATAGAAATTAAATGGCGACTCTGCTGGGGAGTAGTCTCCAGGGTTTAGCCAACTTTTTGTGTGTATATATTTGTATATATATATATATATATATATATATATATATATATATATATATATATATATATATATATATATATATATATATATATATATATATGTATGTATGTGTGATATAATCTGTTTGTTGTGCTTGGTGATCTCTGAGTGGTGAGATAAGTTCTAACCCGAACATGAGTGCAATTAAGATAGGAGGATGGTATAGTCATGTTCGACTTGTGTGGAGTAGTCCTTAACAAGTTGGCTTGAGATCCATCTGCTCAGTGGAGACTCTTTTGGATTTGGAAATGTCACACAAGTATTTGTGGTTAGGCATTACTATCTCTAAGTTGGGTCTGAGAAGCTGAGGACCGTACACCATTTACCCCTTCTTGGCCTATTTAGGACGTAGTGCGAAAACTGTTCAAGTGTAGACTTGATAACAGTTGTTATGCGATACTACACTCATACGAGTTTCTCTTGAGAATATTATGGGTCGATGAGTCAGTCATTTTAAGCTGTAATATCCAATAGATGGAATTAAGACTCTGGGAACTTTTTAGAACATGATCTACAGGTTTTTTTCCTTAGTTCACTCCTTTGGGATGGTTCTTACCCAGAATCCATGCTCGTGACTTGCAACAAACCCTTGATTCTTGGTTGATCCAATCAAGTCTTGTCAATATCAATGGAACTTGGGTGTTGATAAGGTGTAAACCATAATCCATCAAAATGGATGATTGATCTTGACAATGACTTGATTCATCCCTTGATCTTAATTTTCCTTGTGTGTGATCCCTTATTTGTGATTGTTGCACTCATGCATTCATGTGCATCATAACTTTCATCACATGAAAATTTCAAGGAACTAAGGTGTCATTTGCAAATATTCAGACAATGGGTTGTGGACGAAGGAACACTAAGAAGTACAGTTTCAGATGTCCCGACTTGAAAGAGTTAAGGAAGCTAGCATCTTTTGTATTAGATCCCTTGGATTTTAAACAACGTCATGGGAAGCTTTTGTCCATCTTGTCTGCTGATGTGGTTGAAGAACTTTTGAGTGTACTAGTGCAGTTCTATGATCCTCTCTACCGTTGTTTCACTTTCCTAGATTTTCAGCTTGTGCCTACCTTGGAGGAGTATTCTCATCTTTTGGGGATACCTGTTTCTAGTAGAGTGCCTTTTAGTGGATTGGAGGAGATTCCCCGATCTAGTATTATTGTTGAAGCTCTTCACTTGAAGAAGTCTGAGATAGAGGCTAATTGGGTGAAGAAAGGAGGGTTATTTGGGTTGTCATCTAATTTCCTCATCAAGGAAGCTACTGCTTTTGCTCAAGCCGGTAGTGTGGATGCTTTTGAAGCTATCTTTATGTTGCTCATCTATGGATTAGCTTTGTTCCCTAACATTGACGATTTTGTTGATGTTAACGCCATTAGACTTTTCTTGATTGGGAATAATGTGCCCACTTTGTTGGGTGATATGTATTTCTCTTTGCATCTAAGGAATTCTAAGGGTGGTGGAACTATTGTCTGTTGCATTCCTCTTCTATACAAGTGGTTTATTTTGCACTTGCCTCAGACACCTGCTTTTGTGGAGAACAAACAATGTCTAAGGTTGTCTCAGAGACTTATGTCTCTCACTAATGATAATATAGTTTGGTATGATCCGTCTTTAAGCAGTTTGGAGATTATTGATAGTTGTGGTGAATTCTCTAATGTGCCTCTCATTGGTACACAAGGAGGAATTAACTACAACCCTGCTTTGGCTCGTCGTCAACTTGGGTTCCCCTTGAGAGACAAGCCTAATAACACTTTGTTAGAAGGTCTTTTCTATCAAGAGGGTAAAGATCCCAAACATTTGAAGCAGAAGATAGTACATGCTTAGCATAACGTGCATAGGAAAGGAAGATCCGAGCTTGGTCCGTGCAATTGTGTAGCTTTGGAAGCTTACTCTCTTTGGGTGAAGAAAAGAGCTTTGGAATTGAAGATGCCTTATCCTTATGAAAGACCTGCGTCTATGGTTGTGGTTGAGCCATTAACTCTCCCTAGCCAAGATGTAGAGGAGTTAGAAGACGCGCTCGTCAAGATGAAGCAAGAGAAGGATATGTGGGAAGAGCGTTTCCGTGCTTTGAGCAAGAAGCATGAAGAGTTGCAATTGGAGTCTAAGGGCAAAGATGCACTTATTGAGCTACTTGAAGACTGAGTGACGAAGAGACAGCGAGAGCCAGAGGTTTCATCTTCTAGCATGCCTCAGCCTTCCGTTGCTTGGAAAAATATTGTTGATCAGCTTGTCCTCGAGAAGACTCAGATGAAGGCTTCTTTTGAGACCGAGATTCGTCGCATTCGAAGGAAGTACCCGCCTACAGCCAGATCTGCTAACATTATTGTTAGGGATCCTTAGGATGACTAGTCTCCTTTTCTCTTGTATTTTTCATTTGGTTTCTGAAATTGTACTCAGTGTAATCCTTCCAATTTATATAAATAAAAAGAGATTTTCGGTCATATCGAATTGTTGCAATTGCTATTTGACTATATATATTCGCAAATGATATAGTAGGTTCCTTGAAAATGAAAAAAAATCAAGCATTGCATTTCATGCATCATTTGCATAAGCAGGTTTTCGCCAGATGTCTTATTGGTGTTTCTTCTGTGCTTCAGCCAAGCTGACTCACCAGTACAATACCCGAGCCAATTATCTGAAAATCATGGAGCATCTAGAGTAAGAGAACCGAGAATTGAAGGACAAGATCACCCGCCTGACTGCCATGATGGAGTCAGTTCTTGCTGCTCATAGTCAATCTTCTTCAACGCCTGCAACTCCTCCTGCGAGGACTGTTATTTCAGAGGTGGCTACCTCTACAATGCCTGATGTTGTCGCTCATTTTGCACCGATTATGCCTGTCGGATTCCCGTGGGGAATGCCGTCCAACTTTGTGCCCCAAGGCTTTGCGCCTACCTTTGCTTCCATGCCGGCATCTAGCCCGGTCATGTTCGTGCCACCTCCCGTTGTGCACACCTTGCCTCGCGTAGAGGACACCATCTGTCACTCCGAGCTGTCTGAGGGTCCGGATGTCTATGAGAAAATGGATGAAATAAAGGAACAGTTTCTTGAGTTGCGCAAGGACTTGAAGACGCTGAGAGGTAAGGATTTGTTTGGGAAGAGTGCTGCTGAGTTGTGTTTAGTGCCCAACGTCAAGATCCCGGTGAAGTTCAAAGTGCCTGACTTTGAAAAGTATAAAGGGAACTCTTGTCCGCTCAGCCATCTTGTGATGTATGCTCGCAAGATGTCTACTCAGACCTACAATGATCAATTGCTTATTCACTACTTCCAAGATAGTCTGACCGACGCTGTGCTCCGTTGATACATGGGATTGGACAGTGCCAGCATTCGCACTTTCAATGACTTGGGGGAGGCTTTTGTCAAGCAGTATAAGTATAATGTGGACATGGCGCCTGATAGAGACCAGCTGAGGTTTATGTCTCAGAAAGATAAGGAGATATTTAAAGAGTATGCGCAGCGGTGAAGGGAATTGGTTGCCCAGATCACTCCTCCTTTGGAGGAAAAAGAGATGACAAAGATCTTCTGGAAAACTCTGAGTTTATTTTACTATGAACGAATGATTGCTAGTGCCCCCAGTGACTTTACCGAAATGGTAAACATGGGGATGAGGCTTGAGGAAGGAGTCCGAGAGGGACATTTGTCAAGAGATGAGGCATCAACATGCAAGAGATATGGCAGTAATTTTAGCAAGAAGAAGGACAATGAAGCAAATGCAATAAGCAATGGGAGGCAGAGGAGGCCTTAGATCAGAAGGAATCCAACATCCCGTCAACATCATCATCATCAAGTATCTTCCGTTATCCTGGTAATTTCTAATCAACAAACAACACCAGTTTAATAACAACAACGTCAACAGCAACAGCCGCAACAACGAACGAACACCTACAACAACAACAATACCAACAACAATCATCATCAACAAAACTTTGAGAGGAAGAACTCTACCCATCCTGTGTCTTATGCCCAAACAATCTCTTTCGACCCGATTCCTATGTCTTATGCAGAACTCTACCCATCCTTGGTTCTCAAGAACCTGATCCAACCAAGAAACCCGCCACAGATTCCAGAGCCACTTCCTTGGTGGTATAAACCTGAGCTTCGCTGTGCTTTTCATCAAGGAGCCTCGGACATGATATTGAAAATTATTATCCACTTAAGTATGATGTTCAAAAGCTGATGAGGAGTGGTACGGTATCCTTGGAGGACCGAGCACCGAATGTGAAAGCGAACCCGTTGCCCGCTCATGGGAACTCTTCTGTGAATATGGTGGATGGTTGCCCTGGGGAGTTTAAAGTTTTTGATGTGCGTTTTATCAGAAGATCCTTGGTGCAGATGCATAAGGATGTTTATATGGTAAGTGAATGTGAGCACGACCATGATGGTTGTGTTGTTTGTAGTGTTAACCCGAGGGGTTGTGAAGTTGTGAAAAGGGACATCCAACGACTGATGGATGAAGGAATGATTCAAATTGTTCAATCCCGTCATGTAGATGACGATGTTAATGTCATAGTGCCTCTTTTCAAGCAGCCTGAGAAGTTGGTAATCCAGTATGACTCCAGTAACAGCAACAGTCAAAGATCAGTATCACTGTTGGTAATACGGTTAGCGGGCCCAGTCCCGTATTCATCTGATAAAGTTGTGCCGTATCAGTATAATGATACAATGATGAAGGATGGTCAAGAGGTCCCGTTACCTACGACTAGTTCAGTAGTGAGCATTACTGATGTTACTAAGGTGACCCGTAGTGGTCGAGTGTTTGGGTCGGTGTTCCCAAAGGATAAAGAAGAATTAGTTGTGAGTAAGAAGGTAGAAGTTCCTGTTGAAGACTCAGTTGGCTTTTCACAAGGTAAGTATGGTGAATCCAACAACTTGAAACCCAATGATGATGATGAGGTACTCCGGTTAATGAAAGGAAGCGAGTTTAATGTGGTGGAGCAGTTGCTCCAAACCCCCTCGAAGATCTCAGTGTTGTCTCTGCTCATGAATTCCGAAGCGCACAGAGAAGCACTACAGAGAGTTCTAGAGCAAGAATTTGTAAAACATGATGTTACAGTAGATCAATTCGATCATATTGTGGCTAACATCATTTCTTGTAATAATCTTAGCTTATGTGATGAAGAGCTCCCTGAGGAGGGCAGGAATCATAATCTGGCTTTGCACATTTCTACGAATTGCAAAGAGGATGCTTTGTCAAATGTGCTTGTTGACACTGGGTCATCACTGAATGTGCTTCCGAAGTCAACTTTGTCAAAGCTATCTTACCAAGGAGCGCCTATGAGGTATAGCGGCGTAATCGTCAAAGCTTTTGATGGTTCGCGCAAGACGGTTATTGGTGAAGTGGACCTTCCAGTTATGATAGTCCTAGTGATTTTCAAATTACTTTCCAAGTAATGGATATCCACCCGGACTATAGTTTCTTGTTGGGAAGGCCATGGATCCATGAGGCAGGAGCTGTTACTTCAACTTTTCACCAGAAGCTCAAATTTGTCAAGAATGGTAAGCTAGTGATTGTTGGTGGAGAGAAAGCGTTGTTGGTTAGCCACTTGTCATCTTTCTCTTATGTCGAAGCTGAGGATGAGGTTGGAACTCCATTCCAAGTCTTATCTATTGCTGCTGAAAAGAGGGTTGGGGCACCTATGTCCTCATTGAAAGATGCTCAGAAGATCGTGGAAGAAGGCGATGTTGATCAGTGGGGGCGCATGGTAGAAGTATCCTACAACAAAGGCAAAACCGGTTTGGGGTTCCAAAAAGGTTCATCAACTGCAAGGACTGAAGATATGCAACTTAGCTTCTGTAGCGGGGGGTTCATTCCTGGCAATGAATAACACTTAGCTGTTGTGCTATAGGATGATGAAGAGGAAGACTGCACCAATTTTGTGACACATGGAAAGGGTTGTGGCAATTGGACTGCTGTTGATATTCCTGTTATTTTGAATCGATCTAAGTAATTGCTTTTATATGTTTTAAAATCCTTCTCCTATGCCTAAGGGAGAAGAGAACATTGTTTGGGCATTTACAAATTGATCATTAATAAAATTAATTCTATTCATCCACATCTATGATGTTTACTTTTACTTTTTGCTTTATTCTGAAATGGTAATCACAAAAAACATAAATAAACAATACAATTGTCCATCTGCATAATATTTGGTCACAAATTCACTTCTCTAAAATCAAAATATCAAATCATTATGTAGGTTGGTTCCTAACCCCATTGAATACAATGATCCTTCTCCTTCTCCAAATTTTGAATTCCCTGTGCTTGAAGCCGAGGAGGAAAGTGATGCGGAAGTGAGTGATGAATTATCTCGTCTTCTTGAGCAAGATGAAAAGACCATTCAGTCGTTCGAAGAGAAGGTCGAGTTAGTCAATTTGGGTTCCGAGGATGATGTGAAGGAAGTCAAGATTGGGTCTCGCCTGTGTCCAGAAGTCAAGAAGGGGTTGATTGATCTTCTTCGAGAGTATTCAAATGTGTTTGCTTGGTCCTATCAAGACATGCCTGGTTTGGATTCTGAGATTGTGGAGCATAGATTGCCGTTGAAGCCAGAATGCCTGCCAGTCAAGCAGAAGTTGAGAAGAACACATCTTGATATGGCTGTGAAGATCAAAGAGCAAATGCAGAAGCAGATTGATGTCGGTTTCCTTATAACTGTTGAGTATCCGTAATGGGGGGCCAATATTGTGCCAGTGCCGAAGAAAGATGGAAAAGTACGCATGTGTGTCGATTATAGACATTTGAATAAAGCCAGTCCAAAAGATGATTTCCCTATGCCACACATTGATATGTTGGTAGACAATACTGATAAAGAAAAGTATTTTCATTTATGGATGGACTTTCCAGATATAATCAGATCAAGATGGCACCCGAAGATATGGAGAAGACCACATTCATTACACCTTGGGGAACATTCTGTTATAGAGTGATGCCTTTCGGTCTAAAGAATGTTGGTGCAACTTACCAGAGAGCAATGACTACTCTTTTTCATGATGCTACATAAAGAGATTGAATCCCATTAAGTGTACTTTTGGTGTTCATTTTGGTAAGTTGTTGGGCTTTATTGTCAGCGAGAAGGGTATTGAGGTTGATCCTGCCAAGGTCAAAGCAATACAAGAGATGCTTGCGCCCAAAACTGAGAAGCAAGACAGAGGTTTTCTCGGCCGCTTGAATTATGTTTCCAGATTCATTTCCCACATGACTGCCACATGTGCGCCTATATTCAAGCTTCTTCGGAAAGACCAGTCTTGTGATTGGACCGAAGACTTCCAAAAAGCCTTTGACAGTATCAAGGAATATCAGCTTGAACCTCCGATTTTGTCTCCACTTGTTGAAGGAAGACCATTGATTATGTATTTGACTGTGCTCGAAGATAGTATGGGTTGTGTTCTTGGTCAGCAAGATGAGACTAGAAAGAAAGAATTTGCAATCTACTACCTCAGTAAGAAATTCACCAACTGTGAGACTCGGTATTCTATGCTTGAGAAAACTTGTTGCGCATTGGCTTGGGCTGCTAAGCGTCTGCGCCAGTATATGTTGAATCATAACACTTGGTTGATATCCAAAATGGATCCAATCAAGTATATATTTGAGAAGCCTTCCTTAACTGGGAGGATTGCCCGTTGGCAGATTTTGTTGTCATAGTATGATATTGAGTACCGATCTCAGAAAGCAATCAAAGGTAGTATCTTGGCTGATCATTTGGCTCACCAACCAATTGAAGATTACCAGTCAGTGCAGTATGATTTTCCTGATGAAGAGATTTTGTACTTGAAAATGAAACATTATGATGAACCATTGCTTGAAGAAGGGCCAGAACCTGGTTCCCGTTGGGGCATGGTATTTGATGGAGCTGTTAATCAATATGGAAATGGCATTGGGGCAATGATTATTACTCCTCAAGGCACGCATATACCATTTATAGCTAGATTGACTTTCAAGTGTACAAACAACATGGCAGAATATGAGGCTTGCATTATGGGGCTTGAAGAGGCCATGAATCTCAAAATCAAGTATTTGGATGTCTTTGGAGATTCCACTTTGGTTGTGAAATCAGATCAAAGGTGATTGGGAGACAAATCAACCCGATTTGGTACCATATAGAGATTATGAGAGGAGGATTTCAACTTTCTTTACAAAGGTTGAGTTTCATCATATTCCTCGAGATGAAAATCGGATGGCAGATGCTCTTGCAACGTTGGCATCAATGATTGTGGTAAAGTATTGGAATGAAGTTCCTAATTTGTCTGTGATGCATCTTAATAGGCCAGCTCATGTGTTTGCTGTGGAAAAGATCAAAGACGAGAAGCCATGGTATAATGACATCAAATGTTTCCTCCAAAGTCAGATTTACCCGCCTGGGGCATCTTTAAAAGATAAGAAGATTTTGAGAAGATTAGTCGGCAATTTCTACTTGAATGGTGATATATTGTACAAGAGAAACTTCGACATGGTTTTGCTCAGATGCGTGGATAGACACGAAGCAAACTTGTTGATGACCGAGGTGCACGAAGGTTCCTTTAGTACTCACTCCAATGGACATGCAATGGCGAAGAAGATGTTGCGAGCAGGTTACTATTGGCTGACAATGGAATCTGACTGTTGCAAGTTTGTGAAGAAATGCCATAAATGTCAAATTTATGCTGATAAGATTCACGTTCCTCCGACACTATTGAATGTTATCTCTTCCCCATGGCCTTTCTCCATATGGGGAATTGATATGATTGGGATGATTGAACTCAAAGCTTTGAATGGACATCGTTTCATTTTGGTGGCAATTGACTATTTCACAAAATGGGTTGAAGCGGCATCGTATGCAAATGTAACCAAGCAAGTTGTTGTAAGGTTTATCAAGAATCAGATCATATGCTGCTATGGTGTGCCAAGCAAGATCATTACTAACAATTGATAAAACTTGAATAACAATATGGTGGAAGCTCTTTGTAAATACTTCAAGATTGCACATCATAATTCTTCTCCCTACAGACCCAAGATGAATGGGGTTGTTGAAGCTGCAAACAAGAACATTAAGAAGATGATTCAGAAGATGATTGTCACGTATAAGGATTGGCATGAGATGCTCCCATTTTCTTTGCACGGGTATCGTACATCCGTCCGCACTTCAACAGGGGAAACCCCTTTCTCTCTTGTGTATGGTATGGAAGTAGTGCTCCCCGTAGAGGTTGAGATTCCTTCATTGCGTGTGCTCATGGAAGCCAAGTTGACTGAGGTTGAATGGTGTCAAACTAGGTTTGACCAGTTGAATTTAATTGAAGAGAAGAGATTAACTGCCATGTGTCATGGACAGTTATATCAACAGATAATGAAGAAAGCTTTTGATAAGAAGGTCAAGCCTCGTATGTTCAGAGAAGGTGACTTGTGCTCAAGAAGATTCTATCTTTCAAACCAGATTCTAGGGGAAAATGGACTCCTAGTTATGAAGGACCATATGTTGTCAAGAGAGCCTTTTCAAGCGGAGCTTTGATACTTACAACTATGGATGGTGAAGACTTCATTCGTCCTGTGAACGCAGATGCAGTCAAGAAATATTTCGCCTAAAAAAGAAAAGAACAGCTCGCTAAGTTGAAAACCCGAAAGGGCGGCTTAGGCAAAAATGAGCGTCTCGGTGGATTGAAAACCCGAAAGGGCAGTCCAGGCAAAAGTTAGAGACATAAAAAAACAAAAAGAATTTCCCAATAAGTTGAGTACCCCACCTTGGGGCAACTTACGCAAAAATTAGGGATTATGGCAAGTAATTGCATTTTGCTGATCTTCAGTGTTTTGAAAACTTGATTGAGCACAAGGGTTGACATCAATTCATCACCCCAGTAGCGGTCAAGAGCATAGTGGATATCAAGAGTTGGTAGAAGGATTAAGGATCATTTGTATTCAATGTAGCCCTTTTCCATGTAAATTACCATTTTCACCTTTGTAAAGATCTATGGAGTCTTGTCATTTACAAACTACCATTCTATTAAATAAAGTTGAGCTTTTATCCAATTTTTCTACTCTTATTTATTTCAGCCAATAGTTTAAATTTATTATGATCATTTTTGAAAATTTAAATTTTTTAATCAAAATCTCTTTTTCTTAAAACATATAAAAGCAAGAATTTTCCAAAGCAATTGAATATCAACAGCATTTGGATGGATAACAAGTCCTTGAGTGCGAAACATCAGAGGTTCCCCAAGCAGTTCACCCTTCGGGTATCCCTAGACGATTGTGTTGATTCAGTTCCTTGGCGGAGTTTTTGATTCCCTAGTGGAGCTTTGTTCCTTTTCCCTAGCTGAGTTGGTTGATTCAGGTACCATGCGGCTTGTCTCCCCCGACAGAGTTTCTGCCCTCCCCAATGGAGTTCACGTTCCTTCAGCAGAAGTGATTGATATCCCCAGTAGATCGCATTGGTTTCCCCTCCAATCGCCATTCGACTTGCTCCCCAGTCAGAGTTTCCTCCTGGTTTCTAAGCAGTTTATTTCCCTGTAGGGTTGTCTCCCATTTTTATGGTGTTGACCTAAAATTCCCCACAGGTTCGATGATATTTCTCTTTCCTCAGCAGATCTCCTCCTTCCCCAGTTAGGGTTGAGCCTTTTTGGATTGTTGATCTCTCTGTTCTCCAGCAGTTGTCTCCATATTTTGTGGATTGACCGAGGATTGTAGCGATTATTTAATTTCTTTGCGACACCTTTGTATCCTTTGTGATCGTTCTTGTCAGCATAATCATATATATATATATATATATATATATATATATATATATATATATATATATATATATATATATATATATATATATATACATTCATATAATTTCATAATTACATATTTGCATATTTGATTAAATTGTTGGTTTGAGATTCTCATTCCCTGTATGGCGGTACTTTATCCCCATACAAATTCCAGTGTCTGTCCTCCCTCAATTGTAGAGCGTTAGCCCCTTAGGAAGAAAGACTTTAACCTTTCTCCTCTTTCCTATTGAGTTGTTTCCTCGTGGATGATTAATATTTTAGTTTCCTCCCCAGTTGTTCATCTGGATGGAACCACTCCCCTTGAGTTATGTCCCAATTGGGTTGAGTCTTGATTGACTGTTTCTTTCTAGCTCCTACCTAGATAGATACTTTGAATCCCCTAAGAGTTTATTTCTCAATAACTGGTAATATTCTTCTTAGTGTGCAGCTTGTTACTTCTTGCCCAATACCCGGCAAAAGTATCACAGTTTTCCCAGCAGTAGAATCCCTAATGGATTTGATTCCCCAGGAAGTATATCCTTGATATGTTCATCCTAACCGGTGACGGATATCTTTCTTTCCCCTGCCTGAGTCTATCCTCGATATGTTCATCCTAACCGATGACGGGTATTCTCACCATTGGTATTCTACCTAGTAGAAAGGTAGTTGTAATCCCTATTCTTGTTTCCCAGAGAGTTAATCCTTGATATGTTCATCCTAACCGATGACAGGTTTCCTTCTCTTTGCGGTCTTATACCAAGTAACCGGTAGTTGTAAATCCTTCTTTTGTCCCCTCCGCAGAGTTAATCCTTGATATGTTCACTTTTACTAGTGACGGATTCTCTCTCTTGGTATTCTATCCAATAATTGATAGATGTAATCCCTATTTTCTCCTCTCTCAGAGTCTATCCTTGATATGTTCATCTTCACCGGTGATGGATTTTCTCTTTGACGGTAGTCTATCCAGCATTTGATAGATGTAATTCCTATTTTTTGTTCAGTTGGTTTATCCTTGATATGTTCATCTTAACCGATGACGGGTATCCTCCTTGAAATTTCCAAGGCAAGTCTATCCTTGATATGTTCATCTTAACCGATGAAGGATTTTCTTCCCTATTGAGTTTATCCTTGATATGTTCATCCTAACCGATGACGGATACTCTCATCCTTGGTCTTCTACCCAGTAACTGGTAGTTGTAAATCCTATTTTCTGCAGTTTTCCCCAGCAAGGCTATTCTTACCCAATAACCGGTAATGAATACTCCCTCCTGGCATTTCCCAACGAGTCATCCTTGATATGTTCATCCTAATAGATGACGGATGTCCTCTCTGTCAGATTTGTATTATCTCCTCACCCAGAAACAGGTAGTAGATGATAGATTTCTTCTCCTCCTGTGTTGAAGTTTATTTCTTCCCCAGTCTAGTTGAGTGGGCATTTCCTTAGTAAAATCGCTTTTCCTGCGTGATTCAAGTACTTCAATTTTATCCTGACTTACTCGTATCCCCTGTAGATGTTGTTGTTCCCCGGCTGAGTCTTTTCCATGTTTGTATGGAATTCCTCGAGTCCCCTGGTAGTTTTAAGCCGTAGCCTGGCCTACGCATAACTCCTTTTTCCCCAGAGTCTCTGTCTCCCCAATGAGTTTTCCTTACGAAATATGTTATACTCCTGTGGACTTTCGGTCTCTCTGATTTCTTTTCCTTTGTGGCAATATTTCCCCACAGAGCATTAACTTTTACATTCATGTCATATGCATCATGAGGTCTCTTAGGGACCAAAATTTGTTTCTGTGTTGTTATTTAAGCCCATTCTACTGAGTCGACATGAAGATTTTAACCTTCGCCTCCTCGGCTAGAATGTTCTTAAATAGGGGCAGCTGTAAGACCCCAATTTTGACCCTAAGATCCCTCATGCAATTTCATCATAAACATTATCATTGGGATCATACCTTGGAATCCTCCTTACCCCTCTTTCATTGGGTTTGTTTTGGGAGAGATCACCAAGCACTATATGATTGTATCATACTTGTATTTTATCATTTTACTAGCCAAAATACAAAAATATGTCTTTGCATTTGCCTAACTCTTTTGTAGGTAGGGCATGATCACCATTGATTCATCAAGTTCATATCTAGGGTTTGAGACCCTCATGACAAATAGCACAACCATGAATTGATCCAATAATGGTTAAAAGCATCATATATGAGTCTTAATGATCTCTACATGTTATTTTGATCAAGCATTCTTCAAGAGTTTAAGGGTGATTTGCCTTGGAAACCCTAGTTTGACTGGGTATCTTAAGTAACTTCTCCAACAAGCTATCTCACTGGTTGATCAAATTTCTTAAGGGAAACTTCAAAATTCATCATCTTATGCATATATGATCTACCATGAGCCTAGAAAGTCAAAGATAATTGAAGATTAGCAAGTTGGTTGATGGTGGTTGGCCAGATGAATTCATCTGATCAAAACTGGGTCTCCCTAGACCCTATCTCCTACAATTTTCTCCATATGAAAATTATTCCAAGAGAAAACTTACTCTAATGACATTCCAAACAACTCTCATGTTGAGACCTAGATCTAGTTTTGCTTGGAAAATCATTTCCTATGTTGAAACATTATAGGTCATTTTGTCTAAACCGTAATTTGAAAGTCAACTTCCCAAGGCCATAACTTGCTCAATTTTTATGAGATGAAATATTTCCAAGTTTCACAATAAAATTCAATATGTCTACTTCAACTTTGATGTTTGGAGTGAGACCTAATTCAACTTTTATGAGCATGTGATATGAGGCTACATTATAGGTCACTTTTGACCTATACCATTGAACAAGTGATTTTTCCAAACTTCAAAAATGCATAACTCTACATTTCAAATCTAAATGACATGAAATTGGTGACCATTTTTAATGTCTTTGAAAGTGATACAACTTTGATGAAGACACTTTTCTCATTTGAGGCTCACATAAAAAGTTAAGTAAGGTGGAATATTGAGACATATGGCTTGACACTTAGAAAAAATTTTAACATGTTGAAATTTCCAAACTTCCACCTCAAAATTCATCATGATACAAGCTTCAAATGGAAAAGTGTTGAACATGAAAGTTGTTCCTGTTGATCTCACCTTTCCAAAAAGTCCAAATTCATCCATTTTGGACAAGAATTAAATAGGTTGCGCATGGCTTGAACATTGCATCATCATTTGACAAAGATCAAACTTCAAGTTTCCATGTACACTTGCCTTGCAATCCAAGTTGACTTCAGACTCTCTCACACTCATTTGTGGACCTAAAGCAATGATCTCATGGGCCTGTACACGCTCATGCACTCATGCATCATCCATTGCCAATTCTGGAAAGTCATTCGGAAGGTGCAATTATCACTTGATCCAGCTATAAATAGAGCTCCATATGCTTAGAATTCAACACACATTCGCACCAACTTTGATCCTAGACCCCTAACCCTTCCATTTGAAAGGATAATCCTGAGAATTTCATATTGAAATTGAGTTTGAATCTCACTGTGTTTAGATTCAAAACTCCAGGGATCCAAGACCTTTTGTGCATTTCATTCTACTTCTGCAAGCATTCTGAGTGAGATCAAGCACGAGCCAAGGCAAGAACAGTTGAATCCAGACCTGCATTGAAGGTATTTTCCAGAAAATTTCATCTCTTCGATTCTCTCTCAATATTGCTCAATTCTCTTGATTCTTTGATTGTCTGAAGTCCTACCAATGTAGGCAAGAAGATTGTGTTGTTTAGAGGTCAAATCGAAGCAACTCAGTTGACACACCTCAAAATTCAACTCCTCATATCTTTCTATATATGTGGAGTTAGTTAAAATTGAGGTCAAATTTGTGCTCTACGCCATTTTTTCTTTCAGATCATGTCCTCTTTTTTCATTTTCTTGATGGTGATGAGTGAACCAGTCCAGCCAGGGTCACCGGAGAAGATGACCGGCCTTTGGACGCCGGTGATGTGTTGGCACGGTTCAGAGCCATTGATCTCTTTTAAAAAAATTTAATCTCGTGCGTTGTTTTTAATTACCATGCATGTGCCGCGTTGACTCAAGTCTACCATGGAACGCGCGCTGGTGGCCACTTAATGTGCCACCTCAATTAATGAGGGAGATCAAGTGGTCCATGTTTTTTCTGATTATTTGAATTTCATTTTAATTGCTTTATTTTCATTAATTCATATTAATTTTAATATTGATCCAAAATATATGAGAGTTTCACCAAATAATTTCAAATAATTTCCTCTTTCATTTTCTGAATTAAAATTATTTTTTGGATCATTATTAATATTTTTCATGATTTAATTGATTTTTCATTTGTTTTTAATTGTTTAAAAATACTTTTAAGTCTTCAAAAATTCTGAAAATTTTTCTCCAAGGTCCTTTGACCTTGTTTGACCTATGATAAATCTCATGGCCATTTATTTGGTATTTTGATGAGGTTTTAGGAATTTGACAAACCATATTTAATTTAAATGTATTACTTTAGTATTTTTAATTTGAATAAATGCCAAATAATTTTGTTGACCAATTGTGATAACTTGTTTGTGTTTGACTCTTGTTGTTAGGCCTTGGTCAAGGTTGATTTGACTTTGTCAAGTTAATATCATTGGATTTAGGGAATTGGTGGAATGTACATTCCATATCCCAAAATGAATGGATGTTATTAATTTGGTAAAAGTCCTCCTTTGGCCAATTTGTGTTTTGATCCATTCCCCTCCCACTTCATCTCATTACCTTTCTTTATGCATTCATCTCATTTGGCCTATGATATCTCAAAGTTCTAAAGCTAGTTTATTAAAATTAACATGAGTATGGATAGGATTAGGCCACACCTTTTGCATATTCTTTTTGTGTGTGGTATGTTTCATGAGCATAGTCCATAATACTATGTCTCTAACATGCATTAACACCAAAATTCTATTGCCCGACCTCAAATAGTTGTGACTTCTATATAAGCCCAATTACGATTGCTTAACATAGTGCTAAATTTGTGACTTAAAAGGCATAACATTCTAGTTAGTGAGATTGTAAGTCTCCCCTCTTTCATGGTATTGTGTGGAGGCCTTTTTTCCTTCCTTTGGAAGATGTCTTGGTTTAAGGATTCATGCTTGTGATAAGTGGGTTGAGTGTTCTCCAAAGAATGTCTAAGAATGAAAAGCAAAAGCAAAACAATACTAACTTCTAACCTATTAACAACTAACTTTTAATTTCAAGCCATTTGCTTTAATGTCATTTAATTCTAACTTATATTCATTTGCCATTGTTCATATCATTCTAATTGTTTATGTTAATGCAATTTTCACTTTGTCCACTTGGACCATATTGTGTGATATATTTTGTTTGTGTATACTTTACTTCTTTGTGTCGTCTTTGACCATTAATGTACATAATAACAACAAAAACCCTAAAAAACATGTGTGTAGACTGTTGGCTTGATCCTAGACAAATGGACTTAGAAATTAGGCAACATTCCTATGCTAAAGGACTTGGCCAATGCCAACTTATTGAGAAACCAAGTACTTGCAATTTGAAACTTCATCTGATACATCATTCAAGATCCCTCTGAGTTCATCTGCAACATGATCATTGTGAAGCTATTATTTTGAACCTGTGACTTGTGGAATTCATTTGCAACATGGGCTATTTTGAAGAAGATCATGGAATGGATAAGCTTGGATGTGGCTATCTTTATTTGATGCCTTTGCTCTTCAAGATAATATAATTGTGCATTTGTGTGTTGCTTGATTCTAAAATGTCCAAGGGGATTCTGGGTTTCTATTGACATTCTTGTCTATTGGATTGCTACCCATTTGGTCAGATCTTCCCAACTCTCAACTTTTAATTTTGTACATAGGATTAGTCTCTTCATCTTCTCCCCATTTCTTTAATTTCAAAAATCTCTCTCCCCCCTTTTCAAAAATCTTCTTTGATTGAACTTATTTTGTTCTAAACTTTGACCACTTTGCAAAAAGATAGAAACTTTGGCCTTATGCCATTGTATTTTCAAACTTCTTTTCTTAAATCAAACTTGTAAATAAACTTAACCATACTTGACTTAAACTTTAAAAAAGCCAAAAAAAACTAACTCATTCAAACCATTTTTAGGCCTTTGTGCCTTTCAAACTTAATTTTTGTTAAAAGCAATGCATCCACTTTGAAATTTGTATCGCAAACTATGAGGCTTTGATCCCTCATTTTTATGTTGGTACGTAGGCACAAGACCGAAGGTCTTGCCAAACACAAAAATATAATTAATGAATTCTTTTCTCATCCCCCCATTCTATTTATTTGTAAACATCATTTTGTACCAAATACATATGCACACAAAAAGGGCTCCCTAGGAGTACCTAGGACACTTTGGGTGCTAACACCTTCCCTCTGTGTAACCAACCCCCTTACCTGTAATCTCTGACATTTTATTAGTTTTGATTTGAAAACTTCTTACATTTGGGTTTTGTTCGTACTTTTTCCCTTTTCCCTTGGAAACAATAAAAGCGCGGTGGCGACTCTTGTTATTTGATCTCTAGCTTATCTATAGCTTGATGATCATGAATTTACCGCTACAATATGGATGCGTTGATTGAGGCATTGGTGGAACGTGCGCGTGTGTCCATCAGATCTACCACCTCAATTAATGAGGGAGATCTAATGACTTTTGTTTTTTCTGATTTATTTTATTTTCTAAATTGATTTTTAAATTGGATTTTCTTCCAAAATTCATTATAATTTCATTTTTAGTAAAAAAAATTATAGGACCAACACCAAAAATTCACAAATATTTTCCTCTTCCCACTTTTTATTTAAAATTAATTTCTGGATTAATTTTGATATTTTTGGTGAATTTTGTGATTTTTATCTTATTTTAATTTATTTTTAATTGCTTTTGACTTTTCAAAAATGCCAAAAAATTTAGTAAATGGTCCTTTGATCTTGTTTGACCTATGTAAATCCCTTGGCCATTTCTTTGGTGTTTTGAACGGATTTTAGGCTTTTGATGTTTGAAAATTTATTTTCTTCATTTTTAAAATGCTTTAAAATTGTTTTAATTGATTTAATGCTTTGTTGAGCTTTTGTATTGACCTTACTTCTGTTTTGCCTTAGTCTTGATTGAATTGGATCTTAATTTGGTCAATAACATTGGATTTAGGGGGTTGATGAAGTTTGAACTTCATCCCTCAAGATGAATGAATGGTATTGATCAAGTGAGGTTTATCCCTTGATCAATTTGGGATCTATTTCATTTCATCTCTCCATATTCATCTTGTTTCTTCCCCAACCATCTCTTGGCCAATGACTTCTCATGGATCTGTGCTAGTTGATTCATCAATGACCTTGTGTCAGATGAATCAACATGAGCTTGATTGGGATATGCTCATCCCCTCTTATTTTTGTGTGTGGTATGCTTTATGAGCTTGGTCTTGATACATTGTCTCTAGCATACATTAACACCAATAGTATTATTGACTGGCCTCAGATGGTTGCGACTTCTACATAAGTCCAATTACGATTGCTTAACATAGCACTAAATTTGTCCCAAACGCAATAGCATTTTTGTAAGTGAGATTGTAAGTCTCTTATTCCTCATGGTATTGTATGAAAATTTTGCTCCTTTTCATTTGTAATAGCTACTGGAATACTTGTTGATTTTATCCAAGTTGGAGCCCTTCTCATGAATGATGTATAGGTTCATATTTTCATGCTTGTGAGTTGATAGTTGAGTGTTCTCCAAAAAATGACTAAAAACATCCTTTCTTCTTCCACTAACATTCACTAACATCTCTTTAGTTAACATTATTTGAATGTCATTTACTTCATGCCCTTATTTCTTATTATTTACTTTATTCTTTTATTTTAGCATCTCATATCATATTTGCTCTTTGCCCACTTGGGCCTATGTTTATGCTTCATTCATTTTCACTTTGCTCACTTGAGCCATTATTTTTATGCTTGTTATACTTTTGTGCTTGTGATTTTGTTTTGTTTGTGGTATTAGGACCTTAAAATACTTAATAAAAACAAAAACCCTAAAAAACACATTGGTGGACTGTTGGATCTCTGTCTGTGACTTGATTTGGACCTATGGACTAAGAGTAGGAAACATCCCTAAGCTATGGAAAAACTTGGCCCATGCCATTCATATGATACAAGTTAGAGAAACTCCCTTCGGTTTATCTGATACACTCTTTTTCTGTGTCTAAGTTGTTATTTTGACCTTATTGTCACTATTTGATGCTTTGTCTTTGAGTATGTTTCAAGGGATTATTTCATCTGATACATATAAAAGACATTGAAGATTGCTTGCTTTGGAGTGCTAGCTTGGATGTTTGGTTATCTTTATTTCATACCATTTGGATTTCTTATTAATTGCTTGGATGATTATGGCTTTTTTGCTTGCTTGACAATCCAAAGGAAATGGGTTTTTATCTGACACTTTTGTCTTGTGGATGCTTCCCATGGGTTAGATATTTTCAAATCTAAACTTAAATATTATCTAGAATAGTCCCTTCATCTCCACCCATTCTTCTTTAATTTCAAAATCTTCCTCTCATTTTCAAAACTTCTTTGCTTGTTGTTTTCAACTTAGACTTGTTTTAATGAGTAGAAACCTTGGCCTTATGCCATTGATTTTCAAACTATTTTCTTAATCAAACTTTGAAAAAAGACTTAATCATATTGACTTTATTTTCAAAAAAGAACTAACAACCTCATCTAATCAATTTGGCCACTTTGTGCCTTTTCCTTTTAACCTTTTCAAAAATAAAGCATTTAGATTTGAGTTATCCTTGGTTGAGATGTAATCCTCTTATTCCACGATATGTTGAGTGTAAGACTTTCCATTTATTAGGGGTTAGTGGCATACTTGTTGATTTAATCCAAGTTGGATCCCTCCCTCTTAAATGTTGTAAAGCGCTCATTATCGGTGGATGTTTGGTTGAGTATTCTCCCTTTGATAACAAAATATCTTTAAGCTTTTGTTAAAATAAATCCACCCATCTTTGAAATTTTTACCATGAACTACGAGGTTTTGATCCTTCATTTACGTTGGTACGTAGGCATAAGACCAAAAGTATTGTCAAACACAAAAATATAAATAAATGAATTATTTTCTCAACCCATCATTCTATTTTAAAACAAACATCTTTTTTCAACAAAAACACTTACACACAAAAAGGGCTCCCTAGGAGTACCTAGGACACTTTGGGTGCTAATACCTTCCCTCTGTGTAACCCACCCTCTTACCTTTAATCTCTGACATTTTATTAGCTTTGATTTGAAAAGTTCTTATCTTTGGGTTTTGTTCGTACTTCTTCCCTTTTCCTTTGGAAACAATAAAAGTTCGATGGCGACTCTGGTTTTATTGACGTTGAGTTAACCAATAGCTCAATGGTCATGAATTTAACGCTACAGAAAAAAAGGGTGACTCTGCTGGGGAGTAGTCCCAAGTTGGTTTAGCCTACTTTTTGTGTGTATTATATTTGTTAATTATTGATGTTTATTTGTTTGTATATATTGTATGTTATTTTTTGTCTATTGTGCTTAGTGATCTCTGTGTGGTGAGATAAGTTCTATACCCGAACTTGACTGCAATCTAAGATAGGAGGTTGGTATAGTCATGTTGTCTTTGATGGAGTTATTGAAGGTTGAGAAAAACAAGAAAGGGGGTTTGAATTGTTTTGGAAATAAAAACTTTTTCAGAAATCAGACACACACAAAAAATGACAGAATTTTATACTGGTTCGCTTGAAGTTCAAAGCTACTCCAGTCCACCCGGCCAAGGTGATTTTGCCTTCAAAAAGGACTTAATCCACTAATCTTGAAAGATTACACAACCAAGCGTCTAAGAGAATAATCTTTCAGCCCTCTCAAGTATTCAGACTGCGCAAAGTCACTTGAGGAAGTAGTTCAAGCAAGAGTAAATTGTAATGTAAAGTGCTTCTAACAAAAAGCAAATATTACAGAATTATAAGAGCAAAAGCTTTTCACGTAAGAGCAGTAGCTCGTGAAAAAGTGAGAGAGGATGAATGAGATTTCTTATGTGTCTCAGGTGTATTCTCTTGTGAAGTATTCCGTCCTTTATATAGTTATTGTGAAGGACCGTTGGAGTGATGACAGAATCTTGGTCATTGAAGAATGATTAATGTCATTACTCTCCTTGTTTCTTTCTAAAACCGTTTTGCATGACTCATTATTCCCTTCTTGAAATACTTTCTTTCCACATTAAGATTCTTGTCGGTTACGCGTTCTGGACTGGTAAATCTACGTCAGAGTCTTGATATATCAGAGTTTGTCTTCAGAGGATAATTATGTATAATCCCATCAGAGCTTCTCAATTCTCTAGACTTCTTTAGTATCAGAGTCTGGATTTAGTAGTCGTTTATCAGAGCTTCTGACTTCTTAATGTTGCGCTGGTATCTGCGTTGATCAGAATCAGAATCTTTTGGACGCATCCTTTCTGAGTGGCATCTGATCATTGAATATTTTATATCTTATGTAATTTTCTATCTGATGTATGGTCAACATCCAGCATAAATGGTCAGAGTCCTGCACACTAAGAAAAAAAATCTTGTTAGAGTACCATTTTTGTTTCTTCCTTTGTTATCATCAAAATCTTAGAGATATATTGTAGAACCAACTTTGTTCTTACAATCTCCCCCTTTTTGATGATGACAAAATAGTTCAGAGTAAAGATGAAACATTTAAAGAAACTCTTAGATCAGATAGTACAGTGGGCTCCCCCTGAGTTAGATCTTTGGATAGCTCAGAAGTTCTTACCGGACCTTCCTTGGTTTGGTGCTTTTAGTTATTTTCCTGCATATCTTTAGTCATTGATTTAGTAATGGTTTATTGATAATGTTTGTAGTGCTTGAGATGAATTAGTTATGTTTTCATCAGAGCTGTTTTAGTTCTCCCCCTTTTTGTCAGAATCAAAAAGACATAGCAGTAAAAAAGTTGATATTTATAGAGAAGCATTTACAGATAAGCACATATGTCAAAAAGCAGAAATCAAGGAGCAAACAAAAAACATAGAAAGCAACAAGCAAATAGCTTAGGTGCCTAAGGGTTTGGAGGCGGAGGCATCCTTTGGAGCAGCTGGGATAACATGTTCTGAATGTTAACATTGACAGAGTCCTGTTGATCCAGTCTGACTCGAACTATCTGTTGTTCTTTCTGCAGTTCCTCTAGAGTCTTCAAAAACAAAGGGACGAACCCAGAGTTGGAGTGCTCCCCCTGGGTCAGTTCATCCGTGTTGGCTTTGGCAGCAGCTTCTTCAGCAATGTGAGCTGCTTCTTCAGCGTCGACTTTAGCTTTTGCCTCAGCCTCAGCAGCAGAAGCACCAGCAATAGCCTTTGCTTCAACTTATCTGATTCTCTGAAGTTCTTCTTGATGCGCTTTCTCTTCAGCTTCCTTCCTTGCCCGTTCCTCAGCTTCTCTGGCTAGGCGCTCTTGGAGTCTGATCCCAGCGTCTCTAATGAAGTCATTGCGGACTTGTTCAGAGAGGCCTTTCATCTTGAAGGCTTCAGAGGTCATCCAACTTATCACTCTGTTCCAGTGGATCCTTACAGCAGAGGGATCATCACTGATACCAGAGTTGATGGTCAGATACTTGACCTTCTCAACTGAAGACTCTGCAAAAACCTGGATTGCTTCTTCAAGGGTAGGAAGGGTAGTTTTTGGTTCAGTGGAAGAGGCTGGGGAGGGTGAGGAGGGTGAGATTGGGGTACTTAGATTGAGTGTGGGAGTTGTTGGGTCAGCGGAAGTGATGGGTGGTGGTACGTCAGAGGGGGTATGTGAGGATAGTTCAGGTTATGGGGTTGGTTCAGATGGTGGTTGGGTTGGTTGTGGTTCAGAGTGGGTTGGTTGTTGTGCAGGTAGTGTTTGAGGTGGTTCAGATGTGGTTGGATTTGGATGTTCCGGAGGAGGGGAAGTGACTTATGGTTTAGGTTCAGGATGCGATGGTTGTTGAGAGGCCAGAGCACGGGCTTGGAGCTGAGCCAGAGTGGGGGATTGAGGGTCAGATGGTTCAGTATCAGAGGAGACTTCGTAATAAGTTGGGGATTGAGGAGATGGTGATGATGATGGTTTGGTGGTTTTGTTCAGCATTTCTTCTTCTGAAACTGGTAATGTTGTGGTGGCGAGGTTGAATTTCAGAGATGGTGGGTTAGAAGTTCTGGTGGTTGAGGGAGAAGTTTTAGCAGAGGTGTATATGGGAGTTGTTTGGGGAAAAGAAGAAGCAATTGGTTTAATTTTGACAGAGGGAGTGAGAGATATAGACTTACCTGGAGAGCCAACCAGAGGAACTGGGGGTCTTGATCCAGAGGATTCTCCCAGCTTAGCTTTCTTCGCCTTCTTGGACTTCTCAGAGGGCTCTCGCATCCGCTTCATGAAGTTTGGTGGATGCTCAGGTAGCCAGTCCATTATGAATTCAGAGATATCCACCCCTTGATTGGCAAGGTCCTGTAGATAGTAGGCTACTACCTCTAGAGGGTCAATCTTGGAGAACAAGTAGAGTCCGTTGGGAATCTCCCTCTGATCTTTGAGTGTTTCCCAGAAGGTATCAAGTGTTGGTTTGGCTCTGACTTGATCAATGATTCCCATGCTCTTCAAATTCCGAGCATTCAGAGGTCTTCCAGTGTCAATGGTTATATCTTCCATGAGTCTGAGCTGAATCAGGTGGTCCACGAGGCCACTCTCGATCAATACATCAGATATCAGTCTACACAAAGGGATGTAGTTCCTTGTCTTCATGTTGTTTTTGGTGTCTTTAACTGAATCTCTGAGGTACTTGAAGAGGAGTGCAGGTAGACAGAGTTTCAGACCCTTGTGAATGCAGTACAAGATGCCCTTCAGATCTGTGTTGATGTAGTCAGAAGAGTTTGAAGTAGGACGATGATGGATGGTGCCTAAGATGATCTTCAGCCAGACCCGGAGGTTATGATGTAGTTCCTTGTTCTTGGAATGCTTGCCTTCAACACTCTATTGGAAGATGGTAGGGTTTATTTCCTGGGACAAGTACTTTGCCCTAGGGTTTATGTTGTAGATGCGTCTACCTTCTGTCTTCTCCATGTTCAGAAGAGAGGCAGTTGATTTTTCAGTGATAACTATCTTGACTCCCAGAATGTAGGAAACAATGTAGTGATCATTTGAGTTTGCGAAACGCCAGAACTCCTTCACCAGATTCGTGTACACAAGGCCATAGAGGCGTTGAAAGTAATTTTCCCACCCTTGCATTTTCAGTTCTTCAGTGAGGTCGACGCCATTACGCTTCATGTTTTCGAAATCAACCAAAGTTTCACATAGAACTTCAAGCTTATCGAAGGGAGTTTCTAGATGAATGTGGGGCTCACGATCAAGGATGTGGGGTTCCCTATAGATTGGAGTTGAGACGACCCGGGTGGTTGTAGTAGTTTATTGGCTAGAACTGGGTGCTTTCTCTGTTGAGTTCATCTGTTGGGAGAAGTTGTAAACTGATTGTTGCTGAGAATCCATGAAGAACATTTGAAGATGATGATGAAGGTTTGAAGAAATTTGATGAAGACTGTAGAAATCCTTTGAAGGAGATGAAGAATTGAGATAGAGGGTTTTGTGAGGTCGTGAGTGTTAAAGTGTGCAAGTGTAGTTTGTGAAATGAATATATACACATTTAGGGTGCATGCAAAACGACATTAGAAAGTGAGTTTAACAGATAAGAAATTAAATGCATCACGTTAACCAAGTAAGCACGTTTAGAGAAGAATGATTACAGCCCATGATGTAGGTCTAATCCCCAAATCAGCACACTGCTCGAAGAGATATCAAGAGTCTGTTTCTTGATTTCTGCTAGATAGCTGTCTAGAAGTTCCAAGGTCAGACGCAAGATGTACCACGTGTTACTTAATCTGATCTTCAGGAATACCAAAGGGTTGGATCCTGAATATTTCTAACTCAGATGACTTATAACTGGTAGTAGCATCACAGTCAGATACAGAATCCAAGTGTTTACTTCAAAGTCTTATTTTGCTATTTCAGAGGCACATTTCATTCTTAACAATTTTCAATGTTTAGATTTTTCAAGATAAAAGAGAATCTATCTTCAGCCAGGGGTTTGGTAAAAATATCAGCCCATTGATGGTCTGTATAAATAAATTTTAATGTTATTACCCCTTTCTGAACATAGAATCTAATGAAATGATGTTTTATTTCTATGTGCTTAGCTCTGGAATGCAAAATAGGATTCTTACTTAAACAGATGGCGGCAGTATTGCCACAGAAGATAGGAATGTTACTCTCAAAGATCTGAAGATCTTCTAGTTGATTCTTCATCCAAAGCATCTGAGTAGTGCATAGTGATGCTGAAATATATTCTGCTTCTACAATGGACAGAGCTATGGTTGATTGCCTTTTGCTAGCCCAGGATATCATATTCTTTCCCAAGAACTGACAGTTCCCAAATGTACTTTTACGTTCCATTTTGTCCCCTGCGTAATATGCATCACAGTAACCAGAAAGTCTATACTCTAATGTTTTCTCATACATCAGGCCCATGTTAGGGGTTCCTTTCAGATACTTGAGTATTCTTTTAACAGCTGTTAAATGAGATTCTCTAGGATCTGATTGGAATCTGGCACAGAGACATACACTAAACAGAATATCAAGACGTGTAGCAGTCAAATAGAGAAGAGAGCCTATCATACCACGATAGAGCTTCTGACAAACCTTCTGGCTAACTTCTTCTTTTTCCAGAATGCAAGTTGGATGCATAGGTGTCTTAGCAGGTTTGCATTCCGCCATTTCGAATTTCTTCAGAATGTCTTTTATGTATTTACTTTGATGAACGTAGGTAGCTTCTAAAGCTTGATTGATTTGAATTCCTAGAAAGAACTTTAGTTCTTGCATTAAGCTCATTTCAAATTCTGCCTACATTAGCTCAGAGAATTCTTGACATACAGAAGGATTAGCTGAACCAAAAATAATGTCATCAACATATATCTGGCATATCATGAGGTCATTACTAATGTTTTTACAGAAGAGTGTAGAGTCAACTTTTCCTCTAATAAATTCATGTTCCAGAAGAAAATTGCTTAGTATTTCATACCAAGCTCTAGGAGCTTGTTTTAAATCGTATAATGATTTCTTAAGTTTAAAAACATGTTCTGGACAACTGGAGTTTTCAAAACCTGGAGGTTGATTGACATACACTTCTTCTGATATATAACCATTAAGAAAAGCACTCTTGACATCCATTTGATATAGTTTGATTGAGTGATTTACAGCAAATGAAACAAGTAAGCTAATAGATTCTAACCTGGCGACTGGGGAAAAGGTTTCGTTGTAGTCAATGCCTTCTTGTTGATTGTACCCTTGTCCCACCAGTCGAGCTTTATTTCTGACAACTTCTCCTTTTTCATTCAGTTTGTTTCTGAACACCCATCTGGTTCCAATAATGTGAGTTCCTTTAGGCTTTGGAACAAGATCCCAGACGTGATTCTTTGAGAATTGATCTAGCTCTTCTTTCATAGCTAGAACCCAGTCGTTATCTTGAAGTGCCTCGTCAGAGGAAGTAGGCTCAATTAGAGATACTAGTCCTAGAGGGATATCTTCAGGTACCTTGAATGTTGACCTAGTTCGAACAGGTTCATCCTTGTTTCCCAGAATCAAATCTTCAGAGATGTTGGGGAGGCTTCTTGATTTCTTTTGGATAGTTGAGGCTTTAGTTTCATCTGGACTTTGTTTATCAGATACTTCTGGTGCTTTGGTCTTTTCGTCAGAACCTGCAAGAGTAATCTCCATATCTGCAAGTTTCTCAACTAGCTTTGACTTTTCAGGGTCAAGCTTATCATCAAATCTAACATGAATTGATTCTTCCACAATTTTGGTTTCTGTGTTGTATGCTATGTAGCCTTTAGAGCGTTCTGAGTATCCTAACATAATACCTTTTTTGTGCTTTTGAATCAAACTTGTTCATATGTTCTTTAGTGTTCAAAATAAAGCAAGAGCATCCAAAAGGATAAAAATAAGAAATGTTGGGTTTTCTTCCCTTACACAGTTTATAGGGAGTCTTCTCCAGAATAGGTCTTATAGAGATTCTATTTTGAATATAACACGTTGTATTTACTGCTTCATCCCAAAAATGCTTAGCCATATTTGTTTCATTGATCATGGTTCTGGCCATCTCTTGGAGTGTCCTATTCTTCCTTTCTACAACTCCATTTTGTTGTGGAGTTCTAGGATAGGAGAAATCATGGGATATTCCATTAGAATCGAATAGTTCTTCAAAAAAATTATTTTCAAATTCTCCACCATGACCACTTCTGACTCTGATGATTTTGGAGTCAAATTCGTTTTGCACTTTGGAACAGAAGCTAGTGAATACAGAGTGAGACTCACTCTTGTGCTTTAGGAATTTTACCCATGTCCAACTACTAAAATCATCAACAATAACTAGTCCATATTTCTTTATGTTGACTGATGTTGTTTTAACAGGTCCAAACAGATCAATGTGAAGAAGTTCTAGAGGCTTAGAGGTGGAAACAATATTTTTCTTTTTAAAAGATGTTTTGGAAAATTTCCCTTTCTGACATGCCTCACATAGAGCATCTGAAGAATACTTCAGCTTGGGTAGACCTCTGACTAACTCGAGTTTATTTAGCTGAGAGAGTTTTCTCATGCTAATGTGGCCCAAGCGTCTATGCCATACCCATTGCTCTTCATGAATAGACATCAGACATTTTACATTTTGTTCTTTTAAGTCTGAAAGATTTATTTTGTAAATATTGTTTTTCCTCTTGCCAGTGAATAGGACTGTTCCATTGTTATGATTAATTGCTTTACATGTTTTTTGATTGAAGATTACATCATAGCCGTTATCACTTGATTGACTTATTGATAACAGGTTATGCATTAATCCTTCTACATAGAGAACATCAAATATAGAGGGAAGAGTTCCATTACCAATAGTTCTGGAGCCTCTGATCCTTCCTTTCTGATTTCCTCCGAAACCTACGAAGCCAGCATCTTTAAGTTCCAGGCTTTAGAACATATACTTTCTTCCCGTCATATGTCGCGAGCATCCAGAGTCCAGGTACCATCACTAGTGTCTTAACTCTGCTGCATAAGATATCTGCAACATAAACAATCTTATCCTTTGGTAACCAGAATCTTTTGGGTCCTTTATGATTAGTTTTCCCAGAGTTTCTTAGAACTTTGGGTTTTCTAGCATTATCAAAATGTTGTGCTTTTGTATGTGTGTAGTGATAAGAAAACGGAGATTTAGGTTTGTCATTTGTGGAAGATTTATCTTCACTGGGGTCATACCATATTCCTCTTTTATTATTCTGACTTACTCCATAAATCATGGATGCCATTCTGCTTCTCTCTATCCCATTTTTCAAAAACTTTTGAAAAGATTTTTCATATTCATAAATTACTGTATTTGAAGTTTGTGGAGATTGAGATAACGCTTCTTCAAGTTTTAAATATTGTTTATTTGTGGAGTCTCTTTCTAATATCAAGGTTCGGTTTTCATCTTTTAGTTCTGAAACTGTCATCTCAAGTTTACCACATTCTTCGATGGTTTCTTCAAGAACCTCTTTTACAGCTTTAAATTTTTGTTTAAGTTTCTGATATGAGTTTAGAGTTTCAAAAAGGCATGATTCAAGGTTAGAGCGAGAAAGATCAGAAAATACCTCTTCAGATTCAGATTCTCCATCTGATGTATTTATGGAGGTGGTAGCCATGAGTGCAACATTTGCATGTTCTTCAGAGTCTGATTTTCAGGAATCAGATCCACTGTCGTCCCAGGTGGCCATTAGTCCCTTTTTAGTTCTGAATGAATTTTTCTTGAAATTCTCTCTTCTAAAGCTTTTTTTCTTCATCTTGGGACATTCATTTCTATAATGGCATGTTTCCTTACATTCATAGCATGTTATATCTTTGTTTGACTTACCTCTGGAAGTTGATTTTGATCGATCCCCCTTGGGTCTTGGTCTTCTGAAGTTATTATTCCTTTTTCTCTAGAGTTGTTTTACTCTTCTGGTTAAAAGGGATAATTCTTCTTCGTCGCCAGAGTCTTCCTTCTCAGAGTCATCATTGTCTTCTTCTTCAGCCTGGAAGGCTTTGTTTCTATCTGGCTTGCGTCTTTCAGATCTGAAATTTAGTGCTACAGACTTGATCTTCTTTTAAGGTTCATCTTCCTTCAGTTCTATCTCGTGGCTTCTGAGTGAACTAACGAGTTCCTCGAGGCTGATACTATTCAGATCTTTTGATAACTTTAAAGTTGTGACCATGGGTCTCCATTTCTTTGGCAAGCTTCTAACAATCTTTTTGACATGATCCGCAGTTGTGTATCCTTTATCCAGCACTTTGAGTCCTGCAATTAAAGTTTGAAATCTAGAAAACATTACCTCTACAGCTTCATCGTCCTCCATTTTGAAGGCTTCATATTTCTGGATTAGAGCCAGAGCCTTTGTTTCTTTGACTTGAGAATTTCCTTCGTGAGTCATCCTCAGGGAGTCAAGTATTTCATTAGTTGTTTCCCTGTTGGTGATCTTTTCATATTCATTGTAGGAAATAGCATTGAGTAGTATCGTTTTGGCTTTGTGATGGTTTTTGAATTCACGCTTCTGATCATCTGACATTCTGCTTCTGGGAATAGCAACGCCAGCGTCTGTCGCAGGTGGGGTGTAGCCAATTGTGACAATATCCCATAGATCAGCGTTGTAGCCCAGAAAGAAACTTTCAATTCTGTCTTTCCAATAATCAAATTTTTCTCCACCAAAGATTGGAGATTTAGCATTGTAACTATCTCTTTCATTGGTGTTGGCCATAGTTTTTCTCACGATGGATCTCTCTACACTGTTAAGTGTTAGATTAGAGAATCAATAACAGAGCCGAAGCTCTGATACCAAATGAAGGTTGAGAAAAACAAGAAAGGGGATTTGAATTGTTTTGGAAATAAAACCTTTTTCATAAATCAGACACACACAAAAAATGACACAGAATTTTATACTGGTTCGCTTGAAGTTCAAAGCTACTCCAGTCCACCCGGCCAAGGTGATTTCTCCTTCAAAAAGGACTTAATCCACTAATCTTGAAAGATTACACAACCAAGCGTCTAAGAGAATAATCTCTCAGCCCTCTCAAGTATTTAGACTGCGCAGAGTCACTTGAGGAAGTAGTTCAAGCAAGAGTAAATTGTAATGCAAAGTGCTTCTAACAAAAAGCAAATCTTACAGAATTATAAGAGCAAAAGCTTTTCACGTAAGAGCATCAGCTCATGAAAAAGTGAGAGAGGATGAATGAGATTTCTTGTGTGTCTCAGGTGTATTCTCTTGTGAAGTATTCCATCCTTTATATAGTCGTTGTGAAGGATCGTTGGAGTGATGATAGAATCTTGGTCATTGAAGAATGACTAATGTCATTACTCTCCTTGTTTCTTTCTAAAACCGTTTTGCACGACTCATTATTCCCTTCTTGAAATACTTTCTTTCCACATTAAGATTCTTGTCGGTTACGCGTTCTGGACTGGTGAATCTACGTCAGAGTCTTGATATATAAAATTTTGTCTTCAGAGGATGATTATGTATAATCCCATTCAGAGCTTCTCAATGCTCTAGACTTCTTTAGTATCAGAGTCTGGATTTAGTAGTCGTTTATCGGAGCTTCTGACTTCTTAATGTTGCGCTGGTATCTGCGTTGATTAGAATCAGAACCTTTTGGACGCATCCTTTCTGAGTGGCATCTGATCATTGAATATTTTATATCTGATGTAATTTTCTATCTGATGTATGGTCAGAGTCCTGCACACTAAGAAAAAAAATCTCGTTAGAGTACCATTTTTGTTTCATCCTTTGTTATCATCAAAATCTTAGAGATATATTGTAGAACCAACTTTGTTCTTACAGTTATTCCTGAAAGAGTTGACTTAAGATCCCCCACTCAATGGAGACCCCTTTGGAGTTACTGGTGTCACACGAGTAAGTCGTGGATTAGCACTACATTCTCTAATCTAGGAGTCCGAGAAGCTGAGGACCGTAGAACATTTAACCCAACTTGGCTTATTTAGGATGTAGTGCGAAGGTTGTTCAAGTGTGGACTTGATAACAATTGTTACACGATACTACACTCAGACGAGTTTCTCTTGAGAGTACTATGGGTTGATGAGTTAGTCATCCAAACCTATAGTATCCGATAGATGGGATCACGACTCTGGGAACTTTTTAGAACATGCCCTACAGGTTTTTATACTTAGTACACTCTTTTGGGATGGCTATTAACCCGACTCCATGCTCATGACTCGCAATAAACCCTTTGATTCTTGGTTGATCTTATCAGTTACCGTCAATATGATTGGATCTTGGGTGTTGATAGGGTGAAAACCCTAATCCACCAAAATGGATGTTTGATCTTGATGATGACTTAATTCATCCCTTGACCTTTGTTTGTGTTTTCCTTGTGTGTGATCCCTTGTGTGTGATTGTTGCATTCATGCATACATGCACATCATAACATTTATCACAAAAATAAATTTCAAGGAACTAATGTCGTGTTTGCAAATATTTTCAAACTATGGATTATGGACAAAGGAACACTAAGAAATATGGTTTCAGATGTCCAGATTTGAAAGAGTTAAGGAAGCTAGCATCCTTTGTAGTTGATCCCGTGGATTTCAAAGGACGTCATGGGAAGCTTTTGTCTGTATTATCTACCAAGGTTGTTGAAGGAATCTTGAGTGTGCTAGTTCAGTTCTATGATCCTCTCTACCGGTGCTTCACTTTTCCTGATTATCAGCTCATGCCTACGTTAGAGGAGTATGCCTATCTCTTGGGTAAACCCGTATCTGACAAGGTGCCTTTCAGTGGATTAGAGGAGATTCCGAAATCTCAAGTCATAGTTGATACTCTTCATTTGAAGAAATATGAGATTGATGCAAATATGACGAAGAAAGAAGGTATTTGAGGTCTGACTTCTGAGTTTCTGAATGTGAGAACTATCACTTTTGCTCAAGCTGGTAGTCTGGACACCTTCGAGGCTATCTCCATGTTGCTTATCTATGGTCTAGCTTTGTTCCCTAACATTGACAACTTCGTCGATGTTAATGCCATTAGAATTTTCTTGATTGGGAATCCTGTTCCGACTCTGTTGGGTGACACATATTTCTCTCTACATTTAAGGAATTCTAAGGCTAGTGGAACTATTGTGTGTTGCATCCCTCTTCTGTACAAGTGGTTTATTTTGCACTTTCCTCAAACACCAGTCTTCTTATAGAACAAGCAATGTCTATGGTTGTCCCAAAGACTTATGTCTCTCACTAATGATGATATTACTTGGTATGATCCTACATTTGATGGCTTGAATATTATTGATAGTTGTGGTGAATTCTCTAATGTGCCTCTAATGGGTACAGAAGGAGGAATCAACTACAACCCTGCTTTGGCTCATCATCAACTTGGGCTCCCCTTGAAGGATAAATCTAATAACATTCAGTTAGAAGGTCTATTCTATCAAGAGGGTAAACATCCCAAACACTTGAAGGGTGGGATGGTGCGTGCTTGGCATAATGTCCATAGAAAGGGAAGAGACAAGCTTGGACCGCACAATTGTGTAGCTTTGGAACCTTACACTAGTTGGGTGAAGAAGAGGGCCTTGGAGCTTATGATGGTGTATGCTTGTGAAAGACCTATGTCTATGGTTGTGGTTGGGCCATCAACTCTCCCTAACCAAGATGTAGAGGAGTTGGAAGACGCATTAGCTAAGATGAAGCAAGAGAATGACCTTTGGGAAGAATGGTTCCATGATTTTAATCGAAAGCAAATGGAGTTACAACTTGAGTTGAAAGACAAGTATGCACTTGTAACGGTAAATTCATGACCATCAAGCTATGGATAAACTTGACGTCAATAAAACCAGAGTCGCCACAACGATTTCATTGTTTCCAAAGGAAAAGGGCAAAAGTACGAACAAAACCCAAAGATAAGAAGTTTTCAAATCAAAACTAATAAAATTTCAGAGATTACAGGTAAGGAGGTTGGTTACACAGAGGAAAGGTGTTAGCACCCAAAGTCTCCTAGGTACTCATAGGGAGCCCTTTTTTGTATGCAAGTGATTTGGTCAAAATGATGTTTGATAAAAAATAAAGAGTGAGTGGATGAGAAAAGAATTCATTAATTTATATTTTTGTGTTTGACAATACCTTCGGTCTTATGCCTATGTACCAACATAAAAATGAGGGATCAAAACCCCGTAGTTCGTGGTAAAAATTTCAAAGAAGTTGGTGAATTGATTTTAATCAAAAGTTTAACAAAAAAAGACACAAAAGGCCAAAAATTTGAATGGGGTTGTTAGTTCTTTTTGTCTTTTTGATATTTGAAGTCAATATGGTTAAATTCATTCACAAGTTTGATTAAGAAAAAGTTTGAAAATTCATTGACATAAGGTCAAAGTTTCTAATCATTAAAACATGTCTAATTTAAAAAAACACAAACAAATAAGGTTTTTAAAAAGAGAGAAAGATTTTGAAATTTAAGAAGTGGGAGGAGATGAAGGGACTATCCTATACAAAAATTAAAACTTAAGGGTTAAAAAGATCTGACCAATGGGATGCAATCCAACAGACAAGAATGTCATATAGAAACCCATTTTCCCTTGGACTTTAGCAAGCAACAAGCATAACAATTATACATGCAAACCATATGAAGATCAAGGCATCAAATAAAGATAACCATAATATCCAAGCAAGCAATCCAATAACTGGAATCAAATGAAAGGTACAAGATAGGCTAACTCAGTCTCAGATAGTGGCATTGACCAAGTCCTTAAAGCATAGGGAAGTTTCTTGTCCTAAGTCCAAAAGTTCAAATCGAGTCCAACGGTCCACCAACATATTTTTTTAGGGTTTTTGTTGTTATTAGGTGTTTTAAGGTCCTAAGACCATAAGCAAAAATAAAACAAGAAAACAATGTATACAATCACAGGATATGGCTCAAGTGAGAAAAGTGAAAAGGACTGAAACATGAACAAGTTGCATGAAATGAAAATGGCAAAAGAATGATAAATGTACTGAAATTTAAATTGCATTAAGTAAATGACTTGAAAGTAAAAAAATAAAAATAAAGAGTTAGTCAGATGTTAGTGAAGAATTTAAATTGTTTAAGTCATTCTTTGTAGAACACTCAACCATTCATTCACAAGTATGAATCCTTGAACGAAGACATAATCCATTAGAAGGGCTCCAACTTGGATAATTCAACAAGTATGTCACCAGCTCTCATGAAAGGAAAAAGGTCAAGTCTTCACACAATTCCATGAAGAATGGGAGACTTACAATCTCACTTACTAGAATGATATGCCTTCTTGATCAAATGTAGCTCTATGTTAAGCAATCGTAATTGGACTTATGTAGAATTCATAACTATCTGAGGTTGGGAAATAAAAATATAGGTGTTAATACATGTTAGAGATTTGGTGCAAAGAACCAAACTCCTAAAACATACCACACACTAAAAGAAATGGGGAAGACCTATCTCAGTCTGGCTCATGTTGATTCATCTGACATAAGGTCATTGATGAATCAACTAGAATTAGACATGAAGAGATTTGATTGGTCAATTATGGATTGGGGAAGAATAGATATGAAGATGAAGAGGGAAGGGGAAATAGAAACCTAAATTGATTAGAGAAGGAAATTCATCTGATCAATACTATTCATTCATTTTGGGAGATGAAATGCACATTTCATCAATCCCCTAAATCCAATAGTATTGGTCAAACAAAAAGTCAAATCAACCATGATCAAGGCCAAATAGAAAGTCAAACATCACAAGACCATAAACATGGCTCAACATAATTTTCAAGCAATTATTCAATTAAAAATCAAATTAAAAATGAATTAAAATGCATTTTAAAATGGACAAAACCTCAAATACCTTCAAAACACCAAATAAATCGCCAAGGGATTTATCCTAGCTGAAACAAGGGTCAAAGGACCTTAAACAAAAAACTTCATGATTTTTGGAAAGTCAGAAGTATTTTAAAAATGTTTAAAACAAGTCAAAAATCATTTAATTCATGAAAAATATCAAAATTAATCCAAAAAATGATTTTAATTTAAAATATGGAAGAGGAAAATATTTATAGATTTTTGGTGAAAGTCCCATATTTTTTGGATTAAAAATGAAATTAACATAAATTAAACAAAATAAAGGGATTAAATGAAAAATCAAAATATAAAAGAAAAATAGAAAAAACGAGGGCCATCAAATCTCCCTCATTAATTGAGGTGACATATCTGATGGCCAAGCGCATGCGTTTTATGGTAGTCTTCAGTCAACGCGTCACAGCGGCTCAGATTAAAACGTTTTAAACAAATCAGATGGCCAGGATGCACGCCAGCACATCACCGGAGCCCTAGCTCCGGTGGACCTCGCCGAACTGGTCCACCATCAACCATCAATAAAATGAAAATTAAGGACACTATTTTAAATAGAAAAAGCTCAGGAGCTCGAATCTGGCTTCAATTTCACCTAATTCCAAATATATTGAGAGATATGAGGAATTGAATTTTGAGGTACACGATCTGAGTTGTTTCGATTTGACTTCAAAGAAACTCAACCTTGTTGCCTATATTGATAGGACTTCAGACAACCAATAAACAAGAATAATGATGGAGAATTGAGAGATAATCGAAGAGTTGAAGTTTTGCGAAATTCACCTTCGGGTAGCAGTGACTTGACTGGATCTTGATGCAATTAAACTTGGTTCTTTCTCCTCTTGCTTGCAGTTATCAATTGTGATGAAAATGGTTATGAATTCTTGGAGTTTAAATCCTGGGGAATTCAAACTCAATTTCAAAGAAATCTTCAAGAAATTCTCTGGAGTAGGGTTCTGAGTTTGCTTGGCAAGGTTTGGGTCGGATGTCCCTTCAATTTTGAGGCAATGCACTTGTTTATATAGGGCAGGGAAATGCTTTCTACACCATTTAAATTTTGAGCCAAAAATAGAAATCCAAGTGCATGGATGCATGGGCACGTGCTAGGATCAAGATGATCATTGCAATTCATTCCAATTCGTGCACAAATTTTAGTGATGTCACCACATGGAGCCATGCAAAGCTAAATGAAAATTGCATTCATATGTTGCCAAAACAAACCATGAGAAGAACCCATGCGCAAGTCCCTCAATTATTATCCAAATTGAGTGATCTTGTATGCTTTAGAAAGGTGACATCAATGGGAACAACTTTGATGTTGAATACTTTTTCATTTGGGACTTGGATCATGATGAAGTTTGAGGTGGAAGTTTTAGAAATCAAACATGGTTGAAAATTTTCTAAGTACCAAGTCAAATAACCACTTCTTCCACCTTGAATAACTTTGGCTATGAGCTTCAAATTAAAATAGTTCCTTCATCAAAGTTATATCTCTTTCATTCCTATTAAATTTGGTCACAAATTTGAGACCATTTGGATTTGGCATGAGGGAGTTATGGATTTTAGAAGTTGAGGAAAATTGCTTGTTTAATGGTAATGGTCCAAAATGACCTATAATGTTTCCTCTTGGCACATGCCCTTGCAAGTAGGTTTTGACATTTATCAAAGAATCAAAGTTGGATAGTAAATATTTAAATTTGTCATGAAACTTTTATGGCCTTCATTTCATAAATATTGAGCACATTATGGTTCTTGGGAGTTGACCTCCTAACTAGGGCACAGACAAAATGACCTATAATATTTCACAATAAAAAATGACTTTCCAAGCAACATTATCTCTTAATTCCAACATGAAAGTTATTTGTAATGTCATAAGGAGTAACTTTTCTCTTGGAATCATTTTCTTATGACAAAAATTGAAGGAGATATGGTCTAAGGAACCCTAATTTTGACCATTTGACTTTCTCTGGTCAACTTCTTTGAACCAACTTGCAAACTTGAAGTTCTCTTGATTTTTTGGACTCATTTAGGATCATATATGCTTGAGATTACATATAATTAAGTATCCCTTGATATCTTTGACCAATTGATGAAGAAGCTTGTTGAGGAAGTCACACAAGATACCCCGATGAATTAGGGCTTCCAAGGAAAACATGCTTCAAACTCTTGATGAATTCTTGATCAAAATGGAAAATAAAGAACATGGGGATCCATATATGATGTTTAGAGCCATTGTGAACCTTTCCTTGATTGATCTCTTTCATTGAGGGTCTCAAACCCTAAGTATGAGCTTGATGAGGCACATGTGGACATACACACTACCTACAAAAGAAACAAAGCTACACATAGACATATTTTTGGTATTTTGGTTAGTAAACAAAAGAAAATAAAGTATGATACAATCACAAATGTGCTTAGGGATCTCTCCCAATACAAACCAAAATGAATTAGAGGTAAGGATGATGCCAAGGTGTGATCCTAAAGCCAACGAAAATGATGAGATATCATTAGGGATCTTAGGGTCAAAATTGGGGTCTTTTAGCTTCCCCTATTTAAGGATATTCTAGTTGAGGATGTGAAGGTTAGAATCTTCGTATCAACTCAGCAGAATGGACTTAAATAACAACATCTAGAAACAAATTTTGGTCCCTAAGAGACCTCATGATGCATATGTTATGAATGCAAAAATAATATTTATGGGGAATATGTTTCCATAAAGGAAAAGAATTCGGAGAGACTGAAAGTCCATAAGAGCATAAGGCATTCCATAAGGAAAGACTCACTAGGGAGATAGAGACTCTGGGGATGAAATTTATGCGTAGGCCAGGCTACGTCTTGAAAACTGCTGGAGACGCGAAGGGATTTTCCATGAAAATAAATCAGTGGAAAGAATTGGTTGGGGAAAAGGAAATCTGCATGTATTGGGATAACACCAATACAGCAAACAACACCCACTATAGAAATGCGTAAATTAGAACAAGGCTGAAATATTCACGCAAAAAGGGATTCGATTTCTCAAAGAAATACGAAACCAAACTCAACTGGGGAAGAAAAACTTCAACACAGGAGTAAAAGAGATATATTATCTATTATCGGTTACTGGGTAAGAAGATAATACACTCGGACAGAGAGACATCCATTACTGGCACGGTGGAACGCGTGTTTTTGGCCACTTGATCTACCACCTCAATTAATGAGGGAGATCAAGTGGTCCACGTTTTTTCTGATATTTTAATTTTCATTTTAATTGCATTATTTTCAATAATTCATATTAAATTCAATATTGATCCAAAATATATGGGACTTTCACAAAACAAATTCAAATATTTTTCTCTTTTATATTCTGAATTAAAATTATTTTTTGGATCATTATTGATATTTTTCATGAATTAATTGATTTTTCATTTGTTTTAATTGTTTAAAAATATTTTTAAATGTCCAAAAATTATGAAATTTTTTCTCCAAGGTCCTTTGACCTTGTTTGACCTATGATAAATCTCATGGCCATTTCTTTGGTGTTTTGATGAGATTTTAGGAATTGGACAAACCATATTTTATTTAAATCCACTATCTTAGTATTTTTAATTTGAATAAATGCCAAATCAATTTGTTGACCAATTGTGATGACTTGTTTATGTTTAACTCTTGTTGTTGGGCCTTGGTCAAGGTTGATTTGACTTTGTCAAATTAATATCATTGGATTTAGGGGATTGATGGACTGTACATTCCATCTCCCAAAATGGATGGATGATATTAATTTGGTAAAAGTCCTCCTTTGACCAATTTGTGTTTTGATCCATTCCCCTCCCACATCATCTTATTCCCTTTCTTCAGTCATTCATTCCATTTGGCCTATGACATCTCAAAGTCCTAATGCTAGTTGATTGAAAAATTGACATGAGTATGGATGAGATTAGGCCACACCTTTTGCATATTCTTTTTGTATGTGGTATGTTTCATGAGCATAGTCCATTATACTATGTCTTTAACATGCATTAACACCAAAATTCTATTGCCCGACCTCAAATAGTTGTGACTTTTACATAAGTCCAATTACGATTGCTTAACATAGCATTAAATTTGTGACATAAAAGGCATAAGCATTCTAGTTATTGAGATTGTAAGTCTCCCCTCTTTCATGGTATTGTGTGGAAACTTGGCCTTCTTTCCTTCCTTTGGAAGATGTTTTGGCTCAAGGATTCATGCTTGTGATAAGTGGGTTGTGTGTTCTCCAAAGAATGTCTTGAAATAAAAAGAAAAAGCAAAACAATACTAACCTCTAACCAATTAACTACTAACTTTAATTTCAAGCTTTTACTTTAATGCAATTTACTTTTAGCACTCTATTTCATTTGCCATTGTTCATATCATTCTAATTGTTTATGTTAATGCAATTTTCACTTTGTCCACTTGGACCATATTGTGTGATATATCTTGTTTGTGTATACTTTGCTTGTTTGTGTGGTCTTTGACCATTAATGTACATAATAATAACAAAAAAACCCTAAAAAACTTTTGAGTGGACTGTTGGCTTGATCTTGGACAAATGGACTTAGAATCTAGGCAACCTTCCTAAGCTAAAGGACTTGGCCAATGCCAACTTGCTGAGAAATAAAGTGCTTGCAATTTGAACTTCATCTGATACATCTTTGAAGACATCTCTAAGTTCATTTGCAACATGATCATTGTGAAGCTGTTATTTTGAACCTGTGACTTGTGGAATTCATTTGTTACATGGGTTACTTTGAAGAAGATCATGAATTGGATAAGCTTGGATGGGGCCATCTTTATTTGATGCCTTGCTCTTCAAAATAATATAGTTGTGCATTTGTGTGTTGCTTGATTCTAAAAGTCCAAAGGGAATTCTGGGTTTCTATTGACATTCTTGTCTATTGGATTGCTACCCACTTGGTCAGATCTTTTCAACTCTTAACTTTTAATTTTATGTATAGGATAGTCTCTTCATCTTCTCTCCATTTCTTTAATTTCAAAATCTCTCCCTCCATTTTTCAAAATCTTCTTTGTGTGAACTACTTTTGTTCTAAACTTTGACCACTTTTGCAAAAAAGATAGAAACTTTGGCCTTATGCCATTGCATTTTCAAAACTTCTTTTCTTAAATCGAACTTGTAAATAGATTTAACTATACTTGACTTAAACTTTCAAAAAGCCAAAAAGAACTAACACATTCAAACCATTTTAGGCCTTTGTGCCTTTCAAACTTAATTTTTGTTAAAAACAATGCATCCATTTTGAAATTTGTATCACGAACTACGAGGTTTTGATCCCTCATTTTTATGTTGGTATGTAGGCACAAGACCAAAGGTCTTCTCAAACACAAAAATATAATTAATGAATTCTTTTCTCATCCCCCCATTCTATTTGTTTGTAAACATCACTTTATACCAAGTACATATGCACACAAAAAGGGCTCCCTAGGAGTACCTAGGACACTTTGGGTGCTAACACCTTCCCTCTGTGTAACCAACCCCCTTACTTGTGATCTCTAACTTTTTATTAGTTTTGATTTGAAAACTTCTTACTTTTGGGTTTTGTTCGTACTTTTTCCCTTTTCCCTTGGAAACAATAAAAGTGCGGTGTCTACTCTTGTTATTTAATCTCTAGCTTGACAATAGCTTGATGATCATGAATTTCCCACTACAGAAATTAAGTGGCAACTCTGCTGGGGAGTAGTCTCCAGTGGGTTTAGCCTACTTTTTATGTGTATATTTGTATATATGTGATGTTTGTATATATGTATGTGTGATATAATCTGCTTGTTGTGCTTGGTGATCTCTGAGTGGTGAGATAAGTTCTAACCCAAACTTGAGTGCAATTAAGATAGGAGGATGGTATAGTCATGTTCGACTTGTGTGGAGTAGTCCTTAACAAGTTGGCTTGAGATCTATCTGCTCAGTGGAGACTCCTTTGGATTTGGAAATGTCACACAAGTATTTGTGGTTAGGCATTACTATTTCTAATTGGGTCCGAGAAGCTGAGGACCTTGGAACATTTAACCCATCTTGGCCTATTTAGGACGTAGTGCGGAAACTGTTCAAGTGTAGACTTGATAACAGTTGTTACGCGATACTACACTCAGACGAGTTTCTCTTGAGAATATTATGGGTCGATGAGTCAGTCATCTTAACCTGTAATATCGGATAGGTGGAATTAAGACTCTGGGAACTTTTTTTAGAACATGATCTACAGGTTTTTATCCTTAGTTCACTCTTGTGGGATGGTTCTTACCCAGCCTCCATGCTCGTGACTCACAACAAACCCTTGATTCACGGTTGATCCAATCAAGTCTTGTCAATATCAATGGAACTTGGGTGTTGATAAGTTGTAAACCATAATCCACCAAAATGGATGATTGATCTTGACAATGACTTGATTCATCCCTTGACCTTTGTTTGCCTTATGGGTGATCCCTTATTTGTGATTGTTGCATTCTTGATTTCATGCACATCATAACATTCATCACACGAAAATTTCAAGGAACTAAGGTGTCATTTGCAAATATTTTCAGACCATGGATTATGGACGAAGGAACACTAAGAAGTACAATTTCAGATGTCCCGACTTGAAAGAGTTAAGGAAGCTAGCATCTTTTGTATTAGATCCCTTGGACTTCAAACAACGTCATGGGAGGCTTCTGTCCGTTTTGTCTGCTGATGTGGTTGAAGGACTTTTGAGTGTGCTAGTGCAGTTCTATGATCCTCTCTACCGTTGTTTCACTTTCCCAGATTTTCAGCTTGTGCCTACCTTGGAGGAGTATTCTCATCTTTTGGGGATACCTGTTTCTAGTAGAGTACCTTTTAGTGGATTGGAGGAGATTCCCCGATCTAGTATTATTGCTGAAGCTCTTCACTTGAAGAAGTCTGAGATAGAGGCTCATTGGGTGAAGAAAGGAGGATTATTTGGGTTGCCATCTGATTTCCTCATCAAGGAAGCTACTACTTTTGCTCAAGCTGGTAGTGTGGATGCTTTTGCAGCTATCTTTGTGTTGCTCATCTATGGATTAGCTTTGTTCCCTAACATTAATGGTTTTGTTGATGTTAACGCCATTAGACTTTTCTTGATTGGGAATCATGTGCCTACTTTGTTGGGTCATATGTATTTCTCTTTGCATCTAAGGAATTCTAAAGGTGGTGGAACGATTGTCTGTTGTATTCCTCTTCTATACAAGTGGTTTTTTTCGCACTTGCCTCAGACATCTGCTTTTATGGAGAACAAACAATGTCTAAGGTGGTCTCAGAGACTTATGTCTCTCACTAATGATGATATAGTTTGGTATGATTCTTCTTTGAGCAGTTTGGAGATTATTGATAGTTGTGGTGATATCTCTAATGTGCCTCTCATTGGTACACAAGGGGGAATTAACTACAACCCTGCTTTGGCTCGTCATCAACTTGGGTTCCCCTTGAGAGACAAACCTAATAACATGTTATTATAAGGTCTTTTCTATCAAGAGTGTAAAGATTCCCAACATTTGAAGCAGAAGATTGTGCATGCTTGGCATAATGTGCATAGGAAAGGAACATTCGAGCTTGGTCCGCGCAATTGTGTAGCTTTGGAAGCTTACACTCTTTGGATGAAGAAGAGAGCTATGGAGTTGAAGATGCCTTATCATTGTGAGAGACCTATGTCTATGATTGTGGTTGAGCCATTAACTCTCCCTAACCAAGATGTAGAGGAGTTGAAAGACGCGCTCGCCAAGATGAAGCAAGAGAAGGATATGTGGGAAGAGCGTTTCCGTGCTTTGAGCAAGAAGCATGAAGAGTTGCAATTGGAGTCTAAGGACAAAGATGCACTTATCGAGCTACTTGAAGACCGAGTGACGAAGAGACAGAGAGAGCCAGAGGTTTCATCTTCTAGCATGCCTCAGCCTTCCATTGCTTGGAAGAAGATTATTGATCAGCTTGTCCTCGAGAAGACTCAGATGAAGGCTTCTTTTGAGACCGAGATCCGTCGCATTCGAAGGAAGTACGCGCCTTCATCCAGATCTTCTGACATTGTTATTAGGTATCCTTAGGATGAGTAGTCTCCTTTTCTCTTGTATTTTTCATTTGGTTTCTGAAATTGTACTCAATGTAATCCTTCCAATTTATATAAATGAAAAGAGATTTTTGGTCATATCAAATTGTTGCAATTGCCATTTAAATATTATATATTTGCAAATGATATAGTAAGTTCCTCGAAAAATAAAAATAATAAAGCATTGCATTTCATGCATCATTTGCATAAGCAGGTTTTCGCCAGATATCTGATTGGTGTTTCTTTTGTGCTTTAGCCAAGCTGACTCACCGGTACAATACCCGAGCCAATCATCTGAGAATCATGGAACATTTGGAGCAAGAGAATATAGAGATGAATGACGAGATCGCCCGCCTTACTGCCATGATGGAGTCAGTTCTTGCTGCTCAGAATCAAGCTTCTCTAACACTTGCAACTCCTCCCGTGAGGACTATTATTTTAGAAGTGGCTACCTCTACTATGCCTGCTGCTACCGCCCACTTCGCGCCGAATATGCCTGCCGGATTCCCGTGGGGAATGCCGCCCAACTTTGTGCCCGAAGTCTTTGCGCCTACATTTGCTTCCAAGCCGGCATCTAACCCAGTTATGTCTGTGCCACCTCCTGTTGTGCACACTTTGCCTCGCGTAGAGGATATCATCTATCATTCCGAGCCGTCTGAGGGTCCGGATGTTTATGAGAAGATGGACGAAATGAAAGATCAGTTTCTTGAGATGCGCAAGGAATTGAAGACGCTGAGAGGTAAAGATCTATTTGGGAAGAGTGCTGCCGAGTTATGTCCGGTGCCGAATGTAATGATTCCGGTGAAATTCAAAGTGCCTGACTTTGAAAAATATAAGGGGAACTCTTGTCCGCTCAGTCATCTTGTGATGTATGCTCGTAAGATGTCAACTCAAACAGACAATGATCAATTGCTTATTCACTACTTCCAGGATAGCCTGACTGGTGTTGCACTCCGTTGGTACATGGGGTTGGATAGTGAAAGCATTCTCACTTTCAACGACTTGGGAGAGGCTTTTGTGAGACAATACAAGTATAATATGGACATGGCGCCGGATAGAGACCAACTGAGGTCTATGTCTCAGAAGGACAAAGAGACATTTGAAGAATACGCGTAAAGATGGAGGAAGTTGGCTGCCCAGATCACTCTTCCAAGGAGAAAGAAATGACGAAAATCTTCTTGAAAACCCTGAGTTTATTTTATTATGAACGCATGATCGCTAGTGCCCTAGTGATTTTACTGAAATGGTAAATATGGGGATGAGACTTGAGGAAGGAGTCTGTGAAGGAAGGTTGTCAAGAGATGAAGCGTCAACAAGCAAGAGATATGGTAGCAACTTTGGTAAGAAGAAGGATAGTGAGACCAATGCAGTAATCAATAGGAGGCAAAGGAGGCCTCAGATCAAAAGAAATCCACCACCCCGTCAACATCATCATCATCAAGTGTCATCAGTAATTCCGGTATTTTCTAATCAACAAGCAACACCAATTCAATAACAACAACAACATCAACGTCAACAACAACAATCGCAACAAAGAACGAACACCTACAATAACAACAGTACCAACAACAATCATCATCAGCAGAACTTTGAGGGGAAGAATGTCTCTTTTGACCTGATTCCTATGTCGTATTTTTGTTTTTAATTTTTAAATATTTATTTTAAAATAGTCTCTGAATTTTAAAATCATATTGATTTTAATCTTAAAAATAAAAATTTACCGAAAATTTAAAGAAAAATTAGTAAAAAACATGTGGATTTCAAATTTATAAATAAATTTGAAAAAAAATTCCACAGGAAAATTTGAAAAAATACGTTAAAAAAATATAAATTTTTCAATGAATTTTGATTTTACAGATTTAAAAAAAATTAACACTCGAAGATTATTCTCAAAAAATATTTAGAGACTAAAATCAAATAACAATCAAACTTATATAAACGAAAAAATTATTTTAAACTAAAAAAAATAAAATTTGATTTTTATATTTATGTTGCAAGACGGCTTTATAGGTTGGCAATCGACCTTGCACATAATATTATTTATTCACAACATTTTTTAAGGAATCTCATTTCTTTATTATCTTTATGTTTATATAATAATAAATAATACATGTCATTAATGTGGTTTTAAAATCTTTTTCTTTTTTTTTTAAAATATGTGCTCAACTTTTATTTATAGTTAAAGGTTTAATATCATTTATACTTTTTGGTTTAACTTAAATTTATTTTGATTTTTTAACTTAAAAAATTTAAATTAATTTTTTAACTCGACGTATTATTTTAGTCCATTTATATATATCAATAATAGAATTAACGTTGATTTTAAAAAAAATATATTATTAATTAAATAAAAATGACACATCTTAAAAAGTCTTAAAGGACAAAAAAATTGTAGATAATATACTAAACACTTTAACTTTAATAATATAAATGGTAGATAATAAAATGCCTAATGTTCAACACTTTAAAAAATAAATAATTAAATTAACATAAATATTTACTCAACCATCACAAAAGTTATAAGAAAAAAAGACTAATGTGATAGAGAACATCATTTATTAGTGATTAATATTCATCGAAATCAGTTGATCATGCTTAAGGTATATTGTCTCATTTCAACTAGGAATCACACGGTTTGATCTATCCAATTGTCCTAAAAGATAGTTTGAAAAATCTACTCCCTAGGAATGGTTCAAAGACATAGAATCCATGGAGATGTCACATCCTAGTATCGTGTTTAATCGAGGTTGATCGAGGTTTCCAAGGACCATGAGATCAGACCACCAAGACCTAGTGGCATCATTCTATTAACTTCAAACTACTAATTATTGTTGTAGTAGCTATCAAGGGTAAATATTTATTTTGTCGTATCCACAGGGACTGGTGCGATATCAATGTCATTCAATAGTTACTATGATTTTAAATGTAAGTTCGCAAGATGTTTGATGATAAATAAAGCTATAAAATATAAAACAATAGAATATGTAATTTACCAATCAATTATACACAATCTAAACATTTATCAATACCATCATGTATCGTTCGTCGATAGTGTTTATGTCTAAACTCCTGATGAGATTTCAACCGTATTATTGAATTGATGATCTCTCATCCTATTAAACAATACAGTAGCATTAAGACTCGACACTCAAGTGAATGTTGAATCTAAATCTATGTTTAGAGTTTAGCATCTAACAGATGATTATCCTAGATCAAGATTCGAAGAGTATTTCTCAATAACAGTTCCAACCAATATGTAAGACAAGAAAACAAGGATAAGATTGCTACTAATGCATGAATAGATTATACATAACGTCATGATCAATAAAAATACATAATGTGATAGTGAACCACATCCAATCCCAACAAGAAAGGGATTTAGCTACTCATGATAGTTTGAGACAAAGTGAAGAATGAAGATGTACATGCATCAATCGTGATTTCCCAATGATTGATGCAAACCCATCTTTCGATCTTCAAGAAGCACCTTATCCTATTGTTTTCTAAGTTTCTCTCTCTCCAAAATGTATATATATATATATATATATATATATATATATATATATATATATATATATATATATATATATATATATATATATATATATATATATATATATATATATATATATATATATATATATATATATGAAATGCAAAGCTATTCATACAAATCTGAAAAAGTGAAAGGCGCTAAGCCCCAGATTTGGTGCTAAGAGTAGCTAGTAGACAAATATCTTAAACCACCATAAATGGCACTAAACTCCAGATTTGGCACTAAGCGCGAAAGTCCCTAACTTGCTGTGCTAAAATGGCGTTAAGCCCCTTTTGCTATGCTACAATGGCGCTAAGCCCCATCAGCAGGATTACTTTGATCCAAAACAAATGCATGATAAAGCTATATCTTTGTCTTTTGATGATCAGAGCTCCTCTTAAGCATAAATACCTACAAAATGGGTTGAAATTAAGCAAACTATAACTAATTACATGATAAACTAATATAGTTAGATACTTACACAAAAGTTAAGGTTTCGCTACAAGAATCTAATGAAACTAGTTAATAAATATCATGTTTTCATGTACAAATTAACCATAATTTGGCCCTTATCATCTCTCCCCAACTTAGAACTTTCTTTTTCCTTAAACAAGAGTCATACAAACCTAAATAAACAAGAGCAACGACCGAGATTTCATATGATCAAACATGTTTTGAGAGAATAAGGTAAATGCATAGTTCAAAATTTCAAAAGCACAAGCAAAGTGATACTTACCAATATACTACAACCAAACCATGATCATGAAACAAATTCTAAACACAAAACTCATGTCATAAATTCTAAAATAACACATGCTAAATTATGAATCACACCTAGCACACATCTTCAAATTGTGATGAAGAACAAAAATGAGGGACTCGAATCACACTCAACAATCTTGCTAACATCTTGATCAACTTATGCACTCACCTAAGAAAATCACATTGAAAGCATAAAAACACAAATCACAAAGGAATTTCAAGCATTGTAATGAAGTTTGGATATCAAAGTCGGGTCATATCTAAAGGTATTGAAATAAAGTTTCCGAAATATAGAAGAACATTCACTTCTCTAACTCTTAATCATTCACAAATTCATTTACCACTTCTCTTTGTTTAAATGACACACCCTTGAATTCATTTGTTGGCACCAATTGTTTGTCACTTTTTCTTTCAAACTTTTTCATTTCTTTTTCAATTATTTTTCACAATTTTCTTTCTTTTTCAAATTCTTTCTTTTCCAACTTCTTAGCAACCCACCTTTTTCTCCCCGACTTGAATATAACCATCATTGTAGTATGAATGATCCCCTATTTTCTATGGCAAGACACAAAATTACACAATCAAATGAAGATTTAAGGTTCAAGAAATAAATTCAAAATCCATTCTAAAATCAATCATGAACTACTCTTTGCATACAAAGGAAAAATTCCACATTTTAAAACTGATATAGATCCTAACATTAAGGCTCAAAGTGGTTAATGAATTCCCGCTCACGCACAAGGTATGTTACTTTTTCAAGTGGTTGTCCTAAATGGGATCCTCTAAGTCCAAGTGATCAAGTGTTTTTGGTCTTTTAGTTTTATCATGTTTTGGTTATTTTTGAATGATGACAATAATAAAGAGAAAACGTAAAGTGTGTATGATGAATTTGTACAATGGTAATGATGATGAATATGTACATGACATAATAAGTAAAGAATAATAAATAATAACAATGATAGTAATAATAACAAAAGGTTAGTAGTGATCAAAAAGTAAAGTGTGTATGATGAATTTGCAACAATGAAAGTTGTTCAACCTCAAGTCCATCTATCAATAAGTTGACAAAGAGAAGACTATACAACCCTAAATTAAGTTATTGATTTTAATGGTTTTGGTTAACAAGTTATATTGAACCAGATAAAATATTAACAAGTTATATGGTTAGCATAAACAAGTCAAAATGATAAACAAAGTATAGTAGGGTTAGTGAGTTAGAATAAATTAAAAGAAAAGACAATGTATCAGATGAATCCATAACTTAACAAAATTTGAACTTCAACCACAAGTCAAATGATCAAGTTGCTTGAAATAGGGGAAACCTATCCATTCTTCAAAGTGTCATGGATGAACTCATGGTCATCCGATGGTAGATTTGAAGTGTTGAAGGTTTTTATCAACCCTAAACCAAGCACATCATAACTTAAATGGTTTTCATTAGTCCTTCATTTCAAAACTCTAAAAGCCTATCATAAATGATCCAAATAAAATAAATAAAATCACCATTAAATTCTAGAGGGAAAAATAAGGGGGTTGATATTCAATATTTTTCCAAAATAAGAAAGTTAAAAAATAAATCAAAAAAGAAAAATTTAATTAAATAAATTGGAAAAATAAAAAGAGGAAAATGGTCAGGGTGCGTAAGCATGGCTCAAACCCCTGACCTTGGGGTCACGGGGGAGACCATCTCCTCACCCACTAGGACAATGGCCCAGTTGTGTTAACCAAACGCGTTCAAATGAATAAATAATAATAACATAAAATAAATGGGCTACACGCGCAAACCAACCAATCAGCATGTGACAAGCAAAGTTTTTAAATTTGAAAAACACGGTAATGTTCAACTTCAACCTCGAATCATCCCAAAATCAAACCTCTAAAATAAGTATTTTCAGTGGGATTTTTCCATGGAATCATCTTCCCTAATAAAAAATAAACTAACCTCCATACTCAAGATCCATTGATTGGCTCTGAGTGTGGAGTTCTTATGCACGAAACTGAAAAGTAAACTTAACCTAATTCAAAAATTAAATGATGGAAATAGAGCAATCGAAGCCAAAAGTTTGAGGTTAATGATTAGTGAAAGATTTCGAGCAAGAGGGTAACTTTTTGAGTGAAGGAGATAAGTGTTTCTATCTGGTCAGAAACAACTCAAGGAAGGATTCCGACGACTGAGCTTAGCTCAAATGAGGCTTAGGGAGGATGAGTTAGGGGTTGGAATAGCTTTAGTGAAGGTTAGTGAAGGTTTCTGGGTGGTTATTATGAACTGAAGCTCTTTGAAACTCAGAAACACGATTTCTAGTTTTGGAGCTTTGGGTGAAATATGAATAAGAGGTTAAAAGCCTTTTTCAGCAAGGAAAATGAAGGAGACACCTTCCCCTAGGGAAGGTGTGTGGATGATTTGAAGGGAAAAAGAAGGTAGTTTGCTTCAGAATGGGTGAAGGGTCGAAGCATGCTCAAGGTTGAACTTGGGGAGACAAGGGTGAATGTGTTCAGACCTTTTTTGCACTCCAGGCCAGTTGGCCTTCACCCTTAGCAATTATTTGGAACAGACACAAGCAAAGAACTGGCCTGCTATGCGAATTGCTTTTTGCCATTTTTGGAAAAGTCAACATTTGTACATGTGGTCAATTTTTGAGCTTTTGCATGTTTTGGCTTGCAGGTTAAATTCCTACCACACCATAATATCATATGTAATATGTTTGGGGACCATTGGAATCAGATTTAGAGGTTTTTGACACTTGATGCATCCATTTGCAAATTCTGCGTGAATTGGTCTGGTATGATGATCAGGATGGTCACCTATGTTTGAACCAATGCCAAATGAAATTGGCTTATACATTTTGCTTCAATTTTGGGCCATTTGTTCCTTTCCATGAACTTGATTGAATACAAAAAGAACCAGGTTAAAAGGGCTTGTGGTTTGGAAATGGCAACATGCCAAAGTAGTGGTCATGAAATGATTTTAGGGCATGGTAGGCATGTTGGACCAGCTTGACCAATAGCAAAATTGAACCCCTTCCATAATGAATTAGGTCCTGGACCTTGAAACAAAGTTCTATTCTATTTTTGCTTCATCATTTTCCTTATTTTAATTTTGTTTTATTTATAATATTAGGAACAAATGTATAGGTTGTAAATTTATTCTTTCTCGCCTGATTATTATGTATCTGTCCCATAGCCATGTAATAGTTTAGGAATTTATTTTTCTTGCTTTTATTTTTGTAAATATTTATTGCGTGGTTAGTAATTTAGGGAGTGCAAAAAACTAACTGTAAATAATTGAACTTAGAAAATTAAATTCAAGACAAATATCTGAAAAATAACACTCACACACATAAGTCGATCTTTGATCGCCATCTGTACTTCCTAGGGTATTCCTCTTGGTTGCCTTCTTTAAATGGTCAAGTCCCTCGAAAATAGGGGTGTCTTAAGCAAAGTCCCTTCAAACAGAAAAATCATCAAGTCCCTATAAACTTAAAAGATCAAGTCCCTACGAGGTTGCCTACGATATAGTGATCTTGTCCCTTCGGTAAATATGATGATAGTCCCTACGAGTTGCTAAAGACACCCCTTATGTTGCCTTCATTGACTATACGATGACCCTACGCCCGTCCCTTAAACACATCCAAGGTAATGACTACCTATTCCTTAATAATAGGGATAGTCTTACCATTGAAAGAATATACGCGAACACGAAAGACTTAATCTAGGGTAGGTATCTCATAGTTACTTGCTCACACTTTTCAAAATTACTTTTACACCTCACAATTTCTAAACTAGGCTTTGTATACACCCATACGAGGGTCATTACTAAGTACTTAAAGAAATTTTTCTAATCACACACTACACTCTTGCAAACAAACAAAGTGAGCTAAGTAACTAAGAGCCCATGGATAACCATGGATATAAAGGGTGCTAATACCTTCCCTTTGTATAACCTACCCCCCGAACTCAAAATCTTTTTAAGGTCTTTCCTGTTCTTTTATGTCCTTTCCTTTTGGATAAAATAAAAGTCGGTGGCGACTCTTGCTATCCGTAACATTTAACTAAAGTCAGTTCTCCCACCGTGTTACAGAACTGGCGACTCTGCTGGGGATTTAATAAAAGAGGGGTACCCTTAGGAATTAGATCACTTTAAAATTGTTTGCCTTGTTTGCTTTATACTTATCTGTTGGGTGCTCTTATGTGTGAAAGACCCTAACCCGGATCTAGTGTACCTTAGGTAAATGGCAATAGACCAAGGAAACTGTACGGCGTATATCGATATGGTTGATCTGGTGGCCATAGTTAGTGTGACTTCTTGGTTTGTGCTTATGTTCCTTAAGCAAGTTGAGGATAATATGAAGCTGCCATATGTTGTCAATACACTAACTGACTTTTAGAACCCTAGTCATCCCATCTTGGCCTTTAGAAAGTAGTGAGATAACCGGCTTTGGTGAAGACTGAAGTTGGTTGATACTCGATACTACACTCATTGAGATCCTAAACTTGGAGGGTTTTGGTTGGCAAGTAAGTTGCCTACTGAACAACCACCCTTGTGAAGGATCAATGATTTTGAGATCCCTTAGAACCTGGTTACTTTTGTAGGACAGGATGAATCAACTAAACTTCAGGGGAGGGTACTTACCTTTAAACCTCATGCAAGCCTTCAAACCTAGGGCTATTGTGTGACTTGTTTGTGTGTGCCACATGTTTGTGATTGAGCATAACATCATAGCATCATCATGCATCATAAGCATAGCATTTTCACTAACCATTTCAAGGACCAAAGGATTTATCTTTATTGCAGGTCATGGCTTCTGCTCGTAGGAATACTATTCGGATCAACTTTGTAGGAATACCTCCTAAGCTTAAGGAATTGGTCTCTCAAGTTTCTGAAAACTCCCAGTTCATCAAGAGGCATGGTCACCTACTAGATCTAGTCACTTCAGGGTTCAATGAAGACATGATGAGTGTCCTGTTTCAGTTCTTTGACCCTAAACATCATTGCTTCACATTTCCCGACTATCAGCTGGTTCCTACAATGGAAGAGTTCTCCAAGCTTCTGGGTATACCTATTCTTGATCAGAAACCCTTCACAAGCTTGGAAAAAGAGCCTAAACCTGAAGTCATTGCTGCAGCCTTACATTTAAAGAAATCAGACATTGTCCTAGAAACAAGGAGTGGAGTTAAGGGTATTCTTGCTAAGGTATTGGTGGAGACAGCTCAAGTATTCCTGAAGGCTATGAGTTATGATGCTTTTGAGGAGATCTTAGCCCTATTGATTTATGGCTTAGTACTGTTCCCCAATCCAGACCAGTTCATAGACGTACACGCCATCAACATATTTCTGACTCGCAATCCAGTGCCTACATTACTTGGAGACATCTTACACTCTCTTCATACCCGTACTACGAAGGCACGAGGAACTCTGATGTGTTGCATACCTCTATTATCTAGGTGGTTTATTTCTCACCTTCCTCGATCAGTGATGAAGAATGAACAAGGGTTCAGGTGGTCCAAGAGGATTATATCACTTTCTCATTCAGATATTCATTGGTGCTCTAGATCTAGGGAGAATGTTACCATCATTGACCGTTGTGGGGAGTTCCCTAATATGCCACTCCTTGGCATAAGAGGGGGAATTACCTACAACCCTTCTTTAGCTCTACGTCAGTTTGGTTACGCTCAGACTGATGGTCCTCATGACATGCTTATTCAGGGTATTGTGTTCGACTATGACAACGATCTTCAGGGTTACCGTCAAAGGTTCATACGAGCATGGGGTAAAGTGAACAAGGTTGACAGCAAGACTCTGGAACCCAAGTACACTATTCCTATGGAACCATATCTCAGATGGGTACGATCTCGTGCTCAGACTCTTATGATGCCATATCCTGCTATCCTGCTAGTTACCATGGAGCCTGTTGCTGAAGGAGATACTTCTTACATCATTCTTCATCCAGACATGCCCACTGACATGGAAGAGTTACAGAGGTCCTGGATCCAGTTGAAGGAGCAAAGAGATACTTTTAAGACTCATTACAAGGCAAGTCAGGAAAGAATCCTGGAGCTAACAAAACAACTTCACGAGGAGCGGAATCTCAACTCATACCTCAACACAAAGAGGAAACGTCCATGGGAGACTTAAAACCCCATTTTTTGTATTCATTTCATTTTTATTGTAAGCCCAAGGGGCAAACAAGTTTATTACTAATAAAAGTTTACTTTTTGGTGGTTTAAACAAATTTAAATCCTACGGTCCTTGAAAACATTGCATAAGCATCTACATACCATATTATTGCATCACAGGTTTCTTATGAACAGGTATCTTATCTTCTCGCTGTTTATTTCAGCAGAAATGGCTCTTGAACAGACTGTCAAAGATCTCTAGGCTCAGAATGCACAATTCCAAGAGTTGATTCTGAACTTGTCCAAGGGGCAAGATGAGTTGAAGACATTGCTGGCTAAGAAGAAGAAGAAGACTAGAAGATCAGGAGGCCTTATCAATCTGGGAAGAAGATTCAGAGGCCCTATCAAGACAAAGGAACAGGTTGATGATTATGAGTCTGAAAATTCTGAGAAAGAGGGAGGTAGTCCCCATGATACTGTGGGAGATTCTGATTCTGAAGCAAATTATTATCATGATCCTAATGAAGATAAGTACAAGATGCTGGTGGATAGAATGAATGCTATGGAGTTACAAAAATCTTCTGGGCTGGATTTTGAAGATCTGAGTTTAATATCTGGAGTGGTTATACCTATTGGTTTCAAGGTTCCTGCTTTTGTGGTGTATGATGGTATCTCATGTCCCAAGTTGCATTTAAGATCCTATGTCCGGAGGATTCAACCACATACTGCTGATAAGAAGTTATGGATTCATTTCTTCCAAGAGAGCTTGTCTGGAGCTCAATTAGAATGGTACTATCAATTGGAGAGTGTCAATATCCGTGATTGGAATGATCTTGCTGAGGCCTTCTACAGGCAATACCAATACAATGCTGATTTAGCACCTACTCGCATGCAGCTACAAAGCATGTCAATGGGTGCTAAGGAGAATTTCAAGGAGTATGCCCAAAAATGGAGAGACCTGGCTGGCAGAGTTCAACCTCCTCTGACTGACAGGGAGCTAGTGGATATGTTTATGAGTATGCTGAATAGTCCTTTCTATAGTCACCTCATTGGAAGCTCATCATCTGGTTTCACTGAGCTGATAATGACTGGAGAGCGTGTGGAAAGTGGCATAAGAAGTAGTAAGATACAGGTGGGTGCCTCTTCATCAAGCACTGCAAAGAAGCCCCCTAGTGGAAAGAAGGAGTCTAATGCTGTGTATGGTCAACCTGGCCGTAACAGAAGTCACCAATCCGTAGGAGCAGTTCACATTTCTAATCCTACTCCTGCAACACCAGAGCTACCACAGAGTAATCAACAGAAGTCTAGAAGACAATTCACCAAGATCAACATGTCACTGGCCCAAGCCTTGCAACACATGTTGAAAGGGGAACTCATTACTTTGAAGGACCCTCCCCAGAATCCTAATACTTCCTCTCCTCGGTACAATCCTAATGCACGATGTGCCTATCATTCTAATTGTCCGGGACATGACACCAACAATTGTTGGGTGCTGAAAAATAAGATTCAAGATATGATTGAAGCTGGGGAGATTGAATTTGACCCTCCTAGGACTCCAAATGTGATTACTGCTCCCATGCCTAATCATGAGAAGACTGTTAATGCTGTTGATGAAGTTTCATATGTTTCCTCAGTAGCAGATGTGACTACTCCCTTATCTATTATCAAGAAGAAGCTGGTGCAGGCTGGATTCTTCCCAGGTTGCAACGAAGACTGTTTTTATTGTGCCTACAAACCTGATAGCTGCTGGAAGTTGAAAGATGGTATTCAACGCCTCATGGACAATTACACTATATTGTTTGAGAGAACTCCTTCTGTGGAAAGTATGTGTGAACACCTAACTCGAGGTAAGAAGTTTGAAGATGTGGATATGGTTGATAAAGTGCCAGTGAAGATTACCTCCAAAGGCCCTGTCAAGATCACTTCCAAGGGTCCTATCAAAATTACTACTGAAGGCCTGGTGAAGACTGTTGCTGAAGTTAGAGTGCCTCCCATGATTATTACCACTCCTGGCCCTATTCCTTATACTTCTGATAAAGCTATACCCTGGAATTACGGTTCTGATGTTTATATCCATTGTTAGGCAGGAACCTTTGGCTGATACACCTGTTACTGATGATAACCTTGATGTTGATAATATTGCTGGATCTAGTAAGATCACCAGAAGTGGAAGAATTTTCTCTCCTCCAGCTACCTCAAAAAATACAGTTCTTCCAACTACTACCTCCACTTCTGAGCCAAGTACTGATGCTCGAGGCAAAGGTCCTGTGGTTGAACCCGTGCAAGCTGAAGCTCCGACTGCTGAAAATCTCTCTAAACAGATGGAAGAAGTGCTGAAGATCATTCGTAAGAGTGATTATGATATTGTTGACCAGTTGGGGCATACTCCCTCCAAAATTTCCATGTTGTCTTTGTTGCTGTGTTCTAAGGCTCATGCTAAAGCCTTGATCAAATTCTTAAGGACTGCTCATGTACCAAATGAAATTTCTGTGGATCAATTTCAAAATTGTGTTGCACATCTGACTTATGATAATGGGTTAGGTTTTTCTGATGCTGACTTGATTCCTGCCAAAAGAAACCATAACAGAGCTTTACATATCTCCATTGAATGTAGGGGCACTACCTTGTCTCATGTGTTGATAGACAATGGCTCTTCATTGAATGTACTTCCCAAAGAGGTTCTGAACAAGCTCAGTCCTGAAGATGCTGTGTTAAGATCAAGTAATATAGTGGTGAGAGCCTTTGATGGTTCAAGAAGAGTGGTGCATGGAGAAATAGATCTCCCGATCAAAGTAGGCTCTCAAGTCTTCGATTCTAACTTCTATGTAATGGACATTCGTCCTGCGTACTCTTGTTTGCTTGGGCGCCCCTGGATCCACGGGGCAGGTGCTGTGACCTTCACTCTACATCAGAAGTTGAGATATCCAGTGAAGGGAAAGATCGTAACTGTTTATGGAGAGGAAGAATATATGGTCAGTCATGTGAATACATTTAAGTATGTTGAAGTGGAAGGTGAATATGTTGAGACTCCTTGCCAGATATTTGAAGTAGTTCCTTGGGTCGTTCCCGCTACTGAAGCTCCTCCTGTGGTTAAAAGAGTTCCTGTGGTTACCAGAGTACCTCCTACAATGGCTTCCCTCAAAGATGCTAGAGCTGTGGTTGAAGAAGGTGGTTGCACTATTTGGGGTCAGCTTCCCGACATTCCTTACAAGTCTGACAAGTTTGGTTTGGGTTTCACTGCAGAGTCCCAGAAGGCTGTTCGTCGTGCTCGTGCTGTTCGTATCACCAATCCAGGGAACATGAAAGATCAAATCAATGTTGTGGGTGACTATAATGAAGACTACAATCTGGATAACTGGATTTTTCCTACTGTGGGTGATGGGCTCAACAATTGGAAGACTGAAGACGTTATTCCTATCTCCTTTAGTCAGGAGTAAATACTATTACTGTGTTGTTATTTTTAAGTTTGAACAATTAAACTTTTAAGCCTTGTGCCTTACCCGGGCACAATGGTATGCTTGTTTTGGGATGTCATTTCATTTGCATACTTCATTCAATAAAAATCAATGGACGTTTCGTTTTCGTAAATATTGGGCTCTTTGTTTTTCTTTTATTTTATTTTCATCAGCTATGTGTTCTTACACACACCCACATCACTAAAATGCAGATCCTCATCCACTCTGGATCCTGTTGATAACAGTTCTACTATTGCCAATTATAATTTCGAGAATCCGATCTATCAAGCTGAAGATGGAAAGGATGAAGATTGTGAAGTACCTGTAGAGCTTGCTAGGTTATTACAACAAGAAGAGAAAGCTATACAGCCACATGAAGAGCCAATCGAAGTTGTGAATCTGGGAACTGAAGAAAACGGGAAAGAGATCAAGATAGGAGCTGAATTAGAAGAGGGTGTCAAGAGCAGATTAATTCAAATGTTACGTGATTATGTGGAAATCTTTGCTTGGTCCTATGAAGATATGCCAGGGTTGGATACGGACATTGTGGTTCACCGTTTACCGGTAAAAGAAGATTGTCGTCCAAAGAAGCAGAAGGTTCGTCGCATGCGTCCTGAAATGTCAGAAAAGATTAAAGCAGAGGTAATGAAACAATTTGATGCAGGGTTCTTAGCTGTGACTTCTTATCCTTAATGGGTTGCAAATGTGGTACCGGTACCTAAGAAAGATGGTAAAGTACGTATGTGTGTAGACTACAGGGATTTGAATAAGGCCAACCCCAAAGATGACTTTCCACTGCCTCATATTGATGTTCTGGTAGACAACACTGCTCAGCATAAAGTATTCTCTTTCATGGATGGTTTCTCTGGTTACAATCAAATCAAGATGGCACCTGAAGATATGGAGAAGACTACATTTGTTACACAGTGGGGTACCTTTTGCTATAAAGTGATGCCATTTGGTTTGAAGAATGTCGGGGCAACATATCAGCGTGCTATGGTGGCTTTGTTTCACGATATGATTCATCATGAGATAGAGGTATATGTGGATGATATGATAGCCAGGTCCCAGAATGAAGAGCAACACCTTGATCATCTGCATAAGTTGTTTGAAAGGTTGAAGAAATACAAATTGAGATTGAACCCAAACAAGTGTACTTTTGGAGTTAGGTCTGGTAAACTCCTGGGTTTCATTGTCAGTGGAAAAGGTATTGAAGTAGACCCTGCAAAAGTGAAAGCTATACAAGAGATGCCAGCTCCCCGTACTGAGAAGGAAGTTAGAGGTTTCTTGGGACGATTGAATTACATTGCAAGATTTATTTCCCAATTAACTGCTACCTGTGAACCAATCTTCAAGTTGTTAAAGAAAGATCAGGTAATGGAGTGGAATGATGAGTGCCAGACAGCCTTTGATGAAATCAAGAGATATCTCCTAGAACCTCCAATTTTGATGCCACCAGTTGATGGAAGACCCTTGATTATGTACTTAACAGTATTAGACAACTCAATGGGGTGTGTGTTGGGGCAACATGACGAGTCTGGTCGAAAAGAACAGGCAATATACTACCTTAGCAAAAAGTTTACCGACTATGAAACAAGATACTTACTGCTCGAGAAAACTTGCTGCGCTTTGGCATGGGCTGCTCGCCGACTAAGACAGTATATGTTGACTCATACTACCTTATTGATTTCGAAGATGGATCCAATCAAGTACATATTCGAGAAACCTGCTCTCTCCGGACGAATAGCGAGATGGCAAATGATCTTAACAGAATATGATATACAGTACACTACTCAGAAGGCCATTAAAGGAAGTGTTGTAGCTGATCATTTGGCTCATCAGGCAGTGGATGATTATCAGTCAATGAGTTTTGAATTCCCCGATGAAGACATTATGATTATTACCAAAGAACCTGGACAATATGACGGACCTGAACAAGGATCCCGATGGACTATGGTTTTTGATGGAGCTTCTAATGCACTTGGTAATGGTGTTGGTGTTATGATCATTTCCCCTGAAGGTTGTCATACCCCGATTACTACAAGACTTTGTTTCTATTGTACCAATAACATGGCTGAGTATGAGGCATGTATCCTGGGCATCAAAGCTGCCATTGATATGAAAATTCAGTTCCTGGACGTATATGGAGATTCAGCCCTGGTAGTGAGTCAGATTAAAGGAGATTGGGATACCAAGCATGAAAATCTTATTCCCTACAGAGAGCATGTGCTGTCTTTGATCCCACATTTTAAAGAGATTACCTTTGGACACATTCCACGAGGAGAGAATCAGTTGGCAGATGCATTAGCCACCATGGCATCTATGTTTGAGATTAGCTGGGATGATGAAGCTCCCAAGATTACTATTGATAGATTTGAGAAGCCTGCATACTGCAATGAGATTGATACTGAAGGAGGAGAGGAAAAGCCTTGGTTCTATGAAGTAAAAAGATATCTTGAAACTCAGGAGTTCCCTGAAGGGGCATCTGTCAAAGATAAGAAGTTTCTGAGGAGGTTTTCTGCTAAGTTCTTCTTGAGTAATGGAATTTTGTACAAACGCAATCATGATTCAACTTTGCTTCATTGTGTGGATAAGAAGGAAGCAACAGAGATTATGGAAGACATGCATGATGGGATTTTTGGCACTCATTCTAGTGGTCATACTATGACAAAGAAGATATTGAGAGCAGGATACTATTGGTCTACCATGGAAGCTGACTGCTATCAACATTACAGGACATGTCACAAGTGTCAAATCTATGCTGATAAAGTGCATATACCTCCGGCTCCATTAAATGTGTTGACTGCTCCTTGGCCTTTTGCCATGTGGGGCATTGATATGATTGGTGAGATCAAGCCTACTGCTTCTAATGGGCATCGTTTCATCCTAGTTGCTATTGATTACTTTACAAAGTGGGTAGAGGCAGCCTCATTCGCATCTGTTACCAAGAATGTTGTGGCTCGATTCATTAAGAATAATCTCATATGTAGGTATGGCATCCCTGAAAGGATTATCACAGACAATGGCTCTAATCTGAACAATACCATGATTACTGATCTCTGCATGCAGTTCAAGATTAAGCATCACAACTCTTCTCCGTATCGTCCGAAGATGAATGGGGCAGTAGAAGCTGCTAATAAGAACATTAAGAAGACTCTACAGAAGATGACTGTTACTTACAAGGATTGGCACGAGATGTTACCATTTGCTCTTCATGGTTATCGCACTACAATACGTACTTCAACCGGGGCAACCCCATTCTCCTTAGTCTATGGTATGGAAGCAGTTCTGCCCATTGAAGTTCAGATCCCTTCCTTAAGAATCATGAAGGATGCAGGCTTGGATGAAGATGAGTGGATTCAGACTCGACTCGACCAGATAAATTTGATTGATGAGAAGAGGTTGGCAGCTGTTTGTCATGGTCAGATGTACCAGAAACGGATGATCAAAGCTTTCAATAAGAAGGTTAAGCCAAAGGTATATCAGGCTGGTGACTTGGTAATCAAGCGTATCATACTACCACAGGGTGATCCTAGGGGCAAGTGGACTCCTACATATGAAGGACCATTTGTGGTCAAAAGAGTATTCTCAGGAGGTGCCATGATGCTTACTACTATGGATGGTGAAGACTTTCCACAGCCTGTAAACGCAGACATAGTTAAAAAATACTACGCATAAAAAGAGACCCGCTAGGTTGACTGGCCTAGGCAAAAATAAGGGCATCCCGGCAAACCAAAAGGGTTCGGGCAAAAATTAGGGATATATATAAAAAAAATGTACACCCGGCAAGTCGAAAACCTGAAAAGGCGGCTTGGGCAAAAAAGGGTATCCCGGTGGATTGAAAACCTGAAAGGGCAATCCAGGCAAAAGTTAGGGATTAAAGCGTATGACTATGTCTCGTTTGGATCACTCATGTAACTTCAACTGATGGTGCTACCTAAATCAAGTTCAAACAGATAAAGATCAATCCAATCGTTTCTGTCTCAACAGCAGAAGATGAGATATTTGAAGATAATGGCAATAGTAGAATTGAAACTCAATAGGATCATTTTTCACATAGCTGTTTTCTTTGTTTTATAAAAAATTTACGACGAATTCCTCTTACTAGGATTTCTGTCTCCTTGTACAAACTTGCCTATGTATAGGTCACTTTGTGATATAAATAAAATTTCATCTTTGAATCCAGATTTACTTTTACTCTATTTACATAAGCGAAAACGTCCATTGGTTGTGTTTGAATGTATGTATGCTTTTGAATACGATTGATGTTTACCAGAAATGCATAAAATGCAGTAATAGTATTTACTAAGGACGAACGAGGGTAGTAGTTCAACGAAGCTTCGCCGGTTCATCCCCACTACAAATCCCCAGTAGAGCAAATCTATCTTTATAGATGCTTCGAATTACGTCTCCCCTTGAATTTATGTCCATCTCTTTTATCCTCAGTCGGGATACTCAGGAACTTATTCCTTCAATAGAAGTACGACAAACGAATACGGGAAGTGACAAATACTATACTATCAAACAAGACGGGAACGAGTTCCTCATATTCTTCAGCAACGAATCGGGATTTATTTTCCCTAGCCAGCAGTTGTTATACAAAGATATCCGGACGCTTCAGGCCGCATGATTCATACATACATCATTTACATCATACCATGGCATATCCATAAGTGCATAATACATTTACTTAGATGCACCATGCCATGCATGCATACATATTGCATAAACTAACATTTTCCTTGCAGGATGGTTATATACAGATAAAATACTATCAACAATTCACAACAGGTCAGAAACAATCTATACGAAGATCTAGTGCTGATACTTAATCATTACTCAAGGTGTCCTTGGATAGTAGGCAAACGGTCTATACGAAGATCTATTCCCTAGTCTAGGATGTTTTCAGGAGAGTTAATCCTGATACTCTTTTGTCCTCGGATAGTAGGCAAACGGTCTATACGAAGATCTACTCCCTAATCCAGGATATTTCCAGAAGAGATAATCATCACGAAGATTTATTTCTACTGGTTTATTCAACAATTCAAAACAGTTCAGAGACGATCTATACGAAGGTCTAGTGCTGATACTTAATTCAGAAAGAAATCGCCACGAAGATTTGGTTCTGACACTTAAATTAAAAGTATGTTCTTAGATACGATTCAGAGACGGCCTATACGAAGACCTAGTACTGATATCCAGTATCAACATCAAGATATTATCACCTCCTGATATTATGGATGACATCTATAAGCCCATCTCCAGTTCTTCCAAGTGGCATCTTCAAGCCCACTTAAGCATATACAACCAGTCATCAGTGTTACTTTACGCACCGGCGAGTGCAAATTTTTGGGCTTTTGTGTTCAATCCCCTTCAACCTTCCAAGTCACGAATGGCACACAGGCCAATCTAACTCCTCAGGTTTCAGAAAATTGAACAGGGGCAGCTGTTGCACCCCAAAATTTGCCCTCTATTTTTAACTCTAACCAATTTTTTGTTTCACATTCATTTGCATCATCTTCATAGCATAACATTTTTTTCTGTCTTAGTATTAGCCGGAATAATTTCTCGGAATTTACAAACAGACTGGTCAAATTAACTTTTTCACTGTGCCTAAAATTAGTCAACGAAAAAATGTCAAGTTTAAGTTTGCAAATGTCGGTAACATTAATCTGCGGTTCACGTGGTTTAATTTAACATGCTAAAAATATTTGTACGACTATTTTTGGTCATATGTTGATCAGTTTGAGCAGTTTAAACAGTCATAATTTTTATTTCAAAATCCGACCAAACGCTGTATTTTTCCGAGTCATTTATTTCGCGCTGATTATTTTGACGTGTTCATTTTATTTTTTCGAGCATTTTGGTGCCCGACTTTTTTTTTTTGAGTCTATTTATTTTTATATTGGGTCTAGAATAAATAAATAGGTTAATTAGTTTTTATTTTAATTTTAACTATTTTAATTATTTAACTTTATTCAGTTTTTAATTTAATATTGGGTTTCAAAATAAACTTAGGCCCATTATCATTAACCTAATTTGTTCCTATATATATTTACTAACATGACTGATAGAAAGAGGCAAAAAAGACAGAACAAAAAAGAGAAACTGAGAGTGACTGATCTATACTATCGTACACACAGTTTGATACATGCGGTTTGGTTAAATATATCAGGATATCGCCGTTTTGCTTTTTTATGCACATAAGTATAACAGGTATAATAATTTGGTTCATTGTATTATGTATTTGATGTGTTTGTTTTTATATAAGTTTTACATGTCTCATAATATATAATATAATATAATAATAATTTTGTTGTTAATAAAAACGCATATGGATCATATAATATATAATTTATAGTATGTAACTAGTGTGTTAAATATATATATATTTCTATTTTATGTTATAATTTGATTATGTTTTCGGATCGGATCGTGTCAATACGCTGTTTTCACATATACGTGTATGAGGCGTGACACTTGTGTTATCCGATCCAGTTGCGATGATCGCAATTTTGCGCTAGCAACGCCGTTGTTTTTTTTAATTCATATTTTTTTTATATATACATATACTTAGATCTGCACATTTTTTTTTCATAACTAACTACCCTGATTTTTCCTAAACCCTGACAATTTCGCCACAAACTCTAAATTTCAACCCTAAAACTTTAACCGTGTTGTTTCCTCTAAACCATAAACCTTTTCTTAAACCTTAACAAACCTTATTATTATTTCCTATTTTCGCTCATATTTATGTTATTCATACACTGTAACTGCTTCGCCCTTGTAATATTTTAAGTTTTAACTTGTAATATTTTCAGTTTTACTTTTCGCCATCTTTATTATGTAACTGCACCAAAGCTTTGTAATAATTAGGATTTTATTTTCTGCCATTTATTTTCTGACATTTTATTTTTCTGCCATTTATTTTTCTGCCATTTAAATTCCTGCCATTTATCCTATATTAACTGCGTGGTTTAGTAATGTAAGGCGTGAAAACCTACTAAATTAATTATTTAATATTTTTCTATAACCTTTATATTTTTTGTAAATAAATAATAAATACTAACTATTTTAATAACTTTTTTTTATTACTTACTTATAATAATAAATCCTTATATATTTTGTAAATAAAATCTAATTGACCATTTTTCTAATTGAATAATAATAATAAACCTATTAATCTAATAATTTGATATTTTCTATAATCTTTATTTATTTTGTAAATAACTAACTTAATATTTTTCATATAACTCTTTTATTTTATAATTTGTACATTAATGTATTTTAAATTCTTTTATTATTACTAATTTATTTTAAACTCATATTTTCTAATAACTTCTAAAAAAATCTAACTTGTTTAACCTAAAATAATTTCTTTTAAAATTCTAACCTTTTTATTATCACTTTATTATTATTGTTATTTTATTATTGCTTTATTACCATTGTTTATTTATTATTTTATTATTATTTGCTTTTATCTATTCTATTTTTGCTTCATTATTTTCCTTATTTTAATTTTGTTTTATTTATAATATTAGGAACAAATGTATAGGTTGTAAATTTATTCTTTCTCGCCTGATTATTATGTATCTGTCCCATAGCCATGTAATAGTTTAGGAATTTATTTTTCTTGTTTTTATTTTTGTAAATATTTATTGCGTGGTTAGTAATTTAGGGAGTGCAAAAAACTAACTGTAAATAATTGAACTTAGAAAATTAAATTCAAGACAAATATCTGAAAAATAACACTCACACACATAAGTCGATCTTTGACCGCCATCTGTACTTCCTAGGGTATTCCTCTTGGTTGCCTTCTTTAAATGGTCAAGTCCCTCGAAAATAGGGGTGTCTTAAGCAAAGTCCCTTCAAACAGAAAAATCATCAAGTCCCTATAAACTTAAAAGATCAAGTCCCTACGAGGTTGCCTACGATATAGTGATCTTGTCCCTTTGGTAAATATGATGATAGTCCCTACGAGTTGCTAAAGACACCCCTTATGTTGCCTTCATTGACTATACGATGACCCTACGCCCGTCCCTTAAACACATCCAAGGTAATGACTACCTATTCCTTAATAATAGGGATAGTCTTACCATTGAAAGAATATACGCGAACACGAAAGACTTAATCTAGGGTAGGTATCTCATAGTTACTTGCTCACACTTTTCAAAATTACTTTTACACCTCACAATTTCTAAACTAGGCTTTGTATACACCCATACGAGGGTCATTACTAAGTACTTAAAGAAATTTTTCTAATCACACACTACACTCTTGCAAACAAACAAAGTGAGCTAAGTAACTAAGAGCCCATGGATAACCATGGATATAAAGGGTGCTAATACCTTCCCTTTGTATAACCTACCCCCCGAACTCAAAATCTTTTTAAGGTCTTTCCTGTTCTTTTATGTCCTTTCCTTTTGGATAAAATAAAAGTCGGTGGCGACTCTTGCTATCCGCAACATTTAACTAAAGTCAGTTCTCCCACCGTGTTACAGGACTGCATGGCGTTTTCAAGCTAGGGATACCAAATGCGTTTTTGGTTAACTTTAGCAATTTTTAAGGAAATGTAATTCGATGTAGTTTCCCTTAAAGTTTTGTTTTGAAAAGGGGGTTTTTAACAAGAAATTTCCAATGTAATATCATTTAGAAAAAAGTCATATTTCGTAGACAAATCAGGAAAAGTAAAAATATTAATTACATATGAGGGAACTGGTTTTATTGATAAATGGTCCCATAATGGGTGATTTTTGTACAAAGAAGAAATTCCTAAAAGAGGTGATTGAGAAAAGAAGTTAAAAACTATAATGGAAATGAAACATCTCGGGTTCCCACCAAATTCCAACTCTACTATAGTCTATATGCCTTTGGTCGTCCTTTGATCTCACTCTCTGAAGAAGAGTGACTGGACTGGTTTGTTAGGGAAGTTGTTGGGTTGACTTGCTAAGGATTAAAGAAAGGTTCTTTGCGGGATGCAGCCTCTCGCTTTTATTAAATCCCTAATTTTTGCCTAGATCGCCCTTTCGGGTTTTCAGTCTACCGAGATACCCATTTTTGCATAAGTCTCCCTTTCGGGTTTTCAACTTATCAAGCTCTTTCTTTTTTTAAGCATAGTATTTTTTGATTGCATCAACATTCACCGGGGATGGAAGATCTTCACCATCCATAGTTGCAAGAATTAAGACTCCCCCAGAGAAAACCTTTCTTACAATGTACGGGACTTCATAGTTCAGCGTCCATTTTCCCCTTAGATCGGTGTGTGTGGGAAGGATCTTCCTTAATACAAGGTCTCCAACCTTGATGTTATGGGGGAAGACCTTCTTGTCGTGGGACATTTTAATGCGCTTCTGATAAAGATGGTCGTAGAAGATGGGTGTCAAGTGCTTCTCATCAATGAGGTTTAGCTGGTCAAATTGGGCTTGGACCTATTCGGCTTCATCCAGCTTAACATCGGTCAAAATCCTTAGGGAAGGAATCTCTACTTCAACTGGGAAGACTGCATTCATGCCGTATACGAGAGACAAGGTTGTTTCCCCAGTGGAAGTGCGTACTGAAGTGGGATAGCCATGTAATACAAATGGGAGCATTTTGTGCCAATATTTGTAGGTTTCCACCATATTTTGCACGATCTTCTCAATGTTCTTGTTAGCTATCTCGACAGTGCAAGTCATCTTAGGACTATAAGGCAACGAGTTGTGGTGGTCAATTTTGAAGCTTCGACACAGTTCTTTCATCATCTTGTTATTGAGGTTAGACCCAATGTCAATAATGATCTTGTTGGGGATCTCATAACTACATATGATTTCTTTTATTATGAACTGAGCCACCACTTGTCTAGTAACGTTGGCGTATGAGACGACTTTTACCCATTTTGTGAAATAGTCAATGGCTACAAAGATGAAGTGGTGCCCATTTGAGGCAGTTGGCTCTATGCGTCCGATTACATCAATGCCCCACATGGAAAAATGCCAAGGAGATGTCAAGACATTGAGTGGAATTGGTGGTACATGGATCTTGTTGGCATAAATCTGGCATTTGTGGCATGTTTAGACGTGATGGTGACAGTCAACCTCCATCGTCATCCAATAATAGATAGCCCTCTAGAATGCGTCCAGAAGGGGCCTTCTTGGATTTCCATTATGATTTTATTTTCTTCTTGCTTGTTCCCACATCTTAGCAAAACCAAATCATAATTTCTCTTGTACAGTACCTATCCACTTAAGAAGAACTTGGAAGATAGTTTTTGGAGGTATTTCTTGTCAGTAATGGATGTGTCCTTAGAGTATTCTTGGCATTCTATGAATCTCATGATGTCATAGAACCAAGGATAACCATCGGCTTCGTCTTCAGTTGCCAAATAGTAAGCAGGCTCCTTTGACTTGGCTAATTACTAAGGCTGGATCTCCGTAAACTTCAAGAATTTTGATCCTAAGATCAATAGCAACTTCAATACCGGAGATACAAGCCTCGTACTCCCCCATATTATTTGTACATTCAAAACACAACCTTGCGGTGAAGAGGAGGTGAAAACCACTTGGGGAGGTGACAACTGCCACAATGCCATTTCCGTGAGCGTTAGAAGCTCCATCAAAAACCAAAGTTCAACAGGACCCAAGCTCGGGTCCTTCTTCAGGGCCGTTAGAAACTTCAAGAAAAATTTGTGGTATGAAAAGCACTCCCTCTAGAAGTTCCAATGTAAAATATCATGTTGGTCCTGCTAGATCATGGAGTAAAGTTGTCACTCGTACGAGGAAGAGGAAATTTTTTTTTCAAGTGATTCTGAGTTTGATACTCCATCCAATGGGTCAGTGACTGCTTATTCGGTTTGTTTGAATTTCCTTCTAGTGATATATAATAGGGACTTTGGTATTTATTTGGCCTGCTTACCGTTGAGTCAGCTTGATGTTATTTTGGGGATGAATTGGCTAGAGTTCAGTTGTATGTATATCAATTGTTATTCCAAGGAAATGTTATTTCTTGAGTTCGTGGAAGAGAATGATCCTTTATTCATATCGGCCAGTCAGATGAGAGAATTATTGAATGATGAAGCCCAAGTGCTTGCGATGTTCTCTTCCTTATAAATAGGGAGTAAAACATCAATGGTTGATCTACTTGTGGTGAAAGAATTTCCATAAGTATTTTCAGAAGATATTACTGATCTACCGCCAGAGAGAGAAGTTGAGTTTTCTATTTATCTAGTGTCGGAAACCAGACCTGTATCAATGACACCTTACAAAATGTCTCCAGAAGAACTGAATGAGTTAAAGAAACAATTATAAGACTTTATTAAGAAGAAATTTTTCAGACCAAGTGTATCTCCTTGGGGAGCTCCAGTGTTATTAGTTAAGAAGAAGGACGACAATATGAGACTGTGCGTCGACTATCGCCAGCTGAACAATGTCACTATTAAGAATAAATTGTTAGACTATTGCACGGATCTAGAAGGGGGGGTTGAATAGATCCCAATTAAAAACTTGAGCCGGCGCTGCCAATTTAAAAGAAAATTGGTTTTGAAAAAAAATTTTAAGTGCGGAAGCGGCCGAGGAAAAATTTAGTCTAAAACGAACCGTTATTGGAAAACCGGATATGCGTTAAGCTAATGGATTAGAGATAAAGTGAAATACAAATCACTACACTATTAGCACACTCAATGATATATTTCACTAACTAGCAAGCCTAGTTCCAATGATCCAAAATACCAAATTAAACTGGATGCAAACTTAAGACAACTTTGGCTTATGCAAATTAACAAACACTTGGTGTGCATACACTCCAAGAGATATTTGAGTTGAGTAAGTAATTCAAATTTATCTAGTACAATATACTATTGTACTTTGTATTCAAACAGCAGTTTTAATCTCTTACTCAACTTATATCAACGTTTGGTAAAATTGCTTAAACTAAGATCACTTAATTTTTAAGCTGAAAAACACTTATGCAGAAAATTAAAGACGACAGGGATTTGATGAGGCAGTTCCCCCGCCGTCCTCGCTTCGGCATACGTCTGCCCTCAATTCTAAAAATAGAATTGAGATGATTAATTAGATATCACCTGTGAAGTTTAATCGTTTATACAAGGATTGCAAAGCAAGTAAACAACAGAACTTCCAATGTGTTGAATGATGCTTCCTATCCTTGCTCCTTGATTCAAGATGAATCAAGACCTTCGATCGTTGTTGCTAGACCTCCGATTCCAGCCCCTTTGTTGAAGAATCTTCCGTTCTTCAAACCCTCGTCCCGGCTGATCTCAAACACAACGAATTGAACCCGAATCCTTCCCTTCAATATCACCGAATCCGCTACTAGACTGATGAAGACTTCCTCTTCTCAATCACCTTCGCTCGGCTGAATATTGAGGAAGCGATTCGTCCAAAAACCCCCAAACTCAAACCGGTATTGGAGGACAAAACCCTAACAGTTTTATTCAAGAAAGAACCTGTCACAAGCTTCAACTCGAACCGGATTCTCCAATCGCAACTTCGAACCTTATCACCTTTAATCGATCACGAACCACATCAAAAGTAATTGTGTGCAGTTGATATATTGTGAAATATTGAAGATGAAGATGATGAATCTTGGACACCTTTTTCACTCTTTCTTGTTTCCTTGAACACTTGAATACAAATTGACAAATGTTGGTTAATAAAAGTGTTTTGACTTCTATATATAGTAACTGGCAAACCAACCAAAAATAACAGCTTTTCAAACAGTGGAAAGTACTCAGAAAACTGAGTTTACGCACGAGCGGTCGACCATAGGTCGGCGTGCGCTGAGCCGTGGGAAATGCGCCGACCCCTATGGTCGACCCAAGGTTTCATGCGCTGACCCATGGATAGCATCATTATGCCATGCGCCGACCTCTGGTCGACTCAAGGGTTTTATGCGCTAACCCGTGAGTTATGCGCCGACCCTTATGGTCGACTCAAAGACGCATGCGCTGACCAGTCTCCAGTTTGGCTGAGTTTTGCGCTGACCCGTGAGCTTTGAGCTGACCCTTATGGTCGACTCAAGGCCTTCAAATCTGCATAAATCTGTGTTTTGTGATTTTCATGCATTTCGTCATGATCACACTTTGTCCACATATGTTCTTAAACATTATAATAGGTTTAGACAAGCGTAGAAAAGGATATGATGGGTAATGTGTTGCATTTGTTTGTAGACGTGCATGATGGTCTTTTGTCATCATCGAAACTTGCGATCGTATGTTGTCTGACTCTTTGTCTTTACATACTCCCCCTTTTTGATGATGACAACCTATATAAATCAACGTGACAAACAGCATGCGGTATTGACACATTTTGCACACTCCCCCTTTCTTTTGTAATCTAAGGCTATCTGCAGAAAGCGACTGTTAGTTGTGGGCATTTTTGGCTGCCTGCTTTGTGCACTTTTCTCCCCCTTTGACAACATCAAAAAGAGAGACAGAGTGATTATTCAAGATAACAAGGAAATTTCACAGGAAATAACATAAACAGATAATAATATCACACGAATGTCATTTCTGAGCAATAGTCATTTATTAAGAACAAGTAAAACAGAGAAATACATTCAAAATAACAATCAAACTACAAAGTGCATGTGAATGTCTATGTCCTTGTGGCGGTGTCCTGGATGATAACAAATGCCCGGGTTTTTGTAAGGGTCGGCCAGAGATGATAGGTATTCGGTGACACCGTTCAGATGCTTGAGACTCTCGTCGATCGACCTTTCCTGAAGTTCAAATGACGCCGAAAAGGCTGCAAACCGGTCATTCATGCTTGTAGAGAAGGTATCGAGACGCTCATTTTGGGCTTGAAGTTGCTCGTTAATATGAGCATAGCGCTCATCTTGAGCTTGCATGAAGGACTGTTGAGCGATCTGCATATTGCGCATCATATCCAACAGTTCTGAAGATTCTGCTTGCTGTGGAGGGGACGGAGGAGATTCTTCATCATCTTGGTGATACGGCTGGTAGAATTGACGTTGAGTTGACCAGCCCGTATGTTGCCATTCACCCCAGCCACCCCAGTGTGGAACATCTTCTTTAGTTGAATGCGACTGCTGAGCCCAAGCGGAGTCCGAGTAGTCGTGAGTGTCAACGGGTGGAGGACTATCATCTCCACCATTGTGATCAAAAACGTGCCTGGCTTCTTCTTCTTCATTTTCCTCTTCATCTTCTTGTTCTTCGCTTTCATCACTGTCATCATCTGCAGGAACATTTCCTCTTCGAATAAACTTATACATTCTCCGCTCATTGCACCAAAGATATCCCATCATAGACATAGTTTTTGTGCTGAACTCTTTGTCAGATGAGATGGAAGTGTACGGGAAAGACGGATGATTAACATTGGCTGCAGTCAGGACCTCTTGAATGAAGGATCCGTAGGCAAGAGCCGTTCCTCGTCCAGAATCACGTAGACTAAACATTCTACTGGCAATGTAGTACGGCCAGTTGATTTTCTTCTTATTTTTCAGAATGTAAATCAGATGAACCTCGGCCTGTTCGACTCTGGAGAGACCGCCCTTCTTTGGTCGCAGGATTCGTGAGACAATCCACTGAGGAATCCTTTCTCCGGCTTTCAGCTTGCCGGCAGTGACAGTTCGTGGGAACGCGTCACTGTTCACAAACTGATCAGGATAGGTTCGTCTCAGCATGTCATTCAATGCACTCTTAAACTCGTAGCCATCTATGTGGTGAGAGTCAGTTACCTCAGGTAGAGGGTTTTCAGCATCATCCACAGACATATCAAAATATTGGTTCCATATATTTGATTTAAGCGGTACCTTTGTCGGGCCAATTCTGGAGTGAAACTTGTGCCCGCGAAAGTTGTCATGAAGGCCGGCGTAGAACACTCGAACAAGGTCTTCACTGTATTTAGTATTGCATTCCAAGAAGTTGATAAAGCCTTGATGCTGCAGCAGAGCCATGATATCAGGGAGGTGCATGCGTTCAGCGGTAAGTTTGTAGAACGCATGTTGTTGCACAACTCCTCTTTTGCCGATATCTCTGTTGAAGGCTTCGACGCGAGCGGGTGGAACGAGTGATACAGCAGATATGGGGAGAGATGCGGCGGATGATTCTCGGGATCTCTTGCCGGAAGGTCTGCGTGATGCGGAAGCCATTTGAGCAGGTTTGAAACTAAGTGTTTGGGTATAGAGTGAAGGTTTATGAAGGGTTTTGAGAGTGATTCTGCTAGAGAGAGGTTTCTCCCTGTTTATAGAGGAAAGGTAAGGGTTTTGGGAAGATGGAAGATCAAGGAACAATAGCCACTAGGTAGATGCAAGTTACAAAGTAGTGGGTAGTTTGAAAGGTGATGGAATGTAAATGCACACTTAATGATGATTTTTAAATGGGAATGCATGAAAAACGATTTAAATTTTTCTGCAGAAAAACGAAATTTTCGAGCGATGCGTCGACCATAGCCCTGTATGCGTCGACGCATACTGTTTGATTTTTGAGAAAATACAGAAATTATTTAAGCGTGCGTCGACCATAGCCCTGCTGCGGTCGACTCATACAGTCCAAATTTTAATTCTTCACTATTTAGCACATGCGATGATAGGTTTGATGCATAATTAACAATTCATACAGCAATAAACATCCAAAGAGAGATATCATATATATATATAAACAACATCATTATGAGGTATAACTATTTTAATCATGAGACTTTGCAGAGAGAGAAAGAGAGGAACAGTATCACCTCGATGCCGGAGTGACTTGGTGAACGGTAAACTTGTGCTTACAACAACATAGATTTGTTAGAAGTACAAGATTAAAGTCTTATATGGAATAAGGTAAAAGCAGCAGATTATAGTGCCCGTTCCGAAATATCGAGAATGCCAAGTTCTCGGCGGATATGAAAGAAAGGTTCAGTGGCTAGCGGCTTTGTGAAAATGTTCGCTAGTTGATTTTCAGTATTAACATGTTCAAATACAATGTCACCTTTCTCTACATGATCCCGAAGAAAGTGGTGTCGAATTTCGATATGTTTGGTGCGAGAATGTAGCACAAGATTCTTGGTCAGGTTAATGGCACTTGTATTGTCACAAAAAATGGGAATACGTTCAAGTTTGAGGTTGAAATCCAATAGTTGTTGCTTAATCCATAGGATTTGGGCACAACAACTACCGACCGCAACGTATTCCGCTTCGGCGGTTGACAGAGCAACTGAAACCTGTTTCTTGCTATGCCAACTAACCAAAGAGTTTGAAAATAAGTGACAAATGCCACTGGTGCTCTTCCTATCCGATTTGCAACCGGCAAAGTCGGAATCGGAGAAACCTACCAATGAACAATCATTACCTTTGGAATACCATAGTCCATACTTCGGAGTACCGGATAGGTATCGAAGTATTCGTTTGACGACTTTTAAATGGGATTCCTTGGGACATGATTGATATCTTGCGCACATGTATACGCTAAACATAATATCGGGACGAGAAGCAGTAAGATAAAGGAGTGAACCAATCATACCTCTATACCGTTTTACATCTACTTCCTTACCGTCTTCATCTTTGTTCAAGTTTGTACCAGTAGGCATGGGGGTGTCTATGGCCTTAGCTTTTGCCATGTCAAATCTCTTGATAAGGTCCAAACAGTACTTTGTCTGGCTCACGAAAGTTCCTTCTTTGAGCTATTTAATTTGCAGACCGAGAAAGTATGTGAGCTCCCCCATCATACTCATCTCGAATTCTCCCTGCATAAGGTCAGAAAACTCTCTCACAAGATTCATGTTAGTAGATCCAAATATGATATCATCTACATAAATTTGCACTAATATCAAGTGCTTTCCTTGACGTTTAATGAAGAGGTTGTGTCAACCTTTCCTCTTGAGTATTTTTGATCGAGTAAGAATTTGCTTAGTCTCTCATACCAAGCTCTAGGAGCTTGTTTGAGGCCATACAAAGCTCTTTTTAGTTTATAAACATGATCAGGATACTCATGGGATTCGAAACCCGGAGGTTGTGCGACATAAACCTCTTCATTTATGTGACCGTTAAGGAACGCACTCTTGACATCCATTTGGAATAGCTTAAAGTCTTTCGCACAAGCGAAAGCTAGGAGAAGGCGTATAGCCTCGAGTCGGGCAACCGGCGCATAAGTTTCCTCATAGTCGATGCCTTCCTCTTGGTTATACCCTTGCACGACTAAACGCGCCTTATTACGGGTTATTACCCCGTTTTCGTCCAGTTTGTTCCTAAACACCCATCGGGTGCCGATTACTCGATGATCTCGCGGAGGAGGGACAAGGTCCCAAACCTCATTTCTGGTGAACTGATTAAGTTCCTCCTGCATTGATAAAAACCAGTGTTCATCGAGTAGGGCTTCTTTAGGGTTTTTAGGTTCCATCTGCGAAACGAAAGCGAAGTGATAACAAAAATTACTTAGCTTAGATCGAGTTGTTACACCCTTTGAGATGTCTCCGAGAATGTTGTCGATTGGATGGTCTTTGGAAGACTTCCAAGCTTGAGGGAGATCATCGTTTGAAGGCGGATGAACTACCTCGGTTTCCTCATGGTGTACATCTTTGTCCTCCTCAATTTTGACTATGTCGGGTTGATCAATCCCCGACTCGCCACCTTTGAGTATGTCTTCGGTAGATGTACCTGCACCATGAAAAACACTACCCTTTCCGACGTTTCTCGGATTGGATTCATCAAAAGTGACATGTACAGACTCTTCTACAGTAAGTAATCGTTTGTTATATATTCTATATGCTTTGCTAGATTGAGAGTATCCGAGGAAGATACCTTCGTCGGCCTTGGAATCGAATTTCCCTAAGTTTTCCTTTCCATTGTTCAATACAAAACATTTGCAACCAAAGACATGTAAGTGAGAAACATTTGGCTTTCGCCCTTTTAATAGTTCATACGGTGTTTTGTTTAGAATGGGGCGAATGAGCACTCTATTCAGAACATAACAAGCCATACTAATGGCGTCAGCCCAAAAATATTTCGGTAAGCCACTTTCATTGATCATTGTTCTTCCCAATTCTTCCAAAATTCGATTTTTACGCTCCACAACCCCATTTTGTTGAGGAGTACGTGGAGCGGAGAAGTTATGATCAATACCATGGTTACCGCAATATTCTTCAAATAAGTGATTTTCAAACTCACCTCCATGATCGCTTCTAATTGCAACAATGTTTGTATTTAGTTTATTTTGGGAAAGCTTAGCAAATCGTTCAAAGGCGGCGAATGTGTCGCTCTTACTTACTAAGAAAATAGTCCAACAAAATCGAGAAAAGTCGTCCACTATTACGAAACCGTAATAGTTTCCTCCTAGACTTTTAATCCTAGATGGCCCAAATAAATCCATATGGAGAAGCTCGAGAGGTCTCGTTGTTGAAACGATATTTTTGGATTTAAATGAGATCCTCGTTTGCTTCCCCTTTTGACAAGCATCACAAAGGTGATCCTTGGTGAACTTAATTTTGGGGAGACCTAGGACTAGATCTTTTGAGACTACTTTGTTAAGTAAGTCAAAGTTAACATGTGCTAAACGCCTATGCCATAACCATGAATCTTCACTCATTGTTACAAGGCATTTGTCACTTGTTAACGATACTTCATTTAAGTCAAGCATATAGACATTGTTCACACGTAGGCCATTAAACATACTCTTCTTATCATCATTATGTACAATTTTGCAACAATCTTTTGAAAACGATACATTGTATCCTTTGTCACATAATTGACTGATGCTAAGTAGATTGTGTTTAAGACCTTCGACAAGCAATACATCAGAAATAGTAGTGGAAGAAGGGTTACCTACACTACCTTTACCAAGTATTGCTCCACGGTTGTTGTCACCATAAGTTACATATCCCTTCTTCTTAGCCACAAAGTCAATGAAGAGAGATATGTCACCTGACATGTGCCTTGAGCATCCACTGTCGAGAACCCATCTTCTCTCGGTAGTCTCGAGGCATTGTACCTGTGACAAGATAATTAACAAGAGAAGGTACCCAATTGCTTATTGGGTCCTGAGTGGTGAGGAACGAAATGGTTGCATTTGGGCATCCATTGATAAATGCCTTTAGGAACTAAAAACCTCCTAAATCTACATTTAGCAATGGAATGGCCTTTCTTGCAACAATAGAGACAAGAGAAATTTACATTTGGATTGCTTTTGCTATCTTCATCCTTTATAACATATTTATATTTTTGATATGGATTAACCATACTTTTTCGAATGTTTGATTTGTCGATAGCAAAAGTAATCTTGGGCTCAAGAGACTTGTCAAGTTTGGCCTTTAGGTTTCTTACTTCACCTTGCCAAATGTAACAAGTATCACACCCAAAGTTCATCATTTTACTTCTAAGGTCCTCATAACTTGTTTTTGTGCTTTCCACTATAGAAGCTTTAAGTGCCTCAAGTTTCCGTTCGGATTCTTGAATTTTATGTTCCAAATGAGAAAAAAAAATTCTTATTTGAGGCAAGCCTTTTAAAGGCCTCTTTCGCTTCATAGTGTAAAGTATCAAAAGCAGTTTGCAATTCATGATGAGACATACTAGAGGATTTTTCATATTTAGCATGTCGTATCTGTTTCTTTTTGTTCTTTTGATGAGCAGAGAGACATAGATTTGCATTTTCATCTTCATCACTAGAACTTTCATCATCGGAGGAGTCGCTATCGCTTTCCCAAGCTATGTATGCTCTCCTTGGCTTTGATGGTTTCTTGTGTGATTTGTATGAATCTTTTTCTTTTGTCTTCTTGTTCATCGGACAGTCCGGTTTGTAGTGACCCGGATTTCCACACTTATAGCACGACCCTCTAGTTGTTTTTCCTTTTGAGTCATCATTTTTAGAGTACCTAGATTGCTTCCGGAAGTTTACCAAGTTCTTCTCGGAATGTTGGATGCCGTTCTTTCTCACGTAACGGTTGTAGCGTTTAACAAACAGCCCCATATCTTCACTCTTGTCCTCTTCTTCTTCGTCGCTCGATGAATAATCACTTTGCTCTTTTGCTTGAGACTTTGAGGAGGAAGTCTTTAGAGCTATTGATTTCTTTTCACTCACCTTTGCTTTGTCCTTCTTATCTTTCTTTTCGTGTTGTTCCAAGCTTAAGAGAACTTGTTCGTGCTCTTGTAGTTTACCAAACAATGTTGTCAAGTCCAATGTGGTAAGATCATTTGCCTCTTTGATGGCGGTCACTTTCGGCTGCCATTCCCTGTTAAGACATCTTAAGATCTTCTTAGTAGCAATATCATTGGAAACAGGCCTACCAAGTGAATGTAATCGATTGATGAGATGAGTGAATCTCTTTTGCATGTCAGCAATGGTTTCCCCTTGCTCCATGAAAAAGAGATCAAACTCTTGTGTTAGTGTATTGATTCTAGCCAATTTAACATCAATTGTCCCCTCATGGGCAATTTTTAGTGAATCCCACATAGCCTTAGCAGTAGGACAATGGGATACACGATAGTATTCATCTACACCTAATGAGGAGATTAGGATATTTTTGGCTTTCCAATCATAATTGTATTTCTTTTCATCATCATCGGTCCATTGTGCTTCGGGCTTAGGCACCACTTCGTTGTTCTCATTGGTCATGGTTATTTGAATTGGACCATTGAGAATAACATTCCATATTTTTCTATCTATGGAATTTATGTGCACCCGCATACAGTCTTTCCAATAACTTAAATTTTCACCATTGAAAACGGGAGCTCTATTATAAGCCCCTTTAGGTTCGTTAGCCATTTTCTATCACAGTTGTATTTTGAAGCACGGAGTGAACCGGAGCTCCTGATACCACTTGTTAGACTATGGCACGGATCTAGAAGGGGGGGTTGAATAGATCCCAATTAAAAACTTGAGTCGGCGCTGCCAATTTAAAAGAAAATTGGTTTTGAAAATTTGTTTTAAGTGCGGAAGCGGCCGAGGAAAATTTTAGTCTAAAACGAACCATTATTGGAAAACCGGATATACGTTAAGCTAATGGATTAGAGATAAAGTGAAATACAAATCACTACACTATTAGCACACTCAATGATATATTTCACTAACTAGCAAGCCTAGTTCCAATGATCCAAAATACCAAATTAAACTGGATGCAAACTTAAGACAACTTTGGCTTATGCAAATTAACAAACACTTGGTGTGCATACACTCCAAGAGATATTTGAGTTGAGTAACGAATTCAAATTTATCTAGTACAATATACTATTGTACTTTGTATTCAAACAGCAGTTTTAATCTCTTACTCAACTTATATCAACGTTTGGTAAAATTGCTTAAACTAAGATCACTTAATTTTTAAGCTGAAAAACACTTATGCAGAAAATTAAAGACGACAGAGATTTGATGAGGCAGTTCCCCCGCCGTCCTCGCTTCGGGGTACGTCTGCCCTCAATTCTAAAAATAGAATTGAGATGATTAATTAGATATCACCTGTGAAGTTTAATCGTTTATACAAGGATTGCAAAGCAAGTAAACAACAGAACTTCCAATGTGTTGAATGATGCTTCCTATCCTTACTCCTTGATTCAAGATGAATCAAGACCTTCGATCGTTGTTGCTAGACCTCCGATTCCAGCCCCTTTGTTGAAGAATCTTCCGTTCTTCAAACCCTCGGCCCGGCTGATCTCAAACACAACGAATCGAACCCGAATCCTTCCCTTCAATATCACCGAATCCGCTACTAGACTGATGAAGACTTCCTCTTCTCAATCACCTTCGCTCGGCTGAATATTGATGAAGCGATTCGTCCAAAAACCCCCAAACTCAAACCGGTATTGGAGGACAAAACCCTAACGGTTTTATTCAAGAAAGAACCTGTCACAAGCTTCAACTCGAACCGGATTCTCCAATCGCAGCTTCGAACCTTATCACCTTTAATCGATCACGAACCATATCAAAAGTAATTGTGTGCAGTTGATGTATTGTGAAATGTTGAAGATGAAGATGATGAATCTTGGACACCTTTTTCACTCTTTCTTGTTTCCTTGAACACTTGAATACAAATTGACAAATGTTGGTTAATAAAAGTGTTTTGACTTCTATATATAGTAATTGGCAAACCAACCAAAAATAACAGCTTTTCAAACAGTGGAAAGTACTCAGAAAACTGAGTTTACGCACGAGCGGTCGACCATAGGTCGGCGTGCGCTGAGCCGTGGGAAATGCGCCGACCCCTATGGTCGACCCAAGGTTTCATGCGCTGACCCATGGATAGCATCATTATGCCATGCGCCGACCTCTGGTCGACTCAAGGGTTTTATGCGCTAACCCGTGAGTTATGTGCCGACCCTTATGGTCGACTCAAAGACGCATGCGCTGACCAGTCTCCAGTTTGGCTGAGTTTTACGCTGACCCGTGAGCTTTGAGCTGACCCTTATGGTCGACTCAAGGCCTTCAAATCTGCATAAATCTGTGTTTTGTGATTTTCATGCATTTCGTCATGATCACACTTTGTCCACATATGTTCTTAAACATTATAATAGGTTTAGACAAGCGTAGAAAAGGATATGATGGGTAATGTGTTGCATTTGTTTGTAGACGTGCATGATGGTCTTTTGTCATCATCGAAACTAGCGATCGTATGTTGTCTGACTCTTTGTCTTTACATAAATATCCTCTCCCCATAATCGATGATCTCATGGACCAATTGGTTGGAGCGTGTGTTTTCAGCAAGATAGATTTGAGATCGGGTTATCATCAGAGCTAAGTGAAAGATGAAGATATCTCAAAGGTTACTTTTAGAACATCGTATTTTTGCCTTGATTTACACTCAAAAATCATACCACTTTCATTTATATTCTGATTATTTCGCAAGTGTTCGAGTTATTTTTGCAGGTATTTCAATTCCCATGCTTAAATGAGCAAAGTATAGAAAAGGAAGGAAAAGAAGAAGAAACAGAAGAGAAAACAGCAGAAAATCAGAGAATACAAATCTTGTGCATGTGACGACCGTCACAAAGCCTATCACGACCGTCACGCCCTGGGTGTCACGACCGTCACAGGCCCATCACAACCATCACAAGGCTAAAATCAGTGCATTGAATCTGTCAACAGAAGTGATCCACACACCCTTATTTCTCGTTCCTCAGCCACTTTCCCGTGGATTCCTCACTCAACCAAGTCACCCTTAATTCTCTCAACTACCAAGACCAAATGGATAATATAAAAGGATGGAAGTTGGAAACCTACGGGGACGCTTAATTTTTCTCTCTAAAGCCAGCTTTCAAGACCTTTCTCTGCATTTTATTTTCCACAGCAATTCTGTTTTTCATTTATTTTTCTTCAGCAACATTGTTTTCTTTTACCACAATATAGTTACCGTTCCGTTTAGAGTTTCCGTTTTCCCTTTCCCTTTTCATTTTTCATTAAGCCAAAGTAGTAGTTTCCTACACTGGGGAACTACTGCAATTTATTTAATTTAGTTAAGCAATTATTTCGAAGAAGCAGAATCCTACCGACCTGTGGAGGACTGCTCAAGTACTTCAAGATTCGACATATTCTATTAATCCAATTTCCAGGTTTTTATTCAATTACTATTGTTATTGCTTTATTATTATTATATACATGTTTGCTTTATTGTTAATCTGTTTATGTTCGTTTGTGTTTGTGTTATTTAACATGTCCGACTAAACTACCGGTATCGGTATGTAAACAATTTGATTAGACGGGATTTAATAATAATTGGTGTAAAACTTCTTTTCTCAAATAACCTTTTTGGTTGTGATTTTTAATTTAAATTTAATTAACTTTGTCAGAAGAGTGAGAAGCTATTTAATACGATTTTGTCACAAGAGTGGGAAATTAACTAAGGTGAGAACCGACAATCGCGAGAGCGTGAGGGTCGAACTGGATAGTAAAAACTAGGTATTGATTTTAAAAAAAGCGAGAGCACTTTAAAAGCAACTAGAACTTATTTATTTTCAAAAAGTATTTTTAACTTCAAATGGGACAGCGAGAGCGTACATTCTAACTTAAAAGTATAGTCTGAGTCAACAATCACGAGAGTGCGAGATAAAGCCTTTTAAATGAGTATTTTCTACTGAAAGATATTTGATACTTAAATTATACACCGGTGACTTATCGAATCCCTGACGATTGATGCGTTTCATACTGATATCCCCCTATTAATATTTTCTTAAAACTTAACTTCCCTTAGATTTAATTTTTGTTCAACCAAACCTCTAAAAATCATTTCCTTAGCTAAACATAGTAACGTCGGTAGCATTAGTTTGACCATCGGTCCCTGTGGGTTCGATATCTTTTAAAACTAAAACAACTAGACTGTGCACTTGCAGTCAAGTACCCGATAGACTATATTCTATATACAGTCACGAGACGTATCAAGTTTTTGGCGCCGTTGTTGGGGTCCTGATTTAGTCAAATAGTGTGATTCCTTCATTGCACAGTATAGACTAAGGTAAAAAACTAGTCTCCTTTCCCTTATTTCCCCCGATTGTATGCCAAGTACTCGCTCACAATGCGATAACTTAGCACTACCAATCGCTGAATTAGAGCGTTTCTTATATTTAAGACGTCGAATACCAGAGTACCAACGAAGGTACAATATTCTCGATATCTTCTTTCTTATTGCTGAACCAGTTGAAAAACCAACCATGGCTACAATGGAACCACAGAATCATCCTCTTAAGTTCTACGCTACCCCGTCCCAACAAGAACCTCACAGCAGAATTGTTGCCCCTGCTATCAATCGAAACGATTTCGAGTTGAAACCCTCATTATTATCAGCCATCCAACAACATCAATTTGCTGGAAATCCTACGGACGACCCTAATGAACATTTGACCAAGTTTATGCAGTACGCAGACACTATGAAGGCGAATGGTGTATCTCAAGATGCGATAAGACTATGCCTTTTTCCTTTCTCTCTAAGAGACAGAGCTTAGGCTTGGTTGCAATCCTTGACATCCAACTCAGTTACAACATGGGAAGAAATGAAGAACGTTTTCTTATCCCGATATTTTCTGCCAAGCAAAACTATTATGCTGAGAGCTCAAATCAACGGATTTCGAAAAAAAGATGTAGAATCTCTCTACGGCGCGTGGGAGAGATACAAAGACATGATGAGGATATGTCTACATCACGGTCTCGAAGACTGGGTGATCATTCACACATTTTACAATGGGCTTCTGTATAACACAAGATTGACAGTAGACGCTGCCGTGGGCGGTGCACTTATGGACAAGCCATACAATGAAGCCTATCAACTTATTAAAAACATGGCCCAAAACCATTTCCAATGGGGAGGTGAAAGAACTCCAGTAGAAAAGTCCCAAACAAAAGGTGGAATGTACGAAATCAGTAGCCTTGACCACGTCCATGCAAAGGTAGACGCCCTTGTTCAAAAGTTAGACAACTTGACCATACTACCCGCAACCACCGTGGCTGCCGTGACTCCAAACTGTGAGTTATGTGGAACTCTTGGACACACTGCACCAGAATGTCAGATTTTGGCAGGAGTCCCAACCGATCAAGTGAATTACACACAAGGAAACCCTTATTCGAATACCTACAACCCAGGTTGGAAAAACCATCCTAACTTTTTGTATAAGAATAATAACGCGATGTATGCACCTGGCCAAGCACCCGCTGTTCCGCCTGGATATCAAAAGCCAGCTAATAATGCTCCTAACATGCCTAGGAAGTCCAACCTTGAACTAATGATGGAAAGCTTCATAGATACCCAAGCTCAAACAAACAAAGACTTCTTGAACCAAAACATACACACTAGTGAGCAACTTAAACAATTAGCGAGCAAAGTAGACGCCGTAGCCACCCACAACAAAATGCTTGAAACACATATTTCACAAGTGGCTCAACAACAAGTATCTACTGCTGCTCCCGCTGGCACATTTCTTGGAAAACCGCAACCTAATCCAAAAGGACATGCAAATGTCGTTATATTGAGGAGTGGAAAAGAACTAGACGGACCCATAGATTCAAGACTCCAAAATCCTGCCATGTACCAAAAACCAGACAAAACAACAACTGAGAAGGTAAGTGAACCGAAGGAGAAGGAAGATAATACCCAAGATGATAAAGAGAAAGAAAAACCTTATGTGCCTCCACCACCTTATAAACCACCCATTCTGTATCCTCAAAGACTCGCAAATTCTAAAACTGCAGGGCAATTTAGGAAATTTGTTGAACTTCTGAAGCAACTAAATATTACAATTCCCTTTACAGAAGCCATCACACAAATGCCATCATATGCCAAATTTCTTAAAGAGATCCTATCCAATAAGAAAAAGATTGAGGATAACGAAACAGTTACACTTACTACTGAGTGTAGCACAATAATCCAAAACAACATGCCTCCCAAACTAAAGGACCCAGGTAGTTTCTCCATACCCTGTGTCATTGGAAAGTTCGTCATAGACAAAGCTCTATGCAACCTAGGATCCAACATTAATGTAATGCCCTTAACCATCTCTAAAAGGCTCAACATGGGAGTACTAAGACCAACCAAGATGTTTGTTCAACTAGCGGACCGCTCAATCAAATATCCTGTTGGTATACTAGAGAATGTCCCAGTACGTGTAGGACAATTCTACATTCCTACAGACTTCATAATCATGGACATCAAAGAAGATGCCAGTACACCTATTATATTAGGAAGGCTATTCTTAGCTACCGCCGGAGCCATAATAGACGTAAAAAGAGGTAAGCTAACATTCAAAGTTAGAGAAGAAAAGGTTGAATTCATCTTGACACAATTCTTACAAGCGCCAGCTATAGACGATACATGTTATCTACTTGATGTCATAGACGAGTGCGTAAGAGAGATGGAGATGCAAGAAACCACATATTCTGATATAATGAAAATCCAAATCCCTCCAATCTTTGAAGATGATAGTTGGCGTGAACCATACCAAAATGACAGTCTAAGTGAATGCTTAGCACTTACACCCAACCACATGCCATGCCCGAAGAAACCAAACTTAGAATTAAAAACACTACCAAAGAACCTAAGATACGAATTCCTAGACACTGAACTCAAAAGACCAGTAATAGTCAACGCTGACTTGGGACAGATGGAAACTGAAAAGTTACTAGATGTCTTAAGAAAATATCCAACTGCATTAGGCTACATCATCGCTGACCTAAAAGCAATAAGTCCTTCTATCTGTATGCATTGTATTATGCTAGAGGAAGATTGTAAAACCTCTAGAGAACCCAGAGAAGGATCAACCCAATCTTAAGTGTTGTAGTCAAGGATGAAGTAAAGAAGTTATTAGATGTAGGAATCATATACCCGATCTCCGATAGTTAATGGGTTAGCCCCGTTCATGTAGTACCCAAGAAAGGGGGTGTTACAGTTGTTAAGAACGAGAAGGGCGAAACTATAGCACAAAGAGTTGTGACCGGAAGTAGAATGTGCATCGATTATAGAAAACTAAACAAAGCCACTCGAAAGGATCATTTTCCTCTGCCTTTCATTGATCAAATGCTTGAACGATTGGCTAAGCATTCCCACTTCTGCTATCTAGACGGATTTTTCCATTCAGGATTTTTTCAAATTCCTATCCATCCTGACGACCAAGAGAAAACAACCTTCACATGCCCTTATGGTACATTTGCTTATCGACGAATTCCATTTGGACTATGAAACGCTCCCGTAACATTCCAAAGATGCATAATGTCAATCTTCGCTGACTTTATAGACGATATTATGGAAGTCTTTACGGACAATTTTTCTGTTTGTGGACAGAGCTTTGAAGGATGTCTATCAAACCTTGAAATGGTACTTGAAAGATGCGTAAAAGTGAATCTCGTCTTGAACTGGGAGAAATGCCATCTCATGGTCCAACAAGGAATCGTGTTAGGACACGTAGTATCTGATAAAGGAATTGAAGTAGACAAAGCTAAGATTGAAATTATAGAGAATCTTCAACCTCCAAAAACCGTACGAGAAATACGAAGCTTTTTAGGACACGCCGGTTTCTACCGACGCTTTATCAAAGATTTCTCAAAAATTACCAAACCACTTACTGGTTTATTAATGAAAGACGCTGACTTTATCTTTGATGAGAAATGTTTAACAGCGTTTGAGCAATTAAAAACATCTTTAATCACCGCACCTAACATGCAACCACCTGACTGGAGATTACCTTTCGAAATCATGTGTGATGCGAGTGATTGTGTCGTAGGCGCAGTGCTAGGATAAAGAAAGGATAAAAACTTCATGCTATCTACTACGCAAGTAGAACATTACATCCTGCCAAAATGAACTACGCCACCACTGAAAAGGAACTTCTAGCCGTTGTGTTCTCTTTAGACAAATTCCGTTCCTACTTAGTAGGAGCGAAAATCATTATTTATACTGACCATGCCGCTATTAGATATTTGCTAAGTAAGAAGGATGCCAAACTAAGACTCTTAAGATGGATCCTACTCTTACAAGAATTTGACTTAGAAATAAAAGATAAGAAGGATACTGAAAACGTAGTAGAAGACCACTTATCACGAATCGAAGGGAATAAGCCTGAACAAATTCCAATCAATGATGATTTCCCTTACAAACGACTTATAGCCCAAATGAAAAGCGACATGTCTGAACTAACCTTAAATGATACCAAAATAGAAGAATTCGTGGAAGAAATTCATGCGAATGCAACTCTGCCATGGTATGCTGGTTTTGTCAACTACCTAGCTGTTGGAGTACTTCCATCGGACCTATCATACCAACAAAAGAAGATATTCTTTCATGACCTAAAACAATACTACTGGGATGAACCTCTGCTTTTCAAAAGAGGTACCAGCGGTATTTTCCATCGATGTGTTCCTGAGGATGAAATAGACGATATGATCTCTCATTTCCATTCTGCCTCCTATGGTGGGCACGCAAGCACTTCAAAAACTTGTGCTAATATCTTACAATCTGGCCTCTTTTGGCCTATGCTATGGAAAGATGTCCATAATGCGGTTATAAATTGCGACCGGTGCCAACGCACTGGTAACGTTTCAAGACGCGATGAAATGCCACAAACAGGCGTCTTAGAATTGGAAGTCTTTGATGTGTGGGGATTGACTTCATGGGACCATTCCCGTCTTCTTTTGGTAATAAGTACATGCTCGTAGTTGTCGATTACGTTTCAAAATGGATCGAGGTTGTAGCTTCTCCGGCAAACGACACACGAGTAGTGATTAAGTTGTTCAAGAACATAATCTTTCCTAGATTGAGTGTGCCAAAACTAGTCGTTAGTGACGGTGGCTCCCATTTCATATTGAATATCTTTGGAAAACTTCTTCTAAAGTATGGAGTCCGACACCGTGTAGAAACACCTCATCACCCACAAACCAGTGGGCAAGTCGAAGTTTCGAATAGAGAAATCAAACAAATTCTAGAAAATACTGTCGGAATATCTAGAAAAGACTGGTCATCTAAACTAAACGAAGCTCTGTGGGCCTATAGGACAACCTACAATACCCCAATAGGGACCACCCCCTTTAAATTAGTTTATGGTAAATCATGTCATCTCCCTGTGGAATTAGAACACAAAGCTTATTGGGCAATTAAGACCCTAAATATAAATTATAATTCCGCATGCGAGAAGCGAATTTTAGACATTCACGAATTGGAAGAACTTCGACTAGACGCCTATGAGAATGCCAAGATATACAAAGAACGAACCAAAAAATGGCACGATAAACGTATATCTAGGAAGGAGTTTAATGTCGGCGACGTAGTGCTTCTATTTAACTCAAGACTTAAGCTTTTTCCGGGAAAACTTAAATCTAGGTGGTCAGGCCCTTTCGAAATTACAAAAGTCTTTAAAAGTGGTGCGATAGAAATCAAAGGTAGAAATAGTGAACCGTTTATGGTAAACGGACAGAGATTAAAATATTATCATAATATTGACAATAGAGACTATTCAAATAGTTTAAGACTTATAGAGTTGTCTGCTCAACCCCAAAACTAATATATCGCAATGTTACTGTCGAACTTACGACATTAAACAAAGTGCTTAGTGGGAGGAAACCCGCCATTCTTTTTAATTTGTTATCTTTGTTTTTAAGCGTTTCCCTTCTTTGACTATTACTTGTATTTTTCTCCCTTTCATTGATTCTATGCAGTAATGTACTTGTTGCTTCTAGTTACTAACTTAGAAACATTGGATACTGATTAACAGGCGAATTTATAACTAGTTAGTAACTAACTTTCATCATGCAACTAGTAGATACAGCTTTCAGAGGCAGAGTTCAGAGAAGGCGCTATGATTATTTAGCTCAGAAGGATATGGATTTATCCATATATTATGATGGACCTACCATGGATAGGTTAGGTATCCGAGATAACATATTGTTTATGTTTAACCAGCTAGGTTGGGAGAATGCTGCTATTAAGAGAAGGTTTGTCACATACAGTGAGTTTACCCTAGAATTCCTTAGCTCCCTAGTTTACAACCCCAAGCATGGTTACGGACTCAACAAAGGGTTGATTTCCTTTAGGTTGTTTAGTATGGACTTCACTTGTAACCGTAGAGACCTTACTGACCTCCTAGGATTTCCTAGTGGCCCATTTGTTTTCACTACCCGCCAGGAGGAATTAATCGATGACATCGACCTAGATTACTTTTGGGGTAGTTTAATTGGAGACTACCACCCTGACCCACACGAGATGCACTCCCAAATGATACACAACCCTGCTATCCGCTACTTCCATAAAATACTATCCCACACCCTATTTGGAAAAGAAGCGAACAACACCATAGTGTCACGAGATGAACTTTTCATCTTACTCTGTGTCGACCAAGGTCGACATGTCAATGTTGTGACATTTATGATGGAAAGATTCGTTCACCTTGCAAAGAATAATCGCACCCCAATCATAATAGGCAGTCTAGTAACCATGATAGCTGATGTCATTGGACTTAGACGCCAACTTTACGAGCATACACCTTTTGGACACATCCGACCCATGGATATTGAACTTTGCTTCGACCGAAGAATCATAGGAAGCCTTGGGCCGGATACTTTTGACTACCTAATTAATAACAAAGTTATCCAGCTATTTACCTTACCAAACCATGAGAGAACAAGTGTTCATAACCGAAATAACTGGCTTTATGATTTAGATGAACACCACATTGCTCCACCATCACCTCCTGAGACACCGCCTATATATGAGTATTTAGATGACCTTATCTCTGTTGATGAATCTGAACCTGAAACTCCTCCAAACTACTATAACCTAGATGAACCAGAACTTCCATCCTATGCCGAAAATCTGACCATAATCCTTACCCGTTTGGATGGTTTCCACATTGACATTACAAATGTGAAAGATGAAATAAAGAGCATGCGCCTTGATGTCTTAGGCTTAATGGATGTCATCGTCGAACAATTTGATCACTTGAACCAGGCTGTAGCTACTTTGGGACAGAACCGTGGTTGATTACATCGATCGTTGAACTCTCCTACTCACATTAAAACAATGAGGACACTGCTATGTTTTAGTGTGAGGAGGGAGCACTTTTATTTCTATTATTTCTTTTAATGTTACATTTAACTTTAGTCTTTTAATTTAATTTAATTTAAATAACATTGTTATTTCTTTTTGCTTCTACGATAAATTTAATTTACCTCCGTCATTTTATTTTTACTGCTGTTAATTCCATACTGCTTTTATTTTATTTTTTACTATTGTTGTACTGTGTTTCTACTATCGTTACTACTGTGTTACCGTTGTTAAAATTTTATATCTTTTGGCCTTTTTGCAAAAATTGTGACTGTTGCATGTGACGATCGTCACATGGAGCGTTACGCCCGTCGCAGAAACGCCACGCCCGTCACAGAAACGCCACGCCCGTCACACATTAAGTACATGATCGTTACACACGACCGTTGCATATGACCGTTACGCAAGACCGTTACGTGTGACGACCGTAACAGCCCTGTGACGATCATCACGGATCCAGAAGGCGCAGGCGCACTTCCTTTCTTCTCTCTCATATAATCATTCTATTTTCCTTAACCATCCCACTCACACCACTTTTTTCTCCATTAACCCTTACATCATATCCTATTTTTAAGCGAGACACGAGGGAGTTCCTTATAACTCACGAAATCCATCTCTTCCACCAAAACCTATATTTTCAAGAGAGAGCTGCTCCCGACCTTTCAAATATCCTATTCAGAGAGAGAAGCCGACGAGCGACAGAGAGACAACTACCTCAGGTTCTATCAACGTTCAGTCCAAGCTACGAGGTATGTTGATAACGACTGCCTGACGGAGTTGGGACTCTCAGAGGGCGTGGAATGGATGCTGAACAACTCTAGTTTGACGCATCTTTGCACCAACCCGCAACCAACTTATGAGGCGCTGACCCTGGAATTCCTGAGTTCATTCTCCTATGTTACCCCTCCTGGTGCAACTTAGTTTCTCACCGGAGCCGCCACATTTAGAATGTTCGGTACCAAGTATTCCCTAAACCAAACTCAAATAGCAAGAATACTTGGTTTCCGTCATGGAGAGGGAGTTCACTGTTGTATCCCATACGGATGGTCAGAAATAGAATTTGGAGTGTGGCATAACCTCACCAACGTGAACGTCACAAGCTGGGATGCGCTCAATGCAACATACATCCACAACCCAGCTATAAGATATTTCTACCGAGTCTTAGGGCACACGGTTTTCGGAAGAGTCAACAATCACAAGGTAAAATCTAAGGAGCTCTTCTTTCTTCACCGTGTGTTCACCTCGATGGAGTTCAATTCCACCCCCATTCTTATTGGCCAACATACAAACTGCCTGCATGAGAGGCAACATGGCGTTCTGTTTTGGAGGAATCATCACCTCCCTAGCATTAGGCCTGAATCTGGGGGATAGGCCTTTCCAGCCGAGTTCCTCAACATCGACTATTGTCGTTCCTCGCACCTCATCAAGGTTAGAGACGACGGGAAGTACCATCATGTGGTTAGGAACAAGATAGTTTGAAGCATCATTATGTCCAACAAGAACCGTACAGATCCGCAGAATATGACGAATTGGATTTTTGATCTGAACGCTCTTGAGCCCAATAAAGGAGATCCTAATAATGGAGTGGATGAAGTTGAAGAGGAACTTGAACGACAAATGCCACAACCACCTCCCGAGTATGCTGCAGAGACATCTTCCTGAGGCCAGCGAAGAAATGAGCGCCGACCCGCCACCATGGAAGACATCTACGCTGAGATGTTACGACACAACCAGAGGATGAAGGAGCGCCAGACAGAAATGATGCAAACGATCCAGCAGATACAGAGGGATCAACATGACTATGCGAACTGGCATGACCAGGGGATGGCGGAACTTTTCGAAGAGATGAGTGCCTTGACGCATCGCGTTGATGCCATCCAGGAGTACGCTTAGCATGTGGGGTTGGATCCTACCCAGAGTGGTAGAAGTGAGCGTGCACAAGCAAGAGTTAGAGCGCACAGAGCCCAACGTCGTGATGAGGAGTAGTGATCTTCATGTTTCTTCCCTTTTCATTCCTTATATTGTCGCATTGAGAATAATGCTTTGTTTAAATGTGGGAGGAAATCCCTGTCTTTCCTTTACTTGTTTCTATTTTTAGCCATAACAAAAAATTTTTTGTCTTTATCTAATCGTTCATTCATTTATATCTAATTTTCCATAATAATTTTTTTTGTTTTTTAAGTTAAATGCATACCCTACGAGTATATAGGTTGTCTTACAGAGGTCCTGTTAGGAAACTGAGAAAAATCTAACAAGATTGATACCGTCCTGACACCTTAGATCTCTCACTTTTGCGAGATAAGTTTGAATACCCATTATACCAATACCTTAAGTCTCCGTTCTAGATTAACCCCTAGTAGTTTATACTAGCAGTCAGCACCATCTTAAACACAAACCATGTGAAGAGCCGATGAATATAAGTGATTGATGCCTACGAATCAAGAAGATCCTTCATGCTTTTGCTACCGAGAAATTGAAAAATGCACCATACAAACGGTTGCAAGATGTACAAAAGGAAGGAACAAAAAAACCTGTTGCTGGTTGGTTCAGAGGTACCTGGTACTAGACTCGGTAGGGCGAACTACGGTTCGATCCCCCATAACCTTCAAATGGGACATATAAAGGGTTACCACACTAGTGTACTAGACCCCGTGCTAAAAAAAGGATCAAAGTCACTAACCGGATACTTCACTAAGTGCGTGTAAAGGAAAAGGGTTTAATGTGATTGCGCTAGAATGAAACCGGGTGAAATAGGAACGAGAAGCATTAGGTTGAGCTATAATAGCATTATTCGAACTGGTTTGTACAAAGGAGAGATCTACGTTAATGCTTATTGCTTGTGTCGTCACTGTATCTTTAGTGTTTTACTTGAGTACCTGTCATCTTAACGAATTACCTAACAACCACGTACGAATAATGTGTTATGTATTCGCGTTTAACTAGTGCTTTCAAATTTTATTTGCTTGAGGAAAAGCAAAGATTCAAGTTTAGAGGAGTTTGATAACGCGAAAATACATCGTATATTTGCCTTGATTTACACTAAAAAATCGTACCACTTTCATTTATATTCCGATTATTCCACAAGTGTTCAAGTTATTTTTGCAGGTATTTCAATTCCCATGCTTAAATGAGCAAAGTATAAAAAAGGAAGGAAAAGAAGAAGAAACATAAGAGCATACAACAGAAAAGCAGAGAATACAAATCTTGTGCATGTGACGACCATGTCACCCGTGGATTCCTCACTCAACCAAGTCACCCTCATTTCTCTCAACTGCCAAGACCAAATGGAAAATATAAAAGGATGGAAGTTGGAAACCTATGGGGACGCTTGATTTTTCTCTCTAAAGTCAGCTTTCAAGACCTTTCTCTGCATTTTATTTTCCAATACAATTTTGTTTTTCATTTATTTTTCTTCAGCAACATTGTTTTCTTTTACCGCAATTTAGTTATCGTTACATTCAGGGTTTCCGTTTTCCCTTTCCCTTTCCGTTTTTCATTTAGCCAAAGTAGTAGTTTCCTACACTAGGAACTACTGCAATTTATTTAATTTAGTTTAACCAATTATTTCGAAGAAGCAGAATCCTACCGACCTGTGGAGGACTGCTCAAGTACTTCAAGATTCGGCATATTCTATTAATCCAATTTCCAGGTTTTTATTCAATTACTATTGTTATTGCTTTATTATTATAATCATGTTTGCTTTATTGTTAATCTGTTTATGTTCGTCTGTGTTTGCGTTATTTAACATGTCCGGCTAAACTACCGATATCGGTATGTAAACAATTTAATTAGACGGGATTTAATAATAATCGGTGTAAAACTTCTTTTCTCAAATAACCTTTTTGGCTGTGGTTTTTAATTTCAATTTAATTAACTTTGTCAGAAGAGTGAGAAGCTATTTAATATGATTTTGCCATGAGAGTGGGAAATTAACTAAGGTGAGAACCGACAATCGCGAGAGCGTGAGGGTCGAACTGGATAGTAAAAACCAGACATTCATTTTAAAAAAAGCGAGAGCACTTTAAAAGCAATTAGAACTTATTTATTTTCAAAAAGTATTTTTAACTTCTAATGGGACAGTGAGAGCGTACATTTTGACTTAAAAGTATAGTCCGAGTCAACAATAACGAGAGTGTGAGATAAAGCCTTTTAAATGAGTATTTTCTACTGAAAGATATTTGGTACTTAAATTATACATCGATGACTTATCGAATCCCTGACGATTGATGCGTTGCATACTGATATCCCCCTATTAATATTTTCTTAAAACTTAACTTCCCTTAGATTTAATTTTTGTTCAATCAAACCTCTAAAAATCATTTCTTTAGCTAAACATAGTAACGTTGGTAGCATTAGTTTGACTATCGGTCCCTGTGGGTTCGATATCTTTTAAAACTAAAATGATTAGACTGTGCACTTGCAGTCAAGTACCCGATATACTATATTCTGTATACAGTTACGAGACGTATCATTAACATGCACCAAAATCTGAAGAATATGTTTTGGTGGTCAAGTATGAAGTGAGATATTGCTCAACTTGTGTATGCTTGTTTGACTTGTTAGAAGTCAAAAATTGAGCACCAGAAGCCGTCTGGTTTGATGCAACCATTAGATATACCTGAATGAAAGTGGGGTAGTATCTCAATGAATTTTGTGACTGGGTTGTCGAATACTCCGAGAGGGAGTGATTAGATTTGGGTAATTGTTGGTAGACTGACTAAATTGACTTATTGTATACCGATTAAGATCAGTTTTTCACTACAGAGGCTGGCTGAGATATACATTAGTACCGTTGTAAAGCTACATGACATTCCATCGATTGTAGTTTTCGACGGTGATCTGAGATTCACTTCCAGATTTTGGGAGAGCTTACAGGAAGCTCTGGGTACTAGACTGAGGTTGAATTCTTCCTATCACCCACAGACCGATGGTCAAACTAAGAGGATTTCTAGTCTCTAGAGGATTTATTGAGGTCGTGTATCCTGGAGCAGGACGATGCTTGGGACAATTACTTACCACTAATTGTGTTCACGTGCAATACACAACTATCATTCTAGTATCGACATGGCACCTTTTGAGGCTCCATATGGTAGGAGGTGTATAACCCCCTTATGTTTGTATGATTTTGGAGAGTGTGCTACACTTGGACCTGAGATTGTCAGCAGACGACTAAGAAAGTCAAAATGATCCAAGAAAATATGAAGGCATCTCAAAGTAGGCATAAGAGTTATCACGACAAGCGGATGAAGGATCTTGAGTTTCAAGAAGGTGATCATGTTTTTCGGAGAGTCACTCCTGTAACCGGTGTTGCTCGTGCCTTAAAGTCTAAGAAGCTTACTCCTTACTTCGTTGGACCATATCATATTACTTAGAGGATTGAAGATGTTGCTTACCATGTGGCTTTACCCCAAACTCTCTCGAACTTGCATGATGTTTTCCATGTGTTACAGCTCTAGAAGTATATCCATGATCCGTCTCACGTAATTCAGATGGACAATATGCAAGTTCAGGATAATCTGACTATTGAGACATCACCTATTCAGATTGAGGATAGAGAAGTGAATCAGCTACATAGAAAAGAGATTGTTCTTATGAACGTTGTTTAGGAAGGACCTGCTGCATGTAGTATGACTTGGGAGCTGGAAGACTAGATGAAGGAATCATATCTAAAGATATTTTCGTCATGTAATTTTCAAGGACGAAAATCCTTTTAAGTGGGGGAGAGTTGTAACACCCCTAATTTATTTTAATATTTTAATTAAATATTAGGATATTTGATTTTTCATGTGGTATGAATTATTTTGATTTATTGTGTTATTTTGTCATTTGGGTGTTATAAAGGTATTTTGATAATTTAATCATTACTGAAACAATGGAGTTGAGAGCGTGAGATTTAAGAATTAAAATAATTTGAATTATTTGTGACAATTAGTTAATTTTAAGATATTTAGTAATAATAGAAATGATAATAGGTTTAGGAATTAATTAAAATATTTTAATTAAATATTTATTTAATAGAAATATTTATTTAATTGGAATGTTTTAAAATGATTATTTAGAAATTAGGGTAAGATAGAAATATTAAAAATTTGGGAAACGCATCTGAGAGTCGAGAAAAAGAACTTTGGAGAGGCAGAGTCGAGAAGGAGAATTTTAAAGAGAGAGGAACGTGAAGAATTTTTGGAAAGCTTCGATTAAGGTAGGGGAATTTATTACTGTAAGGTAGACTTTTAGGCAGTAGGATGATGAGGGTTCCCTCACCCTCTCATCAGCGCCAAAGGTTTTTGTGGGTTACCCTATTTTACGTGTTTTTATATTCTATTTTATTTTGTGTTTTATATATTTGTGCTTTTGTATGTTGTGTTTTGTATATTTTCTATTTTGGCCAAATGAGATTTCCCTAATCTCTTTGGTCATTGATCTATGGTAATATCTCAAAAGTGTTAATATTATGAATTTGTTATAATATATATATATATATATATATATATATATATATATATATATATATATATATATATATATATATATATATATATATATATATATATATATATATATATATATATATATATATATATTATATGTATAACTGTGTTGGTTTTTGGAATTGATCTTTGTTATGATCTGTGACCAAATGTGATAAGTCACATTTGGTCACTATTTGTTGATCGATAAGTTTATCGATGAAAAATTTGGATGACCAAATGGGATTTGGGAAAATCCCTTTTAGTCACTGTACGATAAAATTGGTGTTGTGCTGTTGTAATTTTTTATGATTATAGAAAAATATTTTTTTTATATAAATACCAAAATCTAGTGGTAAGAAATCACTTTTTTTAGAAATCACCTTTTTAGTCAAAAAATGATTTCTCCGTACGAGCTCACACGGCGGTACTAAAAAAGTCGGAAAATTGGGAAAAGGTCGGGAATCGCGAAACTCAAAAGTCAGAAATTGCGAAAATTGAAAATCAGAAAAATCGAGCGATCGAACGGCAGGGACGAACCGCGCGACGTCGGACGTCGGCGGTGACCCGCACGATGGTGGCGGCGGTTCGGGTGATCCGGGAAATTTCTAACGTTTTTCGATCGTTTTGTCATTTTCGAGTTCAAATGTCTTTTCTTTGACTTTCGTATAATACTGAAGATAATTGTAATTTTTTTTAAAGATTAAATTCTTTTTCTTAATAAAATAAAATATTTATAGTTTTTATTTAAAAATATAATAGAAAGGGAAAAAGGGGTGATATTTTTTAGTAATAAAATTGAAATATTATTGAAAATGGTGTTTATTTTTGGAGACGTTTTATTAGTGGTATATGGTTCATACCCGAAGCTTTTTTTTGCTGAATAATTAATTAAATAACTTTAAGTGATTTATATTTGTTTGAATGAACTATATTGTTTGACTACTAGCATTTTCATGCATGGATATACATTGAAGTACGGTGGGACTTCGGTCCATTTGATGATCTCAAATCTATTTGGTGGAATCATTAGTCTAGTTGAGAGACTAGAAGCAGGTCTCAGATCTATTTGGTGGGGATTATCGGTTAGGTGAGGGGCCGGAGGCCGTGGAAGAAATTTGTAATATACCTCTGATATCCACAAAAACTTGGTACCGCATGCATATAGGTGAAGAAGTTTGTGCATAATAGCATTGCATATATTGAGAATGATATATGAGTTTGTGTTGGTGTATGTGTTTGTTTACTAGTATTGTCGTTACATTCGTTTATCATTTTGGTGCTAAGTTTCACCGTTATTACTTGTAAGTGTATTCTCACCCCTTGTTTATTTTATTGGATTGACTTTGTGCAATGTTGTACATGTTATCAACAAGAGTGATAGACTGTGATGATCGTGAGATGGCTTCGACGCCATCTCAACATTTACTATTTTTTTATTTAGTCGAATAAATGCCTTGGTCTGTACCATTGAAAATTTGGACGCTTGTATTTTCATGTTTTGAGTTGTAACTCTCTTTTATGGAGTTTTCAGAAATGTTTTATTCAAACTTATGATATATTTTTCTTTTATCTTCCGCTGTGAATTATTTAATTGCATGTTTATGAATGAGAGTTTTGGTGAAGTAACATCCTATGTATGAATTTTTCATTAAAAATTAAGTCTGGGGTTTAGGGTGTTACATTATACATGAAAGAAGAAGAAAAATCATGGAATAGAAATTGCATCATCAGAAGGTGGCGCAGTAGTTGTGACATCTGGATCTACAATTATATAAGGAGAACCAATATTAAGGATGACATTAGATCTACCTAGGTGGTCAACAACAACTCTCACAGAGTCTACTTGAGCAGTCACTCGAGCTTCAGAATTATGCATCTCAGCCTTCAACTCACTCTTCATCTTTCTCCGACTTTCTTCACTTTCCTTGGCCACACCGTCAATGCGCGCCATTATCCTTTCTTCTCTTATCTGGTTGTTGTAATACCCCGATTTTTATCATAATATTTTATTAATTATTTTAATAGTTTTTATTTAATTTTAAAATTTCTTCGAGTAATTAATTAATATTATATGGATCGCATAACTTGAATCCATTCACATCTTTGCATAGTTGACGAAGACACACTTCTTCAACTTTGGATCGATCTTTACTAGATACATGCATATATTTTGGACACCTAAAAATCCTTAAATTGTCAAGATTAATAAGATTACATATCCATACCTCATCCACAACCTCCCTCTCCATTGAATCCAATGGTGACCTATTGATAAGATAGTGCGTCATGTTAACTACGTATTCCAAAAAACCTTTCGATAGTCCAACATCTAACAATATACACATTGCCTTTTCAATTATTGTTGGTCGGCCTCAAATTATTGTTGTCGTTGGAGATTCAAAACGTCCTATTGCAGGGTTTTATTTAGGCAATGTAACTCTTCCATAGCGACCATCATTTCCGCTATGACATCTTTGTCACTATTGTTACTGCCGGCAGCAGGGCTTACGATTGTGCTATGGTGATTAGGCTACCAAAAATTTCAAGTGAGAGTGCGGCTGAATTCATTTTTATCAGACCTTGCAGTGGACGCCAACAATATTTATTGTGAGTATAATAAATAATATTCTATTTGTGTTACAGAGCACAAGAGGGCTTTTGTTCCAATATAAGAAAATGTGAATAAATCTTACCTAAGTGTTTGACTGGGTATTTATAGATGTTGTCCTTCGATAGAAGGATCAATCAAGAGACGGGTTATAACGCCAACAAGCTCAATCACACGTCTTCAGAATTAAACTTTGGCACCGAAGTAAATAAGATGAATTATCTCTTTATTCTAGAAGGTGTGGTCAATTTATATGAATAAGAATATTTCAGATATTGATTAAAAGAATTCTATCTGACTTACTTAAAATATGATTTGACACGTCTTCTTATGAGTTATAACACTAGAGAAAATAGGATGAGTTTGACCACATACCCACCACATGATGTCGTCCCTCCTTATTCAGATATTTTTTTGTTTCGTTTACAAGTTTATGAGTTGATGGAGTGAGAATATTAATTTTCAATAAACTTGTTTTCATGGAAATTGTGCTCGCCCAAAGACATTTTAATCCATAATCCATAACAAATTGGGTTTAAATTTGTAAGACCATACCAATGGAGATTTAAACTCAAAGATACTCAAATCATAACGCTCTTGGTAGGAGAGATTTCACTATCAATTTAAACAATACATTACAAGTATTAATAATCCAACTAACAGATGACGGAAAAAATTGTAACCAATTAATCATCATGGGACAGATGTTCTAGGATACCACCGTGTTTGATAACTTGATAGACTTACCATAAACACTTTTAGCAACACACACCCTTTCCACATAGATCGCAAATCTTTTATTTTCCATTTTTTATTATTTATCATTAAAAAAAATAATAAAAAGACCTATGCTGCTGGCATCCAAAATTTCAATAGAAAAACAAAATTAAACCAAAAAAATAACTTTTCTTTATTTAAAAAAATAAAAATAAAAAACAGTAGTCGGTTGCATTACAATTCACAATATTCCAAACCCAACTGTATCCTACTGTTTTCTCTATCTTTCATTATCATCTCCAACTTCTACCCTCTCCGAGATTCTCGCTTCCCGCTAATTAATATTTTCTTTCATTAACTAATTAAATCCACAAATCTAAAACCCACCGTTTCTTTTCTTCCCAAAATTTAATTAAATATTTTTATAATTAACCGATAATAATAATAAGAAGAAAAACCGAAGAACGTGAAGCCAAGAACTCATTCAAATATTAATTATTAATTATAACAGCGATTAATTATTACTCATTCAGCATTATCGTTACGTGTCGAAGCTTCATAACTCTCATAACAGAACCTTATTAGACTCTCTCTGACTTCGCCTTCAACACAAGCTAGCAAAAAATGGCCGGCGAGTTCGCCGGAGATAACACACCGGAGCTTTTGTGTTTGGTTCATGACATCACCGGAATGTGTGCCGGAGGTGGAGGTGATTCTTTTTCACTCACCGCCGATGTGATGTTCAGAAAAGACTGTACCGATCTGGTTCGACGGATCTCTCTTCTTACTTATTTGTTCGAGGAAATTAGGGAGTTGAATAAGGTGAATTGTTCTGCTTCAAGCTCTTCAGGTACTGTTTCTGATTCGGAGGATTCGTGGTCCTCTGATCTAGTGGTTGTTCTTCAATCTGCTAAACGATTGTTATCTGTAGCGAAGAATTTCAGCTCCAATTCATCTTCTGTAAGTTTTCGATCTAATGCTCGTTTTTTTGGTTGTGTTTGTAATTTAGATCTGTAATTCACTGCTTGCATTTTTTTCTTTGATTGAGAAAAATGTTAGATTCAATTTGGAAAATTGCGTGTCCGCGTCCGTGATTATTCGTGCCAGCTTTTTGTGTCAAAATATAACAATTTTGATATTTATATTGTGACAGTATATTCTTCAAATAAAGATGATTTTGAATTTCTCAGATTGTGTAACTTGGAATGTTACTAATGCTGAAATTTGTACCGGCGTGTATGTCTATGCGCGTTTCTGAAATTTGATCTATCTTGATTTAAGGATGAAGCTGCAAAGACGATTATCTTCCAATTTCAGTGTGTGACGTGGAAATTGGAAAAACTATTAAGCAGTTTACCATATGATGATTTGGACATCTCAGAGGAAGTCAAAGAACAGGTAGAATTTGTCTAAATGTGGTTTTATTTCTTTCATTACGGATAGATAGTACTGTTTTATCTGCAAATTCCATAAGTGAATCTACTGATAACATCTAGTTTTCTAGGTGGATTTGGTGAGATCACAGTTGAGACGAGCCACGGATAAATATGGGTTTATGATTTCTAAAATGCCGTGTGACGACTTATCCAAGCCCTTGGCTCAAGAAATCAATCAAGTATTTGGCAAATCTATGAGTGGATTGTATAAACAAAACAGTTGTCCTGAATATCTATCAGAACTAGGTAGCATTCCTAAAAGCAATGAAGGGAAAAGCTGCAGCACGTACGGGGCAGGATCTCGGTTGGAAAGAACAAGGAGCATCCATGCCTCTTATGAGGTTTCATTATCGACTATAACTGCTCCTGAAAGTCAGGAAATTTCTGGGAGCAAGAATCTGCCTGAAGTTAAAAAGCCTGAAGCAATTGTAATTCCTGAAGATTTTCTTTGCCCTATTTCATTGGAACTAATGAGGGATCCTGTTATCGTGGCTACTGGTCAGGTAAAGTTCATTTCAGATGATGCATAAAACACAAGGCATTTAATTTTCCGGCAAAATTTTCATCCCATTAATATATTTTCCCTCTGCAGACATACGAGAGATCTTATATACAGAGATGGATTGATTGTGGAAATACAACGTGCCCAAAAACTCAGCAGAAGCTCCAACATTTGACCCTTACACCAAATTATGTTCTAAGGAGCCTTGTTTCTCAGTGGTGTATAGATCACAACATTGAGCAACCAACGGGACTAACGAATGGAAAAATAAAAAAGAGTGATGGATCGTTCAGAGATGTTACAGGTGACATAGCAGCAATTGAAGCTCTGGTCCGGAAGCTCTCCTGCAGGTCCACTGAGGAGTGTAGAGCAGCTGTTGCTGAAATTCGATCACTATCCAAAAGAAGCACTGACAATAGGATACTAATTGCTGAAGTTGGAGCAATTCCAATTCTAGTCAACCTTTTAACTTCAGAAGATGTTATGACACAAGAAAACGCGGTTACATCAATTCTCAACCTCTCTATATATGAAAACAACAAAGGACTTATAATGCTTGCTGGTGCAATTCCATCCATTGTCCAAGTCCTCCGCGCTGGAACCATGGAAGCAAGAGAAAACGCGGCAGCAACTCTTTTTAGCTTGTCACTTGCGGACGAGAACAAAATAATAATTGGAGCCTCCGGAGCTATATCAGCTTTGGTAGAATTGCTTCAAAACGGAAGCCCTCGAGGGAAGAAAGATGCAGCAACAGCGTTGTTCAATTTATGCATATATCAAGGGAACAAGGGCAGAGCCATAAGGGCAGGAATCATCACAGCACTGTTGAAGATGCTCACAGATTCAAGCAAATCAATGGTTGACGAAGCTCTTACAATAATGTCAGTTCTTGCCAGCCACCAAGAGGCAAAGGTTTCCATAGTAAAAGCCAGCACTATACCAGTTTTAATCGATCTTTTGAGAACCGGATTGCCTCGCAACAAAGAGAATGCAGCTGCCATTTTACTTGCTCTGTGCAAGAGGGATACTGATAATCTTTCCTGTATCAGTAGACTTGGTGCTGTTATACCACTTTCTGAACTTGCTCGAACCGGTACAGAGAGAGCCAAACGGAAGGCTACTTCATTACTGGAGCATCTTCGTAAGTTACAACAGCTTTGAATGGTACAGTCCTGCAAAGAACCAGAACCTTACAAATTTATATATTTCTCTGATTATTTGACATAATTTTTCACATTGGTTTGCAACTGATGAAATCAATTGAGGATGAAATAAGAAAATCAGCCTCGTTGGTCCAGTTTATTCTTTCCTTCTTTCCCTGTGTTGTACTTTTTCAACCTCTGCTCAGCGTGTAAAGAAATCAAATTAATATATATTGTTTCTCCAAGAAATTTTCACACAGATGTTTCTGTTTTCCTCTTGATTTGTTGGTTCTGTTTTAAACAATAACTGTTTGATGATATTCTAAAGCATTTAGCATTGTCCCATCACAATATTTACCCACCAATCACCATAGACCTATTGCTTTGGACCATTCATATAATAATGATTAAAAAATCAATGATTAAGATTTGAAATGTAGTGGTATATCCTATTATAAAAGTTTCTTGGTGGAAGTGGACAAATAGTATATTTTCTTGGTGAAAGTGGAAGTTTATAAACTTTAAAGAATTGATTACCATTATCAAAACAATTATCATCCTTATCTTTCGAAAATCATTGGAATCTGTGTCAGGAACGGAGAATGAAAAATCTGTGAAACAAAAGGGACATTTGAATTTAATGGAGAGCACTGGTCTTCTTTTGACTTTCTGAGATCAAGATCTGACTCCAATACCATCTTTCCTTGAACATGAAAATGCTCAAATTTGATTATGTTCCATAAAAATGTTTTTTTAAGTGGATTTCTTGTTTATTTTTGATTCTCTGATATGATCGATCATGGCAGGAACATAACTAGCTGGACTATTTTATTAGAGGAGCCATAACTTGTAGGCACGTTCATTTTGTTAACTTGATTGATATTAAATTACAATTTTAGTCGTGGCTTTTTGGAAGGCATCACAAAATCGTTATCTGTGTTGATTTTTTCCTAGAAAATCTTCTAGTGTTTTGCCTTTTTGTTTTAGATTCTAGTGAAAACATAAGAAACGATTTTCAATAGAATTTTCATTGATAATGAGCGGGTCAATGGTCATCAACTCCGAGATGATCTGGTCATTGGCAGCCCTCTTCATTTTTGACGTGCAATGTTAATTGATGCATGATTCTTTAACGATTTGGGTTACAATTCTATAGGGATCTTTGTGAGGCTATCTAGGTATCTACCTTTCGGTAATTTGTGGTATTTTGGATCAAATTCTAGTCTTGATAAGAATAATTTCATATTTTGACAAGAATTGTGTATGATGTAGTCGAAGTCTGGTCAAACATGCAGTAGTCGAAGATGTGCGTGTTGTAGTCGAAGCTTGTTCTAGCATGTTATCGAAATATCTTAGTTTATTGTTTAAGTTAGCATGTCGAATTGAGCTAGTATGTTTGACCAATTGTTTAGTATCTTTGTTGAAAGTTAGAGTTTAGTTTTCTTATAAATATTATATTAATTCTCACTTCTCCATCAATCTCTGATAATCCTAATCAGAGGGAAAAGTGGTGTGGTTGAGATTCAATGGTAAATATTGTTCCATAATTTGTAATTGAATCAAAATTTCAGTTTTAAACCACTTTGAATTGTCTTTCCCTTCTCTTCCATCTTTTTCTTTACTTTGTGGTTTTCTTATTAGAAATTGATCATACACTGTTTTCTTGGGCATCGTTTCACAACAAATTGGTGCAGTGAGCGTGGAGAAGAAGATGTCGTCAACCAAGTATGATATTGAGAAATTCACTGGTGTGAATGATTTCAGTTTGTGGCGCTTGAAGATGCAAGCCATATTGATTCAACATGGTTTGTTAGAAGTGTTGAAAGGATCTGAGAAGATGGATGTTGCCCTAACAAAGAAGAAGAAGACGACGATGATCGAGAAAGCCCACAACACTACTGTATTGAGCCTTGGTGATAAGGTTCTCTGACATGTTTCGAAGGAGAAAACTGTAACTGATGTGTGGACGAAACTCGAAGGCTTGTACATGACAAAATCGTTGGTCAATCGCCTCTACCTGAAGCTAGCTATGTATTCATTCAAGAGAGTGAAGACAAAGTCTTGACTGAACAACTTGATACGTTTAATAAGCGTGTTCTTAATCTTGAGAATATTGACGTTACCATCAGTGATGAAGATCAAACGTTGTTGTTATTGTGTGCTTTACCAATATCTCATGATGACTTAAATTTTTTTTGTATGGAAGAGAGTCTCTGACCTTTGAAGAAGTTCAACCAGCCTTGTACTTGAAGGATTTGAATAAAAGAAATGAGCATGAATCATCATCTGTTGGTGAAGGATTTTTCGTAAAAGGAAAATTCACAAAGAAAGATGGTAAGTTTGAAAAGAAAGAGGGTAAAGTTCTACATAATTCTTATGGTGATAATGCTTCTGCTATTAGATGTTATCATTGTAAGAAGGAGGGTCACAAAAGAAAGGTGTGTCATGGTCGAATGAATAATTACGATGGAAAGGATAATGGTAATGCAACCATTGTGCAAGATGATTATGAATCATATGATGTCCTGGTGGTCTTAAGCAACAACTCTAGTAAGGAGTGAATTGTGGATTCAGGGTGCACTTGGCACATGACTCCAAACAAAGATGTATTTGAGGAACTATGTGATCAAGATGGTGGATCAGTGTTGTTGGGAAACAACAAAGCCTTCAAAGTCGCAGGTATTGGATCTGTACGATTTAAGCTCCATGATGAGTCAATAAGGATATTGACTGATGTCAGGTATGTACCTGAACTTAAGAGGAATTCTATTTCTCTTGGTGAATTCGACAAGAAAGGGTATGTGTTCAAAGGATCTCAAAGTATCCTAAGGATAACGAAGGGGTCAAAGGAAGTCTTAAGAGGAATTAAGAGGCAAGGCATGTAGTCCCTTGAGGCTAAGGTTGTAAGTGGTTCATCAGATGTGGCATCCACAAAACCTGTGTAAAAGACTGAGTTGTGGCACAAGCGACTTGGCCGTGTCAATGAAAATAGTATGGTCGAATTGTCGAAACAAAATCTACTATATGGTGACAAGGTTAAAAAATAGGATTTTTGTGAACCTTGTGTATTCGGTAAATCCTGTAGGGTGAAGTTTAATAAAGGTAAACAAAGAACACATGGATCCCTTGATTATATCCATGTTGATCTTTGAGGGCCTGAAAAAAATCCTTCACACTCAGGTGCAAGATATTTTCTATTCATAGTGGATGATTACTCACGAAAGTTGTAGGTATTCATTCAAAAATCGAAGACTGAGAATTTTGAAATTTTCAAAAGTTAGAACACTCTGGTCAAAAACCAAACTGGCAGGAAGGTCAAGAGGTTGAGAACCGACAATGGTCTTGAATTTTGCAATGAGGCTTTCGACAACTATTATGATGCGTCTGGTATTGCAAGTCACATAACTACTGCAGGTAGTCCCTAACAAAATGGTTTGGATGAAAGGTTTAATTGAACCATTCTGGAAAGAGTGAGGTGCATGTTGGTTAGTGCGAGATTAAATAAGGTTTTTTGGGTTGAGGCAGTGATCGGTCACCATTTCCATTGAATTCCCACCGTTAATCTGACGTATTTTCATCACTTTGGTAAGATTTATGTTTGTTTTTAGTTGTTTTGGAGTCATTTATCATGTTTTGTTGGTTTGGTATCGCATTGCATTCGATTACAAGTTTATGTCAAAAAGATCTCGTTTATGCTTCGTTTGGTAGTGTCATTGTTACAGGCCATTGCACAGGTTTAAAAGCAATAATGGTGAAGCTATGGATACTCAGAAAGGCAAAAATATGAAGAAACAGCAGGTCAACACGGGCACCCGTGTGCCATAACACTGCCCGTGTTGTTGATCAGGCAGAGCAAAATGGGAGAAGAAAAGCAGAGATCAACATGGGCACCCGTGTGGTGACACACGGCCGTGTTGTTTAAAACAGTGCATCAACACGGGCCCCCGTGTGGAGGAACACGGCCCGTGTTGTTGCCTCTGTAGCTTGTGTTTAAAATAATTAATTATGGAGAACAACACGGCCACCCGTGTGGTGACACACGGCCGTGTTGATTGGACGCAGCTTGGAAACCCTACTTTTTGCTGTGTGAACCGATTCTGCTCATTAAGGGTAGTTTGGACCTTTTGCTTGGAAGAGATTCATCTGAAGCTATAAGAAGGCTTGGAAGAGAAAGAAGAAGGCACCTTTTGACGGACGAAAGAAAACATTGCATCGGAGAAGATAGCGAATACGAAGGATTTGAAGACGGCGAGATTCAAGGGCATCAACCATTGAAGATCAAACTCTCCTAATTCTTTGTAATGTCTAATCTTTACATTATGAGTTCTTTAAGTACTATGAGAGGCTAAACCCCCTGATGCTAGGGGGGTGGTCCTGATGTTATCGCATGTTATGAATTTGAACAAATGATTTCTTGATTACTATGTTACGTATTTCAATTCAATTGTGTGATGTTATTATGCTTTTGTATCGGACAAATACAAATTGATCTATGACTTTCAATAACAGGATTGTGATTGTTAGGGTTTTCACACAATTGGGTTTATGAATGCATCATCTAGGACTAGTAACTTTCGTAAATCACCGTAAACCTTGATATTTTGTATGATTAAAACCAATGATTAATTGAATGGACATTTGAGTAAGAATTGGTAGTTTAATAGTTTCTTCCTCAAGGACTTAAGTAAGAACATTCTGAGGTTAGGTGATTGAATGTTTCATATGTATTAAGGAAATCTTGACTGAATTCATAACCGGTTAACTCAACCACTCACCCTAGCATCTTTTATCTTAATCAATTATTTTTACTTTTGTGTGTTTACTATTATAAATTCCCAAACAACCAAACCATTATCTTTTTGTTCTGATAGAATCAAATTAAAATAAGTATTTCCTACGCAATCCTTGAGATCGATACTTGGAAATAAAACTCCTTATTACTACATCGGTAAAAATAGTACACTTGCTATTTTTCCGATCAAGTTTTTGGCGCCGTTGTCGGGGATTGCCAAAATACCTATTTTAATTTTTATTCTATTGAAATTTTGTTGCTCGTCAACCAAAATTTTTATCTGTGATAATCTTGTTATTCAAGTCTAATATTTGTCTAACTAGTTTATGCGAGGTAAGGCCTCAGCGGATTTTTCTTTTGACGCAGATCCAGAAAGAACTCTTCGCGCTAGACTGAGACAAGCTAAGCGAGAAAAACTGGAATTAGCAGAGAAAGCAGGGGAGGAAGTTGTTTCAGTGCACTCAGAGAATTCAGATTCCGACGCGGAAACAATTCCTGAAATCATGGCTGCAAACCCACCACCACCACCACCAGAGAGACTTCTCGGTGACTATGGTGGAACCAACACTCCGGGTGGTCGTATCACAATTTTAAACCAACCGGTTAATGTGGAACAATTTCAGCTGCATCCCAGCACCATTAATCAACTCGAAAGGCGGTCCTTTTCTGGAAGAGTGAATGAAGATGCCAACAAGCATCTGCAAAGGTTTTTAACTATGAGCACAACGCTGAAAATGCCTGTACATAACGAAGAAGCAATGAGGCTTCGTATGTTCCCATTCACGTTAGAAGATGAAGCCGAAGAGTGGTTCTATTCCTTACCTGCTGGTAGTATCACTACATGGGAGCACATGGAAACAACATTCTTGCAGGAGTATTTTCCCGCATCCGTGTCATTGCGGAAAAGATATGAGATCCTAAACTTCAAATAGAAGGAGGGTGAGTCATTAGGAGATGCCTACAAACGATTCAAGAGAATCCTAGTGGCTTGTCCTACTCACAACATGGATGAAACTGAACAAATGCATATGTTTATCAATGGTCTTCAAATTCAAACGAGACAAATCCTTGATTCAGCAGCTGGTGGCTCAGCTAACTTTGCAACAGCCACCGGTATGAAGAAGATAATTGAAGCAATTGCCTCAAATGAGCATCTGGAGTTGTATGATAGGGTGTTAAGCAAATCTGCATTAATTGATTTGAAGCTTGAAACAAACAAGCAGGTAAAAAATTGAAGAAGCAGTTGCTGCAGAGGTGGAGAAAAGGTTGAAGGCACTAAACATAGGTGCTCAGAAGGTGGCTCAAGTACAACAGGCACCTAACGATGTGTGTGGCATTTGTAATGGACCATACAATACTGTTCATTGCTTTGCAACACCACAGCAGATAGAAGATATCAAGTTTTTAAATCAAAACAATCCCTACTCCAACACATACAATCCGGGGTGGAAGAATCATCCCAACTTTGCATTGGGGGATCAGAAAGGGAATGTGCAACAGCAAGTGCAAGGCCAATATCAAAACCAATATCAGCAACAGCAACAACAAGTCCCGAAGAAGGCAGATTGGGAGATTACAATTGAAAAGATGGCAACCCAAAATATGCAATTTGAAGAAGAGACTAGAAACAATCAGAAACACACCACCGCATCCCTAAAGAATCTCGAAGTTCAGCTGGGGCAGATAGCACAACAACTGGCAAGTTCTCGAACACCAGGTTCCCTACAAAGTGAAACAGTTCAAAATCCGAGAGGTCAGGAGAATGTTAATACTGTCATGACGACAGAGAAAAAGGCGGCTAAAAAGAAAAAAATTATATCACCGAGCGAACCGATTAGAGAAGAAACTACAAAAGGAATTAAACCAGTGATTAAGTTGCCCTACCCTCAGAGAATAACAAAGAAGGAACCTAGTGAATCAAACTTGGAGAAATTCATGACAATGTTTAAAAGGATTGAGGGTCATATGGCTTTGTTTGAAACACTTGAAAGGATGCCCATGTACAAGAAATTCGTGGAAGAGGTAATGGCTGAAAATAAACCAACCACTGAAGAACAGGTATCCGGTAAGGAACAATATAATGCAAAATCCCTGGAGCAGAACATTCCTAACAAACAAAAGGATCCAGGAACCGTCACAGTACCATGCACAATCAAAGAAAGAACCTTCAAAAGGTACTAATAGATTCTGGAGCTAGTGTGAATCTGATGCCATTATCGATCTATCACAGGCTGGGTATTAAAAATATCTGTGATATAAAGACCAATCTGAAGTTTGCGGATCACTCAAGAAAAGATGCATATGGTATAGCTGAAGATGTGCTGGTAACAATAGCGGACTTGACTTTCCCAGTCGATTTTGTAGTCCTAGACATACCTGAAGATAATGAGGCACCCATCATTCTGGGTAGACCTTTCATGAAGACGAGTCGATGCAAGCTCGACATGGATGAGTGCACGTTAACCTTGAAAGTTCACAACAAGGAAATAACATTGAATGCTATTGAAAACCAGGAGATGGAGGAAGATACAAAATCTCAGTATCAAGTAGGCTTAATCAGGACATTGAATACTATCAAAGTCTCACCACTGCCAGTAGCCACCATAAATGGAAAGATTCCTAACACTGAAAGGATAGTTAAAAAGGAATCGTGGCACAAAAGAGTCCACACTGATAAAAGAGACAACGTCCGAGTTGTAGACAAGAGGTGCAACAAGGTTTTGAACCTGAAATACCCCCCATGATAAGGGAAATGAACCGTCGAGCCATGCGACGTTAAACGAAGCGCTTCGTGGGAGGCAACCCACGCGTTTGATTTCTAATTTATTTCGTTTTTCTTTTTCTTTGTGTGTGCTAAAATTTTGTGTAGGGGAGGAGGAGAATTAAAAGGGCAAAGTCACCAACACCTCCAAATGGAAGGAAACCACACAAGTGCAGTAAACCAACAATAGTCGCTATGAGTCCCCTTTGTATCTGGATTTAAACATTAAGGCCAATGTTTAGTTCAGTTGTGGGGGGGGGGGGGGTTCCTTTCATGTTTTATTTCCATCGCTTTTGTTTTTGTTGTCGTCGTATTGTTTTTGTTTGTTTTCGTTGTTTACTTGTGTGTACAGAGTGATGAGAAATGGTTGGACGAATCCGGGATCAATGGTAGTGGATGAAAGACACCCCTCATACTTATTCTGATAAGGCACCCCGGAAGTTGATGCAACCATGAGAAAGTAAAGTCGGACACAATTTGGTGACACCGAACCAAGAGAGTATGGAAAAACCAAGTCAGAAAAGAACCACATAACACGAGGAGGCTTCAAAGCTTGCAAGCTAACCAACATGGTGAGATCACAAAAAGCCAAACACTAAATATCAGCATGAGAGTTCAGCCAGGTATGACTTTATCACTCTGATTTTGCGTATGTCTTGTTGACATGTCACAGCATGACAACACACACTGAGGCAAGTTGTTTGTTTAGCCAGGGCCTTTCTAACCATCCCTATTTGTATGTTTCCCTTCGTAAACCCCGTTGAGCCTTAGCCATTTTATTCATCGTAAACCCCATGTTAACTTTTAAGCATTATTCATCATGAACCCCCTGTTAACTTTTAATCATTCATTTCCTTTTGTTTCATAACTCGGTATGATTGTGTGAATTGCAAGATGTGCAATAAAACTAAGTTTGGGGTGGAAATCTTGAAAGAGAAGGCAAGTGCATAATAAGAGATCATACAAAAGAAAAAGAGTATGTATGTGCTGTAAAAAAAAAGAAAAAAAAAGAGAAAAGAAAAACAAAAGAGAAAAATGCACTTGCCGAGACCTAAGACTCGAACACATATAAAATGCTCGAAAAATTTGAGTAGAAAAAGAGTCAAAAGAGTGAAATTAACCCCTAGAGTATACGTGATACACGAGAAAAAGAGAAAGAAAAATCACACAACATGACTACCGAGTTCAAAACCCTTTGTTATCCAAATTTTTTGTTTATCCCACTGTACCCAAGCCCCGTTACAACCCAAAAAGACCTCGAAAAGTGTGTGGAATCTGCTGTGGTAGTGACATTAGAATGTATTCAAAGTTAAGAGTTTGGTATTGCATACTGTGCTGTGAGTGTACACACCTAACCCTGAGAGATATTGTGAGTGTGTGAAAAGCTTGCAGGTGAAAAGGTTTCTGATGTGGAAATGTGGTAAACTGCCTGAATCGGAGAGACCTGAAACTCGATTGGAAAGGAAGAACACAAATGGTGAAAGACTAGGTTGCATTGTGGAAAGTGAATTCGGGGGTGACCTTTGTTTGGACTCAATACATCACTTGAGGACAAGCAATGAGACAAGTTTGGGGTTGTGATCGGTCACCATTTCCATTGAATTCCCACCGTTAATCCGACGTATTTTCATCACTTTGGTAAGATTTATGTTTGTTTTTAGTTGCTTTGGAGTCATTTATCATGTTTTGTTGGTTTGGTATCGCATTGCATTCGATTATAAGTTTATGTCAAAAAGATCTCGTTTATGCTTCGTTTGGTAGTGTCATTGTTACAGGCCATTGCACAGGTTTAAAAGCAATAATGGTGAAGCTATGGATACTCAGAAAGGCAAAAATATGAAGAAACAGCAGGTCAACACGGGCACCCGTGTGCCATAACACTGCCCGTGTTGTTGATCAGGCAGAGCAAAATGGGAGAAGAAAAGCAGAGATCAACATGGGCACCCGTGTGGTGACACACGGCCGTGTTGTTTAAAACAGTGCATCAACACGGGCCCCCGTGTGGAGGAACACGGCCCGTGTTGTTGCCTCTGTAGCTTGTGTTTAAAATAATTAATTATGGAGAACAACACGGCCACCCGTGTGGTGACACACGGCCGTGTTGATTGGACGCAGCTTGGAAACCCTACTTTTTGCTGTGTGAACCGATTCTGCTCATTAAGGGTAGTTTGGACCTTTTGCTTGGAAGAGATTCATCTGAAGCTATAAGAAGGCTTGGAAGAGAAAGAAGAAGGCACCTTTTGACGGACGAAAGAAAACATTGCATCGGAGAAGATAGCGAATACGAAGGATTTGAAGACGGCGAGATTCAAGGGCATCAACCATTGAAGATCAAACTCTCCTAATTCTTTGTAATGTCTAATCTTTACATTATGAGTTCTTTAAGTACTATGAGAGGCTAAACCCCCTGATGCTAGGGGGGTGGTCCTGATGTTATCGCATGTTATGAATTTGAACAAATGATTTCTTGATTACTATGTTACGTATTTCAATTCAATTGTGTGATGTTATTATGCTTTTGTATCGGACAAATACAAATTGATCTATGACTTTCAATAACAGGATTGTGATTGTTAGGGTTTTCACACAATTGGGTTTATGAATGCATCATCTAGGACTAGTAACTTTCGTAAATCACCGTAAACCTTGATATTTTGTATGATTAAAACCAATGATTAATTGAATGGACATTTGAGTAAGAATTGGTAGTTTAATAGTTTCTTCCTCAAGGACTTAAGTAAGAACATTCTGAGGTTAGGTGATTGAATGTTTCATATGTATTAAGGAAATCTTGACTGAATTCATAACCGGTTAACTCAACCACTCACCCTAGCATCTTTTATCTTAATCAATTATTTTTACTTTTTGTGTGTTTACTATTATAAATTCCCAAACAACCAAACCATTATCTTTTTGTTCTGATAGAATCAAATTAAAATAAGTATTTCCTACGCAATCCTTGAGATCGATACTTGGAAATAAAACTCCTTATTACTACATCGGTAAAAATAGTACACTTGCTATTTTTCCGATCAAGTTTTTGGCGCCGTTGTCGGGGATTGCCAAAATACCTATTTTAATTTTTATTCTATTGAAATTTTGTTGCTCGTCAACCAAAAATTTTATCTGTGATAATCTTGTTATTCAAGTCTAATATTTGTCTAACTAGTTTATGCGAGGTAAGGCCTCAGCGGATTTTTCTTTTGACGCAGATCCAGAAAGAACTCTTCGCGCTAGACTGAGACAAGCTAAGCGAGAAAAACTGGAATTAGCAGAGAAAGCAGGGGAGGAAGTTGTTTCAGTGCACTCAGAGAATTCAGATTCCGACGCGGAAACAATTCCTGAAATCATGGCTGCAAACCCACCACCACCACCACCAGAGAGACTTCTCGGTGACTATGGTGGAACCAACACTCCGGGTGGTCGTATCACAATTTTAAACCAACCGGTTAATGTGGAACAATTTCAGCTGCATCCCAGCACCATTAATCAACTCGAAAGGCGGTCCTTTTCTGGAAGAGTGAATGAAGATGCCAACAAGCATCTGCAAAGGTTTTTAACTATGAGCACAACGCTGAAAATGCCTGTACATAACGAAGAAGCAATGAGGCTTCGTATGTTCCCATTCACGTTAGAAGATGAAGCCGAAGAGTGGTTCTATTCCTTACCTGCTGGTAGTATCACTACATGGGAGCACATGGAAACAACATTCTTGCAGGAGTATTTTCCCGCATCCGTGTCATTGCGGAAAAGATATGAGATCCTAAACTTCAAATAGAAGGAGGGTGAGTCATTAGGAGATGCCTACAAACGATTCAAGAGAATCCTAGTGGCTTGTCCTACTCACAACATGGATGAAACTGAACAAATGCATATGTTTATCAATGGTCTTCAAATTCAAACGAGACAAATCCTTGATTCAGCAGCTGGTGGCTCAGCTAACTTTGCAACAGCCACCGGTATGAAGAAGATAATTGAAGCAATTGCCTCAAATGAGCATCTGGAGTTGTATGATAGGGTGTTAAGCAAATCTGCATTAATTGATTTGAAGCTTGAAACAAACAAGCAGGTAAAAAATTGAAGAAGCAGTTGCTGCAGAGGTGGAGAAAAGGTTGAAGGCACTAAACATAGGTGCTCAGAAGGTGGCTCAAGTACAACAGGCACCTAACGATGTGTGTGGCATTTGTAATGGACCATACAATACTGTTCATTGCTTTGCAACACCACAGCAGATAGAAGATATCAAGTTTTTAAATCAAAACAATCCCTACTCCAACACATACAATCCGGGGTGGAAGAATCATCCCAACTTTGCATTGGGGGATCAGAAAGGGAATGTGCAACAGCAAGTGCAAGGCCAATATCAAAACCAATATCAGCAACAGCAACAACAAGTCCCGAAGAAGGCAGATTGGGAGATTACAATTGAAAAGATGGCAACCCAAAATATGCAATTTGAAGAAGAGACTAGAAACAATCAGAAACACACCACCGCATCCCTAAAGAATCTCGAAGTTCAGCTGGGGCAGATAGCACAACAACTGGCAAGTTCTCGAACACCAGGTTCCCTACAAAGTGAAACAGTTCAAAATCCGAGAGGTCAGGAGAATGTTAATACTGTCATGACGACAGAGAAAAAGGCGGCTAAAAAGAAAAAAATTATATCACCGAGCGAACCGATTAGAGAAGAAACTACAAAAGGAATTAAACCAGTGATTAAGTTGCCCTACCCTCAGAGAATAACAAAGAAGGAACCTAGTGAATCAAACTTGGAGAAATTCATGACAATGTTTAAAAGGATTGAGGGTCATATGGCTTTGTTTGAAACACTTGAAAGGATGCCCATGTACAAGAAATTCGTGGAAGAGGTAATGGCTGAAAATAAACCAACCACTGAAGAACAGGTATCCGGTAAGGAACAATATAATGCAAAATCCCTGGAGCAGAACATTCCTAACAAACAAAAGGATCCAGGAACCGTCACAGTACCATGCACAATCAAAGAAAGAACCTTCAAAAAGGTACTAATAGATTCTGGAGCTAGTGTGAATCTGATGCCATTATCGATCTATCACAGGCTGGGTATTAAAAATATCTGTGATATAAAGACCAATCTGAAGTTTGCGGATCACTCAAGAAAAGATGCATATGGTATAGCTGAAGATGTGCTGGTAACAATAGCGGACTTGACTTTCCCAGTCGATTTTGTAGTCCTAGACATACCTGAAGATAATGAGGCACCCATCATTCTGGGTAGACCTTTCATGAAGACGAGTCGATGCAAGCTCGACATGGATGAGTGCACGTTAACCTTGAAAGTTCACAACAAGGAAATAACATTGAATGCTATTGAAAACCAGGAGATGGAGGAAGATACAAAATCTCAGTATCAAGTAGGCTTAATCAGGACATTGAATACTATCAAAGTCTCACCACTGCCAGTAGCCACCATAAATGGAAAGATTCCTAACACTGAAAGGATAGTTAAAAAGGAATCGTGGCACAAAAGAGTCCACACTGATAAAAGAGACAACGTCCGAGTTGTAGACAAGAGGTGCAACAAGGTTTTGAACCTGAAATACCCCCCATGATAAGGGAAATGAACCGTCGAGCCATGCGACGTTAAACGAAGCGCTTCGTGGGAGGCAACCCACGCGTTTGATTTCTAATTTATTTCGTTTTTCTTTTTCTTTGTGTGTGCTAAAATTTTGTGTAGGGGAGGAGGAGAATTAAAAGGGCAAAGTCACCAACACCTCCAAATGGAAGGAAACCACACAAGTGCAGTAAACCAACAATAGTCGCTATGAGTCCCCTTTGTATCTGGATTTAAACATTAAGGCCAATGTTTAGTTCAGTTGTGGGGGGGGGGGGGGGTCCTTTCATGTTTTATTTCCATCGCTTTTGTTTTTGTTGTCGTCGTATTGTTTTTGTTTGTTTTCGTTGTTTACTTGTGTGTACAGAGTGATGAGAAATGGTTGGACGAATCCGGGATCAATGGTAGTGGATGAAAGACACCCCTCATACTTATTCTGATAAGGCACCCCAGAAGTTGATGCAACCATGAGAAAGTAAAGTCGGACACAATTTGGTGACACCGAACCAAGAGAGTATGGAAAAACCAAGTCAGAAAAGAACCACATAACACGAGGAGGCTTCAAAGCTTGCAAGCTAACCAACATGGTGAGATCACAAAAAGCCAAACACTAAATATCAGCATGAGAGTTCAGCCAGGTATGACTTTATCACTCTGATTTTGCGTATGTCTTGTTGACATGTCACAGCATGACAACACACACTGAGGCAAGTTGTTTGTTTAGCCAGGGCCTTTCTAACCATCCCTATTTGTATGTTTCCCTTCGTAAACCCCGTTGAGCCTTAGCCATTTTATTCATCGTAAACCCCATGTTAACTTTTAAGCATTATTCATCATGAACCCCCTGTTAACTTTTAATCATTCATTTCCTTTTGTTTCATAACTCGGTATGATTGTGTGAATTGCAAGATGTGCAATAAAACTAAGTTTGGGGTGGAAATCTTGAAAGAGAAGGCAAGTGCATAATAAGAGATCATACAAAAAGAAAAAGAGTATGTATGTGCTGTAAAAAAAAAGAAAAAAAAAGAGAAAAGAAAAACAAAAGAGAAAAATGCACTTGCCGAGACCTAAGACTCGAACACATATAAAATGCTCGAAAAATTGAGTAGAAAAAGAGTCAAAAGAGTGAAATTAACCCCCAGAGTATACGTGATACACGAGAAAAAGAGAAAGAAAAATCACACAACATGACTACCGAGTTCAAAACCCTTTGTTATCCAAATTTTTTGTTTATCCCACTGTACCCAAGCCCCGTTACAACCCAAAAAGACCTCGAAAAGTGTGTGGAATCTGCTGTGGTAGTGACATTAGAATGTATTCAAAGTTAAGAGTTTGGTATTGCATACTGTGCTGTGAGTGTACACACCTAACCCTGAGAGATATTGTGAGTGTGTGAAAAGCTTGCAGGTGAAAAGGTTTCTGATGTGGAAATGTGGTAAACTGCCTGAATCGGAGAGACCTGAAACTCGATTGGAAAGGAAGAACACAAATGGTGAAAGACTAGGTTGCATTGTGGAAAGTGAATTCGGGGGTGACCTTTGTTTGGACTCAATACATCACTTGAGGACAAGCAATGAGACAAGTTTGGGGTTGTGATCGGTCACCATTTCCATTGAATTCCCACCGTTAATCCGACGTATTTTCATCACTTTGGTAAGATTTATGTTTGTTTTTAGTTGCTTTGGAGTCATTTATCATGTTTTGTTGGTTTGGTATCGCATTGCATTCGATTATAAGTTTATGTCAAAAAGATCTCGTTTATGCTTCGTTTGGTAGTGTCATTGTTACAGGCCATTGCACAGGTTTAAAAGCAATAATGGTGAAGCTATGGATACTCAGAAAGGCAAAAATATGAAGAAACAGCAGGTCAACACGGGCACCCGTGTGCCATAACACTGCCCGTGTTGTTGATCAGGCAGAGCAAAATGGGAGAAGAAAAGCAGAGATCAACATGGGCACCCGTGTGGTGACACACGGCCGTGTTGTTTAAAACAGTGCATCAACACGGGCCCCCGTGTGGAGGAACACGGCCCGTGTTGTTGCCTCTGTAGCTTGTGTTTAAAATAATTAATTATGGAGAACAACACGGCCACCCGTGTGGTGACACACGGCCGTGTTGATTGGACGCAGCTTGGAAACCCTACTTTTTGCTGTGTGAACCGATTCTGCTCATTAAGGGTAGTTTGGACCTTTTGCTTGGAAGAGATTCATCTGAAGCTATAAGAAGGCTTGGAAGAGAAAGAAGAAGGCACCTTTTGACGGACGAAAGAAAACATTGCATCGGAGAAGATAGCGAATACGGAGGATTTGAAGACGGCGAGATTCAAGGGCATCAACCATTGAAGATCAAACTCTCCTAATTCTTTGTAATGTCTAATCTTTACATTATGAGTTCTTTAAGTACTATGAGAGGCTAAACCCCCTGATGCTAGGGGGGTGGTCCTGATGTTATCGCATGTTATGAATTTGAACAAATGATTTCTTGATTACTATGTTACGTATTTCAATTCAATTGTGTGATGTTATTATGCTTTTGTATCGGACAAATACAAATTGATCTATGACTTTCAATAACAGGATTGTGATTGTTAGGGTTTTCACACAATTGGGTTTATGAATGCATCATCTAGGACTAGTAACTTTCGTAAATCACCGTAAACCTTGATATTTTGTATGATTAAAACCAATGATTAATTGAATGGACATTTGAGTAAGAATTGGTAGTTTAATAGTTTCTTCCTTAAGGACTTAAGTAAGAACATTCTGAGGTTAGGTGATTGAATGTTTCATATGTATTAAGGAAATCTTGACTGAATTCATAACCGGTTAACTCAACCACTCACCCTAGCATCTTTTATCTTAATCAATTATTTTTACTTTTTGTGTGTTTACTATTATAAATTCCCAAACAACCAAACCATTATCTTTTTGTTCTGATAGAATCAAATTAAAATAAGTATTTCCTACGCAATCCTTGAGATCGATACTTGGAAATAAACTCCTTATTACTACATCGGTAAAAATAGTACACTTGCTATTTTTCCGATCAAGTTTTTGGCGTCATTGCCGGGGATTGCCAAAATACCTATTTTAATTTTTATTCTATTGAAATTTTGTTGCTCGACAACCAAAATTTTATCTGTGATAATCTTGTTATTCAAGTCTAATATTTGTCTAACTAGTTTATGCGAGGTAAGGCCTCAGCGGATTTTTCTTTTGACGCAGATCCAGAAAGAACTCTTCGCGCTAGACTGAGACAAGCTAAGCGAGAAAAACTGGAATTAGCAGAGAAAGCAGGGGAGGAAGTTGTTTCAGTGCACTCAGAGAATTCAGATTCCGACGCGGAAACAGTTCCTGAAATCATGGCTGCAAACCCACCACCACCACCACCAGAGAGACTTCTCGGTGACTATGGTGGAACCAACACTCCGGGTGGTCGTATCACAATTTTAAACCAACCGGTTAATGTGGAACAATTTCAGCTGCATCCCAGCACCATTAATCAACTCGAAAGGCGGTCATTTTCTAGAAGAGTGAATGAAGATGCCAACAAGCATCTGCAAAGGTTTTTAACTATGAGCACAACGCTGAAAATGCCTGGACATAACGAAGAAGCAATGAGGCTTCGTATGTTCCCATTCACGTTAGCAGATGAAGCCGAAGAGTGGTTCTATTCCTTACCTGCTGGTAGTATCACTACATGGGAGCACATGGAAACAACATTCTTGCAGGAGTATTTTCCCGCATCCGTGTCATTGCGGAAAAGATATGAGATCCTAAACTTCAAACAGAAGGAGGGTGAGTCATTAGGAGATGCCTACAAACGATTCAAGAGAATCCTAGTGGCTTGTCCTACTCACAACATGGATGAAACTGAACAAATGCAAATGTTTGTCAATGGTATTCGAATTCAAACGAGACAAATCCTTGATTCAGCAGCTGGTGGCTCAGCTAACTTTGCAACAGCCACCGGTATGAAGAAGATAATTGAAGCAATTGCCTCAAATGAGCATCTGGAGTTGTATGATAGGGTGTTAAGCAAATCTGCATTAATTGATTTGAAGCTTGAAACAAACAAGCAGGTAAAAAATTGAAGAAGCAGTTGCTGCAGAGGTGGAGAAAAGGTTGAAGGCACTAAACATAGGTGCTCAGAAGGTGGCTCAAGTACAACAGGCACCTAACGATGTGTGTGGCATTTGTAATGGACCATACAATACTGTTCATTGCTTTGCAACACCACAGCAGATAGAAGATATCAAGTTTTTAAATCAAAACAATCCCTACTCCAACACATACAATCCGGGGTGGAAGAATCATCCCAACTTTGCATTGGGGGATCAGAAAGGGAATGTGCAACAGCAAGTGCAAGGCCAATATCAAAACCAATATCAGCAACAGCAACAACAAGTCCCGAAGAAGGCAGATTGGGAGATTGCAATTGAAAAGATGGCAACCCAAAATATGCAATTTGAAGAAGAGACTAGAAACAATCAGAAACACACCACCGCATCCCTAAAGAATCTCGAAGTTCAGCTGGGGCAGATAGCACAGCAACTGGCAAGTTCTCGAACACCAGGTTCCCTACAAAGTGAAACAGTTCAAAATCCGAGAGGTCAGGAGAATGTTAATACTGTCATGACGACAGAGAAAAAGGCGGCTAAAAAGAAAAAAAATTATATCACCGAGCGAACCGATTAGAGAAGAAACTACCAAAGGAATTAAACCAGTGATTAAGTTGCCCTACCCTCAGAGAATAACAAAGAAGGAACCTAGTGAATCAAACTTGGAGAAATTCATGACAATGTTTAAAAGGATTGAGGGTCATATGGCTTTGTTTGAAACACTTGAAAGGATGCCCATGTACAAGAAATTCGTGGAAGAGGTAATGGCTGAAAAGAAACCAACCACTGAAGAACAGGTATCCGGTAAGGAACAATATAATGCAAAATCCCTGGAGCAGAACATTCCTAACAAACAAAAGGATCCAGGAACCGTCACAGTACCATGCACAATCAAAGAAAGAACCTTCAAAAAGGTACTAATAGATTCTGAAGCTAGTGTGAATCTGATGCCATTATCGATCTATCACAGGCTGGGTATTAAAAATATCTGTGATATAAAGACCAATCTGAAGTTTGCGGATCACTCAAGAAAAGATGCATATGGTATAGCTGAAGATGTGCTGGTAACAATAGCGGACTTGACTTTCCCAGTCGATTTTGTAGTCCTAGACATACCTGAAGATAATGAGGCACCCATCATTCTGGGTAGACCTTTCATGAAGATGAGTCGATGCAAGCTCGACATGGATGAGTGCACGTTAACCTTGAAAGTTCACAACAAGTAAATAACATTGAATGCTATTGAAAACCAGGAGATGGAGGAAGATACAAAATCTCAGTATCAAGTAGGCTTAATCAGGACATTGAATACTATCAAAGTCTCACCACTGCCAGTAGCCACCCTAAATGGAAAGATTCCTAACACTGAAAGGATAGTTAAAAAGGAATCGTGGCACAAAGGAGTCCACACTGATAAAAGAGACAACGTCCGAGTTGTAGACAAGAGGTGCAACAAGGTTTTGAACCTGAAATACCCCCCATGATAAGGGAAATGAACCGTCGAGCCATGCGACGTTAAACGAAGCGCTTCGTGGGAGGCAACCCACGCGTTTGATTTCTAATTTATTTCATTTTTCTTTTTCTTTGTGTGTGCTAAAATTTTGTGTAGGGGAGGAGGAGAATTAAAAGGGCAAAGTCACCAACACCTCCAAATGGAAGGAAACCACACAAGTGCAGTAAACCAACAATAGTCGCTATGAGTCCCCTTTGTATCTGGATTTAAACATTGAGGCCAATGTTTAGTTCAGTTGTGGGGGGGGGGGGGGTGGGGTTCCTTTCATGTTTTATTTCCATCGCTTTTGTTTTTGTTGTCGTCGTATTGTTTTTGTTTGTTTTCGTTGTTTACTTGTGTGTACAGAGTGATGAGAAATGGTTGGACGAATCCGGGATCAATGGTAGTGGATGAAAGACACCCCTCATACTTATTCTGATAAGGCACCCCGGAAGTTGATGCAACCATGAGAAAGTAAAGTCGGACACAATTTGGTGACACCGAACCAAGAGAGTATGGAAAAACCAAGTCAGAAAAGAACCACATAACACGAGGAGGCTTCAAAGCTTGCAAGCTAACCAACATGGTGAGATCACAAAAAGCCAAACACTAAATATCAGCATGAGAGTTCAGCCAGGTATGACTTTATCACTCTGATTTTGCGTATGTCTTGTTGACATGTCACAGCATGACAACACACACTGAGGCAAGTTGTTTGTTTAGCCAGGGCCTTTCTAACCATCCCTATTTGTATGTTTCCCTTCGTAAACCCCGTTGAGCCTTAGCCATTTTATTCATCGTAAACCCCATGTTAACTTTTAAGCATTATTCATCATGAACCCCCTGTTAACTTTTAATCATTCATTTCCTTTTGTTTCATAACTCGGTATGATTGTGTGAATTGCAAGATGTGCAATAAAACTAAGTTTGGGGTGGAAATCTTGAAAGAGAAGGCAAGTGCATAATAAGAGATCATACAAAAAGAAAAAGAGTATGTATGTGCTGTAAAAAAAAAGAAAAAAAAAGAGAAAAGAAAAACAAAAGAGAAAAATGCACTTGCCGAGACCTAAGACTCGAACACATATAAAATGCTCGAAAAATTTGAGTAGAAAAAGAGTCAAAAGAGTGAAATTAACCCCCAGAGTATACGTGATACACGAGAAAAAGAGAAAGAAAAATCACACAACATGACTACCGAGTTCAAAACCCTTTGTTATCCAAATTTTTTGTTTATCCCACTGTACCCAAGCCCCGTTACAACCCAAAAAGACCTCGAAAAGTGTGTGGAATCTGCTGTGGTAGTGACATTAGAATGTATTCAAAGTTAAGAGTTTGGTATTGCATACTGTGCTGTGAGTGTACACACCTAACCCTGAGAGATATTGTGAGTGTGTGAAAAGCTTGCAGGTGAAAGGTTTCTGATGTGGAAATGTGGTAAACTGCCTGAATCGGAGAGACCTGAAACTCGATTGGAAAGGAAGAACACAAATGGTGAAAGACTAGGTTGCATTGTGGAAAGTGAATTCGGGGGTGACCTTTGTTTGGACTCAATACATCACTTGAGGACAAGCAATGAGACAAGTTTGGGGTTGTGATCGGTCACCATTTCCATTGAATTCCCACCGTTAATCCGACGTATTTTCATCACTTTGGTAAGATTTATGTTTGTTTTTAGTTGCTTTGGAGTCATTTATCATGTTTTGTTGGTTTGGTATCGCATTGCATTCGATTACAAGTTTATGTCAAAAAGATCTCGTTTATGCTTCGTTTGGTAGTGTCATTGTTACAGGCCATTGCACAGGTTTAAAAGCAATAATGGTGAAGCTATGGATACTCAGAAAGGCAAAAATATGAAGAAACAGCAGGTCAACACGGGCACCCGTGTGCCATAACACTGCCCGTGTTGTTGATCAGGCAGAGCAAAATGGGAGAAGAAAAGCAGAGATCAACATGGGCACCCGTGTGGTGACACACGGCCGTGTTGTTTAAAACAGTGCATCAACACGGGCCCCCGTGTGGAGGAACACGGCCCGTGTTGTTGCCTCTGTAGCTTGTGTTTAAAATAATTAATTATGGAGAACAACACGGCCACCCGTGTGGTGACACACGGCCGTGTTGATTGGACGCAGCTTGGAAACCCTACTTTTTGCTGTGTGAACCGATTCTGCTCATTAAGGGTAGTTTGGACCTTTTGCTTGGAAGAGATTCATCTGAAGCTATAAGAAGGCTTGGAAGAGAAAGAAGAAGGCACCTTTTGACGGACGAAAGAAAACATTGCATCGGAGAAGATAGCGAATACGGAGGATTTGAAGACGGCGAGATTCAAGGGCATCAACCATTGAAGATCAAACTCTCCTAATTCTTTGTAATGTCTAATCTTTACATTATGAGTTCTTTAAGTACTATGAGAGGCTAAACCCCCTGATGCTAGGGGGTGGTCCTGATGTTATCGCATGTTATGAATTTGAACAAATGATTTCTTGATTACTATGTTACGTATTTCAATTCAATTGTGTGATGTTATTATGCTTTTGTATCGGACAAATACAAATTGATCTATGACTTTCAATAACAGGATTGTGATTGTTAGGGTTTTCACACAATTGGGTTTATGAATGCATCATCTAGGACTAGTAACTTTCGTAAATCACCGTAAACCTTGATATTTTGTATGATTAAAACCAATGATTAATTGAATGGACATTTGAGTAAGAATTGGTAGTTTAATAGTTTCTTCCTTAAGGACTTAAGTAAGAACATTCTGAGGTTAGGTGATTGAATGTTTCATATGTATTAAGGAAATCTTGACTGAATTCATAACCGGTTAACTCAACCACTCACCCTAGCATCTTTTATCTTAATCAATTATTTTTACTTTTTGTGTGTTTACTATTATAAATTCCCAAACAACCAAACCATTATCTTTTTGTTCTGATAGAATCAAATTAAAATAAGTATTTCCTACGCAATCCTTGAGATCGATACTTGGAAATAAACTCCTTATTACTACATCGGTAAAAATAGTACACTTGCTATTTTTCCGATCAAGTTTTTGGCGTCATTGCCGGGGATTGCCAAAATACCTATTTTAATTTTTATTCTATTGAAATTTTGTTGCTCGACAACCAAAAATTTTATCTGTGATAATCTTGTTATTCAAGTCTAATATTTGTCTAACTAGTTTATGCGAGGTAAGGCCTCAGCGGATTTTTCTTTTGACGCAGATCCAGAAAGAACTCTTCGCGCTAGACTGAGACAAGCTAAGCGAGAAAAACTGGAATTAGCAGAGAAAGCAGGGGAGGAAGTTGTTTCAGTGCACTCAGAGAATTCAGATTCCGACGCGGAAACAGTTCCTGAAATCATGGCTGCAAACCCACCACCACCACCACCAGAGAGACTTCTCGGTGACTATGGTGGAACCAACACTCCGGGTGGTCGTATCACAATTTTAAACCAACCGGTTAATGTGGAACAATTTCAGCTGCATCCCAGCATCATTAATCAACTCGAAAGGCGGTCATTTTCTAGAAGAGTGAATGAAGATGCCAACAAGCATCTGCAAAGGTTTTTAACTATGAGCACAACGCTGAAAATGCCTGGACATAACGAAGAAGCAATGAGGCTTCGTATGTTCCCATTCACGTTAGCAGATGAAGCCGAAGAGTGGTTCTATTCCTTACCTGCTGGTAGTATCACTACATGGGAGCACATGGAAACAACATTCTTGCAGGAGTATTTTCCCGCATCCGTGTCATTGCGGAAAAGATATGAGATCCTAAACTTCAAACAGAAGGAGGGTGAGTCATTAGGAGATGCCTACAAACGATTCAAGAGAATCCTAGTGGCTTGTCCTACTCACAACATGGATGAAACTGAACAAATGCAAATGTTTGTCAATGGTATTCGAATTCAAACGAGACAAATCCTTGATTCAGCAGCTGGTGGCTCAGCTAACTTTGCAACAGCCACCGGTATGAAGAAGATAATTGAAGCAATTGCCTCAAATGAGCATCTGGAGTTGTATGATAGGGTGTTAAGCAAATCTGCATTAATTGATTTGAAGCTTGAAACAAACAAGCAGGTAAAAAATTGAAGAAGCAGTTGCTGCAGAGGTGGAGAAAAGGTTGAAGGCACTAAACATAGGTGCTCAGAAGGTGGCTCAAGTACAACAGGCACCTAACGATGTGTGTGGCATTTGTAATGGACCATACAATACTGTTCATTGCTTTGCAACACCACAGCAGATAGAAGATATCAAGTTTTTAAATCAAAACAATCCCTACTCCAACACATACAATCCGGGGTGGAAGAATCATCCCAACTTTGCATTGGGGGATCAGAAAGGGAATGTGCAACAGCAAGTGCAAGGCCAATATCAAAACCAATATCAGCAACAGCAACAACAAGTCCCGAAGAAGGCAGATTGGGAGATTGCAATTGAAAAGATGGCAACCCAAAATATGCAATTTGAAGAAGAGACTAGAAACAATCAGAAACACACCACCGCATCCCTAAAGAATCTCGAAGTTCAGCTGGGGCAGATAGCACAGCAACTGGCAAGTTCTCGAACACCAGGTTCCCTACAAAGTGAAACAGTTCAAAATCCGAGAGGTCAGGAGAATGTTAATACTGTCATGACGACAGAGAAAAAGGCGGCTAAAAAGAAAAAAAATTATATCACCGAGCGAACCGATTAGAGAAGAAACTACCAAAGGAATTAAACCAGTGATTAAGTTGCCCTACCCTCAGAGAATAACAAAGAAGGAACCTAGTGAATCAAACTTGGAGAAATTCATGACAATGTTTAAAAGGATTGAGGGTCATATGGCTTTGTTTGAAACACTTGAAAGGATGCCCATGTACAAGAAATTCGTGGAAGAGGTAATGGCTGAAAAGAAACCAACCACTGAAGAACAGGTATCCGGTAAGGAACAATATAATGCAAAATCCCTGGAGCAGAACATTCCTAACAAACAAAAGGATCCAGGAACCGTCACAGTACCATGCACAATCAAAGAAAGAACCTTCAAAAAGGTACTAATAGATTCTGAAGCTAGTGTGAATCTGATGCCATTATCGATCTATCACAGGCTGGGTATTAAAAATATCTGTGATATAAAGACCAATCTGAAGTTTGCGGATCACTCAAGAAAAGATGCATATGGTATAGCTGAAGATGTGCTGGTAACAATAGCGGACTTGACTTTCCCAGTCGATTTTGTAGTCCTAGACATACCTGAAGATAATGAGGCACCCATCATTCTGGGTAGACCTTTCATGAAGACGAGTCGATGCAAGCTCGACATGGATGAGTGCACGTTAACCTTGAAAGTTCACAACAAGTAAATAACATTGAATGCTATTGAAAACCAGGAGATGGAGGAAGATACAAAATCTCAGTATCAAGTAGGCTTAATCAGGACATTGAATACTATCAAAGTCTCACCACTGCCAGTAGCCACCCTAAATGGAAAGATTCCTAACACTGAAAGGATAGTTAAAAAGGAATCGTGGCACAAAGGAGTCCACACTGATAAAAGAGACAACGTCCGAGTTGTAGACAAGAGGTGCAACAAGGTTTTGAACCTGAAATACCCCCCATGATAAGGGAAATGAACCGTCGAGCCATGCGACGTTAAACGAAGCGCTTCGTGGGAGGCAACCCACGCGTTTGATTTCTAATTTATTTCATTTTTCTTTTTCTTTGTGTGTGCTAAAATTTTGTGTAGGGGAGGAGGAGAATTAAAAGGGCAAAGTCACCAACACCTCCAAATGGAAGGAAACCACACAAGTGCAGTAAACCAACAATAGTCGCTATGAGTCCCCTTTGTATCTGGATTTAAACATTGAGGCCAATGTTTAGTTCAGTTGTGGGGGGGGGGGGGGGGTGGGGTTCCTTTCATGTTTTATTTCCATCGCTTTTGTTTTTGTTGTCGTCGTATTGTTTTTGTTTGTTTTCGTTGTTTACTTGTGTGTACAGAGTGATGAGAAATGGTTGGACGAATCCGGGATCAATGGTAGTGGATGAAAGACACCCCTCATACTTATTCTGATAAGGCACCCCGGAAGTTGATGCAACCATGAGAAAGTAAAGTCGGACACAATTTGGTGACACCGAACCAAGAGAGTATGGAAAAACCAAGTCAGAAAAGAACCACATAACACGAGGAGGCTTCAAAGCTTGCAAGCTAACCAACATGGTGAGATCACAAAAAGCCAAACACTAAATATCAGCATGAGAGTTCAGCCAGGTATGACTTTATCACTCTGATTTTGCGTATGTCTTGTTGACATGTCACAGCATGACAACACACACTGAGGCAAGTTGTTTGTTTAGCCAGGGCCTTTCTAACCATCCCTATTTGTATGTTTCCCTTCGTAAACCCCGTTGAGCCTTAGCCATTTTATTCATCGTAAACCCCATGTTAACTTTTAAGCATTATTCATCATGAACCCCCTGTTAACTTTTAATCATTCATTTCCTTTTGTTTCATAACTCGGTATGATTGTGTGAATTGCAAGATGTGCAATAAAACTAAGTTTGGGGTGGAAATCTTGAAAGAGAAGGCAAGTGCATAATAAGAGATCATACAAAAAGAAAAAGAGTATGTATGTGCTGTAAAAAAAAAAGAAAAAAAAGAGAAAAGAAAAACAAAAGAGAAAAATGCACTTGCCGAGACTTAAGACTCGAACACATATAAAATGCTCGAAAAATTTGAGTAGAAAAAGAGTCAAAAGAGTGAAATTAACCCCCAGAGTATACGTGATACACGAGAAAAAGAGAAAGAAAAATCACACAACATGACTACCGAGTTCAAAACCCTTTGTTATCCAAATTTTTTGTTTATCCCACTGTACCCAAGCCCCGTTACAACCCAAAAAGACCTCGAAAAGTGTGTGGAATCTGCTGTGGTAGTGACATTAGAATGTATTCAAAGTTAAGAGTTTGGTATTGCATACTGTGCTGTGAGTGTACACACCTAACCCTGAGAGATATTGTGAGTGTGTGAAAAGCTTGCAGGTGAAAAGGTTTCTGATGTGGAAATGTGGTAAACTGCCTGAATCGGAGAGACCTGAAACTCGATTGGAAAGGAAGAACACAAATGGTGAAAGACTAGGTTGCATTGTGGAAAGTGAATTCGGGGGTGACCTTTGTTTGGACTCAATACATCACTTGAGGACAAGCAATGAGACAAGTTTGGGGTTGTGATCGGTCACCATTTCCATTGAATTCCCACCGTTAATCCGACGTATTTTCATCACTTTGGTAAGATTTATGTTTGTTTTTAGTTGCTTTGGAGTCATTTATCATGTTTTGTTGGTTTGGTATCGCATTGCATTCGATTACAAGTTTATGTCAAAAAGATCTCATTTATGCTTCGTTTGGTAGTGTCATTGTTACAGGCCATTGCACAGGTTTAAAAGCAATAATGGTGAAGCTATGGATACTCAGAAAGGCAAAAATATGAAGAAACAGCAGGTCAACACGGGCACCCGTGTGCCATAACACTGCCCGTGTTGTTGATCAGGCAGAGCAAAATGGGAGAAGAAAAGCAGAGATCAACATGGGCACCCGTGTGGTGACACACGGCCGTGTTGTTTAAAACAGTGCATCAACACGGGCCCCCGTGTGGAGGAACACGGCCCGTGTTGTTGCCTCTGTAGCTTGTGTTTAAAATAATTAATTATGGAGAACAACACGGCCACCCGTGTGGTGACACACGGCCGTGTTGATTGGACGCAGCTTGGAAACCCTACTTTTTGCTGTGTGAACCGATTCTGCTCATTAAGGGTAGTTTGGACCTTTTGCTTGGAAGAGATTCATCTGAAGCTATAAGAAGGCTTGGAAGAGAAAGAAGAAGGCACCTTTTGACGGACGAAAGAAAACATTGCATCGGAGAAGATAGCGAATACAGAGGATTTGAAGACGGCGAGATTCAAGGGCATCAACCATTGAAGATCAAACTCTCCTAATTCTTTGTAATGTCTAATCTTTACATTATGAGTTCTTTAAGTACTATGAGAGGCTAAACCCCCTGATGCTAGGGGGTGGTCCTGATGTTATCGCATGTTATGAATTTGAACAAATGATTTCTTGATTACTATGTTACGTATTTCAATTCAATTGTGTGATGTTATTATGCTTTTGTTTCGGACAAATAAAAATTGATCTATGACTTTCAATAACAGGATTGTGATTGTTAGGGTTTTCACACAATTGGGTTTATGAATGCATCATCTAGGACTAGTAACTTTCGTGAATCACCGTAAACCTTGATATTTTGTATGATTAAAACCAATGATTAATTGAATGGACATTTGAGTAAGAATTGGTAGTTTAATAGTTTCTTCCTTAAGGACTTAAGTAAGAACATTCTGAGGTTAGGTGATTGAATGTTTCATATGTATTAAGGAAATCTTGACTGAATTCATAACCGGTTAACTCAACCACTCACCCTAGCATCTTTTATCTTAATCAATTATTTTTACTTTTTGTGTGTTTACTATTATAAATTCCCAAACAACCAAACCATTATCTTTTTGTTCTGATAGAATCAAATTAAAATAAGTATTTCCTACGCAATCCTTGAGATCGATACTTGGAAATAAAACTCCTTATTACTACATCGGTAAAAATAGTACACTTGCTATTTTTCCGATCAGGCAGTCATGCCTACAACTACCCTTATAAATAGGCGCCTCTTGACTGTCTTGGGGATGGAAACGCCTGAAGAATTAGGTCGAAACATCCACCTAATATCGACAGACTCAGGGTATTTAGATGTGTAGCCTATGCTCACATTAGGCAAGATAAGGTTAAACCTAGAGCTCTGAGATATTTGTTTCTTGGATACCCTAAAAGAGTCAAAGCTTATAGGTTGTGGAACCTAGAGCCAGGTCACAAGAGGTGTATAACAAGCCAAGATGTAGTTTTCAATGAAGTAGATCTGACGTTCAAGAAAACTGATAATGTTGTTCGAAATGCATAGATATATGAAGAAGAGCTGGAATAGGAAGAGATTCCTGTTGAGTGGGAGCATAGTAATGCTAAATTGCATAACCCATATGGAGTCAAAGAACAAGCACAAGTTGCTGATGAAGATGAGTAAACTGATAATGACTACCTACTGGAAAGAGACTGGTCGAGAAGAGTCATTAAGCCACCTCAGAGACTTGGTTATGCAGTTCTCATAACATTCTCCTTAATCTCTGCAAGTGATGTCTTTGATGAAGAACCGAAAGATTACAAGGAAGTTGTGAGGAGCCGAAATAAGACTGAATGGATAAAAACCATGGATGATGAGATGAAGTCTCTTCATGATAATCACACTTGGGAGATGATAGAGAAACCTGCAGGGGCCCGATTAGTCAGTTGTAAGTGGGTCTTCATGGTTAAGGAAGGAATCAAATGAGTGATGTCGAAACGATTTTAGGAAAGGTTGGTATCTAGGTAGTTCACTAAGAAAGAAGGTGTCGACTTTAATGATATGTTATCACATGTTGTAAAGCATAGATCCATTCAAATGTTGCTTGCTATGTGGCGAAGTTCGACCTAGAACTCGAACAGGTGGATGTGAAGACAACCTTCTTGTATGGTAATTTAGATGAAACAATATTGATGAGGCAACCTGAAGGGTATGCAAAAAAGGCCAAGGAGGATTATGTGTGCATGCTGAATAGGTCATGGCCTGAAACAATCTCATCAACAATGGAATAGAAGATTCGATAAGTTCATGACACACATACGTTTCACTAGGAGCCAGTTCAACCATTGTGTTTACTTTAGATTTCGACCTAGATGTTCACTTGTTATTTTGTTGTTGTATTTTGATGGCATCCTCATAACAAGCAACAATGTCTAGGATGTAGTTAAAGGTGAAGGAAAAAATCGATAAGGAGTTCGACATTAAGGATCTGAGAGTTGCCTCCGAGATTTTTGGGATTGACATCCGGAGAGATAGAAATCAGTCGAGACTATACTTATCTTACGAGACACACTTGAAGAAGATTCTCGACAGGTTTGGTATGTCAAATTCAAAGCATGTTGTAACATTGACTAATCCTCAGTTCAAGCTGAGTACGACTCAAAGTCCTAGCACTGAAGTCGGAATAGCCTATAAGAATATCATCCCATATGCTAGTATAGTAGGTTCTTTGATGTATGCTATGGTATGTACGAAGCCAGATATATCATACAAAGTGAGCCTTGTAAGCATGTGTATTTCAAATCATGGGAAGGCACACTTCCAAGCATTTAAATGGATTATAAGGTACATAAATGAGTCTCTGAGAAGAATCTTGATTTATGACGGAGCCTGTAATAATGATAACAAAGTCAAAATCGAAGGATTTTTCGAATCTGATTATGCGGGTTGTATGGATTCTAGAAAATCCATTTCTAGATATGTGCTCACTATGTTTGCCAACACTTCAGAAGGTTGTTGCCTTATCAACCACTGAAGCAGAGTGTATTTCCTTCAGTGAAGCTGTAAAAGAAGCATTGTGGCTTGAAGGTTTTGTTATGCAGATGAAACTTCAAGGTCAAGTTATAACTACTAAATGTGATAGTCAAAGTGAAATTCACATGTCGAATAATTCAACCTATCATGAGAGAACCAAGCACATCGATGTGAGGCTGCATTTCATTAGAGAGATAATCGAGCATGGATAAGTCCAACTACTGAAGGTTTCAACGGATGATAATGCTACTGATATAATCACCATGTCATTGAGAAGTAGCAAACTATTCCACTTTATGCAGTTGATAAAGTTGTATGATGAAACCAAGTTTGTTCTCTTAATATTGTAGAGTTCGTCCAAGGTGGAGATTTGTGGTATTTTGGATCAAACTCTAGTCTCGACAAGGATAATTTCATGTTTCGACAGGAGTTGTGTGTGCTGTAGTTGAAGCTTCTTCTAGCATGCTATCGAAATATGTTAGCTTGTTGTTTAAGTTAAGATGTCGAATTTGGCCAGTATGTTGGACCAATTGTTTAGTATGTTAGTTGAAAGCTAGGGTTTAGTTTTCTTATAAATAACATATTAGTTCTCACTTCTTCATCAATCCCTGATAATCCTAATCAGAGGGAGAAAGTGGTTTGTTTGAGATTCAATTGTAAATATTGTTCCCTAACATGTAATTGAATCAAGAATCCAATTTTAAACCACTTTGAATTGTCTTTCTCTTCTTTTTCGTCTTTTCCTTTACTTTGTGGTTTTCTTTTTAATCAAGAAACCAATCATACTCTATTTTCTTGAACATCGTTTCACAACAAAATTTGATAATAAAATTGACCTACAATCAAATTACTAACTGAATTAAATTAATAGAACAATGTGAAATTTTTAAATGATTAATTTAATTAAATAATCAATTTTAAACAATAATCCAAGTCTTAATACAACTTTATTTATTTTTTATGCATGAAATTTATAGACAATATTTTTAACTTTTATTTTGCACAAGTTATACCTCATAAATATAGTTATAACTCAAGATATTGTCATAAAATATATTTCATCTGTTTTAAAATGAGTGTCTTTTAAGGTTTTTGTACATGAAATAAAGAATGTAATAATATTGTCATAAGACATTGCACTTTTACTAAATTAACGTTATTAATGTGTTGGAAGTAGTGTATGAAGTAATAATTAAATGACATGATCAAAAAAATAGCAATCATTTATATATTGAAAAGTGAGAATGACATTCATTTTAAAATAATTTTTTTTCCTAAAACGACAATCACTTTAGAACAGAGGAAGTATTTAATTTGAATAATAAAGTCAATATCACGACTTAAACTTATAACATCCATTTCTTACAAGAATATGAATAGTAAATTTTTTATTATCTTGAGAATGATATGAAAAACATATTATTTATACAAGCATAACTCAATATTGTATTTTTTTAATCAATGCCATAAATATATAAAATAAAAGTAGTAGAAAATTAGTCGACATAAGTGTTGACTTGGTTGAAAATATACATGTTGAAAAAGTCATAGCTATATCACTTAGTTTTGTGAAGGAAGGGGGAGTCCAAGGCTATATATAGGATTCAAGTTCTTTGAAAGTCACATGCCACTTAGTTTTGTGAAGGAAGATGAAGTCCAAAAATATATATAAGATTCAAGTTCTTCGAAGTCACACATCACTTAGTTTTGTGAAGGCAGAAAGAGTTCAAGGCTATATATATATGACTCAATTTCTTCATAATAAGATGCAATAATCAAAAGTGTTTTAAACTTGTATTAGACTTTTTATATTTTCTCTTATACTCTTGAGTTAGAGTATTGTGATGGATAGTTAAATAGGAGAGTGCGAGTGTATTAGGGCTTCAGTATGGTTGAGGATAGTCTATGTGTTGTAATACTTTTTACATAGTGTTATTCTCTAGTTATCATTTGACAACGATCGTGATTTTTTCTCCGGTTTTGGAGTTTCCACGTTAATCTCTTGTGTTGTGTTCCTCTTTTTTCTCTATGATTTGTTTTTTTCCAATAAGACCTAACCTAATGAAACCAAAATACATTCAAAATAAAAGTAAAATTAAAAAAACAAATCTAAATTTAGTGATAGACATAAACATCACATCACACGCATAATCTAGCAAAATCGCGTACGAGAACGTAACCGAATTAAAAAAATATGTGATGTGCGAGCTGACAAACATTATACCAAATTGTAAAAATGGTCAATGAAATTGACTGGTAACTCGATAACAACATCATTAGCCAACAAATTACTGAAGAGCTGCAGCAAGTAATTCAGTCATTTATGACAAATCAAACCGAGAGACAAATCTTAGGATGAAGAAGAACCCACCACACAAAACAACACCAAACGAAGTTATACGATCAGTTTCAAAAACAAAACAACAGTCCTTTAACGGAGAACCAAAAAACAATTATGAATTGAGAAACACAAACAACACATATTTGAATAAGGCACAAATCCACAACTTGGAAAAATAACCAAAATGCATATCGAACCTTATCCAACACTATATGAGAGAAGAACAACGAAACCAACAACCACTTTTCGGAGGAGCCGATCTGAGAGAAGAACAATCACCCAAAGAATGGAGAATGTGAAGATTAGAGAATGAATCTGATCGCCAACATAGAATTAGAACCACTAACCAACAACCCACTCTAAAATAAAAAGCAAACAATATCAACCATTTTAAGCCTAACAGTCCAAAGGCAATCAAGATTAGAGACTCATATAATCATCAACGTGCTACCACAATATAATCTTAAATGCGTCGGTCAATGAAGAGAAAATCCCCATGAAAAAAGAACACATTATCGACGACGAAGGTGAAAACAACAATCCCATATGGGTTAGAAGGTGGTGCCGTTTGAGAACGTCACACCACCTCACCGTGTCTCTACATAGTTACAGTAGTGTTTGGATATGGAAAGGATGGAGGAAAAAGAAGAAGAAGGGGGAAAGGCATTGAAAAAGGAGAGAGACTATAACTATGAAAATATAGTATTTTATTTGATAATTATTTAAGATGATGCAGTACTCAATTATGCATAAGATTTATCTAATTAAAACTTAGTTTCAATAAATAATAGAGTTCTATCTCATTCGCTTATCTAACTAAGTGAAAAAAAAACTAAAATATGTTATCAATAAATATGAGAATTATGTCTTGATATCTTCTTAATACTTTAAACATGAATGTTAAGTTTTAAATGGACACACATATAAGTTTGACTTATTTGGAAGCAAGTTCAACGAGCTAATTATTAAATAGAATTTAAAACTATTTTGAGTTGATTTAGCTCATTTTCAGCCCTATAAATTTCTAAAATGATTGATTTTTAAATGTGAGTTAAAAGTTCTACATTAGAGGGAATAATAGACGTGGAGTGACATATAACTGAAAAGACATCTACACTTGATGTCATACAATTTTGGTAAAGAAATGATATCAAATTCTCTTTAATGATTTCTCTTAACCCAATTTGATGTTATGTTTGACTTTCGTCATGATCCAACATTAGACGATTTTCCTAAGAGACACAAACTCTTTGCAATGGTCAGGCGAGGTGTCTCATTCATGGAGCAAACAATGGAAATGCAAACATATGTGAACGACATTTTTTTCTCCTAAGGAGAACATATCTGAATGTACGGATGAAGTTACACTTGATAAATAGACTATTAGTGTATCAAGTCTAACTTAGAAGTTGTGCGTTTAAATAAAAAAAAAGTAGATGTTATTTTTTATTGGTTAAGTAGTTTAATAGCAACAAGTAGGACGCCGCAGTTTCGAACCCGTGCCTCTACACTCAATGTTCCTATACAACTACCAACCAAGCTATCTTAACGGGACAAATAGATGTTATTTAGAATCATATAAGTTAGAAAGACAAATATGGAAAGTTTGAGTAAGATGTCTTATAATGGATGAAAAAAGTTGATCTTTAGCAACATATTAGTGATAAGATCCACATGTATAATACTTCAAGATTTTAAGTGAAACATGTGGTGTTCAATTATTTTTGTGATTGTTTTTTCGACTAAATGCAATTTAGACTCCTCAAGACCGAACATAGCGACTAACTAATATACAAATTTATATATTAGGGATAAAATAGACTAAACTGAGTTAAATTTTACAAGACTTAAGTCTAGTTTGATAGAAGAAACAAAAATCAAGACATGTGTCTTACATAGGGATGGTAATTGCACACATACCTAGTGGATACCCGCAAAAAATACCAATAATGAGTAGGGTAAAAATTTGAAAAAAAAAGGTACAAGTACGTGCACATATAATTATCAGCTAAAATAAGCGGACATGAGTGCGGACCCTGCCCCATACTCACAAAGTATATATTTATATATTTTAATTTATATCATATAAAAATGTATGTCTATCATTTTTAAACAATACATCACAATTAAACTATTACACATTTTAATATAAATAGTTATTTATTACAGAATTCAACAACAAAGTCTTACATTTCAAGGGAGGGGTTTAAAAGAATACCAAAAAAAAATATTACAGGGGATAACTTTGATGCTTAGGGGGCAAAAGATATAGAATTTTAACATTTCAAGGGAGGGATTTTTTTTTACAGGGGGTAAACCAAATTTTGCTAACCTTGCAGAGAGTGTTGTATATTTAACCCTATTTTTTAAATGATCTATTTATTTTTATTTGAGATACGGGTAACGAGTTCAAACATGAGTACTAAAACACCTATTGAATACATGTACGACTATAAAATCCACAGTTGGATACATCATAGAGAAACACCAATCTCTGTGTTCTGAGAAGGAACTAGTTCTGGCGTTCTCTTCTTGCGAGGCTGAGTATATTGCAGCGTCTATGTCAACGTGTGTGTGCCAAGTTGTATGGTTTGTTGAAAATTCACCAAAATCTATGGATAACTTCACTGCATAATTGATAATTGAAAGAAGAATAGAAAAGATGAAAATTTAGAAGAAAGAGAATTAGGATTTTGATGAGAGAAAGAAGAAGAAAAACTTGTTTCTGCAGAGTTTCTCTATGCTCTCAAACTGAGATTTTTTTATTCAACTATGCAACTACACTTCTGTGTTGTGTTACAATTAAAAATAGAGATTACTCCCTATTTATATGTTGAGTTTTCTTTATCCCTAAGTAACACTCCAACTAACTAAATTCAACTAAAATTATAAAATAAGCCTAACTCAAAATCTCTGTCGAGCAACATGCTTTAACATTTTGACCAAAACCCTTCAACCTTTACTTCCCTCTATCGAGCAATGTGTTTCGACACAAGGAATTGTAATTCATCACACCACCTAATTCATTGTGTCTAAACTATATATATTCACCATAGACCTTAATTTCTTGAACACTTCGACCTCTTAATTGAAAAATACCTTAATTACTTCACTTTTCTTCTTGATCAGGTAAGTCCATAATTTTTTTGCTGAAATAATCTATGAAAGTGATAAAATATATGTTACCTCCAATCGAATCCACCTATATAGGACCACACACATCAGGATATATGACTTCAAGAATTGCCTTCGACTTGCTTTCTGCATCCTTGCTGAAGTTGTTCTTGTGATGTTTTGCCTGCACATATTCCTCACATACTTCATTTGGAATGTCGATTTCTAGTAACCCTGAAACCATATTTCTTATTTTCATATCTCTGATGTCTTTAAAATTGATATGACCAAATCTATAGTGTCATATCCATTCATCCCTGCTAGTTACAGTTACAAGACACTTGTGCTCCATCATGTTAAGTTCAACCTTGAAGGTTCTATTCTGAGACATGAGAGCCTTTAAGATTAACCTTCCACCTGAGTCGAGAAATCTCATCATCTTTTCTTTAATTGACACTTTTTAGTTCTTTTTGACCAACGACCATATTCTAAGCAAATAACTTTTCAGTCCTGGTATGTACAATACATTAGAAACTACTGACGTTTTGCCATTTTTCCTCATATGCAGAACATCCCCAGTACCTTCAGCTGCTAGAGTATTGTCATTTGAAATTTTTACCATGTTCTTCATTAAGGATTTTATGTTGACAAGTCAATCTTTCCTAATAGTCATGTGTAATGAGCATCATGAGTCCAAGTACCACTGGTCATGGAATCTTTCTTCATCTATTATTGTGACCATCAACAACATCTCTTTTTCTCCATGCTTTGCAAACTTTGCATCATTTTCTTGATTCTTTTGTTTTTCAAGACAATCGCTAGAGTAATGACCATACTTCTGACAATTAAAATACTGGATGTGACTTTTGTCAGGTTTTTTACCATGACCCATTCCTCTACCTGTAACACCACCTCTTTGGTTGCTTTGGTATGAGAGCTTTCTCTGACTTGACAAGCCTTCTGTTGGTGTAAGCCCTAGAGGCCAATACTTTTGGTACTTGTATCGAATTATTTCTTAATAATAAAAGGCTTTTTCTTTATTATGTTTGTTTAATAAAGTCCCTAGAATAGCTAATCCGTTTAATGTATCAAGTGTGACTTAATCATGAGATCCAATTAAACATAAGGATATTATTCTTAAAGTATCCGTAGTCGAGCTTTATTGTGAAGTGGGATAACATTAAGGCATTAAGACTATTGTGTATATAGACTGATGTTCACATCTCATGGATCATGGATAAGGAGTTATCAAGTCTTAAACATATGTATGAATATTAAGAGTAATATTTATACTGGATTGACCCGCTATGAGAATACTATATAAAATGTTATGCAAAGTGTCATAAGTTATTCTCATGGTGATAATGGTGTATACCACCCTTCGACCTGAAACCACTATGGACCCTAAATATAAAGTCGAGTGCCTTATTGTTGATCAAACTTTGTCCCTAACTGGTTGACCATAAAGACAGTTGATGGGTACTCCACGAAGCATGCTGAGGGACATGAGTGACCTAGATGGAATTTTCCCATCCTGCGTAACAGGATAAATGTCTACGAGCCCAATATTGAACTGGACAAGGATGACACGGTCTATGCCTTGTGTTCAATATAGACATAAGGGCAAAAGGGTAATTGTACACATACGTATTATCACAAAAGGATTTGTCAGATCACATGACATTTTCGTATCTTGGGTAGCAGTGATGTGTTGCTAGATATTGCTCACTGTTTATTATGTTAAATACGTGATTTAATATAATTGTTAATATCGCGAAAACCAACAGGGTCACACACAAAAGAAAGGATTGATGAGAGATAGAGTAACTAAGGAACACCATAAGGTACAATTCACTTAAGTGAATTGTAGAACATCGTAAGGTACGATGTACTTAAGTAGAATACGAAATATGGTAAGGTACCACACGCTTAAGTGATTTTGGCATATCATAAGATATGGGCCACATACACTTAAGTGGGCTTTTTAGCTTGCAGCCCACACAAGTGGTTCTATAAATAAAACCCTTGTGCAGAAGCATTTGTGTAGTTATAATTTCGTTTCTCTCTCTCTCTCTCTCTCTCTCTCTCTCTCTCTCTCTCACTCAAAGCCTTCATTCGTAGCAGCTAACACTAAGATTGAAGGAATCCGTTCGTGTGGACTGAGTAAAGGCATTGTCACCATTCAACGTTCATGATCGCTCCGTAGATCTGCATCAAAGGTTTCAATCGCAACAAGAGGTAACAATTTTTTCACTAATCATGCCCATTCGTAAGGATCGCTAAAGGATAAATTTTTAAATTCCGCTGCGTTTTAGATCGCTATTCTCCTTCAATTTTCTCCCAAGTCCTTGGTGAGAAAACCTTTAATCATTCTACCCTAATTTCTATGTCCATAGGCAATTAGGGTGAAGTTAAGCTTTATTATATCAATAATGCTCTGATTCATACAGGGTATCCCTAGTCCTATGTGATATCTACTATAGAGTAATCTAATGAAAACCTTATCAGTGGCGGCCCAACCTTATTGATAACCATACAACAATCTCGATTGGTCCGAAAGAGAAAGCATTAAACACATCAAAAGATTACCGTAAAAACAATATTATAAATGAAATCGTAAACTCATAGTCATTACAATTTTAAATCAGGGACACCCCCTAGCATTGAAGGGTTTAGCTACTCATATTGTTCAAAATAAATTTAGGATAAAAAATACACATTACAAGTAATTGGATGACTTGGATCTTCAATCACTTCCGCTCATGAAAACCTTTCGCTATCCGAATTCCTTGATCTCTGTAATCCTTGCTCGTCTGACAATACTGTGTTCGCCTCGTTCCCAGACCCCCCTTAATTTCTTGTAGAAACTCTCCTAATATAGTGAAAATCCCTTGGCAGAAGATGGAAATATCCAAAACGTCCCTGCAGCTTAAGCCCGATGAAAAAGCCCGAAAACTGGAAAATTAGCGTTTTGGGCTGACACTAGCAGTGTCAGGCTGACACGGGCTGTGTCAACTGACACGGGTGGCTGTGTCAGACCACTGTCTGGGCACTTCTTCTTTCTTGTCCTTCCTCCTGACACAGCCTGTGTCAGGTGACACGGGTGACCGTGTCAGGCCTCCTGAACTGTGAAATCTTCTTTTTTCGACCGCCAGAACTTTTCGCTTTCTTGTATTGAGTATGTTGGATCTTCTCCGTGGACCTGGAGGGTATAAACACGAAAACACAAAATAAAACAGACAATTAATGACTTTGCTTAAATAACTTACGAGAATGAGAATTAACTTTAAAGGTACAATAATGCGTACACATTATCTCAAAATCCTTGGTTTCTTGTCGGATAAGCAACGAAAAAATAGCGAAAATGGTGACCGATCACAACCCCAAACTTAGCTCATTGCTTGTCCTCAAGTAATGTCCTATACGACACAGTGTGTCACTTCCTAAAATTTGTATTCTTTCCATGATACTGCTGAGATCTTTCGCCAACACCTTCACTCTCCCTTTTATAGTTCCTGCTTTTCCTAATGATTTTCTGCCGCACTTCCTCATCGAGGTACCGCTTCACCTGTCAGCTTATATCACACTCTCACTAAGTCTCTCGGGGTTAAAGTGTTTTCACTCACAATTCAGAATATGCAATATCAACTCATAAGTTTGAATAGTTTCTCCTTTCATATCTACTACACACAACACACACTTTTTGAGGTCTTTCAGGTTGTAACGAGGCTTGGGTTATGGTGTGGTAAATACAAACAAAAGGGAAAACAATTGGTTTTGGGTTCAGTGCCAATGTCATTATTTTTTTCATTGTGTTTGTTCATTTTACTTCTTTTCTTTTTCAATTACTCAGTTTTTTGATCTTCTTTTTTTTTTTCAACTGAGTGCTCTTCCTCCGATGAGTGCTTCAATCGAACCATCAACTACATTTTGTTTTCTCATTTTTCGATGATCGTTTTTCTTATTCTTAATTTTTTTCCGCACTCACCTTGGTTTTTGATACTTATGGGGTTTACCCCAAACTTAGAATTTAACACAGCTTAATGACATCACATTGACTCCGAACATGGTAAGGAAGTATTTTGGGCCGCGGGTTACATTTATGTGGTTAGACAAACAAATGGTACATGCTCAAACGGGGTTAACAAAGGATAACATTCACGGGATGGCTAGAAAGGCTCAGGGCTATAATCAAACAACATGCCTCAGTTTATGTATACATGCAGTGAAATTCCCAGAAAACCTACGCAAAGCCAGAGTGATAAAGACATACCTAAATATTGCTCATGATGACAAGTGTGTTTGGCTTTTTATGCACTCACCATGTTAGGTAAAGCTTGACAGCATCCACAGTACTTCGAGTATGGTGCGACTTCTTACTCAACTCGGAATACACAGGGAACCTACGTTAGTTGAGCTCTAGAAGTTATGTCCGATCTTTTCTTCAGCAATATCGACTTTCTAGGAAGATCCTTCACAACAAGCAACCGTAAATGGAGTGATCCTTTCATCCACTACCACTCATGGTCATCACCTAATCCAACAGTACACCAAGACCCTGAAATACATGCAGCACATGATACCTGATAATAAAAATAAACAAAATGTGAACCGGTAAAAATTAAAAATTGGGAAATAATCAACAAAAATAAAAGCAAAAAGCATAGTAAAACCTCCCCCTCACTAGAACTAAACATTGGCCTCAATGTTTTCGAACAAGATAGAAGGAGGGTGACTCACAGTGCCCTACTGAGGGGGCTGGATCAGGAAGTGCGACATGCCCACACGAAATTCAAAATTTCCAAATAAATTTCAAATCCGCAAGCTTGACACGAGCCGTGTCAGGTTGCTGTTCTGCTCATTTTTCCAACTTTTTCCATGTGAGTACATTCGCCCTTTTATGCAAGGCATTGTATAAACCTAAAATAACAAACAAACACAACCAATAATTAGAAATAAAAATGCGTGGGTTGCCTCCCACGAAGCGCTTCGTTTAACGTTGCATGACTCGACTATTCATTTTCCCTTGTTATGGAGGATTTCAGTCATAGTTTCTTTTTCTGAATCTGAGTGATCAGATGGAACTTCTTCTTTGGAATCCAATCTAGCATTTATGCATCTTCGGTGAAGGGTTCTCTTGATTTCTGTGTGAAAAAGAAATTCTGCTGAGGACCCTCCTCGCATACACAGATTAGTGAATAAAAATATATAAATGACAGAAAAATAATTTTATTGTAAAGCAACAAAATTTTAATTGAACTTAAAATTAAACTCTATATTTTGGCTCCCGGTAACGGCGCCAAAAACTTGACCGGGAAAATAGCAAGTGCACTATTTTTCCTGTTATAATAATAAAGAGGAAATTCTCCGAATGTCGATCTCAAGGACGATAAGTTAATATTGAGTTCAATTCATCATTCAATTAAACAAAAAATTATAATTGGGGTTCTTAAATTCAAAATTATAAAAATAAAGGCAAAGGAAAATAACAAAAAAAATAAGGGTTTACGAGGTATGAGGAACAATGCCAGAGAATGTGTATGATATATCCTTGTAACAACTTTGAGTCACTATTGCATCAATAAATATCAATTACTACCAGTTCTCAAGGGTATTTTCTCCCAAGTCCTTGATGAGAAAACCTTTAATCATTCTACCATAATTTCTATGTCCATAGGCAATTAAGGTGAAATTAAGCTTTATTATATCAATAATGCTCTGATTCAAACAGGGTATCCCTAGTCCTAGGTGATATCTACTGTAGAGTAATCTAATGAAAACCTTATCAATGGCGGTCCAGCCTTATTGATAATCATACAACAATCTCGATTGGTCCGAAAGAGAAAGCATTAAACACATAAAAAGATTACCGTAAAAACAATATTATAAATGCAATCGTAAACTCATAGTCATTACAATTCTAAATCAGGGACACCCCCTAGCATTGGGGGGTTTAGCTACTCATATTGTTCAAAACAAATTTAGGATAAAAAATACACATTACAAGTAATTGGATGACTTGGATCTTCAATCGCTTCCGCTCATGAAAACATTCTACTCTCTGAGTTCCTTGATCTCTATAATCCTTGCTCGTCTGGCAATATTGTGTTCGCCTCGTTCCCAGAACCCCCTTAATTTCTTGTAGAAACTCACATAATATAGTGAAAATCCCTTGGTAGAAGGAGGAAATCTACAAAACATCCCTACAGCTTAAGCCTGGTGAAAAAGCTCGAAAATTGGAAAATTAGCGTTTTGGCTAACACTGGTCGTGTTAGGATGACACTAATTGTGTCATGCTGACGTTGGTTGTGTCAGGCTGACACTGGTCGTGTCAGGCTTACACTGTCCGTATCAGACCATTGTCTAGGCATTTCTTCTTCTTTCTTGGCCTTCCTCTTGACACGACCCATGTCAGGTGACACGGGTGGCCATGTCAGGCCTCCTGAACTGTGAAATCTTCTTTTTTTGACCATCAGAACTTTCCGCTTTCTCGCATTGAGTCCGTTGAATCTTCTCTGTGGACCTAGAGGGTATAAACACGAAAACCAAAGTGTAAAATCACGAAAACACAAAATAAAATTGACAATTAATAACTTTGCTTAAATAACTTACGGGAATGAGAATTAACTTTAAAGGTACCATAATCCGTACACATTGTCTCAAAATCCTTGGTTTCTTGTCGGATAAGCAACGAAAACATAGTGAAAATGGTGACCGATCAACTATATACAATGTTTTGCAAAGTGTCATAAGTTATTCTCATGGTGATAGTGGTGTATACCACCCTTTGACCTGAAACCACTATGGACCCTAGATGTAGATTCGAGTGCTTTATTGCTGATCAAACATTGTCGATAACTGGATGACCATAAAGACAGTTGATGGGTACTCCACGAAGCATTCTGAGGGACATGAGTGGCCTAGATGGAATTTGGCCATCGTGCGCAACAAGATAAATGTCTACGGGCCCAATATTGAACTAGACAAGGATGCCACTGTCTATGCCTTATGTTCAATATAGACATAAGGGCAAAAAGGTAATTGTACATATAAGTATTATCACAAAAGGATTTTTCAGATCACATGACATTTCGTGTCTTGGGTAACAGTGATGTGTTGATAGATACCGCTCACTTTTTATTATGTTAAATACGTGATTTAATATAATTACCAATGTCGCGATAACTGATAGGGTCACACACAAAAGGACGGATTGATGAGAGATAGAGTAAATAAGGAACACCATAAGGTACGGTGCACTTAAGTGAATTGTAGAACATCGTAAGGTACGGTGCACTTAAGTAGAGTACAAAATATGGTAAGGTACCACGCGCTTAAGTGATTTTGGTATATCATAAGATATGGGCCACATACACTTTAGTGGGCTTTTTAGCTTGCATCCCACATAAGTGGTTCTATAAATAGAACCCTTGTGCCGAAGCATTTGATCATATCTCTCTCACTCAAAGCCTTCATTCGTAGCAGCTAGCACTGAGATTGAAGGAATCCGTTCGTGTGGACTGAGTAGAGGCGTTGTCACCATTCGAAGTTCATGATCACTCCTTAGATCTGCATCAAAGGATTCAATCGCCACAAGATGTAATGATTTCTATCACTGATCATGCCCATTTGTAAGGATCACTAAAGGAGAAATATTTAAATTCTGCTGCGTTTTGGATCGCTATTCTCCTTCACCTTCTTCTTGCTGATTTCGACCAGTCAAATTGTTGTGGCCTCCTCTACCTTTATTATCGAACCACTTCCCCTTTCCTTTCTTTTCTCTTGCTGATTGCGCCTGCAAAGCCACATCACTTTTCGACTTGCATGCATCTCTTTTAGCCATTCTTTTCTCATGAGATTCAAGCGTCCATTGAATCTCTTCCTTTGTCAATGTTGACAAATCTTCCGACTCTTTTATGGCTATTATCACGTGGTCGAACATTGGAGCCAATGACCTCAAGATCTTTGTGACAATTGATCTTGATGTCAACGCCTCTCCACATACCTTGATTTCATTCACTAGTTTCGTAACCTTGGTGAAAAATCTGGTTATGCTTTCATTGTCTTCCACCTGAAGCAATTCATACGTTCTTTTGTGAGTTTATAACCTCACTTCTTTCACCTTCTCAGCACCTCCAAACGATTTTTCCAGAATTTCCCATGCTTCTTTCGCTGAATCAATATCACTCAGTTTTTCAAAATTATCATAATCAACACATTGATGAATTGTAAAGAGAGCTTTATAATCTTTCTTCTTCAATTCTTTGTGTGCAACCTTTTCTTCATCCGTTGCATTTTCTATGAGTGGCGTCACTCCCTCCTTCATAAAATCTCAAAGATCTTGACAATAAAAAATAACCTTCATCTGTTTACACCGATTCTCATGATTCTGACCCTTCAGAATTAAGAGACTCACCGGAAAATGTCCATTCGCACGATTCATCGCTATCACATTTGGCATCCCTTGAATCGCTCAACCAATGCTCTAGATACCAGATGTTGAAAATTCACCAAAGCCTATGGAGAACTTCACTGCATTATTGATAATTGAAAGAAGAATAGAAAAGATGAAAATTTGGAAGAAGTGGAATTAGAGTTTTGACGAGAGAATGAAGAAGAAGAACTTGTTTATGCAGAGTTTCTCTCTGCTCTCAAATTAAGATATTTTTATTCAACTGTTCAACTGTACTTCTGTGTTGTGTTACAATAAAAAATAGGGGTTACTCCCTACTTATAGGTAGAGTTTGCTTGCTCCCTAAGCAACACTCCAACTAACCTAATTCAACTAAAATTGCAAAATAAGCCTAAGTCAAAATCTTTGTCGAGCAACATGCTTCGACATTTCGACCTAAACCCTTCGACCTTTCCTTACCTCTGTCGAGCAACCTGTTTTGACACAAGGAATTACAATTAAACATAGTTGATGAATTTGATGAAAAAGTTGTGCAACAAAGAGAATGAAGTTGTGATTTTAATGATATACAATGTTTCTGCCTTGCCAAGAATCACATTGCACGTGGGAGAAACAAGCATATAAAGATCATATTTCACTACTTGAGAGAGCCTGTAAGTGAAGGAAAATTGAAGTTGGGGAATTGAAAAAGTGAAGATCGGGTGACCGATTTGCTAATCAAAAGAGTGTCAATTAAAATGTTTAAGAGGTTGAAGAAACACATGAGATTAGAAGACTTAGAATACTTGAATTAAGATGATGTATTGAAGAAAGAAATAATTCAAGTATGGTGTAACCAGTTACTTCGGGGATGTAACCCGTTACCACTTTGTTATGTAGCAAAAGAAGCAAATAGAAGATACATGTAATCGATTACCACTTTTGCGTAATCGGTTGACACAAAGTCAGTAGCAAACAAAAGCGGTTTGTAAACGATTATATTTTTGGTGTAATCAATGACTACCTTTTCCAAAATTAGACAGTTGCTTTGTGTGAATGGTTCCAACTTTTATGTAACCGATTATACCCTCGAAAATTTTGTTTAGTATGTTAGCTATACAATTGTGTATTGATTTATAAATACCCCAATTTAAATTGTTAATGATAATGCCACTATTTTCACCTTATTCTCTCTAATTCACTCACTCTTAATTTTTCACACTTCTCTCACTCTTAATTTTTCACACTTGTTCATCATTATTTTTTGTGATTGGAATTTGTCCCAACATTCAACACTCTCTTTAACATTCACTTTTTTATTAGGTGAATACATATATCTAATAAAAGAGAGGATGATGGAGAGAATGTTAAAAAGAAAATATTCATATTCTCCGGATGCAGCCAACCCCCTCTAAAAATTAAAAAATGCCTATGAGATATCATCGTAGAAATAAAATAAAAAATATTTCAACTCATTTGAAATGTACTACTACAAATGTAACCCCATACAATACTTAAAGCAGCTTAAATCAAACTATAATTGTGGAATGCTTTATTTATAACCCAATTTACTCTCAACATTTGCTAAATATCACTGTGGGACTCCAAGCTCAAAGTGGTACTCTAACCCAACACTATTTTACTCAACTGTTTTTCTACAGATATTACACTTGAATTACTTTTCTCATTCCCTCCTTTTTATCTCTTGTTTTTTTAACTTAGATATCTTCACATTGATTGTTTTGAGATTAATCAATTAACCTTCTATAAATGATAAACATATACTTATCTAAAGATACAACTTGTGAAGCGATTATATTTAAAGATGAACAAATAAGATGTCGCATATTCGAAATTATATCACTTTCTTTAATGTTTCAGCACAATTACCAATTGAGTTGATTTATCAGAACTATTCTTTTTTTTTTCTTTTGAATTGAAACAATTAACTTTTCTTTTTATTTTGAAAAATTAACTAAACAAAATCATTATTATCACTTGTTTGTTTTTGTTTGGCAGACACAACAACTAAGGAGAAGCGAAATCATACTAATAAGCACTTAACTCGAAGTTGCACTTCTTTCCTCATGGTTGATGCCTTTATCATATTTTAACATCGCGAAATCCAGCACATTCTGTAGCTACAGGCTCATTCACAAAGCTGCACCATTTTCTACCATTCAACATGCTTCATTATTCAACCAACAACATTCTTCCATTTTCTCCTCACTCTTACGCGAATTCTCGAACACCCTCATCCATGTCAAGTCCATCCACGCACAGATTATTAGGAACTGTGTATCCACTCAACACTTTCTCGCCACAAAACTCATCAAAGCATATTCTGATCTGGGTTTTCTCAATTCTGCATACAAGGTGTTTGATCAATTTCCTCATCCGGAAACCGCGCTGTGTAATGCTATGATGGGTGGATTCCTTAAGAACCGCGAATACGAGGAGGTTCCCAGGTTGTTTAAAATGATGGGGTCTTGTGATATTGAAATGAATAGTTACACATGTGTGTTTGCTCTTAAGGCTTGCACTGTTTTATTGGATAAGGAGATTGGTATGGAAGTTGTTAGGATGGCTGTTAGAAAGGGGTTTCATTTGCATCTTCATGTTGGGAGTTCGGTGATTAACTTTTTGGTGAAATCTGGTGATCTTGATGAGGCGCGAGTGGTTTTCGATGGGATGCCTGAAAGGGATGTTGTTTGTTGGAATTCGATTATTGGAGGTTATGTGCAGGAGTGTCTTTTCAAGGAGGCGATTCAAATGTTTGTTGAGATGATTGGTTGTGGGGTGAGGCCGAGTACTGTGACTATGGCTAGCTTACTTAAAGTGTGTGGCGAAAGTGGGCTCGAGAAACCTGGAATGTGTGTTCATGCTTTTGTACTTGCATTAGGCATGGGCGATGATGTTTTTGTGGTTACTTCATTGGTTGGTATGTACTGTAATGCGGGGGATACTGACCATGCTTTTCTGGTTTTCAATAGCATGCAAACTAGAAGCTTGATTTCATGGAATACTATGATTTCGGGATGTGTTCAAAATGGTATGGTGCCTGAATCTTTTTCTCTTTTTCATAGACTGGTCGAAAGTGGTGACGGGTTTGATTCTGGGACCTTGGTGAGTCTTATTCGTGGATGTTCTCAGACATCTGACTTGGAAAATGGAAAAGTCATCCATTCTTGTGTCATTAGAAAAGGACTTGAATCAAATACAGTTTTATCCACTGCAACTGTTGACATGTATTCTAAGTGTGGTGCCATAAAACAGGCAACTAATGTTTTCAGAACAATGGAAAAAAGGAACGTAATTACTTGGACTGCTATGCTTGTGGGTTTATCACAAAATGGCTATGCAGAGGATGCCTTGCAGTTATTCTGTCAGATGCAAGAAGAAAATGTGGCTGCCAATTCTGTCACTCTTGTTAGTCTCTTGCATTGTTGTGCTCACCTAGGGTCTCTCAAGAAAGGAAGGAGTGTGCATGCTCATTTGATCCGTCATGGTTATGCATTCAATGCTGTTAATATCTCAGCCTTGATTGATATGTATGCCAAGTGTGGTAAAATTCATTCTGCCGAGAAGCTATTCTATAAGGGATTCCATTTAAATGATATTATACTCTGTAACTCTATGATCACGGGTTATGGAATGCACGGCCAAGGACATCAGGCTCTTGGTGTCTATGATAGAATGATCGACGAAAGGCTCAAGCCAAACCAAACTACATTTGTTTCTCTGCTAACAGCATGCAGTCACTCGGGCCTCATTGAAGAGGGTAGGATTTTGTTTCGCTCTATGGAAAGAGATCATAACATTAAGCCTAGTGACAAACACTATGCTTGTTTTGTCGATCTTCTTAGTCGAGCAGGCTGTCTTGAGGAAGCAGATTCATTGGTGAAACAAATTCCCGATGAACCGAGCACGGATGTACTCGAAGCTTTGCTCAGTGGTTGCAGAATCCATAAAAATATTAACATGGGAATACAGATTGCAGATAGATTAATTTCTCTAGATTACTTGAACACGGGAATTTACATAATGCTGTCAAATATATATTCTGAAGCAAGAAGATGGGAGTCGGTTAATCACATAAGGGGACTCATGAGGACAAGGGGCCTGAAGAAAACACCTGCTTTTAGTTTAATTGAAGTAGGTAACCAAGTATACACATTTTTTGCTGGTGATGATTCACATCCTGGTTGGGGAAATATTAAGCAGTTGTTAGAAAATATGAGGCTTGAGGTGGAGGCTTCTGGTTATGTTCCTGATACCAGTTGTGTTCTTCGCGATGTAAATGAATCAATGAAGATTCAGTTGCTATGGGGACATAGTGAGAGATTAGCTATAGCATTTGGTCTTCTAAACACGTCATACGGAAGCTTGATTAGAATCACAAAAAATCTTCGAGTTTGTGTTGACTGTCATACTGTCACCAAATACATATCAAAAATAGTCAAGAGGGAAATTATCGTTAGGGATGCTAACCGTTTTCATCACTTTGTTAATGGGGAATGCTCTTGTAATGATTACTGGTGATTGGATTTTGAAGCTTCTGCCATACTAGTTCAAATAATTCATGTCCTCTTATGGTGTAGACAAATCTCTAGCTTTAAGATCAATGTCCAACAAATCTCTCGTCAAATGAAAAGTCTAAACACATTGACATTGACATTGACTGTCAGTTCACTAAACAAACGAGAAAGGCCGTTTCAAAAGACTAATCAATTAAGTCGGAGAGTCTCGGGACTTAATTACTACATTGAATTTATTTTTCCTATTAAATGGGAGACTTATTAGATTGTCAATCCCTATAAGAACTTACTATCATGACAATGTTTACTGTGTAGGCTCTGACCTGGTGGTAGCTATTTCTCTTTTGTGGCTTCATCGATCAATTAGTATTTGGTGGTGAACCTTAATCTAGTCTACTAATAACCCTTTGATGCAGTTCAACTGTCAATAAAAACGTAAATTGTTATTATTTAAGTTCATGAGAAGAGTCTGAAAAACTAACTGATTAAGTAGGTGGGAGAGCTCAACGATTTGGTACCGCATTTAAATTTCTTTTCTATTCGATGTATGACTCAACAAAATAATTCAAGGGCATTCAAATGCTTTTCAGTCTAAGATATATTTTTTAAAGAGAATTTTTTAATACATCCTATATATTATTAGTATATTACGTGAAAATACTAAAATATTTTTAGATTTTGGAGATTTATCTCCCGATACAGCAAATACACACACAACTTAAGTCATTCTGAGGGACGTCCTAATAGTTGAGGTTTTTTAACTCAGAGATGCATTTTCGAAATCTGTTCGTAGATGTATTTTCGTAACATATGTGCAACATAATAAAAAACAGACACCATAAACATGTATTTTGACAAAATAAAATTACTATTCATAACATAAAATCAACATTATATATGTGATTTCAACATAAAATGAAACATTACATTTAAAGATCCAGGTGGACGATTCAATATCTTCACAATATCTTTGGTCGATCTTAAAATCGTCGCTTCCAACTCAAGCGAAATTTTTGTGAAAAAATGTATTCCACGTAGTCCTTACATCTCCATCCGTCTTAAACTCAAAGTTGCTGAACTCAATCTTCCCTTCGTTGTCAATCAACAATGAACGGTACTCGAGCTTGACAATTTTTCGGTTGTCTCTGTAAGGTAGGAGATTATGGACTTCGTACTTCAGATATGCAAAAGAGGTGCATTCATTGAACTTATACTTTCGCTCGAGTGTCGCGCTGGAGAAGGAGACATTTGTGACATATCAGATGATGCTTATAGAAGTTGTAGACAAATGTGGACCTCAAAAACTCTATCATATATCAGTGTTGGTTTCAGAGATATATCTATGTTACCACACCCTATTATCTTATTTCGGAGATATATCTCCGGAATAAATTTTTGTTTTAATTTGGGATGATACTAAATTGGTGCGCCATAAGGTGGTGTATGGTGCGTTCGGAGATGCATCTTCGGAATCTGAGGGGCAATTTCGGTTTTCCATAGGGTGTTTTCTCGTCCCATAGGGTGGGATAAGAAATTCCCTTTGTTAAAACTAGTTTGTTTATCTGGGCCTTTTTTTCTCTCTAAGTTAGTTTTGTGATGAAGTTTCTTAATGCATCCTATTATTTACAAAGACACCTCGTGAAAAGACAATAATACCCCCAGATTCTAGAGATGCATCTCCAGACGCACCTCAAACACATACAATCAAAGTTGATTTTGAGTCGCGCCCTAGGACTATGTTTTTTTTGCATCCTGAGATGCATCTCCGTAGCCATTCCGTAGATGCATTTCCATAACGTATTGAAACAGAAAAACAAAAAACCAAAAAGTTGTATGTTGACAATAAATTTACCATTGATAACATAAAATCATTACATATGTGATGTTAACATAAAATAAAATATTACATTTCAATATTCAGGTGGACGTTTCAACATCTTCAAAATATATCAATCGCTCTTGAAATTGTCGCATCCACCTCGATTGAAACTTTTGATTTGAAACGGAAAAAAAGTATTCCACATCGCCCTTACATCTGCATCCGTCTTTAACTCATAGTTGATGAACTCAATCTTGCCTTCATTGTCAATTGACGGTGAACGGTACTCGAGCTTCACAATTTTTTGATTGTCTCCGTAACATAGGAGATTCTGCATTATATATTGCAGATCTGCAAAATGGGTGTACTCATTGATCTTAAATTCTCGCACGGGGTGCCGCATTCGTTAAAGTAGACATTTGTGACATACAAATTGTTTTTCATTTCGGTGTAATGTATTTTTGTATGAAACATGAGACAAGAGCCTATATTTATAGTAGTTGTAGACAAATATAAACATCATAAATTCTATCTTGTACTAGAAGATGTTTTGGAGATGCATCTCCAATACCACTATATTCTTTGATTCCGGAGATGTATCTCCGGAACCTCTCAGAACACAATCAAATTTTGCTCTAGACAGAAACAAAACTTGTGTTAAATAAAGATATTTTTTTCGCAAACAACAAACTGTATTGAAATATTTAAAAACGTATATATTTCACTTCAATAATATTAATACACAATTACATATAATTAATTGATGACGAAAAACTAAAACAAATCGAAAGATTTGTTGCCGACTAAATATATACGTATGAGCGGTTCCCCTTTTGAATTGTGTTGATTTTATTCTCTTTCAATATCACTCAATTTGGTGAACTCTTACATCCTTTACACAAAACGGTCTGACAAGTCTCGAATTTTGTTGTTGAATGAGTTGTCCACTCCACTGATGTAAGTGGTATAAGGCATATTGGTTTCAAATAAACTTGAAAAAAGTGTCGTGATTTTGAAAGCCACCCAATACACATAATACAATCATTTGGATTTTGACGTGGGACGGTGCACAGTGGATCTTTTTTCTTCTGAAAAACCGTATCTTGTAAGATCAATACACACTCTATCATACACACTTGCTATGAGATGACCCATTTCCAGAAAATTCATTCATTTATCCTCCGGTTCGGTTCCACTAATGTAAGGAACAAGAGATTCATAAATTGCATCAAAATTCTCTTTTTTCTCGTATATCCGTGTGTATGATTCTTTATGGGTCCTCAACTCTTGGATAAGTTGATGGAAGGCAAGTGTGTGATCATCTTCTCCTTTACTGAGCAAAGCAGAAATAGCTCAAAAACTATAGTTACTGTCACCTTTAACATTGAGGATTGTTGTACCCCAAAATTTGTCCTCCCTTTTTGCCTTCCATCTAACATATAACTTGAGATCCATCTATACTCATTCATATTGCATCCATGTGCATCATTCATTTATGATTAACATTTGCTAATAAGTATCATAGATTCGATGTTTATGATGGTTGAAGACAAGGGCTTTGCTTGAGGATTATGGTATTCCTCATCATATGGGTTGAAACCCTAATTGCTTGACTCTTTGCGACCTTGACTCTTGAAGCCTACACTATGGTATTCATATGGGGCATCCCAATCCTAATTCTTGACTTTGCCCCTATGGGATTTTTTCGCTTGACCTCCTGTACATGGACTTGGCCCCTAAACCCTAATTTATGGGCCTATGGTTTGGGATGTTACTTGTAAAGCTCTATGTTTGGTTTGAAAACCTGTTGGTTGACTTTTGGACTATGGCATCATCATCAGTGGGGTATGCATTCAAGATTGAGGTTTTCATCTGATTCATTTGGTCCATTATGGATGGTTCATGGGCTTAGAAGATTCGGGGTCCTGATTCATCGATTGGGATTCATTCAAAGTTGTGCATGGTCGTGATATGTTTCTTGGTTGGTATTCATCTGGTTTAATTCACAACGTGGAATATCTCAGAGGCATTGTGGTATATTTTCAACTGTTAACTTTTTGGTCAACCAGTTGACCAAAGTCAACCATCTAACCAAAATCATTTTTCCAACCATTATCTTTTTAATACAATACATGTCCATGTCCATTTCCAAGTTCACTTAAACCACTTTGAATCATGTTTATTGGCTATCTTTTTGACCATGTTCAATCTTATACAATACATGATCTTTTCTTTTTAACCAAGACCTAATTCACACTCCAAATCTCATGTTCATGACCATTTTCACATCATAGCCGTTTTTGGCCATGCTCATTTCAAAACCATAACCCATGATTCATTTTACATCAAAAGCCATGTCCATTTTTAAATCAAGTTATATTCATTAACCATTACATAAAACCTGCAATTGCAAATTCAATCATTCCATCCAAAAGCCAATTCTAGGCCAAGTTACATATTATATGCATGTTATCCTAAACCATTCACAAATTTATCAAGCCACGACCAACTAATTACATTTCCCATTTTTTATTCGAGAATCTGAATCCCACCCTAACCTTTCATAAGATTCAAGAATTTAAACTCTCTTTCAATTCATTATATTCCACCAATTCACCTTCATTTCAATTATCGAGCGGCCTATCCATTATTCATAAAATTCAAGCCATGGATTCAACGCACATCCAGACTCTTATATAGCCATTACAAATATATACAATTCCCATACATTGGTGGTAATTATCCATGAAAATTGGCATTTAAAATGTGATATTACATGCTCCCCTTCTATTTAACATGCCCCTATTACTAAGTTTCATGCACGAGTTGCTTCAAAATCGTCCGGACCGTCACTTTGGCAAGCAAGTCCACGTCCCATTAACGCCATACCATCATTCAAGTGGTGATCTGCCGTGAGTAAGGCCATCACACCATGCGGTAACCCAAGAGCATAGTTACAGCAGGCGTTTCAAGAGAATTAGAACCTATACAAAACACACAATGAGTCAGAATTTCACACTTAACAATAAAGCATAGATGGGGAGAAGACAACAAGCATCCTTTCAGTGACCAATAATAAGTTCTGGCAACCATAAAAGACCACAAAAGTCCCCATAGTCGCAATTGTACCATCCCGTTACGTGTTGTTCTGATTATGATTGGTTGCAATGTCTAAAACCGACATTAATGCTGGTGGCTCATAGTTTGGGGGTTATTTGTGGAGTTAATTTGGTTAAGGCTTATCAGGAATCTTACTTTGTTAGAAATGGTGGTGGAACTGATACTAAGATCGTTGGTACATTTGTTTCGGCCTACACTCTTTTGATCATAAGAGAAATGCTAGAGATTCTCATATGCTGGTTGTGCTACCACTCCCCATTTGATTTCCTGTATTCATGGTTCGTCTGGAAATCATCCCAGTCACCGGAACCAACATTAATCCTGCTAGAATTTTTCGTTTTCCTACTATCTTCAACCAAGTTAAAATCAGGAATGACCATTAGACGTTTTGGGACCGCTGTTGCAACATTCTACCACCAATTCATCTTAAGAGCATGTGCCTTATTGAGCTCCAAGGATCAGTCACCTACCACTTAGAAGCGAGCACAAATTTTGTTCTATCGTGATGGTTACTAGCATTGGCATGATCAATGTAGTAACATCCTCCATCTTCAAAAAAGAAACCACAACAGAATCAATGACAAGCCAACATCAAAGTCCATATTTCAGTTTCAATTATAGAGATTGCGGTGTCCCTACCAAATCCAGTTTTATGAGGACTTTGTTAATAAGGTTATTCATAAGAAAGAACTCTCCATTACCTGTACAGAAGACGCAAGCATTTGCCTTCGCTTGTTGCTGAAAAATAGGGTCATGTTCTGATTGTTTGTCGGCATCGGGTTACGTGACGCAGTGCACGTCTGAACTGGTCCACAGACACTTGGATGAATGTAGACGCCGACTTTTCATGGCATACTGATACCGTCAGGCAGGGGGTCCCATTTCAAAATGATTCAACATCATTCACCGGTAGTGGACTACGAATCGTTTTCTAAAGCGCTCATTCTAATAGCCTGGATATCCGCAAACACTTCTGTTTATATGATCCAAGGCTTTTTTTTACGAAGGAACTAAAACATTTTCTGCGATGCATCTTCACCTGAAACAAAAATTAATTGTTGGTGTAAGTCCTAGAGGCCAATAGTTTTGGTATTTGTATTCAACTATTTATTAATAATAAAAAAGTTTTTCTTTATTATGTTTAATTAATAAAGTCTCTAGAATAGTTAGTCCATTTAATGTATCCAGTGTGACTTAATCATGAGATCCCAATAAACATAAGGACAATATTCTTAAAGTATCTGTAGTCGAGCTTTGTTGTGAAATGAGATAACATTAAAGCATTAAGACTATTATGTATATAGACTGATGGTCACATCTCATGGATCATGGATAAGGAATTATCAAGTCTTAAACGTAAGTATGAATATTGAAAGTAATATTTATACTGGATTGACCCGCTATGAGAATACTATATAGAATGTTATGCTAAGTGTCATAAGTTATTTTCATGGTGTTAATGGTGTATACCACCCTTTGACCTGAAACCACTATGTACCCTAGATGTAGAGTCAAGTGCCTTATTGTTGATCAAACATTGTTCGTAACTGGATGTCCCTAATGACAGTTGATGGGTACTCCACGAAGCATGCTGAGGGACATGAGTGACCTAGATGGAATTTGTTCATCCTGCGTAACAGGATAAATGTCTACGGGCCTAATATTGAACTGGACAAGGATGACACGGTCTATGCCTTGTGTTCAATATAGACATAAAGGCAAAAGGGTAATTATACACATAAGTATTATCACAAAAGGATTTGTCAGATCACATGACATTTTCATGTCTTGGGTAGCAGTGATGTGTTGCTAGATACCGCTCACTGTTTATTATGTTAAATACGTGATTTAATATAATTATCAATGTCGCGAGAACCTACAGAGTCACACACAAAAGGAAGAAACGATGAGAGATAAAGTAAATAAGGAACATCGTAAGGTACGGTGCACTTAAGTGAATTGTAGAACATCGTAAGGTACGATACACTTAAGTAGAATAAGAAACATGGTAAGGTACCACGTGCTTAAGTGATTTTGGTATATCATAAGATGTGAGCCACACACACTTAAGTGGGATTTTTAGCTTACAGCCCAAACAAGTGGTTCTATAAATAGAATTCTTGTGCAGAAGCATTTGTGCAGTTGTAATTTCGTTTCTCTCTCTCTCTCTCACTCAAAGCCTTCATTCATAGTAGTTAGCACTGAGATTGAAGAAATCCATTTGTGTGGACTGAGTAGAGGCGTTCTCACCATTCAACGTTCGTGATCGCTCCGTAGATCTGTGTAGCGGGGTATTCGTTACCATTAGAGATATTGACTAAATCCAAGGTAAATCATACAAGTCGAGTCGCCACCGCACTTCTATTTATCCAAAGGAATGGTTAGAAAGCGAACAAAAACCTAAAAGTTTTATCGAATCAAAAACTAGTAAAAATGTCAGAGATCTGGGTAAGGGGGTTGGTTATGCAATGGGAAGGTGTTAGGCACCCAAAGCATCCTAGGTACTTCTAGGGAGCCCTTTTCACATTTGTTGTAAGGTTGTTGTTTTTTTTTGTTGTGAAAATTCATTTGTGCAAACATGATTGAAGGGATGAGAAAAGAATATACAAATTTATTTACATTTTGTGTTTGAATGGATGAACCCATTGCCTACGTACCATCTTAAAAAAGATTAGGATCAAAACCTCGTAGTTCGGGGTAAAAAAATTCAAAAAAAAGTTGGTGAATTGATTGGTCCAAAAACCTTAAGGTCTTTTGTTATCAAAGGGAGAAAACTCAACCTAAAACCACAAATCCACCATGTGAGGATAGCTTCAACATGCTAGTGAGGGGTTAACCCTATAATAAGCATGGAAGACTCATTTTCCATCACTAAGGATAAAGGTGAGTATTATATCTACCTCAAGGATAACTCAAACCTAATAGCTAATGGTTAAAAAAAGGGTTTGATTAAGAAGGTGGCCATTGAAACCACAAAAGTATTTGAATGAGTTATATTTACCAATTAAAAGTATTTACAAAAATATGGTTAAAGTGGATTAAAAGGTTCAATTCAAAATAAGTGTTATGAAAAATAAGTTTTGAAAATCAAAAGCATAAGGCTTAGGTTTCTAATGTTGAAAACAAAAGTTATTGTTTGCACAAAAAGTTTTGGCTTGGGTTAGAATGGGATAAAAAAAGGGTTAAATTCCTAAACATACAAGAGATAAGGGAAAAGAAAATAAAACCACATTAGGAGTTCCTCTCTTGAGATCATATTGATGATCCAAGTAGCTCCCATCCTTTGGAATAAGCAGTCACAAACAAATATCTCAAGCCATTAAGCACAGGTAATCGGAATAAACCTCCAGGGGGTATCCCCCAAATAAAGTGGAACACCAGGCCATCTCTGCAAGAGTCATGTGAGCCCTCACAAAAAAACTCAACAAACAGGTTAGAGAAACAAGATAGGGTAATCAAGAGTTGCCCCCAAATCAAAATGTAACCACATGAATCATGCCATTAAAATTCACAAAAAAGCTCACAAAAAGCAACCAAGGGCAGGAGGCCTAAACCTCTTGTCAAACACATACATTAAAAGGGTTCCCTTCAGCCTCTGGAGGTTGCTCTGAACTCTGTTAGCTCTTCTCTCACTTTCTTTTTCCTGCCAGGGTAATAGGAATGGCCTGTCCTTTTGTTTCACTGAAACTCTGAATTTATAACCTGGTTTTTGTGGACCTGTGGGCTCAAATGAGAGAGGCCCAAGTCCAATTTTTTTTTGTTATATTTTATTCATTTATTTATTTTAGTAAACAAAAGTAAGAGAAACAATGATGTATAATTCAAGCATGCTTGGTGATCTCAAACCAATCACAAGGAATCCCACCCAAAGGCAAAGGGAACCAAGATGTTCATGATCCTTGAGGCTATGCAAATGCAATGTTATGATGCCATGAGGGATCTTAGGGTCAAAATTGGGGTCTTATAGATGCCCCTATTTAAGGTCATTCTAGCCGGAGAAGTGAAGGTTAAAATCTTCGTCTCTGCGAGGTAGAATGGGCTTAAATAATAACAAAGAGACAAATTTTGGTCCCTAAGAGACCTCATGATGCAGATGTATGTATGCAAATAGTACGAACTCTGTGGGGATATGTGTCCATAAAGAAGAAAAGACATCCGGAGAAACTGACAATCCATAGGAGAAATACACTCAATGGGACAGAGACTCTGGGGACTCTTATGGGGATAAGAGAGGGAATAAAATGCGTGAGCAGGTCACGACTCAACGCTTGGGGAACAGAATTCCAAAGGGAAAATATCCAATGGAAAGACCCGAGCTGACTCAAAGGTGCATGTATTGGGGAATATGCCAATACAGCAAAAAACTATCCACAACGGATACTTCGGATAAAAATCCGGATGAAAACAATCCACTAAGGGACTTCGCTGGGGATGCCTAAAAGGACACTCCTGGGGAAGCAGCGGGACGAGGTATTATCGGTTACTGGGTAATAAGCTCAAGGAGACATGTGATCTGATCGCCGGTATGAGGGTGAGATACAACATGCTCGGGAAGAATGAATATCTAAGACTGGTATAAGGGTGAGAGATATCAATCAACCAAATCATCTGAGGAAGACCTAAAAAGGTATATCTAAACTCAGGAAAATCTGACTCCACAGAGGATAAAAAGTCATAATAGGGAGCAGAGAGGAGGGAACACCAGGGATACCAGTTACTGGGCATATAATAGGTGACCAACTAAGGCGTGAATTGGGGAATATTCCCAAAACACTCATCATCCAAAAGAGGGCTAAAAGCAAACTCGATGATAGGATGGATATTCGACTCCGTAAAGGGGGTACGAATCTTACTCGACTGGGGAAGAACAAAAGCTTCGACCAAAGAGTGCATGAGATATACTATCTATTACCGTCAGAACGTAGATAATATACTTGCATGGACGACTATCCACAACCGGTTACTAGGTTAATAAAGGATAAATCGATCGAAAATAAAAGGCATCGGGATACCGAAACTAGGTATATAATGATGACCAATCAAGGCGTGAATTGGGGAATATTCCCAAAACACTCATCATCCAAAAAGAGGGCAAAAAGCAAACTCGATTATGGGATGGACATTCGACTCCGTAAAGGGGGTACGAATCTTACTCAACTGGGGAAGAACAAAAGGCTTCGACCAAAGAGTGCATGAGATATACTATCTATTACCGTCAGAACGTAGATAATATACTCGCATGGACGATTATCCACAACCGGTTACTGGGTTAATAAAGGATAAATCGACCGAAAAGAAAAGGCATCGGGATACCGAAACTAGGTATATAATGATGACCAATTCAGGGGAGGAACAATCGTTACTAACAACAACAAGATAGACGAGAGATGACCCGCTGGGGATAAATTGCGTAATTAGAGCAATTATCCAAGAGATATATCACCGGTTATTGGGTGGTATACTAAAAAATTAAGGAATGTCAATATCGAATTTTGTATAAAGATAACCAACAAGGAGGGAATTACATCTACCGCTATGAGGGTAGAGAACCATAAAAGAGAGTACCCGTCATCGGTTAGGATGAACAACAATCAAGGTTTAACTCTGCACGGGGACAAATGGGGTTTACAACTACCAGTTACTGGGTAGTAGACCATAGAAATATGACTTACAACTACCGGTATGAGGGTAGAGAACCACAGACTCCGCCGGGATAATAATTACTAATTATTGAGCGATTATTCATTTACCACGGGGAAACAGGAAAAGAGTCTCAAGAGACCGATCTAAGATCAAACTAGATAGGCACACCAAATCAAGACTTGTCCCGGTGAGGATATAACTTAATGGGGAAAACCATCCCAGTATATGTGTTGGGAAGGAACAAAAACAATCAACATCCACGAGGATATAACCCGTGGGGAATATGGAAGAAAGGATAGGCGCTTTCTACTTATGGAGCTGACTCTATATGGAGAGATCAGACACACACGTCTGATTGGGGAAGTATATCACCAAATAGTAGGAGACAACAAACAACGATATATGGCAAAGAATGCAACATGAATACCTGAATGTTATAATTATGCATGAATATGCGTGGTTTATGTATGATGTATGCTGACAGACAGACATATCTAACACAACCAGGTCCAGGAATTAACCACCCGGTACTACATCTCAAGAGAGAAAGCCAAGTTCACCGGAGAGTATCCAATCTGCTGGGGATCAGAGATACCAGGAAGCAAAGAACTTTGCAAGGGATGAATCATCAATCATTCCAGCTGGGGACGAGAGTTATCACAGACAAGGTCCACCACACCAACAACTCTACTGGGGAATCTATCCGAGGAGATAAAGGATTTATCGGGATCAACCACCAAATACCGCTCTTGCCCAAAGAGATCCAAGCTGCTGAGGAAGAAAGATTGCTACTCTGCTGAAGGGAAGAGAGGTGACTCTCAACAAGCAATCCACTTGGTAGGATAAACCACAAGGGGTTCCGGAGGGAGCAGATACAGTCATGCCAGGAATATGGACAAAAATCTTACCCTGTTGGGGATCGTACCACCCTTGGGAGAGCACTGAGGATCTCCTAAGTATCCTTTCGTCATTGTGAATGTTCACTTTGTTTAAAAACAAATTATAAAAAATTTGATCGTTTAAAACAATGATATTTTCTTAATCAAAACATGCAAAACATTTGTTGAATAGAAACAGATAAGAGTGCCAATAATTGGATAAAAGGCCCAAATTTATTTGATAGAATGGTAGTCTGCGAATGGCAAGACTCCATAGATCTTTACAAATTTGAAATTGGTGATATATATTCGAAAAGGGCTACATTGAACATAATGACCATTTCTCCACCAATTCTGAATCCGATGTATTTGAAGCTTTGGTTGATAATGAGCAAGAATCTCTGACGGACGACAGCTGTAGAACAAAGTCTTGTCAGGACACAGTTACTTGCCAAATCCCTAATTTTTGCCTAGATTTCCCCAGGATGAGGTACTCAATCTAGCGGGATACATATATCATTATTATATATTTTTTGTGTCTCTAAATTTTGCCTGGACCGCCCTTTCGGGTTTTCAATCCACCGAGACGCTCATTTTTGCCTAAGCCGCCCTTTCGGGTTTTCAACTTAGCGAGCTATTCAGTTTTTTTTATTTTTTAGGCGAAGTATTTCTTGACTGCATCTGAATTCACAGGACGAGTGAAATCCTCCCCATCCATAGTTGTAAGTATCAAAGCACCGCCTGAAAAGGCTCTCTTAACAACATACGGACCCTCGTAGTTCGGAGTCCACTTGCCCCTGGAATCAGGCGTGAAAGACAAAACTTTCTTGAGCACAAGGTCACCTTCTCGAAACACACGAGGCTTGACCTTCTTATCAAAAGCTTTCTTCATTCTTTGCTGATATAACTGACCATGGCACATAGCAGTCAATATCTTCTCCTCTATCAAATTCAGCTGGTCATAACGACTCTGAACCCATTCAGCATCAGTCAACTTGGCTTCAACCTCCGATCTTGACTTAGCGATCATATCGTCAACGTACACCTCAATCTCCTTATGCATCATGTCATGGAACACGGTAGTCATAGCTCGTTGATACGTGGCTCCGGCGTTCTTCAAACCGGAGGGCATCACTCGATAACAGAATGTTCCCCAAGGTGTGATGAATGTTGTCTTCTCCATATCCTCGGGTGCCATTTTAATATGATTATATCCGGAAAATCCATCCATAAACGAGAAGACTTTGAATTTAGCTGTATTATCTACCAACATATCAATGTGTGGTAGGGGGAAATCATCTTTTGGACTAGCTTTATTCAAGTCCCTGTAGTCCACACGCATCCGAATTTTTCCATCTTTCTTAGGCACGGGCACAATATTGGCCACCCATTGAGGATATGTAGAAGTCACCAGAAACCCCGCATCAATTTGCTTCTGAACTTCTTCTTTGATCTTCACTGCCATATCAGGATGAGTTCTTCTGAGCTTCTGCTTTACAGGCATGCACTCAGGCTTTAGAGGCAAGAAATGTTGCACAATATCAGTATCTAGACCAGGCATGTCTTCATATGACTAGGCGAAGACATCGACGTATTCTCGTAGCAATTCAATCAACCCCTTCTTAACAGACTCTTCAAGGAGTCCCCCAATCTTCACTTCACGAATGCATTCTTCAGACCCCAAGTTGACTGTTTCCAGATTCTCAAGATGCAGCTGAATGATCTTCTCTTCATGCTCAAGTAGCCGGGTGATCTCATCAAGAATCCCTTCAACATCATCTTCCTCTACCTCAAATACAGGGAATTCAAAATTGGGAGATGGTGTTGGGTCATTATGTTCAATGGGTCTAGAAATCAACCTGCATAATGATTTTTGGATATGAAAAGCTTTAGAATTCAAACAAGGCAAATCATTATGCAGATGAAAAGATTGATTTTATTCTTATTTAGGGTTTTATGTGATCACCAATTTCATGCAAAAAGCGAAAAGGGAAAATAAATTGGAAAACAAACATTTAACATGAATTTATTGAATGAAAATATCATTGTGTTTATGCGTCAACACTGTCATCACTCCTCCTTTTGGCATGGGAGAAGGGTTTTTAAACAAAGTGATCATTATGTTGACTTATGGACAACTGTTGGAATATCCACAGCGACCCAATTGTTGCAGACCCCTCCAGGGATGATGAAATAGCCAGAATCCTTTGTATCTTCTTCTAAGACGGCAGCAGCCTCCTCATCTAGACCAGTGTGGATAATGTGAAAGAATTCTTTAACTTGAATTAATTTTTAATGATAGCAAATTGTGTGATCATCATCCAAATTGATTGTGCATTGCATTACATGATATATTTGTGTTCTTATTTTGTCCATCATCCCACTTTATTGTTGCATAAACATACATACAAATCTACATTGAAAATTCCCTTCAAATAACAATTCAAATGCATTTTATATCAGTATGTATCAATACATGAGCCTCTGCATCGATACATGTAGCATGTGATTAATCACAAAACAATTTCTGTTCAGTATGCATCGATGCATACGAGCCATGCATCAATACATGGAAGGGCAAAAAAACTCTATGCATCGATACACACGAATTCTGCATTGATACATGACCACTTGAGACAGCCTGTGCATCAATACATGCGCAATAGGCATCGATACATGACCACCTGAGACAGCCTGTGCATCAATACATAAGCATTAAGCATCGATACATATCAGTGTAAAAATCACATGCATCGATACACACGATTTATGCATCGATACATGAGTAATTAATTTCACCAAATATTCACACAACTTACAGTATGTATCGATACACACTCCTATGCATCAATACACAAAGTTGTTTTAAGTCATAACAGCAACTGTTTTTGCAGCACATATAAGAACAGGTCTCAACAGCAGATGAAATGTGACGAATTCATTGAGGGAAAACAATTGAACACAGATCAAAAGCAGTGTTGGAGCAATTGTTTGTGAGCACATAGAAACCTGAAAGAGACTTCATCTTCTTCATCTTCTCAATCACTTCTCTTCAAGAACAATTACACATAACAATTCTTGTTCTTTGGATTAAAGAAGGATTGAGATAACGTTCAGTGGTACGATCAAGGATCTAGCTGTGGGTTGCAGTGGAACGATCGAGGATCTAGCTGAGTCGAAGATTGAAGGGGGTTCTAGGAAAAACCTACTGGTTTGTCCTTCAAGAACTGGTGTGTTCTTGAGGGTTTGGGAGTCACATTTGCAGAACATATTCAGCCGCAGCGTTGCGTTTGGAGATCGGGGGATTTCGCAAGCAGGTCGTGGAACCGGTGAATTGTTTGCAACTTTGTGCAGGAAAATCTTGATCGAGCTCAGATCAAGTGAAGGTTTATACAAGAAGAGGTTCTTGGAGTTTAGAAATTCTGTCTTTGTATCAAAACCTTGTATCAACGGATTCGGCAATAATTGATAATCAAAGTTCTCAATTTCATTTGAAATTGAGAGGGAGACGTACCCACACGCGAGGACGACGTGGGGAACTTCCTTAACAAATCTCTGCGTATCGTACTCTTACCTTAATCTTCTTTACGTTTCAAAACTGTTTTGCAATTTCTGTTAGTGTGTGGTGATTGATAATTTTTTTGGACAGCAGTGATAATAAAACCTTTAGTCATACACCATTGCTGTTTATCATCAAACACACACACACCAACTGTTTGACAAAACGGTTAACTTGATTGTGTTCATTGGAAATAGAATTTGAGGATAAGCGCATTCAATCTGTTAAAATTCTGTGTGTATTATTTCTGTCATTCTCATTAAAATCCAGCAACTGCACTTGCGTGTCCGGCTTTCTAGTAGCAGTTCAGAATAGACGGAAGTCGATTCGGGACTGCTTTTTCCGCCGCTTTTGAAAACTCTAATTAAACGTTAAATCCGTTAAATTTTTTGAGGTGATCTATTCACCCCCCCTCTCGATCACTAGCCACACCGTCTAACAAGTGGTATCAGAGCGCCGGTTCGCTGGTGCTCTGTGGCTGCCTGTAACAGTATGGATTCTGAACCAAAGGGGGCGTATAATAGAGCGCCTATTTTCAACGGTGAAAACTATGGCTACTGGAAAGACTGCATGCGAGTTCATATAAATTCTGTGGATAGGTTAGTATGGGCTGCCATTGAAAACGGTCCGTTTCAAATTACAATGACAAATGCGGTTGGCGCCATAGTACCTAAACCAGAAGATGATTGGAATGAGAAAGATGAGAAAAAGTGGTCGTGTGATTGGAGAGCTCGAAACATGTTAATTTCAGCACTTGGTGTTGATGAGTATTATCGAGTATCCCATTGCACGACAGCTAAAGAAATGTGGGACGCTTTAGAAGTTGCCCATGAGGGTACTACTGAAGTAAAACAGTCCCGCATTAACACACTCAATCAAGAATTTGAGCTCTTTCGCATGAAACAAGGAGAATCCATCTCCGACATGCAAAAGAGATTCACCCATCTAACTAACCGATTGAATGCTCTTGGAAAATCTATTTCCAATGAAATTGCTACTAATAAAATTCTGAGGTGTCTTAGCAGGGAGTGGCAACCTAAAGTTACAGCAATCAAGGAAGCCAACGATCTTACAAGACTTACGATTACAACATTGTTTGGAAAGCTGGAAGAACATCAGCAAGCTTTGGAAAGTCTTGAAAAATATGAGAATAAAAGTAAGAAGGAAAAGGAGAAGAAAAGAGACAAAGAGGGAGAGAAGAAGCCAATAGCTCTTGTGGCCTCTAGCTCTAAGTCCTCACGAAAAGAGCAAAGCGACAATGATTCAAGTAGTGACAAAGACTCGGATGATGAGGAAATGGGACTGTTTGTAAGAAGATACAATAGATTCATTCGAAAGAATGGAGTCAAACATTCCGACAAAAATCTCATGAAATTTCGAAGACAATCTATAAATTCGAAACAAGAAGAGAACAAGAAGAGTAGAGGAAGAGGATCATGCTTTAATTGTGGTAAATCCGGACACTTTAAAACGGACTGCCCTATGAAGTATAAGGATCAAAGAAAAGATTCACCAAAAGGGTACAGCAAACAAAGAAGAGCGTATATTGCATGGGAAAGTGATAGTGATTCATCAAGCACACAAAGCTCAAGTGATGGTGATGAAGCTGCAAATTTGTGCCTTATGGCTCACACTAAAAATCTGTCCTACCACAAGAAGAAAAACAATGACAAAAAGGTAAAACAAGCCTATTACAATAATTTCTCCTCTATGTCTTTTTCGGAATTAAAAATAGCTTTTGAAAAACTGCATAACGAAGCTGTAGATGCTTTTAAACGACTAGCTTCCGACAAACATATCTTCTCTTTTTTGGAAGGAAAAGTAAACAAAGCTGAAATTGATTTAGAAGCATTGAAAACTAGTATTGCAGAAAATTCAAAAACTATTGACATTGACGGATGTAGTAGAGTTAGGTATTGTGACGCTTGTTATGTTTGGCAAAAAGAGGTAAACACTCTTAAGGTCAAATTAGAGAAAGCGCTACAACCTAAAATTACTTATGCCGTTGACCCCAAGTTGTTTAAGAAGTCATTGAATCCTCCATATGCAAAATACTCTTTTATTCTAAAGGATTCAATGAACAAGAAACAACAAACACATCATCATGGTTTATGTCATTATTATTATCATGCTGGCCATACCATTGAGAAATGCAAATTTAGGAGATTTCTAGTCCCTAAAGGTATTTATCAATGGAAGCCAAAAGGCAACCATGTTAACACTTACCCTCTTGGACCCAATGAAAATTGGGGACCAACTTCTCTCTTTTGATGTTGTAGGATGAGTGCCTTGCCTTCGTAGATAGAAGATGGTTTCTTGACAGCGGCTGCTCAAGGCACATGACCGGTGACATATCGCTTTTTATAGACTTCAAGGCGAAGAAAAAGGGATATGTTACTTATGGAGACAACAACAAAGGAGCTATACTCGGCAAAGGTAGTGTAGGTAATCCCTCCACCACTACTATTTCAAATGTCCATTTAGTTGAGGGACTTAAACACAATTTGTTAAGCATAAGTCAACTATGCGACATGGGCTATAAAGTGTCGTTTACAAAAACTTGCTGCATAATTGAACATGTTGAACAAAACATTGTGTTTAAGGGTGTAAGAGTAAACAACATCTATATGCTTGACTTGTTTGATGTACCGTTAACAAATACTAAATGTCTAGTCACCTTGAATGATGATTCTTGGCTTTGGCATAGACGTTTAGCTCATGTTAACTTCGATTTGCTAAACAAGGTTGTATCTAAGGATCTAGTAGTCGGTCTACCAAAAATAAAATTTTCAAAAGACCACCTATGTGACGCGTGCCAAATGGGAAAGCAAACAAGGGTGTCTTTTAAATCTAAAAATGTAATTTCAACTTCACGACCCCTTGAGCTTCTCCATATGGACCTCTTTGGACCTTCTAGGACAAAGAGCCTAGGTGGAAATTACTATGGCTTTGTAATAGTTGATGACTACTCTAGATTCACTTGGACTATATTCCTTCATAGCAAAGATGAAACTTTTTCTGCTTTTAAAAATTTTGCAAATCTGTCCCAAAACAAAATGAATTCCAAAATAGTTACAATTCGTAGTGATCATGGTGGTGAGTTTCAAATTACCACTTTGAGAAGTTTTGTGACAAGTATGGCATTGAGCATAACTTTTCAGCTCCTCGCACTCCACAACAAAATGGTGTTGTGGAGCGTAAAAATCGTGTTTTAGAGGAGTTGGCAAGAACAATGCTTAATGAGGGTGGATTACCAAAATACTTTTGGGCCGATGCTGTTAGCACAGCCTGTTATGTTCTAAACAGAATCTCAATTCGCCCTATTTTAAACAAAACCCCTTATGAACTTTTGAAAGGAAGAAAACCAAACTTGTCACATCTTCACGTATTCGGTTGTAAATGTTTTGTTCTGAATAACGGTAAGGAAAACATTGGGAAGTTTGATGCAAAAGCGGATGAAGGTATTTTTCTTGGTTACTCAATGTCAAGTAAAGCATATAGAGTGTATAATAAGCGTTTACTTACTGTTGAAGAGTCGGTTCATGTTTCTTTTGATGAGTCTTATCCGAAAAATGTCGGAAAAGGTATTTCTTTTGATGACGCAGGTGTATCTACAGAAGACATACTCAAGGAAGCTGTTGAGGAAACTGATCAGTCCAAAACAGCTGCCCATGAGAAGGAGGAAGATACAAGTCATGAAGAAATTGAGGAAGAAAAGACAGCTGAAGTGAATGATCTTCCAACAGCTTGGAGATCCTCAAAAGACCATCCCATTGACAACATTTTGGGAGACATTTCAAAGGGAGTAATGACCCGGTCTAAGATAAGTAACTTTTGTTCTCACTTCGCGTTTGTTTCACAAGTAGAACCTAAAAATGCCAAAGAGGCCTTGATTGATGAATTTTGGCTAATGGCCATGCAAGAAGAGCTTAATCAATTTAAAAGAAATGACGTTTGGGAACTTGTCCCTCGTCCGCGAGATCATCATATCATAGGCACTAAGTGGGTTTTTAGAAACAAACTTGATGAAAACGGAGTGATTACTAGGAACAAGGCACGCTTAGTAGCACAAGGATATAACCAAGAGGAGGGCATAGACTATGAGGAAACTTATGCTCCAGTTGCTCGCCTCGAAGCTATACGTCTTTTGCTTGCCTATGCGTGTTCTAAGGATTTTAAGCTTTACCAAATGGACGTAAAGAGTGCCTTTCTAAATGGTGTCATAAATGAAGAAGTATATGTTTCACAACCTCCCGGTTTTGAAAATCCTGAAAATCCAGATCATGTTTACAAATTAAAAAGAGCTTTGTATGGTCTTAAACAAGCCCCTCGGGTTTGGTATGAAAGGCTTAGCAAATTTCTAATTGATCATGGATATTCAAGAGGTAAAGTGGACAATACTCTCTTTATTAAACACAAAGGGAAGCACATTCTTTTAGTTCAAGTTTATGTCGACGATATCATATTTGGTTCAACTAACATACACTTGGTCGAAGAATTTTCTAAGGTTATGCAGGGTGAATTTGAGATGAGTCTAATGGGGGAGCTGAACTACTTCCTAGGACTGCAAATAAAGCAACTTGATGAGGGTACAGCAGTATGTCAAACAAAATACTGCAGAGAACTACACAAGCGCTTTGGAATGAATGACTCAAAATCGATTGACACCCCAATGCCTACCAACGGAAATCTAGACAAGGATGAGCATGGTAAGTGTGTAGATGTCAAAAGGTTCAGAGGTATGATCGGATCTCTCTTGTATCTTTCTGCTTCTAGGCCTGACATCATGTTTAGTGTTTGTATGTGTGCACGCTATCAATCAAATCCTAAGGAATCGCACCTTAAAGCGGTAAAGCGCATATTTAGATACCTTCACGGAACACCTAAATATGGGCTTTGGTACTCCAAAGGAAGTGATTGTAGCTTAGTAGGGTACTCCGATTCTGATTTTGCTGGCTGCAAATCAGATAGGAAAAGCACAAGTGGCACATGTCACCTGTTTTCAAACTCCTTGGTCAGTTGGCATAGCAAAAAGCAAGTTTCCGTGGCTTTGTCAACTGCTGAGGCAGAATACGTTGCAGCCGGTAGTTGTTGCGCTCAGATTTTATGGCTGAAGCAGCAACTACAAGACTTCAACATTCAACTCAAACGTATTCCTATCAAATGTGACAACACTAGTGCCATAAACCTTACTAAAAACCCTGTTTTACACTCACGCACTAAACACATAGAGATAAGACATCATTTCCTTCGTGATCATGTTGAAAAAGAAGACGTTGTCTTTGAGCACGTTGATTCCAAAAATCAGCTCGCTGATATTTTCACTAAACCATTGGCAACGGAACCTTTCTTCAACATTCGTCGCGAATTGGGAATTTTAGATCTTTCTCAATTGATGTCATAAACATGTTATCTCTTAATTATATTATGCCTCACCATGGTTAATAAGAGCTGTTTTAGATGTCAATTATCCATCACACGAGTTCTCCAACAGAGGTAATATCAATCCTTTCTACAATTTTCTTATTGCTAAGTGATTGTGTATGTTACATCAAATGTTCTTACTATAGTTGACACAAAATTTGATTGCATATACTCCTGTCCATATTGTGTGCACACTAATGAATTGACTTCTGAATCTCTGTTGAGCATAATCATCATGACAGTGCATAATGCATATTCATACTGCATTAAAATTCATTAAAAACAGGTTCAGCATCAGTATGCATCGACACAAACGAAGCCTGCATCGATCCATATATTCAAAAATTCAATTTTTTTCAAAAACTGCTTCAGGATACATCGATGCATCCTTCGCATGTATCGATACACAGGGCAATTGTAAACACTTGGCATCGACGCATCCATCGCATGTATCGATACACATGACAATTCTGAATACTAGGCATCGACGCATGACTATCTGCATCGATACATACTGATGCTATCTGAATTAAATGCATTTCTTTCTCTCTCATGCATCGACACATCAGCCAATCATATCACTTCCTATCTCATTACTTCATCTCATCTGCCCTCAAAAACCCAAAACCAATAGCTAACCCTAATCCTCCTCATCCTCACTCTCTTTCATAAACTTGGTAAAACCCTAAATCTCACATCACCATGCCTCCACGCACTATTCCAGCCAGAGCCAAAGGAAAAGGAAAGGGAAAGGAAGCAGCCGGTACTTCTCAGCAACCACCAGATGTTCCTTCAAACGCCTTAGACATTCTTCATCCTGCCATCACTGCTGAATTTGAGGAATCCTTCAAGACCAGGTTGGTAATGAAACCTCATATCTTTGATAAAACAGATGCTGTTCATCTGCACCTAAATGAAGTAGTTGAACTGTTACATGCACAAAGACTTGGGTCCTTTCTATCTACAAAAGATGACTATCATGAGGATTTCATCCGGGCCTTTTATGCTGGTTTACAAACTGGTAGAGGCTATATGTTCCGGTGTTCTATCGGTGTCAGAACATATACCTTTGAAGCGTCTGATTGGGAAACGGTATTTCAAATGCCGTCTCCGTCGATGGTTTTCAAGTGCTGGCATGACCTGCACTTTGATCCTGAATTTGACCTGAAGGACTTTACAACTTCTATCCTAAAGATTGATAGACCGTTGAGTGAGGACGAACACGTCACGTCAGGTATGATCAAGCAAACTCCGCGTATTCTTCACTGGCTTATCACACATATTCTGCGTCCAACAAACAGCGGACACTCTCGGTTGGACAGGCCCAGCATACATCTTCTCTATATTCTGCAAAATAAGGTTCTCCTAAATTGGGCGAACTACTTTGTTAAACGTCTATTTTTTGTGCGAGACACCTCCAAGAATGTGGCTCTAGGTTATGCATCTCAGATAATGAAAATTCTTAAGTATTGGAAACTTGCAATACCCATTGTGCCCCTCCTATCTCCGTCGGCAGCTCAAGAGTTTGATTCTGCCACTCTATCGCATATGGGATATAGGTGGGACAAAGACCGCAAATGCTTCTATTTCTTCGAAAGAAAATCCAAAACCAGAATTTACAACTTTGATGTGCCTTCGGAACGCATCCATGTTGCTGAAGAACAGCCTGATGAAGAAATGCAGGATGCGCCTGAAACAGAAGTGCCTCAACCTGAGGCCAATACTGGTTGGGGTGAGTGGGTGCCACGAAGGTGGTCTCCCACCAACTACGTACCTGAACCTGCAGCCCCTCCATTCGCCGGTGGTACTTCAGCCTCAACACCAAATGCGGACATCACTCACATGCTTCAACAGATGGAAATCGTCAACAAAGAACGCCATGAAGAAGCACGGTACTGGCATGTTCAACAAACTGAATGACACAACGAGCATCGGGACTGGCATGATGAGCACACACGGATGTATCACAATCAACACGCTTGGCACCAAGACTTGGTTAAATGGCATCAGGTTTTCTACAACGAAATGTCCGGCTTTATGGATGATTGCCGTGAAAATCCTGGGATTATGGACAGCTTTAGAAGCATTGAAGTTCAGAATCGATTTAGGCGATACTCCTTCATGGGCCAAAATCCAGACACAATGCCTCCTCCTCCGCCTCCGCCAAGCTACCGAGATCCTGACAGACATGATGAGGAGTCCTGTGGTGGCAACAATCCAAATTAACCAACCACCCTTCCATCTCACTGCATTTCATTTCATATTGCTCATGTTTTATTTTGTTGCACAATATATGGTTTAGCTTATGTAACTCTTAAACTCGTTCGCACACTTCAAATGCTTTTCAAATTCTGTTTACCTCTATTTGTCATTGCCCTTACTTTTTGAATGATTCTTTGTGAATGATTCTTTAACTTGCAGCTTCTTTCTTTGTGATTGATAGCCTATTATCAAATTTTGCCATGCCCTGCTACACTTTCTGCTTGATGACTATGTCTCTTCCTCTTTTTGATGTTGACAAAGGGGGAGAAAACGCAGATATGCACAAACTCAGGGGGAGTATCACACATCTTGCCAAGAATTTGCCATCATCAAAAAGGGGGAGTTTGTGAAAGAATTCTTTAACTTGAATTAATTTTTAATGATAGCAAATTGTGTGATCATCATCCAAATTGATTGTGCATTGCATTACATGATATATTTGTGTTCTTATTTTGTCCATCATCCCACTTTATTGTTGCATAAACATACATACAAATCTACATTGAAAATTCCCTTCAAATAACAATTCAAATGCATTTTATATCAGTATGTATCAATACATGAGCCTCTGCATCGATACATGTAGCATGTGATTAATCACAAAACAATTTCTGTTCAGTATGCATCGATGCATACGAGCCATGCATCAATACATGGAAGGGCAAAAAAACTCTATGCTTACACACGAATTCTGCATTGATACATGACCACTTGAGACAGCCTGTGCATCAATACATGCGCAATAGGCATCGATACATGACCACCTGAGACAGCCTGTGCATCAATACATAAGCATTAAGCATCGATACATATCAGTGTAAAAATCACATGCATCGATACACACGATTTATGCATCGATACATGAGTAATTAATTTCACCAAATATTCACACAACTTACAGTATGTATCGATACACACTCCTATGCATCAATACACAAAGTTGTTTTAAGTCATAACAGCAACTGTTTTTGCAGCACATATAAGAACAGGTCTCAACAGCAGATGAAATGTGACGAATTCATTGAGGGAAAACAATTGAACACAGATCAAAAGCAGTGTTGGAGCAATTGTTTGTGAGCACATAGAAACCTGAAAGAGACTTCATCTTCTTCATCTTCTCAATCACTTCTCTTCAAGAACAATTACACATAACAATTCTTGTTCTTTGGATTAAAGAAGGATTGAGATAACGTTCAGTGGTACGATCAAGGATCTAGCTGTGGGTTGCAGTGGAACGATCGAGGATCTAGCTGAGTCGAAGATTGAAGGGGGTTTCTAGGAAAAACCTACTGGTTTGTCCTTCAAGAACTGGTGTGTTCTTGAGGGTTTGGGAGTCACATTTGCAGAACATATTCAGCCGCAGCGTTGCGTTTGGAGATCGGGGGATTTCGCAAGCAGGTCGTGGAACCGGTGAATTGTTTGCAACTTTGTGCAGGAAAATCTTGATCGAGCTCAGATCAAGTGAAGGTTTATACAAGAAGAGGTTCTTGGAGTTTAGAAATTCTGTCTTTGTATCAAAACCTTGTATCAACGGATTCGGCAATAATTGATAATCAAAGTTCTCAATTTCATTTGAAATTGAGAGGGAGACGTACCCACACGCGAGGACGACGTGGGGAACTTCCTTAACAAATCTCTGCGTATCGTACTCTTACCTTAATCTTCTTTACGTTTCAAAACTGTTTTGCAATTTCTGTTAGTGTGTGGTGATTGATAATTTTTTTGGACAGCAGTGATAATAAAACCTTTAGTCATACACCATTGCTGTTTATCATCAAACACACACACACCAACTGTTTGACAAAACGGTTAACTTGATTGTGTTCATTGGAAATAGAATTTGAGGATAAGCGCATTCAATCTGTTAAAATTCTGTGTGTATTATTTCTGTCATTCTCATTAAAATCCAGCAACTGCACTTGCGTGTCCGGCTTTCTAGTAGCAGTTCAGAATAGACGGAAGTCGATTCGGGACTGCTTTTTCCGCCGCTTTTGAAAACTCTAATTAAACGTTAAATCCGTTAAATTTTTTGAGGTGATCTATTCACCCCCCCTCTCGATCACTAGCCACACCGTCTAACAGATAAAACCTCCACTCTTGAATAAACCTTGCTTGTTGAAAGTACCAGAAGAAAAACCTATGCCAGCCCGGGATTCGTTGTCTTCTAACTCAATCATTTTTCCTAAACCAGTGGTTGCACCATGCTCAATGGCCAACTTTGCATCTTTGTAGGAAGCAAATGAAGGAGTTCTCTTCTCAATAGGCTCAGCTATAGATAAATCTTGGAAAGGAGTTCCAATTTCAACCTCGGCATCTATATAAGAGAAGGAAGACAAATGGCTAACCAGGAGAGCCCTTTCTCCCCCTACCACCAGCAGCTTCTTGTTCTTCACAAATTTCAGTGTCTGGTGTAGGGTGGACGTCACGGCGCCTGCCTCGTGAATCCATGGTCTGCCTAAGAGACAACTATACGATGGGTGAATGTCCATAACCTGGAAGGTAATCTGAAAATCACTTGGTCCGATCTTGATTGGGAGATCAACTTCCCCAATCACAGTTTTGTGAGACCCATCGAAAGCCTTCACAACTACTCCACTCTGCCTCATGGGAGATCCTTGATATGATAGCTTTGAGAGAGTGGACTTTGGCAATACGTTCAATGATGACCCAGTGTCCACCAGTACATTGGACATGGCGTCGTCTCTACAATTCATAGATATGTGTAAAGCCAAGTTGTGGTCTCTTCCCTCCTCAGGGATATCAGAGTCACAAAAGCTCAGGTTGTTACAAGCAGTAATATTTGCAACAATGCTATCGAATTGCTCCAAAGTGACATCGTGATCCACATATGCCACATCCAACACCTTCTGCAGAGCCTCTCGGTGTGGTTCTGAATTTAAGAGTAAGGATAACACAAATATTTTGGATGGTGTTTGTAGAAGTTGGTCTACGACATTGTACTCACTTTTCTTGATGAGCCCCAGCATCTCATCACAGTCTTCTTTCACATTGCCACTCAGGCCAACAGAAGTAGGAGTTTTCAGTACGGAGGAGGGCTTAACAGCAAGTTCCAGATTCGGAGAATTCACAGCGTTCACAACCGGGCGTTCAATAAAATTAGCATTAATTTGAGGCTTCAGCGGCGCTGAAAACACACGGTCACTACGGGTCAAACCGCTAACATCGGCAATATTCACAACAGAATAAGAGGGCAAGGACACCTCTTTCCCATTCTCTAATGCTACGGCGTTGTAGCGATAGGGAACTGCTTTTTCAAAAGAGTAAGGCATAGGACCAGCAGGCTTAATGATCAGAGCAGAAGAAGCCTTCTGCTTGCTACCATTGTACTTGATGACAACAGGCTCGGGTATCCGGAACACTGGGGAGATCACATTGACCTCAGGCTCATTTTCATCAACACTCATGTTTTGAAGGATCTCAATGACTCCTTCGTCCAGCATTTCCTGAACATCCTTGCGCACCTGGGAACAACCCAATCGGTTAACAGAGCAGACTCGACATCTATCATGGGCATGCTCGTAATGACTGTAGTCACATAGCAAAGGATGCATCTGGACCAGAGATTGTCGGATATGACTGACATACTTGACTTTGTATTTGCCAGGGCACCCCTGGACCATGTTAACAGATTTCCCATGCTCGGGCAATGGGTTCTTCTTCACATTAGGACCTACGTCCTAAAAACACAGAATTCCACACCTCATAAGGTCCTGAACCTTGGTCTTCAAAGGGTAACAAATCTCCACGTCATGGCCGGGAGCACCAGAATGGTAAACACAATGTAACTCGGGCTTATACCGCCATTGGGGGTTAGCAGGTATTGCCGGTGGGTCTCTCGGAGTAATCAGCTTCCTCTCTATCAAAGTGGGATATAACTATGCATACGTCATAGGAATAGGATCGAAGGTGACCCTTTTCCTCTCGTAACTTGTATTGGTCTGATTACTGTTTCGAGGCTGGTAGGCCTGCTGTTGCGGACGGAGCTGTTGTTGCTGATATTGTTGATTGTCTCTGAAAACAGGTGCTATATGAGCCACCTGGTGCTGGTTACCGGCGGGACGCTCGGTCTTCCTCATCACAGAGGGTCTTCTTGGTCTCTCATGGAAGGTCACAGCATGTGCCTCTCCATCTTTCTTCTTTGCAAACGCCCCATAACATTTGGCAGAAGAGCCTTCTTCTCTGGTTAACCGTCCTTCACGGACCCCTTCTTCTAGACGCGTCCCCATATTTATCATCTCGGTGAAGTCAGAAGGAGCGCTAGCAATCATCCTCTCATAATAAAAAGAACTTAAAGTCTTCAAAAAGATCTTAGTCATCTCTTTCTCTTCTAGCGGAGGCACGATCTGTGCTGCCACCTCTGGGCATACTCCTTAAATGTTTCTTTATCCTTTTGGGACATGGCTCTCAATTGATCTCTATCGGGGGTCATATCCACGTTGTACTTGTACTGCTTGACGAAGGCCTCGCCAAGATCATTGAAGGATCGGATGTTCGCGCTGTTTAAACCCATGTACCAACGTAAAGCAGCACCGGACAGACTGTCCTGAAAGTAGTGGATGAGTAGTTGGTCATTATTGGTTTGAGTTGACATCTTCCTGGCATACATGACCAGGTGGCTGAGAGGACAAGTATTTCCTTTGTACTTTTCAAAGTCAGGGACCTTGAATTTCACAGGGATCTTCACATTTGGAACCAAGCAGAGTTCGGCAGCAGACTTGCCGAAAAGATCCTTCCCTCTGAGAGTTTTCAATTCCTTGCGAAGCTCAAGAAACTGATCGTTCATAGCATCCATCTTCTCATAAACATCTGGACCCTCAAACGGCTCAGAATGATAGATGGTGTCGTCTACCCTGGGCAAAGTATGCACGACAGGAGGAGGAACAGCAAGGACCGGGCTAGATGCCGGCAAAGAAGTAAAGGCTGGAACAAGACCCTCAGGCATGAAATTGGGAGGCATCCCCCACGGGAACCCGGTTGGCATGGCTGTTGGGACAAAGTGTGTACTGGCAGCGGGCACAGTAGAGGAGACAATCTCGGAGATAACTGTCCTCTGGGGAGGAGTTGAGGGTGTCGGAGAAGACTGGCTCTGGGCAGCCATGAGTGACTCCATTAGGGCAGTCAATCTGGACACTTCCTCTTTCAGCTCGCGGTTCTCTTGCTCTAAGTGATCCATCAGTCTTGAAATGTTGGCTCTAGTGTAGTACCGGTGAGTCAGCTTGTCTTCCAAATAAATGAAGGACACAGAGTTAGACCACAGGGCAAGGGACTGGAAACAAAACCTGCTTATGCATATGATGCATGCAATGTTTGTGCATATGATTTGTTTTTTTTTATTTCAAAGGAACTTTAGAGTTTTATTTGCAAATTCGGGAAATATTAAGCATTTTATCACATATGGAAATATCTCATCAAATAATATAAGGGAAAAGAAGTGCAGCATCGTCAATCATATACAAGAGAAAAGGAAAATAATCATCCTATGGATCCCTAGAAACAATCATCTAAAGCTCGGGACACAGGAAGATAAGATGCGCGAAGCCTCTTCACCTCCCTCTCGTAGGCTGCCTCCATATCGGCCTTCTCTTTGGCGAGTCGATCATACTTCCTCTTCCAGAACTTAGAAGACTGAGGAAGTAGAGAAGTCCATACATCATCAGGGTCATCAATAACCTGATGCTCAAGAAACTCAATCAACGCATCCTTCTCCTTAATCTGCTGAAGCAACTCTTCACGTTCACGAATCCAGGCACGTGAACGGTCTTCGTCTCTCAACTCCTCTACTCCTTGATTAGGGAGGGTTGAAGGCCCAACCATAATCATAGGTGTAGGTCTCGGATACTCGTAAGGCATGAGATACTCAGACGCCCTCTTCCTAACCCAAACAGTGTAAGGCTCCAAAGCGATGCAATTCTTAGGACCCAACTCTTTCCTTCCTTTCCTATGAATCTTGCACCAAGCGCGGACCATCCTAGCTTTCAAGCCTTGGGGATCTTTACCATCCTGAAAGAATACACCCTCTAACAGAATGTTATTAGGTTTATCCTTTAGGGGGAACCCAAGGTGCCGACGTGCCAAAACAGGATTGTAGTTAATCCCACCACATGTACCAAGAAGAGGTACATTGGAGAATTCGCCACAAGAGTCAATAATCTGCACACCATCATACACATGGTTATACCAAGAGATATCATCATTAGTGAGAGACATAAGTCTCATGGACCACCGTAGACATTCCTTGTTCTCCTTGAAAGCGACCGTCTGAGGTAAGTGAGAAATAAACCACTTATACAACAGAGGCAAACAACACACAATGGCGCCACCACCCTTTGCATTCCTCATATGCAAAGAGAAATAGGTATCGCCCAACAGAGTCGGAACGGGATTAAGAGTAGAGAAAATCCTAATAGCGTTCACATCCACAAACTTGTCGATGTTGGGGAATAATACTAGCCCATAGATGAGAAGTACAAATATGGCCTCAAAGGCGTCCTCACTCATGGCCTTCCCATACATAGTAGCTTGAGCAATGAGGAACTCAGAAGGGAGACCTTGAATTCCTCCTTTGGTAGTCATATGAGCACCAACCAGAGATTCATCTATGTGCAACATGTCTGCTATCTCTTGTGAAGTAGGAATACTCTCAAAGCCACTGAACGACACCTGATCCAGAATAGGTATACCCACAAGATAAGCATACTCTTCAAGGGTAGGCAAAAGCTAGAAATCCGGAAACGTGAAGCAACGGTACAAGGGATCATAAAACTGCACCAATACACTCATCAATCCTTCATCCACCTGAGTGGTCAGAAGAGGAAGAAGCTTCCCGAAACGAGCCTTGAAACCCAAGGGATCTAATACATAAGATGTCAAATTCCTTAACTCTTTCAAATCTGGTTGTCTGAAACTGTACTTCTTTGTATTCCTTCTTTGTCTTTCCATGTCTGAAAATTTTGCAAATAAACCCCCTTAAGTTCCTTGAAAATTTTCTTATTTATTGATGATATGGATGTAAATGGGTGCATGAATGCATGAATGCAACAATCACACTCAAGGATCAAGCAAAGCACACCAAACAAAGGTCATGGGATGGATCATGTTATCCTTAATATCAACCATCCATTTTGGTGGATTATGGTTTACACCTTATCAACACCCAAGTTCCATTGATATTGAGGATTCATGAACAGATCAACCATGAATCAAGGGTTTGTTGCAAGTCACGAGCATGGAGTTTAGGTTAAGAACCACCCAAAAGGGAGTGTACTAAGGTTTAAACCTGCCAAACATGTTCTACAAGAGGTTCCCATAGTCATCATCCCATCTTTTGGATATTATCGGAGAAACGACTACTCGTATTCCAAAAATATTCTCAAGAGAGACTCTTATGAGTGTAGTATCGCGTAACAATCGTATCAAATCTTACACTTGAACGACCTTCACACTACATCCTAAGCATAGGTAAAGATGGGTTTGGTAAACTAAGCTCTAACCATAACTTACTTGTATGACATTATTGATCCCAACATAACCTCCACCAAGTGAATGGACTTGCAAGTCAACTTGCTAAGGAATAACTCCAGACAAGTCGACAAGACTATGCCATTCTCCTATCCTAAGTGCACTCGAGTTCGGGTATAGAACTCATCTCACGAAGATCACCAAGCATACAAGGAATTAATATTCAAACAATTCAATCATTACATACAATACAGTAATCCCAAATTGCACAAAATTATGTCACAAAAAAAATATACAATACAATACAACAAATATGAAAAGTAGGCAAAACCCACTAGGCAAATTATTTGTCCCCAGCAGAGTCGCCATTTTTCTGTAGCGGGGCATTCGTTACCATTAGAGATATTGAGTAAATCCAAGGTAAATCATACAAGTCGAGTCGCCACCGCACTTCTATTTATCCAAAGGAGTGGTTAGAAAGCGAACAAAAACCTAAAAGTTTTATCGAATCAAAAACTAGTAAAAATGTCAGAGATCTGGGTAAGGGGGTTGGTTATGCAATGGGAAGGTGTTAGGCACCCAAAGCATCCTAGGTACTCCTAGGGAGCCCTTTTCACATTTGTTGTAAGGTTGTTGTTTTTTTGTTGTGAAAATTCATTTGTGCAAACATGATTGAAGGGATGAGAAAAGAATATACAAATTTATTTACATTTTGTGTTTGAATGGATGAACCCATTGCCTACGTACCATCTTAAAAAAAGATTAGGATCAAAACCTCGTAGTTCGGGGTAAAAAAATTCAAAAAAAAGTTGGTGAATTGATTGGTCCAAAAACCTTAAGGTCTTTTGTTATCAAAGGGAGAAAACTCAACCTAAAACCACAAATCCACCATGTGAGGATAGCTTCAACATGCTAGTGAGGGGTTAACCCTATAATAAGCATGGAAGACTCATTGTCCATCACTAAGGATAAAGGTGAGTATTATATCTACCTCAAGGATAACTCAAACCTAATAGCTAATGGTTAAAAAAAGGGTTTGATTAAGAAGGTGGCCATTGAAACCACAAAAAGTATTTGAATGGGTTATATTTACCAATTAAAAGTATTTACAAAAATATGGTTAAAGTGGATTAAAAGGTTCAATTCAAAATAAGTGTTATGAAAAATAAGTTTTGAAAATCAAAAGCATAAGGCTTAGGTTTCTAATGTTGAAAACAAAAATTGTTTGCACAAAAAGTTTTGGCTTGGGTTAGAATGGGAAAAAAAGGGTTAAATTCCTAAACATACAAGAGATAAGGGAAAAGAAAATAAAACCAAATTAGGAGTTCCCCTCTTGAGATCATATTGATGATCCAAGTAGCTCCCATCCTTTGGAATAAGCAGTCACAAACAAATATCTCAAGCCATTAAGCACAGGTAATCGGAATAAACCTCCAGGGGGTATCCCCCAAATAAAGTGGAACACCAGGCCATCTCTGCAAGAGTCATGTGAGCCCTCACAAAAAAACTCAACAAATAGGTTAGAGAAACAAGATAGGGTAATCAAGAGTTGCCCCCAAATCAAAATGTAACCACATGAATCATGCCATTAAAATTCACAAAAAAGCTCACCAAAAGCAACCAAGGGCAGGAGGCCTAAACCTCTTGTCAAACACATACATTAAGAGGGTATCAAAAAATTTCAGGTTGAAAGTATAAAGTAGTGGAAATAGGACATACCTGATTGGGGAGGATCGATTGAAATTGAGTTGCACCCGTGAGGTTTGCAGAGCAATCTGAGGGTTTATATGAGAGGGAATTGGTTCTTTGCCGATGAGTTCCCTTCAGCCTCTGGAGGTTGCTCTGAACTCTGTTAGCTCTTCTCTCACTTTCTTTTTCCTGCCAGGGTAATAGGAATGGCCTGTCCTTTTGTTTCACTGAAACTCTGAATTTATAACTTGGTTTTTGTGGACCTGTGGGCTCAAATGAGAGAGGCCCAAGTCCAATTTTTTTTGTTATATTTTATTTATTTTATTTTATTTATTTATTTATTTATTTCGTTTTTCTTTTTCGTTTTTTTTAGTAAACAAAAGTAAGAGAAACAATGATGTATAATTCAAGCATGCTTGGTGATCTCAAACCAATCACAAGGAGTCCCACCCAAAGGCAAAGGGAACCAAGATGCTCATGATCCTTGAGGCTATGCAAATGCAATGTTATGATGCCATGAGGGATCTTAGGGTCAAAATTGGGGTCTTACAATCTGCATCAAAGGTTTCAATCGCCACAAGAGGTAACAATTCTATCACCGATCATGTCCATTCGTAAGGATCACTAAAGGAGAAATTTTTTAATTTCCGCTGCGTTTTGGATCGCTATTCTCCTTCAACTAAATGGGTTAAGGCAGAACAATTCGGGGCCACATTGAGTAGAATCGGCGAGCCAATTAACTGACCATGAAGATCAAGCCATGTTTAAGTAATAGCTAAGCATTAAAAATTCTAATGAGTACAACAGTTAGTCACTCTAATTGTATTGTGCATAATCTAGAGTATACATTGGTATCACTTACAAACACACAAGTTGAACCATACATACAATAGGTTATTAAAACATGATCATGACAACTTGAAATCACTAGCATACTATAGAGAAAAGCCAAGTAATGAGTAGGCATTGCGTCACTTACAGAATTGAGCCATCCACCAGCAGGAGTGTAACTCTGGTTTCTTTTTTTTTCACTGACATGATGAACTGCAGTTTCTCCAAATTCGATCTCATTCCAGGACGGTTCCTGACTTGGGTTGAGCGTACCGAGATCTTTTTCTGTGGGGTTGAACCCGGTAAATCATGTCAGCAGTGGCTAACAACATCACGACCCTATAATACATTTCCATATTAAAATCAAGATGTAAACTAAATTCTTTTTTAAAGACGTTCAAATTAATTTTTAAACTACCAAAAGCTCGCTCTAACTAACAGAATCATTTGAATCCTTCCTAACTAACCAACTTAAACTAATCCTCATTAACCTGTACCAACAGAATTTGTGCTAACTCGTCCAGAATCCTAAATGCCTAACCATTTTTTCAACCAACCTAACCAACTACTATCAATAGTTAACATTACTCTAATAGAATGGAGAGAGAAGAGTATTATAAGCATAGAGTGAGAAGTCTATAAAAGAGGATTACCCTGCATCGTGGTTCTTACTGAGTTTTTCACCAAGCATTTGCAAGTCCTTCCTCTCCCTCGTTCTTCCCCTTTAACCCCTCACTTAGAGCTCAAGTTGATAGCCATTGAAGCTCTCTCCTTGAGGCTTCAACTTGCTGAGCTTGACCTCATTCTATTTCTGATTCACCGTACATACGAACAACAAAGAACGACATCAACTCTTTGCCAACCACGAGAAGAAGAAGAAGGAGATCCAAAACAGAGGAAACAAAGAAAGTAAATCAAACCGGAGAAAGAGGAAGCATAACTGGCTACAATCAGATTTCTGATCCAGTATGTTTTCTCGCTGCGATTCCATTTCTGCTTTTCTAGTTTTTCGCGCATAGGATGTCGATTTTTTGAGATTCATGGATCTCGAAGCCTCATCATTCTCATATTTCTTCTCAGATCCGTTCTTGATGGACAAAGATGTCGGCTCAAGGGTTGTCCATGATTTCCTTTTGGTGTCGTGATTTAGTAGTTGATGGAGATGTTGCGACCCCAATCCAGAGAAGATATTGGTGATGACGATCGATGACGAATCTGACTTTGTTTAGCGATACGTCTTTCGATGTCTTCATATGAGAAAACTGATTTATGTCACACGTGTTGATCAGGTGAGAGATTAGGGGCGCATTGAAGCAAAAGCGAGAATTCGAGTTCTTGAGAACGGAAATATTCCATCGTGATGGAAGGAGTAGCTGAAGGAGAATAACGATCCAAAACACAGTGGAAATTAAAAAATTTCTCCTTTAGTGATCCTTACAAATGGGCATGATCAGTGATAGAATCGTTACCTCTTGTGGTGATTGAAACCTTTGATGCAGATCTAAGGAGTAATCACGAACGTTGAATGGTGACAACGCCTCTACTTAGTCCTCACGAACGAATTCCTTCAATCTCAGTGCTAGCTGCTACGAATGAAGGCTTTAAGTGAGAGAGAGAGAGAGAAACGAAATTTCAACTGCACAAATGCTTCTGCACAAGGGTTCTATTTATAGAACCACTTATATGGGCTGCAAGCTAAAAATCCCACTTTAGTGTATGTGGCCCATATCTTATGATATGCCAAAATCACTTAAACGCATGGTACCTTACCATATTTCGTATTCGACTTAAGTACACCGTACCTTACGATGGTCTACTATTCACTTAAGTGCACCGTATCTCTCATCAATCGGTCCTTTTGTGTGTGACCCTGTAGGTTTTCGCGACATTAGCAATTATATTAAATCATGTATTTAACATAATAAACAGTGAGCGGTATCTACCAACACATCACTGCTACCCAAGACACAAAAATGTCATGTGATATGACAAATCCTTTTGTGATAATACTTATGTGTATAATTACCCTTTTGCCCCTATGTCTATATTGAACACAAGGCATATACCGTGTCATCCTTGTCCAGTTCAATATTGGGCCCGTAGACATTTATCCTGTTACGCAAGTTGGGCAAATTCCATCTAGGTCACTCATGTCCCTCACCATGCTTCGTGGAGTACCCATCAAATGTTTTTATGGTCATCCAGTTACGGACAATGTTTGCTCAACAATAAAGCACTCGACTCTACATCTAGGGTCCATAATGGTTTCAGGTCGAAGGGTGGTATACACCACTATCACCATGAGAATAACTTATGACACTTTGCATAACATTCTATATGGTATTCTCATAGCAGGTCAATCCAGTATAAATGTTACTCCTAACATTCATACCTATGTTTAAGACTTGATAATTCCTTATCCATGATCCATGAGATGTGATCATCAGTCTATATACATAATAGTATTAATGCTTTAATGTTATCCCACTTCACAAGAAATCTCGACTACAGATACTTTAAGAGTAATGTCCTTATGTTTAATGGGATCTCATGATTAAGTCACACTTGATACATTAAACGTATTATCTATTCTAGGGACTTTATTAAACAAACATAATAAAGAAAAAGCCTTTTATTATTAATAAATAATTCGATACAAGTACCAAAAGTATTGGCCTCTAGGGCTTACACCAACAATCTCCCACTAACACTAGAGCCAATCAGGCATACCCCTAATGCCCATAGATGTAGTATGGTCATCATGCTTATGTTGTGCAAGAGGCTTTGTCAGTGGGTCAGCAATATTGTCAAGTGTAGGTACTCTGCATATTTTCACATCTCCTTTATCTATTATCTCTCGAATGAGGTGATAACAGCTAAGTATGTGTTTGGATCGTTGGTGAGATCTAGGCTCCTTTACTTGTGCGATAGCACCATTGTTATCACAATAGAGACCAATGGGATCTACAATGCTAGGAACTATGCCAAGTTCACTAATGAACTTTTTGATCCAAACAACTTCCTTTGTTGCACTTGAGGCAACAATATACTCGACCTCGGCTGTAGAATCAGCACTGTATCTTGCTTTGAACTTTTCTAGCTCACAACGCCACCGTTTAAGCAAAACACATCACCAGATTGCGATATAAAGTCATCCTTATCTGTCTAGAAGCTAGCATCAGTGTATCCAATTACAACAAGCTCTTCCTGACCTCCATATATTAAGAATGAGTCCTTAGTCCTTCTCAAATACTAAAGGATATTCTTGACAGCTACCCAATGAGCACCACCGGGATCAGATTGGTACCTACTCGTTGCACTTAAAGCATATGAGACATCTGGTCGAGTACATAACATGGCATACATGATATATCCTATTACAGATGCATATGGAATCTTATTCATGTGATCCCTTTCTTCCTTAGTTGAAGGGGATTGTGTTTTTGATAGACACAACCCATGTTGCATAGGTATGAATCCTTTCTAGGAACCATGCATATTAAAGCGTCTCAACACTTTGTCTATGTATGTACTCTAACTTAGGCCAAGCAGTTTTTGTGATCTATCTCTATAGATCATAATTCCTAATATATAGGCGGCTTCACCTAGGTCCTTCATAGAAAAGCATTTCCCCAACCAAGACTTTGCTTGTTGTAGAGTAGGGACATTGTTTCCAATAAGTAATATGTCATCTACATATAATACCAGAAAGAGGATCATGCTCCCACTAACCTTCTTGTAGACACAAGGCTCATCTTCATTCTTGATGAATCTATATTGTTTTACTGTTTCATAAAAATCAAGATTCCAGCTTCTAGAAGCTTGGTTCAATCCATAGATTGATCTTTGTAACTTGCATATCTTTTGGGCTTCTTCTGGTATGTCAAATCCTTCAGGTTGTGTCATGTACACATCATCAAGAAGATTCCTAATAAGGAAAGCAGTTTTACCATCCATCTTCCATATTTCATAATCATGATATGCAGTGATAGCAAGTGAAATCTGAACAGATTTAAGCATTGCAACTGGTGAAAAGGTTTCATCATACTCAACCCCATGAATTTGTTTATATCCTTTTGCAACCAGTCTTGCCTTATAAGTATGTAACTTACAATCCATGTCAGTCTTCTTTTTGAAGACCCACTTGCATCCTATAGGGTTAACTCCTACAGGAGGCTCTACCAAGGTCTAAACCTGGTTTGTGTACATGGAATCTGTAACACCCCGATAAAATAAGATAATTATTTAATTTAAGTTAATAATATATTTATTAATTTAATTAAATAATTGGAATATTATTATTGGAATATTTTATTGGATTATTAATTTTATTGGAATAATAAGTTGAAAAATATATAAAGAGAGTCCCATTTGGTAAAAAGGGTTATTTTCACGTGAAAAGGAAAAGGAGACAGAAAAGTGGAAAAAGGGCAAAGAGAACCAGAGAACAAGGGTTGGAGAGAGGAAGAGCTTGAAGCTTAAAGATTCGCCGGATTAACTCAGGTAAGGGGGGTTTATCGTCGATTAATGGGTATTATGGGATAACATGTAGTGGGTAGTGATAACCATTGTTTTGACTCTGATTAGAATGATGTATGCTGAAAATTGTGAAAATATTGAATGAACGAAATATGGGTTTAATTGGAGAAATTCGTAGGAATTAGATGTAATAATGTTAGCAATTGTGAAATCGAATAGGGTATGATTCGTGTTAGATGATATGAACGATTATTGTGAAAAATTGGATTGTGGGAGGTTGGAATTGGTAGATCTCGTAGCAGAGAAAACCATAGCAGATCTGGAAAATCTGGTTCTGGTCATACGCGTATGGCACTAGGCAATACGCGTATGAGATGGTCTGGTACGCGTATGGCACTAGGCAATACGCGTATGGATGAGGAAGATGATGTTTTGAACGTGGTTTGGTCTCTGTTGGTACGCGTATGGGGAAGTGGTACGCGTAGCATACGCGTATGAGATGGTGTTACGCGTATGGGAATTGGTCAGGAGATGGGCCATACGCGTATGGGACTAGGCAATACGCGTATGGGCAGGATTGTGGTTTTTCTGTGCTGTTGTTGTGCAGTTCTTTGGTTGTTCAGCTGAGTAATGTAATTTAGCTGATGTATGATAGAGTAGGGATCATTTCCCGTCGCTTTGAGTAGTATAGGTATTAGTAGAGTGTGCTAATGCTGTAATTGATTATGTGGTATGACATGATATGATTATGTGGTGAATATGTTGATGATGTATGATGATATGCATAATGTTGTGAATGTATCTATCATGTATGAAATTTTGAATGGACTGTTTATGGCTTAGAGTGTGAGCATATGTCCATTGTGAATGATTGTTGATGTTTGCATGACTAAGTGATTTAGCTTGCGTATTGTGGCCTTTATGGTGGTAGCTAATTCCCATGGTGAGGAATTAGTGAGTTAGTATTTTGGATTGTTGTTGATGTTTGCATGCTAGGTGATTAGCGTGCATATCATAGCCCTTGGGGTGGTAGCTAATTCCCATGGTGAGGAATTAGTGAGTGAGTCACTAGGTCTCAAATGAGTGGGACTAGTGAGCTTGGTAGCCGTATCTGGATTTGATCGGTGAGGTTGAACTATATGTTCACGAATAGTCGGTACCGCATGCATGGAGTCTCATTGCATAATGTATGTATTGTATGGCGTATAATATGAATGGATGTATTCCAATATTATACGTGGTTTTATGGCTGTGTTGAGTTTGAGTATGATGATGATGATGATTATGAGTTGATATTGCCGTTGCTGGATATGTGTGATCTGATTAGGGTGATGATATGTGTTAAATTACTTAGCATTACATGATATTTTATAATGCTTATTATATCGATTGAGGAACTCACCCTTACAACTATGTTTTCAGGTAACGAGCAGTGATTGAGTAGAAGCTAGTTCTTGGAGTCTAGTGTAGTCCTTAGTGGGTCATGCTCTGGTAGATGTAACATCGGGATGGGATGTTTTACTATGTTTTCATTTGGTTGTTGAACAACTTTACATGTAATGTATTACATGGTTTGAATGTTGTTAGTTTGTATCCGCTGCGTATTATGCAATGTTTTATTTTGATTAAATAAATGAGCATGACATGATATTTTGATGATTAGTGTGAAATGATTGTGTGACACCCTCAATTGCATAATTACTCTGATTGATATTTTGTTATTTTAATTAAATATTTGGGGGTATTTTAGAAGGGTGTTACATTAGTGGTATCAGAGCATAGTCGGTCGAGTCGAGTCGTAATTATTCTGTTTCCCTGTACGGGATAGGTGTTGTGTAACCCTATCAGTACTTATTGTTTTAGCTTGTTGGGCTTTCAGAATAGAGATGGCTGGAAGAGGTAGAGACGATGCTGCAATTGCTGAGGCTCTGGGTATGCTAGCTGGGGTACTTGGAGGAAACCCGAATGTTGTGGGAATGGGAGCTGCTCGTCAACTGAGTGAGTTCCAGAAGAACAATCCCCCAATGTTCAAGGGAGCATACGATCCAGAAGGTGCTCAGAAGTGGTTGAAGGAGATCGAGAGGATCTTCCGAGTGACTGAGTGTGCCGATAACCAGAAGGTCAGGTTCGGTACGCATATGCTGTCAGAAGAAGCAGATGATTGGTGGGTTGTTACCCGCACTGAGTTGGAATCTGCTGGGAATGCTGAGATCACTTGGGCTGTGTTCAGAGAGAGATTCCTGAGGAAGTATTTTCCAGAAGATGTCAGAGGAAAGAAAGAGATAGAGTTCTTAGAATTGAAGCAGGGTAACAGGTCTGTTACTGAGTATGCTGCTAAGTTCACAGAGCTGTCGAAATATTACACTCCCTATAACGAGGCTACTGGGGAATTTTCGAAATGTGTGAAGTTTGAGAACGGGTTACGTCCCGAGATCAAGCAGGCTATTGGGTATCAGCGGATTAGAGTGTTTTCTGACTTGGTTGACTGTTGCAGGATTTTTGAACAGGATACCAAGGCCAGAGCGGAGAGCTATCAGCAAAGGGTTGATAGGAAAGGCAAGAATCAGAATGATCGTGGGAAACCGTATGCAGCTGGCAGAGGTTTCCAGAGACAGAGTGGGATGAAGAGGCCTAGTGGGGGAGACTCTAGTGCCCCTGCTAAGTGTTTCAGATGTGGTCAAGCTGGACATCGTATCCATGAGTGTACCAGTAATGAGAAGAAGTGTTTCAAGTGTGGAAAGGGTGGTCACTTGGCTGCAGATTGCCGGTTGAAGACTGTGACTTGTTTCAATTGTGGAGAAGTGGGTCATATCAGTCCACAGTGTCCTAAGCCGAAGAAAGAGAACCAGTCGGGAGGCAAGGTCTTTGCTTTATCGGGTTCTGAGACTTCTGCAGATGATCGTTTGATCGAGGTACGTGTTATATTAATGGCTTTCCTCTTGTAGCTATTATTGACACAGGTGAGACTCATTCCTTTATATCTTTGGATTGTGCTATGAAACTTAAGTTAGAGATATCTGAGATGCATGGAAGTATGGTGATTGATACTCCTGCGAAGGGTTCAGTGATTACTACTTCAGTTTGTTTAAATTGTCCTTTGAGTATTTTTGGTAGAGACTTTGGGATGGACCTAGTGTGTCTTCCACTAGTGCAGATTGATGTTATCCTGGGTATGAACTGGTTGGTGTCTAACCAAGTTTATATCAACTGTTTTGATAAGACTGTGATTTTTCCTGAGATTGAGGAAGGAAAGGATTGTTTCTATCAGCAAGGCAGGTGAAGGAGGAAGTAGCAGATGGGGCAGAGTTGTTTATGCTGTTAGCGACTTTGGAGACTAAAGATAAACTGGTGATTTGCGATCTAGCCGTGGTGTGTGATTTTCCTGATGTGTTTCCTGAAGAAGTGAACGAATTACCGCCAGAGCGTGAAGTTGAGTTTTCGATTGATTTGGTACCTGGTACTAGGCCGATATCGATGGCTCCGTACCGTATGTCTGCTGTTGAGTTAAATGAATTGAAAAGTCAGTTGGAAGATCTGTTGGATAAGAAATTTATTCGTCCGAGTGTGTCACCGTGGGGTGCACCAGTGTTATTGGTTAAGAAGAAAGAAGGTACTATGAGGTTGTGTGTGGACTACAGGCAACTGAATAAAGTGACGATCAAGAATCGGTATCCTTTGCCGAGGATTGATGATTTGATGGATCAGTTGGTTGGTGCGAGTGTGTTCAGCAAAATAGATTTGAGATCTGGGTATCATCAGATACGTGTGAAAACTGAGGATATTCAGAAGACTGCTTTCAGAACAAGGTATGGACATTATGAGTATTCTGTGATGCCTTTTGGTGTGACTAATGCGCCTGGAGTGTTTATGGAGTATATGAATGGGATTTTCCATCCGTACCTAGACAAGTTTGTTGTGGTGTTTATTGACGATATTTTGGTGTATTCGAAATCTGAAGAAGAGCATGCTGAACATTTGAGAGTGGTTTTAGGAGTTCTACGAGAAAAGAAGTTGTTTGCTAAACTGTCTAAGTGTGAATTTTGGTTAGAAGAGGTTAGTTTTCTTGGTCATGTGATTTCCAGAGGTGGTGTTGCTGTTGATCCTTCTAAGATAGAAGCGGTATCTAAGTGGGAAGCTCCGAAGTCAGTTTCTGAGATAAGGAGTTTTCTTGGACTTGCAGGTTATTATAGGAAGTTCATTGAGGGATTTTCTAAGTTGGCGTTACCGTTGACGATGTTGACTAGAAAGGGGCAAGCGTTTGTTTGGGATTCAAAATGTGAAGAAGGTTTCCAAGAGTTAAAGAGAAGGTTAACTACTGCTCCTATTCTGATATTACCGAGTCCGTCAGAACCATTTGAGGTTTACTGTGATGCTTCATTGTTGGGTTTAGGTGGTGTTTTGATGCAGAATAAGCAGGTTGTAGCTTATGCTTCGAGACAACTAAAGGTTCATGAGAGGAACTATCCGACACACGATTTAGAGTTGGCAGCCGTGGTATTTGTTCTGAAGTTATGGAGGCATTACTTGTACGGGTCAAGATTTGAGGTTTTCAGTGACCATAAAAGTTTAAAGTATTTGTTTGATCAGAAAGAGCTGAATATGAGACAGAGGAGATGGTTAGAGTTTCTGAAGGATTATGACTTTGGTTTGAATTACCATCCGGGTAAAGCAAACGTAGTGGCTGATGCATTGAGTCGGAAAGCATTGCATATGTCGATGTTAATGGTTAAGGAATTGGATTTAATTGAGCAGTTTAGAGACTTGAGTTTGGTGTGTGAGAGTACTCACAATAGTGTTAAATTGGGAATGTTGAAGTTCACGAGTGGTATTCTGGACGAGATTAGAGAGGGTCAGAAATCCGATGTGCTTTTGGTGGACAAGTTGACTCTAGTAAATCAAGGTCAAGGTGGTGAATTCAGAGTTGATGAGAATGGTGTTTTGAAATTTGGTAATCGGGTGTGTATTCCGGATGTTACCGAACTTAAGAAGAGTATCCTGGAGGAAGGACATCGTAGTGGCTTGAGTATTCATCCTGGGGCTACGAAGATGTATCATGATTTGAAAAAGTTATTTTGGTGGCCGGGAATGAAAAGAGAAATTGCGAGTTTTGTTTATTCTTGTTTGATTTGTCAGAAGTCAAAGATTGAGCATCAGAAGCCGTCTGGGCTAATGCAACCGTTGGCTATTCCAGAGTGGAAGTGGGATAGTATCAGTATGGATTTTGTTTCTGGTTTACCGAGGACAATTAAGAATTTTGAAGCTATTTGGGTGATTGTAGACAGATTGACGAAATCGGCTCATTTCATTCCGATCAGAATGGATTATCCGTTAGAGAGATTAGCCGAGTTGTATATTGAGAAGATTGTAAGTTTGCATGGTATTCCGTCGAGTATTGTTTCGGACAGAGATCCTAGATTTACATCGAAGTTCTGGGAAGGTTTGCAGAGGGCTTTGGGAACTAAGCTGAGATTGAGTTCTGCATATCATCCGCAGACTGATGGTCAGACTGAGAGGACGATTCAGTCACTAGAGGATCTTTTGAGGGCTTGTGTTTTGGAAAAGGGAGGTGCTTGGGATTTTTATTTACCTTTGATTGAGTTTACCTACAACAATAGTTTTCATTCAAGCATTGGTATGGCACCGTTTGAAGCTTTGTATGGTAGGAGATGTCGGACACCTTTATGTTGGTATGAGTCCGGTGAGAGTGCTGTGGTTGGACCGGAGATTGTTCAACAAACTACGGAAAAGATTAAGATGATTCAGGAGAAGATGAGGATTGCTCAGAGTCGTCAGAAGAGTTATCACGACAAGAGGAGGAAGTCACTTGAGTTTCAAGAGGGAGATCATGTGTTTCTTCGTGTTACTCCGATAACTGGGGTTGGTCGAGCTTTGAAGTCGAAGAAGTTGACACCTCGATTTATTGGTCCTTATCAGATTTTGGAGAGGATAGGGGAGGTAGCCTATCGTATCGCTTTACCGCCGTCGCTTGCGAATTTGCATGAGGTTTTTCATGTGTCTCAGTTGAGGAGGTACATTCATGATCCGTCGCATGTAGTCCAAATAGATGATGTACAGGTGAGAGATAACCTGACTGTTGAAACATCACCTATGAGGATCGAGGATCGAGAGTTGAAGCAGTTGCGGGGTAAAGAGATTGCCTTGGTGAAGGTAGCTTGGGGAGGACCAGCAGGTGGCAATGTGACTTGGGAACTTGAGAGTCAGATGAAGGAGTCTTATCCGGAGTTATTCGCTTGAGGTATGTTTTCGAGGACGAAAACTCTTTTAGTGGGGGAGAGTTGTAACACCCCGATAAAATAAGATAATTATTTAATTTAAGTTAATAATATATTTATTAATTTAATTAAATAATTGGAATATTATTATTGGAATATTTTATTGGATTATTAATTTTATTGGAATAATAAGTTGAAAAATATATAAAGAGAGTCCCATTTGGTAAAAAGGGTTATTTTCACGTGAAAAGGAAAAGGAGACAGAAAAGTGGAAAAAGGGCAAAGAGAACCAGAGAACAAGGGTTGGAGAGAGGAAGAGCTTGAAGCTTAAAGATTCGCCGGATTAACTCAGGTAAGAGGGGTTTATCGTCGATTAATGGGTATTATGGGATAACATGTAGTGGGTAGTGATAACCATTGTTTTGACTCTGATTAGAATGATGTATGCTGAAAATTGTGAAAATATTGAATGAACGAAATATGGGTTTAATTGGAGAAATTCGTAGGAATTAGATGTAATAATGTTAGCAATTGTGAAATCGAATAGGGTATGATTCGTGTTAGATGATATGAACGATTATTGTGAAAAATTGGATTGTGGGAGGTTGGAATTGGTAGATCTCGTAGCAGAGAAAACCATAGCAGATCTGGAAAATCTGGTTCTGGTCATACGCGTATGGCACTAGGCAATACGCGTATGAGATGGTCTGGTACGCGTATGGCACTAGGCAATACGCGTATGGATGAGGAAGATGATGTTTTGAACGTGGTTTGGTCTCTGTTGGTACGCGTATGGGGAAGTGGTACGCGTAGCATACGCGTATGAGATGGTGTTACGCGTATGGGAATTGGTCAGGAGATGGGCCATACGCGTATGGGACTAGGCAATACGCGTATGGGCAGGATTGTGGTTTTTCTGTGCTGTTGTTGTGCAGTTCTTTGGTTGTTCAGCTGAGTAATGTAATTTAGCTGATGTATGATAGAGTAGGGATCATTTCCCGTCGCTTTGAGTAGTATAGGTATTAGTAGAGTGTGCTAATGCTGTAATTGATTATGTGGTATGACATGATATGATTATGTGGTGAATATGTTGATGATGTATGATGATATGCATAATGTTGTGAATGTATCTATCATGTATGAAATTTTGAATGGACTGTTTATGGCTTAGAGTGTGAGCATATGTCCATTGTGAATGATTGTTGATGTTTGCATGACTAAGTGATTTAGCTTGCGTATTGTGGCCTTTATGGTGGTAGCTAATTCCCATGGTGAGGAATTAGTGAGTTAGTATTTTGGATTGTTGTTGATGTTTGCATGCTAGGTGATTAGCGTGCATATCATAGCCCTTGGGGTGGTAGCTAATTCCCATGGTGAGGAATTAGTGAGTGAGTCACTAGGTCTCAAATGAGTGGGACTAGTGAGCTTGGTAGCCGTATCTGGATTTGATCGGTGAGGTTGAACTATATGTTCACGAATAGTCGGTACCGCATGCATGGAGTCTCATTGCATAATGTATGTATTGTATGGCGTATAATATGAATGGATGTATTCCAATATTATACGTGGTTTTATGGCTGTGTTGAGTTTGAGTATGATGATGATGATGATGATTATGAGTTGATATTGCCGTTGCTGGATATGTGTGATCTGATTAGGGTGATGATATGTGTTAAATTACTTAGCATTACATGATATTTTATAATGCTTATTATATCGATTGAGGAACTCACCCTTACAACTATGTTTTCAGGTAACGAGCAGTGATTGAGTAGAAGCTAGTTCTTGGAGTCTAGTGTAGTCCTTAGTGGGTCATGCTCTGGTAGATGTAACATCGGGATGGGATGTTTTACTATGTTTTCATTTGGTTGTTGAACAACTTTACATGTAATGTATTACATGGTTTGAATGTTGTTAGTTTGTATCCGCTGCGTATTATGCAATGTTTTATTTTGATTAAATAAATGAGCATGACATGATATTTTGATGATTAGTGTGAAATGATTGTGTGACACCCTCAATTGCATAATTACTCTGATTGATATTTTGTTATTTTAATTAAATATTTGGGGGTATTTTAGAAGGGTGTTACAGAATCCATTTCAGATTTCATGGCTTCTAGCCATTTCTCATACTCGGGACCAGTTATGGCCTCTTGGTAGGTCACAGGCTCATCTTAATCCATGAGTAATACATCACCTTGATTAGTTATGAGATATCCATATCGCTCAGGTAGATGACGTATCCTGCTTGACCTACGCTGGTCTTGTTCTACTTGAGCAGGTTGCTCTTCCACAACTACTTGTGTTTCCTGCTCTAATTCCTCCATAGGTGTATCAATGCTTTGTGATTCTTGAATTTCTTCAAGCTCTACTTTCCTCCCATTGATTCCTTTGGAAATAAAATCCTTTTCTAGGAAAACTCCAGTTTGAGCGACAAACATTTTGCCCTCAGAAGGATTGTAGAAGTAATACCCTCTTGTTTCTTTAGGATGCCCCATAAATAAGCATTTGTCAGATTCGGGCTCAAGCTTAGTTGAAATTTGTCGTTTTACATAAACTTCGCAACCCCAAATCTTCATGTAAGACATATGTGGTTTCTTACCACTCCATATCACACATGGTGTCTTCTCAACCTTTTTGGATGGAACACGGTTAAGTGTGTAAGATGATGTCAATAGTTCATATCCCCAAAAGGAGTTTGGAAGATCGGCGTGACTCATCATGGATCGGACCATGTCTAACAAGGTTCGATTTCTTCTCTCAGATACATCGTTCCATTGGGGTGTTCCCGGAGGAGTAAGTTGGGATAGAATCCCACACTCTTTCAGATGGTCATCAAACTTTAGGCTTAAATACTCACCATCTTGATCTGATCGAAGAGTTTTAATATTCTTACCTATTTGGTTTTGTACTTCATTATTGAATTCCTTGAACTTTTCAAAGGACTCTGATTTGTGTTTCATTAAATACAAATAACCATATCTACTGAAGTCATCAGTAAATGTGATGAAGAACTGAAAACCTCATCTGGCTGGTATGTTCAATGATCCACATACATAAGTATGTATGAGGGCCAAAAGATCATTAGCTCTTTCACCATTTCTTGTGAATGGAGACTTTGTCATCTTTCTAATTAAACAAGATTTGCATGTCTCATATGATTCATAATCAAAAGAGTCCAAGAGCCCATCTTTATGGAGTTATGAGACACGTTTCTCATTTATGTGGCCTAATCGATAATGCCAAAGGTAAGTTGGATTTAACTCATTAGGTTTCCTCCTTATAGTATTAATGTTATAAATAGGCATTTCAAGATCAAGGACATATAGTCCATTATTCATTTGTGCAATAGCATAGAATATATCATTCAAATAAATGGAGCAACAATTGTTCTTTATTATAAATGAAAAACCAAACTTGTCCAAACAAGAAACGAAAATAATATTCCTGCTAATTGCAGGTACATAATAACAGTTCTCTAATTGAATTATTAAACCACTAGGTAAAGTCAATACATAAGTTCCTATGGCTAAAGCAACAACCTTTGCTCCATTGCCAACTCGTAGGTCAATTTCACCTTTTTCCAAATCTCTACTCCTTTTTAGCTCTTGCACATTGGTACAAATGTGAGAACCGTATCCAGTATCTAATACCCATGATGCAGAAGTAGATAAATTAATTTCAATAACAAAAATAGATGAAGTTAAAGTCTCTACTCCATTCTTCTTATCTTCCAGGTACTTTGGGCAGTTTCTCTTCTAGTGTCCGGTCTTATCGCAATGGAAGCAGATGCCTTCCTTTGCTATGCCTCCACTATGCTTAAAAGCAGGAGCAGTGGGTTTGGATTTGGTAACTTCCTTGCCTTTCCCTTTATCACCCTGCCTGGTGGGTCTTTTGTTCTGTCTCTTTCCATTTCCGATCATTAGAATGGACTTCCCTTTTAACTTCAGATTCTGCTCAGCAGTTCTTAACATGGCTAGCAGTTCAGAAAGAGATTTGTCCATATTATTCATATTGAAATTAAGGACAAATTAACTGAATCTATCAGGCAACGATTACAAGATCAAATCAGTCGCAAGTTCCTTTCCGAGGGGAAAACCTAACCTCTCAAGGTTCTCCACATACCCAATCACATTGAGCACATGGGGACCTACAAGGGCTCCCTCATCTAACTTTCCTTGAAAAAGGGCTTTTGAAACTTAAAACCTTTCATGCCTTGCCTGCTCTTGATAGAGCATCTTCAGGTGTTCGATCATATCGAATGCTACCATGTTCTCATGTTGCTTTTGCAACTCTGAGTTCATGGTAGCTAGCATGAGGCAAGCAGTTTCATTTGAATCATCGACATGCTTCTTATAAGCATCTCTTTCTGCCTTAGATGCAAAACTAGGATGTTCCTCTTCAGGAACAAGTTTCTCCAAGACATACAACTTTCTATCATGTTTGAGGACAATCCTCAGATTTCGATGTCAATCCAGAAAATTTGTCCCAGATAATTTTTCCTTATCAAGGATTGATCTCAAAATGTTGTTAGAGGTGTTTGTTGTCATGGTAATCTACATGAAAATAATGAAAATATAAGTATCAATAACATATTTAATTAGGCCTTTAATTAAATATGCTCCAACTATTTTACTCAAAACAAATGACCCTCACTATTTGATTCAGAAAATCCCGTTGGAAGATTTTCTAGTGGGTCGAGATCCACATTTCACTTTGTTTTAAGTCCGCGTAGGCGGATTACAAAAAACTAGGTTATTCACTCAACTAAAATATTCTTCTCTTTCTTCATAACATTACATTACAAAAAGAAACTTGTTTTACATATGAGGGAGTGAGATGAGAAAAGAAGTTACATTAAGAGATTAAAAGAGAGGCACAACACGCAGGTCGTATTTTAAAATCCCAAAACAAAATAAAGGAAAACTAAGGCCATAACCGATCACCACAAGACAATTATAATAAACACATTATTATTATTAGTTTAAATTCTGTTAATTAAATAAACCAAATTAAATTTCGGCGACCAGTCACACCACGCAAAATTTTAATGAACAATTCATTTGAATTCGACATTGTTTTTCGCATCAACACTTGATACTTTAAAGAAACTCTCTTGCGCAGTCATAACCCTAATCGTATAACTTTTTTACAACACAACCCTTGTACCGTCATGAACCCTAATACAACAATTTCTTACTGTCAAACACACCTCGATTGTTAATTACGTATGATTGATCAACGTATCATTGTTTCACCATTCTAATGTCGGATTAAGAAGCAAATGACCATTGATCGCTCAAAGGAAAACAACCATTAAGTGTTTTAATGAATGAAATAGAAACAGTATATCATATGTACTGTATTTTGCATTATAATTACTTATACCCTATATATAACTTGATCGATCTCAATTGTGTAATCTATGGACGATCGATGTATCGCTGCTTCACCATACTGACGTCGAATTCTGAAGCATAGTCAACATCAATCATCCAAATCATACACACATGATGCCATATTTAATTACTCATTTATTATTTGATTCATTCTGTATTTTAATCGTATTAATACAGAAAATACAGAAAATAAACAGCTATCAGATGCATGGTTTTGTAAGTGGCTTTGATACCACTGAAGGAGAATAGCGGTCCAAAACATAGTGGTAATTAAAAAATTCTCCTTTAGTGATCCTTACGAATGGGCATTATCAGTGATAGAATCGTTACCTCTTGTGGCGATTGAAACCTTTGATGCATGTTGGTTCTAAGTGTTGGCAACAATTTTGGTAAAACAAATAGTGTTCACAAGATGTTGCATGGGATGTCTTAACATAAGATATCTTGTACCTGCTGGAGTTTAAAAACATAATTATGCAGGATTGTTTCAGGATGTCATACATGATGTCATGACATCTGATATTATGTACCTGCTGGAAATCATAAATGGAATTATGCAGGATTGTTCCAGGATGTCTGACCCGATGTCATGACATATGTACACAGAACATTCAGGGTGAATGTTATGTGTTATGTGATTGCACATTTAATAGAAATCTATGTATGATTGAAGATCTGATTTGCAAGCCCATTCAATCATTAATTACAACCTGATTTACTTATTTTCCAAAGAGATCTAACCAGCTGTTATGAGAAGATTTAATTGGAAAATAGTTTTAGGGTTTTCAAGATGTCCAAGCCCAGCTGAATGCTTCTGAAAATAGGACATGGAAAACCTAATTTTATACACAACCAATACAGAGCGAAATATTGAGAGAGAATAAGGGTTTGTATCTTGTTTGGTCATGTGACTTGTAAGCCATTCAATTTATCCATAGATTATTGAATTGGTCTGATTTGTGAGTTATAATTTGTCACTCTAAGCTTGTAAGCAAGAGTGTGTGTCTACTTGATTGAAGTTGTTAAGCAAAATCAAGTGTGTGTCTACTTGATTGAAACTGCTAAGTAAAATCAAGTGTGTCTCTTTGAAGAGTGTCTTCTTTTCATAAGTAATTGTTGTTTAAAATCACATGTGTGATTGAGGGGGAGTGAGTGGGTTCTCATATCTAAGAGTGCTTAGGTAGAAATCACACGGGTAGAGATTAGGTGAAAAAGATTGTAACTTGTGGAGTGTACTGAGAGTCTTTGAACTGATTCTTTTTAGTGAATTTCCTTCCTGGCTTGGTAGCCCTCAGACGTAGGTGAGTTACACCGAACTGGGTTAATAATTGCTTGTGTCTCTTGCATTACTATTCTTTATCTTTATCCTGTTTGTTTTACTCAGATATTAGTGTCGTGACATTACCTTCGACATCTCATATCTGATACCAGAATTTCAATTGGTATCAGAGCAGGCATCCTGCTCTGGTTCTGGGTGAGATCTAGGGACAATACTTTCTGGTACAATGGAGAGAGATGGAGGATCTGTTCACAGGCCACCAATTTTGGATGGATCTAACTATGACTATTGGAAACCTCGAATGGTAACTTTCTTAAAATCTATGGATAATAAGGCTTGGAAGGCTGTGTTAACAGGCTGGCACATCCAGTAATTACTAAGGAAGGAGAAGCCACAACTCGCAAGAAGCCTGAAGAACAATGGTCAAAGGAGGAGGATGATTTAGCCCTTGGAAATTCTAAAGCATTGAATGCCATATTCAATGGAGTAGACAAGAATATCTTCAAATTGGTAAACAACTGTGAGGTGGCTAAAGATGCTTGGGACATTCTCAAAACCACTCATGAAGGCACCTCTAGAGTAAAGATGTCTAGACTACAGCTACTCACCACCAAGTTTGAAAATTTAAGGATGAAAGAAGATGAAAATATTCATGAATTTCATATGAGTATCCTTGAAATTGCTAATGCCTCAGGATCCCTGGGAGAGAAGATGTCAGAGGAAAAATTAGTAAGAAAAATACTCAGGTCACTCCCTAAGAGATTTGCTATGAAGGTGACAGCCATAGAAGAGTCTCATGACATCTCCAATATGAGAGTTGATGAGCTAATTGGGTCCCTCCAAACATTTGAGATGGGAATGAGTGATGGATGTGAAAAGAAAACCAACAGCATAACCTTCATGTCAAACACAGAGGAAGAAAATGGTCAGGATGTTGATGAAGATCTGGAAAATGATATAGCAATGCTGGGAAGACAGTTCAACAGACTGTTGAAAAAGATGGATGTTAGATCTAAGGCTAATGTCAGGAACATCTCATCTGACATCAGTAAATCCAACAATGCTGGAAGAAGAAGAAGGTCAGATGATAAGCCCAAAGAAGTAAAAGAAGTACAGTGCTATGAATGTGATGGGTATGGACACATTAGAACAGAATGTGGAACCTACCTCAAGAAACAGAAGATGAGTCTTGCTGTCACTTGGTCTGATGAGAGTGAAACAGAAGAGTCTGCAAATCTGGTGACTGCCTTGACTGGAAGATGGGGTTCTGAGGAAGACTCAAGTGATGATGAAGTAACCTTTGAAGAGTTGGCCACTACCTACAGAAAGTTGTGTCACAAAAGTGCAGAGGTGTGTAAACAGGTTGAAAGCCAGAAGAAGGTAATAACTCAACTTGAGAATGAGAAGGTAGAACACTTGGAAACCATCTCCAAATTAAAAACAGTCAGTGGTTCTGAGTGCCAAGCTAGATGAAAATCAATAAGTTGAAAGCCAGAAGAAAGTGATAAGACAGCTGAAGAATGGGAAGGCAGAACATGTTGAAACCATCTCCAAGTTAAAAACTGAAGCTATGTTCTTGAATTCTAAACTAGAAGAGATGACCAAGTATGTAAGAATGTTAAACAATGGATCTGACTCCTTAGACAAGATTCTCCAAACTAGACAAATAACAGGAGACAAATCTGGCATTGGGTATAATGGATCTAAGCCTAAGTGCAGTTACACTGGTTACAAACCTAAATCTAAACCTAAGTGCATCCATATTAAAAGCAAACCTGAGATGTCACATCATATGTCACAACATCAGAAGGGAAGATAGAAGAAAGGGAAACACCAAAGATGGACATGCCATTACTGTGGAAAATTTGGCCACCTGAAGCCCTTCTGCTATAAGCTGTATGGTTATCCTAGCCCTGTTCATCATCAGACTCACTATTAACCAAGACCCAAACATCACAGGCCTGTCAACAAGAAGCAATGGGTTCCTAAGACTAATGTTACAAGTCTAATAGCTCACACCCCCTTCAGAGTTTCAGCCAAAGAAGATTGGTATTTTGACAGTGGGTGCTCTAGACACATGACTGGAAACAAAGACCTGCTAACTGGCCTTCATCCTTATGCCATAAGCTATGTAACCTTTGGTGATGGAGCAAAGGGTGAAATCAAGGGGATAGGTAAGCTTGACTGCCCTGGAGTTCCTGAACTTGGCAAGGTCCTACTTGTTAAGGGCTTGACTGCAAATCTAATAAGCATCAGTCAACTATGTGACTAAGGTCTAAATGTTAACTTCACTAAAACTAAATGTCTGATTACTAACAAAGAAAGTGAAGTGATCATGAAAGGAGTCAGAACCAAAGACAATTGTTACATGTGGAGCTCTCAAATTGGTTATTCCTCAAAGTGTACCTTAGTCAAAGAAAAAGGGATGAAGATGATTATATCTGCTAGAGGAACTCCCAAATTAAAGACTGATGAAAGACAAGTCTATGGGAAATGTCAGACAAGGATGTCACACCAGAAACTCTGACTTGACATCACTTCCAAAGGAGAAAAGCTCATGGTGGCTCAAATAGATAGGAGGTTGGATGAGATGGTTGAACATGTTGCTAGTCATATGCAGTCTGAAGTTGGAAAGAACTTTGTTGGACTTGAGCTACAAGTCAAGCAGATAGAAGGGTCTATGTGTCTATCTCAAAGCAAATGTGCCAAGAACGATGCTAAGAAGATTGTGATGGAGAGTGAAAGGACACCTGCTCCTTTGAAAGATGAAAATGGTGTTTGTGCTATATATCAAGCTGAATATATAGCAGCTGGAAGTAGCTGTTCTCAACAGGGTTGGTTCAAGCTAATGTTGACTGAATACAATGTCACACACGATGTCATGACATTGTACTATGACAACCTGAGTGCTACAACTATGTCCAAAAATCCTATTCAGCACAGTTGGACTAAGCACATTGATTTTTGTCATCACTTCATTAGAGAATTTGTGGAAGACAAAATCATAGCACTAAAGCATGAAATGCAATTAGCTGACAAATTTGCAAGGGTTTTGGATGATAATCAATTTGAATGTTTAAGAGGGAAATTGGGGATTTGTAGTCATGAGAAGTTATAACAATTAAAGTGGAGTGGAAAAGGTAATAAAAATATTATCTGCCCACTTAAAAGAAAGTGTCACATTTATGATAAATCATTACCTAGTATTGGAACTTGTATCTATGCCATTTCCACACGCTACCTCAACACAACCATTTCCATCTTCATCCAACTCCTCAGAAAACCTCTGTTAGGGCAAAGAGATTTTTTTCAAAAGTCCAACAAAATGTCACAACATCCCTCATCATTAGGATCAAAACCCACTCACAAAGGAAGGACTCCCTCCTCGGAGTTTCTGGATGAAGATATTCTGGAGGTTATTCCCCTCTCTGTTATTCCAGGCGACGTCCCTGGCCCTTCTTCCACAGCTGGAAGTAATCAAGGTAATATTCCTGATAAATCTCCTCATAAGGATGACATGCACTTAACAAATCGTGCCATTAGGAACCTAGTAACTATGACTCTAAACGAAGGGCATGCAGTCAAGGGTGTTTCTACCCCTCTGTCTAGAAGGGACCCATCACCTGAGGTTGAACCCCAAGTTGAGAAAGATAATGATTCATCTAGATCAGAGAAAGAAGTGGTTGCTGAGGGATTATGCTCTCTAGGTAAAACCTTGCCTAGTAAGAAACCAGTAGATGGTTCTCATGAGACTGCTGAGAATGTTATTAATCTGGAGGAAGAGAGTTCAAAGGAAGAGGATGACACCTTGGTTCATCATGTAAAACCAAGTGCTGCTAGGAAATTGAAGACCAGAAAAGGGAAGACTGTGGCTGAAATGATGACAACAAGAAAAGGTAAAAAGGTTGCTGGTGTAGGACCCTCCAAATCATGGAGTAAAGTAGAGGTTAGGAAGAGGAAGGTCAGAGAGAGTTCTGACTCTGATGATGATGTCGAAGACAATGTCCCAGACATCTCTCCTGCTAAAAGGCAGACTATGAAAAAGTCCCCAGCCAAAGTTGCAGCTGTGCACTTAGACAACATCTCTTTCCATCTGGAAGATGGTGCTTCCAAGTGGAAGTTTGTCATTCAAAGGAGGGTTGCTGTTGAAAGGGAGATGGGAAAAGAGGCTGTTAAAGTGAAGGAAGTGATGGAATTGATCAAGAATGTTGGTCTGATGAAAACTGTTGTTGCTTTGCCCCAATGTTTTGAAGGGTTAGTGAAAGAGTTTGTTGTGAATATCCTAGAGGATATTTCTGAAAAGAGTAGGAATGAATTCTGCAAGGTCTTTGTAAGAGGTAGATGTGTGAGGTTCTCCCCAACCATAATCAACAAGTTCCTAGGGAGAGGAACTGAAGGAGGTGTGGAGTTAGAGGCTACAGACAATGAAGTCTGTAGGACTATTACTACTGGCCAAGTTAAGGAGTGGCCTAGTAAGAAGCATCTATTAGCTAGCAAGCTAACTGTCAAATATGCCATCTTGCATAAGATTGGTTCAGCCAACTGGGTGCCTACTAATCATATCTCAACCATCTTTAATGGTCTTGGAAGAATCATTTATGCTTTTAGAACCAGGCTAAACTTTGATTTTGGAAGGTTTATGTTTGATCAAATTGTCAGACATGCCTCCACTAATGCAGTAAAGCTGCCAATTGTCTTTCCATCTATCATCTGTGGAATTATCTTGAGCCAGCAACCAGGCATTCTCAACACAAGTGATATTCCCAGCAGAAGAAAGTCTCCACTATCCATTCACTATAAGTTGTTTGAAGGAAGCCATGTCAATGATGTTGTCATGACATCTGTAAGGAAGGAGCTTGCCTCTCAAGGTAGCTTGATTGATCAATTGAAGGAAACTTGTAAGGAGCTGGATACTGGTATTAGGGTTGCCAAGGCAAGGAAAGAGGCTTTGGAGGTTCTTATTAGTAGCTTATAGAAGGAAGAGATGGAGAAGGCTGGTGAGACCAAGGATTCAGATGCCAATACCTCAAGTGAGAGGTCTAATGCTCAATCTAATGGCAGTTCTGATTCTGAAGGTGAAGATGATGCTACTTCCTCAGATTAAGCTGTAATGGTTTCCCCTATTTTGAAGACTGTGTGTGTTGTATGTTGTTATGAAAACTGGTCCCCCAGCTGTTTTGGCTACTTTGGATGATGAAGAATTTGTAGTTTTTCTGTTGAAATGTTTGTAATTTGTGGCAGTCCTTACTGATGCCTTGTTGTAATATTTGGGCTCTTGATGAGTTCCATAGATTTCTAATTATCTCAGCTATCACAATTATGTATAATTATGGGTTGTAGCTCCTAACAGTTATGTTTTAACATTTTATATGTTATAACATCTCTTGTGACATTCTCTGCTAGGCTGATTGACATTTATTTTGTCTAATTGGTCACCTTTGGTCTATTTTGACTAAAAAGGGGGAGAAGTGATTATGTGGAGCAGTTAAATATGTGGAGCTGTGAGGAGATGTATGTGCTGGTGTAGCTGAACAGATGAACATCTATTATTGAAGGAGATGTGTTTGATGTAAGACAGAATGTTGTTCTGCTTACAGATGTTGGAGGAGATGTCTGATGTGGTACACAGGTGATGTTGGAGCAGATGTCAGAGGGTGACTCTGATTGTTACAGGTGCTTGTAGCGGTGTATTCGTCACTTTATGATTTATTGATTAAATCAAAAGCAAAGCATACAAAGAATCGAGTCGCCACCGCACTTTTATTTATCCTAAGGAATGGCTAAAAAGCGAACAAAAGCCTAAGAAGTTTTACACATAGAAAACTAATAAAAAGATCAGAGAGTCTGGGTAAGGGGTTAATTACGCAATGGGAAGGTGTTAGGTACCCAAAACGTCCTAGGTACTCCTAGGGAGCCCTTTTCACACTTGTTGTATAAAAAGTTTATTTGTTTATGACATATTGTGCAAACATGATTGGGAAGATGAGAAAAGAATGTACAATTTTTTATTGTTTTTGTGTTTGAACGGATGAACCCATTGCCTATGTACCTTCCATGAAAGGTAAGGATCAAAACGCCGTAGTTCGGCTAAAAAATTTCCAAAATATGAATGGGTTCATTTTAAAACAAGAGCACTAAGGCTTTTCATTATCAACGGGAGAAAACTCAACCAAGACCAACAATCCACCATGCAAGGATAGCTCCAACATACTAGTGAGGGGTTAACCCTATAATAAGTATGGAAGACTTACAATCAACTCACTAAGGATGTGGTGAGATTTACATCAACCACTATGAGAATTGAAACCTATGGCTAATGTATGAAAACATATCAACAATGGACAAAGCCACCAAAACAATTGAATGGGTGAAGTTAATTAATTATGAGTATTCACAAAATATAGTCAAAGTATGATTAGGATTCAATTCAAAAAGGAGTGTTATCAAAAATGGAGTTTGAAAAATCAAGGACTTAATGTCCAGGTTTCTAATTTGAAAAGACATGAAGATGTTTGCACAATAGTTCAAAGTTTGGAATTAACAATGTGAAAAGGGAGTTTTCGGAAACAAAAGGAAGTGGATGAAGGAGTGTAAAACTTCTCAGAAGTTCACCTCTTGAAATCATATAGAAGATGATTGAAGTGTGTCCTTAGGAATAGGCAAATGAGCAATAACAAATAAGCAAAACAGATGATACCGGATGCCAATTGCTGCACTTATACCAATCTCACAAACAAAGGTGGATACCGGATACCAATCAATGGATTTACACCAGTCTCCTAAACAAACAGGGATGTCAGATGCCAATAAATGGACTTATTCCAACCTCCTAAAGCAAAACAAAACAAAAGAGTGGATACCGGATTCCAATCAACTGGACTTATACCAATCTCCAAAGAACCAAAACACACAAGGATACCAGATGCCAATATATGGGCTTACTCCAATCTCCCAAACAAAACAAAATATGGATGTCAGATGCCAATCTATCTGGACTTACTCTAATCTCCCAAAGGATGATCATAGGAATACAAATGCCAACAACATGGTCTTACAATTGAATCCTCACATACAACAAGCAAACAGAAGCAATGAGAAAAGAGGACATAAGTGGCCAATGGAATGGTCTTACACTCAATCCCTTCCAAATCATAGGAACAATGGCCAATGAATGGACTTACTGTTGATTCCTCAATGGACAAACAAAGATGTGTCACAAAGATATGAAATGATGATCATGCAATAAGGAACAATTAATGATGATAACTGCACAAAGGCAAACAAGCAAACATGTACAGATGGACCAATAAGCAATCAATGATTCAGTTAGCACACGCTATATACAAGCAATTAGGCTCAAGCAAGGGTTAGACTTTAAAGTCAACTGGAATGGGGTAAGTGGTGCTCTTAACCTTAACATTGAGAGTTAAGGTGAAGCAGATGAAAAGGATATGAGGGGTGTGCCTCATGGCTCTTATCCCTGGTCAGGGAGAGCTTCAAATGATAGAAGGTGTGGGAGTTCAGAAAGTTGGAACTCTCTCCACAAGTTAATGACTCTATAGATCTTGGGTTAAGATCCACAATGCATCAACATGTAATGTGAGCAAAGGGATGACACACAGAATAGTAGGAGATGGACTACACATCTCTTCTATCTACCAATTGCCTTATCAAAAGGACTTTTCCTGCTTGGGGACAAAGATAAACAATCACAAACATTGCCTCTTAAGGAGGACTTCAGACAGGTGCCTGGCCAAGTAACAGGCCAGGTCTTCCAGACTACATGAAGAAGAGAAATTATACCTAATTGGTTAAGCAACCAAGCAAAAGCAAGTTCAAAATGAACTTAAGCAACTAATGTACCTGAAAACAATCCAACTCAATCAGTACTCAATTCAAAAAGTCAAACAGATAATCCAACAGTCAACTAACAATACACAATCAAACAAGCAAGGCTACAATGTGCAAGGCACAAGCTCAACTCAAATGAGCTAAAAGCATCCTACAAAACAAGTCAAGGTTAGCCAATAACAATCAAATAAACCAACTCAAGCCATGTGAATTAATCTCCTTATGGCCATGTACTTCTTAACCTGAAAACAAACTCAAACATGAGAAGCAAACCCTTAGGCCAAAGCCTAGGGTCAAAGAAGGAGAAATAATCCAAAACAGAACATGAAAATTGACAAGAACCAAGTTTAATCAATCAAGAACAATATCCAAGTGGTCTCAAGTCAATATCATCAACCAATTTTATTTCACAAAGCAAATCATGTTAATGTATGCAATTTGGAATCATATTGAAGCAACAGAATGAACACAAGCATATTAATTCCAAAATGGCTCAATAAATCTCAAGAAAAATCATGGCTAAACAGCACACATCAAATGATCACCACACCAAAAATCATGGCATTTGAACAAGTATAAGCATGTCAAATAAACTCACTAAGTCAAGGTAAGCATAAACAAGCTCAAAGGAAGCACAAATTGGTACATCAACTTAAGGCAATCCTAAAACAGAAATGACAAGTGATAAATGATTCAAACCAAAGCCAAGACAAACTTCAATGTGTCTAAAAAACATGTGCAAAATTCCAAGTTCATATGATAAAGCATAAGAATTTCACAAATCATGAAAGTTCAATACTCTTCAAAAGTCCAAACATGACACTCCAGAAAGAAAAATCTCAAAAAAATCAGAAATGGATCCAAAAATTCCACAAAACTTCATGTTCAATCCTAACATCCAGAAGTAGCATCATGCAAAAATTCACATCATTTGGCATTTATTTGGCATGGTAAATAAAATCAGCAAATCAAGCAAGCAAAGGTGTGACACACATTGTCACACCTACATTAAACAGGTCATATCTCAACAACCAGAAATGTTAAAAATGCAAACTCTATACCAAAATGACCATTAGGATGTCTAGCTTAAGCATGTCAATTTTCACATTCATAAGATCAACCATCATCATTTCACAAAGAAAATGGCAAGCAAGGTGCAAGATAGCATATGCATACACAAACCCTAGGCTAAAACAAATTTCAACCGTGCACAAATTCTAGGAAAATCATCAAAAAATAGTAGACATTATGAGGATCATCATGCAAAAAACCTCATGTGATTTGGATAAGTAATCATGAAGTTATGATTTTTGGAATGAATGAGAAAAATAAAAAAAACATGAAAGCAATGCATGAACATATGAATACAAGATGGAAAAAATAAGGCAAGGCAATTTTGGAAAATGCAGGCACGGGGAATCGAAGAGAGAATTCATTTGAATATGAAAGCGCGCGCTACAAAACACGGTCGTTTAGACCGAAACCCTAGCCACATGCATGCATGCTGGGAACGAAAATCCGCAGGAAAAGCTCATGAATCCGCAGGAAAATTCACAAGTAAGCTATGAAGGTTATAACAAATTCCGCAGGAAATTTCCAGCAAATGAAGAACACGATGAAGATCTTCATGATCTTCATCATCCAACTTCCAGAAAATTCTTAACATCTCCAGAAACAAAAATCAAGCAATGCATTATGTATATCTAACATCCAGCATCAAGAATCAACAATTAATCCATCAAAAACACATTATATGCGCACGGATCGAAGCAAGAAAGAATCAACATCAAAAGTTCAAACTAACACATCTTGCTCAAAACAGCATGGATTCACACGATTTAAAGCTTAATCTACTCAGCAACCAAAGATCTATAACATTAGCATAGTAAAAATCAAGATTATGAGAATTAGTTTGTGACCTCTTGTAGCAACAGAATCGGATTCAGCTGGAATTACGCCTTGTAATGCTTGGAGAGTCCTCTACGATGCTTATGAAGATGTTTAGAAGGAAGATCGAAGCTCAGCTATGCACGATTCCACAGTTTCAAGACTTCACCATTGTTGTTCTCACTTTGAGCAGTTCCAAATGTGCACGAATTCAGGTGTTTCTTGGCTTGAAAATTGCTCAGTGATGATGCTAGATTATGAACAGAGCAAGAACTATGCAAATGCTTTGAAGAAATGAGAGAAAAATTGAGAAAAGTTTGAGAGAAATTTGAGAGAAAAAATTTGAGATCTGAATTTGTGAATTATGGTTAGCATTTTCTGTTATGATTATGGTTATATACCACCTGTTAATGAAGTTGATTAATCATGTTTAGCCACAATGCAAGTGATTAGTGAAATTAGCATGTTTATGCAAAATGGCAAAATCACCCTTATGCAATGCAAGGTAATGGAACAGTACCGAGTTTGTCTTGAAACAAGTTTCAAAATCTGTTTGAATGCAAATGAAATTGGTTGGAATTGAAAATAATGCATATTTTTTAAATTGGAGATTTCCCTCCAAAATTCAAATTAAATTCAAGTGAGAAATGCAATATTTTTGTGATGAGAATTGATGAAATGTGATGCATGATTATGATAGAGCATATCAAGATGGAAATGTCACAAAAAGAAACATTCCATTTGGCCTTTTGGTGCAAAAGTTATGCAAGCTTGAAGTTCAAATTTGCTTGACAATGATTGATCCATAACTTTTCAACCACAAATGAGAAATGCATGTTCTTGGAATTTTTGGAAAGGTGAGAGCAAGATCTTCAACTTTCATGTTGGACAAAATTCCATTTGAAGCTTGCTTGATGATGTAAACTTGAGGAGAAGACCTTTCCATTTTTGGCAAATCCAAATTATGGGTCACTTTCTATTTTTGGAAAGTTTTCATCTGACTTTATTTTCTTCAATGATGATGTTTGAAATGTCAAATGAGACTTGTATGGACATGAATGAGGCCTCTCTAACCATCTCCCACCTTCAAATCCATGATTGAATGCATAGTTGACTTATGTTGACTTTTCTAGGGTTTCAGCTGACCTAGCTATGCTCAGATGAAGTTCAAGCCTCTACCACTTGAGATTTTGATTCAAAATGATGTCCTAGCTCATATGAACCCTTGTGAATGATCATGGTGCCCAAATTCTCAAGAATGGCCACCATTTATTGCTCAATGACTTGCCTTTGACTGGCTTGACCTATGATTGCTTCATCTGCAAGTAACAAGGTTAGATGACAATATTTTGGTACTTTTGGTTAGTAAACAAATGAAAAGCAATGATATACAAATGAAAAACATGCTTGGTGATCAAGAACCACACTCAAAAGATATCCCACCCACAAGGAAGGAGGCAAGGTGCACAATGATCCTTGAGGCAATGATATGATATGATATGATATGATGAGGGATCTTAGGGACAAAATTGGGGTCTTACAGATGCCCCTATTTAAGGTCATTCTAGTCGGAGAAGTGAAGTTTAGAAATCTTCATCTCGACGCGGTAGAATGGGCTTAAATAACAGAAATGAGACAAATTTTGGTCCCTAAGAGACCTCATGATGCAGATGTATGCATGTAAAAGATACAAACTCTGTGGGGATATGGTTCACACAGAAGAAAAGAAAATCCATCGGAGTAATACACTCACCAGGAACAGAGACTCTACCAGGACTCTTATGGGGATAATAAGAAAAGAAAAAATGCATGAGCAGGACACGACTCTGAATTAGGGTGAAACTGACACTGCGTGAACAAAACACGACTGGACTAGAGACCTCACTGGGGAGTGAAGGACTCACACTGGGGAAAAGATGATTTCCAAAGGAAGATATATCCATTGGAAAGACACAAGCTGACTCAAACTATCCACAAGGGATACTTCGGATGAAAATCCGGACTCGGACCAAGGAACGATTCACAAAGAACCTCCCTACCGGGAAAAATGCATATATTGGGGAAAACGCCAATACAGTAAAGGGTAAAAATCACCATAAGAACTCCACTGGAGAGGTGTCTAACAAAGAGACTCTCCTGGGGAAAAGCAACAAGATGAGGTGTTACCGATATAAGGGTAACAAACTCAGGAAGAATGAATATCTAAGACCGGTATAAGGGTGAGAGATATCAATCAACCAACATCTGAGAAAGACCTGAAAAAGGTACATCAACTTAGGAAAATCTGACTCCACAGGGGACCAAGGTCATAATAGGGAGCAGAAAGGAAGGAACACCAGGGATACCGGTTACTAGGTATATAATAGGTGACCGACCAAAGCGTGAATTGGTATATATGCCAAAACACTCATCATCCGAAAGGAGGGCTTGAAAAAGCAAATCGACTTACGGGATGGACATTCGAATCCACAACAGGAAAACGAATCTTACTCAAATGGGGACACAAACCCAAAGAGTGCATGAGATATAATATCCATTACCGTCAGAACGTGGATAGAATACTCGCATGAGATATATTATCTATTACCGTAAGAACGTAGATAATATACTCGCATGGAAGGAAACACCAGGGATACCGAGGTATATAATAGGTGACCTGCCGAAAACGTGAATTGGTATATATGCCAAAACACTCATCATCCAAAACACAAACTGGTTAAAGGATGGATATTCGATTCTACAAAGAATACGAATCTTACTCTACTGGGGGAAAATCAACAAAGGACTCCAACCAAAGAGTGAAAGAGATATATTATTCATTACCGTCAGAACGTGAATAACATACTCGAAAAGGAAGAGACACCAGAGATACCGGTTAGGGCATATAATAGGTGATCAACCAAAAAGAGACAATCGTTACCAAGCATACGGGTAAACAAAAGACAACTCAAAGGGATAAATTGCGAGCATCCGGCAATTATCCAACAAACAACAAATATTCGACTCCGCAAAGGGAAATAACGAATCTTACTCGACTAGGGAAACACAAAAGGCTTCGACTGAAGAGTGCATGAGATATATTATCCATTACCGTCAGAACGTGGATAACATACTCGCACGGAAGATTATCCACAACCGGTTACTGGGTTAATAAAGGATAAATCAACCGAAAAGAAAGGCATCGGGATACCAAAACTAGGTATATAATGATGACCAATCAAAAGGAGCAACAATCATTACCAAGCAAACGGGTAAATGAAAGAAGACTCGCTGGGGATGAATTGCAAGCATCCGGAAATTATCCATAAAACTTGCTGGTGACTTCAAAGGGATAACATTGCAAGCATACGGCAATGATCCAGAAGACTGCTGGGGATACAATTACTAGCAACCGGCAATTATCCACAAGCAAGGAGGGAATATCAACATCGAAAATCGAATGAGGATAACCACAAAGAGTAACCATCATCGGTTAGGATGAACAACAAGGTTAACTCTGCAAAAGGGAGAAATTAGGGTTTACAACTATCGAATACGGGGTAGAATACCAAAACTCTGGTTGTGGATAAAATTGCTAGCAACCGGCAATTATCCACAAAAAGCACAGACTCCGCTGGGGAGAAAAACCACAACATGGGATTTACAACTATCGCCTACTGGGTAGAAGACCAAGGACTCAACTAGGGATAGGGCGAATGAATGCCAAATATTGAGCAATCATTCAACTTATTCCACAGGGAGACGCCAACTCTGTTGGGAATAAAACCACAACAGCACAAAATCCACCATCAACCAGACCGAACCGCAAAGGTTACCTCTGCTAGGGGAAAAGAGATAGGACTTACAACTACCGAATACGGGGTAGTAGCCATCAACTCTGATGAGGATAGAAGATAGGGTTTACATCTACCGAATACTGGGTAGAAGACCAATAACTCCGCGTGGGGAATGAAAGAATCACAATACCTCACGGGAAACAAAAATAGGGTTTATAACAAACCACCCACTCTTGCTGAGGAATAAAAGGTATATAACCACAAATTCCGCCAATAAGAGGGAACGTAGGACTTACAACTACCGGTATAAGGGTAGAGGCCCAAAAAGGTCCCGCTGGGGATAAAAGAATTAATGCCGGTTACTGGGCAAATCATTCATTTATTCCACAGGGAAGCACGAGAAACAGTTGACAAATGGTCTATTCGGGATCAATCCGAACAGACAGACTGAATCAAGACTCATCCTATGAGGATATAACTCAATAGGAAAATCCATCCCGATATATGTGTTGGGAGGAAACGGAAGAAACCGTCATCCACGGGGATATATCTTAGTGGGGAACTGCAGAAGGAAAGACAGACACTTTCTGCTTATGGGGCTGACTCTATATGGAGAGATTAAACACCCGACATCTGCTTGGGAAGATCTATTGGAGATCTATATCACCCAAAGCAGGAGATAACAAACAAGAGATATATGGCAAAAAATGCAACATGAATATCTGAATGTTTATGAATATGCATGAATATGCGTGATTTATGTTTGATGAATGCTGACAAAACAGATAATTCTAACACAAACAGGGCCCAGGAATCAAACGCCCAGTACTATACTTCCAGGGGAAGAACCAACTGGAAATCCAATCTGCTGGAGATCTATATGCTGAAAAGCAAAGATCTGCGGGAAGGCAAACGATCAGAGATATCACAAAAATTACAAAATCTCTGAGCAATGGATCAACAATCAACCCAACTGGCGAACAAAAAGTCACAACAGGAAACAACGGCCACAAAGACAAATCTGTTGGGGAAACAGGAGAAATCCCGCAATCTGCAGGGGTCCTCAGTATCAACTGGGAAACAAGAGTCCACTGCACAAGCAAGAATTGCTATGAAAGCAATTCCACACAACTCCGCTGGGGAACAACCCACTGAGGGAGAATAGATCATCCATGTAGAATATACTGCACAAGCAACTCTACCTGGGGAAAACACAAATAGCCATTCCATCGGGAATACACCCACTGAGGGAAAAACAGATCACACAAGTAGATTCTGCAACAAGCCACTCTACTGAGAATCAAAAGTAATCAGGAAATCAACCCAATCTCTGGATGATAGACCACCAACCAACCTACTGGGGAAACAGAGGTTTCAACAAGCAGAAACTGCCACAAAAGCAACTCTGTCGAGGATACCAGCTCTGGCGGAGTCTCTGAGGGGATACCCACTCTGTTGGGGAATACCAACTCTTTTGGGGATTTTGCATGAATGCAATCCACCAAACCACAAATCTACTGACGGCTCCACTGGGGAAATCCACTGAGGGATCCACTGGGGAAATGAAAGAGAGCTGGGGAATCAACCACTAAATGCTGACTCTTCTGAGGAGAACACCCACAACTGCTGAGGAGGATCATAATCATCGCCCTGCTCAAGGCTAAGTGCTCTGATGGGAAGATATAGCAACTCCGCTGACGACTTGGCCGGGGAAGAGGGTACTGTTGGAGAAAAACGACGTCTTCCACAAGCGCTCTACTTTGGGGATATATCGCAGATTCCACTAGCGACTGTGCTGAGGAACGAAACAACAACTCATCTGGCGACTGCACTTGGGAGAGTGATGGGGTACTGGGGTCTCAAACCACCCACTACCGAAACTTCCAAACGGAAAACACCCATGTTAGGGAGAGAAAACTGCTGGAGAAGAAAACGAAGTCTTCAACAACACTCTGCTTAGGGAACAACCCACAACAACAACTCTGCTTGGGGAACAACCCCTAACAACAAAGCATGATGAAGAGGATACAACCAATGCCAGGTGTAGCACCTCAAATTTGCACCTCCCATTTTGTACACACATTTTCATGATTAGGTCATTAACATTACATAGTCCACTGCATAGCATTGCATTGTCCTTTGCCCAAGTGCAAGTCATCAGACAAGATTAGGTCAACTGGTCAGGAGATCTAGTCAAGCAAGCAAGCAAGTGCATTTCCTATTGAAGCAAAGCCCTATGGTTGATTCGACATGCTCATATGACCTAGGGATCATTTTGAAGTGGTTTGGCCAAGGATTGGATGATCAAAGCTCAACAGTCAAGCTGGATTTCATCTGAAACCCTAGAAAGTCAATTGTGGTCAACTGTGCCTGAATTCATGGATTTGAAGGTGGGAGATGGTTTAAGAGGCCTCATTTATGTCCATACAAGTCTCACTTGACATGTCAAAGATCAACATTGAAGAATTTGAGGTCAGATGAAAAGTTTCCAAAAATAGTAAGTGACCTGTAATTTCAAACTGCCAAAAATGGAAAGGTCTTCTCCTCAAATTTACATCATCATACAAGCTTCAAATGAAATTTTGTCCAACATGAAAGTTGAAGATCTTGCTCTCACCTTTCCAAAAAGTCCAAGAACATCCATTTCTCATTTGTGGTTGGCAAGTTATGATCAAATCATTGTCAAGAAATTTTGAACTTCAAGCTTGGATAACTTTCACACCAATTGGCCAAATCATGTGTGGTTTTTTGCTACAATCTCCTTTTAACATGCTCTATCATAATCATTCATTACATTTCACTAAAAATCATCACACAAAAATGGCATTTTTCACTTGATTTAAATTTGAATTTTGGTGGGAAAAGGTGATTTTCAAAAATATGCATTTGCCATACTTCCAATCACTTGAATTTGATCTAAAACAACATTTGGAGGGTGTTTGGCTAATTACTCGTGCACTGTAGCAGCATGCCATGCACATGAGGGGTGAATTGATCAATTGGACATAACACTCCCATCTCCTTAATCCTTGCATTTTGGCTAAGCTTGATTAACAAAGTGGATTAGCAGCACATATAAATAGATAATGCTAACAGAATTTCTGATTAACATTCATTCATCTCAGATCTAGATTGAAAATTGCAAATTCTCTCCACTTTTTCTCTTCATTTTTTCTGCAGATTTTTCATAGAACATTGCCTAGTTCTTCATTGTTCCATCATCCACAAGCAATATTGGAGGTTTTGGAAGTAAGCATTCAAGGTTTTCGAGCAGAACTTGGAACTGTTGCATCAAGCTTCCATTAATGGCAGTTGCGAATTTGAGTATCTTTAAGCATAATTGAGCTACAATTCATCATCCATTCATCTATTGGAGCATTGAAGAGGATCTGTTTCAGCCTTACAAGCCTTGAAAACCACGATTCCAGCTCTGCATCCATTTGAAGGCCAGATTTCAAATCTTGTAATTGTTGAAATCATGATATGCATTTGATAGATCGTTGATTGTAGAGTAGCCTGAACTTTGTAGAATTGAATTTCATCAAGAAACTAGGAAGTTAGGGCGATTTGAAGTTTGGTTGTCAAAACTTATTCTGTTCGATCCAAGCAATATAGTGAGAATTAAGACGAATCATGTTTGGATTGTTGTTGTGCATTGCAAGATGAAGAGATTGGTATACTTTTCATGAATTTCTGTGACCAAAAGTTCATGATGATGATGAACATGATGAATGCGCGAAGAACCCTAACATTTCCAATTTCCAGAATTGCTTTGATCTTCTGGCGTTGTGTTTTGCATGTTTTCATTGTTTTTGTCCCATGTAGCCAATCAAACAGTGACACCTCCTTTAATGAAACGCAGCGCTTCAGATAGCGCGCCAGGGTTTGAAAATGCACCTACTTCGATTCCTGGTTCCAAACATTCACATTTGGCCTTTGGATTTTTTTAGCTCATTATTCATCCATATTCACATGCCTTATTCATGTCATTTTTATTTTTTCATTCCATTAGAAAATTCATATCTCTCAAACCATTAATCCAATTAATATGAGATTTTTTGTGCCATGATCCTTGCCATGTCTACTATTTTATGGTGATTTTTGCAAAAATTGTGCACGCCTGGATTTTAAAATTGCCTAGGGTTTGTTCTTGCATGTCATTCCTTGCACCTTGCTTACCATTTTGATTGTGAAATCCTGATGCTTGATCCAATGGAGCTGAAATTTTATATGTGTAAACTAGACACCTTGAGGAGCATTTTGGTATAGAGTTTGTGATTTTTGCATTTCTGGTTTGTGAGATATGATATGCTCAATATGGGTGTGACAATGTGTGTCACACCATTTCTTGTCCAATTTGTGGAATTTCGTTACCATGCCATATGAACTTGAAATGACCTGAATTTTTGCATGTTAATTCTTCTGGATGTTAAGTTTGAGTGTGAATTTTTGTGGATTTTTGAGTGCATTTTCAATTTGTTTGAGAATTTCCTTTCTGTTTGACCATTGTGGACTTTTTGTGAGTCATGATCTTATATGATTTGTAAAATTCTTGTTGCTTATTGGATGGACTTGAAATTTTACACATGTATTCTAGACACATTGAAGTTTGTCATGGCTTTGATTTGGTTCATTTATCTTATGCCAATTCTGTTTTGTGCTTGCTTGAAGTTGATGTATGATTTGGTGCCTTGTATGAGCTTGTTTGAACATGCTTTGCCTTATGGATTTTAATTGACTTGCTTCCCCTTGTCCAAATGGCTTGAAATTTGGTGTGATGATCCTTGGATGAATTCTGTTTAGACATGATTTTTCTTGGGATTTATTGAAATATTTTTGAGTTGATGTGGATTGAATTATTCTGTTTGGTTCTATGAGCTTCAAATTGCATGCTTTGCCTTTTATGCTTGATGAAATGATAATGGTGAATGATATGAGTGTGAGACCACTTGGATTTGTTTCTTATTTGATTGATCTTGGTTCTTGATAAGTTTCATGTTCTGTTTTGGTTTATTGCTCCCATTTTGACCCTAGGCCTTGCCCTAGTGGTTAGTGCTTAATGTTTGAGCTTTGTTTCAGGTCAAAGAGTACAATTGCTTATACTTGATGATGTGCACTCAATTGGAGTTGGGTTATTGCTTGTTTATGACTAACTTTGAGCTTGTTTTGTAGGCATTGAGACTTATGCTTAGGCCTTGTGGCTTGCACCTTTGTGCATTGATGCTTGTTATCTGTTTGGGCTGTGGACTTGTAATTGTCTGTTTGCTTTTGTTTGAGTTGAATACTGATTATGTTGGATTGTTTTCAGGTACCTTAGTTGCTATAGTTCCTTGAGAACTTGCTTTTGCTTTGCTTGATAGCTTGAGCATTGAGGTATAATGATCTCTTCTCCATGTAGTCTGGAAGACCTGGCCTGTTACTTGGCCAGGCACCTGTCTGAAGTCCTCCTTAAGAGGCAATGTTTGTGTTTGTTTACTTTTGTCCTTGTACATATTCAAAGACCTCCTAAGTGAAGAGGCATTGGCAGATACAAGGGATGTGCAATTCATCCCCTGCTATTCTGTGTGTCATCTGCTTTGCTCACACCACTGTGTTGATGCATTGCAGATACTAACCCAAGATCATTGTACATTGTGTCAGTCATAAGTGTAGCAGGGTTCCAACTTTCTGAACCCACACTTTCATTGTCTTGAAGCTCTCCCTGGCCAGGGATAAGAGCTGTGAAGTCTCATCTTCACTCACCATTTCATCTGCTTCACCCTAACTCTCAATGTTAGGTTTAAGAGCAAATCACACCCCATTCCAGTGGTTTGTTTGTCGAGGTTGACATGACCCCTTGACTAAAGCCTAGCCTTGTGTGAGCCCACTTTGTATGTATATAGTGTGTTATTTGTGTGATTGTTTGCTGTTTACCTGTGCTGATAGGATAGCTTGCTCCCTGTGCAAGTTAGCTAGAAACCTTAACTTAGGGATAATTTGCATGATAACATCTAGGCTCGAGTCGTAGTCTCCCTAGTTGTGTCTCCCTTTGTTATCTGGTTAGGCTAGTCCTTTGTCCCTGCGTAGGGGAACTACAACTCCCTGATCCTCATATCAAATGAGGTACGTAGGCAGGAGATGAGCTGATCTCTCCGGGCGCCCTTTTTGTTTTGTCTTTGTGTGTGTCAGGAGATGGATGTAAGCCCAGCGATTGGCATTCCGTATCCTCTTGTTGTGTGCTTGGAGTCCGATATAAGTCCATCAATTGGCATTTGGTTTCCAGTGGGTGTGTGTTTGGTTCGGAGTCTGATGTAAGTCCAGCGATTAGCATTCGGTTTCCATGTTTGCCTTTTTGTGTGGAGTTTGACGTAAGCCCAGCGATTGGCAGTCGATTTCCCGTATGGTTTTGTCTTGCGTGCGTTAGCCGAGCTACGAGTGCTCTGATTCTTCTCTAGTCCGAGAAGATACGTATGCATAGGATGCGACATCCTAGCGAGCACGTTTTCCCCTAGTCCGAACTACGTCGACTCTGATGTTTATGCCTGATAGACTACGTAGGCCCAGGGTGCGATATCCTGCCAAGTTAGTTTCTTTTGTTTCCTGTGTCTCTTTCAGCCAGTGTGTTTGATGTTTGAGCAGTGTTTTAGCAACCATATTCCTTCCTTTTGTGCGTGGATCCCGTCGAGTACGACGGATGCGTAGGGGTGCTAATACCTTCCCTTCGCATAACCGACTCCCGATCCCATTCTCTTTGGTCGCGAGACCATGTCTTTTCCAGGTTTACTTCGAGCGTTTCCTTTCCCTCTTTTGGGATAAATAACGCGCGGTGGCGGCTCTGTTGTTCTGTTTCCCGCCGGTTTTTCGCGTAATGCGACACTTTTGTGTGTGACCCTGTAGGTTTTCGCGGCATTGACAATTATATTAAATCACGTATTTAACATAATAAACAGTGAGTGGTATCTAGAAACACATCACTGCTTCCCAAGACACGAAAATGTCATGGGATCTGACAAATCCTTTTTGTGATAATACTTATATGTACAATTACCCTTTTGCCCCTATGTCTATATTGAACACAAGGCATAGACCGTGTCATCCTTGTCCAGTTTAATATTGGGCCCATAGATATTTATCCTGTTACGCGGGATGGGCAAATTCCGTCTAGGTCACTCATGTCCCTCAGCATGCTTCGTGGAGTACCCATCAACTATCTTTATGGTTATCCAGTTACGGACAACGTTTGACCAGCAATAAGACACTCGACTCTACATCTAGGGTCCATAGTGGTTTCAGGTCGAAGGGTGGTATACACCATTATCACCATGAGAATAACTTATGACAGTTTGCATAACATTCTATATAGTATTCTCATAGCGGGCCAATCCAGATAAATATTACTCTTAATATTCATACATATGTTTAAGACTTGATAACTCTTTATCCATGATCCATGAGATGTGATCATCAGTCTATATACATAATAGTCTTAATGCTTTAATGTTATCCCACTTTATAACAAAGCTCGACTACGGATACTTTAAGAATAGTGTCCTTATGTTTAATGGGATCGCATGATTAAGTCACACTTGATAAATTAAACGTACTAGCTATTCTAGGGACTTTATTAAACAAACATAATAAAGAAAAAGCCTTTTATTATTAATAAATAATTTGATACAAGTACCAAAAGTATTGGCCTCTAGGGCTTACACCAACACTTCCATGAAAGGACCATCTTTGGGAAAGTGTGACATAAGCCAAGTGTGAAGCATGAGAGCATAACACATAACCATGCCTTTCTTCTTTTCATGTCTGGCATGATGATAGTAGTAAACACCGTCAAGAAGGGTTGGAACTGGATTCTTGGCTAAGAAAATGTTGATGATGGGAAGGTCTATGAAGTCTTCAATATTCGGGAACAAGACTACTCCATAAATCAGTAAGGCCAAGACAACGTTGAATGCTTTCCAATTCTGTGCTTTTTATAAAGCCCAAGCTTTGGCCTCTAAGGAATTTCTAGATAAACCATGTGTAACCCCTTTAATGTCAAGCTTTCTACTACATCTCTCGGAGCTTATACAATCATATCTGGTGAAGGGGTCTCTCCCAAATTAATGAAAGGGCTATGATCCTTCAAGTATCTACCTACAATCCTTTCAAACTTCTCTATTGTGGGCACCAACTGGAAGTCTTGAAAAGTAATGCTGATGACTTCTCGGCAAGTGTATCGATAGTTTCGTAGTAAGAAAAATATATTGAATCCACAGGAACTGTTATTTAACAAAATAATATTTGTGCAAGTTATAGAAAGTAACAATTGGGGTAGGGGGTTTAGGTTGGAATGCGAAAAATAAAAGTTGTTCTAAGAAAATGCAAAAGTAGTTAGGTTTTGTATAGAATCCCTTATTTATTCCCTGTTGATGTTTGATGCATTGCATGAATAAGAAAGACATTATATTTCCAAGATGAATTAACAAAACCACTATACCCAATACCTTGGTGTATAACTCCTTAATTTCTACTAGAGGTCTCATATCCCTATTCAACCAGCGTAAGTGAAATTAGGAAATGCAACAATACGATAACTGAAATGCCATTACTAGAGGTCTCATATCCCTATTCAACCAGGATAAGCACAATAATTGCCCTAGTTCCAACGCATAGACTAATGGTCAGTATTCCCTATGCGCTCATAAACAGATTAAAAGAGTATCTCGCATAAAAAGCATTAAGCATAAGAGACAATTAAATAGAAATATAACTTCAATTACTCATGCACTGAAAAATCAAACATATGTCCCAACAAGTTCCAAATAAGTTCATCATACAAAATCTAACATGGAGAAATTTAGATACTCATAACAATACAACTAAATACCAAGCAATAAGATGAAGATTGCATATGAAAATCCTTGAAAAACTGGCCTCAAATGGCTTCCAATGCTCTCAAAATCGCCCTCTGGTGTTCTTTACTGACACTTTTAGTCAAAATCCCATGACCATTGAAAAGATGCCAAAAATCCCCTTATAAAATTGTAAAATTAATGTGGAACTTGAGATTTTCTAAATATACCCCCTCGCGCCCATAACTATTGGGATTGTTGGGCAAACATTATAGATTTATGTGCTTGTAGGTACAATATATGTATCATTCAGATTATCTCAATGGTTTTGATGATGACAATAGTATGATGTAAAGTCTTCATCAGTCAATATCAAGATGATCAAGATGTTTCATTTGTAAGATTAAGTTTCCAACACCAATCTAAAGACAACACCTATTGTCAAGTTCCGTTTGGTTGAATCCTTGATGATCTTAAATCAAGCAATCTTTGATGATGGTTTCCATCAAAAATCCTTATCAGGCATCATTAATTCGAAGAAATCCAGTCTTTGATGAAGTGATGAATACATGATGAATTAAGCAAGGTATCTTGACGCTTTAAAGATTGTGAAAGAGAGAAAGTGTGAATGCTTGTCTGACTCATTTTTGAGTGATTAGAGTATTGTAAAGATATTAGAGTGATTCATAAATTACTAAGACAATACACGCATTCACCTAAAAGTGTTTAAACCTTTATAAATTTTCTAAAAGAATTTAAAACCTAATGAGGAACCATCAAGGTTCTTATGGAATTGATCAAGGATGTTATTGATCATTTAGGGAGCTTGTATACACTCCTTGATCGATTAGGGTCCTTAACCAATCAATTAGAGTAAGGTGTTAAGCTTTTTAATCGATACAAAACACTCTTAATCGAGTAAGACACTAATCATTTGAGGTTTTCATTTTTGTGAATTAGGGTTAACATATTTTGAATCTCATAATCGATTAAGACATTTAAAGTCCCATGTATATTTTTATTTTTTGAGGCAAAATTTTCATTTATAAATAAAGAGTTTCTCCTAACTTTCAAAATAAATCGTAGAATTTTTCGATATACTTTCCCACTCTATACTCTAATTTCTTATTTCTTTCTTTTTCACTAAATTGCCTTAGTGTTTTGAGAGTAAAAAATATCAATGAGATGTTGTTTGTTTTGGTGTTCGGGTAATATTGTAATTTACGTCAGAGTTGATCGCTTGTTTTATACCTATTGTGAAGAGTCTATGTTTATGAGTTAAGCCAATAAAATCACATTCAGAAGATGTTCCACAACACCATTTAGAAAGAGATGAAGATGATTTCGACCTGAACAACAACGATACCAACCAGCATAATAAGAAAAGGTGTAGTGCTTTAGAAAACGGAAAAGGCATTGACATCAACCAAGATAACAACTACCGTATAACAGATCCTCAAAGTATCATAAGAAACATGCTTGATGATCACATCGATGATACCCAAAATATCTCAATTCAATACACTCCTTACTTGATTAAATAAATCTTTAGCACCAATAATTACTCCATGCAATAAAAAAATTCGTGCCGAATAGTGGGAATATTAAAGATACAAATAATACAAAACAATTAAATATTACAAATAAGCGACCATGGATGCAGTATTTATTTACTGCCCTACTCCCACCTATATTCACTTTGACAACGTCAACCATACTCAAGAAAATTTTCCTAATTAATAAAAAAAAAATCTCAATACAAATAATAACTCCACATGTAATAAAAATTTTGATGCCGAATAGTGTGAATATTAAAACATTTTATTTGAACCGGAATCATTTTTAATTATACATCATATTCTCACAAAAAAAAAGTATCTATCTATTACGAAATTAAAGTAGTTTTTCTACATATACAAACAAACTAATTAAAGTCAAAACAAATCTCATATTCACATGCAACTCTCCCATGCCTTTGAAATTTCACAATTTCTTCAATCTACGCCTTGATTACCGTTGTTCACGTCTTTAATTATTTCCTGAAAATAATCACTTTTTTCATTAAAAAAATCCCACAAAGTCGACTATATTGAAACATATTTAAAATATTGTTGCCAATTGGGTCTCATGTTGAATATTGAAACATGGTTGTTGAAAATCACCTTTAGTACTAATATTTTTTTGTTCTTTCGATAGCGAAAGGCTACGTTGTTTTTTGGTTTTTCTGTTTTAATTTGCCTTCTTTCTTGACCAAGTAGCCCAAAAATCAGGAACTATATAAATTCATGCAACTATGTTACACACACCATTTTTCATTACAAAACTTAATCATCTCTTTGCATGGTTTTGTAAGTATTAATCATTATTACACAGAATCGATTATTTTCATAAGCCTTATAATAAAAAAAGGTAGTGTAGTAAATAATGGGAAACGTTTTTGGTTCAAAAAAGACGACTAAGGTTATGAAAATAGATGGTGAAACGATGAAGCTGAAAACACCGATAAAAGCTGGAGAAGTGCTTAAGGATCATCCCGGTCTTGTTTTGTTGGATTCTGAAGCGGTTAAGCATTATGGTGTGAGAGCGAAACCGATTGAAGGACACAAAGAGTTACAACCGAAGAGGCTTTATTTTCTTGTGGAGCTTCCTAAGGAAGTAAAGCCGAGAAGGGTTCGATCGGGGATTGTTATGAGTGCGAAAGATCGGCTTGATAATTTGGTGCTTACTAGGAGATCGGCTTCTGATTTGTCGATTATGAAACAACGGAACGTGGATGAGGATAATGGTGGTGGTGGTGGTCGTGGTGGTCGTGATGGTGGAGATGATGTGGAAGTTAAGGAGAATGGTGGCGGTGTGAGGTTGAAAGTTAGGCTTCCTAAGGCGGAGGTTGAGAAGTTGATGAGAGAATGTAAAGATGAAGCTGAAGCTGCAGAGATGATTATGCGTTTGTATAAGGCTAATGGAAGTAGAGAAAACAAGATTAGTGAAGTTAATGACAAAATTAACACGCCGCGACAGGTTTTTTTTCTTAATTAATAACTTCGACTTTCATAATCTTGTGTTATTAGTGTTGTTCATATTTACACATGTTTTGATCGATTCATTTGAATTTATCTATTACTATAAATTTTCTTCCTATTTAAAAGACTTTATTAAAACAGGTTATAATATTTTTTAAATTTGTTTGAATTCACTTATTTAAATTTATTTAGTGTCATAAATTTTTTGATAATGAGAATTATTTTTTATATTTTCTTTTCATAAATTCTTTAAAATAATTAGTGAAAATAATTTATAATTTATATAAAAATTTAAATATACTTTATCTTTTATTATAAAAATAATTAAGTAAATTTATTATTTTCATAACTAACTTATTAGTATTTTATAAACTGTAACTAAAATTTAATTTAAACAAACTCTTAATAATTTGGTGGTGAGGATATTTTATGTAAAATTTTAGATTTGAAAACTTTTGTATTACTTTTAGGTAAAATGTGACTACTTTTAATAATCAAATAATTGTGATTTTAATGGTTAACATTGAATATGAATTGAATCCAAATTTTAAAGGTGATGTATTTAGGCTATGTAGTGATCTTAAAGGTGTGTTTAAGAAAATTCAAAGGTCAACTATCGACTTTATGTTTATCCCTTTAAGGAGAGAAAGAGTAGTTGTAATAGAATTTGTTGCTTTGGAAAATTTAGGCCAATGATGTTTGAACTCTCTAGAGATTGAATATTCAAAAAATATATATATATCCTACCATTGTTGACTTCAAAAAATGTAATTATTATTATTATTATTATTATTATTATTATTATTATTATTATTATTATTATTATTATTATTATTATTATTATTATTATTATTATGCTAAGGTGTTTATGTTAAATTTACAGAAAAGGGTGAGTTTTATGCCAAGCAACGAAGGAGGGATTCAAGTAGCTGTGGCTTCATAATATAATATACTGTTTTTCTTTTTTTTTGAGATTTTGTTATGCTTAGTTGAATAAGTGTTATGAATAATAATTAGTTTCATTTCATAGAATAATCTTTACGTTTTTAGTATAATTGATTATTAATTAATTAATTGCTATTTGGTAGAGACACCAGGGTCAGTTATGACTAGCTTGTGTGTGAGTAGTTGTAAACCTATCATGTGTTGTATAAATAGTTCAATTCCTCCATGTGTATAGACTTGAGATTATTCATGATATATGAGCCTCATATTATAGCTAAAAACATTAATGAATATTAAATGACTTTTTAGTTAATTTCCAATATTCAGTTGTGATTTTATCACTTTTTTTTACAAACAACCTAATAGCTATCAAGTTAGAAGTAAAATTACTATCACAAAAGGATAAAGGAAAACATGATAAATTATTTCCACAATTGCCAAAAGTTCAATCAACTACTACATCACAGTTGCCTAGAGATTCGTTTCAAATCATACAAAAAATTTATTAGAGTTGTCCTTTACAAAATCTTTAGCTTATTAAATGTATCTTCAAGAATTTATTTTTGTTACATGGAGGGCTTCGGAAAAATAGAAATACAACGGGATTAAGTAGGGATATTGCTTCCCAATCAAATCATTATCAAATAAAATCTTCATAAAAATGGATAATTATTAAAATTGCATAAGTTATTTGGATGATCGATTTTCATTCTTCGCAAGCGTGTCTGCACACATATTCGTTTCTCGGCATATATGTTTGATCGAAATTTTGATGCCTTGCTGAAAGAAGGTTTTAATCTTGGTTAATAAATTTCTGCCCAGTTTTGTAGAAGAAGATGGATAAGAGATATCCTTTCCCATTTGTTAGAGAATCTATTTCGATAATAATATGCTTGAATCTCATGTTTGTAGCAAGCATTAAACCTTCATACACTCCCCAAAGTTCAGCGATGTACACACTACAAACACTTATATTTTTCGAAAGACGTAAAAAAAGTGTAGAAGAAAGAGAGAAAATAGAAAATTGAATTACAAAAAATTAGGATTCAGTGAATTTTATGTTTACATCATATAAAGCCCTTTATATAGGAAACTAAAGCATAATCATCTGGAGAAAATAGAAAACTGAATCATAAAAAATTAGGATTCAGTAAAAATTTAATTTTAGGTAGACAAATAACTAGATCCTTTTAGACCACTTTATTTAGTAAATCAAACTTGACATAGGCTAAACGTCTATGTCATAACCAAGAGTATTTACTCATAGTTACTAAACACTTAGTACTTGTCAATGATACATCATTCAAGTTAAGCATATAGGTATTATTTACCCTCATTCTCTTAAACGGGTAATCTTTCTTTTCATTATGTTCAATCATGCAACAACTATTTGTGAAAGTTATTTTATAGCCTTTTTCACATAGTTGACTAATGCTAAGTAGATTATGTTTAAGACCTTCAAAAAGTAATACATCAGATATAATAGTAGAAGAGAGATTACCTACACTACCTTTACGAAGTATAACACCCTTATCATTGTCTCTATAGGTAATAAAACCCTTCTTCTTTGTCATAAATTCAATGAATAAGTAAATGACACCCGTTATAGGCCTTAAGCATCCACTATCGAGAAACCACATTCTCTTCATGGAGCCAAAACAGTCAACATTTTTCTTCTTGTGATTGGCCATGAGGAAAAAAATCTCCATTTCACCACTTTCACTTGAGCTACCCTCATTTTAGGATTCACTATCACTTTCCCCTTGATGTATGCTCTTATAGGCTTACTAAACATCTTTTATTGGCCCTTTCCTCTATCATTTTTAAGCAATGGACAATCTAGTTTGTAATGACCGACTCTTCCAAAATTATAGCATGAACCTTTTGATTTTTCCTTCCTATTTTCATCTTGCTTTGAGGTATTTGATTGCCTTCTATAATTGATGAGATTCTTGTCGGAATTCTTCTTTCCGTTTCTCTTAATATATTTATGATACATTTTAGCAAACAACCCAATTTCTTCACCATCAGAACACTCACCGTCACTAGTTTCATTATCATCTTGATCTATAGTCGAGGACTTAGAACTAGAAGCCACTAGAGAAATTGACTTCTTGTTTACCTCATTTTCCTTGGTTTTTTCCTTCTTAATCTTCTTCTCATGCTTCTCCGAGCAAATGAGCTCTTGCTCATGTTCTTTAAGCTTTCCAAACAAAGTAGTAATATCTAATGTCAAGAGGTTATTAGCTTCCTTGATTGCGGTGACCTTCGGTTTCCATTCCCTATTAAGACATCTAAAAAATTTATTCATAGCAATTTCATTGGAAATAGACTTACCAAGTGCATTCAAACAGTTTATAAGATGAGTGAACCTTTTTGTATATCAGCAATGGTTCCACCATGCTTCATATGAAAAAGTTCAAACTCTTGGTTCAAAGTATTGATACTAGCTTGTTTTACCTCATTTGTTCCCTCGTGGGCAAGTTGCAATGAGTCTCACATAACTTTAGCAGTTGTACAATGAGAAACACTGTAATATTCATCAACTCCTAAAGCGGATATGAGAATATTCCTTGCTTTCCAATCACATAACCACTTTTTTTCATCATCTGTGTTCCAATGTGCTTCCGGTTTAGGTACAACAACACCATCCATATTAGTCATAGTAATTTCAAAAGGACCATTTTGGATGGAATTCCATACATTTCTATCAATAGAATCGATATAGACACACATGCAATCCTTCCAATAACCATAGTTTTCCATTGAAAACATACGCTCTATTATACGCCCCTTTAGGTTCGAGAGCCATAATTTAATAAGCGATTCCAAAGCATAAGATAAACCAGACTCTGATACCACTTGTTAGACGAGGGCAATGATCTAGAAGGGGGTGAATAGATTGCAAATAAAATTCTTGATTAAAAACATTTTCTATGGTAAGCAAAAGCGATTCCGGATCGACACTCGCTTATCTCAAACCGTTATAGGAAGAACCGGATATGCGTATTAAACTGTAACAAAATGAAATAAATACACAACAATGATGAGAAAACAAATCAATAGGTTTTTCAAAATAACGTTTGAACAATTTTACACTTTGATAATCAATTTCTAATGAAATTAAGAAATCAAATTGACGAAGAAAATTTGTCAAACACTTGGTGTGCAATAAACACCAAGCTGATTTTTCCTTTGTGTTGTTGATGTAAAAATCCAATTGCAAGTTTATGAATTGCAATTATCTTAACAAAAACAGTTTGCGATATTTCAAGAATAAGGAATTATCAATATGTGAAAATTTGCACACTAAATGAATTCACAAATTTTATAGAAAGTATGTGAATAAATTATGATATATATATATATATATATATATATATATATATATATATATATATATATATATATATATATATATATATATATATATATATATATATATATATATATATATATATATATATATATATATATATATATATATATATATATATAGAGAGAGAGAGAGAGAGAGAGAGAGAGAAGAATTTATTTAGGCAGTTATGCAATTGTCCTCACTGTGGGTACGTCTGCCCCCAATTCCAAATGGAATTGAGATTTTTAATAATCTTTGCAAAATGTTTAATATAAGAGAAAAATAGAAATTTAAACCTCCAAATCCCAAATTTGATGTTGATTATATCTTCTTCTCTTCCCTTGATCTTAAGCAAGATCAAGTGTCCCAATATTTCCAATTGATCCTCTAGTTCCACTATTTCTTTGCCAGAAACTCCTTTCTTCAAAGCTTTCACTCGGTTGAATCCTAATTGTAAAATCTCCTGCCAAAAACCACCAAATCACACTTGATCTTTGAGGGAAAACCCCAACTGGTTTTATCAATGAGACCCCCAAAGAAGTCTCAATCGAATTTTATTTTACAAATCCTAAATTGGAGCTTATCAAACTTGTATCTAGATGGCACCCAAAAAAATGATTATGTGTGATTATTGAGTGTATGCATAGAAAAAGGTTAAAGATGACGAGAATTGCTTTGTATATTCTTTGGTTTTAATTATTTGAAAAAGATGCATGAATGAATATATATATATATATATATATATATATATATATATATATATATATATATATATATATATATATATATATATATATATATATATATATATATATATATATATATATATATATAGGGGGTGTATGTGTGTATGTGTGTGTGTTTATGTGTGTGTATGTGTGTACGTGTGTATGTGTGTAACTGAGAAAATAGTAGAAAAACAGAACTTAGAAAATTTTACAAGATTTTGGGAAATTAAACAGCATGCGTCGACCTATAGAAGCATTTTTGCCTCTATATGTCGACCTGAAATGGACAGGAAGTTCGGTTTTGCAAACAACTCAGTATGCGTCGACCTATAGGACGTATGTGTCGACCTAAAGGACTTATGCGTCGATCTGAAGTGTTTATGCGTTGACACATACTGAACATAAACTTAGTTTTTGCAAAGTCTTCAGTATGCGTCGACCTATAAGACGTATGTGCCGACCTGGATGACATATGTGTCGACCTAACGTGCTTATGCATCGACACATACTAGACAGTGGCCTTAATTTGCCAACCTGAAAAACCTTTTGTGTTGACACATACTGAACATGGGCTTCTGTGTATCTACCTAAAAACCTCATGTGTTGACACATAGACTAGTTTTTCACATAAAAACTTAATTTTAACTTGTAAAAATATTTTTAAATCGATTTTAAGTATCTTAAGATGAAAATGCATATCTAGACACAGAGGATAAGGTCCAACATATATAAATACTAAGTGTCCTAGTTTTGACATCATTCAAAACATTTCTAAAAGGAAAATGCACTCACACTAAACACCATCCTAACCATCTAAACAACTATATACGAAACAGACGCCACCACCTAACAAGTCAGAAAAATATGAAATACTGACTCGACCGACCCCAAACACATTGGATAAGAACCACCATCAGAATTCACATGGATCCTCCTTTTGAGTAAGTTCTCTCTAGTTGGTAATTTATCTTTGAGAAGTTGTCAAGAGAACATAAACATTCTATAAGGGGACTAACTACCCCATATGAGAGGAATGACCAACTCTATTGGATAAAACAGAAGGTGTCTAGGAAAATTGAGCTCAAGGAGGACTGAATAAGTTGATACTACAAAACAATATCATCATTAACATGAATTTACAACCACCTATCAGTATCTGAGAAAAACATAACATCCTGAATAGATTAAAGGAGGTTAGTAACCATATCCCGATCATAACAAATAAATGTTTATTATCTAATTCAAAATCCAAACAAAGACTTCATCCTCCCACACCCCAATATCCTCAACGGACTGAACCTGTTAATCAGAGATAGTAAAGAGCCTTAGGAACCTAAGTCTAAGAGGAGTGGTCTTAACCCATGGATCGTTATAGAAGTAAGTAAGAAGTCCAGTTCTTACTATCTTACGAAGTTTGACCATAACGCGGTCAAAAGAGTCCTCAACTTTCGAACCAAGGGGGGGACACACTTTTCCACTAGGTAGACGTCGAACGAAAGTCATCATACCTACCTCCAAAGAAGGAGGAAACATACATGACTCCATATCTATCACATAAAACATCACACCACATACCTGATTCCCTCGAGATAAGCACTCATCGCCACTTGTCCAAGAAAGCCAAGTTGACTAAGTGGATATGACAAACACCAAGTCCTCCTTTCTGCTTAGGTTTACAAACCTCAGATTGTTTCACCTAGAAAATTTTAGAGTCAACTTTCACCCCCATCTCGGAGTAACCTCCATTGAATCTTCATTATCTTATTTGAAACCTTAAGATACATCATTAGGAAAGACAGAATGAAAATAGGGATGGGATTAAGAACACAATTGAGAAGGGTCACCCCTCCCCCTGACAGAAACAGCTATACCACCAAGAGAATAGTCATCTAGAAATAAGGTTAACTAGAGGTTCCTACATAGTTCCTACGTGGGGGTTGGCCTCCATCAAAAGCCTAGGGTACTTGAGTGGAAGGGAGTCTTCCTTGAAATGGAGCAAATCCCTAACTAAGTCTAAAAATGTATGATTAACATTAAACCCGGAGACCCGAGGCAAGTCCAAAGACACAAAGAATAACTTTGATCGACCAAAGGTTCTCAACAGAGACATCCACCAAGATAAGTGAGTGATTCGCATACTTGAAAATAAAAAATAACCAAATTCGAGGAGCTCGGTCTAAAGCCAAAGAAGAACTTCAGGTCCACGACCTAGAGAATAAACCCCTTAGGCCTTCTGCAACAAACAGGAAAAATAAAGGAGTCAAGGGATTGTTTTGCTTAAACCCGCTTAGGATACTAATTTTTTCTATTTGACAATCATTAACCAAGACCACAAAGCTTACAGAAAACACAGAATCACAAATCCAGACTCTCCAATTGATATGAAACCAAATCTAATAAGCACATAATCCAGAAACATACAACTAACCGAACCACACGCCTTTCCAAAATCCACTTTAACAATGAGACAAGTGTTTTTTTGCTTTTCTTAGCCAAATTCAATAGTTCGTTCACAACAACCACTCAATCAATTCATAACTTTCCTTAAAGAAAGCCAACTAATTAAAAAAATAAATTTATTCATAATACTAACAAGTTTATTTACCAACACTTTGCCAACAAAACTTATAAAGAACATCAACCAAAGAAATAGGTTGAAAAATCTCCAATTAAGCAGGGGATTCAACCTTTAGAATCAATACAAAGCAGTTCACATTGTTTAGATAACTTAAACTTCTTTCTCATCAACATAAACATGTAATGTTACAAGACAAAAATTCACATCTGGAGTGAGTCTCGAATGGAAAGAGAATAAACAATAACAAATTAGTTTGAATAAGATTTTTTATTCAAGAATTATCCTTAAATCACGGTATCGATGGGTCTGCATGATTAAGGTTTTCTTTTTCCAGTTTATTGTCCTTTAGCTTTTGACCATAAGCATTTTGTTTTTTTAAACAATATATTTATTGTACTATTAAATTTGAGATGTTACTTATCAACCTATATTTTATAACTAAAAACAAAAAGATCACACTCACATTTGCATAGATACCACGGTATTCTGGCTAAATAAATCCAAAACTTGCAACTAAAAAAAGTAATCTTTAGAAATTAAATAAAAAATAACATTTTTTTATAAGAAACGGAGTTTAAGAACATAAATGAAAAATATGAATTTATTTATTAATTTAAAATTTGAAAGGCTTAACATGAATACAGTATTTTAAATATTTATACTCTTTAATTTCTTTTATCTACTACTACTAGTTTAAAAAGCTTAATTATATAATAATTACATTCGTATTAATTGGAAAAGGGGAGGGGGTGTTTAATCTTTCTAAAAATGACAAAATCTAAAGTTTAGTAGTACCAAATTTTGTGTAAATCTAGAAGGAATGACTTTCCAGAAAATATGCCTATTACAAGTCAACACATAAGTAGCTAATTTATATGTGCATTGGTTCCTCTCTCTAAGTCTGTAAGTGATCATAAAAGCCATTGTCCTAAGCTTGACTTTGCAATTTAACCACCGATTTTCAAGTCTCAAGGCACTAAAGAGTTATTTTTAAAAGCCATCAACACAAGTGAGGAATCTACCTCAACCCAAAGATTGTGCCAACTATGTTGGCAAGCAATCACAACTATCCTAATCACTCCCTAAACTTGACTCCAAAGGAAACATTGTTCAAACAACTAATAAAGTCTTCATTATCGTCTTTAAAAATACCTCTACAAGAATATGCTTTCAAAGAAAAGGATTCATATGTGCTGCATTTAGTCCAATTCCCCAAAAGGTTGCAGTAACTTGAGAGGTCAATGTCACCATGGAAGTCTTCATCTCCTCAAAATACTTTTCCTTAGCTTCGAATAATGTATGTAATTCAGTCACCTTGGTAGTCAAAGAAGAAGAAATGCCATGAGTATCCACCTTTTTTTTAAGGTTAAATCGTTTTTCCATCTCTTTCTGAAGATTGACAACTTCCCTTGAATTTGGGTCTAGTCATGAACGATCACATCATATTTATCCTTTCAGGAGTCCTTCTCTTTGGAAATATTTCTTAGGATCAAAACTTTTTTCTCAGTCCGCGGCGGCTAAGGATACCAAGGAGCCATTACGCAACATATGGAAGGCAAGCTCTGATATCAATTTCATCTTCTCTGCATCAAGAAGTTTTTGGAGGTAAGCAAAATTTTGCTCAGGTATACAGGCATACGCTTTGAGGAGGTTCGAGGTACCCTGGATTGGAGAATGGCATATGTGTAGTGTTATATTTGTGAGTGTCCTAAACAAGGGCGCCCTCGTCCAAGAGCGAGACCGCCTAGGCGATATCCTCAGGATTCGCCCTTGGCACTAATGAAGTGTGTAATATTGTTAGTCAAAGGAGAGGGAGTCAACCATTATCCCCTAAAGATTAGGCGGTCAACGACTTCTCCTGATCACAAGGAAGTGGTTGTTTCCCCTAAAGGTAACCCAAACCCTAGGCCTTAGAGGGTTCAATAAATACATCTCCCCCGTGGAAGAAAATAGTACATATCTTAAGTCATACAAATCATACCTCACATACGCTTATACATAAGCATATCACTCAATACAAGACCTCTCACCTCGGTGAGAAAGACCTCAAAACCACCGTCGAATACCACCATACAAGGTTTTTCGTCGCTGTGGGCAAGCCCTAACCATCATACAAGGTAATATACCTACTAAGACCTCTGAGTCCCTCTGCCCTTACAGGGGGGACATGCATACATGTACTTTTTGACCAGTATAATGGCGCATGTAACGCCCCAAATTTGATTTATTTATTTAGTTTAATTTTTATTTCTTTTTATTTAATTATTTGAATGATTAAAATTATTTATATGAATTTTGTGAATTATATGATATTTTGTTGGTTTTAGTGGGAATTAGTAGATTTTATTTAATTAAAAATAAGAGAATTAATGAATTATGGGATGGTATTAGAATTATAGTGAAATTAGTGTGGTAAGGAGTAAGGGTCCATAAGTTGAGAGAAAGTTGAGAATTAAGAAAAACATAATTAGGTCATTTATATAGATAACGTGAGGGATTGGAACGTTTATATGATACGTAGAATTTGAGAAAAGTGGGAAAAAAAAGGCAAGTGGCTAGGAACCCTAAGCAGAATTATAGGAATAAAAAGACATAACAAAAGTTAGAAAATTGCTGCTGAAAATTAAGGTAAGGGGGTTACTCTAATATTTGTGTCAAATGCATGAAGGGTAAATATGGATCATCACCCTCCTCTAGATTTTATCCTATATTCACGATTATTGATGTTTATAAGTTATTTTGGAAAGGTTTGTATAAAACATATTGTAATTGTTCTGAATCACATGACGTTCATGCATTATTTTAGTACTGATTTTTGTACGCCTCTGTATGTGCTCGTTGATTGAGTTGTTATTCATGTGTATGTTTTTGGCATTATGAACATAACCTTAGATTAATGATAAGAGATGGATTAGGTGTTTAATCAGTGAATATATGACATATTAATCATGGTATGATATGTATATGTTGTCTTCTGTTCAAATTGGGTGATTGGGGGTCAAAATCGGAGCTTTGATAGGGCTCTAATGGTGGAATTCTGTTTCTAGTTTTTGCAGTTCTGGGCGACTTCGTTTTACGAGGATAAACGTCGCTTAGTGAGGAAAACGCTTGCTTAGTAAGTTGTGTCAGAATGTGATGTTTTTTGGTTTTTGGTTCTCGCTTAGCAAGCCAAAACTGGCTTATCGGACGTAACAGCGCAGAGTTGTCATTTTTGACTCGAATTGTCAGTTTATCTATGATTCCAATGACTGTTGGTTGCTGTTTGGTCGTGTTTAATGAGATAAAGTGATGTGCTTAAGTGTTATGTGGATACTTTATTGGATGTATGAGCATATGTTTTTGAAATGTGTGTATAATTAAAATACGAGTTGTAGTTATAGGTTGTTGATGTTGAGATGTGTAGTTCGAAGTCAGAACTACTGTGATTACTTATGTGTTGTTATGTATGGTTAGAAGTGGAATCATAAGTTTTTTTGCATTATTTTATATGGCATGCATCATATGTGTCCGGGATTGATGTGTGAACTTTGGTCCTGAGATAAGTCCATGATTCAGAAGTGGGGATCAATATCGAGTGGTTGATTCAGAAGTGAGAATCAATGACGAGTGGGGTTCAGAAGGGGATACCTGATTTGAAGAGGAATCATTGTTGAGTGGACGAGATCAATAACATACCTCTTATGTACAAATTGGTACCACATGCATTGATTCGAGTTGTGAGTCACATTGCATACATAAAGGCATTGTGAATTGGTTGTAATTGTTGTAAATGAACTGTGTGTTTGATGATCATGTTATTTGATGTTACCCTTGCATTCTCTTGCACCATTAATATATTTGAGCGTATTCTCACCCCTCTTTTGTTTATTTGTATTGTTCTGTACACTGTGGCACAAATACTCAGGAGGGGCAATAGTTGTTGTGAGTTAAAAGATGGTATTGAGGCTTTTCTTCGTTTATTTATTGTTTCATGTTATTTAGTTTTCATTTATTTATTTATTTATTTATTTATTTATTGTTGATTAGTTCTCCATGGAATTCGCACAAGCTTTCAAAATTTCGTGAATAGTGATACCATGTACTGTTTTCGGCTGCTTAGGTTATAGGAAAAGTAGAATAAACCTAATTTGGTCAAAACATAACCCAGGCCCAAACTAAATAACCCAACACAAAATATAAATCTAGTGTTGAAGGCTTCAACGGATTTTTCAACCATGCTACAGTCCGGATTAGCTTCTGACTTCTTCATGAAAGTCGTATCTCTTTCTCTTAGCTTTCCAACGACTAGTAGCACGCCTCGATCCGATATTCCTAGCTCCAGTTATGAATTTATTCGTGTACACTGCTAATGCTGAAAATAAACTGCGAAAAACAAATAAGTGTAAAAATAAGATAAATTATAAAAACACATAAAAAGGGAAAAATAACCAAACTAAAACATGGAAATGCATAAGTATAAATATAGAAGAATGTGCATCAAAATGTACTGATCAAATTCCCCCACACTTGAACTTTTGCACTCCGAGCAAAATTTAAAATAAAACAAAGAAAACACAAACACATCATTAGTTATTCATTCTAGGCTACAAGTCTTCTTCGGTTAAGTTTGCATCGATAGGTACTAACCTTGCACACTAAGGATATTGTAGGAACATTAATCCATAATTGTGCAGTCATAAACCTCCTAAATACACAAATCAACTCGAATCATGTTATTATGTTAAAGCCTAACTTACTCATCCTTCTTTTTGCTCTTTTTCATTCAGGCGCAATCACATTAAGCTCGTTAACTCCACACACCCATAGCAAGGCGACCGGTTAGTGACTCTGATCCTTTTTGCACGGGATTCTAGTACTTACGTGGCATAAACCTTTGCTTACTCAGTTGTAGTTACGGGGGATCGGACTGTAATTCGCCCTACCAAGTTCAGCACCAGAAATCGCTGAACCAACTGACAACGAGTCTTATTTTCAAAAAAAAAATTGAAGGTTCTACATCCGTTGGGTTAAGTGACCGGGTGAGGGTCACCAAACTTTGAATGTGCATTCCCTTTTCTTTCTCTTTTTTTTTTCTTTTTCTGAACACTCACTTATATTCATCGGCTTCCCTGCGTAGAGTGTGTGTGAGACGGTGCTGACTGCTGAAATAAACTACTCAAGAGCTGTCAGAGAATGAGAATTTAAGGCTAAAACATAATAAGAATCCGAATCAATTTCCATATGCAGGAAACTTACGGTGTTAAGATGATACCGATCTTGTGAATTTTTCCCAAGTCTCCGCAAACTAATCTCAAATTAGTCAGTCTATAGCCTAAAACTTTCAAGAAGATGCATTTTTTTATTTTTTTTATGACTGAAAACAAACAAAACACTAACAAAAACAAGGAAAACAAACGAAAAAAACGATTTCTCTCCCCCACACTTAAAATAAGCATTGCCCTCAATGAAAAGACATTACTAATAAAGTAGAGAGAAGGAAAGAAAGACTCCCTGATCAAGTTGCAGGGTGGTTAGGTGCTTCCAAAGAAATCTCATCTATTCTGACATCTTCAGTCATTGAACTTTCATGGAATAGCTTCAAGTGCTTCCCATTGACTTTGAAAGTCTTGTTAGTACCTGCAGTTTTTATTTCTACTGCATCATAAGGGAAAACATTAGTAATAACAAAAGGGTCAATCCATTTGGATCGAAGTTTTCCAACCATAAGCTTAAGGCGGGAGTTAAACAGTAAAACCTGTTGGCCCACAGAAAATTCCTTCCTAGAAATCATTTTATCATCGAAGTGCTTAGTTTTCTCTTTATAAATCCTAGAGCTTTCATAAGCCTCTAGTCTAAGCTCTTTCAGCTATTGTAATTGGAGTTTTCTTTCAATACCTGCTTGTTGCATCTCCAAATTACAACTTTTCACCACCCAATAAGCACGGTGTTCTATCTCAACAGGAAGATGACATGCCTTACCAAAAACAAGTCGATAAGGAGCCATCCCAATGGGTGTCTTGAAAGATGTTCTTTGGGCCCAAAGTGCACCTTCTAGACGACGGCTCCAGCCCTTCTTGTTTGGCTGCACCATTTTCTCTAAAACCTGTTTGATCTCCCTATTTGAGATCTCAGCTTGCCCATTAGTTTGTGGGTGATATGCAGTAGAGACTCTGTGCACAACTTCATACTTCCGGAGCAAAGCTTCCATGATGCAGTTACAGAAATGAGTGCCTTGGTCACTTATGATAGCTCGTGGTATTCCAAACCTGCAAAAGATATTAGACCTAAAAAAACTGCAACAACTCTAGAATCATTAGTCCTAGTGGGGAAATCTTACACCCACTTTGAAACATAATCAACAGCAAGCAAAATGTAAAGGAAACCAAATGATACAGGAAAGGGACCCATGAAGTCGATTCCCCATACATCAAATACCTCAGAGAAAAGCATAGGCTATTGAGGCATTTCACTCTTGCAAGTGATGTTTGTACCTGCTATCTGGCACTCTTTACAAGTGCGGTAAGTCTCATAAGCATCCTTAAAAACAGTTGGCCAATAGAAACCTGAATCAAGGACTTTTCTTGCAGTTCTTTCCGGACCAAAGTGTCTGCCGACTTGAGATGCATGAGAAATTTTCAAAATGGATTCAATCTCATAGTCGGCGACACATCTCCTAATTACCTGATCACTACCAAACTTCCAAAGATATGGATCATCTCAAAAATAATATTTGGCATCACTCTTGAGTTTATGAATCTGTGATCTAGATGCACATGTAGGAAAAACACCAACAACAAGAAAATTAACAATGTCAGCAAACCAAGGTGTAATCCCATACAAAAGAAAAAGCTGCTCATCAGGAAAGTCATCCTGAATAGGGAAAGGATTTGCATCTCTCTCTATCCTGCTCAAGTGGTCAGCCACTAAGTTCTCAGCTCCACTTTTATCTTTAATCTCTACATTAAATTCTTGGAGCAACAACATCCACCGAATCAATCTCGGTTTTGCATCCGGCTTCTTCAACAAGTACTTTAATGTTGCATGGTCAGTAAAAACAACAACCTTGGAACCTAGAAAATATGATCTGAATTTATCAAGAGCAAAAACAATAGCTAGCAGTTCTTTTTTAGTGGTAGTGTAATTTGACTGTGCAGAATCTAAAGTTCTAGAAGCATAGTAAACAACATGGGCAGCCCTGTCAACCCTTTGTGCAAGGACAACCCCAACAGCATAATTAGACGCATCACACATAATCTCAAAAGGGAGGGTCCAGTCTGGTGGCTGGACTATGGGAGCGAAGGTCAATGCTTTCTTCAAGAAGTCAAACGCTTGTTTGCATTTGTCATCAAAGTTGAAAGTGACATCATTCTTCAACAAGTTTGACAGCGGAAGAGCTATCTTGCTGAAATCCTTGATGAAACGCCTGTAAAAACCTGCATGACCAAGAAAAGAATGAATCTCGCGAACGCAAGAAGGGTAAGGCAGTGTAGAAATCACATCTATTTTAGCAGGGTCAACAGAAATTCCTTTTTCTGAAATTATGTGACCCAATACAATTCCCTGATCAACCATAAAGTGGCATTTTTCATAATTTAAAACGAGATCAGTTACGAAGCATCTTTCTAAAATCAAGCTTAAACTGCTCAAGCATGCATCAAAAGAGGAACCATAGACAGTGAAATCGTCCATAAAGACTTCCATGCAATTTTCAATGAAATCAGAAAAAATGCTAATCATGCATCGCTGGAAAGTGCCAGGAGCATTGCAAAGACCAAAAGGCATCCTCCTGTAAGAAAAAGTACCGAAGGGACAAGTAAAAGTGGTTTTCTCTTGATCTTCCGGTGCAATATGAATCTGAAAATAACCTGAAAAACCATCAAGAAAACAGTAATGTGATTTACCAGCAAGCCATTCAAGCATTTGGTCAACGAACGGTAAAGGAAAGTGATCCTTTCTCGTAGCCTGGTACATGATAACACTGAAATTTACCGTATTTTCGACTCTGATTTCACATGCATTCTAGTTGTTTTATTGCTATTTTGTTGTGTTATTACTTTGTTTTTCTTTGTTTTCAGGTTTTTACTTTAATCGGAGCCCCGATCGAGAAAAGGAGCGAAAAAGAGCCAAAAACCCTAAAAATCAGCATTTTGTACTTGTGGCTTCCCCCATGGTTGGCGCCATAGACCCTGCCATGACGTGTCCAAGCTCAACTTCCCTCAACTGCCACGTTCCCCACTACTTCCACTAAGGCGCCTCAGAATGGTCTTGTGGCGGGCGCCATGGTCTTGTGGCGGGCGCCATGGCCTTGTGACGGGCGCCACAAGAGGAAAAGTTTTCCCTCCCATTTTCAAGTTGAAGGGCATCCTTGTCATTTCCATCTTTTTACTTGCTTATAAATAGAAACTCGAAATCACTTTTTCAATCATCCAAACTTAGAGCAGAGGCAAACTCAGAGCAACTTTGTTTCACTTAGGCATATATTCAGTATTTTAAAGTGGTAATCGCTTCGCATTGGAGTGTTACCACAATTGTGTAATCAAGTATGTGATAGAGTCTGTAATCGAGTTTGGAGCACTTTGGAAGGAAGTTAATCCTGCCGCCATTTTCATTTCCGCTTTGCAATTTATTCAACCCTCCGATTGGAGCAGGTTTTTATTACTTGTCTTTATCTTATTTATTTCCTCGCACTCGCTTTAAATTATTTATTTCCTCGCACTCGCTTTAAATTATTTATTTCCTCGCACTCGCTTTAAATTATTTATTTCCCGCACTCGCTTTAAATTATTTATTTTCCGCACTCGCTTTAAATTATTTACTTTCCGCACTCGCACTACTTTTATTTAAATTAATGCACTTTTACTTTACCATGTCTAACTAAATCTATAAGGTTAGAATGTAAGGATCGTAATTGAACCGATAATCCGTACAATTGTTCGTAGAAACACTTAAGGGCTATTTTAACTTTCAACTTAAGTTTTCCCGCACTTCAATTCCGTTGGGTAAGATCGAAAGCCGTCCAACGTCTATCTAAACTTAATTGTTTTTAACTATTTCAAAAACAGCGAAAGCGCTTTGTTTAGTTCATTCGGAGTTTTTAACTTAAGAAGAAAAGAGATTTTAAAACTATTTTCGGACGCGTTTATAAGTTTAGAGTCTGGTTCGGGAGAACCTCTTTTGGTTAAGAAATCCAGGTTATAATACTTTTCAACTTAGTCAAGATACTATATTTCTTAAAAATAGGTTTACTACTCTAACGCAATGCGCGCCTTTTTATAAGTGATAATAAGAGGGTTTGATTAGGGAGTACAACTCGGTTCTGAATACGCGAAAGCGACAGTTCCTGTTAAATTAGTTCTTTTCAAAGTAGGAAACATTGCCCATAAGTAATTCTATTAGCAAGTACTTGGATTATTAATTGATTACGTGAATTACATTCGACCCTGTCTTTATTAATTAATCTTTATTCAACACTTTACTTTTCATTGCACACCCCAAAAAACACCTATTTTGATTGCCTTTGATAAACACCATAACAATAGATAACGATAGATTGACACTTGGTCTCTGTGGATTCGACAATCTTTTATATTACTCTGACGCGTTCGTATACTTGCGAAAAACACTGCATTAGTACAATCTCCTGTAATCAATACAAACTCTCCAGCTGTTCTAAACTCTAGTTGGAACAAGTTCATTCTTTTCATTTTTTACCACTGTGAGTCCTGATTTCTTAGGTACAGCCTGCACTGGGCTTACCCATTTACTGTCAGAGATAGGATAAATGGCACCTACTTGCAAGAGTTTGGTTACCTCCTTCTTCACAACATCAAGAATCAAAGGATTAAGCTCCTTTAGGGCTGCCTTACTGTTTTCGCTCCGTCCTCAAGTAATATCCTGTGCATGCACATCGACGGACTAATACCTGGGAGGTCGGCTAATGTCCATCCGATTTCCTTCTTGTGCTTATTTAAAACCTGCAAAAGCTTGTCTTTCTGATCGAAATCAAGGTTAGAAGAAATAATAACAGGGAGTTTTTCATTAGTCTCCAAATAAGCGTATTTCAGGTTTTCAGGGAGCTGTTTCATCTCTAAAGACGGGGGTTGCTCGATGGATGGTGTAATACCCCAAAATTTACCCTTCATTTTTCCTGGAAGCATGGGATTATGTTTTACACTTCATTAGCATCATATTAGGTCATACTCATTGCATATTGCATTAGTGACATGGAGATCAGGTTTTGATCGATCACTCCTTAACAGAAGGAGCCCACACAAAGCAAAATTGAGAATTGGACTTCATTTTCTAAGTATACAAGTCTCAAGGGTCTCAGGGGGGTCCAAGTATCTTATTATGGTCCTCAGTTCATCAGTGAAGGATTCAAAGCTATCAGAGTGTTCATCTGGATTTAATCAGAAATTAGGGTTTCATGGCTACCTGCAACAGGCAATGTTTGGTTGGAAGTATAGGAGCTCATCCATGTCATTATTAGAGAGGCATCTTGGCCTAGGAAGATTCACAATTATCTCAGAAAGATCCATTGGCAATCAGTGCAATCAGTTCTTGTTCATTTTGCCCTAAAACTAGGGTTTGGTATAAAATCAGTTTATTTCTGATTCTTTGGGTGAAACTCTTTTCCATGGCCCTCCATATGTCCGCAAGGGTCTACATACAAAAAATCAGCTCTTCATTTAAGCTAGAAGTGCTTCAATTGATAAATGGAATCGGGAATCAAACAGTTTGGAAAAAGTCAACTGTGGGGCCAGAAAAGTCAACTCCTGACATTTTGAGAGTGGAATCTCAAAATCCATACCTAGGGGATACTACATGTGAAATTTGATCAAGGTTGGATCATGGATTAATCATTTAATCAGGAATTGAAAAAGTTACTTAATTTTGAAATGGTTGACTTTCCATTTAGGGCAAGTTTTCATGATCATTGCACTCACTTTAAGCCCATTTTGAATCAAGATAAAAGCTCCATTTGAAACTTTCTCCAACATGAAAGTTGTTCCTCTTGTTCCAAGCTTTCTATACATATAAAGTTTTCTCCATTTGGATTAGAATTGAGAAAGTTATGCTTATTCAAAGTGAGACATTTGTTTAGGACACTTAGAAAAATTTCTAAATCCAAAATCTTCAAAATTTATCAAGACTTCTTGGCCAGTTTTCTTGCACTTCAAGGCATTATTTGAAAATACTTTCTTCACAACAATGTACCTTGACATGTACTCTTTCACATCCTTTTGGAATCATCTCATTTGGATCCATGGTTTGAGAGATACATTCATTTAAATTGGGCACCATGACTTTATTTTCTAGGCAGATTTTGGGCCTGGCTGGCCCAATCAGATTTTCTAAGCAGGCTGCACAAACCAGTCATGTTTTTTACCTCTTTTGGCCATGCATTGGACATCCATTCACTTAATTTTTCCCCAAAATAACAACATTTTACACCTCACTTCACACTTTTATTCTTATGGATAAATCACTTATTAAAAAGCCCATGAGAACACTTAATCCACTCTATTTAAGAAGCTGAAACCCTAACCCTAAAGGAGCATTGGAATTTCGTGCCAAGGAGGCAAAGCTTCATCACATATCAGATTCCATTCCACTTCTATTTTCATTGGGTAATCATCTCTTCCATGACCATGTTTTGATATATCTACGCTTGCTTACCATGTTCATCACCATTAATCCTTCCATTTTCATATTTCTTTTTCTTATTTAAAATATTTTCTTCGTCCATAAAATTACCCAAAAATATTCTTCACTTTTCTTAACATTTTATTTAATTTTATATAATTTTTATTTTCGTATTTTTTTAATATTAATATTTTATTTTAATTATTTATTCTAAATGGTCCATTTTAACACACTTTTTTTATTGATTTTATTTTTATGACTTAAAATTATTGTTAGCATTTGATTTTTGGGATGAAGGTTAACCACTGTCTCATGGTCAACCTGACCTTTTCTTGGAATTTTATTTCACATTTTCAATTTATTTTGGATTTATTTTTGACCTAGTTTGGTTGGTTGACTTTTAATTTGACTTCTGTTTTATTTTAATTAACTCACGTACCAATTTTCATTATTTTTAAAATCTTTTTGGGGAATGATGATGTCCTGGCACCACCTTATTTATTTTAATTTTTCATAATTTTCTTGATTAATTTACTATTTATTCTTGATTTATTTCTAACCTAGTCTTATTAATTGACTTTTGGTTTGACCTATGTTTTGTTTTAATTAATTCACGTGCCAATTTTCATTATTTTTAAAATCTTTTTGGGGGATGATGATGTCTTGACCCCACTGTGAGCAAATTCTTTACTTTGAATAAGTTTTGAATGATAGCAAATTGTGTGATCATTGTCTAATTGTTGGTTGTGCATTATTTTACATATTTCATTTGTGTTTTTAGCCTATACTATTGTTTTGTGTCTATACATAAAGATCCACATTGATACATTTCTTAAAAGAACTCATAAAAACTGTTTTGTGTCAGTATGTATCGATACATGTTCATCTGCATCGATACATAAATTTGTTTTAAATCACAAAACGTTTTTGCTTCAGTATGTATCGATCCATACGAGCCTTGTATCGATACATGCTTAGTTAAAATGCTCTATGTATCGATACATACGAGCCTTGTATCGATACATGCTTAGTTAAAATGTTTTATGTATCGATACATACGAGCTTTGTATCGATACATGCTTGTATTAAGTCTCTAAAATTAATCAAAGCTACAGTATGTATCGATGCATAATCTTTTGTATCAATACATAATTTTGTTTTGTCTACTAACAGCTTCTGTCTTTCACATATAAGAAGTATTTTGACAGCAATGTAAATGAGCACGAATTCACAAGTGAAAAACAGTTGAACACAAATTAAAGGAGTGTGTAGCAGCAATTGTTTTGAGCAGTTAGAAACCTGAAAGAGACTTCATCTTCTTCATCTTCTCAATCTCTTTTCTTCAAGAACATCAACACATAATCATTCTTGTTCTTTGGATTAAAGGATCAACGAGATAACGTTCAGTGGAACGATCAAGGATCTAGCTGAGGTGTTTAGTGGAACGATCGAGGATCTAGCTGAGTTGAAGGTTGAAGGGGGTTTCGAGGAAAAACCAGATGGTTTGTCCTTCAAGAACTGGAGTGTTCTTGCGGGTTTGTTAGTCACGTTTACAGAACAGATTCAGCCGCAACGTAGGGTTTGGAAATTGGGTAATTTCACAAACAGGTCGTGGAACCGGTGAATTGTTTGCAATTTCTTGCAGGAAATTCTTGATCGAGCTCAGATCAAGTGGAGGTTTTATACAAGAAGAAGATCTTGGGATTTAGAATATCTGTCTTTGTATTGTAACCTTGTATCAACGAATTCGGCATTATTGATAATTACAGTTCTCAATTTAATTTGAAATTGAGAGGGAGACGTACCCACACGCGAGGACGACAGTGGGGAACTTCCTTACCAAATCTCTGCGTATCGTATTCTTTCCTTATCTCTCTTTACGTTTTCAACAGTTTTGTGATTTCAGTTGGTGTGTTGTGGCTGTGCATTTCGTGATACAATAGTGGCAAGAAAACTTCTTTATCTAAACTCCACCATTATTCATCATTGATCACATACACACCAAATGTTTGACAAAACTGTCTGCTGAGTTTTATTCATTGGAATTAGAATTTAGTGATAAGTGCATTTGATTTGATAAGATTCTGGTGTTAATAATCTCTATCGTTCCCATTCAAATCCAGCAATAAATTCGCGTGTCCGGTTTTCTAGTAGCGATTCAGAATAGACGGAAGTCGATTCGGGACTGTAATTTTCCGTTAAGTTTCAATAACTCTGATAAGATTTTTTAAATCCATTTATTTTAAAAGAGGTGATCTATTCACCCCCCCCCCCTCTCGATCACTAGCCACACCGTCTAACAAGTGGTATCAGAGCACCGGTTCGCTGGTGTTCTGTGGCTGCCTATAACGATATGGATTCTGAACCAAAGGGGGCGTATAATAGAGCGCTGATTTTCAACGGTGAAAATTACGGCTACTGGAAAGACTGCATGCGAGTTCATATAAATTCTGTTGATAGGCTAGTATGGGATGCCATTGAAAATGGTCCTTTTCAAATTACTATGACAAATGCGGCTGGCGCCATAGTTCCTAAACCAGAAGCTGATTGGAATGAGAAAGATGAGAAAAAGTGGTCGAGTGATTGGAGAGCTCGAAATATGCTAATTTCAGCACTTGGTGTTGATGAGTATCATCGGGTATCCCATTGCACGACAGCTAAAGAAATGTGGGATGCTTTAGAAGTTGCCCATGAGGGTACTACTGAAGTAAAACAGTCCTGCATTAACACACTCAATCAAGAGTTTGAGCTCTTTCGCATGAAACAAGGAGAATCTATCTCCGACATGCAAAAGAGATTTACTCATCTCACTAATCGATTAAATGCACTTGGAAAACCTGTTTCCAATGAAATAGCTACTAATAAAATTCTAAGATGTCTTAGCAGGGAATGGCAACCTAAAGTAACAGTTATTAAGGAAGCCAACGATCTAACGACACTTACGATTACAACTCTGTTTGGAAAGCTGGAAGAACATCAGCAAGCATTAGAAAGTCTTGAAAAGTTTGAGAACAAAAGTAAGAAGGAAAAGGAGAAGAAAAGAGACAAAGAGGGAGAGAAGAATCCAATAGCTCTTGTGGCCTCTAGCTCTAAGTCCTCACGAAAAGAGCAAAGTGACAATGATTCTAGTAGTGACAAAGATTCGGATGATGAGGAAATGGGACTTTTTGTAAGGAGATATAATAGATTCATTCGAAAGAATGGAGTCAAGCATTCCGACAAAAACCTCATGAAGTTTCGAAGACAATCTACAGATTCAAAACAGGAAGAGAATAAGAAGAGTAGAGGAAAAGGATCTTGTTTTAATTGTGGTAAATCTGGACATTATAAAACAGATTGTCCTATGAAGTATAAGGATCAAACAAAAGCTCCACCAAAAGGGTACAGCAAACAAAAAAGAGCTTACATTGCATGGGAAAGTGATAGTGATTCATCAAGCACACAAAGTTCAAGTGATAGTGATGAAAACGCAAATCTGTGCCTTATGGCTCACACCAAAAATCTGTCCTACCACAAGAAGAAAATCAATGATAAAAAGGTAAAACAAGCCTACTATAATAATTTCTCTTCTATGACTTTTTCTGAACTGAAAATAGCTTTTGAAAAACTGCATAACGAAGCTGTAGATGCTTTTAAAAGATTATCTTCCGATAAACAAATTTTTTTCATTTCTGGAAGGTAAAGTATACAAAGCTGAAGAAGATTTAGAATGGTTAAAAGCTAGTATTGCAGAAAATTCAAAAAATATTGACATTGATGGATGTAGTAAAGTTAGGTATTGTGAAGCTTGTCATATTTGGCAAAAAGAGGTAAACACTCTCAAGGTCAAATTGGAAAAAGCTTTACAACCTAAAGGTTACTTATGTCGTTGACTCTAGGTTGTTTAAGAAGCCATTAAATCCTCCATATGCAAAATACTCTTTTATTCCAAAGGATTTAATGAACAAGAATAAACAAACACATCATCATGGTTTATGTCATTATTGTTGTCATGCTGGCCATACCATTGAGAAATGCAAGTTTAGGAGTTTTCTTGTTCCTAAAGGTATTTATCAATGGAAGCCAAAAGGCAACCATGTTAGCACTTACCCACTTGGACCCAATGAAAATTGGGTACCAACTTCTCTCTTTTGATATTGTAGGATGAGTGCCTTGCTTCCGTAGATAGGAGATGGTTTCTTGACAGCGGTTGCTCAAGGCACATGACCGGTGACATATCGCTTTTTATAGACTTCAAAGCAAAGAAGAAGGGATATGTTACTTATGGAGACAATAACAAAGGAGCTATACTTGGCAAAGGTAGTGTAGGTAATCCCTCTACCACTACTATTTCTGATGTCCATTTAGTAGAGGGGCTTAAACACAATTTGTTAAGCATAAGTCAATTGTGTAACAAGGGTTATAAAGTTTCCTTCACAAAAACTTGTTGCATAATTGAACATGCTGAACAGAACGTTGTGTTTAAGGGTGTAAGAGTAAACAATATCTATATGCTTGACCTTTTTGATGTATCTTTAACGAGTACTAAATGTCTAGTTACCTTGAATGATGATTCTTGGCTTTGGCATAGACGTTTAGCGCATGTTAATTTCGATTTGCTTAATAAGGTTGTATCTAAGGATCTAGTAGTCGGTCTTCCAAAAATAAAATTTTCAAAAGACCACCTATGTGACGCGTGCCAAATGGGAAAACAAACGAGGGTCTCTTTTAAATCTAAAAATGTAATTTCAATTTCACGACCCCTTGAGCTTCTCCATATGGATCTCTTTGGACCTTCTAGGACAAAGAGCTTAGGTGGAAATTATTATGGTTTTGTAATCGTTGACGACTATTCTAGATTTACTTGGACTATATTCCTTCATAGCAAAGATGAAACCTTTTCTGCTTTTAAGAATTTTGCAAATCTGTCCCAAAACAAAATGAATTCCAAAATAGTTACAATTCGTAGCGATCATGGTGGTGAATTTCAAAACTATCACTTTGATAAGTACTGTGACAAGTATGGTATTGAGCATAACTTTTCAGCTCCTCGAACTCCACAACAAAATGGAGTTGTGGAGCGTAAAAATCGTGTTTTAGAGGAGTTGGCAAGAACAATGCTAAATGAGGGTGGATTACCAAAATATTTTTGGGCTGATGCAGTTAGCACAGCTTGTTATGTTTTAAACAGGATCTTGATTCGTCCTATTTTAAATAAAACTCCTTATGAGCTTTTAAAAGGAAGAAAGCCAAATTTGTCACATCTTCACGTATTCGGTTGTAAGTGTTTTGTTTTGAATAATGGTAAGGAAAATATTGGGAAGTTTGATGCAAAAGAGGATGAAGGTATCTTTCTTGGATACTCACAATCAAGTAAAGCATATAGAGTATATAATAAGCGTTTACTTACTGTTGAAGAATCTGTCCATGTTTCTTTTGACGAGTCTTATCCGAAAAGTGTCGGAAAAGGTATTTCTTTTGATGACGCAGGTGTATCTACAGAAGACATACTCAAGGAAGCTGTTACGGAAACTGATCAGTCCAGAACAGTTGCCCATGAGAAGGAGGAAGATACTAGTCATGAAGAAGATGAGGAAGAAAGGACAGCTGAAGTGAATGACCTTCCACCAGCTTGGAAATCCTTAAAAGACCATCCTATTGACAACATCTTGGGAGATATTTCAAAGGGAGTAATGACTCGTTCTAAGATAAGTAATTTTTGTTCTCACTTCGCTTTTGTTTCACAAGTAGAACCTAAAAATGCCAAAGAGGCCTTGATTGATGAATGTTGGCTAATGGCCATGCAAGAAGAGCTTAATCAATTTAAAAGAAATGACGTTTGGGAACTTGTCCCTCGTCCGCGAGATCATCATATCATAGGTACTAAATGGGTTTTTAGAAATAAGCTTGATGAAAACGGAGTGATAACTAGGAACAAGGAAGGTTTAGTAGCACAAGGGTATAACCAAGAGGAGGGCATAGACTATGAGGAAACTTATGCTCCAGTTGCTCGCCTTGAAGCTATACGTCTCTTGCTTGCCTATGCGTGTTCTAATAATTTTAAGCTTTACCAAATGGACGTAAAGAGTGCTTTTCTAAATGGTGTCATAAATGAAGAGGTATATGTCTCACAACCTCCTGGTTTTGAGAATGCTGAAAATCCAGATTATGTTTACAAATTAAAACGAGCTTTGTATGGTCTTAAACAAGCCCCTCGGGTTTGGTATGAAAGGCTTAGCAAATTTCTAATTGATCATGGATATTCAAGAGGTAAAATGGATAATACTCTCTTTATTAAACACAAGGGAAAGCACATTCTTTTAGTTCAAGTTTATGTGGACGATATAATTTTTGGTTCAACTAACACACACTTGGTCGAAGAATTTTCTAAGGTTATGCAGGGTGAATTTGAGATGAGTCTTATGGGGGAGCTGAATTACTTCCTAGGTCTTCAGATAAAGCAACTTGATGAGGGTACAGCAGTATGTCAAACAAAGTACTGCAGAGAACTACTCAAGCGCTTTGGAATGAACGACTCAAAATCAATTGACACCCCTATGCCTACCAACGGAAATCTAGATAAAGATGAGCATGGTAAGAGTGTAGATGTCAAAAAGTTTAGAGGTATGATTGGGTCTCTTCTGTATCTTTCTACTTCTAGACCTGACATCATGTTTAGTGTTTGTATGTGTGCACGATATCAATCAAATCCTAAGGAATCACACCTGAAAGTTGTTAAGCGTATATTTAGATATCTTCATGGAACATCTAAATATGGGCTTTGGTATTCCAAAGGAAGTGATTGTAGCTTAGTAGGTTACTCCGATTCTGATTTTGCTGGCTGCAAATCAGATAGGAAAAGCACGAGTGGTACATGTCACTTGTTTTCAAACTCCTTGGTAAGTTGGCATAGCAAAAAGCAGGTATCTGTGGCTTTGTCAACTGCAGAGGCTGAGTAAGTTGCAGCCGGTAGTTGTTGCGCTCAGATTTTGTGGCTAAAGCAACAACTACAAGACTTTAACATTCAACTCAAACGTATTCCAATAAAATGTGACAACACTAGTGCCATAAACCTTACTAAAAATCCTGTTTTACACTCACGCACCAAACACGTAGAGATTAGACATCACTTTCTTCGCGATCATGTTGAAAAAGAAGACGTTGTATTTGAGCATGTTGATTCTAAAAACCAGCTTGCTGACATTTTCACTAAACCTTTGGCAACGGAACCGTTCTTCAACACTCGTCGTGAATTAGGGATCTTAGATCTCTCTCCATTGTTGTCTTAAGCATGTTTGTTCTTATTTATATTATGCCTCACCTTGGTTGATGAGATTTGTTTTAGATTTCATTTATGCCTCACAAGGTTACATCAACAGAGGTAATATCACTCCTTTCTATATCTCTTTTAGAACTATGTGATTGTGTATGTTAGAACAAAATTCCTTATTTTCGTTTATGTAAATTTCTTTGCATGTATTGTTTGAACATTAATATCTGATTTGTGAATTATACTTGGGCATCATTATCATGACATACTTCATAATGCATAACCATACTGCTTAAAAATTAATTAAAATTTGGTTTGGCATCAGTATGTATCGATTCAAAGATGTATGTATCGATTCATGTCTTCTTCATTTCACATTTGTCAAAATTGGTTCAGTATGTATCGATCCATTCGTCGTTTGTATCGATACATAAACCTTTTTAAAAATAAAAAAACTCGAGACATGGATCGATCCATTCCCATGTGTATCGATACATATTGATTGTTTTTGGATTAAATGCATTTTAATTTCACTCATGGATCGATACATCAGCAGTTCTTATCACATCCTTTCACAAACTTGGTAATAGCAGTTCCCCTACCTCTCAAAACCTGCGGCTAACCCTAATCTCCTTCATCATCATTCTCTCCAAAACCCTAAATTCATCTCACTTCTCTTCAAGTTTTCATCACCATGCCTCCAAGAATCATTCCGGCTAGAGCAAAGGGAAAAGGAAAAGGAAAGGAATCGGTTGGCACTTCTCAGCAGTTACCAGAAATTCCTCCAAATGCCTTAGATTTGCTTCATCCTGCAATTGCTACTGAGTTTGAGGATTCTTTCAAGACAAGGTTAGTTATGAAACCCCATGTCTTCGATAAACATGATGTTATTCGTCTGCATCTCAATGATGTGGTTGATCTCCTTAATGCACAAAAACTTGGTTCATTTTTTACTACAAAGGATGATTACCATGAGGATTTTATCCGTGCATTTTATGCTGGATTACAATCTGGTAAAGGATATATGTTTAAGTGTTCTATTGGTGTCAGAACCTATACTTTTGAGGCTGGTGATTGGGAAACAGTGTTTCAAATTCCGCTTCCGTCGCATAATTTCAAGATTTGGCATGACTTGAAGTTTGATATTGACTTTAACCTGAAGGAGTTTACTCCATCTATCTTGAAATTGGACAGACCGCTGGGTGAGGATGAACAGGTTACATCTGGTATGATTAAGAAAATTCCTCGTATACTTCATTGGATTATCTCGCACATTCTGCGTCCAGCAAACAGTGGACATTCTAGGTTAGACAGGGCAAGCATTCATCTCTTGTATATTCTTCAAAATAAGGTTCCCTTGAATTGGGCAAATTACTTTGTGAAGCGTCTCTTTTTCGTGCGTAACAGTGCCAAGAATGTTGCAATCCCTTTAGTTCCTCTCATATCACCATCTGCTGCTCAAGAGTTTGACTCTTCCACTTTATCTCATATGGGATATCGGTGGGACAAGGAACGTCAATGTTTCTATTTCTTTGAAAGGAAATCCAAAACAAGGATCTATAATTTTGATGTGCCTTCTGAACGAATTCATGTAGTTGAAGACCAACCTGATGAAGAAATGCATGATGTGAACGAAGCAGATGTGCCTGCAGCTGATGACAATGCTGGTTGGGGTGATTGGGTGCCACAAAGGTGGTCTTCAACCAACTATGTACCTGAACCAACGGTTCCTCCGTTCTCCGGCGGTGCTTCATCTTCAACACCTACTGCGCACCTAACTCAAATGCTTCAACAAATGGAGCTTGCCAACCAAGAACGTCATGAAGAGGCACGGTCTTGGCATGTACAACAAAGTGAGTGGCATAAGGAGCATCGTGAGTGGTATGACGATCATACACGGATGTACCATAACCAACACTCTTGGCACACGGACTTGGTTAAGTGGCACCAAGTCTTCTAAAATGAAATGTCTGGTTTTATGGATGACTGCCGTGCCAATCCTGGTATTATGGACAGATTCAGAAGTGTTGAAGTTCAGGACCGGTTCAGACACTACACCTTCATGGGCCATAATCCAGATGCAATGCCTCCTCCCCCGCCTCCGCCAAGCTTCAGAGATCCTGATAGAGATGACGAGGAGTCCTGTGGTGGCTATAATCCGCATTAAACCATCATCATTTCATTTCACTGCATTTCATTGCATGTTGCTTGAGTTTTTTTCTTTTCAGATTAGTTGCATCTTATATGTCTTGGCTTATGTAATTTTTAAATACTTTCTACTAGTTAAATGCTTATTTCCTTCTGCTTACTTCTGGTGTTATTGCCCTTATTTGTCATTCTTTGTGAGTGATTCTTTACTTTTAAGCTTCCTTTTGTGTGATTGTTAGCTTCTTTATCATTTTTGTTGTGTCCTGCTACAACATGTTCCCTTGATAAAACTGTTTTTTTCTTCTTTTTGATGTTGACAAAGGGGGAGAAATGCAGATGTTGACAGATATGCACAAACTCAGGGGGAGTATCACACATCTTGCTAAAAATTTGCCATCATCAAAAAGGGGGAGTTTGTGAGCAAATTCTTTACTTTGAATAAGTTTTGAATGATAGCAAATTGTGTGATCATTGTCTAATTGTTGGTTGTGCATTATTTTACATGTTTCATTTGTGTTTTTAGCCTATACTATTGTTTCGTGTCTATACATAAAGATCCACATTGATACATTTCTTAAAAGAACTCATAAAAACTGTTTTGTGTCAGTATGTATCGATACATGTTCATCTGCATCGATACATAAATTTGTTTTAAATCACAAAACGTTTTTGCTTCAGTATGTATCGATCCATACGAGCCTTGTATCGATACATGCTTAGTTAAAATGCTCTATGTATCGCTACATACGAGCCTTGTATCGATACATGCTTAGTTAAAATGTTTTATGTATCGATACATACGAGCTTTGTATTGATACATGCTTGTATTAAGTCTCTAAAATTAATCAAAGCTACAGTGTGTATCGATGCATAATCTTTTGTATCAATACATAATTTTGTTTTGTCTACTAACAGCTTTTGTCTTTCACATATAAGAAGTATTTTGACAGCAATGTAAATGAGCACGAATTCACAAGTGAAAAACAGTTGAACACAAATCAAAGGAGTGTGTAGCAGCAATTGTTTTGAGCAGTTAGAAACCTGAAAGAGACTTCATCTTCTTCATCTTCTCAATCTTTTTTCTTCAAGAACATCAACACATAATCATTCTTGTTCTTTGGATTAAAGGATCAACGAGATAACATTCAGTGGAACGATCAAGGATCTAGCTGAGGTGTTTAGTGGAACGATCGAGGATCTAGCTGAGTTGAAGGTTGAAGGGGGTTTCGAGGAAAAACCAGATGGTTTGTCCTTCAAGAACTGGAGTGTTCTTGCGGGTTTGTTAGTCACGTGTACAGAACAGATTCAGCCGCAGCGCAGGGTTTGGAAATTGGGTAATTTCACAAACAGGTCGTGGAACCGGTGAATTGTTTGCAATTTCTTGCAGGAAATTCTTGATCGAGCTCAGATCAAGTGGAGGTTTTATACAAGAAGAAGATCTTGGGATTTAGAATATCTGTCTTTGTATTGTAACCTTGTATCAACGAATTCGGCATTATTGATAATTACAGTTCTCAATTTCATTTGAAATTGAGAGGGAGACGTACCCACACGCGAGGACGACAGTGGGAAACTTCCTTACCAAATCTCTGCGTATCGTATTCTTTCCTTATCTCTCTTTACGTTTTCAACAGTTTTGTGATTTCAGTTGGTGTGTTGTGGCTGTACATTTCGTGATACAATAGTGGCAAGAAAACTTCTTTATCTAAACTCCATCATTATTCATCATTGATCACATACACACCAAATGTTTGACAAAACTGTCTACTGAGTTTTATTCATTGGAATTAGAATTTAGTGATAAGTGCATTTGATTTGATAAGATTCTGGTGTTAATAATCTCTATCGTTCCCATTCAAATCCAGCAATAAATTCGTGTGTCCGGTTTTCTAGTAGCGGTTCAGAATAGACGGAAGTCGATTCGGGACTGTAATTTTCCGCTAAGTTTAAATAACTCTTATAAGATTTTTTAAATCCGTTTATTTTAAAAGAGGTGATCTATTCACCTCCCCCCCCTCCCTCTCGATCACTAGCCACATCGTCTAACACCCACCTTATTTAGTTTAATTTTTCATAATTTTCTTGATTAATTTGCTATTTATTTGTTACTTTTTAAGTTGACTTGAATTTTCAGTTGACTTCTTTATGATCGATGTTTGACTTAGGGATTGCTTATGGCAATTGAAGAGATCTTTTGATCCTCCCTTGTTCATCTCATATGCCATGTATTAGAGGCCTTTTACCTTGATTTTATTTGGTCCTTACCTCATTTCCTGGTTAAATTATTCAGTGGATCCTTCGTGTGTATATTTTCATCTGTTTGATTCATCTGTTATCTTTTATACTTGTTTCTCTCATTCATGCTTTCTATTGCTTGATTATTTAACATGTTCATACTCCCATGCATTGTTTAAATGCTCTATTATTTGATTCTTTGGTTTGATTATATATTGTTTACTTATCCGATCTGATTGATAACTATTGCCTACTTGTATGATGTATGAGGCATATATTCTTATTGTTTGTTTGCCATGAACAATCCCCATTCATAACAAATGTACCCCTCTCCCATAAAGTGTATAAAATTGATTTCTTTATTTCTTTAGTCACCTGTTAATACAAGAATTAAAACGAACATCTGATAACCATTTCAAAATAAGATCAAAAGCTCGATCCAACGTCGAGTAATCATTTTCAAAATTTAACAGAACCAGCACGCATTCATCCATCCTCTTGTAAGTCGATTGCCTCAGGCATCACCATCTACCTGTAAGTCGATTGCCTCCGGAATCGCCGTCTACCCTTATCCGTAACTCCTCTCCGCGCTCCATCCGTCGACTCTTGTTCCGTTTAGGTAGCACCCATTAGGTAGAACCCTTTGTATGATAACATAGGTAGAATTCCCTTATTCTTTGCATGCTAACATTAGATAGATGTTCCCCTTTGTAAATCCTAACACATAGGTCCATATTGCATGACAACTCTAGAGCAGAGCTTCCCCACTTTTAGACCTTCCGTGCGTCTCCGATCTTGTGGCATGTCAGTCCGTTCTATTGCAAAGAGGTAACTGCCTAAGACTCGATTCAGCGAGCTGCGACACCTACTGCTAGGACGTTGAACACACTGCCCACCCTCCTTTGACACTGTTGGTGTCCTCTTTTGTAAGTCCATGTTCAGATGGCAATCCTTAACCCCTAGTTAGCCGAACTACGTTTTGCTCTGATTCTCATTCCAGATGAGATACGTAGGCATAAGACGCGACGTCTTACCGAGCATACTTCTCTTTAACCCATAGGTAGCCGAGCTACGAAGACTCTGATTCTCATACTCAGATGAGATACGTAGGCAGTGGATGCGACATCCTTGCGAGTCATTTTCTTTTAACCTTCCTTTTAGTAAATAGTACTTTAGATATACCTACACCCTTTAGACTAGAACAACACTTGTGAAAAGGGCTCCCTAGGAGTACCTAGGATATTTTGGGTGCTTAAAACCTTCCCATTGCATAACCAACCCCCTTACCCAAATCTCTGACATTTTTACTAGTTTTTGATTCGATAAAACTTTTAGGTTTTTGTTCGCTTTCTAACCATTCCTTTGGATAAATAGAAGTGCGGTGGCGACTCGACTTGTATGGTTTACCTTGGATTTAGTCAATATCTCTAATGGTAACGAATACTCCGCTACAGATGGAACGCTTGGGGAAGCCGGGATGTTAAGAGCATCAACTGCAAAAACAGCTTCATCGACAACAACTTCACCTGTAGGAAATGTATCAGGCTGCAAGGCAGCATCAATCTCAGCACACACAACACAAAGGTTAGTGTCGGTACAATCAACACATGAGTAAATATCATCGAAACCAGATAAAGATGGAAAATCAAGTGAAAATAAATCAGAACAAGTGTCCTCAACCAGCTCAGATATCAATTACATATGAAAAATGGAATGCTCTTCCAAGGGGTGTTTCATGGCATCGAAAATGTTAAATTTTGCGATAATGTCACCAAATTCCATGGACATGGTTCCATCGTCAAGATCAATTTTTGTCTTCGACGTTTTCATGAACGGACTGCCTAAAATGATGGGAGCTTTGCTTGTCTTAGTCTCTCCTTCCATGTCTAGAATGTAAAAATCTGCAGGAAAAATTAAATCGTTAACTTGGACAAGGACATCTTCCACTACACCAGTCGGGCGTGCATTGCTCCTGTTCGCCAGTTGGACGATCAAACCTGTATGCTGCAAAGGACCAAGATTAAGGTTATTATAAATAGAAGTATGCATAACATTAATGCCCGCTCCCAAATCAAGCATGCAATTCTCGAATTTACTATCCCCAATGGTACAAGGGACAGTAAAAGTTCCCGGATCCTTCTGCTTTTGTGGCAAGAGCTGAGTGATGGCTGAAACATTTTTCTCGCCTGTAACTTTTTCAGATGAAGGCTTGGGCTTGCATGTTATTTATTTGAGTAGCAAGTTGTCTCATTTGCGTGTTCAAGGTCTGAATGATAGAATCAGTCCTTTGTTGGAATTGGAGATTGTTAGCGGCCATTTGTTTAACAAGATCTTCTAAGTATGGTCCGGAAGGTGCAGGGGCAGCCACTTGAGGTGGGTTCTGTTGTGGGTTTCCATATCGAAGGTTGGGATGGTTCCTCCAATTGGGATGGTATTTGTTAGTGGACAGGTCAGGAGTATTATTGTACATGTTTTGATTGTGAAGAAGCTTTGTTGGAAGAAACCTGGATTTGATTCACGCCTTTGCTTTGCACAGAATTGTCTCTAGTAGTGAACTGTTGGGAATTAAGGGACATATTTTCGATAAGGGCTTTGGCAGCAGTTGGAGTCTTATCAACAAGTGCTCCACCACTAGCAGCATCAAGAATGTTCCTATCCATCGGTGTCAAACCCTCATAAAAGTATTGGATGAGTAGTTGCTCAGTGATCTGACGCTGAGGACAGCTGGATACCAAGTGTTTGAATCTCTCCCAATACTCGGTCAATGACTCATTACTCTGTCTAATACTACAAATCTCCTTTCTTATCGAGGCAGCTCTGGAGGCAGGAAAATATCTCTCTAAGAACACTTTTTTCAGGCATTCCAGCTTGCAATTGAATTTGGCTCGAGATAATATATCCAATCCTTTGCTGCACCCTACAATGAAAAAGGAAAAGCTCGAAGTTTGATGTGATCTTTAGTGATCCCTTCAGGCTTCAGTGGTGTAGAACACACCACCTGGAATTCTTTCAAATGTTTATGTGGATCCTCACATGCAAGACCATTAAACTTTGGCAACAAGTGTATCAAACCAGATTTTAGTTCAAAAGGAGTGTCAACTTCAGGATATTCAATACACAGGCCATTATAATTCACATCAGGGGCAGCTAACTGCCTTAAAATTCTTTGGTCAGCCATACCAAAAACAAACACAATGAAGGAAAACGATTAAAATAAATTCAGAAAAATAAACTAACACCGAAATTAATCTAATGACTTAAAATTAGAATTTTGAGAATTTTTTTGGATTTTTTCGACTCTATGAAAACAGTAAAAAATTCATTAAAAATAGAAAAAAAGGGTTTTTTGGCGATTTGAGGCTGGAATCCCATAACTACTTTTTAGTATGGGAGAAAAGATTGGGTGAATTTTCTACTCCTAATAGACGAAACAGATTTTCGATCGGACTCAATTTTTCCAAAAACCGAATTTTTCGACTCTAGACGCGAATTGGCCAAAACCACGAAGAACCTATGGCCTAAACGCAAGAACACTAAACATATGACTCTAATATTGATTAATAATCACAAGAATCCCTGGCAACGATGCCAATTTAATCCGCTGTCGCGCGCGGGTCAAAATGAGTGTTTTTTAAAAACGTAGTACGGCGATAATTTTAACTCGGATATCGTTCTCACAAGGATTCTTGATTGTTATTATCCAAAGGTAAATCGAATTAAGGGGGGGTTGTTTGGTTTGGTGTTCGATTAAGAAAAAGTGATTATTAAAAGCAATTCTTGAAATAAGTTGTTATGAAATAAATGATTATGAAATAATTCAATCTACCGATTCAGTTCCTACTATCATCGATTAATATAATTTTAATACCCTAAGCGAATTGTCTATTCCTGTTTGGATACAAACTCAATGACAAACGCGGTGAAGTTTGTGAGATGTATCATCCTATTGTCCGAATTAAGCAAACGGGATAAGTTTTCATGGATTAAGCAAACATGATTGATCAGATACAAAAACGAATTAAGCAAACGTGACGTGTCTATGTTAGGATCATACAATCAACCAAATTGAATCAATATATTTCATGCAATCAAATTAAGCATACAAGAACACAAAATATCATTGAAAGGAATTAAACTAAAATTAACATTATAATAATCTCAAGTTTTGGAACCTGAATTACGGCAGATCGAATCAGAGGGATTAGTTCTCCATGGAATTTGCACAAGCTTTCAAATTTTCGTGAATAGTGATACCGTGTACTATTTTCGGCTGCTTAGGTTATAGGAAAAGTAGAATAAACCTAATTTGGTCAAAACATAACCCAGACCCAAACTAAATAACCCAACACAAAATATAAATCTAGTGTTGATGGCTTCAACGGATTTTTCACCCATGCTATAGTTCGAATTATCTTCTGACTTCTTCATGAAAGTCGTAACTCTTTCTCTTAGCTTTTTAACGACTGGTAGCACGCCTCAATCCGATACTCCTAGCTCCAATTATGAATTTATTCGTGCAGACTGCTAATGCTGAAAATAAACTGCGAAAAACAAATAAGTGTAAAAATAAGATAAATTATAAAAACACATTAAAAGGGAAAAATAACCAAACTAAAACATGGAAATGCATAAGTATAAATTTAGAAGAATATGCATCAAAATGCACTGACCAATAGTCATGCTAAATCTGCTCACTACAAGAGCATTAGTGAGAAGAAAAGTGGAAATCAAAACCATGGAAAACCTTATGGAGCTTCATCTAGTAAGAAAAAGCATAAGGCTAAATGTGTGAAATGAACAAGTGGGGGAGGTACTACTGCTCCTGCCATATGTTTCAATTATGGAGATATGGGTCATCATGTTAATGAGTGCAAGGGTTCGGGCCAGAAATGTTTCAAGTGTGGGAAGCCATGACACTGTATTGCTGAGTGTAAGAGTAACTTTATGACTTGCTACAACTGTGGAGAACCAGGTCATATTATTACCTAGTGCCAAAAACAAAAGAAAGCTCACCCTAGAGGAAAGTTCTTTGCCTTGAGTAGAACAAAGTCTACTGGTTCTGATAATCTGATTCGAGGTACGTGTTCTATTAATGGTGTTTCCCTGAGTGCTATTATTGACACGGTTGTGACGCATTCGTTCATATCTCTTGGTTGTGCTAGAAAGTTGAATCTTGAAGTATCTTTTATGATTGGGAGTATGGTCATTGATAATTGTAACACCCTAAAACCTCGACTCTCAATTTAAAGAATAAAATCACCATTTAGGATGTTACTCAAACACAACATGCATACCTTCTAAATATTTTTAAAACTTGCAGCGGAACTCGAATTAAATAACACAAACCTCAATTATATTTTCCAACTTAAATACTCAATAAAATAACATAATTCAATGATTAACTCAAAACAAAACAAAAATGTCTTGTTCCCGATCTTAAATATCAAAGGATTAAATCAACTAAATAGAGATAAACTATAAAATAAACAAAGAAGAGCTCCAAGGTCATCTTTCAACTCATAGCAGCGCTTACTCCTCATGAGTATTTGTATAACAATGTACATCGCAGCACAAAACAAGATGAATCATTAAATATGAAAGTAATTGTTTCACTGATTCATTCAGCGAATAAAGTTGTTATTATGTATACAAATGAATGACTACACAAGGTTAGTTACAACAAACTAACTACCAACTAACCAATCTAACAAACTAGTTAAGCAAATGTATAATAACCTTTACCTAATGACAAGATAAAATACAATAAGAAAGGAGCTTAAGCTAATACTAACCAAATAAAATTTAATCACTAATGTCACTTTGGTATATAGAAACAAGTCCTTAAACTAAAAAGCTTATTGAGATTATTATGATACAAAACACAAGAGATACTTAACTATACTAAAACAAAACACCAAACTCGTCTGAAAATTAGGCAATCGAAAAATAAATGTTAAAGAGATTCATTACTAGGACATCCACCCATACTAAGTTGAAGTTGCTCTAAGACATCTACTGTCATTATTATGATAAGATAAGTGTTGAATAGATTCATCACTAGCACCTCTTTGAAATTAAAATATTTACTCTATCAATTGATACCAAAGACAAAGAGGTTACTACAATTCTATCTAGGTCAAACCATTATCAAAGTTTTTGAACTAATGAGGAAGATGGATGTGAATCGGGTTAAAGTTTTGTCGGATTGCAAAAAAATCGTAAGTATGGTTTTGAACTAGTGAGGAATATGAAGGATCACCCTTTGGAAACCCGGGAATATTCTTGTTAAATTTCATAAGTTTATATTCGGACGTACCTTAATTATACGCCAGTACTTTATAAGTGAACCATTCATCCTATTTTTCCCCCAAAAAAAGTCCAGAGATACACCTATGTATTTTGTGCAGGGTGAGTCCGTAAGTGCATCTTCGAACTAACCCTTTAGAACATTTTGAGCGGATGGAAAAGTGTTTTTGCATAGTTCAGTGGATATTTTAGAAGTGCATCTCCGGAAACTCCTCAGAACAGAGAACATCAGTCCTAGGCAGCAAATTTGTCCTGAAACTGATAGTTTTTTTAGGCCATTTATACCAATGATATCATAACACCAAACAATTAATGTAACTAAAGGATGTTATATATAAACAAAACAATAATATAAACCAAACATTAATCAATTAATCAAAAACGTTATCACGATACATAATTTGTTCAGAAAATACAAATAATACAATTGTTACTAAAATACAAATAAAAATGAACTATTATGTATATCTAACCCCCTCCCCCTGTTTCTCCTCTTCCTCGTGTACTATATGGAATTTTGTGATTCGGATAAGATAGCTTGTACAGTGGCTATATCAGAATTGTCTTCCTCAAAATTTCCTCTTTTTAGGCATCTCTCGCGAGCGTCGTGATACGTCAACAGACCAGCAACACGTCTTGGGCGTGGTCATCCCTAGTTTACCCCTCTTCCAATATCTCCTAATGAGCTAGCCTATGTGGTGCTCCCGCAACATCTTGTGTCATGTAAGAAATCATGTTATAGAGCCATTAGATGTATTTGAATGCAGCAACCCATGGGCCAGGAGCTGGCACACTGCATGCATCCTCTGGTACTAGATGATTATAGAAACCATCAAGTATGGCATCAAGATCTCTACGATGGATTGTCGAAGGAGCATACACAAGGGGATGTCTTGAAATAAACTAAAGAAACCTGAATTGGCGCATGACCCGCTCAGGCATATTTGGATACATAAGGCGAGACCCACAATCCCACCATATAGAGTGGAAGGATATTTTATCCAAGGGATGTGTCTGACGGTGATCGGAGTATGGGAAATAGCATATATCATCTACTACAATATGGTTAATAAATACTCATAATGGCTCTAACGTGTGATTCCCTCTAAATGGGATATAAGAGCAAGCATATGGCCAATCCTCATTGTAGTTATCATCAAGTGTCCAGTCGAATATTCAAGGAAAGTGAGAGAGGATCCATGCCTGAAAATGATTCAGATAAAATATTAGTAATGGTGTAGCATAAATGTTATGAAATATTAGTAACAATGAAGGTGCAAATATATTAACGTAAGCAATGTGCAGCTTCCAGTCAATTTTCTTGTCTTCCAAAGACATGTTTCACCTAGATTTGAGTCCATATAAACCAAACATGTGGCCCTCATTTGTACTCGTGGGTCTGCTCTAAGTTGATTAAGTATGTCGGTTAGACTAAATCGACATAGGTTTCACTTTTGTCCACGAATATGTTTATGTCAACCAAGTACATATTATGACTTCAATGCACATTATTTATGGTACAAAACATGTTCATCATCACCTTCAACCTCCATTTATGTAGTCAGGTGGTATTTGTACAACTTCTCCATATATGAAAATCTAGCATGAGCGCCTCTCATGGCATAATTATCTATTTGGAATTCACCTGGTTCAGCTCCCAAATAGGTCACCATCATGTATAGTGCATCAGGTATAAACATTTTGGAGTGATTTAGTAATCTTCCTCTAGTCAGAGGATGTAGGACGCATGAGACATCATCAAGGGTAATGGACATCTCACCAATAAGAATATGAAAAGATGACGTCTCTAAATGCCATCTCTCCATAAAAGCCGCAAACATGTCATGATTAATGGTCTTGTATCTAGTCATGCATAAACCTTGTCACCCATATAGCTACAATACATCTTGAAACCATGCTTCTTCATGTTGTGGTAGATTCAAAATCTTCTTGTAGTAGTTTATGTTTTTTACAGTTTCACATAACTATAAAAAATATACAACATTAGTCGATTCAATTAGTATAAAACGGATGTAATGCAAAAATCATTAAATATTTATGCTATCTTTCATTCTCACACATGCCAAACAGTATGGTCTGCATAGAGAGTAAGTAAGAAGGTGTCATAGGGGCCTCCTAAAACACTATCAGGAACAGTAGTAGCAGCAACAAGTTCATCCTTAGGAGCTTTAGGGGCAGTAGGGGAAATGTGAAGACGACGTCGGAGACATGTGAGCTAGGGAATTCGACGCTTCTGAATCAAATGAAGTCGCATAAATCGGTGATTGTAAGAGTCCGACCCTCGCTCTGCAAATCGATGCATGTTAGACCACTCGATTGTGCATCAATTTGTTATGGTTTTCAGCCATTGTTTCTATAATAAAACCAGAAAATCATATCACAGTCAAACAAGTCAAACCTAGATGATAGACATGGCAAATCAAATAGTTTTATAAGTGTAGAGAAATTACGGAAATGCATCTCCATAATTTAGGAAAATCAAAAACTGGAAAATTTTGGAGATGCATTTCTATAAAACCAAAAACACGAAAATGACAGGAAACACAGAAACCCAACATTTCCTATGCCTTAATCTTTAAAAAAAATATATAAATTCATATTTTAATAAACTATCTATTACGAATGTAACTGTAAGAACAAAAATAGTTCTACAACAGATTCCAGGATTTTGATGATAACAAAGGATGAAACCAAAAATGGCACTCTAACGAAAAGTTTCTAAGTGTGCAGGACTCTAAACAAGAAGAAAGGAATCTGATCGCTTCATCAGATATAGAATCAAATCAGATACAAATTACCAGAAGATCAGAAGCATCTAAAGTAGAAACGCGCTCTAGAAGTTTTGACTCTGAGCAAAACAGCATATCAGAATATCAGAAGCATCTAAAGAAGAAGCGCGCTCTAGAAGTTCTGACTCTAAGCAACGGTATATCAGAATACCAGAAGCTCTCAACGTCATCTGAAGACAACACTGGAAATCTAAAAGAACAGGACTATCAGAAGCTCTGAAGCCACATCTCAAGATCTCAGATTAACAGAGTAACGCAGACTCTGATAATGGATTTCCATATCCAGAAAGAGTAACGGCAACTTCAACTTCAAAGGGAAAGAAACCATATTTGGAAAGAAGTTATTCAGGGAGACAAACCTGTTTTGGCAAGAAATAACCGAAGTTATGGCATTAAACTCTCATCAAGACTAATTATTTGCCATCACTACAACGGTCATGTTCACCTCTATATATAGGACGGTGAACCTCATTGAGAGACACACCTGAACGCACAACTCTTCTCTATTCTCTCTCTTGTTTTCACGAGCTGTTGCTCACACGTGAAAATACATGCTTGCTCTCTATTGTTGTAATATTTGCTTTACCTTAGAAGCACTTTTAGATTACAATTCTTTTTACTTAATTGATTTTGTTCCTCAAGTGACTCTGCGTAGTCTGTATACTTGGGAGGACTAAGAGATCTTTCTCTTAGACGTTGGTTGTAATAACCTTTCAAGATTAGTGGATTAAGTCCTTGTTGAAGGTGAAACCACCTTGGTCGGGTGGACTGGAGTAGCTTTGTATTATAAGCGAACCAGTATAAAATCCTATGTGATTTTATTTTGCAAAAGCGCTTATTTTCCAAAACAATTCAAACCCCCCTTTCTTGTTTTTCTCACCTTCAATTGGTATCAGAGCTTTGGCTCTATTATTGATTTTCCAATCAAACACTTAACCGTGTAGAGAGATCCAGAACGAGAAAAACTATGGCCCAGACAAACGAAAGAGACAGTTACAATGCTAAGCCTCATGTCTTTGATGGAGAGAAATTCGATTACTGGAAAGATAGAATTGAAAGCTTCTTTCTAGGCTATGACGCTGATCTATGGCACATTGTCACAGATGGATACAAACCTCCTGTAACTAATGCTGGAGTTGAAGTTCCCAGAAGTAAGATGACAGATGATCAGAAGCGCGAATTCAAGAATCATCACAAAGCCAGAACGATACTTCTCAATGCCATATCCTATAATGAATATGAAAAAATCACCAACAGGGAAACAGCTAAAGATATACTTGACTCCCTGAAAATGACTCATGAAGGAAACTCTCATGTCAAAGAAATAAAGGCTCTGGCTCTAATCCAGAAATATGAAGCCTTCAGAATGGAGGATGATAAAGCTGTAGAGGTAATGTTCTCTAGATTCCAAACTCTTATTGCAGGTCTCAAAGTACTAGACAAAGGATACACAACTGCAGACCACGTCAAAAAGATAGTCAGAAGCTTGCCAAAGAAGTGGAGACCCATGGTCACTGCATTAAAACTTTCAAAGGATCTGAACAACATCACCCTTGAAGAGCTTGTCAGTTCACTCAGAAGTCATGAGATAGAACTGGAGGAAGATGAGCCTCAGAAGAAGAACAAATTTGTAGCATTAAAGTCCAGATCTGAAAGACGCAAGCCTGATAGGAACAAAGCCTTCCAGGCTGAAACAGAAGGCGCTGATGACTCTGAACAGGAAGATTCTGATGATGAAGAAGAATTATCCCTCCTGACCAGAAGAGTTAAACAACTCTGGAAAAAGAGGAACAATAACTTCAGGAGACCAAGACCCAGAGGGGATCGATCAGAATCAACGTCTAAAAGTAAAACTAACAAGGATGTTATTTGTTATGAATGTAAAGAAACAGGTCACTACAGGAATGAATGTCCCAAGTTAAAGAAAGATAGTTCCAGAAACATACAAGAGGTAAGAAATAAGAAGCAAAACCACAAATGGAGTTCCTCTCTTGAAATCATATTGATGATCCAAGTAGCTCTCATCCTTTGGAAATAAGCAAGCACACAAGCATAAACTCAAGCAATCAACAATCAAATGAACTCTTGGAAAGCTCCTCAATGTATCTTGGGTCCCTCTCTCTTAGAGGCTCATGGCAATGGTTCCTCAATTTGGATCAAGTTGGAATCCCTAGCACAAGAACACACATATCAAAAGATTCTAGCAAAAACAAACAAGAAATGGACAAGAAGAGTTTAGAAGTTGGTCCTTTCAAGGTCATCTTTCAACATTAAGCATTCTAAAGGCCCAATGCCTAGTTGCTCTTTGACTTTTATAGCACTCTAAAGGCCCAATGCCTAGTTGCTCTTTGACTTCAAATTTGCATAGGAAAAGTCCTAAAGTCTAAGTCCATTTGTCCAATTCTTTGTATTTGGTCCACAACAATCAAAACAAAACACAAGCACAATAGTATATACACAATTATATGCTCAAGTGAGCAAAAAGGCAAATTGCATTAACATAAACATGTGCTCAAGTGAGCAAAGGAAAAAGCAAATGAATAATATGTACAAGAATAGTAAATTGCATAAATGTAAAGTGCAAAAAGTAAATGTTAATGGTCAATGGTTAGTGTTAGTAGTTAGTGTGCCATAAGGCAAATTTAACGCTATGTTAAGCAATCGTAATTGGACTTATGTAGATGTCACAACTTTCTAAGGCCGGTCAATAATAATGTAGGCAACAACACAAGTTAGAAGTCTTGATTAGTGAACCAAGTTCTAACAACTTGTCATGCCAAAAGAAAAAGAGAATTGATCTTGTATTGGTTTAAGTCCTTTGCATGATTTAGGAAGCAACCTATCCTTAATGCAAAGTCATTCATTTGATCAATTGATCAAGATGAATTAGATTTGAATCAAGGAAGATTAAGCCTCCCTAATCAATGCTAACTTATCAACCTTTAACTCATTGATCAAAAGGAAAAGAAGAAGAAGAAGGAGATGAATAATGGATAATGAAAATGGAAAGAATAAAGTGCATTAAATAAAATGGAATGTACCAATCAACAAGTGTTGACCAATGACATTGAGGATCATGGTCAAACAATCAAAAACAGAAGTGGGATGAAGATTGGAAGTCAAGAAATGAAGAAAAATATTTTTGGCATTTTTAATATTTGAAAATAAACTTGAATTAAAATATTAAAGAAAGGTCAAACTTCAAAATCACTTCAAATCAACTTTGAAAAGTCCAAGTGATTTATCCTAAGTTCAACAAGATCAAATAAAGTTTGACAAAAAATTTCAGCATTTTTAAAAGTCAGAAACTATTTTTAATCAATTAAAAATGAATAAAAATAACCTAATTAAACTAAAATCTCAAATAAATATCAAATCAATTAAAAAATTGATGAGAATATTTTTCATAGGTTCATCATCATTCAAATAGGTTGAGAAAATATTTTTGTACTTTTTGAATATCAAAAACTATTTAAAATGAATTAAAAATAACCAGAAAAGAGAAAATTCACAAAAAATACCAAATGATGAAATAAAAAATATTAAAAATCATTTTTAGAAACTAGAATTAAAAAGAGAAATAATGCAATTGGTCCCATATTTTTTGGAATTAAAATGAAAGAGTTATGAATTTTTGAAATAAAATGGAATTAAAGAAAATAAAATGGAAATTAAAAAAAGCAGAAAAAAGGAGAGGCGTCTGATCAAGCCTCATTAATTGACGTGGCTAATCAAACGCTCCACATGTGCGCGCTCATGGTGATCCAGAGTCAAAGGCGAAGCACAATTCATTATTGAAAGTCATAAGAATGAAAGGCTATGATTAGATCTGGGAAACGCATCCAATGGTCCAGATTCAATCTGGCAAAGAGACGGTGGCCAGCACCACCGTCTTCTCTGGTGAGCTCCGGCGAGGGAAAAAAAACACAGAGGTTCAAACGCTCACCAAAATGGACGATCTAGGCATCAATCGAAAGAGGAAGTGATGTACATCACTCCTATACCACTCACTTCCACTCTAGATTCCTATTGAGAGAGAAATCAGAGATGGAAGCTTGATGGTGTTCATCATGAACTTGCTTGATTTTGAAAATTGAGCATACAGCAATGATGCCTCTATAGAGAGGACTTCAGACAACACAATATCAAGGCCAATAGATCAAGGAATAAGGAGTTTCGAAGAAAAAACCAGTTGATGCACACCTTTGAACTGTGGAGCTTTGAGACCCTTTCCTTGCTTCCTTTTGCCAAATAGAACTTCAATGGACTAGATGATGAAGGTTTAGGAACTTTAGATCTGAAGATTCAACCAAATTCAATTGAATTTCAGATCTGAAATATTGAAGAAATATGAACTTAGTTCCTTTGGTATGGTTGGGAATTGATTTCTGCAGAGCTTTAGGCGCCTTTAGGTTAGTTCATAATGAAGCATAGCACATGTATTTATAGCTGGAATTGGCTGAACAAGTGATTTTACTCGTGTGCATGGCAAATGGATTTTCCTTGCATGGGCTTGTATGATCATGTGGAAGGCCCAAACTCAATTGTATTTGCATGTTAATGACCAAACAACTTGAAATGGACGTGTAGTTTGCAAGGCAATGGCTTGTGCATGAAGTTTCAACATGAATTCCATAATTGTGCCTAAAACTTCAACTCTTCGAAAATGCCAATTAGAAAATCCAAACATAAGCATGTGGGTAATGGTTGGAAAGGTCCTGACATAAGTAACAAATGTTATGTTGAGCAAAAACTCAATTGAAGTGTGGAAATTTATGAAAACAGGCCATGAAGTTCATAGTGCAAAACATGCCTTTGAAAATTTTGTCAAAATGAAACAACTTCAAGCCCTTCTGTTTTGATGATACAAGTCTCAAATGGAAAATCCTCCAACATCAAAGTTGTATAGCTTTTCAAGACAATCAATATGGACTTATGTTTTGCATCATTTGGATTTTTGATGAAGAAGTTATGGGCACTTGAAGTTGGACTTTTTTCCATTTCAATGCATTTGGCCCAAAGTGACCTATAATGTTTTGCATTATCACATGTATTTATTTTGAAATTTTGAAATTTTATTCAACATAACATTTGAATCAGACACAATAAGATTTCCAATTCATTTGGTCCCACCTCAAAATCATAAAAAATGAATGAGTTATGTTCTTGGGAAGTTGACCCAAAATTAGGGTTTCAGTCAAAATGACCTATAATGTCTTGGAATGGGAGATGACCTTCCAAGCTTCAAATCAATTTTTGATGAACATGAAAGTTGTTCATATTGTACTTAAGAACATTTTTTCTTTTGGGATCATCTCCATTTGACCAACACATAAAAAGTCAGGTCTCACTGCATTTCAAAATAGTCAGATGAATTGACTGATCAACTTCTCAAGTCCACCACTCATACCTTGATGAATTGATGATTGAGGACACTAAAATAAGCTCAAATATGCATGAAATGATGAATTAGAGAACTTCCCTTGATTGTATTTGACCATGGGCTGAGGTTGCTTCATTAGCAAGGCATTGTGGGTGATCAGATGAATTAGGGTTTCCTTGGGAAACAAACCTCAAACCCCTTAACTTGCTTTGATAAAAATGATGAATTGAGATACTAGGGAGGCATATTTGATGGATGAGGGCTTTGGGAACCATTGACATACTTGCCTTCATCTTCTTTTGGCCATATCATTGCACAAAGGATCTCTTAGAAGCTCTGGGCCTTGTGATTGCTCAAGCTACAAACAAAAGATGTTAGTGACATATTTTTGTGCTTTTGGTTAGTAAATGAAAAATGAGAAAAGCAATGATATACAATTCAAGCATGCTTGGTGATCTCAAACCACTCACAAGAGGTCCCACCCACAGGCAAAGGGAACCAAGATGCTTATGATCCTTGAGGCTTTGCAAATGCAATGTTATGATGCCATGAGGGATCTTAGGGTCAAAATTGGGGTCTTACAATACGGTTAAAAAACAAAAATATAGGTACATAATTCTAGATGGTAAAAAAATTCCATACATAAATAAAATACCAATAAATATCAAAATGTCATACAGTCGAAACAAATAAAGTAGTAAGATCGTCAAAATAAAATATAGACCATAGTACTACTACTGTATACTAAGACACTAATGTATATGTATGACTACCTCTCATATACCTCCTCTGCCTCCTCGGCCATCAATCTCACTCGTTCCCTAGCACTGTCTCTGGTATATCAACTCCCCCCGTGCTTCCTTCATGATGGCATCTAGGACCTGCCTCAAATCAGACCCATCAGGGAAGACACGTTTGTCAATTCCTGCACGCGCAATCTCTACTATGCGACGACACCTAGGCAAGACATCTTTAGTATGATTTAGTTGTGCATGCTTCTCCTCTAGTATCTCCCGATGAGCTAGTCTCGACGGGTCTCCTGGAGCAGCCTGCAACATGTACATATGTGACACCCTGAAGAACAATCTGATGTACCTTTCAACATAGCTCTAGTCGCTTGATCGCTTTATTCGCAAGTGCACAAATCGCGTCAGAGTAATATAAAATATTATCGATCCCACAGAGACCAAATCGTCAATCTATCGATTACTATTGTTACGATGTTTATCTAAGGCGATACAAATGAGATATTGATGTCGCAAAATAACAGTAAATAAAGAAAATGATAAATACAGTGCAAATAAAGATAGGCTTGAATGTATTTCACGTCAGCTAAACAATGCTTCGATTGTCTAAATAGAACTACTTATGGGGCAATATTTTCTACTCTTGAAAAGAATCCATTTAACACGAACTGTCGCTTTCGCGTATTCAGAACCGAGTTTACCCTTAAATTAAGGCATTTTATTGTCACTTATAAAAGGTGCGCAGAACGCTAAAGTAGTAAATCTATTTTTAAGAAATAAGACTCGTAAGCTTAGTTGAAAAGTGATTTTGATTCAGAAACTTTACCCAAGAAGTTTCCTGATTTCAAATCTATCAATGCGTCCGAAAACAGTTTCAAAAATCGTTTTTCTTTGAAGTGATAAAAATTCCTAGTTAACTAAGCCAGGGTGCTTTCGCACTCCTTGAGAAGTTAAAATTAACCAAGTTTGTTTCAGACAACTCGAATTAAAAATCAAAACATCCCCTAAAGCATTTCTACAGATGCAATATGTAAAACATCTCTTTAACTGCGATCCTTACATTCTAACCTTTGAAAGATTTAGCCAGACATGGTAATACAAACAAATACAATGATATTGAACATGTTGAAAAGAAGTTTAGAATGTAAGGCGTGAAGAACAAGTAAAGCGTGTAAAACAATTAAAATGAGCAATAAAGATAATGGCGGGAAAATTAAATAAAGTACAGACAATGGCAGGAATTAAATAAAGTAAAGCATGGCAAGTAATTAAATAAAGTAAAGCATGGCAAGGAATTAAATAAAGTAAGACATGGCAAGTAAAATAAAAAGGCGATTAAATTAGAATCTGCTCCAAACGGATGCTTTAAATCTTCTACAAGGAAGTAAATAAACCTTTGACTTTGAAAATAAAGACGACAGCAAAATCAAAGTGCTCCAACTCAATTTCACTAAGGTGCGATAACCCCTCGATGTGACGGATTACCGCTTATATAGATGATATTATAGTCTTAGTGTTGTAAACTAAGTTAGATGATTTAGAAATGAACTAGAACGACCTATTTATAGAGGAACTCAGCAGCATGCAAAGACCAGGATACCCTTCAACTTCTCTTTAGTGGAAATGTGGAATTCAAAGGTGGCGCCCGCCACCCCTCCATGGTGCCCGCCATGTGAGTAAATGGGGAAGTTCATGGGATCGTGGTAGTTTCCTCCTGGTTGAGGGATGATGTGTCATGGCTTCTCATATAGTGGCCGCCATGCAGAACGCCACGAGTACAATATTTGCCGAAAACCTTAATTTTTTGGTCTTTTTGCTTCGTTTCTTCTAAAAAGGTTCTGAAAGAGCTAAATACCTGAAAACAACACAAAAGAGAGCATAACACAGGAAAATGATAATAAAGACCTAATAAACATGTGAAATCCGAGTCAAATACGCGGTATGACAAGTCGTGGTACTCCAAATCTGGGAAAATATTGTTTTTAAACAACTTGATGACTACTCTTGTATCGTTAGTGGGTGAAGCTATAGCTTCTATTCATTTGGACACATAGTCGACGGCTACCAAAATAGACTTGTTTCCCATCGAAGATGGAAAAGGTCCCATGAAATCAATACCCCAAACATCAAATAATTCCACTTCTTGGATGTTCTTCAAAGGCATTTCGTCGCGTCTTGAGATGTTTCCAGCGTGCTGGCACCAGTCACATTGGACAATATAAGTATGTACATCACGCCATAGCATTGGCCAATAAAGACCAGCTTGAAGGATCTTAGTGTATGTCTTGGATGTGCTTGAATGTCCACCATATGGTGAAGAGTGACAATGCTCTATGATATTTCTAACTTCTTCTTCCGGGACGCAACGTCGAAAGATGTTATTTGTTCCTCTTTTAAAAAGGAATGGTTCGTCCCAATAGAAATGTCTTACATCTTTAAAGAACTTCTTCTTTTGTTGATAATTGAGGTCAGGTGGTATGATATCAGCGGCTAGATAATTCACAAAATCAGCGTACCATGGTACTCTGCTAATCTCTAAAACTGTTCCAAGGTTGTTTCTATCAGGTTCAAGGGGAACGATATCTAACTTAGCTATCAATCTGTCATAGGTGAAATCATCATTTATAGGTAAATGGTCTGGGTTCAAATGCTCTAGTCTGGAAAGATGGTCAGCAACTACGTTTTTTGTTCCTTTTTTGTCTCAGATATCTAAGTCGAACTCTTGTAGAAAAAGGATCCATCTGAGTAACCTAGGTTTCGCATCCTTTTTGCTTAGAAGGTAACGAATAGCTTCATGGTCTGTATAGACTATAATCTTAGATCCGACAAGATAAGACCTACATTTATCAATTGCAAAAACTACAGCTAGGAGTTCCTTCTCTGTTGTCGTATAATTGAGTTGAGGGGCATCTAGGGTTCTACTAGCGTAATATATCACATGTAATTTCTTATTTTTTTCTTTGTCCTAAAACAGCTCCTACAGTGAAATCGCTAGCATCACACATTATTTCAAAAGGTTGAGTCCAATCCGGAGTTTGTAAAATGGGTGCTGAAATTAGCGCTTGTTTTAAATGATTAAAGGCTTCGATACATTTTTCATTGAAAATGAATTCAACATCTTTCATCAGAAGGCCGGTCAGAGGTTTTGTTATTTTAGATAAATCTTTGATAAAGCGTCTGTAGAAACTGGCGTGTCTAAGAAAACTTCGGACTTCTCTAACAGTCTTAGGATGGTTAAGGTTTTCTATCACTTCTATCTTTGCTTTATCGATCTCAATGCCTCTTTCTGATATTATATGTCCTAACATTATGCCTTTTTTAACCATAAAGTGGCACTTCTCCCAGTTTAATACAAGGTTAACTTCTACGCATCTTTCTAGGACTTTCTCAAGATTAATAAGGCAATTCTCAAAGTCAAACCCATGTACCGAGAAATCATCCATGAACACTTCCATAATTCCGTCGAGATAATCTGCGAAGATTGACATCATACAACGTTGGAAAGTAGCTGGCGCATTGCAGAGTCCAAACGACATTCGTTTGTAAGTAAATGTTCCGTAAGGACAGGTGAAGGTTGTTTTCTCTTGATCCTCGGGGTGTATGGGCATTTGGAAAAATCCAGAATATCCATCCAGATAACATAAGTAAGAGTGCCTGACAAGACGCTCAAGCATTTGATCTAGGAATGGAAGGGGGAAATGGTCTTTCTTAGTTGCCTTATTGAGTTTCCTATAGTCTATGCACATACTCCATCCTCCTTCTATACGTTTAGCCATATGCTCGCCCTTTTCGTTCTGCATGACTGTGATGCCTCCTTTTTTGGGTACCACATGTACAGAACTTACCCATTTACTATCGGAGATCTGATAGATTATACCAGCCTCTAGTAGTTTAAGGACTTCCTTCTTTACCACCTCACTCTTTACAGGGTTGATTCTTCTCTAATGTTCTCTGGAAGGTTTTGAATCCTCCTCTAGCGAGATCCTGTGCATACACACGGATGGGATTATACCTTTTAAATCAGAAATGTTGTATCCTAAGGCAGAGGGGTATCTTCGTAAAACATTCAAGAGTTGGTTTGTCTCGTCTTGGTTTAAGGTGGCACTAACTATTACTGGGCGGTTCATTTATTTATCCAAAAACTCGTATCTTAGGTTCTTGGGCAATTCCTTAAGTTCTTGAGCTGGTTTTTGAGAGTTTGGTGAAAGTTCTGGAGTAAGGTCCAAACATTCGTTAGTGTGAGGTTCTGTTTCCTTTAGCTCGTCATCCCTTTCATTCGGGTTTGAAAATGGTTCGATCATATGTTCTTCTTGATCAAATTCCCTTATGCATTCATCTATGATATCAATCGCGTAACATCCGTCTCCTATGATTGGTGCCATCAGGAACTTTGAAAGAATAAACTCTATCTTTTCATCTCCTACTTCAAAAGTTAATTTTTCCTCTTCTAACATCTATTATAGCTCCGGTTGTTGATAAAAATGGTCTACCTAAAAGGATAGGGATATCGTCGTCTTCCTTGATATCCATGACCACAAAGTCTGTTGGGATATAAAGTTGATTGATCCTAACGGGGATGTCTTCTAATATGCCTACAGGATACTTAACAGATCTATCGGCTAATTGGAGGGACATCTTAGTTGGTTGTAATTCTCCTAAGTTTAACCTTTTACACACAACTAAGGGCATTAAATTCACACTAGCGCCTAAGTCTAGGAAAGCTTTGTCGATCATATGACTCCCTAGAATGCAAGGTATAGAAAAACTCCCAGGGTCTTTCTCTGTCTTAGCAAGTTTATTCTCGGAAATAAATTTGCATTCCAAGGGTTTGGGATCGTCAAGCCTACGCTTGTTGGTTAAGATGTCTTTGAGAAATTTGGCATAAGATGGAATTTGGGTGATGGCTTTGGTGAAAGGAATCTCTACATGAAGCTTCTCTATTACTTTTATAAACTTTTGGTATTGGTTATCGATTTTGGTTTGTTTAAGTATTTGCGGATATGGAATTGGTGGTTTATACGGGGGTGGTGGTTTGTAAGTTTTATCCTTGGCTTCTCCTTCTTGGTCGGTTTGTTTTTCGGGTTCCAATGGTTCCTCTTTTTGGTTGGTAGGTATATTTTCTTTAGAAGCATTGGACTCGCTCATTGCTGGGTTATAAGGCCCTTCGTAAGTGGTCTCACTTCGTAATGTGATAACGTTAGCTTGCCCTCGAGGGTTGAGTTGAGGTTATCCAGGGAATTGTCCTCCAGGTGTAGTTTGCGGGGCTTGGTTTTGTGCTACCTGTGAGATCTGGGTTTCAAGCATCTTATTCTGAGTAATTATCTGATCAACCTTAGTCCCTAATTGCGTTATCAGTTTGTTTACGTGAATGTTCTGGTTTAGGAATTCTTTATTTTGCTGAGTCTGGCCTGATATAAAGTTCTCCATGATCTTCTCAAGGTTAGGCTTCTGGAGCACAACTTGTATAGGTTGATTTGGTTTTTGGGCTTGAAAACCTTGTGGTCTTTGAGGTGCAAAATTTTGGATAGGGTTCTGGTTTTTATAGGAATAATTTGGGTGATTCTTCTATCCAGGGTTATAGGTGTTTGAAAATGAGTTACCTTGGGCGTAATTCACTTGGTCGGTGTTCAGGTCGTTCAAAAGGTTACATTTCGTCGATTCGTGTCCTTTAGATCCACAAAGTTCACACTCTGCGTGGACTACCGCTGCGGTGTTAGAGTTTGTAGAAATATGTTCGACCTTAAGGGCTAAAGCGTCCATTTTCGCTTGCATCATGTCCATAGAACTTATCTCATGTATTCCACCTTGGGTCTCCTTTTTCTCTACTGATGCTCATTCAGTTCCCCATGGGTAATGGTTTTGGGCCATATCCTCAATTAGGTCACAAGCTTCAGGATAAGGTTTGTTCATCAGTGCGTCACTAGCGGCAGTGTCGATGCTCATCTTTGTGTTATAATGGAGTCCATTGTATTAGGTATGAATGATCATCCATTGTTCTAGGTCATGGTGTGGACAGACTCTTAACAGCTCCTTGTATATCTCCCAAGCTTCAAAAAGTGATTCTCCTTAGTTTTGAGTAAATGTAGTTATTTGGTTTCGAAGAACAACAATCTTACTAGGGGGGAAATATCTAGCAAGGAATACTCTCCTAAGGTCTTTCCAGGTAGTTATTGAGTTAGCTGGAAGTGAATCTAACCATGAACGTGCTCTATCTCTGAGGGAGAAAGGAAATAATCTTAAACGAATCGCATCATGTGAAGCACCGTTGGATTTAAAGGTGTCGGCCAGTTGGATAAAGACTTTTAAATGTTGATTTGGGTTCTCAGTAGCGAGACCCGCGAATTGGTTATGTTGCACTAACTGCAGTAAAGATGGTTTTAGTTCGAAATTGTTGGCAGGAATGAGGGGGTTTACTATACTAGAACTAGGTTCCTCGTCAGAGGGTTGGGCAAATTCCTTAAGAGGTCTCCGGTCGCGATTCTCGGCCATAGCTTTCTTAATTCAGACGAGTAATAGGCGAGTACGAGTGTAACGTTCGGGTTCCGCTAAAGGATCTACTAAATTTCCGGTACTACGGGTTTTTCGCATTTACCGGCTAATAATGCCTTAGTCTAGACGTGTCATACGGTGAACTGACTTTGTGTGTTTTTGCTTTGGAAAGCAAATGTCGCGGATAGCAAGAGTCGCCGCCGACTTTTCTTTTATCCAATAAGGAAAGGCGGAAAAGAACAGGAAAGACCTTGATTAGATTTTGGGTTCGGGAGGTACATTATACAAAGGGAAGGTGTTAGCACCCTTTGTATCCATGGTTATCCATGGGCTCTTAATTGCTTGATCACTTATGTTTTTCTTGTCTGAAAAAGTGTGTGGGAGCTGTTTAGAAAATGTTTTGAAAAGAGAGTTTAACTTTGTAATGATTCTTGTACGAATGTATACAAAGTATTTATCTCGTTTAATTTTGAAAGCTGTTTAGAAAAATATAACTTGGCAATGATTCTAGTACGAATGTATGCCAAGTGGTGATTTTCTAATAGAGGTTTTGAAAAGTGTGAGGTGTGAAAAGTAGTTTAAGCTGTGAGCAAGCATTTAGGAGTTATACCTACCCAAGGTCTTTATGGGCATTTCCTATCCTTATGAGGGTAAAATTGTCCTTACTATTGAGAAGTGAGTAGTTCTATCCTTTGGATGTAAAGGGTCATCGTAGGATCATCGATTGGTCATTGAAGGCAACATTCGTAAGGATACCTTAGCATTCGAAGGGACGATCATCATTTAACCGTAGGCTACAACGACGGGTCACCGAGGGACAAAATCATATATTCGCAGGCAACATCCGAGGGACGATGATTTATTTTATAGGGACATGATGATTTAATCAAAGGGTCTTTGCTAAGTGTATCCCCATATTCGCGGGACATGACCATAATACCGTAATACCGTAATACCGTAAGGCAACAAAGAGAGGTCCAAGATCACATATTCAAAGGCAATATTTTATAATCAATTAGGTAATTAGGATGAATCTCCACATTATAATCAATTAGATAATTAGGATGAATCTCCACATTAAAATCAATTAAGTAATTAGGATGAATCTCCACAAGGGTATCCCACAAATAAAGTGGGATACCTAGCAAGCTACCTTTTCCGGGAGTATGTGAACCCTTACAAAATTCAGCAAACAGGTCAGAATACCAAATCAGGGTGCAATCGAGAATCGCACCAAACAAAAGGAATCACAACAGTAATAATGTCAGGTAAACAATGCATGGTGATAATAAAACATGTCAGATGAGCAAAGATCGGAATAGAAAAATCAGCGACTGTCATGTTCGCTGCTGCCTCGCCTAGCGAAGGCCTAGCGAACGCTCGCTACATGTTCGCTTAGCGATGTGCTAGCGAACGGCTGCGGGTTTTGGATTTTAGAACAGTACGATTTCAGCAAGCTCCAAACCCTATGGCATCCGTTACAGAAATTACATGGTTAAACGTTCAAGATATCCAGGCATACTTAAGTCCACATGCAAAACCTCAAATATATTTATGAATTCAATTATGATATTATGTGAATTAGGAACACATAAAGCGGTAATAGTAATGCAAACCGGTTTGCAATTGAATTGCAACCTTGAATTGGCAGATCGCTCTTAGGGTTGATGCCGGATTGAGTTGGGCGGAGGTAACCTTTGTGCAAATGAGTTTCCTTCAGGGTTTCCTTTAGGGTTGCTCTGAATTCTCTGGGTTAGCCTCCAGGGTTTGCTGTCTGTGGGTGTTTTTGTTTCTCCCCTTTCCTCTTTTTCTTTTTTCCCTTCTGACTGAAGTTCTGGTATTTATAATGCTTTTTGTGTGACCTAATGGGCTCAGAATGAAGCCCAAAATTTCTGGTATTCGCAAGCTTCGCTAGGCGAGTGGTGTAGCGAAGGGTTCGCTAGGCGAAGGATTTTGCTCGCCTAGCGAGCAAGCCATTTTAAGCCATTTTCTGGATTTGGGCCACCTGTGTGCTGGGTCTTTGTTCCTGTAAGACCAGTGTCTTGAAAAATGAATTGGAGTGCCTTGAAAAATGTCTTGCAAGATTAACGGGCAAATTTTGGGGTATGACAGCTGCCCCTGTTCAATATTCTTGAACCGAGAGAGTTAGAATGGTATGTACGCCATTCGTGGTCTGGAGGTGGAAGATTATTGAACACTTAGAATGCCCCAAAAATTTGCACTTGTTAATTAGTCTTGACGGAGATGGTCTTAAAGATGCCATCCAGGAAGTTTGATGATGAGAGCTTCAGAGGGCGTCGTACATCAGACCAATTCGAAGACATGGGTGCCACACCAGGTCGTACGCTAGACCGTATGGTGATCCATCCATTAGGTGATATTAGGGTAAGTTAAACCTGATGAGATAAGGATCCGAATGGATCATACCCTGCTGGGGATAATGGATCAGAATGGACCATTCGCTAGCTCGTATCTGAATAGCAGAATGAGTTGTCCATTAGGCGGGGACTTCACTGGGGATGAAAGATCAGAATGGATCGTACGCTAGATCGTATCTGAGTTGCAGAATGAGCCGTCCGTTAGGCCGTATCTGACGAAATAAGAATCGGAATGGATCGTACGCTAGACCGTATCCGAGTTACAAAATGAGCCGTACGTTAGGCTGTATCTGACGAAGTAAGAATCAGAATGGATCGTACGCTAGATCGTATCTGAGTTGCAGAATGAGCCGTACGTTAGGCTGTATCTGACGAAGAAAGTAGTCGTGCGCTAGACTACACCTCGGAATGTACCATACGCTAGGTAGTATTTGAGGATTTGAAGATCAGAATGGATCATACGTTAGATCGTATCTGAGTTGCAGAATGAGCCGTACGTTAGGCTGTATCTGAAAAAGAAAGTAGTCGTACGCTAGACTACACCTCGGAATGTACCGTACGCTAGGTAGTATCTGAGGATTTGAAGATCCAAATGGGTCGTACGCTAGACCGTATTAGAGTTGCAGAATGAGCCGTACGTTAGGCTGTATCTGAAGAAGAAAGTAGTCGTACGCTAGACTACACCTCAGAATGTACCATACGCTAGGTAGTATCTGAGGATATGAATATCCAACTGGGTCGTACGCTAGACCGTATTGGAATAATTGAAGGAATCATATGTTGAGCTGAATCGGAATGAACCGTGCGTTAGGCTATATCTGATAACATTTGTATATGTTGTATTTGTAATAAATGTCTGGGATGGGCTTAAAGATGCCATCATTAGGAGGATATCAGAATGCTTGTCAGAATGAATATTCACATGGATTATATCTGAAAGATGTATCTGAATCTCGAATGTAACCGCTGAGGGTGTCTGTCTGAATGAACCTTTATTTTGACTGTATCCGAAGGATAATTAACCTGAAAAATAAAGTTAGCTTTATGCCATGTCATGATGCATGAGATGTTTTATGCTTTCGAAAATAAATGCGAACATTGTATGCATGCGTATGATGTGAAGTGATGTAATGAATGAATTATGCGTCTGAAAATTTTGCCAGGGGAAAATAAATCCCAATATTCTGGTTGGAGATATTTGTATTGATGGCCCTTTCTTAGTTGCGGATACTTGATTTCTGTCTGATGATAGAAATATTCAACAGAGCCTGGCTGGGGATGATAGTCTGTCTAGTAATGCCCATTTCTTCTGGGGAGTAACTGGTTTTTGCTGGGGAATAGAATTAGCAACCGGATTCATTGGAAAGCATGGTTAGACCTTATCCACGATCCTAAAGTCTTTTAGTAACTGTTGTTGCTATTTTATGCATGTATTTTCGGTAAACATCAATCATGTTCAAATGCATATATTAATTCAAACTAAATCAATGGACGTTTACGCAAACAAAACAGAGGAAGTAAAACAAGAGCATTTCTTTGGAAGTAAAATTGTATTGATTTTGAAAGAGGGCCTATAAACAGGCAATTTGTGTACAGGGAGACAGAAATCCTAGTAAGAGGAAATTGTCAAGAAAACAAAGAGAAAGCTATGCAGAAAAAGTCCCATCGATTTTAATTCCACTACTGTCATTATGTCTTCAAGCCTCTCATCTCCTGCTGTCGGATAGAAGTGATTGGCTTGTTCAATCCCTTGAACTTGGGTGAAGCTGACCGAGAACGGGACATAGTCATACGCTTTAATCCCTAATTTTTGCCTGGACCGCCTTTTCAGGTTTTCAGTCCACCGGGATACCCTTTTTTGCCCAAGCCGCCTTTTCAGGTTTTCGACTTGCCGGGTGTACGTTTTTATATGTTAATCCCTAATTTTTGCCCGAACCCTTTTAGTTCGCCGGGATGCCCTTACTTTTGCCTAGATACGTCGACCTAGCGGGTCTCTTTCATGCGTAGTATTTTTTAACTATGTCCGCGTTCACGGGATGTGGGAAGTCTTCGCCATCCATTGTAGCAAGTATCATGGCTCCACCAGAGAATACCTTCTTAACTACAAATGGCCCTTCGTATGTGGGGGTCCATTTGCCTCTGGGATCACCTTGTGGTAGAATGATACGCTTGATCACCAAGTCGCCAATTTGATACACCTATCTCTTGACCTTTTTGTTAAATGTCTGGGTCATGCGCTTCTGATATATCTGCCCATGACAAATAGCCGCAAGTCTCTTTTCATCAATCAAATTTATCTGATCGAGTCGAGTCTGAATCCATTCATCCTCGTCTAAATCTGCCTCTTTCATGATTCTTAGAGAGGGAATCTGAACTTCCACTGGTAAGACGGCTTCCATTCCGTAGACTAAAGAGAAAGGAGTTGCCCCTGTCGAAGTGCGCACTGAAGTGCGATAACCATGAAGAGCAAAGGGTAACATCTCATGTCAGTCTTTGTACGTTACTGTCATCTTTTGTATGATCTTCTTGATATTCTTATTAGCAGCCTCCACGGCGCCGTTCATCTTTGGCCGGTACGGAGAAGAGTTATGGTGTTTTATTTTGAACTGCATGCAGAGTTCAGTAATCATCTTGTTGTTCAAATTGGTGCCATTGTCCGTGATAACTCTTTCAGGGATGCCATATCGACAAATAAGACTATTCTTGATGAACCGTGCCACCACATTCTTGGTGACAGAAGCAAATGAGGCTGCCTCTACCCACTTTGTAAAATAATCAATAGCAACAAGGATGAAACGATGTCCATTAGAAGCAGTAGGTTTAATCTCTTCGATCATATCAATGCCCCACATTGCAAAGGGCCAAGGAGCTGTCAACACGTTTAATGGAGCAGGAGGCACATGTACTTTATCCGCATAGATCTGGCACTTGTGACAAGTTCTGGAGTGATGGTGGCAATCGGCTTCCATGGTAGACCAATAATACCATGATCTCAGAATCTTCTTGGCCATTGTATGTCCACTAGAGTGAGTCCCGAAAATACCGTCATGCATGTCTTCCATAATCTTTTCTGCTTCCTTTTTATCCACACAGCGAAGCAAAGTCGAATCATGATTACGTTTATATAATATTCCATTACTCAAAAAGAATTTAGCGGAGAACTTCCTCAGAAATTTCCTGTCACTGATGGATGCCCCTCCAGGGTATTCCTGAGCTTCTAAATATCTTTTTACTTCGTGGAACCAAGGTTTCTCTTCTACTTCATCAGCGTTAAGTTCATAACAATATGCTGGTTCGTCTAATCGTTCAATGGTGATCATGGGAGCTTCATTGCCCCATCTGACTCTGAACATAGATGACATGGTAGCTAATGCGTCTGCCAACTGATTCTCCTCTCGTGGGATATGTTCGAATGTAATCTCTTCAAAGTATGGGATTAATGTCAACACCCGCTCTCGATAAGGGATGATATTCGGATGTTTAGTGTCCCATTCTCCTTTGATCTGACTGATTACTAATGCTGAGTCTCCGTACACACTCAAAAACTTGATTCTTAGGTCTATAGCAGCTCTGAGTCCCAAAATACATGCTTCATACTCGGCCATATTATTGGTACAATCAAAACATAGTCTAGCAGTGAAAGGCGTATGGCAACCCTTGGGGGGAAATAACTACAACACCAACACCATTGCCCAATGCATTAGAAGATCCGTCAAAAACCATAGTCCATCGGGATTCCCTTTCGGGTCCTTCATTCGGTCCAGGTTCTTCATTATCAGTAACAAGCATGACATCCTTATCTGGGAACTCAAAATTCATAGATTGGTAATCATCCACTGCTTGATGAGCCAAATGATCAGCTAGCACGCTTCCTTTGATTGCTTTCTGGGTAGTATATTGGACATCATACTCTGTTAAAATCATCTGCCATCTTGCTATTCTTCCGGAGAGGGCAGGTTTCTCAAATATATATTTGATAGGATCCATCTTAGAAATCAACAAAGTGGTATGATTCAACATATACTGTCTTAGTCGGCGAGCAGCCCAGGCCAAAGCACAACAAGTTTTCTCTAGCAATGAGTATCTTGTTTCACAGTCGGTAAACTTTTTGCTAAGGTAGTATATGGCATGCTCTTTTCGACCAGACTCGTCATGTTGCCCCAACACACACCCCATTGAATTTTCTAACACGGTCAAATACATGATTAGAGTTCTTCCTTCAACTGGTGGCATCAGAATTGGAGGTTCTTGGAGGTACTTCTTGATTTTGTCAAAAGCTTCTTGACATTCATCATTCCATATCATCTCTTGATTTTTCCTCAGTAACTTGAAGATGGGTTTGCAAGTAGCGGTCAAATGGGAGATAAACCGGGCAATGTAATTCAAACGTCCCAAGAAACCTCTGACTTCTTTATCTGTACGGGGAACTGGCATTTCTTGAATAGCTCTCACCTTAGTCGGGTCAACCTCAATTCCTTTACCACTGACAATAAAGCCCAAGAGCTTACCGGATCTTACTCCAAAGGTGCATTTGTTCGGGTTCAATCTCAGCTTGTATTTCTTCAACCTCTCAAACAGTTTGTATAAATGATCGAGATGTTCTTCTTCAGTATGAGATCTGGCTATCATGTCATCCACATATACTTCTATTTCATGATGAATCATATCATGGAACAAAACCACCATAGCACGCTGGTATGTTGCCCTGGCGTTCTTTAAACCGAATGGTATTACTTTGTAACAGAAAGTGCCCCATTGCGTCACAAACGTAGTTTTCTCCATGTCCTCAGGTGCCATCTTAATCTGGTTATAACCCGAGAATCCATCCATGAATGAGAATACCTTGTGTTGAGCGGTGTTATCCACCAGAACATCAATGTGCGGAAGTGGGAAGTCATCTTTGGGACTCGCTTTATTCAAGTCTCTGTAATCTACACACATTCGCACCTTACCATCCTTATTTGGCACTGGTACCACATTAGCAACCCATTGAGGATAAGAAGTAACAGCCAGGAAACCTGCATCGAATTGTTTCATAACCTCGGCTTTGATTTTCTCAGACATTTCAGGACGCATGCGACGAACCTTTTGCTTAACAGGACGACAATCTTCCTTCATCGGCAAACGATGCACTACTATATCAGTATCCAGTCCTGGCATGTCTTCATAAGACCAAGCAAAAATCTCTATATAGTCATGTAACATCTGAATCAACCTTTCTTTGACACTGTTTTCCAAGCCGGCTCCTATTTTGACTTCTTTCTTGTCTACTTTGGTACCCAGATTTACAGTCTCAATTGATTCCTCATGCGGCTGTATAGTCTTTTCCTCTTGCAGTAACAGTCTGGCAAGCTCTCCAGGTACTTCACAATCTTCCTCACTTCCATCCTCCGCTTGGTAGATCGGATTTTCAAAGTCATAATGAACAGTAGCATAATTATTATCAACAGGATCCAGAGTGGATATGGATCTGCAATTTGTTACGTGAGTGTGTGTAAGAGAACATAGCTTGTTTAAAAGATGACAGGAAAGATAAGGAGCACAATATTTGAATGCAAAAAGTCCATTGATTTATTGAATGTGGATATGCTTATGAAAATGACAAAACCCTTAACAAATTAGCTATTGTGCCCCGGGTATAGACACAATGCGTTAAGAAGTTCAATTGTAAAAATTAAAAAAAATTGCAACCCTAAAATAGACAATAACAATTACTCCTGACTAAAGGAAATCGGGATAGTGTCTTCAGCCTTCCAATTATTGAGTCCGTCACCAATTGTTGGGAAAATCCAGCTATCCAAGTCATAATCGCTATCAGCATCTTCTACAGCATTAATTTGATCTTTGACTATCTTCTCAGAGTTAAACCCCAGGCCAGACCTATCAGACTTGTACGGTACATTGATCAGTTGACCCCAACCCGTACGACCACCATCTTCAACCACGGTTTGAGCGTCTTTCAGAGAAATCATAGCAGGAGGAGCACGAATAACCTTGGGCATACGGGAAGTTGGCTTAAGGACAGGACTAGTCGGAGGAACTACTTCAAATGACTGAGAAGGAGTCTCAAAGAATTCACCATCCATCTTGACGTATCTGAAGGTATGCACACTACTGACAATATACTCTTCTTCCCCACACACAGTGATGATCTTACCCTCTATTGGATACCTCAGCTTTTGATGGAGAGACGAAGCTACAGCACTTGCCCCATGAATCCAAGGGCGTCCCAGCAAGCAGGAATAGGCAGGACGAATGTTCATTACATGAAAGATAGTGTTGAATACTTGAGGTCATATCTTGATAGGGAGAACCACTTCACCATGGACAACGCTCTTCGCACCATCATAAGCACGCACCACAACCTCACTAGGTTTCAGTTCAATGCTTCTACAGTCAAGTTTATCGAGCACAGCTTTCGGTAGCACGTTCAAAGAAGAGCCATTATCGATCAACACATGAGACAAGGTGATCCCCTTACACTCAATGGAGATATGTAGAGCTTTATTGTGATTCTTTCCTGCTGGTGTCAGGTCAGCATCGGAAAATCCTAGGCCATTGTCAACAGTCAGGTTAGCAACATAGTTTTCGAACTGATCGACAGATGTCTCCTGAGGTACATGAGCGGTCTTCAGGAATTTTATCAATGCATTGGCATGAGATTCAGAAGATAACAACAAGGATAGCATCGAAATTTTAGATGGAGTATGCCCCAACTGTTCTACCACATCAAAATCACTCTTGCGGATGATTTTCAGCACTTCTTCCATTTCTTGTTTGGCAACATCTTCGGTAGTAACTTCGACCGGTGTCTCTGACTGAGAAGGGTTGACTGGTTCCTTTCCTCGAGTTTCAGGGGCGGGATGTGAGATTTCTGGAGAGAAGATCCTCCCACTTCGAGTCATTTTACTAGTCCCAACAATGTCATTAGGATTAGCAGAATTATCAACTTGCTTTACGCCATGGATGTAAACATCACCTTCATAATTCCACGGAATGGCTTTGCTTGAGGAATACGGTACCGGGCCAGGTGCAGTAATAATTAGGGGAGATACCTTGGGCTCGGCAGTAATCTTCACAGGCACTCTAGTAGCGGTGATCTTCACCGGAACTTTGGACCTAGCAATCACAGATATTTCCTCAATAGAGTTTTCCACCTTAGGAATCTTTTCAAAGAGAATTGTACGATCATCCATCAGCCGTTGAATACCCTTCCTCAACTTCAAGCAATCATCAGGTCGGAGTATACAGAGATCGCAATTTTCAACACAACCTGGAAATAAACCAGCTTGCACTAAATTCTTCTTGATGATCAGGAGAGGAGATGCTAAGTCAGCTACATTAGTAATGTGAGAATTGTTATCCATAGCATTAACAGTCTTGTCATGATTAGGCATAGGAGCAGTGATGACATTAGGAGTCTCCGGAGGATCAAATTCAATTTCCCCAGCGTCGATCATATCCTGAATCTTATTCTTCAACAACCAACAATCGTTTGTATCATGCCCGGGGCTATCGGAGTGATATGCACACCTGGCATTGGGATTATAACGAGGAGAAGTAGTGTTGTGATTTGCAGGAGGATCTCTGAGGGTGATTAAATTTGCCTTTAGCATACCTTGCAGTGCCTGTGCTAAAGTCATATTGATCTTGGTAAACTGCCTTCTTGGCCTGTCTTGTCTGTGCTGGAAGTTTTGAGATGGCGGTGCTGCAATCGTCACTGCTCCAACAGCATGGTCACGATTTTTCTTGTTATGACCCCTTTGACCATACACAGCATTTGATTCGTTCCTCCCCTGATAGGACTTTTTGGTGCTTGCAGAGGTAACCACCTGTATCTTTCCACTTTGAATGCCACTTTCAACACGTTCACCTGTTAATATAAGTTCAGTGAAACCCGATGATGAACTTCCCAATAGATGGCTGTAGAATGGGCCAGTCAGTGTACCCATGAACATGTCCACTAATTCTCGATCAGTCATAGGGGGTTTGACTCTGCCAGCCAAATCTCTCCATTTTTGAGCATATTCTTTGAAGCTTTCTTTAGATCCCATAGTCATACTCTGCAATTGTAGCCGAGTAGGCGCCAATTCAGAATTATACTGGTAGTGCTTGTAGAAAGTTGTCGCTAAATCAGTCCAGGTGCGGATGTTAGAGCTCTCGAGCTGATAGTACCATTCCAACTGTGTGCCAGACAGACTCTCTTGGAAGAAATTGATCCATAGCTTCCTATCAGTGGTATACGGCTGAATCTTTCTCACATAAGCTCTCAGATGCATCTGAGGGCAAGACGCACCATCATACTTAGTGAAAGCGGGGACCTTGAATTTGCGGGGAATGACCACATCAGAGACCAGTCTTAAGCCTTCGAAATCCAGACCGGGCACCTTCTGACCCTCCATAGCTAGCATGCGTTCTTCCAGCAACTTATACTTATCATCTTTTGGAGAGTATTGTTCATTTTCATAATCTTCATCGTCGTCCTCCTGGCTGAAAGGATCAGCATTCTCATCTTCTGAATCTGTCCCCTCTTCTTGATCCTTCGGAATTCTAATCTTGACTCCTGCAGCCTGTCCTTTAAGCCTTCTTCCCGGGTTAATGTAACTCACGGGTTTCTTGTCTTTCTTCTGCTCGAGCAAGAGAGCCTTCAGCTCCTCCTGCCCCTTGGATAAGTTCAAGATCATCTCCTGGAATTGAATATTCTAAGCCTGGAGATCTTTGACAGTTTGTTCAAGAGCCATCTTTCTGTTTAGAAGGAAGACCGTAAGAACATTGAGCTTTTAGAATACCTGTTATGCAATGTTATGTTATGCTATGCAATGTATGAAATGTTTTCAAGGACTTTTGGAATTTAACTTTGCGTAAACTACCAAAAAGAGGGAAACTTTTATTACTAATTTCTTTAATCACTGTTCATTACGAAATGAAATAATAAAAATACAATGAAAGCTCAAGTCTCCCAGGGACGACTTCTTTTTGGGCGAAGATATGCATTGAATCTTCGTTCCTCATTAAGATGGCTGGTGAGCTCTAATACTTTCTTCCTTTCTGCAACGAACTGAGTCTCAAAAGTATCCCTTTCCTCTCTCAACTGGATCCAGGATCTCTTCAGTTCTTCAACATTGTTAGGCATATCTGGATAAGGAATGATCTGAGGAGTACCTCCTTCAACTCCTGGTTCAACAATCAGCGGTCCGACTGCCATATATGGCATGACAAGTTCACGAGCTCTTGCGCGTACCCATCTGAGATAAGGCTTCATATGAATAGAGTTTTTCTGTCCTAAAGTGCTTCTTTTCACCATGCCCCAAGCTCGTACAAACCTTTGACGGAGACCTTGAGAATCGTTGTCATAGTCAAACACAATGCCTTGGATAATTATTTCATGTGGACCATCTCTTCGAGCATAACCAAACTGACGTAGGGCTAAAGCTGGGTTATAAGTAATACCTCCCCTCATCCCCAGGAGCGGTACGTTAGGGAATTCTCCACAACGGTCAATGAGGATAACATCTTCTTTGAGATGAGGACACTAACGGATGTCTGAATGGGAGAGTGACATTATCCTTTGAGACCATTTCAGATTTTGCTCATTCTTCAAGACTGATTGAGGAAGGTGCGAAATAAACCACCTAGACAATAAAGGTACGCAGCACATGAGAGTCCCTTGCCTCTTCATAGTACGAGTGTGAAGGGAATGCAAAATGTCTCCAAGCACGGTAGGCACAGGGTTATGAGTGAGAAATATCTTAATAGCATTCATGTCTATGAATTGGTCTGGATTAAGGAATAACACCAAACCATAGATTAGTAATGCTAGAACATCTTCGAAAGCATGGACATTCATAACTTTGAGGAATTCTCGGGCCTTATTTATCAGAAATTTGGCAAGTAAACCCTTAATTCCACTTCTTGTTACCCAATTAGTTTCAATATCGGACTTTGTCATGTGTAAAGCCGCGGCAACTTCTTCAGACTTCGGAATCTTTTCTAAACCACTGAAAGGTGTTTGATCAAGGATAGGTATCCCAAGCAGACTGGAGAATTCTTCTAACGTGGGCACCAACTGATAATCCGGGAAGGTGAAGCAATGATGTTTAGGATCGAAGAACTGGAATAGAACTCTCATCATATCTTCTTTGAAACCAGTGGTAACCAAATTGAGGAGAGAACCATGTTTCTTGATGAACTGAGCCTGATCAGGAAGTTCTGACACTAAACTCTTGAGTTGAGGAGAGATTGCTACAAAATTGATCCGGATGGTCTTCCTGGAAGCCATAGCCCTGTTACAGAGCAAAGTTAAATCCCTAAGTCCTTGAAATGGTTAGTACAATGCCATGATGTTATGATGTTATGATGTTATGATGTTATGTAAGTAACAAACACAAGCAAGTCACGCAACAATCATTCCTAGGTTTTAAGGCTTGCATGAGTTCCATAGGTAAGTACCCTCCCCACTGAAGTTTGGTTGGTTCCACCTGTCCTAGAATAGTAACCGGGTTCTAGAAGGATCTCAAATCATTGACCTTCCCTTAAGTCCACTTCAGTGCAACACCCAGTGGTTGACCAAAGCTTCCTTAAAGTCCAATCTCAAATAGTGTAGTATCGAGTCTCAACCAACCCCAGTCGGAATCGAAGTCAATTATCTCACTACTTTCTAATGGCCAAGATGAGTCAATTAGGGTTCTAAAGGTTTGGTTAATGCTTTGATGACACCACGCAGACGCCAAATTTCTCCTCAAGTAAACATGAGGAACATCAGGACATCCAAAGTGTCAGATTAACCGTAGCCATCATTTTAACCATTCCAGTATACGCCGGATAGTGGCGATGATCTATTGCTACTTACCTAAGGTACACTAGATCCGGGTGTAGGATCTTTCACTCAAGCACAACATACCCAAGCAATCCCTTAAAAGACAATTCAAATAAGTGATCTCTTTTTTTAAAGGTAACCTCTCTTTGTTGTCCCCAGTGGAGTCGCCAGTTCTGTCATACGGTGAACTGACTTTGTGTGTTTTTGCTTTGGAAAGCAAATGTCGCGGATAGCAAGAGTCGCCACCGACTTTTCTTTTATCCAATAAGGAAAGGCGGAAAAGAACAGGAAAGACCTTGATTAGATTTTGGGTTCGGGAGGTACATTATACAAAGGGAAGGTGTTAGCACCCTTTGTATCCATGGTTATCCATGGGCTCTTAATTGCTTGATCACTTATGTTTTTCTTGTTTGAAAAAGTGTGTGAGAGCTGTTTAGAAAATGTTTTGAAAAGAGAGTTTAACTTTGTAATGATTCTTGTACGAATGTATACAAAGTATTTATCTCGTTTAATTTTGAAAGTTGTTTAAAAAAATATAACTTGGCAATGATTCTAGTACGAATGTATGCCAAGTGGTGATTTTCTAATAGAGGTTTTGAAAAGTGTGAGGTGTGAAAAGTAGTTTAAGTTGTGAGCAAGCATTTAGGAGTTATACCTACCCAAGGTCTTTATGGGCATTTCCTATCCTTATGAGGGTAAAACTGTCCTTACTATTGAGAAGTGAGTAGTTCTATCCTTTGGATGTAAAGGGTCATCGTAGGATCATCGATTGGTCATTGAAGGCAGCATTCGTAAGGATACCTTAGCATTCGAAGGGACGATCATCATTTAACCGTAGGCTACAACGACGGGTCACCGAGGGACAAAATCATATATTCGCAGGCAACATCCGAGGAACGATGATTTATTTTATAGGGACATGATGATTTAATCAAAGGGTCTTTGCTAAGTGTATCCCCACATTCGCGGGACATGACCATAATACCGTAATACCGTAAGGCAACAAAGAGAGGTCCAAGATCACATATTCAAAGGCAATATTTTATAATCAATTAGGTAATTAGGATGAATCTCCACATTATAATCAATTAGATAATTAGGATGAATCTCCACATTAAAATCAATTAAGTAATTAGGATGAATCTCCACAAGGGTATCCCACAAATAAAGTGGGATACCTAGCAAGCTACCTTTTCCGGGAGTATGTGAACCCTTACAAAATTCAGCAAACAGGTCAGAATACCAAATCAGGGTGCAATCGAGAATCGCACCAAACAAAAGGAATCACAACAGTAATAATATCAGGTAAACAATGCATGGTGATAATAAAACATGTCAGATGAGCAAAGATCGGAACAGAAAAATCAGCGACTGTCATGTTCGCTGCTGACTCGCCTAGCGAAGGCCTAGCGAACGCTCGCTACATGTTCGCTTAACGATGTGCTAGCGAACGGCTGCGGGTTTTGGATTTTAGAACAGTACGATTTCAGCAAGCTCCAAACCCTATGGCATCCGTTACAGAAATTACATGGTTAAACGTTCAAGATATCCAGGCATACTTAAGTCCACATGCAAAACCTCAAATATATTTATGAATTCAATTATGATATCACATGTGAATTAGGAACATAAAGCGGTAATAGTAATGCAAACCGGTTTGCAATTGAATTGCAACCTTGAATTGGCAGATCGCTCTTAGGGTTGATGCCGGATTGAGTTGGACGGAGGTAACCTTTGTGCAAATGAGTTTCCTTCAGGGTTTCCTTTAGGGTTGCTCTGAATTCTCTGGGTTAGCCTCCAGGGTTTGCTGTCTGTGGGTGTTTTTGTTTCTCCCCTTTTCTCTTTTTCTTTTTTCCCTTCTGACTGAAGTTCTGGTATTTATAATGCTTTTTGTGTGACCTAATGGGCTCAGAATGAAGCCCAAAATTTCTGGTATTCGCAAGCTTCGCTAGGCGAGTGGTGTAGCGAAGGGTTCGCTAGGCGAAGGATTTTGCTCGCCTAGCGAGCAAGCCATTTTAAGCCATTTTCTGGATTTGGGCCACCTGTGTGCTGGGTCTTTGTTCCTGTAAGACCAGTGTCTTGAAAAATGAATTGGAGTGCCTTGAAAAATGTCTTGCAAGATTAACGGGCAAATTTTGGGGTATGACAAGACGGTGTAAAAACAAGGTACGAAATTTGACGAAGTTGGTCCCCGACAACGGCGCCAAAAACTTGATCGCTCTATTCGCAAGTGTACGAATCACGTCAGAGTAATATAAAAGATTATCGATCCCACAGAGATCAAATCGTCAATCTATCGATTATTATTTTTACGATGTTTATCTAAGGCGGTACAAATGAGATATTGATGTCGCAAAATAATAGTAAATAAAGAAAATAATAAATACAATGTAGATAAAGATAGGCTTGAATGTATTTCACGTCAGTTAAGCGATGCTCCGATTGCCTAAATAGAACTACTTATGGGGCCATATTTTCTACTCTTGAAAAGAATCCATTTATCAGAAACTGTCGCTTTCGCGTATTCAGAACCGAGTTTACCCTTAAATTAAGGCCTTTTATTGTCACTTATAAAAGGTGCGCAGAACGCTAAAGTAGTAAACCTATTTTTAAGAAATAAGACTCGTAAGTTTAGTTGAAAAGTGATTTTGATTCGGAAAGTTTACCCAAGGAGTTTCCTGATTTCAAATCTATCAACGCGTCCGAAAACAGTTTCAAAAATCGTTTTTCCTTAAAGTGATAAAAATTCCTAGTTAACTAAGCCAGGGTGCTTTCGCACTCCTTGAGTAGTTAAAATTAACCAAGTTTGTTTCAGACAACTCGAATTAAAAATCAAAACAGCCCCTAAAGCATTTCTACAGATGCAATATGTGAAACATCTCTTTAACCGCGATCCTTACATTCTAACCTTTGAAAGATTTAGCCAGACATGGTAATACAAACAAATACAATGATATTGAACATGTTGAAAAGAAGTTTAGAATGTAAGGCGTGAAGAACAAGTAAAGCGTGTAAAACAATTAAAACGAGCAATAAAGATAATGGCGTGAAAATTAAATAAAGTAAAGACAATGGCAGGAATTAAATAAAGTAAAGCATGGCAAGTAAAATAAAAAGGCGATTAAATTAGAACCTGCTCCAAACGGATGCTTTAAATCTGCTACAAGGAAGTAAATAAACCTTTGACTTTGAAAATAAAGACGACGGCAAAATCAAAGTGCTCCAACTCAATTTCACTAAGGTGCGATAACCCCTCGATGTGACGGATTACAGCTTTTACAGATGATATTATAGTCTTAGTGTTGTAAACTAAGTTGGATGATTTGGAAATGAACTAGAACGACCTATTTATAGAGGAACTCAGCAGCATGCAAAGACTAGGATGCCCTTCAACTTCTCTTTAATGGGAATGTGGAATTCAAAGGTGGCGCCCGTCACCCCTTCATGGCGCCCGTCATGTGAGTAAATGGGGAAGTTCATGGGATCGTGGCAGTTTCCTCCTGGTTGAGGGCTGATGTGTCATGGCTTCTCCTATAGCGGCCACCATGCAGAACGCCACGAGTACAATATTTGCCGAAAAACCTAATTTTTTGGTCTTTTTGCTTCGTTTCTTCTAAAAAGGTCCTTAAAGAGCTAAATACCTGAAAGCAACATAAAAGAGAGCATAACACAAGCAAAATGATAATAAAGACCTAATAAACATGTGAAATCCGAGTCAGATACGCAGTGTAATCAGATACACTCGCCCACCCAGAAATGCGCGGAAAGTGCTGGAGGTTCTAACCCTGAAATGAAAATTTTTGAACACACGAATCATCAATAATGGCTTTTCAAAGATGAAATGAAAATAACAAAGAAACATTCAAAGACCAATAATTATTATTGTCAGTAGTGTGACCTGCTTCGTCTTCCACATACAACCCTCTCTCAACTTTGAATACAAGTAAACCAAACAAGCCACCCCATGTTGTACTCATGGATCTGCTCGAAATCCATGAAGTAACGTAGGTAGATGACGTCTATATAGGTGGCACTCTTGTCCATAAAAATCGCAGTGCCAACCAAATAAAGTAGTTATGCTCTTGATGCATGTGATATATGGAGTGCCACTTGCTCATCATCATCATCAGTTTGTTGTGCACTCAAGAGAGCATCCTTGTATACCTTCTTTAGGTATACAAATCTAGCCTGAGCACCCCTGATCTTATCCAACTCATTCATCGCCTCCCTTGGATTAGACCCTAGATACTCTACCATCATCTTGAGTGCCTCGTCTTTGGTCATCCTCTCATGATGTAGGAATCTCCCCTTAATCAGAAGATGTAGCAAACATAAGACACCATCGAGTGTGATAGACATTTCACCATGCAGGAGATCAAACGACGAGGTCCACGAGTTCCATCTATCCATGAACGCCTTAAGCATATTGTGGTTGACCGTAGTATAACCGATCATGCATAAGTCCTTTAGGCCAGATAAGGATAACTCCGACTGAAACCATTCCTCATTCGTCTTAGGTAATGCAACAATCTTTCTCCCGTGGTTAAGAAACTTCTGCGGATCACACTCCTGAAATTTTTCAGAAATAATCAATGTCAGAAATTAAAATTAATATAAAAGTAAATAAAGAATTCAACTAATGTTACCTCTCCGTCCCAGATATGTATGGAAGTATGGTATGGATACAAAGGTAGTAAAGATAAATCAACTAGACCACCTCCAAAAGCCTTTGGCTCACTACCACAGTAGTCTCACCCCCCGGAGGTGGCATTAGATCAGTAACATCGTCACTAGGAGGTGGGACTGGATCAGCAACATCATCGATAGGAGGTGGCACTGGTGAAATCTGACGCCTGCAGGAGGATGGGGGAGTGATGCGTCAGATGATGAATCTTGTCTCCTACAGGAAGAAGAAGATGGAATGGCATGAGGAGAAGCACGATCCCTATAAATAGACGGCTCTGCCTGACCAGAGGTACCAAGAGCCTCCGGAACCTGCTGACTCTTCTCCCGCCGAACGGATGTGTGCTAAGCAACCCCGTCATGCCTCAATTTATCATGTATATTAGCCATTATACTTGTAATTTAAAGTAAGGCAGACCATTTGTGCAAGCAAACAACACAAGTAAGAAAATAAAATAAAAAAGACTGGGAAATTTTCGGAGATGCGTCTCCGATTACTAGGAAACTAAATAGCTGAAAAATTCTGGAGATTCATCTCTGGTTACTGGGAAACTAAATCGTTGAAAAAATTACAAGAAATTGATGTTTTTGATGAAGATAAATGATGTTACATATGAAGATTGATGTTCCCTTGAGTTTCCTTGAGCTTTGTTGAATGAAATTTGACTTGATGTAGAAAAGAAATTTGAGAGAGGTTGAAGTTAAGTTGAGTTTGAGTAATGTGAAATGAGAAAGGAGAAGAGTCTGGCGCGACTTAACCTCCAAAATATTTCGAATATACATCCCTAAAATATTTTAACGTTAACTGACATTTTAATGCGTCCGGTGATGCATCTTCAAAAATTGAAAATATTTTTTAAATTTTGCACGGTGCATAAGAAAATATGAGGTGCATTGATAAATTGCCAAAGAGTAATTGGGTGGTCCACATGCCTACTTAAGAAGCCATTCAAAAAAATAATAATAAGATTTGGATAAAAATACAGTCCAAGTACTTTTGTATAATAAAGAGTTTAATCGAAATTAAATTAAATTTTTTTATTCAAAAAAAGTGTGAAGATGAAATTTATTTTAAAATAAAAAATATATCATTAATTAATTACTATATATTTATTTATTTTATTATTTATTATAAAAAAAACTTATATAAACTTGTTTATAAGCGTTTATTTAAATGTCATTTGCCTTAATTTGAACATTTCATTTATCACAATTCTTTTCTTAGCCAATTGTTATCTAGAAGAGAGATTGGATCTAGTATTGTGTATTTTCTCTGTCAAGCTTTTACTTCTTACCCCTTTTTTCACTCTTATCCAAACGGTCTCTGAATCTCAAAAATCAAACCTATCATTAAATCTCTTTGTACATATTTGCCTATTTTGGTCCTCATAATTATTTTATCTCTTTCATGACTTGACTTTCTTCTCATGCAATATGACATCAAAAAATTAAGAGATAACTTTGTGTGAGAAAAAAAAAATAGTGTGGTTTCACTTTTATTTTAATGCGAAGAAAAATGGGAATATCGTCAAATGTATTTTTATCTTAGACAAAAGAAAAAGAAATTCTCAAAAGTGTTGTCAAAAAAAGTGTACTAGTGCATGTGCGTAAGTTCTCAAAACGTGGTCTTCACATGAACAAAACGTTGAATTTAAGACCTCTATATTGTTACTATTTTTTTATGAAATATGTGTTGCGTTCTGAAATGATAAAAGTTAATTTTAATTTTTTAAATAAACTGAATATGTAAAATTGATTATAAATAAAATGAAACCAAATATAGAGGAAACCTTGAAGCAAACTTTCTCTTACTTTGGTCAAGCATGTGCAAAAAAAGTGCATATCACAGCCTATTTTTTCATGAAAAGTACGCAAGCTTTCGTAAGTTAGGAGAGAACTAACGCCATCAAAGAACGCCATATTATTACTCATTCATCACAATTGACATATACCGTTTCACATTTATTGTCTATATTTTGATGTTTAAATAGTTTCAAGTTATCTGTTTTCACTGTTCATCTTTGATATTGTGCAAGAGTTCTCTCAGATTTCATTAAACACTCGTGTTTCTCAATCCTTTAGAATCAGAAAATATAATGTTGTTATGACTTCGATTGTAAATTCAACGCGAATTCAAGAAACGAAATCAATCACACAGGTCTCGTATTTATTCGGGTTTCCCTTAATGTTTCTCGTGTATCTCAATCGGAGCTTTAGATATTAATTGTTGACAAAGATGGGAAAAAAAAAGAGAAAAAAAATTCTAGAAACTCCAACACAAAGATAGAATTATGTTACAAGATAGACCAAATTAAAACTCAAATTAAAAATTAAATAAAATTCAAATCAACTCCAAATTCAACTTAAATGCAACTAAAATCAACTATGACTAACATTTATAATTGATTTTGAAAAATTAATTTTATCGATAGTTTTGAATGAAATTTTTAATGTTCATATTAATGTGGTTTCAACATAACAATTACCACCTGCTTATTGATAAAAAATCATCAATTTTAAATATTTGATAATTTACTTGTATGAATATAAATAACTTTTTTAATAACACTAAAATGCTGATTTAAGAGGTGTAAAAACCAAATTAAATATTTTATAAATCCAGGTTTTCTATGTTACTCCAGGCATTTAAAGAAAAGTATAATAAAATACATTCTTTTATGTATCCAAAAGGAGTTTTCTCCATGGATACATACAGATCTAACAAAAAATATTTTATTAAGATGAGCATTGATGAGGTAAGGTGAGAAAGCAGGCAGTTTTCACGATGGATACATATAGATCTTAAAGAATCAATAAAAAGAAGTTATCAACTATCAAGACCATTGATCAGGTAAGGTGAGAAAGTAGGTAGTCATGGCCTTCCGGAATCTTTTCTTGTATTGTTTTGGTGAAACAATTGTGGGGGCAGCATTTTTAGGACCCCCAAGTATTCCAGAGGCTTTAACCCATGTCTCTAAATGCTTGTCCCATGTGTATTGTCTCATGAAATCAATTATCCCCAATACCAGTTCCTTTTTCTCATCATCCACCCCAACCAGCAATGAGTAATCCATAACAGCAACTGACTGAAACACCAACAACAATCACACAAATATAAGTCATTAACAAACTTTTAATACTAAATAATAATGACAGTTTTTACGCATTATTTTAGCTTACCGCCAAAAAGGATGTGTCGTTCCATACAGCTCTCTCCAGTTTTCGCTTAGCCTTACTTCCGAGAAATATGGGATTTGTTCTCAATGTTTCTAACAAATTCATGTCTAGCATCACTTTGTTAGTCCCAGTTGTGTCTGCGTTGTACCTGGATCTTTCTGACCCTTTAAGATCATACACCCTGGTTATGTTTCTCTTGTAAAAGAGATTCTCCATTACTATCAGATCTATCTTTGTTTCCTTACCACCTTTTGGGTATTTTACAGTGACCTGTGTTTGTTAAAACATCGTGTACATATATTATAAACCTAAAAATTTACATTTCATCAGCAATCTGGAACTTGTATAGAGTGATAAAGTATGAATCTTACCTGATAAATGCCAAGAATTTTGGCAAGGCAAGTTGGGCCACCCGAATTCATTGCATCCATCAGGTATTTGAAATACTGAGGTGCAAACTCTTCAAACGATTCCAATTCGGTCTTCGTCACTTGTTTAATAATAAACCTTTCATCTAATGACTTGGCAAAGTACACATTACTTTTCCCTCCCTGTGCACTCCATCTCCGGGCACGGGTAAGGGATCGCACGAAATCAACTTCATTAGGGCAACACTTTTTTCTAAGTGAATCAAACTGCTTTGCAAAATAGCAAGTGACAGAGAAGTTCACTTTACCTCCGGCACCCAAAGAGTCGTCGCCGAAAGAGATTTGCGCATGCAAAGGTTTTTTGCTGTCCCGAATAAAAGAACTAATTGAAGATGGAGGAGCATCATCAGAACCATAACTAGCATAATTGATATAATCCAAGTCCAAAGTGGCCCATGCAGAAAAGCTGGAATTAGCTATATCTTCTTTGTTTCTCTCGCTAGAACTCCAGTTCCCATCATGCAGATCTGACTTCCCAGAAACCCAATCTTCGTAATCCTTAGAGCTAAGGGCGTAGGATATTATGCTGGAGTAATCATTGTCATATACAGCTATAACTCTATCACCGTGACATGTTTGGGGAAGCAGCAACCGAGCACCTTCAGCAATGTGAGAAATGGAGGAAAGGAATGATGGCGTGGAGCTCAAAATCAGATTTAACCTCTGTGATTCCCACGGCAACGTTTGAAAGTTACTTTGCAACACATTTGAGATGGGGTCTCTGATCATATTCCTGTAGTCTCCATAAGTGTGAAAAGATCGATGTGTTGACATGTGTAAAGATGAGGGCAAGTCTTTCTTGATTTTTTCTTGAACTCTTAATGCCGAATCAAAAGAATGAACTCTCAGTGGTTGTGTCAACCTTTTAAAGGAAGAGTTTACGTGGACAGGTTGATCAGTTCCAGTCCATGCCAAATCTATTTTTTCAGAAAGATTGGATTCCTTTGATGGTATACAGTCAGATAGTGTGCTGTTGGAAACAAATTCACCATCGGAATGTGGTTCTTCCCCATCAGGATAACACCCAGATGCTTCAGAAGCATGACAAGACTCAAGTTGGTCATCTGGCTCTACAAGCTTATGACTTTCATGAGACTCGTGCAATTTTGAAGGCTGAGAATTATTTTGCTCCAGCCAAGAGTCAAAACTTTGATCCTTATGAAGTGAGTCAACTCTTAACTCATTATGAACATCAGCTAATGATTCTCTTTCTTGTTTAACCTTAAAACTAAGACTTCTTTTAATAAGAGAGTCCAGTGTGGATAGCTGGTGATCCCAAACATGTGAACCAATTAGAAGTGAACGTCTCAGCCGATTCAGTTCCAGAATGTCTAAAGTCATATTTCCTGGATCAGCAGTCACATCGGCTGATTTTAGCAAAGTCTGTACATACACATACATGGCAAAAAAAGGAAATAGATCAGGAACTTAGATACATACAAGTATATTCATTCATAAGAAAACTGTAAAAATTAGTATGATAATCCAATACCATGCACCATTAAATTAGTCTACTCACATGATAATCCATTTTTTCTCTTAGAAGCGTGTTTTTTAGATCAAGTATGTGGTTATGAATGTCATAGGCATCTGAAAGCTCATTTCCAACACCAGGAGACAAAACCCTTGTTTCCAATTGTTCGACCACATTTGATATCTCCACATACAAGGTTTCCACTTTACTAAAAAGCTGTGCAAAATAAGGGGGGGAGAAGGTTAAGATTTTGATACCAAGGAGTTAATAAAGTAAAATAGTAAAGAAAATATTAAGAGTGTATTTGTTAAATCACCTCTCCTGCCACCTTTCTAATCCACTTTTCTGGGATGTAGCCAAATTCCAGAACAGATGGGGGTAGATGGACAGAAAGAACGTCAATAGGGGAATACCGGAAGAAAACAACCATGCTCCCAAACCTGTTTACATCAAGTTGTAGGTAATTTTTCAAGTATCAATCAATAACCAACTAAAATTGTATAAAAAGAAAAGGAATAACGAATTAAGGATTCCATGTATGAATGAGTTAGTTACCCATAAAACCGGAGGCAGTCTCTTTGCAAAGAATGTCCACAGGTAGCAACTCGATTAGCAGTTGCATGGTTTGAGAAGCTAAGTTCCAAGAACTTTCCAAAAGACAATCCCCAAGCAGACTTCGACATAACAACTCTCTGAGTTGCTGGTGGAACTCCATCCACAAATGGGCACCTCAGACACCGGTGCCACATCCAAATCTTGCCATCACTTTCCCCCGGTAACTTCACAGAGGGGAGGCGCTTAACATTGATAGTAAGATTTCCTTGCTGGTGTGTAAAACAAAGGACATGGGCCTCTGCAGGCTCTTTACAAGACTGACAGCGATATGCCTGGAAAAGAACGGTTTGAAACATCTCCGTTCAGAATTAACCGATATAAGGCTAACAGCAAACAAAGAAATAGAACACGGCTTACCTGATCAAATAGACTATCATGGAGATATCTCCCGAGTGGCTTATCAAAAGAGCCATAGAATTTTATGCGCAGCAATCTAGTGCGTTCACATAAAGTTCCTTTTGATACACAATGACTGGAAAAATACACTAATATGTTCTGATGGGCTTCAGCGGCAGAAAAGTATTCACCAGAAAACTCATCCTCATTAATCTTGTCTTGTGTGGAGTCAACAACTTCACACTCTCTTTCCTCTTGAAGCATGGTTTCTTGCAAATCTACTCGCGAAGGGTCTCTAGACATAGTGTCTGCCTCTGATTCACTGCACTCATGCAAATAATCTGATTCTAAAGTCAAATTAGATGTTAGGTTATTATAGTATGGATCAGAGAGCATATTCTCAACACTATAATCCCCCATGGTGCCTCTATATGAATGAAAGTTAAGTTCATCGAGATTCCCTGACACTGATCCCAGATTTCCAATCATCATATTATGACCAACAGAGTCTTTCGCTCTAGAAGCATCATCAGCCTCTGATTGGCACATGGTAGAAGAAAAAGTAGTAGATACTACAGAAATGTCAGTGTCAGCTATTGCACTCTCCGGCGTATCTGTTGAGTATTTTACTATCATTTTAGGCAGGGTGGCACCCTCATCAGCAAGGAACGAGGTCTCCAGAGATAAATGATAGGCTGCAAATATTGCATATTGCACCACATGTTTAATTTTTTTCAGTTCTTTACGACATGAGCCCTTCAGTAAGACCTGAAACAAGAAACCATATCAGAAACAGAACAAAAAGAACATGAGACAAAAATTTCAAAAGAAAGTATCGGAGTACATTACCGTGCATCCCAAACGCCGCGGGCAACCTTCAAAGAACATTAAAGTTTTGGATGGCTTTTTGTTGGACTGATTACCAGCCTCATGATCTTCCACAATCCGGTCTAACCGGAACAATTCACAGTGCCCTAGACGTGCTTTTGATAAACTATCCACTGATGGAGCGATAAGAGCACCAGTGCAGCGAGCTATACGCTCAAGCAAAGGTCTTTTAACATTCAACACCAAGGAGATTTCCTTTGCCAGTAAATATTCTTGGGCTTGTGAAGCAACACTTTTTTCTACCAGCAAAACATTTGGTCGAAGAGCCTCAATATTCGAAATAATCATCTTCAGATGATCATTTTCCTGCCAGCATTAACAAATCAATAATTACTTCCAACTTCCAAGAAATGAAAATACATAAACTGAAAGATACATGGGCCATTGGGTAATCGTGAAGGCACCTGCTGCAACAATGTGTCGAAAGAAGCCAGCTGATTTGGAACTTTCTGGTATTCCAGTGATCCTCCTAGGAGGAGGAGTCTAGGCCTTTTATATTGAGAGGTCATGCGCTTGTGCTTTATATTTTTCGTGCAAACAACTCCTTTGATAAGGGTGCTACAAAACAAGAACCACAATTTCACTGTTAACCACATAGAAATGCCTAGGAATGTGCTGCAGTGACCTACAAGGTACATAGGAAAATTCGGGAACGTGCATTACCTGTCATTCGGGCTTCCAGATGCTACACATTTGACCTTTACATAATTACCGGGATCCATACTGCCACCTTTACTAGTGTCTGGTCTCACAAAGTTAGCAGCCTGCCATGCTACAGTTGTAACGATGTCAAGCCAGTCGACAGAATCACTTTCCTTACCAACTTGAATTCCCTCTGCCAGTAAGAGTTGTGAAACAAGAGCTCTAAAATGCCCCTGTACGACAGATGTTAAAGGTTCCTTGTTTCCCTCATTGTGTTTCTCTTTTGCAGGAAACATATTAGATAGACTGCTATTGGATGAGAACAAGGCACCTGAGTCACCAATATCATCATCCTCGTCATCATATGCAAAGAAATTGCATTCTGCGTCAGCATCTTTGTCTTCAGGTGGTGGAGGGTACCAAATTGGTTCATTGTTTTCAAAATCCAATGGCCTCTGTGAATTCTCAATCCCATTCCGGATTGACAAGTCATCAGAAAAATAAGTAGTGTTATATGCATCCTCAGTCCCGGTTTCAGGCTTTCTTAAAACAGCCATACTTTGTTGACCAGAGGGAACATCATACTGATATATGGGGCCTTTCTCCTGCCCCTTCTTCTGGATAGGAAGCCCGGCCCGACTGGAAGTAAAATCAATCCTAGAAGGGCTATCTGAAGGACTTGTCCCCACAGAATTACAGTTGTAAGTGTCATGTCTAGCACTAACGCTACTTGAATCTACGTCTGAATTGTTATCACAATATGTACGAGATGGACTGAGAGAGTTCTTCCCAAAATCTTCCGTCCCTTCTTCGTCACTCCTACACATTCGTATATAATAATGTTTCAAGCGGGATTAGATAAACTAGGCAAGTCCCTTTGAGTTTCAAATCATTAAAAAAAAAATAATATGTTCACATATTCAACAATGAGAAATCATGTACTTGATAAACATATACAAACTTATATATGAGAACAAACAAGGCAAACCATTTCAATAAGAAATCATATAACTATGTAGCTTGAAGCTAAAAAAGTGGAAATCATGATTACCTAAAGGTAGATGGAAGAGTGGATATTGAAGAAGAGTGAGCACCAGATGAGGTCAAACTCCTATTAAGCATGGAATGAGCATAATATGCCGACTCTCGATCATGAAAATAGCTATCTCTTTCAGTTTCACCACTAAGACACGGCGAATTTGGCTCAGGACTCTGTCTAGGACTCTCTTGTGGAGAAACAGCAGGATGCACTTTCTCAACACACTTCCTCTGCTGACACTCACGCGTCCGATTAGAAACCGAACAGAATTTGCAAGAACTAATAGCTTCTTTGATTCCAGTACTATCATCAGATTCAAGATTTGGCAGATCACAAATTCTCATACACTTCCCACACAACCAACGGCCACAGCTCTGACAGTTATACTTATACTGAGTCATGATCTCATTGAAATTTGTATTACACTCACAACACATTTTGCAATCACTATTTTGCATATCAAAATTCTGAGATAAACAAGACAAGTCACCACCTCCCCAAGAAACCCAAGACCTAACCTTTTCTATTAGATCTAGAAATGAAGTATCAGGTATTCCCATATAAGATGCAATAACTCCAATAAAGAACTCAATTCTCTTCAACCTAACTTCAGTATATGAAACTTAAATTTATGAAATTTAAATTTCCTCCTCAAAAAAAAAAAAAAAAACCAATCTTTTAACACCAGAATACAATACTGATCACTAAAATTATCTTAAAAATAAAAAATCAAGAGAAGAGTATTGATAAAACCCACAATAAAATTTGGGGGAAGTAGGTGAATGAGATTGGTTAAATCAAAATGAAAACTAAAACTAAAAATTATTTCTTTTTTTTTTCTTTTTGTTGATTGATTGCAAATCCTCCTGGGAATCAAATAATATCAAAGGAGGAAGCTATAGCTATAAACTATAACAAAAGAAATCAACCAATCTGAAACTATTTACACCAAAAAAAAACTACCAAAGCAACAAGTACTAGACCCTGAGAGAACAATGATTTTGAATATGAAAGTTAATCCAACCCTAAATGATGCATTGATGAAGCGATTTGAGTGAAAAGGAGTTAATATTGGTTTAGAAGTAAAAGGTGAAGAAGAAGTGAAGTGAAGAATTGAAGAAGAAAGAAAGTTTGGAACTAAATGGTGAGGAGAATGAGAATGAAAAGGAGGAAGAGAAGAAGTGCAGAGAAGGTTCCCTTTCTACCGGAGAAGGCTCGCATCTGAAACAGCAACGCTACTCTCTTGTTGCACATTTTTCTTTCTTTCTTCTTTCTCTCTCTCTATGCTTCACTTTCTTTTCTCTTTCTTTCTTTTTCTTTTCTTTTCCTTCACCCTTTCCCTCTCCACCTTATTCTTATTTATTTTTTACACCGGTTAAAATTTATAAATATTTTTTCCATCAAAATATATAAAGTATTAAATAAATATTGTTTTTTAAAATTGTATTTGAAAACAATTTTATATCAATATTCAATGTGAACCTTAATTTTGCCAAAGATGCCAAGACTATAAATATTTTGGAAAATAAATTAGAAATATTTGGTCCTGATTTATTTATATATTTTGAAGAAACATTTTTGTAAAATTAATTTACATGTATGAGGATCCAAGTCCCTATCGGCATGCTTAATCCTACTATCCTTAGTTAATTAAGAAAAATATATTTTATTTTAAAACTATGTTTGTTTTGATCCACTCGCAAGTTTTCCTATTCATTGGTCAACATCAATGTGTGTATGTATGGTAGGCCACATGTAGAATTCTTTTTGCACTTTATAAGTCTATATATATATATATATATATATTTCAATCATCTCGATCTCGAGAGAAAATATTTGTATCTGAAAACTTGATACAGGTGCTCTATTTACACGGCTTCAAAAATTGAGGGGATAAGTTTGTGCCAATTATTCAAGAAAGTTTGTGCTACAGCTAATTGATTTTATATATATATATTAAAAATACTAATGATAATTTTTTTTCTGTTCTATTTTAAGGGTTTAAAGAATATCCTTGAGGCACTCATTAGTATTTCTTATAGACAAGTTTATAGAGATTGATCTAATAGTATGAGAAATTTTTTGTTTGAAAATAAATTCTAAATAATGATATAACTCTTTTTCAAATCGAGGATATTTTACTTGTGCATGATTTTTTGTCTATTTGATGCTACTAACAAATCCTTGTTCAAAGATGTTTCTAACAAGATGCAAATTAAATTACTGGAAAGCTCTTTTAAGAATACAAAAAGAAGTGATTGTCAACCCTAATATATTTAACCAAGAATGATTGTGTCTTTCAAAAAGAACCAATCAAAATGATGATGTTGATCACGAGAGGTTAAGGGGAAATTTCTTAAGTTACCTTGAGACCTTGAGGAAATCTTAGCAATAGAATTATTCTCGATTAGAAAGCTTCAAATACTTTTTATCTATGTTCGAGAAAGAAAAATCAAGAAGAAGAAATTATCCAAAGCATACCTACCGGTAAATTTCAAAGCTAAATAATACCTTATGTGGGGAGAAATAAGATTTTAGATCTTATGTCTTACTTTGACTGCTATTGTCAATCTCTATAAGGTAACTCGTTTCTTTTACATGTGATCTATGTGCTTTGATTATGTTACGTCTTTTTTATAATAACAAATGGGAAGAAGTATACTATCAAAGGGAGTAGAGTATACTCTCTAATTAATCAAGTGAGAGTTTGATCACTCTAAAATACGTGTATTGTTTTTGTTACCACCTCCTCTAAGAGATGCATTGTCATAATCAAAGAGGGGGAAATGTGGATCTATGTGCTTGCATGTAATGAAGATCAGCATCTGAAGTTTTGATGACGACAACGCATGGCAATAGCTTTTAATCCTAATGATAACCAAAACATCTTTTGACTTATCAGTAGAGGACTCAAGATCAAAGTGCATATACAATCAAATAATATCTAGCAAAAGTATTGAAGTCTCTTTTGGGAAAGATATGAAAGTTAGTCAGGTCATGTCTATCGGTATGTTTGAGTGAACTGAGTATTGTAAAAGTGAGGTAGTATCTTAAGAGTACTAAGGCAACTCAAACACACACTTTAAAATACTCTTTACCTTAACCAAGTGATTAAAAAGCTATCCAAATATTTTCTTAACCATCTAATCGATTGAAAAGATGAGTCAATCGATTGACAATACTTTTTCTCTATCCAATCGATTATGACACTTGTACAATCGATTAGAAGGATGATAATTGATTATACAATCATCAAGGATATCACATTAATGACTTACAACATATTTATATTCAAACTTTTCTAATTGGACTTTATAATTAATTATATTTGAGTTGTCTAATCGATTAAAGCATTTTTATAATCCATTAGATAATAAATTCAGCCTATGGATTATTTCCTTTCTTGGTGTTTCCAATTACTATATAAGGGAGGGTCTTCCTCACTTCATACCACACCACTTTCCAACTTTTTCATATTTCTTTGGAATTTATCTCTTTATCTCATTTTTGAAAAATATTTCTATTCACTTCAAAATTGCCTTAGTACTACTAAATGAAATTTTACTTGTGAGAAAGATACTTTTGTAAGTGGTCGTGCTGGTCGTTTATATTCTTAAGGGTGCGATACCTTTAAGATATTGAGTTTGGTTCTTAAGATCAACCTTTATAAAATCTTAGTTACTGGTTTATTAACCTTTGCCGAAAAAAGTTTTTGTTTGGTTATTGAGATCAATCATAAATCTCTAAACGATTCGATAGCGTAACCTGGGTTAAAAGTTGTCATTTGACTAAGGACAAGTTTGTAATAAATGTTTGTGGGCATAACCTTCAAAAGCTCAAAGTTTATAATGAAACTCTCAAGAAGACCTCTTGGGGAAAGGACTAGGTCAACGTTCGACCAAACCTGTATAAATCTCTTGTGCAATCTTTTAATCTTATCTCTTTATTTTATGCAATTTGCTTTCTATATTTTGTTTTCGGTGAAATTCATCACCTAAAACTTTACTAATATGATCTTAATCGAAAAAAATTAAAATTAATCATGAATTTTAAATATCACAATTCACCCGCTCTCTAGCCCCCTTTTGTACTTGAAGTCACTTGTCTAACATAATGTTCTTGGTGGTTTCTCTAGGGTATTTTCTTCTGCCGACGATGGTTTCTTTTGGCTGAGATCTAGCTTTTTCTCTTTTAGGGTAGTGTTTTTTATTTTCGACTTTCATCTTGTTAGCTCGGGTGTTTCATGTAGTTTGTCAGGGTCTCAACTATCTTTTATATTTGTTGAATTCTTTGGTTGCTATTGACTTGGGTCTGATGCTTCTTCTGCCAATCTCATTTCTCTTAGGGTGTGTTTAGTTCAAATGAAGGGGAAGGGAGGAGATGTATATTAATGGAGGGAAGGAAAAGGGAAGGGAGGTGAGAGATTTTTTTTATTATTATTATTATTATATATATATATATATATATATATATATATATATATATATATATATATATATATATATATATATATATATATATATATATATATATATATATGTTTGATTTAAAAGAGGGAGGGAGGAAAAGGAAGAGATTTTAATTAAAAAATGTTTGGTTCACGAGAGGGAGGAGAGATATTTTATTAATAATTTACACTTTTATCCTATGATCTTGTATAACTAATATGATATTTAAAGATGAAATAATCATAAATAATTTTTTGACAATAAAATTTATAATATTGAGTGATAAAAAAGTCATAACTTATTACATAATGTTAAAAGAAATTGAGTATATTTGATGCGTATTAAAACTCTCTGACACATAGTAAATTGTGTTTAAAACAACTTTTGAATACATAAAATTATTTATTATATATATATATATATATATATATATATATATATATATATATATATATATATAAATAAACAAAAATAAATAAAAGATATAAAATTTGATATAAAAAAATATATAATAAAATGCATAAAAAAATTAGAAAAAAACTAACATAAATAAACATAAAAATAAAAAATTATAAGAGAAAACAAATTTATATTAAATACAAAAAAATTGAAGATAAATAATAATTATAATAAATCAATTGAAATAATAAAAAAAATCACACATAAAATAAGTAGGAATACAAAAGAAAATAATAATTTTAAAATACTAAAATAAATTAAATATATTTTAATAAATATAATAATTTATTAAATATCAAAATTCATATTCTCTCATCATCCATCAAAATTCCTTTGATTTAGGGAAGCAAAAATATGATTTTGAGAAATTTTGCTCTCCTCCCCTCTTCTCTCCACCTCTCCTCTTTTAAAAATTGAATCAAATATATTTTATTAGAAATATTAACTCCTCTCCCCTTCTCTCTCATTTATCTCTCTCAATCCAAACACATTTTTATTATATTTGAGATCTTTTATTTTTATATATTATATTCTTATTTGTTGTTTAAAAAAATTCTTATAATTAACACATTGTCTATTTAGCATAAAACTAAATTTTATGACATAATATTAAAAATTAAATAATATAATCATTAAAAAACAATTTAAAATGTAGATAATATTAACATAATTATGACAATACAACAAATTTTAAAATGTACTTGCCATGCCATCATCAACAACTTTGTGGGTAAAAAGATTCACAGTATTTTACTAAAGATCAACCTAGGTGTGGCAAAAATTGTTTAAATAGTTTATTCTTTCACGTGAGACTAGTGTTATGCTTATCTTAATATCCTATTATAAAAAACATGATTATATTTTTGTCAAAAATAATATGTTTATAAGAAAATAAACTTCAGTTACATTTGAATTATTTTGTTATTATGGTTAATGGCTTGGTACTATGATAACGTCAAAATATCATTTTACTGAAAAAAGGTACCCAAGAAACCTACTGAATATTAATTACTCTTTTTCTTCACAAATGATAAATATTTTTGAAATGTTTTGAATATTATTATGTGTCAGATATTTCTGCAAATATCAACCAGCCATCGGTGGTAACAGACATGTTTGGTAAAATTTACCAAATACTGATTATTTAATTAATTACTTTACCATTTCAGAATTAATAAATCAACACTATTTTGGCCTTTGTTGTATTTGATTAATTAATTAATCCACTGTATAAATACGACACCAACTTGACTGTATAATTTTAATAAGTAGGAATGAAAATTGATTTTGGTCTCCATTTCAATTTATAAGAGTGGACTCCTTTTTAGGAAATTTATAAGTGAGTCAAGTATGGTTCAAGACAAAATTGTATTTGTGTCCTTCCGTTTTGCCATTTTCACAAAAATATCCTCTATTTTAAAATTAAACATTTCGTCTCCTCTATATATTGCAATTTTGCCCCTTTTATTTTGATCTCAAAAAATCATTTGTTTTGTGTCACATTTTTTTAATGAGGTCATGTCAATGGTACAGCAATGGCACATGAAGCTAAGAAGAAGAAGAGAATGAACAAGATAGAAAAGGAAGAAGATAATGTGAAAGAGGAGATAAAACTCTTATTTATTCATTGGTTTGTACAAAGTTACAATATCCAATATATATACATTGGGTAATAACTACTAGATAACAAACTGTAACAGAAAGTACAGATGTATGATTGTGATGAAAAACTATATATAAAATATGCTATATTAACAACCCCCCCCCCCCTCAAGTTGGACTGTGGATGATGTATAGTCCTAACTTGGATAAAATGAAAGATAATGAAGGTGAGTGTAATGGTTTAGTAAAGGCATCTGCAAGCTGAGACTTTGTCGAGATTGGTAACAGGTGAATTAACTTGGATTGTAGCTTCTCACGGATAACGTGACAGTCAAGTTCAATATGTTTGCTCCGCTCATGAAACGTAGGATTGTGAGCAAGATATATAGCAGATTTGCTATCACAAAATACAAAAGCCGGTTGAGAAAAAATGATCTTGAAATCTTGGAAAATGAATTACAGCCATTGAAGCTCACACGTTAGTGAGGATAAAGCTCGATATTCTGCCTCAGTTGAAGAGCGAGACACAGTGTTCTATTTCTTCGACTTCCAGCACAACAAAGAAGAACCAAGGATAACACAATAGCCCGTAACATACCTCTTGGTGTCAGGGCAACAAGCCCAATCAGAATCAGCAAAAGCTGATAATTTGAGATTGATGGAAGCAGAAAATAGTAAGCCTTTTGCAGGGACAACTTTTAGATATCGAAGGATCCGTATTGCAGCTTGATAGTGGGGGAGCCATGGATTGGAAACATATTGGCTTAAATGTTGCACAACATAGGCAATATCTGGCCGAGAATTTGTCAAGTAGATTAATCTACCAATTAAATGTCTATAACTTGTAGGATCTTCTAATGGCTGGCCATCATTAGCAGATAGTTTGGTGTTAGGGTCAAAAGGAACTGCAGAGGGTTTTGAAGCAAGAAATCCACTGTCTTCTAGGAGATCAAGAGTGTATTTTCGCTGATTGAAGAAAATTCCTGTGTTGGATTGAGCAATCTCAAAGCCAAGGAAATACCTCAACTGACCAAGATCTTTGATCTTAAAAGTTTGATCTAATAAATGTTTGACAGAGTGAATTTCATCAATGGAATCTCCTACTAACACAATGTCATCCACATAAACTAGCAATGCAGTAAAATTATGAGAAGTAACCTTAACATACAAAGAGTGGTCATCCTTGGATTGAGAATATCCAATGGAGATTAAAAAAGATGAGAGTTTGTCATACCACTAGCAGCTAGCCTGTTTTCAGCCATAGATTGACTTATAAAGTTTACAAACTTGAGAGGTAGAAGGAGTGTACATACCAGGAGGAGCACTCATATAAACTTCTTCATTTAAATCCCCATGGAGAAAAGCATTGTTAATGTCAAGTTGTTCTAAATGTCAGCCTTTGATTGCTGCAAGAGCTAAAAGAACTCTAATTATGGTGATTTTTCCAACAGGTGAGAATGTATCAAAATAATCAATGTCCTCCATTTGTGTGTATCCCTTTGCTACCAGCCTAGCCTTGTACCTTTGAATGGATCCATTTGCTCTGTATTTGATTTTATAAACCCACCTATATCCAATAGGTTTCTTACCAGAAGGTAATTCAACAACATCCCAAGTGTGATTCTCAGCAAGAGCTTGTAATTCAACATCCATAGCATTTTTCTAACAGTCCAACTTAATGGCTTGGTTGAAATATTTTGGTTCAGTGTTATAGGTTATGGCACAACAAAAATGTTTATAAGATGGGAGACATTTATCATAAGTAAGTACTAAAGATAAATGATATGCAATGTTAAAATCATGTGAATGCAATGAATAAGATTTGCTTATAGCAGAATAACAATGATAATCTGATAAGTAACTTGGAGGATGAGAGGTTCTGTTGGATTGTCTCATAGGCTGAGGTGGATTAGGATTATCAGTAAGAGCTATAGGGAGGGATAAGGTGTTATCAACAAGAGCAGTAGGAGAGATACTAGAACTAAGGGTACAACGGTTGGGAAAAGACTGAGCAGACTGGTTATTATCTACAGGACTATAAGTGTCAGTATTATGGATAAAATTGTGACTATTGGAGGGAATATGATCAGATTCATTTAAAACTGTAGTGTTAAGAAAATTTGAATTAATGGAATTATTTATAGGAAGGGTAACAGACTCAGGATGTTGGATATTGGATAAAGGGGATGTGTCTAAGTCAAAAGGACCAGCAGGGGTGTCAGTTTCATGATAGATAGTTTGTATTTCACTTTCCTGTGAAATAGGCATATCAGTAGTGGTAGTAGACCTATGCATAATAGGTATATCATCAAGAAAAGAGTGATATTGTGGGTTAGGTTGAGGTTGTTTATGTTGATTTATGTATCCTAGTTAATTTTGAATGGAAAATTATTTTCATAAAAGATAACATTTATAGAGAGAAACGTAGTATGGATGTGCAAATCATACAAGATAAACCCCTTTGTGCCATCCTTGTAACCAAGAGACGCACATTTTCTGGCCTTAGAGTCAAATTTGGTTTTGTGAGCTTGTAAGGCTGTGGCAAAGCATAAACAACCAAAAACTTTTAAATGTATTAAGGAGGGTGGCTGAGAAAATAAGAGTTCATGAGGACTTTTCATTTTTAAGAGGGGAGAAGGTAGTCTATTTATAAGTGGATGGCATGATGAACACAAAAGTTCCACATGTTCAAAGGGAGATTTGAATGCAAATATAAAGTTATAGCAACATTTAAAATGTGTTGATGCTTTCTTTCAACCACCCCATTTTGTTGGGGTGTTTCAACACAAGATTTTTGGTGTGTGATGCCTTTTGACAAAAGAAACTCAAATAAGGGTAGAAACTCTGTACCATTATCTGTTCTAAGACACTTTAGGGATGATTTGAACTGGTTTTCAAGGTAAGCTATAAATTGAATGAGTCTGTTTTTAACTTGATCTTTTGTTTTAAGAAATATAACCCAAGTGTGTCTATTATAATCATCAACCAAGGTCAAGAAATATGTGTGTCCTAGAAAACAGATAGTAGAGAAAGGGCCTTATACATCAACATGGAGTATTTCAAAAGGGGCACAAGATTGAGTATTACTATGAGAAAAGGGAAACTTTTTTTGTTTGCCAAAATGACAAGATTCACAAGGTTTATTATTCTTTATACAAGGGATGAAAGGAAACAATTTTGCAACTATACTTAAACCTATATCAGGAATGCGTCCTAATCTATAATTCCAAAGATTACAAGTATCATTAGAAATTGAATTATAAGCTGAAGGTTGAGGTGCAGAGTCAAGAACATACAGTCCTCGTTGCAACCTAGTTGTACCAATCATTGCCTTGGAAAGATTCTGCATGATTTGGCAAGTATCAACAGTGAAATGAACAGAACAATTATTACTACTGACAAGCTTAGAAATAGAGATAAGATTGACATGAAAAATTGGCATGTACAGAACATTGTGTAAAGTAAGAGAAGGTGACACAATGACACTGCCAGACATGGATGCAGTGATATGAGGACCACCAGGTAGATTAACATGAACATGTATGATATTAGTGCATGTAAGAAAAGCAGTTTTATCAAATGAAATATGGTTTGTTGCACCAGTATCTGAAATCCATAGGTTATCATGCTTACCATTCTTAGTGGTTGAATGAGAGTTCATGGCAAAGGGGGAAATGGAAATAGAATTGGCTTGAGGACTAAGTTTGGACTGTTGAAGTAATTCTATGATGTTGTTATACTACTCCTGAGTGAATCCAAAAAAGATGTTGCTGAGCCTTGTGGACAAGTATCAGATGCAGTGTTAACTACAACAGCGAATTAAACATTATTGCCAGCACTCTGAAATTTACTCTTCCCTTTAAATCCAGGTGGATAACCATGCTTTATGAAACAAGTCTCCACGGTATGATTTGTTCTTCCATAATGACTGCATACACGATTATGACCTCGAGCACTATTAAACCCTTGAGTCTTGCCCTTTGAGTAGTTAGGTTTTCCATTAGAACTTCCTAAGTTGGTTTGAATTTGGAATGCCACAATTTCCTCAGTATTAGTAGCAGTAGGATTCATAACAGCTACTGAACTATGCAACACTCGTTCTTGTTGAATAACAAGAGAAAACGCTTTATCAATGTCTGGCAGGGGATTCATCATCATAATTTGCGACTTAGAGTGTGTAAATTTTTCATTTAATCCCTTTAGAAAGCGAATTACACATTCTTGTTCATGATACTTCTGAATTGAAGCAATAGCACCACAAGAACAAGGTATAATGCATGAACAAGTAAGAACAGAGCGATAATTTTCCAATTCATCCCATAAAACTTTTAACTGAGTAAAGTAATTTGAGACATCAAGATTACCTTGACGCCGCTTGTAAAGATCCTCTTGAATGTCAGATATGCGAAATAGATCACTGTGAGAGAAACGAGTTTGGAGATTCTTCCAAACACCAGCAACATTATCGATTCACAAGACAGATTTGTCAATGGCTTCTGAGATGGAACGATGGAACCAAGCAAGTACCATGGTGTTGCATCGAATCCATAGAGCATATAAAGGATCTTCTACCGAAGGTTTGGTTAAGGAGTCATTGATGAACTTCTCTTTGTTCTTCGAAATCAATGCAATATACATCGACCTTGACCAACTGTGATAGTTCTTTTCATTGAGTAATGGAGTCACAAGAATGAGTGTCAGATTTTCATTAGGATGAAGATAGAAAGGATTTGTGGAATTTGTAGAAAAATCATGGTAGTTCTGGTAAGCCATTGGAGAAAAGGAAATCAAGAATCGAAGGATAATCTTTGAAGAGTTCGATTCTGCAGCAGAGAAAACAGAAAAAGAATGCAGAAAACAAAAGAAATAGGAAAAGAAAGAGAGAAATCAATGGCTACCAGAGCTTTGAAGGCTTTGATACCATGTCAATGGTGCAACAATGGCACATGAAGCCAAGAAGAAGAAGAGAATGAACAAGATAGAAAAGGAAGAAGATAACGTGAAAGAGAAGATAAAACTTGTATTCATTCATTGGTCTGTACAAAGCTACAATATCCAATATATACACATTGGGTAATAACTACTAGATAACAAACTGTAACAAAAAATACACGTGTATGGTAGTGATGAAAAGCTATATATAAACTATGCTATATTAATCGGTCATATATAAAATCGTGATATTTCAAAATACATTTTGATAGAAATATTAATTGTCGGTTCTAAAAGAGAACCTAAAAAGTACCTTCAAATATTATGACGATTAAATATGTATAAATCATGAAGTTTTTAGAGTTAAAAAAATATGTATCTTTAAGAGACGGTGGTGTGAAACTTGTATAACATTAAAGTTGTGGTATTGATTAGTCAAAAACTTAGATCTAAAACACATTATTTTTCACATAAACAATAAATTTAATAATTTTAATAGCATAATTTTAATATAAATTAAAGAATGTAAAGTATTTGAATTTGAAAAAATCTAAATAAAAAATTCAAAAATATGAGCAACTAATTCCTAAATCCACGACATCCACATCTAAGAATATCATTTGCATCATCTTTGTGGCTTCTCATTGAAAAAATCCAAATTTTATTAAGTATCTTAAATTAAAATTGTAATTTTTCATAATCACTTTATCTCTTTCTACTCATGATTCATATTAAATAGATCTATATTTTTTTCTTCGACATTTTTAGGATTTGTACAGCCTTTTACAACTAAATTTAATAGATCCAAATTTTAAAATATGAAAAATAATAAAGTTTATCTTTCAATTAGTCAAATATTTCTCCATCAAATATAGGAGGTTTGATTGAGTAAGAAGTATTTGTTTTTTCAACATTAGCATTTGAATGGTCAACTATGTTTTTGTCAAAGATTTCTTACTCTTAAAAGGTTGAATGTTCAAATAAGAGATCGGAGCTTTGATATCAATTGAAAGTGAATAAAACACAATCAATAGAGGTTTGAATTGTGTTGATATTTAAAACTTTTTGTGATTGTTCAAAATCAAACTCAAATCAAACATAAATATTCAATGTAAAGACATAAGTGAAGAGAGATTTACACAAATAATTTATCTTGGTTCGCTCATAATTTGGAGTTACATCAAGTCCTCTCACACTTTAGAGATTTTCACTGTAGTCTAACTGATTACAATTTCATTAAAATATCTTCTAGTACAAATAACTTTTATCTTAGATTTCTAAAAAATAGAGATTTACCTCAATTGGATCTCTTTGTCTTCTCAGTACCTTGAAATAAAGTTTTTAAATCATATTATAAGCAACAAGAAATTTCTAACCGAATTCTATGAATTTATGTGTTTGCATGCACAACTAGTTGTTGTTGGAATTAAACCCAAAACTTTGAGTAATTCTGAGTCAATTTTGATGAACAAGATTCAATCAATCCATCAAATTCTCTCTTATTCTTCATTATTCACTCGAGTGAATCAACCAACATTGGTTGCAAGATTGTATCTTTGCACACTGATGATGAAAACGAGAAAAGAAAATTGAATTGGGGAAGAAATGGAATCAGGATTTTATCGAGAGAGGGGAAGAAGAAGAAGAGTTTCTGTAAAGTAACTCTCTGCTCTCAAACAGAGATTTTATTCTTTGCAAATGCAAAATTCAAGTGTTCACAATAATAGGGGTCACTCCCTATTTATATATTTTGGGTTTGCTTTCTTCTCAAGCAAGACCCAAAATTAACCTAACTAACTCAACTAAACAAACAAATAAAGCTAAGTCTAACATTACTGTCGAGATACTCTTCGACATTTTGACACCTAGGTGATTTGACGCTTCCTTACTTCTGTCGAGCAACATGTTTTGACAAAAGAAATTACAATTTAATACACCATCTAATTCATTGTGTCTAAGATATATACATCCATCATAGACTTTAACTTCTTAAACACTTCGACCTGCACTCCTTTTTTGTGATGTCTGTAATCTGATTCTTAGTTTTGTAGTCTTCCAAGTCCAACTTCGCTTTTGCTACCTGCTCTCGAAGATAATGGAATCTCATTTAGATGTGCTTGCTTCGTCCATGCACTATCGAATTATTTACAAGATTAATAGCAGACATGTTGTCGATCTTCATGGTAATTGCTTCATGTTCTTCCCTGTAATCTCTTCGACCAAATTCACCATCCAGATTGCTTGACATGCACAAAGAGAAGCAGTTATGTACTCTGCTTCACACGACGATAGTGCTACTACTGGTTCCTTTCTCGAACTTCAAGCAATTGGTCCCTTGAAGCTCTTCCTTTGTCAATGCTAACAAATCTTTCAAATATTCTATAGCTACTACCACGTGTTCGAACTTTGGAGCCAATGACCTCAAGATCTTTGAAACAATTGATCTTGATGTCAACACTTCTCCACATACCTTGATTTGATTCACCAGTTTTGTAATCCTAGTGAAAAAATCAATTATGCTATCATTGTCTTCCATCTGAAGCAATTCATACGCTCTTTTGTGAGTTTGTAACCTCATATATTTCACCTTCTCTCCGCCTACAAACGATTTTTCCAGAATTTCTCATGATGAATTATTAGAATCAATTATGCTATCACTAACATTTTCAAAATTATTAGAATCAACACATTGATGAATTGTAAAAGAGGTTTATAATTTTTCTTATTCAATTCTTTGTGTGAAACTTTTTCTTCATCCGTTGCATTTGCTACAAGCGGTGTCACTTCCTCCTTCACAATATCCCAAAGATCTTGATAGAAAAAGATAACCTTTATCTGCTTGCACCAATTCTCATAATTCGGATTCTTCAAAATTGGAAGACTCGCCAGAAAATGACTATTCTGATGATTCATCATGTTATGCTTCCAAGAATCGCTCAGGCAGTGCTCTAGATACCAAATGTTTGAATTAAACCCAAAACTTTGAGTAATTATGAGTCAATCATGATGAATAAGATTCAATCAACCGATCAAATTCTCTCTTGTTTTTACTCTTCACTCGAGTGAATAAACCAACTTTGGTTGCAAGATTGTATTGCTGCACAATAATGATGAAAATAAGAAAAGAAAATTGAATTAGGGGAGAAAGGGAATTAGGGTTTTATCAAGAGAAGGGAAGAAGAATAACAGTTTCTGCAAAGTAACTCTCTTCTCTCAAACTGGGATTTTATTCTTTGCAACTGCAAAATTCAAGTGTTTACAATAATAGGGATTACTCCATATTTATAAATTTTGGGCTTGCCTGCTCCTTAAGCAAGGCCCAAAAATAACCTAACTAACTCATCTAAACAAATAACTAAAGCTAAGTCTAACATTACTATCGAGATACTCTTTGACATTTCGACACCTAGATGATTCAACACTTCCTTGATTATATTGAGCAACCTGCTTCGACACAAGGAATTACAATTCAACATTTGTAACTATTTGATGATAGTATTAGTTTTGATGATGACAAAATCTTATGTTAAATGACATTCTCTGAAGTCTTTATCTATCAAGAGTGTTCAATGATAAATATGTTCTTTGTGATATCAAATGTCAAGTCACCTCAATAATGACAACACCAAAGATCAAACAGTGTTCGATGAAGTTTGTGGTGACAATTGTCCAACAACCTCAGATGATGGAATTTCAATCAAAGAAGTTATCTAAAGTCTCATCAGTTAAAAGAGCCAAGTTCTAGTTAAAGTGATAATTCAATGTTAAATAAACTAAGGGACTTGAAACTCTAAAGTTGTAAAGGAGATGAAGTGTGAAAGCTCATTCAGTCATTTGCTTAACACGTGTCTGAGTGATCAATTTGATATAAAGATATAAGAGTAACTCTTGAAATACTAAGGCACCATACAACACACACACACACACACACACACACACACACACACAAATATGTTTTAAAGCCTATCTTTTTTTATAAAACACCTAAAAATATTTTTATATGTGTTGATTCTAAGTGTTGGCAACAATTTTGGTAAAACAAAGAGTGTTCACAAGATGTTATGTGTGATGTCTTAACATGAGATATCCTATGTACCTGTTGGAGTTCAAGAACATGTGCATGCAGGATTGTTTCAGAATGCCACATACAATGCCATGGCTTCTGATATTGGATGTACCTGCTGAAGCTTAAATGAAAGACATGTTCATGCAGGATTGTTTCAGATGACATACACAATGTCATGACATCTGATATGGTTGTACCTGCTGGAAGTTATAAAAGGAATTATTGGATTATGCAGGATTTTTCTAGGATGTCAGACCCGATGTCATGACATCTTGTACACAGAACATTCAGTATGAATGTCTGGTGTTTTGTGATTGCACAATTAATGGCAATCTTTGGATGATTGAAGATATGGCTAGCTGGTGTATTCAATCATGGATTACAACCATATTCACTTATTTTCCAAGGAGATCTATACAGCTGTTTAAAAAGATTTGATTGGAAAATAGATTTAGGGTTTTCAAGATGTCCAAGCCCAGCTGGATGCTTCTATAAAAAGGGACTTAGAAAACCTGTTTGAACACACAACCAATACTGAGCGAAATATAGAGAGAGAGCTAGGGTTTGTGTCTGTTTAGTCGTAAGACTTATAGGTCATTCAAGTCATCCATTGATGATTGAATTGGACTGATTTGTGGTTGTAATTTGTCACTCTAAAGCTGTTAAGCAAGAGTGTGTGTCTTCTTGATCAAAGCTTTGAAGCAAGATCAAGAGTGTGTCTTCTTGATTGAAACTGTGAAGTAAAATCAAGAGTGTGTAATTGAAAAGTATTTTCTTTTCACAAGGGATTGTTGTTTAAAATCACTGGTGTATGATTGTAAGGGAAGTGAGTGGGTTCTCATATCTAAGAGTGCTTAGGTAGAAATTGCACGGGTAGAGATTAGGTGATAAAGACTGTAACTTGATGAAGTGTACGGAGAGTCTTTGAACTAATTCTATTTTAGTGAATTTCCTTCCCGGCTTGGTAGCCCCCAGACGTAGGTGAGTTGCACCGAATTGGGTTAACAATTGCTTGTGTTATTCGCTTTACCATTCTGTTTTTGTTTGTCCATTGTGTGTTAACAGATATTAGTGTTGTAACATTATCTTCGAAATCTTATATCTGATACCAGAATTTCAATTGGTATCAGAGCAGGCATCCTGCTCTGGTTCTGGGTGAGATCTAGGGGCAATACTTTATGGTACAATGGAGAGAGATGGAGGATCTATTCATAGGCCACCAATTTTGGAGGGTTGTAACTATGACTATTAGAAACCTCGAATGGTAGCGTTTCTAAAATCCCTTGATAACAAGGCTTGGAAAGCTGTGCTAACAGGATGGGTGCATCCTGTCATTACCAAGGAAGGAGAAGCCACCTCTGAGAAGAAGCCTGAAGAACAATGGTCCAAGGAGGAGGAGGATCTTGCTCTTGGAAACTCTAAAGCCTTGAATGTAATATTCAATGGGGTAGACAAGAATATTTTCAGGCTGGTAAATAACTGTGAAGTGGCCAAAGATGCTTGGGACATTCTCAAGACCACTCATGAAGGCACCTCTAGGGTAAAGATGTCTAGACTCTAGCTGCTCACCTCCAAGTTTGAAAACTTAAGGATGAAAGAAGATGAAAACATTCATGAATTTCACATGAGTATCCTTGAGATTGCTAATGCTTCAGGAGCCCTAGGAGAGAAGATGACAGATGAAAAACTGGTAAGAAAAATACTTAGGTCACTCCCTAAGAGATTTGCAATGAAGGTGACTGCCATAGAAGAGTCTCAAGACATCTCTAACATGAGGGTAGATGAGCTAATTGGATCCCTCCAAACCTTTGAGATGGGATTGAATGATGGAACTGAAAATAAAACCAAGAGCATTGCCTTCATATCCAACACAGAAGAGGAAAACAGTCAAGATATGGATAAAGAATGGGCCAATGAAGTTGCAATGCTGGGGAGACAGTTTAACAGGTTGTTAAAGAAAATGGATGTAAGATCCAAGACAAATGTCAAGAACATCTCATATGACATCAGCAATGGAAGAAGAGTAAGGCCAGAGGAGAAGCCCAAAGAAGGAAAAGAAGTAAAGTGCTATGAATGTGATGGGTATGGACACATTAGAACAGAATGTGGAACCTACCTCAAGAAGCAGAAGATGAGTCTGGCTGCCACCTGGTCAGATGAAAGTGATACAGAGGAGGTTGCAAATCTTGGGATTGCTTTGACAGGAAGATGGGGATCTGATGAAGACTTAAGTGATGGTGAAGTTACCTTTGAGGAATTGGCCTCTACCTACAGAGAGTTGTGTCATAAAAGTGTAGAGCTAAGCAAGCAGGTTTTAAACCAGAAGAAAGAAATAACTCAACTTGAAAATGAGAAGGTATAATACTTGGAAACCATCTCCAAATTGAAAACAGAAGTTGTGGGTCTGAAGGACAAGCTAGATGAAAGTCAACAAGTTGAGAGCCAGAAGATAGTACAACTGAAGAATGAAAAGGCAGAACAGGTGGAAACCATAGTCAAGCTAAAAACTGAAGTCATGCTCTTAAACTCAAAACTAGAAGAGACAACCAAGTATGTAAGGATGCTAAATAATGGATCTGACTCCTTAGATAAGATTCTCCAAACTGGACTAATCACAGGAGCCAAATTTGGATTAGGGTACCATAAATCTAAGGCTGAAAGTAGTTACACTGGTTGCAAACCTTAAGCTAAACCTAAATGCAGCAATAGTAAGAGCAGTCCTAAGATGTCACATCACATGTCACATCATCAAAAGAGAAAACAGCAGAAAGGCAAACACCAAAGATGGAGATGTCATTACTGTGGGAAATTTGGACACTCAAGGCCCTTTTGTTATAAGCTGTATGGTTACCCTACCCCTGTTCATCAACAGACTCACTATCAACCCAGACCCAAACAGCACAGACCTATCAACAAGAAGCAATGGGTTCCTAAGACTAATGTTACAAGTCTAATAGCTCACAAAGAAGAGTGGTATTTTGATAGTGGATGTTCTAGACACATGACTGGAAACTCAGACTTGATAACTGATCTTCACCCTCATGACCTACGCTATGTAACCTTTGGTGATGGAACAAAAGGTGAAATAAAGGGGGGTAAGCAAGCTTGAGTGTCCTGGAGCTCCTAAACTTGACAATATTCTACTGGTCAAGGGCTTGACTTCAAATTTGATAAGCATCAGTCAGTTAGGGGATCAAGGTCTGAATATCATCTTTACTGAAACTGAATGTCCGATTGTTAACAAAAATAGTGAAGTGACTATGAAAGGAATCAGGACCAAAAACAACTGCTACATGTGGAGCTCTCAAATGGATGACCCCTCTAAGATGAGTACAGTTGCGAGAAGAACCTACAAGGGAAAGGAAAAATGTCAGACAAGGATGTTACACCAAAAGCTAAGACCTAACCTCAAGGAATAGAAGGTCATGATGGCCCAAACACCTGAACATGTGACTGGTGGTATGAAGTCTGAAGGTAGTGAGAGCTTTGCTGGAACTGAGACACAAGGGACTATGTGTGCAAAGAAAATTGAGATAGAAAAGATATCAGATGAAAGCAACAATGCTCAACCAGGTTGGATGAAATTACTGATAATTATATACAATGTCACACTCGATGCTATGACATTGTATTGTGACAACCTATATGGTACACCTATGTCCAAAGACCATATTCAGCACAGCTAGACCAAGTACATTATTTGCTTTCATCACTCATGTAGAAAATATATGGAAAACAAACTCATAGTTCTACAGCATGAAATGCAACTAACCAACAGGACTGCAAGGGATTTGTATGATGTCCAACTGAAATATGAAAAGGGAAAATTAGGGGCTTGGTTTCTTGAGAAAATATGGCAATTAATGTGGAGTGGAAAAGGTAACAAAAATATTGTCTGCCCAATGAAAAGAAAAAGCCACATTAATAATGAATCATCTCCTAGTATTGGAAATAGTATCTATTTCATTTGCACGCTCTGCCTGAACACAATTCTTTCCATCTTCATCAAACTACTCAGAGAACCTCTGCTAGGGCAAAGAAAGTTTTCTCAAAAGTTCAACAACATGTCTCAACATCCATCAACATCTAGCTCAAAACCCTTTCATACTAGAACTTCCTCCATGGAATTTTTAGATGAAGATTTGATGGACGTAACTCCTCTGCGTATGATACCAGGTGACATTCCAGGCTCCCCTTCCATGGCCGGAGCTAAGCAAGGTAACATTCCTGAAAAATCTCCTGATAAAGAGGACATGCACTCTACTGATCACCTCATAAGAAACCTAGTTACTAGGATACTGAATGAAGAGCATGGAGTCAAGGACATTTTTACCCCTCTGTCCAGAAGGGACCCCTCTCCTGAGGTGGAAACCCAAGCTGAGAAAGATGATGACTCATCTAAAACAGAAAAGGAAGTAGCTGCTGGAAAAAACTTACCTAGTATGTCCCCTAATACTGCTCAGGACATTGAGGAAGAAAGGTCTGAGGAAGAAGATGACATGTTGGTCAATCTTGTGAAAACAAGTGTAGCTAATAGACTGAGAAAAAGGAAGAGTATGGCTGAGATAAGGACAGGTAGGAAAGAGAAAAGGGTTGCTGGTATAGGTCCCTTCAAATCTTGGAGTAAAGTAGAGGTCAGGAAGAAGAAAGATAGTGAGAGTTCTGAATCTAATGAGAATGTCGAAGACGATGTCCCAGACATCTCCTCTGACAAAAGAAAGGCTGTAAAGAAGTCTTCCAACAAAGTAGTTGCTGAGCACCTAGACAAATGGAGGTTTGTCACTAAAAGAAGGGTAGCGGTTGAAAGAGAATTGGGGAAAGAGACTATTGAAGTGAAGGAAGTAATGGAGTTAATCAAGGCAGCTGGTCTTATGAAAACTGTGACTGCTCTGCCTCAATGCTATGAGGGGCTAGTCAAAGAATTCATTGTAAACATTCCTGAGGAGAGTTATGAAAAAAGCAGCAGGGAGGTCTGCAAAGTGGTTGTTAGGGGTAAGTGTGTGAAACTTTCACCAACCATCATCAACAGGTTCCTAGGGAGAGGAACTGATGGAGGGGTAGATCTAGAGACCACAGATAATGAGATATGTAGGATGATTACAGCTAGCCAAGTTAAGGAATGGCCTAGTAGGAAACACCTATCAGCTAGTAAACTAACTGTCAAGTATGCCATCTTACACAAGATTGGTTCAGCAAATTGGGTACCCACTAATCACATATCTAACATCTTCATTGCTCTTGGGAGGATCATTCATGCCATTGGAACTAAGATAAACTATGATTTTGGAAAGTTTGTGTTTGATCAAACCATCAGACATGCCTCCACCAATGCTGTAAAGTTGCCCATTGCATTCCCATCTATCATCTGTGGCATCATCCTGAGTCAACAACCAGGAATCCTAAGTGCTAGTGATATTCCAAGCAGGAGAAAGACCCCTCTATCAATTCACTATAAGCTTTTTGAGGGTAGTCATATCAATGATGTTGTCATGACATCTGCCAGAAGGGAACCTGCATCTCAATGGAGCCTAATTGACCAACTAAGAGAAACCTGCAAGGAATTAGAGAATGGTATAAATGTGGCCAAAGCAAGAAAAGAAGCTTTAGAAGCTCTTATTTGTAGCCTGGAAAAGGAGAAGATAGAAAAAGCTGGCAAGGACTCAGATGCAAAAGCACAATCCTGTGACAACTCTGAAAGCTCTGATGGCTCTGAAGATGAAGAAGAAGGTGAAGATGATTCTTCTTCTTCTGATTAATGGTCCCTGGCTGAATTGAAGACTAGGAGGTGTGTTGGAAAGTTTGGTGGAAGCTGGTGTTGTTTGGAAGGCCGATGTTTTTACTGTTTTTGTATTTTGTTGCAGTCCTTTTGATGCCTGTTTTGTAATATTTAGGGCTCTTAAAGAGTTCCATGGATTTGTTCATTGTCTCAGCTATCACAATTGTGCATAATGATGACATTTATTTTGTCTCATTGGTCACCTTTGGTCAATTTTGACTAAAAACGGGGAGAAGTGCTGATGTGGAAGTTGGATGTGGCTGGACAGAAGGACATCTATTATTGAAAGAAGTGCATAGGTGCTACAATAGAATGTTGTTCTATTTACAGATGTCAAACAGGATGTCTCATATGGTGCACAGGTGTTGATGTTGAAGCAGATGTCAGTATGACATTCTGGCTGGTATAGGTGCTGGAGTTACAGTAGCTGTTATTTGATGTATGCACAGATTTAGGGGGAGAAGAAGTACCCTTGTGCATTGTGTATTTGTGTGTCTTACTAGTTGCATCCATAACTAGTAATTCTGTTGTTTGTTGCACAGATTTAGGGGGAGGAGAAGTACCCTTGTGCATGTGTGTATTACTAGTAGCCATAGCTAGTAATTGTTTTGCTTCTGCTGTTGTTTAAACTTCTGATAAGTTGTTTAACTACTGATAGTTTACCTTGTGAACAAAAAGGACAGATATATGTTTTAGCCAAAATTTGCCAAAGGGGGAGTTTGTTGATTCTAAGTGTTGGCAGCAATTTGGGTAAAACAAATAGTGTTCACAAGATGTTATGTGTGATGTCTTAACATGAGATATCCTATGTACCTGCTGGAGTTCAAGAACATGTGCATGCAGGATTGTTTCAGAATTCCACATACAATGCCATGGCTTCTGATATTGGATGTACCTGCTGGAGCTTAAATGAAAGACATGTTCATGCAGGATTGTTTCAGATGACATACACAATGTCATGACATCTGATATGGATGTACCTGCTGGAAGTTATAAAAGGAATTATTGGATTATGTAGGATTTTTCCAGGATGTCAGACCCGATGTCATGACATCCTGTACACAGAACATTCAGTATGAATGTCTGGTGTTTTGTGATTGCATAATTAATGGCAATCTTTGGATGATTGAAGATATGGCTAGCTGGCGCATTCAATCATGGATTACAACCAGATTCACTTATTTTCCAAGGAGATCTATACAGCTGTTTAAAAAGATTTGATTGGAAAATAGATTTAGGGTTTTGAAGATGTCCAAGCCCAGCTGGATGCTTCTATAAAAAGGGACTTAGAAAACCTGTTTGAACACACAACCAATATTGAGCGAAATATAGAGAGAGAGCTAGGGTTTGTGTCTGTTTAGTCGTAAGACTTGTAGGTCATTCAAGTCATCCATTGATGATTGAATTGGACTGATTTGTGGTTGTAATTTGTCACTCTAAAGCTGTTAAGCAAGAGTGTGTGTCTTCTTGATCAAAGCTTTGAAGCAAGATCAAGAGTGTGTCTTCTTGATTGAAACTGTGAAGTAAAATCAAGAGTGTGTAATTGAAAAGTATTTTCTTTTTACAAGGGATTGTTGTTTAAAATCACTGGTGTGTGATTGTAAGGGAAGTGAGTGGGTTCTCATATCTAAGAGTGCTTAGGTAGAAATTGCACGGGTAGAGATTAGGTGATAAAGACTGTAACTTGTTGAAGTGTACGAAGAGTCTTTGAACTAATTCTATTTTAGTGAATTTCCTTCCTGGCTTGGTAGCCCCCAGACGTAGGTGAGTTGCACCGAACTGGGTTAACAATTGCTTGTGTTATTCGCTTTATCATTCTGTTTTTGTTTGTCCATATTATGTTAACAGATATTAGTATCGTAACATTACCTTCGACATCTTATATCTGATACCAGAATTTCAATATGTATCTGTCGCACCTCGAAAAATGAGAAAATGATGCTCATGAAGCACAATCACACGCTCGTGGCATGGACTGAACAGAGTCGTCACTGAACTTTATTTATTCCTAAAAAAGGAAAGGTAAAATATTTATAAAACCCAACAAATAACGACAATGATATCAGTCGTCGCAACCAAATCAGGGTTCAGGAGTTGATTACGCAAGGGAAAGGTATTAGCATCCCTCACGTTCGTTGTACTCAATGGGAACCATTAGGATAGTTATGTGTGTTAGTGTTAGCTTGAAATGTTAGGCTTCTCAAGTTATTATGAGGAAAATAAAAATAGGATCAAAAGAAAAGAGGATATGTTTTTGGATTTTGTAACGAAGGGGACAAAACCTATGTTTTTTTATTAATGGGCCTGACAAGATTTCGTAATCCTGCTCCTACGTATCTCAATAGAGAACTCAAGACACACGTAGTTCTAGGTAAAAAATGTTTGTTTGTTGGTCGATTTTAGCGAAAGCTACATTGTATTAATCAATGAAGAACATTGTTTTAACCAAAACATGTGAAGAGTGGATGTTTGCATCACATTAAATGGATTTATAAATCAACATTGGAGAAAACGTCACTTATCTCAAATCAACGATTTTGGATGAAGCATTGTTTTTCATCAACTTAAGACAAAATTTATTTCTTTTTTTAAAAGAGTTTTAGAGATCAATCGCACGACGGCGAAAAAAGGTTTGATTGGTTGAATGTATTTTTGGGCTTGAAAGACGAGTATATATGACTTGCAAACTATTACAACTTAGGTCTAATACTCGAGACTACGTTTGGACATTTCACCCAGGTAATCTTTTTCTTTTAATTTTTTTAAGAAAAGAGTTTGAATATTTACAGGTGTTTTGAAAGGAAGACGAACACTTAAGGCTTGCAAGCCCTTACAACTTGGGACTAGCATTCGGGACTAGATCTGGACCTTTCACCCAGGTAGTCTTTTCTTCCAATTTAGTTATGAAAATGGTTTAAAGTGATTTAGAAGTGTCTTTTGAAAGTTTATTTGAGAAAATAGAATCGATGTTGGTCGAGGTTTATTTTGTTCTTTTGAAAAGTGATTGCCTTTATTATTTTATGTTTATCATGTCTTTCTTAACAATTAAAGATTTTCATACAAGATCATACAATCAAATGTGGCATACAATCACCACAATTAACAAATAGCACACCAAGACATACAAACAAATGTACGTTCAAGCAAAGACCAAACAAGCTAGGTCAAAACATCAATCTCTAAATTATTATTATTTTTGGAAAGAAAGTGATTAGATAAGGCACCTAGTTATTACATTTAACATAAATACTTTTCATTTTATTTGATTTTTTTCTTAATGAAGTAAAATAAAAAATACCAAAAATTATATTATTTTTTTTATAAGAAACTTAATCTAAAATTTTTTATTCGATTGAAATAAATAAACTCTTTTTTTTTTAAATGTTGAATCTCTTATTATGATCTAACTAAACTAAATAACAATAAATAAATAAAAACAAAGAAATGGGTTGAAGAAAAAAAAAGGCAAGGCCCAATCAAACATCACCAAACACCCAAAGATCCAAACTGGGTCGGGAAAGAGGAAACGTCGGGCTGGGTCGGACTCGGATCTAAACAAAAAAAATGAAAATTCAGTAACATGAACCCTATAGCAAAACTGTAGCTCCCTTGTTCACTTCTTCACAAACGAACAACTTCAGAGAGAGAAAAACAAATAACATTGATGCTCAAGCGATTGCAATACCCTCCCTCACAATCCATTTCCCTCGTCTCTCACTCACTGTTCTCTCCTTCCTTTACAAAGTCGAATCTAAACCCAAAGAAATCCTCAGGCAAACCGAACACATCGCGAGATGTTGGCAGAAAACGTATGTGAACAGAAACACGAGCAAATGAGAAGATGAAGCCCTAACCCCAACATCCTTATACCCATGGATTTAGTTATAAATAGAAAGCATAAATCATAACATATGGAAAAGAAAATAATTTACCACATAAGGAGCAAGGACTTCGTGACAGTGCTTAGTTGATTTGCCCTCTTTTTCTTTTTGTATTTGTCTATTTTTATGCTTTATTATTCATCTACTTCTCCTTTATATGTGAGTATAGTTGTGTCTTTAAGTATTCGTGTTTGTGGATAAGTGATTACAATGTGTAATTTTTGATTCAAAGTATTGTGTGACGGGTATTATTCTTATGATATGAATGAGAATGTGAGGGTTGCTTAAGTTTTTTTTTGCACGACCCTTCTTATGGCTACTCGTTTTTTTAATGGCTTTCTTTGTGTTTGTCAAAATGGTGGCGACTTAGGTTCTTCACCAATCCCCTGCTGCTTACTGATGTTGCTTTCTTTTATAGTGGAATTTTAGGTTTGAGGTGTATGTGTGTTGAAGAAAAAAGGAAAGATAAACATGGTTTTTAACTTGTTGCAGAAAGAAAAAATCGAATTGGTGTAATTTTTGTTGTTGCTATGTTGTTTTTTTAAAAACTTTTTCCTTATTTGGCATTTGAAAAGAAAAGCAAATATTGCTAACATAAAGGTTTTGTACCAATAGTTACACTTGTTCTTTCCTCTCTTTTTTGAATTCACTTTTTACATAAACCCATTCTAGTGTCAATGATTTCAAAGTTTGTCCATGTCATAATGAATTTTTCCTAACTTTCTTCCTTTGTGCCTTAGGTCCCAAGTTATGAAGGATGATGAATTGGTCCTTGAGACTTGAAGATTATGATGTGCTTGAAATTTTGAAGAATTAAATCATTAGCTCTTAGGTTCATGATTTTGAGACCTAAGTTCAAAATGTATCACAACTCAAAAGAAACATGGTGTAATAATTTTTATGTAACTTCTATCTCAAAAAAAAATTGTGCAATTTTTTAATTTATTTTAATTGAAAAACAATGGATGGTTCATGATTCTGGTGGATTGTGAATGAATGAATTAGTGAAATGTGATTGATGATGAATAAATGGTGAATTTAAAGTGAATGAATCATAAATGTGAATGAAAATAAATTTTGAATCTTAAGTGTATGATTTAATGAAAGGAAATAATAAAATGTGAATGAATGAATCGTTTAACAACAAGAATATGTGGTTTCTTGAATGAACATCTAAGAATGACATGCTCGTGTCGCTTCAAAAATTCAAACTTGATATTTCTCCTTGTTGTAGCGGTTAAATTCATGACCATCAAGCTATGGATAAGTTAGACGTCAATTAAACCAGAGTCGCCACCGCATTTTTATTGTTTCCAAGGGAAAAGGGAAAAGTACAAACAAAACCCAAAGATAAGAAGTTTTCAAATCAAAACTAATAAAATGCCAGAGATTACAGGTAAGGGGGTTGGTTACACAGAGGAAAGGTGTTAGCACCCAAAGTGTCCTAGGTACTCTTAGGGAGCCCTTTTTTGTGTGCATATGTATTTTTTTTGTACAAAATGATGTTTGAAATAAATAGAATGGAGGGATGAGAAAATAATTCATTAATTATATATTTGTGTTTGACAAGACCTTCGGACTTGTGCCTACGTACCAACATAAAATGATGGATTAAAACCTCGTAGTTCATGGTAACAATTTCAAAGTGGATGCATTGCTTTTAACAAAAATTTAAGTTTTAACAAAGGCACAAAAGGCCTCAAAAGTTTTGAATGAGTGTTAGTTCTGTTTGTCTTTTGAAAATTTAAGTCAAGTATAGTTCAGTTCATTTACAAATTTGATTAAGAAGAGAGTTTAAAAATTTAATGGCATAAGGCTAAAGTTTCTAATTTGCAATATGGTATAAGTTTAGAAATCACAAACAAAGAAGATTTTGAAAGAGGGGAGAGATTTGAAATTAAATAAGTGAGGAACAGATGAAGAGACTAATCCTAAGCAAAAATTTAAAAGTTAAGAGTTGAAAAGATCTGACCAATGGGCTGTAATCCAATAGACAAGAATGTCATATAGAAACCCAAATTTCCCTTGGACTTTAGAATCAAGCAATATTAATACACAAATAGCAAGATGAAGAGAAAGGCATCAAATAAAGATAGCCATATCCAAGCTTAGTAACTCCATGATCTTCTTTATAATCTTCTATGTATCAGATGAATTCAAAGATAGGCACTAGGCACAGGTTCAAAGTAACAACTTTAATAAGACCATGTAGCAGATGAACTCAGATGGGATCACAATACTTGCTTCAGATGAAGTTTCAATTTACAAGCACTTGGTTTCATGAAAGTTGGCATTGGCCAAGTCCTTTTGTATAGGGAGTATTGCCTAATTCTAAGTCCAATGTCTCAGATCAAATCCAACAGTCCACACAAACGTCTTCTAGGGTTTTTGTTGTTATTATGTACATTAAGGTCAAAAGACCAAAAAACAAACAAGTATATACAATCATAATATAATCACAAAATAAGGCTCAAATGAGCAAAAATAAAAAATGGCATTAAAGTAAACAAGTTGAATGGTATGAATAATGGCAAATGAATAAAGACTTAAAATTAAAGTGCATAAAAATAAATGACTTGAAATTAAATGTTAGTTGTTAGTTGATTAGAAGTTAGTATTGCTTTTGCTTTTGTTTAAGCCATTCTTTGGAGAATACTCAACCTACTATTCACAAGCATGGATCCTTGAACCAAGACATCTTCCAAAGGAAGGAAAAAAGACCAAGTTTCCACACAATACCATGAAAGAGGGGAGACTTACAATCTCACTTACTAGAATGTTATGCCTTTTGTTTCACAAATTTAGCGCTATGTTAAGCAATCGTAATTGGACTTATGTAGAAGTCACAACTATTTGAGGTCGGACAATAGAAATTTTGGTGTTAATGCATGTTAGAGACATAATATAATGAACTATGCTCCTAAAATATACCACACACAAAAAAATATGCAAAAGAGGTGGACCTAATCTCATCCATACTTATGTTGATTTTATAATCAACTAGCCTTAGGATATAGAGATATCATAGGTTCATGACATGAATGAATAGAGAAAGGGATTGAGATGAAGAAGAATGGGAAATGGAATCAACACAAATTGGTCAAAGGAGGACTTTTACCCAATTAAAATCATTCATTCATTTTGGGAGATGAAATGTACATTTCATCAATCCCCTAAATCCAATGATTTTAACTCAACAAAGTCAAATAAACCTTGACTAAGGCCCAACAACACAAGTCCAATTCAACAAGTCAATATTAGAAGCTCAACACAATTTATTTTGCATTTAAACAATTAAAATCAATTAATATATGCATTAAATTAAAGTATGGTTTATCAAAATTCTAAAACCTCATCAAAACACTAAAGAAATGGCCATGAGATTTATCATAGGTCAAACAAGGTCAAAGGACCTTGGAGAAAAAAATTCATAATTTTTGAAAACTTAAAAGTATTTTTAAATAATTAAAAATATTCACAAAATCAATTAAATCATGAAAAATATTAATAATGATCCAAAAAAAATTTAATTCAGAAAATGAAAGAGGAATTTATTTAAATTTTTTTGGTGAAACTCTCATATTTTTTGGATCAATATTAAAATTAATATGAATTAATGAAAATAAACCAAAAAAAATGAAAATAAGAAAATAAGAAAAAACGTGGACCACTTGATCTCCCTCATTAATTGAGGTGGCAGATCAAGTGGTTGCTAGCGCGCGTTCCATAATAGTCACGAGTCAAAGCGCTGTACCAACGGTATGCAAAACCAACGCACGAGATTATAACATTTCAAATGGATCATGTAGTTCTGATGAGCGCCAATGCATCACCAGAGCCAAAGCTCCGATCTCATTCTCCGGTGAGCTCCATCGGATTGGTTCACTCACAACCATCACCAAAATTAAAAATAAGGACATGAATTTAAGGTAAAAATGCCCAGGAGCTCGAATCTGGCCTCAATTTATCCTAACTCCAAGTATATTGAAAGATACAAGGAGTTGAAATTTGAGGTGCACGATCTGAGTTGCTTCGATTTGGCTTCAAAGCAACTCAATCTTGTTGCCTACATTGGTAGGACTTCAGACAACCAAAGATCCAAGAGGATTATGGAGAATTGGGTGAGAATCGAAGAGATGAAAAATTCTAGAAAATACCTTCAATGCAGGTTTGTGCTCGATTGATCTTGCTCTTGCTTGCTCTTGATCTTGCTCATGGCACTTGATAGAATAGAATTGAATGGACAAAAGGCTCAGGATCCTTGGAGATTTGAATCTCAAAACAGTGAGATTCAAACTTAATTTCCAATGGAAATTATCAAGATTATCCTTTGAAATGAGAGGGTTTGGCGGTTTGGAATTAAAGCTGGCGCGCAGGGTCCTTGTTTCTGATGGCAAGGGGCTCTATTTATAGCCAAATGGATTGATATTTGCACACTTGAAATGAAATCCAAAAACAATAATGGACATTGCATGGGCGCATGAGCGTGTAACAAGCCCATGTAATCACTTCTTCTGATCCATAATTGAGTACAAGCACTACTGAGATCATGTTGGAATGTTATGCATTGGTGTATGGAATGTTCAAGTTCAATTTGTGCCAAATGATGAATAATGTTCAAGCCATGAGCAACCCATTCAAATCTTGTCCAAAATGGATGAAATTGGACTTTTTGGAAAGGTTAGATCAAGAGGAACAACTTTCATGTTTAATACTTTTTCATTTGAAGCTTGGATCATGATGAATTTTAAGGTGGAAGTTGGGAAAATCAAACATGTCAAAAAAAAATCTAAGTGTCAAGCCACATGTTCACTTATTCCACCTTGGCCAACTTTTTATGTGAGCTGCAAATGAGAAAAGTTCCTTCATGAAAGTTGTATCTATCTTAAAGTCCTTCAAAATGGTCACAAATTTGACCTCATTTGGATTTAATATGAAGGAGTTATGCATTTTTGAAGTTGAGGAAAATCACTTGTTCAATGGTATTGGTCCAAAATGACCTATAATGTATCCTCATATCACATGCACATAAAAGTTGAATTTGTTCTTCATAAAAAAATCAAAGATGAAGTAGATATCTTGAATTTTATTTTGCAACTTGGAAATTTTTCATCTCATAAAAATTGAGCAAGTTATGGCCTTGGGAAGTTGACCTTTAGATTAGGGTTTAGACAAAATGACCTATAATCTTTCACCATAAAAAATGACTTTAAAAGCAAAACTAGCTCTAGACCTCAACATGAAAGTTGTTTGTAATATCATTTAGAGTAACGTTGATCTTGGAATAAGTTTTATATGACAGAAACTGTAGGAGATAGGGTCTAGGGAACCCCATTTTTGATCAGATGAATTCCTCTGGTCAACCACCATGAACCAACTTGCTAGCTTACAATTCTCTTGACTTTTGGGACTCATGGGAGATCATATATGCATAAGATGGTGAAATTTGAAGTATCCCTTGAAATATTTGATCAATTGGTGAAGAAGCTTGTTGAAGAAGTTACATAAGATACCCAGATGAATTAGGGTTTCCAAGGCAAACCAATTCCAAACTCTTGATGATTTCTTGATCAAAATAACATGTGAAGACCATGGGGATACATATATGATGCTTAGAGCCATATTAAACCAATTTTTGATTGATCTCTTTGCCTTGAGGGTCTTAAACCCTAGATATGAGCTTGATAGGTCAAAGGTGAGCACATGCCCTACCTACAAAAGAGTTAGTTTATACAAAGACATATTTTTGGTATTTTGGTTTGTAAAGATGATAAAATACAAAGTATGATATAATCAAATGTGCTAGGTGATCTCTCCCAATGCTAACCCAATGAATGAGGGGTAAGGAGGATGCCAAGGTGTGATCCCAATGCTAATGCATATGATGAGATATCATGAGGGATCTTAGGGTCAAAATTGGGGTCTTATAGCTGCCCATATTTAAGGATGTTCTAATTGAGGAGATAAAGGTTAAAATCTTCGCATCGACTCAGTAGAATGGGCTTAAATAACAACATACAGAAACAAATTTTGGTCCCTAAGAGACTTCATGATGCATATGTTATGAATGTTAAAATGATCTTTGTGGAGAAATATTGCTACAAAGGAAAAGAATCCGGAGAGACTGAAGGTCCACAAAAGTATAATGCATTCCAAAAGGAAAACTCACTGGGGATACAAAGACTCTGGGGAAAAAGGGTTGTGTGTAGGCTAGGCTACGACTTAAGAACAATTGGGGGACTTGAGGGATCCCGTAAAAATTAATTGACGGAAAGACTCAACCGGGGAACAAGAGGAACACCTGCAGGGGAAACAGGTAAATCAGAACAAAGCTGAAATACTCGAACCAAGCAGGAAACAACGATTCCACAAAGGGAATGCGCACTCAAACTCGACTAGGGAAGAGAAGATCTTCAACACAGGAGGAACATAAATCTATTATCTATTATCGGTTACTGGGTAAGGAGATAACAAAAGTCTGACAGGGAGGACATCCGTTACCGGTTAGGGTAAACATATCAAGGATGACTCGCTGAAGGTAGCCAGGATGTGTATTCATTACCGGTTACTGGGTAAGAATAAACTGCTGGGGAAAAGCCAAAATAGGATTTACAACTATCAGTTACTAGGTAGAATACCAAAGAAAGAGAATACCCGTCACCGGTTAAAGTGAACATATCAAGGATAGACTCAAAGGAAAGAAGATCAGTCATCGGTTAAGATGAACATATCAAGGATAGACTTGCCCGGGGATTCAAGGAGGATATCCGTCATTGGTTAGGATGAGCATATCAAGGATAAACTGCCTGAAAGAGTAGGAATTACATCTATCAAGCGTTGGATAGAATACCAAAAAGAGAATATCCGTCACCGGTTAGGATGAACATATCAAGGATAAACTCCGAGGGGAGGAATAGGAATTATATCTATCAGTTACTGGATACAAAACCACAAAGAGAATATCCGTCATCGGTTAGGATGAACATATCAAGGATAAACTCTACAAAGGGGAGAAAAGCATAATTTACAACTACCGGTTACTGGGTAGAAGACCGCAAAGAGAAGGAAACCCATCACCGGTTAGAATGAATCTATCAAGGATTAACTCTATGAGGAACAAATAGGGATTACAACTACCTTTTTACTGGGTAGAATATCAAAAAGAGAATATTCGTCATCGGTTAGGCTGAACATATCAAGGATAAACTAAAAGCAGGGGAAGAAAATATCTGTCATCAATTAGGATGAACATATCAAGGATAAACTTCCTGGGGAAACGTGAAAACGAATCAGTTGTAGAGAAAAGGGGTACTCTTGCTGTGTATTGGGCAAAAAGTGACATAATGCAAACTAAGAAGAATATTACCAGTTACTGGGTAATAAACTCTTAGGGGACCAAAAGCATCTATCTAGGTAAGATCTAGAAAGAAACGGTCAATCAAGACTCAACCCAATGGGGATATAACTCAAGGGGAGTGGTTCCATCCAAATAATTAACTAGGGAGGAAACTGAAATAACAATCATCCATGAGGAAATAACTCAGTGGGGAATGGAGAAAGGTTAAAGTCTTTCTGCTTAATGGGTCGACACTCTACAATTGAAGGATGACAGACACACCAAACCTGCATGGGGATAAAGTACCACCATAGTAGAGTGTTAAAATAACAATGAATCACAGGGTGTAATGATGCGATAATGAAATTTCTAAATGTGTATGTATATATATATGTATATGTATATGATTATGCTGACAAAATGATCGCATAGGATACAAATGTCGCTGGTTTGAATCATCGATACAATTCTCGGCCAATCCGTACAAGAGGGAAACAACTGTTGGAGAAAAGATCAACTATCTCAAAGGCTCAATCCTGGATGGGAAAAGCACAAGGATTTACTGAGGAAAACTGTTATCCACCCTGCGGGGGATTAACACAATAGCTTCTCAGAGTCAAGGAGCAACTCGGACGATTTGCGAGGAACCAAAATCTACCGAAACTGTACAAACTGCCGAAATAACATCCTTATAACTCAAGGGAGGCCAACAAAATTGGTTGGGGAAACCACCAGAACTCGGCTACTAAAATGCTACCGGGGATGAAATAGGGATTACACCCACTGCTCGGGGAGAACAAAAAATGCTCGGTATTTTAGGGCTTACCACTTTTCAAACTGCTGTTGATATTACTTTAAATGATATCGATTGCTTAAAATAATTGCTTTTATATATTTAAGAAAATATGACTTTAATTTAAAATTTAATTTCAAAAATGATCATAATAAAATTTAAATCAATTTGGCTGAATTAAACAAGAGTAGAAATAATTGGATAAAAAGCTCAATTTTATTTAGTAGAATGGTAGTCTGTAAATGACAAGACTCCATAGATCTTTACAAAAGTTGAAAAATGGTAATTTACATGGAAAAGGGATACATTGAATACAATGATCACTAATCCTTGTACCAACTTTTGATATCCACTGTGCTCTGGGTGACTTCATCGGAGATGATGACTTAGAATTGACCGATTTGCTCAAGAATGTCTTCAAAACTGAAGATCAGAAGGATGCAGTTACTTGCTATAATTCCTATTTTTTGCATAAATTGCCCCAAGGTGGGGTACTCAATTTATCGGGATGATTTTTTCTGTTTTTATGTCTCTAATTTTTTCCTGGATCGCCCTTTTGGGTTTCAATCCACCGAGACGCTCATTTTTGCCTAAGCCTCCCTTTAGGGTTTTCAACTTAGTGAGTTGTTCTTTTATTTTTAGGCGAACTATTTCTTGACTGCATCTACGTTCACAGGAGAAGTGAACTCTTCACCATCCATAGTTGTAAGAATCAAAGCACTGCCCAAAAAGGCTCTCTTAACAACGTATGAGCCTTCATAATTAGGAGTCCATTTGCCCTTAGCATCTAGTTTGAAAGATAGAATCTTCTTGAGCACCATGTCACCTTCTCTGAGCACACGAGGTATGACTTTCTTATAAAATCTTTCTTCATCCTCTGCTAATATAACTGACCATGATACATGGCAGTTAACCTCTTCTCTTCAATTAAATTCAACTGATCAAACCTAGTTTGACACCATTCAACCTTAGTCAACTTAGCTTTTATCATGACACGCAATGATGGGATCTCAACCTCTACTGGGAGCACAACTTCCATGCCATAAACAAGTGAGAAAAGGGTTGCCCCTGTTGAAGTGTGGACGGATGTACAATACCCATGCAAGGCAAACGGGAGCATCTCATGCCAATCCTTATACGTCACAACCATCTTTTGAATGATCTTCTTGATATTCTTGTTTGCAACTTCAACAATCCCATTGATCTTAGGTTTGTAGGGAGAAGAAGTATGATGTGTAATCTTGAAGTCTTTGCAAAGAGCTTCCACCATATTATTGTTCAGGTTCGATCCATTATCAGTAATGATCTTACTTGGTACACCATACCGACATATAATCTGATTCTTGATAAACCTTACAATAACTTTCTTGGTTACATTTGCGTACGATGCCCCTTCAACCCACTTTGTAAAGTAGTTAATTGCCACCAAAATGAAACGATGTCCATTCGACGCTTTAGGCTCAATCATACCGATCATATCAATTCATCACATGGAGAAGGGCCATGGAGAGGAAATGACATTCAACAGTGTCGGAGGAACATGAATCTTATCTGCATAAATTTGACATTTGTGGCATTTCCTCACAAATTTGCAACAGTCAGATTCCATTGTCAGCCAATAGTAACCTACTCACGACATCTTCTTAGCCATAACATGCCCATTGGAATGAGTACCAAAGGAACCTTCATGGACTTCGGTTATCAATAGGTATGCTTCGTGTCTATCCACGCATCTGAGCAGGACCATGTCGAAGTTTCTTTTGTACAATACATCATCATTCAGGTAGAAATTATCGGCTAATCTTCTCAAAGTCTTCTTATCTTTCAAAGATGCCTCAGGCGGGTAAATCTGACTTTGGAGAAAACATTTGATATCAAAGTACCATGGCTTCTCGTCTTTAACTTCTTCAACAACAAACACATGAGCTGGCCTATCAAGACGCATCACAGTCAAATTGGGAACTTCATTCCAATATTTCACTACAATCATTGAAGCCAACATTGCAAGAGCATCTGGCATCTAGTTTTCATCTCGAGGGATATGATGAAATTCAGCCTTTGTAAAGAAAGTTGAAATCCTCCTCGCATAATCTCTATATGGTATTAAACCGAGTTAATTTATTTCCCATTCACCTTTGATCTGATTCACAACCAAAGTCGAATCTCTATAGACATCTAAATACTTGATTCTGAGATTAGTGGCCTCTTCAAGCCCCATAATGCAAGCTTTATACTCAGCCACGTTATTTGTACACTTGAAAGTCAATCTAGCTATAAATGGAAAATGCGTGCCTTGAGGAGTAATAATCACTGCCCTAATGCCATTACCATACTAATTAACAGCTCAATTAAACACCATGCCCAAATGGTAACCAGGTTCTAGCCCTTCTTCAAGCAATGGTTCATCACAATCTTTCATTTTTAGGTACAAAATCTCTTCATCAGGAAAATCAAACTATACTGACTGGTAATCTTCGAATGGTTGGTGAGCCAAATGGTCAGCTAAGACACTACCTTTAATCGTCTTCTAAGATCGGTATTCGATATCATACTCAGATAAAAACATCTGCCAACGGGCAATCCTCCCAGTTAAAGCAGGCTTCTCAAAAATATACTTGATTGGATCCATTTTCGATATCAACCAAGTGGTATGATTCAACATATATTGACGCAGACGCTTGGCAGGCCAAGCCAAAGCGCAACAAATCTTCTCAAGCATAGAATACCGAGTCTCACAATCGGTGAACTTCTTACTGAGGTAGTAAATTACATATTCCTTCTTTCCAGTTTCACCTTGCTGACCAAGAACACAACCCATACTCTCTTCAAGCACAATCAAATACATGATCAACGGTCTTCCTTCAACAGGCGGAGACAGAATCAGAGGCTCAAGCAGATACTCTTTGATACTATCAAAAGCTTTCTGGCAGTCTTCAGTCCAATGACAAGACTGATCTTTCCGAAGAAGCTTGAATATAGGAGCACATGTGGCAGTCATGTGTGAAATGAATCTTGAGATATAATTTAAGCGACCGAGAAAACCTCTGACTTGCTTCTCAGTTTTGGGCGCAGGCATCTCTTGTATTGCTTTGGCATTGGCAAGATCAACTTCAATACCCTTATTGTTGACAATAAAGCCCAACAATTTACAAGAATGAACACCAAATGTACACTTATTGGGATTCAAGCAGAGTTTATACTTCCTCAAACGTTGGAATAACTTCAACAAATTCTCAACATGTTCCTCTTCATCACTGGATTTAACAATCATATCATCGACATAAACTTCGATCTCTTTATGCATCATATCATGAAAAAGAGTAGTCATTACTCTCTGGCAAGTTGCACCGGCATTCTTTAAACCGAAAGGCATCACTCTATAACAGAATGTTCCCTAAGGTGTAATGAATATGGTCTTCTCCATATCTTCGGGTGCCATCTTGATCTGGTTATATCCGGAAAATCCATCCATAAACGAAAAGACTTTAAACTTAGATGTATTGTCTACCAACATATCAATGTGTGGCAAAGGGAAATCATCTTTTGGACTGACTTTATTCAAATCTCAATAATCAATGCACATACAGACTTTTCAATCCTTCTTCGGAACAGCCACAATATTTTCCACCTATTGCGGATACTCGACGGTAACAAGGAAACCAACATCAATCTGCTTTTGCACCTCTTCTTTGATCTTTACTGCCATATCAAGATGAGTCCTCCTCAATTTCTGCTTGACTGGAGGGCATTCTGGCTTTACGACAATCTATGCTCCACAATCTCAGAATCCAAACTAGGCATGTCTTGATAGGACCAAGCAAACACATCTGAATACTCTCGAAAAATATCAATCAACCCCTTCTTAACTTCCAGACACAATCGAGACCCAATCTTGACTTCCTTCATATCATCCTTGGAACCCAAGTTGACTAACTCAATCTTCTCTTTGAACGGCTTAATGTCTTTTTCCTCGTGCTCAAGAAGACAGGACAATTCATCAGATACTTCTTCATCACTTCCTTCCTCAGCCTCAAACACAAGGAATTCAAAATTTGGCGAAGGAGTAAGATCATTGTATTCAATGGGTTTAGAAACCAACCTGCATAATGATTTGATATTTTGATTTTAGAGAAGTGAATTATGATCAAATATTATGCAGATGGACAAATAATTTTTTTTTTATGTTTTTTGTGATTACCATTTTTCAGAAAAAGCAAAAAGCAAAAATAAAAACATCATAGATGTGGATGAATAGAACTATATTTTATTGATGATCACATTTGAAAATTCCCAAACAATGTTCACTTCTCCCTTAGGCATATGATAGGATTTTCAAAAACAAATAAAAGCAATTACTTAGATCGATGCATAATAATAGGAATATCAACAGCAGTCCAATTGTTGCAAGCTTTTCCATGCGTCATAAAATTGGTGCAGTCTTCGTCTTCATCACCCTCGATTACATCAGCTAAGTATTGTTCATTACCATGAATGAACCCTCCTCTACGGAAACTGGGTTGCACATCTTCATCTCTAACCACAGGCAAACCTCGTTGGAAACCCAAACCATCTCTGCTCTTATTGTCGGTGACTTCTACCATCTGACCCCACTAATTAGAACTTCCATCTTCAACAATTCTCTGTGCATCTTTGAATGAGGACATAGGTGCCCCAACTCTCTTTTCTTCAGCAATAGGTAGAGCTTGGAACAGAGTTCCAATCTCATCCTCAGCTTCTACATAAGAGAAAGATGACAGGTGGCTTACCAGCAAAGCCTTCTCCCCACCGACAATAACCAGCTTACCATTCTTGACAAATTTCAGTTTCTGATGCAATATTGACGTGATTGCTCCCGCCTCATGTATCCATGGCCTTCTTAAAAAGCATATATAGGCCAGGTGGATATCCATTACTTGGAAAGTAATTTGGAAATCACTCAGACCTATCTTCACAGGAAGGTTCACTTCACCAATCACAGTCTTTCGAGAACCGTCAAAAGCCTTGACGATCACGCCACTATATCTCATCAGAGCACCTTGATACGATAATCTTGACAGAGTTGACTTCAGGAGTAAATTTAATGAAGAATTGGTGTCAACCAATACATTTGACAGAGCATCCTCCTTGCAGTTCATCGAAATGTGTAGTGCCAAGTTGTGATTTCTACCTTTCTCGGGAAGTTCTTCATCACAAAAGCTCAAGTTGTTGCAGGAAGTGATGTTAGCCACAATATGATCGAACTGGTCCATCATAACATCATGCTCCACGTAAGCTTGTTCTAATACCTTTTGCAATGCTTTTCCGTAGGCTTCAAAGTTCATGAGCAGAGACAACACTGAAATCTTAGAGGGAGTTTGGAGCAACTACTTCACCAAATTGAATTCACTTTTCTTAATCAAACGAAGCACCTCACCATCATTGTTAGGCTTCAAACCGCTGGATTCACCAGACTGAAACTTTGGAGCACTAACTGGATCTACTACATGCACTTCCACCTTCTTACCAACTGAATAATTTTCTAGCTTCTTTGGGAACATCGACCTAAAAACTCGACTGCTACGGGTCACCTTCGTAACATCAGCAATGCTCACAACAGAACTAGTCGTAGGCAAAGGAACTTGTTGACCATTCTCTAGCATGGTAGCATTGTACTAATACGGAATAGCCTTATCGGATGCATACGGGACGGGACCCGCTAACCGTATAACCAACAGCGATACCGATCTATTGCTGACATTGTTACTACTGATGCTGTCAAATTGAATCACCATTCTCTCTGATGTCTTGAACACTGGAACTAATACATTCACATCGTCACCCAAGTGACAGGATTGAAGAATCTAGATCATACCTTCATCCATCAACCTCTGGATGTCTCTTTTCACAACTACACAACCTCGAGGATTGACACTGCAAATTGCACAACCATCATGGTCATGCTCACAATCACTCACCATACAAATATCCTTGTGCATTGTCACCAAGGACCTTCTAATAAAGCGGACATCATGTACTTTGAACTCCCCAGGACAACCGTCCACCATATTAACAAATGAATTACCATGAGTAGGTAGTGGGTTAGCTTTGACATTCGGTGCACAGTCCTCAAAGGACATCATTCCACTCTTTACCAGCTTTTGAACTTCATACTTCAGGGGGTAAGAGTTCTCAATATCATGGCCAGAAGCCCCTTGATGAAAGGCACAGTGAAGCTCTGGCTTGTACCGCCATGGAAGTGGTTCTGGAATCTGTGGAGGATTTCTCGGTTGAAGTAGGTTTTTGAGAACCAAAGATGGATACACTTCAGCATAAGTCATAGGAATAGGGTCAAAAGAGACCTTCTTCCTTTCAAAGTTTTGTTGTTGTTGAAGATTGTTGGTATTGTTATTGTTGTAGGTGTTTGTTCGTTGTTGTGGTTGTTGTTGACGTTGTTGTTGAACTGATGTTGATTGATTGTTAGAAAATACCAGAATGACATATGATACTTGATGATGATGTTGATGGGGTTGTTGAATTCTTCTAACATGAGGCCTCCTCTGCTTCCCAACAGATACTGCATTGGTCTCGTTCTCTTTCTTTCTGGAAAACCCACTATCGTACTTCTTGCTGGACGAAACCTCCTCTCTAGACAATTGTCCTTCTCAGACACCTTATTCTAATCTCATCACAATGTTTACCATTTTGGTAAATTCACTGGGGGAACTGGAAATCATACGCTCGTATTAAAATGAGCTCAAGGTCTTGAGAAAAATCTTGGTCATCTCCTTTTCTTCCAAAGGAGGGTTAATATGAGCGACAAACTCTCTCCATCGCTGAGCATATTCTTTGAACGTTTCCTTATCCTTCTGAGATAATGACCTCAACTGGTCCCTATCCGACGCCATATCCATATTATATTTGTACTACTTCATGAAAGCCTCACCCAAATTATTGAACATGCGGACACTCGCACTATCCAAACCCATGTACCACCTCAGAGCGGCACCAGTCAGACTGTCTTGAAAATAATGAATCAATAACTGATCATTATCAGTTTGCGTCGACATCTTTCTAGCATACATGACGAGATGACTGAGTGGACAGGTATTCCCCTTATACTTTTCAAAGTTAGGGACTTTGAACTTCATCGGTATTTTCACATTAGGAACCAAACAAAGTTCCGCAACACTCTTACCAAACAAATATTTTCCCCTTAAGGTCTTCAACTCCATTCACAGCTCAAGGAATTGGTCTTTCATTTCATCCATCTTTTCATAAACATCAGGGCCTTCATACGGCTCAGAATGATATATGGTGTCCTCAACACGGGGTAAAGTATGAATAACCGGTGGCGGCACAGACATGGTCGGGCTAGATGCCAACATGGAAGCAAAGGTAGGCGCGAAACCTTCGGGCACAAAGTTGGGAGGCATTCCCCACATGAATTCGGCAGGCATGGTAGACACAAAGTGAGCAGCAGTAGCAGAAATGGTAGACGTGGCAACTTCGGAAATGGCAGTCCTCTGAGGAGGAGGAGTTGCGGGCGTTGGAGACGATTGACTATGATCAGCTAACACTGACTCCATCATGGCAGTCAGGCAAGCGATCTTGTCCTTCGAATCTCTGTTCTCTTGCTCTAGATGTTCCATGATCCTTGGATGATTGGCGTGGGTATTGTATCGATGAGTCAGCTTGGCTGAAGCACAAAAGAAGAACCAATAAGACATCTGGTGAAAGAGAAACCTGTATGCAAATGATGCATGAAATGCAATGCTTAATTGTTTTTATTTTAAGGGAACTTACTATTTCATTTGCAAATATATAAATAATAAAAATTGCACAATTTGATTGGCCATAAAATCTCTTTTATTTATATAATTTGGAAGGATTACACTGAGTACAATTTCAGAAACCAAAGTACAAAATACAAGAGAAATGGAAACTAATCATCCTAAGGATCCCTAACAACAATGTTGGAAGATCGGGCCGCAGGTGCGTACTTCCTTTGAATGTGTCGAATTTCAAACTCAAAAGAAGTCTTCATCTGAGTCTTCTCGAGGACAAGCTGATCAACAATCTTCTTCCAAGCAACGAAAGGATGAGGTATACTAGAGTAAGATGAAACCTCTGGCTCTCTCGGTCTTTTCATAACTCGGTATTCAAGAAGCTTGATAAGTGCATCTTTGTCCTTAGACTCAAGCTGCAACTCCTCATGCTTTCAGCTCAAAGCATTGAAACGCTCTTCCCACATATCCTTCTCTTGCTTCATCTTGGCGAGTGAGTCTTTCAACTCCTCTATATCTTGGTTAGGGAGAGTTAATGGCTCAACCACAACCATAGACACAGGTCTTTCACAAGCATAAGGCATCTTCATTTCCAAAGCTCTCTTCTTCACCCAAAGAGTGTAAGCTTCCAAAGCTACACAATTGCACGGGCCAAGCTCGGGTCTTCCTTTCCTATGCACATTATGCCAAGCATGCACCATATTTTGCTTCAAAAGTTGGGTATCTTTACCCTCTTGATGGAAAAGACCTTCTAACTGAGTGTTATTAGGTTTGTCTCTCAAGGGGAACCCAAGTTGACGACGAGCCAATGTAGGGTTGTAGTTGATTCCTCCTTGTGTACCAATGAGAGGCACATTAGAGAATTCACCACAACAATCAATAATCTCCAAGCTACTCAATGAAGAATCATACCAAACTATATCATCATTAGTGAGAGACATAAGTCTCTGAGACCATCGTAGATATTGTTTGTTCTCCACAAAAGCGGGCGTCTGAGGCAAGTGCGAAATAAACCACTTGTATAGAAGAGGAACACAACAGACAATAGTTCCACCACCCTTATACAAAGAGAAATACATATCATCCAACAGAGTAGGCACAGGATTCCCAATTAAGAAAATTCTAATGGCGTTAACATCAACAAAACCGTCAATGTTAGGGAACAAGGCTAAACCATAGATGAGCAACACAAAGATAACTTCGAAAGCATCCATACTACCGGCTTGAGCAAAGGCAGTAGCTTCCTTTATGAGGAACTCTGAAGTCAATCCAAACAATCCTCCTTTATTCACCCAATGAGCCTCTATCTCAGACTTCTTTAAGTGAAGAGCTTCGGCTATGATATGATATCTGGGAATCTCTTCCAATCCATTAAAAGGCACTTTGTCAGAAACAGGTATTCCCAAGAGATGGACATACTCCTCTAACGTAGGCACAAGCTGATAATCAGGAAAAGTGAAGCAACGGTAGAGGGGGTCATAAAACTAAACCAACACACTCAGAAGTCCTTCAACCATATCAATAGACAAGATAGACAGAAGCTTCCCATGACGTTGTTTGAAGTCCAAGGGATCTAATATAAAATATGATAGCTTCCTTAACTCTTTCAAATATGGACATCTGAAACTGTACTTCTTAGTGTTCCTTCATCCACAATCCATGGTCTGAAAATATTTGCAAATAAGACCTCAGTTCCTTGAAATTTATTTTTCGTGTGATGAATGTTATGATGCGCATAAATGCATGAATGCAACAACCACAAATAAGGGATCACACACAAAGCAAACAAACAAAGGTCAAGGGATGAATCAAGTTATTGTCAAGATCAATCATCCATTTTGGTGGATTATGGTTTACACCTTATCAACACCCAATTTCCATTGATATTGACAGGAATTGATTCGATCAACCAAGAATCAAAGGTTTGTTATGAGTCACGAGCATGGAGTATGGGTAAGAACCATCCCAAAGGAGTGTACTAAGGATAAAAACCTGTAGATCATGTTCTAAAAAGTTCTCAGAGTCTTAATTCCATCTATTAGATATTACAGGTTAGGATGACTGACTCATCAACCCATAATATTCTCAAGAGAAACTCGTCTGAGTGTAGTATCGCGTGACAACTGTTATCTAGTCTACACCTGAACAGTCTCCGCACTACGTCCTAAATAGGCCAAGAGGGGTTAACTGTTCTACAATCCTCAGCTTCTCGGACCCCAAATCAGAGAAAGTAATTCCAAACCACAAATAACTTGTGTGACATTCATAACTCCAAAAGGGTCTCCACTGAGTAAATGGTTCTCAAGCCAACTTGTTAAGGACTACTCCACACAAGTTGAACATGACTATACCATCTTTCTATCTTAATTGCACTAAAGTTCGAGTTAGAACTTATCTCACCACTCAGAGATCACCAAGCACAACAAGTAGATTATATCATACAAACAAATATACGTACATCAAATATACAATTATATACACACAAAAAGTAGGCTAAACCCACTAGAGACTACTCCCCAGCAGAGTCGCCACTTAATTTCTGTAGCGGTAAATTCATGACCATCAATCTATGGATAAGCTAAACGTCAATTAAACTAGAGTCGTCACCGCGCTTTTATTGTTTCCAAGGGAAAAAGGGAAAAGTACGAACAAAACCCAAAGATAAGAAGTTTTCAAATCAAAACTAATAAAATACCAGAGATTACAGGTAAGGGGGTTGGTTACACAGAGGGAAGGTTTTAGCATCCAAAGTGTCCTAGGTACTCCTAGGGAGCCCTTTTTTGTGTGCATATGTATTTTTTGTACAAAATGATGTTTGCAATAAATAGAATGGAGGGATGAGAAAAGAATTCATTAATTATATTTTTATGCTTGACAAGACCTTCAGAGTTGTGCCTACGTACCAACATAAAATGATGGATCAAAACCTCGTAGTTTGTGGCAACAATTTCAAAGTGAATGCATTGCTTTTAACAAAAATTTAAGTTTTAACAAAGGCACAAAAGGCCTAAAAAGTTTTGAATGAGTGTTAGTTCTTTTTGTCTTTTGAAATTTTAAGTCAAGTATAGTTAAGTTCATTTACAAATTTGATTAAGAAAAGAGTTTAAAAATTCAATGGCATAAGGCCAAAGTTTCTAATTTGCAATATGGTCTAAGTTTAGAAATCACAAACAAAGAAGATTTTGAAAGAGGGGAGAGATTTGAAATTAAAGAAGTGGGGAAGAGATGAAGATAATAATCCCAAGCAAAAATTTAAAAGTTAAGAGTTGAAAAGATCTGACCAATAAGCTGCAATCCAATAGACAAGAATGTCATATAGAAACCCAAATTTCCCTTGGACTTTAGAATCAAGCAATATCAATACACAAATAGCAAGATGAAGAGCAAGGCATCAAATAAAGATATCCACATCCAAGCTTAGCAACTCCATGATCTTCTTCATAATCTTTCATGTATCAGATGAATTCAAAGGTAAGCACTAGGCACCGGTTCAAAGTAACGGCTTCAATAAGACCATGTAGCAGATGAACTCAGATGGGATCACAATACTTGCTTCAGATGAAGTTTCAATTCACAAGCACTTGGTTTCATGAAAGTTGGCATTGGCCAAGTACTTTTGCATAGGGAATGTTTCCTAATTCTAAGTCCAATGTCTCATACCAAATCCAACAGTCCACATAAATGTCTTTTAAGGTTTTTGTTGTTATTATGTACATTAAGGTCAAAAGACCACAAAAACAAACAAGTATATACAATCACAATATAATCACAAAACGAGGCTCAAATGAGCAAAAATGAAAATGGAATTAAAGTAAACAAGTTGAATAGTATGAATAATGACAAATGAATAAAGACTTAAAATTAAAGTGCATAAAAATAAATGACTTGAAATTAAATGTTAGTTGTTAGTTGATTAGAAGTTAGTATTGCTTTTGCTTTTTGTTTAAGTCATTCTTTGGAGAACACTCAACCTACTATTCACAAGCATGGATCCTTGAACCAAGACATCTTCCAAAGGAAGGAAAAAAGGCCAAGTTTCCACACAGTACCATGAAAAAATCACTCCTTCTGTCGCATGTAGTAGAAGGAGTGAACGTGTTCTTAGGAGAAGAAAAATCAATGAGTTGGGGTGTTTGGGATGCTCATGCAAAAAGCCAGTCCTAGACGAAGGAACCGCGCTACCTTAATAGACATGCAAACGGGATACTATAAAACTATACAAAACAAACATGCATAAAGTAAACATGCCAGCAAGGGGGCTCAAACATACAGGGGTATGGCTTTAGTCAAGAGGGGTCATATCAACCTCAACAAATAAGCCATGGAAGGGTAATCAAAGGGGCTCTTAACCACTGACATTGAACGTCAGGGTGAGCAGATCAAAAGGGTAATGAGGATAAGACCTCATAGCTCTTAACCCTAAACAGGGTGAGCTCATGAAAAAAAAGTGGGGGTTCAGAAAGGTGGAACCCTCTCCACTGACCGACCGGACAAAAGATCTTGGGCTTTTGTTCTGAAGCATCGACACGTAGTGTGATATTAAAGAACGACGCACTGAATAACGGGGGATTGATTACTAATCCCTTTTATCCGTCAATTGCCTCTTCATGGAGGTCTTTGGGCACAAAAGTAAACACACGAAAACATTGCCTCCTATCGAGGTCTTCCAGCTAAGACAGCGGTAAAATGCGGGAAAGATAAAGGATCGAGAGATCTACCGTACGGATAAAGATCCGAAGCAACAACAATTTAAGAGGTAAGAAAACCAAAGACCCTTCCAAGCTAAGCACCATCAAAGAAAGCGAGTCAGTACAGGTAATCGGAATAGACCTCCAAATGGTATCCCGCAAATAAAGTGGAATACCAAGCAAGCTATCCCTGCAAGAGTATATGAGCCCTCACAAAAACTCAACAAACAGGTTAGAGTAAAAGGATGGAATCAGGAGAAAACATGACGAACACAAAACAGATTAAGGCAAACAGAAAAAAAAGAATCAATTACTATCACGCTCGCTACTGCTTCGCCTAGCGAAGGCTTAGCGAGGCTTCGCTGCAGGCTCGCCTAGCGAAGCGGCTAGCGAATGCCTGCGGGTTTTGGGTTCTTCATTGATAACAGTCCAATCTCGGCAACCCAAACCCTATGGTATCCATCTCAGAAATGAAACGATTAAACATTCAAGGTATTGTTTACACATTCATACACATCTGAACCCGTGGGCAAAACTGAACGATACCTCACACATTCAGAGTATTCAAATTAAAAGCATAGATTAATGGGAATAAGGGCAAACCTGATCGGAGAGATCGATTAGACTCGAATGGCACGGCTGGGTTTGCAAAGAAATGTTAGGGTTTGCGTGAGATGGGTGAAAAAATGTGTGAGTCAGAGTAAACTTTTCAGAGCTGTCTGGAGGTTGCTGCAGGTTAGTTCGTAGGTTTCCCTTCTCTTCTCTGTCCAGGGAATAGGAATAGCCTCTTTTCTCTCTCTTTTTCTCCTGGGTTTTGTCTCAATGAAACTCTAGTATTTATAATCTGATTTCGTGGCTTGGTGGGCTCAAACGAGGGCAGCTCAAGCCCGTGACTTTCTGTTTTATTTTCAGAAATGCCCGCGCTTCGCCTAGCGAAGGATCTGCTCGCCTAGCGAGCATGACAGTTATCTTCGCTGAGCGAGCCGTTCTGCTCGCCTAGCGAGCATGACAGCTCAGGAACAAATTTTTGCTCCTTCAAGATTAGCATTTGGAATGATGAATAGACCCCACTTGAACCTGTTGGAAGTAACTCAAGTCTTTCCATTATGTTGACTGATCACCCGGATAGAACCCACAAAGTGTCTTGGATGATGTTCAAGCTTCTTGGATCTGATTCCGATTGACATGATGAAATGCAATATGAAATGCTAAATGACCTAAAAATGAATGCATGAATGAGGAGGGAAAATTTTGGGGTGTTACAGCTGCCCCTATTCAATCATCAGTTAACCCGAGCAGGATGAAAGCGAACAGCTTATCAGACACACAGGGTGAGCTGTGATTGAATACCAAAGACAGACCGAAAATTTGCGCTCTGAGAACACCACAAAAATGCTGAAATACGCTGCGCTGTTTATTTTTCTTCCGATCCTCTGGCCGAATCTGAATCAGTCTTCTGACTTAATCTGGAGTTTCGATCCTCTGGTTGAATCTGAATCAGTCTTCTGACTCAATCTGGAGTTTTGATCCTCTGGCTGAATCTGAATCAGTTTAGTCCTCTGGTTGGATATTAATTTGATCCTCGGGCTGGATACGATTTTCATCCTCTGGCTGAATCTACTTCAATCTTCTGGCTAGATCTGACTTCGATTTTCTGGCTAGATCTTCTTGTTTTGATTCTCTGGCTGAATCTATGATCTTTGATTCTCTGGCTGAATCTATTATCAGTCTTTGGGCTAGACCTGACTTCGATCTTCTGGCTAGATCTGCTTCGATCTTCTGGCTAGATCTTCTTCGATCTTCTGGCTAGATCTTCTTTGCTGCGATTCTCTGGCTGAATCTATTTCTTTGATTCTCTGGCTGAATCTATTATCGGTCTTCGGGCTAGACATGACTTCGATCTTCTGGCTAGATCTACTTCGATCTTCTGGCTAGATCTTCTTGTTTCGATTCTCTGGCTGAATCTATTCTCGGTCTTCGGGCTAGACCTGACTTTGATCTTCTGGCTAGATCCACTTCGTTTTGATTCTCTGGCTGAATCTAGTCTCGATCTTCGGGCTAGACCTGACTTCGATCTTCTGGCTAGATCTGGAGTGTTTTGATGATAAATTCCCATCATCAGGGTCTCGCATCTGAGGCATGCGCTGGTTGACTCTTTTTCGAAATCTACACCCGATCTTCATGTTGGATATGCAGCTTTGAGAATACTCCACTTTTTGGGCTTCGTACATATTCTTCACGCTAGAACATGTTGTAACGACTCTTCAATTAGACTTTTTTTTAGCGATCCGCGGGCTGGATCCTCTTGTAGGTTGATTTTCTGTTAAGCTGTCAATCTACTCCTCTAGCTGGCTTGCTGGGGAAATAACACTCGTAGGCGACTCTCTGGCTGAATCTTCAAGTTGAACCTCAGGCTGGCTCTTTGGAAAACGATTCTCAAGCTGAATCTTTGAAATGACCCTCATGCTGGATTACACACACTCGATCCTCTGGCTGAATCTCATGACCTTGATTGGAAGAAATTCTTCAGTCTGCTTTGAAGAACCTGTTTATCAGCTTATGTGTATGCTTGATATGATATGCATGCAAATGCAAATGTTATGCATGGTGCAAAAAGAAATCTGCTTGGGGAAGCAAACTCCGGTAAGGAACGAATCGCTGTATCAATCCTTGAATGCTCTGTGGGGAATGATCCGTCTGCCGGGACCGGGGAGCCACCGAAAATAAATTGGCTCTCTTTTTCTGGAAAGTTGACCTTGCCGGGGGAGTATCAACGATGGGCACTTGTTTGGCGAGGCTCTGTAAGGAGAGTCTGCGGGGAAAGCACTTCCTGGGGAAATGTCGTAGGAATCGACCTTTGCTGTGGATATGAACTTGCTAATCGTCCTCAAGCTGGGGATTAAAACAAATCTGTCAAAAATAATCTGTTGGGGAATGTGATGAACACTGGGGAAACCACCCTCTTGTTTGTTGATGTATGCAACTACTCCGCTGTTGCCGGGGATACAAGGTGCAACTCTACTAGGGGACATGCTCTGCTGAGGAGAGACTTTGTCAACTGCTTGGGGATGTGGATTCATGACTTGGCATCCGGCTCCTGTGACCTGCAATCACACACGTATGTCCCGGGGGAATTACTCGGTTCGAACTCACCGTCCGGGATTAAGCACATTCAAAGCAATTTTAAATGTTTTCCTGTGCAAATCATCTGCAAAAGCCACCATTATGTTCAGATGCAACATGTTTCATCAAAAATTCGGACATTTTTTTGCAAACAAACTGATAAATGAAAAAATAAAAGGGCTTTTTAACTGAATTATTCAACTTGATTGAAAAATTTGTGCCAGGAATAGGCGAGTACATCAGGAAGCTGATCCCTGAAAAGAGGCGATCGCTATAAATTGAACAAAAGAAACTATCCTAATGGCAATGTGGATACGGGGTCCCACTGAGTTTCGACTCTGCTATGGCTCGTATGACCTCAAGACGCTCTGCTCATCTTGCTTTCTGAAGTGGATGATTAGTCGATCTTTAACCTTTCGGAGATTGCCGGATTGAATGAAACGGTGATATAACACGGATGAACTTAGACTGTAGTCATTCGCTTATTCCCTCTTTTGTGTGGACCGCCCTTTTGGGTTTTCAATCCACCGGGATACCCTTTTTTGCCTGAGCCGCCCTTTCGGGTTTTCGACTCACCGGGTGTATGATTATTTTTTATATATCCCTAATTTTTGCCCGAACCTCCTTTTTTTTTTGGTTCATCGGGATGCCCTTTTTTGCCTGGACTCTCTTTTTTTGTCCAGCGGGTCAGTTTATGCGGAGTATTTTTTAACTGCATCTGAGTTGACAGGGGATGAGAAGTTTTCGCCATCCATGGTTGTTAGCATCAAAGCTCCGCCGGAGAAAACTCTTTTAACCACGTAAGGACCCTCATAGTTCGGTGTCCATTTTCCCCTGTGATCTGTATTAGGAGGAAGAATTCTTTTGAGTACCAATTCACCGACTTGATACTCCCGAGGGCGAACTTTCTGATCAAATGCTCTCTTCATTCGTCTCTGATATAGTTGGCCATGGCATATAGCTGCTAGTCCCTTTTCCTCAACTAGGCTCAGTTGATTATATCGAGAACGGACCCATTCTGCTTCGTCCAGCTTAACATACAGGGTTTTAATCCATATGTTGATGGCTTCCTCAAGTCCTAGGATACAAGCTTCGTATTCGGCTTCATTGTTGGTGCAGGGAAAAGTTATTCTGGCACAAAATGGCATATGAACCCCCTCCGGCGTGATCAACACTACACCAGCTCCGCGACCATTGACGTTGACCGCCCCATCAAACATCATAATCCATTTGGATTCAGGGTCAGGCCCCTCCTCCGGGAGTGGTTCCTCACAATCTTTTGATTTGAGAAACATGATGTCTTCATCAGGAAAGTCGAACCTCATAGGTTGGTAGTCATCAATTGGTTGCTCTGTAAGATAGTTTGACAAGACACTTCCTTTGATGGCTTTTTGTGAAGTGTATTGGATGTCATACTCTGTCAGTATCATTTGCCACCTAGCAACCCTTCCGGTAAGCGTTGGCTTTTCAAAGATATACTTGACTGGATCCATCTTTGATATCAATAGAGTCGTGTGAGTCAACATATACTGTCTTAGTCGGCGAGCAGCCCATGCCAAAGCGCAATAAGTTTTCTCGAGCAGTGAGTATCTTTGTTCATAGTCGGTAAACTTTTTGCTAAGGTAGTATATTGCATGCTCTTTTCGACCTGACTCGTCATGCTGACCGAGCACACAACCCATTGACCTTTCTAACACCGTCAAGTACATGATCAACGGTCCTCCCTCTACTGGAGGCATATCTTCATTCAACGGTAACCTGTGCACAACGATGTCTGTATCCAAACCTGGCATATCTTGATAGGACCAAGCAAAGATGTCGACGTACTCATGAAGCAAACTGATCAACTGTTCTTTCACCTCGGCCGGTAGACTGGCCTCGATCTTGATCTCTTTCTTACCGTCTTCGGTACCAATGTTGATGGTCTCAATCACCTCCTGATAAGGCGTAATAGCTCGGTCCTCCTGTTTCAACAACCTGGCTAACTCTTCAGGCAATTCACAATCTTCCTCAACCCCTTCTTCGGCTTGATAGATAGGATTGTCGAGGTCATACTTGGCCATAGCAGTGTCGTTAGCAGTGAGATTCGGGTAATCAGCTTTGCATGATGGAGGATCATGCTTTACCGTAGAACAAGGAATTTTTTGGAAAGAAAAACGAAAAAGAAACATTGCCATTTCTATTGTAAAAGAAAAAAAAATTTGAAAGAAAGAGACCATAAAATTGTTTGCAAAAGCTGTCCTTTATTGATGATGAAAATAATTGCGAAATGCGACTAAATGGATGGCCCTACAGATGAGTCATTACACCTTGGGCAAAGTGTAAGACTTTATTATGCATATAATAAAAGGAAAACAATGAAAATTACTCTTTCAGTAGAGTAACCCGGACGACTTTTTCAGACGACCAATTGCTGAGCTTTTCTCCTGGGACACACGGGTAAATCCAGCTATCTAAGTCACAGTCGCTGTCAGCCTTGTCTTCATCTACAACATTGACGATGTAGGGAGAAACCAAACCCCCGTTGGAGAAAGTACCGGCTTCGTTCTTCTGAGACTCCGGAGTAAACCCCAATCCAAACTTGTCTTCTTTGATGACTGGCTCCACAAGTTTGCCCCAGCCTTGGGCATTACCAGCTTTAACTACTTAAACAACATTAATCTCCTGCCCACCGTGGGCCGACATCGGGTTTTGGATAACATTAGGCACCGGAGAAAAATTGATAGCCTGGGCATCTCTCAAATCTTGTACCTTTAGCTGGAGAGCCTTGCAATTATCTGTAGTATGGCCAGGTGCGTTGGAGTGAAAAGCACATATGGCGTTGATATCATAACCTCTAGGCAAATTATTGGGATCGATTGGCGGGGCCAGAGTTCTTAACATAACCAGATTCAGGTCAATCAGCTTGGGAAGTAATACAGAATAAGGCATTGGGATTGGCTCAATGACCCGGTCCGTCTGCCTTGGACGTTGTTGATAATGTCTCTGCTAACCCGGATTAACTCCTTGTTGTTGATTATTGTACCTGGGTTGCTGTTGCGAATGATACTGCGGTTGTTGTTGAGGAACAGGTGTAGGAATATTGACTGCGGCCACTTGATCTTGATAATAATTAGGGCGTCCTCTGCCCCTGCCTCTGCCGGCATACACAACGCTTGTCTCGCCTTCTTTTCTTCGCTGACCGTTACCAGCAAACAGTTTCTTGGGCCCTGATGAGTTGGAAGCGCTATTGTCTTGAATTCGGCCCATCTTCAACGGACTCTCGATTCTTTCTCCAGCAATTACTATCTCTGCAAAGCTGATTGACGGGAAAGCAGCTAATCTCTCAATATAATTGCCTTGAAGAGTGTTCATGAACATGTCCGCCATCTCCCTTTCAGACATAGGGGGTTGGACGGACGCAACAATTTGTCTCCAACGCTGAGCATATTCTCTAAAGGTCTCCTTGGCAGTCTGAGACATTCCTTGCAACAAGGTCCGATTTGGAGCCATGTCCAAGTTGTATTGATATTGCTTGACAAAAGCCTCCGCCAAGTCTTTCCAGCTCTTGATGGTAGTACGAGACAAATGAGAATACCATTCACGAGAAGCTCCAGTTAGACTATCTTCGAAATAGTACATCCACAGCTTTTCATCTTCCGTGTGAGCTCCCAACCTTCCCAGATAAGATTGGAGATGAGTGTGTGGGCAAGAAGCCCCATTGTATTTCTCAAAAGTAGGGGGTTTGAACTTGTGAGGAATCCTCACTCCCTGAACCAGACCAAGATTTGTGACATCAAAACCTAAGGAATTTTGAGACTCCAAAGATTTGAGCTTCTCAGCAAGCTCATCCATACAGCGAGTGGTCTCGTGAGCTTCGTCGTGCAAAGAGAATTGATCATACTGATAGTCTTCAGTAACGGGGTGCCCGTTAATCAGGATTCCTTGATTCACATTGTACCTTCCGCCAATACCATTTCCGATATTCCCCGGGTTGCCAACATTACCCGGGTTTCCATCAGCATTTGCGTTACCCGCGTTACCAGTATTCACCGGGTTATCAGTGTTCCCAGGGTTACCAGGGTTTCCCTCAGCATTTGGTATCTCTACCTCTGGATCGGGCCTCAGTTGCTCAACCAATTCCCTCAGCTTTTCCTGGCCTTCTGCCATACCAGTCATCAATGTCATGAACTGATCCATCCTTTCACGCATATCAGCCATCTCTTTCTGTACTTGGTCCATCGCTAGTTGCGGACGATTTTCCTTTGTCGGGTACCTGTGGACTCGCTTGGGACCAATAATGTCTAAAACAGGGAACAAATATTAGACACTGCGGTGACACCTGCAAAACAAACAAGGGTTAGTATGCATGGTATGCGATGCACTGCTTATTCAATTTTTTTTAAGGCACCCCCCTTAAAAAGGGAATACCCTGCAAATGAATAAGTATGAGATGTTGGATGCAAATATGCAGATGATGTTATGCAATGCAAAGGCATGTCAATCAGAATTGCTGGACCCGCTTGAACATCTGTCAGGTTGCACTGCCTGGAGAGAAACCCACTAAGGAATATAATACCGGATCAGCACTTCGGCATGAATTCGGAACCGGGAACCATAGAACATAGTCATCAACTCAAAACCCATACTTCAGAACCAACGGTCACCAACAAGAACCGAACAATAGTCACCAACAGAACAAGTCACCATCAGTACCTGTAAATGATTCATTACCTCCCCATTCACGGGTGTAATCTAGGCCAGGGTAAGGTCAAGAGAAACGCAGGATAAACAATCCTTTCAAGAATATCATCATATGTACACCGGGTGTATGCAACGATAATACCCCATCAGAATCTGAACTGCTCGTGATACCATGTTCCGCTAAGTGGCGCCATACCACCCGCTTCCCATGAATCACTCTATTCCTAGGTGTCTTAAAGTTCACTCATAGCCTGTGTATTGGGCCTTTTACCTCTTGTGGAACATCCCATCCCAACAAACAGAACCAGCAGATACGACAATCATATGTACACAATGCAATAAAGCAGGTAAATGCTGAAAGATAAATAACTGTACAAAAGAATAAACACCCAACAAACAAGAAACCTACAAGAGCTAAAAGGGACTCGCTTAGGGAAACAGGGTCCCTAGTGGAGTCGCCAGCTGTCGCAACCTGAAAAAAGGAATGCGAAAAAAACAACCGGCGAGAAAAGAGATGACAGAAGAGTCGCCACCGTGCGTTATTTATCCCAAAGGAGGGAAAGGAAACGCTCGAAGTAAACCTAGAAAAAGGAAAGGAAAAGACAAGGTCTCGCGACCAAATCTTGGGTTCGGGAGTCGGTTATGCGAAGGGAAGGTATTAGCACCCCTACGCATCAGTAGTACTCTACGGGATCCACTTTTGTTGTTCTTGTCTAAAGGGTGAGGGTTTATCTAATGTGTTATTTACTAAAAGGGGTTAAAAGAAAATGACTCGCACGGATGTCGCATCCACTGCATACGTATCTCATCTGAATATGAGAATCAGAGTCTTCGTAGCTCGGCTACCTAGGGGTTAAGGGGAGTGTGTGCTCGGTAAGACATCGCGTCTTATGCCTACGTATCCCATTTGGAATGAGAATCAGAGCAAGCCGTAGTTCGGCTAACTACGGGGTAATGGTTGTGTTTTGGGGTGAATGACGTTACTGCGCAATCTACCGGATGCTCGACCTTTGGAGACTTACTCGCCTATAGTAGAAGGAGTGAACGTGTTCTTAGGAGAAGAAAAATCAATGAGTTGGGGTGTTTGTGATGCTCATGCAAAAAGGCAGTCCTAGACGAAGGAACCGCGCTACCTTAATAGACATGCAAACGGGAGACTATCAAACCGTACAAAACAAACATGCATAAAGTAAACATGCCAGCAAGGGGGCTCAAACATACAGGGGTAGGGCTTTAGTCAAGAGGGGTCATATCAACCTCGACAAACAAGCCATGGAAGGGTAATCAAAGGGGCTCTTAACCACTGACATTGAACGTCAGGGTGAGCAGATCAAAAGGGTAATGAGGATAAGACCTCATAGCTCTTAACCCTGGACAGGGTGAGCTCATGACAAAAAAGTGGGGGTTCAGAAAGGTGGAACCCTCTCCACTGACCGACCGGACAAAAGATCTTGGGCTTTTGTTCTGAAGCATCGACACGTAGTGTGATCTTAAAGAACGACGCACTGAATAACGGGGGATTGATTACTAATCCCTTTTATCCGTCAATTGCCTCTTCATGAAGGTCTTTGGGCACAAAAGTAAACATACGAAAACATTGTCTCCTATCGAGGTCTTCCAGCTAAGAAAGCGGTAAAATGCGGGAAAGATAAAGGATCGAGAGATCTACCGTACGGATAAAGATCCGAAGCAACAACAATTTAAGAGGTAAGAAAACCAAAGACCCTTCCAAGCTAAGCACCATCAAAGAAAGCGAGTCAGTACAGGTAATCAGAATAGACCTCCAAATGGTATCCCACAAATAAAGTGGAATACCAAGCAAGCTATCCCTGCAAGAGTATGTGAGCCCTCACAAAAACTCAACAAACAGGTTAGAGTAACAGGATGGAATCAGGAGAAAACATGACGAACACAAAACAAATTAAGGCAAACAGAAAAAAAAGAATCAATTACTGTCACGCTCGCTACTGCTTCGCCTAGCGAAGGCTTAGCGAGGCTTCGCTGCAGGCTCGCCTAGTGAAGCGGCTAGCGAATGCCTGCGGGTTTTGGGTTCTTCATTGATAACAGTCCGATCTCGGCAACCCAAACCCTATGGTATCCATCTCAGAAACGAAACGATTAAACATTCAAGGTATTGTTTACACATTCATACACATCTGAACCCGTGGGCAAAACTGAACGATACCTCACACATTCAGAGTATTCAAATTAAAAGCATAGAGTAATGGGAATAAGGGCAAACCTGATCGGAGAGATCGATTAGACTCGAATGACACGGCTGGGTTTGCAAAGCAATGTTAGGGTTTGCGTGAGATGGGTGAAAAAGTGTGTGAGTTAGAGTAAACTTTTCAGAGTTGTCTGGAGGTTGCTGCAGGTTAGTTCGTAGGTTTCCCTTTTCTTCTCTGTCTAGGGAATAGGAATAGCCTTTTTTCTCTCTCTTTTTCTCCAGGGTTTTGTCTCAATGAAACTCTAGTATTTATAATCTGATTTCGTGGCTTGGTGGGCTCAAATGAGGGCAGCTCAAGCCCATGACTTTCTGTTTTATTTTCAGAAATGCGCGCGCTTCGCCTAGCGAAGGATCTGCTCGCCTAGCGAGCATGACAGTTCTCTTCGCTGAGCGAACCGTTCTGCTCGCCTAGCGAGCATGACAACTCAGGAACAAATTTTTGCTCCTTCAAGATTAGCATTTGGAATGATGAATAGACCCCACTTGAACCTGTTGGAAGTAACTCAAGTCTTTCCATTGTGTTGACTGATCACCCGGATAGAACCCACAAAGTGTCTTGGATGATGTTCAAGCTTCTTGGATCTGATTCCGATTGACATGATGAAATGCAATATGAAATGCTAAATGACCTAAAAATGAATGCATGAATGAGGAGCGCAATTTTTGGGGTGTTACAAATTCTATGCCTTTTGTGTCACAATTTAGCGCTATGTTAAGAAATCATAATTGGACTTACGTAGAAGTCACAACTATTTGAGGTCGGACGATAGGAATTTTGGTGTTAATGCATGTTAGAGACATAGTATAATGAACTATGCTTCTAAAACATTCCACACACAAAAAGAATATGCAAAAGAGGTGGACCTAATGTCATCCATACTTATGTTGATTTTATAATCAACTAGGCTTAGGATATAGAGATATCATAGGTCCATGACATGAATGAATAGAGAAGGGGATTGAGATGAAGAAGAAGGGGAAATGGAATCAACACAAATTGGTCAAAGGAGGAGTTTTACCAAATTAAAATCATTCATTCATTTTGAAATATGAAATGTACATTTCATCAATCCACTAAATCCAATGATTTTAACTCAACAAAGTCAAATCAACCTTGACCAAGGCCTAACAACACAAGTCCAATTCAACAACTCAATATTAGAAGCTCAACACAATTTATTTTGCATTTAAACAATTAAAATCAATTAAAATATGCATTAAATTAAATTATGGTTTATCAAAATCCTAAAACCTAATCAAAACACCAAAGAAATGACCATGAGATTTATCATAGGTTAAACAAGGTCAAAGGACCTTGGAATTTTTTTTCCATAACTTTTGGAAACTTAAAAGTATTTTTAAACAATAAAAAATATTTACAAAATCAATTAAATCATCAAAAATATTAATATAGATTCAAAAAATAATTTTAATTCGGAAAATGAAAGAGGAATTTATTTAAATTTTTGGGTGAAACTCTCATACTTTTTGGATCAATATTAAAATTAATATGAATTAGTGAAAATAAACCAAATAAAATGAAAATAAAAAAATAAGAAAAAATATGGACCACTTGATCTCCCTCATTAATTGAGGTGGCAGATCGAGTGGCTGCTAGCACGCGTTCCACAATAGTCACGAGTCAAAGCGTTGTACCAACGGTATGCAAAACCAACGCACGAGATTATAACATTTCAAATGGATCATGTGGTTCTGATGAGCGTCAACGCATCACTGGAGCCAAAGCTCCGGTCTCCTTCTCCGGTGAGCTTCACCGGACTGGTTCACTCACAACCATCACCAAAATTAAAAATAAGGACATGTATTTAAAGTAAAAATGCCCAGGAGCTCGAATCTGACCTCAATTTATCCTAACTCCAAGTATATTGAAAGATACAAGGAGTTGAAATTTGAGGTGCACGATTTGAGTTGCTTCGATTTGGCCTTAAAGCAACTCAATCTTGTTGCCTATATTGGTAGGACTTCAGACAACCAAAGATCCAAGAGAATTGAGTGATAATCGAAGAGTTGAAAAATTATGGAAAATACCTTCAATGCAGGTCTGTGCTCGATTGATCTTGCTCTTGCTTGTTCTTGATCTTGCTCAGGACACTTGATAGAGTAGAATTGAATGGACAAAAGGCTCAGGATCCTTGGAGATTTGAATCTCAAAACAGTGAGATTCAAACTCTATTTCCAATGGAAATAATCAAGATTATCCTTTGAAATGCGAGGGTTTGGTGGTTTGGAATCAAAGCTGGCGCGCAGGGTCCTTGTTTCTGATGGCAAGGGGATCTATTTATAGCCAAATGGATTGATATTTGCACACTTGAAATGAAATCCAAAAATAGCAATGTACATTGCATGGGTGCATGGGCGTGTAACAGGCCTATGTAATCACTTCTTTTGATCCATAATTGAGTACAAGCATTGCTGAGATCATGTTTGAATGTTATGCATTGGTGTATGGAATGTTCAAGTTCAATTTGTGCCAAATGATCACTCATGTTCAAGCCATACGCAACCCATTCAAATCTTGTCCAAAATTGATGAAATTGGACTTTTTGGAAAGGTTAGATCAAGAGAAACAACTTTCATGTTGAACACTGTTTTATTTGAAGCTTGGATCATGATGAATTTTAAGGTGGAAGTTGGGAAAATCAAACATGTCAAAAAAAGTTCTAAGTGTCAAGCCACATGTTCACTTATTCCACCTTGGCCAACTTTTTATGTGAGATACAAATCAGAAACATTCCTTTATCAAAGTTTTAGATCTCTCAAAGTACTTCAAAATGGGCATAAATTTGACCTCATTTGGATTTAATATGAAGGAGTTATGCATTTTTGAAGTTGAGGAAAATCACTTGTTCAATGGTATTGGTCCAAAATGACCTATAATGTATTCTCATATCACATGCACATAAAAGTTGAATTTGTTCTTCCTACAAACATCAAAGTTAAATTATAAATCTTGAATTAGATTTTTCAATTTGTAAATCTTTGATATCATAAAAATTGAGCAAGTTATGGCCTTGGGAAGTTGACATCCAAATTAGGGTTTAGACAAAATGACCTATAATCGTTCACCATAAAAAATGACTTTCCAAGCAAACATATCTCTATACCTAAAGATGAAAGTTGTTTAGAATGTAATTTAGAGTAACTTTTCTCTTGGAATCATTTTCATATGACAAAAAGTGTAGGAGATAGGGTCTAGGGAACCCCCGTTTTGATTAAATGAATTCCTCTAGTCAACCACCATGAACCAACTTGCTAGCTTGCAATTATCTTGGCTTTTGGGACTCATGGGAGATCATATATGCATAAGATGATGAAAGTTTAAGTATCCCTTGAAATATTTGATCAATCGGTGAAGAAGCTTGTTGAAGAAGTTACATAAGATACCAAGATGAATTAGGGTTTCCAAGGCAAACCAATTCCAAACTCTTGATGATTTATTGATCAAAATAACATGTGAAGACCATGGGGATCCATTTATGATTCTTAGAGACATAGTAAACCAATTTTTGATTGATCTCTTTGCCTTGAGTGTCTTAAACCCTAGATGTGAGCTTGATAAATCAAAGGTGACTGTAGCAGGGTATTCGTTACCTTTAGATTTATTGACTAAATCAAAAGTAAATCATACAATTCGAGTCGCCACTGCACTTCTATTTATCCAAAGGAAAGGTTAGAAAGCGAACAAAAACCAAGAAGTTTTATCAAATAAAAAACTAATAAAAATGTCAGAGATCTGGGTAAGGGGGTTGGTTATGCAATGGGAAGGTTTTAAGCACCCAAAACATCCTTAGTACTCTAAGTGAGCCCTTTTGCAAATGTTGTATGGTAGGTTGGTATTTGTGAAAATATTTGTGCAAACATGATTAGGGGGATGAGAAAAGAATATACAAATTATTTACAATTTTGTTGTTTGAATGGATAAACCCATTGCCTACGTACCATCACAAAGGTAGGATCAAAACCTCGTAGTTCGGGGTAAAAATCTCAAAACAAGTTGATGAATTGATTGGTCAAAAGCCTTAAGGTCTTTTGTTATCAAAGGGAGAAAACTTAACCTACACCATAATACACCATGTGAGGAGAGCTTCAACATACTAGTGAGGGATCTACCCTATAATAAGTATGGAAGACTTATAGTCCAATCACTAAGGATAAGGTGAGGTTTACATCAACAACTATGATAACTCAAACCTAATAGCTAATGTTTATGAAAATCTTTGGCAAATGTGGCCATTGGAACCACAAAAGAATTTGAAGTGAGTTGGATTTACCAATTAGAAGTATTCACAAAAGGAAGTCAAAGTTGACTTAAGGTTCAATTCAAAATAAGTATTATGAAAAGAGTTTGAAAAATCAAAGGCATAGTGCCTAGGTTTCTAATTTTGAAAACAATGTCAATGTTTGCACAAAATAAGTTTGGATTGGGTTAGAGTGAAGAGAAGAAGAGAAAGGCTAGTCCTAAACATGCAAAGATGAGAGAAGAGAAATAAAACCCTTGGAGTTCCTTTCTTGAGATCATAAAGATGATTCAAGAGCTCCTTTCCCTTGGACTTAGCAAGCAATAAGCAATTAACTCAAGCAATCAATCAAATATTCAATCAAGCTCCTAGGATCTTCCAATGAGACTTGTCTCTATCTTAAATTGGATGCTCATGACAATGGTCCTTCTAATTAGATCAAGTTTGGGATCCCTATCACACAAGAACAAACTATCAAAAGGTTCACAATGCAATAATAGAACGGACAAGAGTGAGTTTAGAATAGGGGTCCTTTTAATGTCATCTTCAAGATTAAGCATTCTAAAGGCATGAGGCCTAGTTGCTCTTCAACAATTATAGCATTCTAAAGACATGGGGCCTAGTTTCTCTTGAAACTCCATTAAGAATAGGTAAGGTCCTAATTCTAAGTCCTTTCTTCTTTTGCATTGGATTCACACAAACAAAAACAAAACAAGCACAAGGCAAAAGTATATACACAATAATGTGCTCAAGCGAGCAAAAGGCAAATGGCATAAACATAAACATGAGCTCAAGTGAGCAAAAGGAAAATACAATATGAATAAATGAGCAAGAAATTAAATTGCATTAAAGTAAATTGCAAGAATTAAATGCTTGAATTAAAAGTTACTAATTAATAGTTAGTGTTAATGTGCCATAAGGAAATTTAGCGCTATGTTAAGCAGTTGTAAGTGGACTAATGTAGTAGCCACACCTATCTGAGGCCGGTCAATAAAACTATAGGCAACTAAACACAAGTTAGAGATCATTACTAGTAAGCCAAGCTCCTACAACTTGCCATGCCAAAAGAAAAGAAGAATGACCTTGTATGGATTTTAGGTTTTTTGCTTGACCAAGAAGCAATCTATCTTGGACACAAAGTAATTCACTTGATCTTTGATCAAGATGAACTTGATTTGGATCAAAGAAGGTTAAGCCTCTCATATGTCAAGGCTAACAATAAATCATTAACTCATTGGTCAAAAGAAAAAGTAGAAGAAAGGAGATGAAGATAGAATGAAATAAACCAAAATGAGAAATCAAATGACATAATCAAAACACATTGATCAAACATGAATAAAATCATCATTAACCAATGGTAAATAGAAGTGAAATGAAGATTAGAAGTCAAGAAAGGTCAAACATATTTTTGGTATTTTTTGGAATTAAAATAATACATAAAATAAAATGAACAAATAAAGGTCAAACTTCAAATCCAATTCAAATCAACTTGGATAAGTCCAATTGGATCATCATAAGTCTAACATGGTCAAACAAGGTTTGACAAATTTTCTCAATATTTTTTGAAAACAGAAACTAATTTTAAACAATTAAAAATGAAGAAAAATAACATAATTGGACTAAAATCTCAAATAAATCTCAAATCAATTAAAAAATTGATGAGAATATTTTTCATAGATTCATCATCATCCAAAGATATAAAGAAAATATTTTTGACATTTTTGAATATCAAAAAGTATTTTAAATGAATTTAAAACAATCAAAAATGAAATAATTCACAAAAAATATTAAATGGAATCACAAAAATAATTAAAAATCATTTTTTGAAACTAGAATTTAAGAGAAAAGTTTTTCAATTGGTCCCATATTTTTGTGATTCCAAATAAAGAAGTTATGAATTTTTGAAAATAAATGGATTAAAAGAAATTAAAACAGAAATTAAGAAAATAGAAAAAACCACAAGCGTCTGATCAGAGCTCATTAATTGTCGTGGCTCATCAGACAACTCTCAAGCGCGCGCTCATTGTGTTCCTTGGTCAAACACGTGGTATGCAGCATTAAATGAAGTCATAACAATGAAAGGCTAGGATTAAATCTGGGAATCAACATCCAACGACCATGGTTCAGACGCGTGGGGACGGTGGTGGAAACCACCGTCTTCTCCGGTGAGAAGGCACAGTCCGGCCACCAGTTGCAGGTTTTGAAACCTCAACTAAAACACGCGATCCATATACCAAATCAAAGCTGGGGTGATGTACATCACCCCTGCGACCTTAGTTTTTGCTCAATATTCTTATGGAAGAAGAAATCTGAGGTTGAAAAACTAGGTGTTCAATCTGAAGTTCACCAATTCATAAAATTAAAGCCACCATTTGCTTGCCTCTCATATGAGGACTTCAGAAATGCAAACCAACACAAGCAATGCACAATAATCAGTGAGATTCGAAGCAAAATAGTTAGGGTGTAAACCTTTGTAGAGCAACTTTTATGAGCATAATTCAACCAATCCTTTGCTTCCAGCTTGATCCTGATGCTTGGTATGAGAGTTAGGCTTAGGAATTAGTGATGATAATCAACTGATGTTGTTGAAAATCACACTTGAAAATGAAAAGTGAAAATGCAAATTCCTTTGGTAAGAGGTTGGGGAATCAATTCAACAGAGGTTCAGGCGCCTTCAGGTTGAGATTCAAGTGAGGTAATACCTTCTATTTATAGATGGAGCTGATGTAAAGAGGTGGAAAACTCGTGTGCATGTGAAGTTGGGTCCTCCATGCATGGGCTTGTACATGCGCATGTGAGGCCCAAAATCAATTGTTTTGCATGCTGAACTCAAAGGAAACAAGTTTAGACGTGCAGATGGCAAGGCAATGGCTTGTGTATGAAGATTTCACTTGGTTTCCATAAATGATCACAAAACTTCATCTCTTCGAAAGTACCAATTGGAAAATTAAAACATAGGCATGTGAGTAATGGTTGAAAAGGTCTTGACATAAGGAACAAAAGTTATGTTGAACAAAAATCTATTTGGAGTTTGGAAAATAATGAAAACTGGCTATGAAGTTCAAGGTACAAAACATGTATTTGAAAAAATTGCCAAAAATGACCAACTTCAAGCCCTTCTGTTTCAATGATGCAAGCCTCAAATGGAAAAATCTTCAACATTAAAGTTGTATTTATTTTCAATACAATTAATTTGGACTTAAATTTTGCATCATTTGGATTTTTAATGAGAAAGTTATGGGCATTTGAAGTTGGACTTTTTCACATTTCAATGGCTTTGGTTCAAAGTGACCTATAATGTTTTGTATTATCACATGTGTTTCTTTTAGGATTATGAAATTTTGTCTTACATAACAATTTAAGTAGACATCTTAAACTTTCCAATTCACTTTGTTTCACCTCAAAATCATAAAAAAATGAAGGAGTTAGGTCCTTGAGAAGTTGACCCAAAATTAGGGTTTCAGTCAAAATGACCTCTAATGTTTTGAAATGAATGATGAACTTCCAAGTTTCAAATGGATTTTTGATGAACATGAAAGTTGTTCATATGGTTCTTAAGAACATGTTTTATTTTGGGGTAATCTTCATTTGACAAACACATCAAACGTTAGGTCTCAGTGGATTTCAAAATAGTCAGATGATTTGACTGATCAACTTCTCAAGTCCAAACTTCAAATCTTGATGAATGAATGATTGAGGGGCCTCACATAGGCTCATATATGCATAAAATAATTAATGAAAGAACTTACCTTGATTGAATTTGATCATAGGTTGAGGTTGCTTCATGAGCAAGGCATAGTCAATGCACAGATGAATTAGGGTTTCCTTGGGAAACAAACCTCAAGCCCTTTGTTTTATCTTGATCAAATTGGAAAATTGAGATACTTGGGAGAAATATATGATGATTTAGAGCTTTGGAAACCATTTTCATGCTTGCTTTCATCTTCATCTGGCCATATTAATGAGCATAGGGGCCTCCTAGGAGCCTTGGATCACATGACTGCTTGAGCTTCAAAACAAACAAAGTTAGTGACATATTTTTGTGCTTTTAGTTAGTAAACAAAATAAGAAAAGCAATAATATACAATTCAAGCATGCTTGGTGGTCTCAAACCAACTCACACAAGTCCCAACCCTAGGGTTAAGGAGCCAAGATGCTATGATCCTTAAGGCAAATGCAATGAGCAATGATATGATGCCATGAGGGATCTTAGGGTCAAAATTAGGGTCTTACAGTGAGCACATGCCCTACCTATAAAAGGGTTAGTTTATACAAAGACATATTTTTGGTATTTTGGTTAGTAAAGATGATAAAATGCAAAGTATGATACACTAAAATGTGCTTGGTGATCTCTCCCAATGCTAACCCAAAGAATGAGGGGTAAGGAGGATGCCAAGGTGTGATCCCAATGCTAATGCATATGATGAGATAACATGAGGGATCTTAGGGTCAAAATTGGGGTCTTACACTTGTTATGAAGAGGCATCACGATATATGCTTACTAAAGTATGAATGGATAAAAAAAGTTGTATCACTAAAGTGTTGAGCTCATCCTCATGATTTGAAGACTGAAACCTAGGTATACTCCAAATGTCAATAAGAGATACATTGTGCCATGAAATGCTAATGTGACCAACACATGTTTTAAAATGGGATGCTTGATTTGAATAATTCAAATGATCAGATAATCTTTAAATTATTGATTTTTATACATCTAAGATTAACCAACGACCAAATGAAATGGTCAATACAGTGATGTAAACAAAATACCAACTCACCAAATGCAGATGAATGAATGAATGATTGCCGATGAAATAATGTAGATGAAATAGGTGGGGCAAAATTTAGGGTATGATAACTGTCCCTATTTAAATATATTTATCGGATAGCATGAGTGATGAACATCCTCATGAGATTAGGCTAAAAGGTATTTAAATACAGAAGAACTAAAATTTGCCCCTATATGTGATGACATGTTGTGGTATAAGTTGAAGGACCTATTTTTGGTTTGCTGGGGATATGATGAATCCTAGCATGATTTTTATGATGGATGCTAAACAAACCTGTGGGGAATGGTGGAAATACGGTAGCAGTGATTCATAGGAAACATCAAAGGAAACAGGTGAAGTCTTATTGGGGATGACAATTTGCTGGGGAAAAGATACTAAGGAACATTCAAAGTACAATTTATCAATAGGTTCCGACATGACCTGACACTTTAGAATGTATCTAACAACTCTGAAGATTTCTCATAAGAAATATTCAAAGTATGTTTTATCAAACAGGTTCAGACATGACCTAACAGTGTAGAATAAATCTGACAATTTTGGAGGCTTCTTATAAGAAATTCATCCAATCAAAGATTTTGGAGATTCCTAACATGGAATTTATCCAAGACAAAAATAAATAGGAGTCTTCTTACGAGAAAATTATCCATACAACATATTGGAGTTTTCTTACTAGAAAATTATCCACACAACACATTGGAGTTTTCTCATTAGAAAATCATCCACAAAAAACATTTGGATTTTCTTACTAGAAACTCATCCACACAAACAAGATTAGAAGTTTTCTTTCAAGAAGATCCTCCATGTAAAAGGCTAAGATCTCTCTTTATGAGGAAATCAATAAATACAAACATCATTGGAGTTATTTCTAACTAGAATAACATCTAAACTTCTGGGAATTCCTTAAAATGACGAGTCATATATGACTTTATAGGAACCATCAGGAAACATAGGATAATCAAACTCTCTGTATATGCCAACAACAATTGGACTTGGACCGTAAGAAATGGATCACAACCAGCTTATAACTGATTAATCACAGTTTCAATTGGACTTTAAATGATATTGGTGACATCCAAACTTCAGGTACCAATTACTATTGGATTTTCAAATGGAGTTCCAGTTATAGCTGGACTTTTGGAGAAAGCCAACAACAATTGGATTTTAAGAACAGAATGCCAGTTACTACTAGACTTTAAATAGATACCGATGACAATGGGATTTTGAAAAGATACTAGTAACAACTAGATTTTTTTTATGATAATGCCAGTAACAACTGAATTTTGGAGACACGAATAACAGTTTAACTCTTGAAATAATACTAGTGAGAAATGGATTTTAAGGGTACCGAACAACAATTAGATTTCTAACAAGATACCAGTGACAACTTAACTTTGGGCATACCGATAACAATTAGATTTAAGATAACACCACTGACAACTGACTTTACAAGATGCCAATGATGATTGGACTTTGGATGGAGCGCCAACGACAACCGGTCTTTGGGTCAAGGGATAACAATCAATGACGAGACCAAGGGACAATGCAAATTAGTGTAAAGTACTCTTTGAACTATGCATGGTTTGACTTTTTCTTTTATGCATGATATATGAATGATCATGATATGCAATGCTGATGCTAAGCATACTAGGAGTTTGTAGGGACTGTTTACAGAGGTCCTGATTCCTCAACACCAATAACTCAACCAAGTACCTATAATAGGTGCATTCAAAGGAGAACATATCTAGAGATAGTTACGACTATCCAAGGGGATCCTTCTAGAGGATTAATAGGTTGTGCTCCATATGGATTCTTGTTGGTGATCTAGGAGTGCTTCTGCAACCTTGAGCCTTTCAGGAAAACAAATGATTTCCTCTTGGTTTTCACATATGTCAAAGTAATTTAGTGGTTTTTTTCAATATGTTTTTTTAATTCTTTTCAAGTTTCAAAATTTCATTATTAACAAATAAATGACATTTTTCATAACAAAGAAAAATAAATAAGAACATAATTGACAGTGATTGATAGGAAAAATTCGTATTTTATTCAAGAATGGTAGCACACAGTGGTGTAACTCCATGGAATATTACAACTTTGGAAATGACAATGAGGAAAGGTTTACATTGAATCCAATGACAACTACCATCCATAATAAACATGATTTCCAAAACCTTACTTCTAAAGGGAGCAACTGGATTGACCTTCCGTCTCTAATTCTTTTATGTTGATCACTTTTGTCTGATGCAGTATTTGCCTTTTGTCCATAAGTTTTGCTTAGATCTCCTTTCGGGTTTTCAGTCCACCTGGGTGCTCTTTTTTGCCTAAGTCGCCCTTTCAGGTTTTTGACTTAACGGGTTTTTATTATGAATAGTATTTTTTTAACTGCGATAGAGTTCACGGGGTGTGAGAGCTCTTCATCATCCATAGTTGTAAGAATCAAGTCACCTCTAGAGAAGACTTTCTTTACAACATATGGGCCTTCATAATTGAGAGTCCATTTCCCATGTGAGTCCTTGTGCACTAGTAAGATATTCTTGAGCACGAGGTCTCCTTTTCTGAATTCCCGAACACATACTTTCTTGTCAAAAACCCTCTTGATGCATTTCTGGTACAACTGTCCATGGCACATAAAGGCCATTCGCTTCTCATCTACGAGGTTTAACTGGTCAAATTTATTTTGGATCCATTCGACCTCTTCTAGCTTGGTCTCCATCAATATCCTCATTGAAGGTATCTCGACTTCGATTGGGAGAACAACTTCCATCCCATACACCAAATATGGGGTTACCCCTATTGAGGTACATACCGAGGTTCAATATTCATGTAGTGCGAAGGGTAGCATTTCGTGCCAATCCTTGTAGTTTTTCACCATTTTCTACAAGATCTTCTTGATGTTTTTATTAGCGGCTTCAACATCACCATTCATCTTTAGATGATATGGTGAAGAGTTATGGTGCTCAATCTTGAAGTTTTTGCATAATTCTTTCATTGTCTTATTATTCAGATTCGGCCCACTGTCTATAATGATCTGACTTGGAATTCCATAGCGGCAAATAATCTCCTTCTTGAGGAACCGCGCGACCACTTGTTTTGTCACATTAGCATAAGAGGTAGCTTCTACCCATTTAGTAAAGTAATTTATGGCAACCAGGATGAAGTGATGACCATTGGAAGCTTTAGGCTTGATGGCGCCAATCATGTTAATACCCCATATTAAGAACGGCCAGGGTGACGTCAAAACGTTTAGTAGCGTTGGTGGCACATACACCTTGTCAGCATAAATTTGGCATTTATGACATTTTCTGGCATAATTGAAGTAGTCAGATTCCATGGTCAACCAATAATAACCAGCTCTCAAAATCTTCTTGGACATGGCATGCCCATTGGCATGAGTTCCAAATGATCCCTCATGAATCTCTTTGATCAACAAGTCTACTTCATGTCCATCCATGCATCTGAGAAGAACCATGCGATGGTTTCTCTTGTATAACACACAATTGCTTAAGAATAATTTAGATGTTAACTTCCTCAAAGTTTTCTTGTCAAGGGTTGTTGCATCTGTTGGATATTCTGTGTTTTGCAAATAACATTTGATGTCATGAAACCAAGGTTTACCATCAGCGTCCTCTTCAACCAATTGACAATAGGCATGCTCAACTTTCCACTCTATCTGGATGAGAGGCGCTTCATTACGGAATCTAACTTGGTACATTGAAGCCAACATAGCCGGATCATCAGCTATTTGATTCTCAGTTCTCGGGATATGACGCAAAGTGATTTCATCAAAGTATTTTATCAACTCTATGACATAGGCACGATATGAGATCAACTTGGTATCATGAGCTTTCCATTCATATTTGACTTAGTAGATCACCAAGGCTGAGTCTCCACATACTTTAAGGACTTTGATTTGGAGGTCAATTATTGCTTCAATACCTAGGATGCACGCCTCATATTCTGCCATATTGTTTGTGCAATCAAAACAAAATCTTACGGTGAAAGTAGTATATCCACCATTTGGATTCAGCAGAACAACTCCTACGCCATGCCCCATATAATTGGAGGAACCATCGAACATGAGCTTCCATCGAGATCCGGGTTCAGGATCTTCATCAGGTCCTGGGCTTTCACAATCTTTTACTACCATAAAGTATTCATCAGGGAAGTTAAATTTCAATGGCTGGTAGTCTTCAACATGATGGTTTTCCAGGTAATCAGACAACACACTTACTTTAATAGCTTTCTAGGATACATACTAGATGTCATACTCAGACAGTAACATCTGCCGACAGGTGAGTCTTCTAGTTAAAGCATGCTTTTCAAATATATACTTTATTGGGTCCATTTTTGAGATCAACAAAGTAGTGTGACAAATCATGTACTGCCTTAGACCCCGAGCGGCCCATGCTAACGCACAACATGTTTTCTCCAAGAGTGAATATCGAGTTTCACAATCGTTAACCTTCTTGCTCAAATAGTAGATGGCATGTTATTTCCGTCCGTTTTCATCATGTTCCCTAGCATGCATCCCATTGACTTTTCAAGCACAGTCAAATACATAAAGAGTGGCTTCCCCTAAATAGGTGGAATTAGAATATGAGGCTCTTGCAGGTATTGTTTGATCTTCTCAAAAGCTCTTTGGCAGTAAGAGTTCCATTCAATTGCTTGATCTCTTTGAAGCAACTTGAATATAGGCTCACATGTAGCAGTCATATGAGATATAAACCTAGAGATATAATTTAATCGTCCTAGGAATCCTCTAACTTCTTTATCTACGCATGGAGTAGGAATTTCTTGTATTGCTCTAACCTTATCAGGATCTACCTCAATTCCTCGTTGACTAACGATGAAACGAAGTAGCTTTCCAGATCAAACACCAAAGGTGCATTTAGCAGGGTTTAATCATATTCTAAATTTCCTCAAACGCTCAAATAACTTATTTGGATGGTCCATATGATCTTCTTCATTATGAGATTTGGTGATCATATCATCGATATAAACCTCGATTTCCTTGTGCATCATATCATGGAAAAGAGTGACCATTGCTCTTTGGTAAGTTGCCCCAACATTTTTGAGACCGAATGGCATTACCTTGTAGCAAAACGGTCCCCATGAGGTGATGAATGTGGTCTTTTCTATGTCTTCTAGAGCCATCTTAATTTGATTGTAACTCGAGAATCCATCCATGAAGGAGAAGACTGCGAACTTAGATGTGTTGTCTACCAAAGTGTCAGTATATGGCAGAGGGAAATCATCCTTCGGACTAGCCTTATTTAGATCCTTGTAATCAACATACATCCTAACTGTGCCATCCTTTTTGGGTACTGACATGATATTAGCTACCCACTAAGGGTACTTTGCAATTGCTAGAAAACCAACATCAAATTAACGTTTCACCTCATCACAAATCTTTAGAGCCATGTAGAGTCTCGCTCTTCGGAGCTTCTACTTCACCGGTGGGCAATCTGGTTGTAGTGACAGCTTGTGGACAACAATATCCGTTAGCCTTGGGCAGAGCTAAGGACTTTTAAAAACAAAGGAAACACAATTACTTTGACACAGAAAAAACTTTTGGAATCTCAACTGCCTCCCAATTTGTTAAGGCTGTTTCACACCGGTATATCAGGTTTGATATTTCTTCATCTTCGGTATCATCTTTAACTGCACCGACTTGATCCCCATGGACAAAACCTCTTCTTAGGAAGACTTCTTGAATGCTCTGTGTGAGGCCCTTTGCAGGGACCATGGCTCCTTCCTTAGCAGAAGGCTTGTACCCCAAACCAAACAATCATTTTTCTCACCGACATCAATGACTTGCCCCAACCTATGAGACCTCCACTTTCAACTGCTGACTTCATGCTTTTCAAAGATGTGAACGACAAACTGGCTTTCTCAACAGGATCCTTTACTTCTGTAAGCATGGCATTGGCTATCTCAAGTGCTTGAAAATAAGTTTCCAAGGCATATTCATCATCCTCGATATAAAGAAAAGAGGAGAGTTGACTAATGATGAAATCTTCTTCACCTGAGACAATGACAAGCTTGTTGTTGACGACAAACTTCACTTTCTGATGCAAAATAGAAGTCACTGCCCCAGCAGCATGTATCCACGGACGTCCCAAATAGAAACTTTAAGCGGGATTGATGTCCATGACTTAAAAATTTATGGGGAACACATGCGGTCCGATTTGGATTGGTAGTTCTACCTCCCTAACTATTATCCTCCGGGAACCGTCAAATGCTTTTACCACAAGCGCATTGGGTTTCATCTTCGACCCTTGGTAAGATAATTTAGCAAGTTCCCTTTTTGGCAGGACATTGAGGGAATATCCAGTGTCAACTAAAACCCTAGCTATAACATCTTCTTGGCACTTTATGGATACATGTAAGGCGTGATTGTGATTCTGTCCTTCCTTGGGCAACTCTTCATTGCTGAAACTTAGAGTGTTGTAAGCTGTGATATTGGCGACCACCCCATCAAATTGGCCAACCGTTATATCTTGAGTAACATGAGCTTGGGCAAACACTTTCAGTAGAGCCTCCCTATGAGCTTGGGAGTTCAGAAGCAAGGATATAATATATATTTTTTATGGTGTTTGATGTAGCTGATCGACTATCTTGTAGTCTCTTTTCTTTATCATCTTCAGAAATTCAACCGCTTCACCTAATTGCAACGCTGATTGTACTCTTCTAGATTCTTTAGTCGGAACTGCGGTCGTAGCTTCCTTTGTCGGTTCTTGAGGGATTATATTAAAATTAGGAGTATAAATCTGACCACTATTGGTCATCTGCTCATCCCTGCAATATTTGTGGTATTAACATCAACATCCTCTAGGCTATTCTCACATTCAACATCTTTAGGTTCTCCATTTACCACAATTATGTCATATTTCCAAGGTACGACCTTGGTGCTTTCGAAGGGAAATGGGGTAGGCATACAAACTACCACGGATGATGGATGAACAACATCCCTTCTTCGATAGGTTATCGCAAAAGTTTTTGGTAGATTGAAAAATGGTTCAATTACTGAAATTTTCTCGTTTGTTGCAGGATCACAAGCTTGTAAAATACCTTGATCCATCAAGTTTTGAACATCAACTCATACCAATTTACACCCTCTTGGGTAAATGGAACATTCTTCATAGTTATCATGACAGGTATCAACCAGGCCAGCTCTAACCAATCTTGCATGGAATTCTAGCAATGGAGTTTTAACATCTTCAACATTTTTTATTATACAAACATCAGATACATCTTCAATTGCATTAACAACACAATGTGCAGGCAGAGAATTACTCTTTATGTAATATCGCTGAATAAAAGGATCTTCTTCTCAACCAACTCTCGCCCTATATACTTCAAAGCATAACATCCTTCCAAATCATGCCCAGGGGTTCCCTCATGGAAAGGACAAAGGGAATTTTGGTTGTACCGTGGAGGAAAAGGATTTGGTGGAGGACCCAAAGGTATGGGAGTCACCAACCCTTTCTACAACAATGATGGGTACAACTCAGTGTATGTCATAGGGATTAAAGCGAAATGAGGTCTACCTCTTTGTACCCTATTATGATTTGGAAGATTTTATGGACGTGGAGATCATGCCCTTGGTTTTTGATAAACGGGTGCCAGAAGTGCTTGTTGGTATACTAGTGCTTGTTGAACAAGTTGATATATAGGAGCTTATGGTTGGTTGAAAGTCGGTGTGACTGCTACCACATATGGTTATTGGATATACTACACTGGATAAGTTGGTTGTTATTGGGCAACTTGTTGCTGCTGCTTCTTCCATGAGTGACTCTTTCTTTGACTAGTTGACAATACGTTTGTTTCACCCTCTTTCTTTCTTTTAAAAACTCCGAAAAACTTTTTGACATTATTACTAGATGTTTCAGTGGTGGTTATCGTTTTTCCATTTTTCAATCCAAGCTCAACCTTTTATTCCCACGACAACCAAGTCAGAGAAACTTCCTGATACACTACTCACCATCCTTTCATAGAACATAAGCTTTACTGTATCCATGAACCAATCTGCTAACTCCTTCTCAACAAGGGATGGTTCAACTTGTGAGGCCACTTCCCTCCATCATTATGCATATTCATTAAAAGACTCGTAATCTTTCTGGGACATGCTCATCAATTGCCTCCTATCCGAGGCCATATCCATGTTATATTTATAATGTTGGATGAAAGCATCAAATAAGTCTTGGAAACAATGAATTCTACTTTGACCAAGGCTTAAGTACCACGTAGAGGGAGCACCCCTCAAGCTATCTTGGAAGAAATGTATCATAAGTTTATCTTCCTCGACGTGCACAACCATTTTCTGATAGTACATGATAAAGTGACTTTTGGGGCATGAGGGCCCCTCAGACTTATCAAAATCAGGGGTATTGAACTTCGCAAGAATCACAAGACCAGACACTAAGCACATCTCCCTAGCAACAACACCAAAGAATTTGTCACCTTTCATAGCCCTTAACCTTTTCTCAAGAACCTGGAAATTCTCCTTCATTCCTCTTATGTCTTCATGCCTTTCATCATCTTCGTCAGAAAAATTTGGAGCATGTTATCGATCTTCAAAATAAGGTTGCGCATGTGCATGGAAAGGGGGTGGTGCAAATGTGTGGACCACGGGATGAGCTTCATTGATAGTTGGTAAATGAACCTTCTACTGAGTGGATTGTACAATGCCAGGGGCGCCTTCAACTAGAGGTGTAAATCCGGGAGGTAAACCAAAGATTGGCCAAGTAGTATGCAATGTTCTTATAGGTTGAGGTTCAATCGTAGGATCAGTGACTTCTAAAACGACCATTATTTGAGTGTCCAACTTGTCCTTAATGAGTTGTAGTATCTCCATGACTTAACCCATATTTCCTCTCAGGTCCTCAAGTTTTGAGCTTACTCTCTCTAGTTCTTTCTCTTGATCTGCCATTCTTTGACGAGCGTTGGCTCTGTTGTTATAGTGGTATTGGGGACTTAATGTGGAACTGGAAGAAGATGCAAAATGAGTTTTTATTTTAAGAATGACATGGATGCATGTATGGGTTCACATATAGATGCATTTTGTGTAAAGCTCTTAGTTATCTTTTTTATTTATTTCAGCAATATTAGAACATATTGTTTGTAATATTTTGAATAAGAATAAAAGCATAATAAATGAGACCCAAAATGTCAACTTTCATTAATTAAAATTAAAATTAAAATACAGGTGATTTAACTTCAAGTACAAATGATTCAAATTCAAATACAAATGACTCAAATACAAGTGATTCAAATTCGATTACAAGTGAACTGAAGCTTCATCTCAACCTTTTTGATTGTAGCAAGATCTGTGGTGAGCTCCGTTACCATTTGCTTGCAAAACTTGACAAAATTGAAAACTTGGGGAGGTGTGTTCTCTGGAAACATACACCAATCAGCTTCTTGGAGTTTTTCTGGAAGTTCTAACATGTTGAGGTTGGAAAATCTAGCCAAGTTGAGGAACTTGTCATTCCATTCAACATTGAGGTCTTGGAGTTTCTTGATGACACGCTGATCTTCATATAGGGGCACCCTAGCCTCTATATGTAGCCTCATCTAATACACACATTCATTCTTTAAGAGAAAGTAGGCTACATCACCTTTTTGGCTCTCCAAAACTATAAACCTCCTATTAGCTTCTTCCAACTAGTACTCGAGGCGGAGACAGTTCCTCTCAACTTCTTCTTTTTGAAGGATCTCGTGAGACAAATTATCTTTGCACTTCTTGAGAGTGTTCTTAAGTTCACGAATCTGGGCTTCAAAGTCGAGCTTGACTTCCTCCTTTTCCACAAGAGACCTATCCATCATCCTTCCTAACTCCTGAATTCCATATTTAGCTTTCTTGAGCTATTCCTTTCAGGTTTGGATTACTGATGTAGAACCTATAAGGATGTGATCAAGATCTTCCTTCTGGTCTTCCAGTAACCTGGCTCTCTTGTTACTATCTTCAAGTTCCTTGGCTTTTCCCTTACGTTCATCCTTCAAATTTTGATTTTCCAAGGCAATTTGGTTCATCTTAATTCGTAACTCAGTATTCTCCAATTCGAGCTCTTTAACCTTAGCATTGAGTTTCTCCATGTCCTCAGAAAGTACAAGTTTTGACTCAGGAATTTTAGGTAAAGATGAAGCATCAAAGATGAATTGAAAATGGATTACTTCAACTCTCTCTTTCACCCATCGAGTGTAAGGTTCTTTGACAAGAGTGTTCCTTTTTCTGAATTCTTTACCCTTTATAATAATCTTCAACCAAGCTTTTCGGATTATTCTTACATCAGGATTACTTGCTTGGATATCAAAGTGCATAAATGGTTATAAGTCTCTGGCTTCAGGAGGACCATCCATGGAGTAACCGTGTTGCATCCGAGATAACATAGGGTTGTCATTAAAACCCTTAGTTCCCAACAACGACACATTAGGAAATTCCCCACAACTGACAATGATATATGGGGTTTCCCTTTCTATGATATACCATATGATGGAACTTGTAGTGAGAGAAGCAAGTCTTTGAGGATATTTAAGCTCTTTTGCTATGGAAGGACCTTTTTCGGGTATATGTTGCATGAACCAAGTATAAAGCAAAGGAGCACAACATAACATAGTTCCACCCCTCTTTTCATGTCGAGCGTGAAGGGCATGGTAAATGTCATCTAGGAGAAATGGTACATGATTTCCAGAGAGAAAGACTTCAACGACTACATGATCCACACAATTTTCAATGTTTGGGAAGAGCACAATCTCATGGATCAACAGAGCCAACACAACATATAATGCCTTCCAGTTTTCTGCTTTCTTGAATTTCAAAGCTAATTCTTCCAAGAACCTCATGGCAAAACCTTTTTAACCCCCTTTCTCGATCCAATTGGCTAGAACTGTTTGGACATGGATACTTAGGACTAAAGCTAACTTCTTTGGGCCCAATTCCTCTTTAAGCTTTGGAAATGGATTGAAATCCTTCAACTTTAGACCCACAATTCTCTTAACTTCTTCAAACGTAGAAGCTAGTTGGAAATTAGAAAATGTAAAACAACGTAGAGGCGGTTTATAATATTATGCCCGAGAGCTGATGATCCCATAGTCAACTTTCTTAGTCAGAAGGTTCATAATTTTCCCATAGTCTTTTCCGAAGTCATCACGCTTATTTAGAGTCAAGTCAGAGATTAATCCTTACAAATTCTTAAGCTTAGGTTCCTTGTACTTGAGTGAGAAAATGTTTCTTCTTAGAGTTGTCATTGTCAAGTTCTCAATTCCTAAAACAAATATGAGACAACTAAGAGTTTGCTTTTGTGATGTTAATGTAATGTATATGGATGAATGTGATGAACTTTATATAAGTTCATAGACTCGAGGTATGGATAAATCTGATTTAATTCGTATGGAACAGGGTTCTCACCAGGTATGGTCTAGGGTTTCAAAAAAGTTCCTAGAGTCATGGATCCATTAGACTGTTTGCTGCTTGCGGCAACTTACTTGTCGGGCATTAACTCCACCCAAAGAATCTACTCTAAGTGAGGTTCTCGCATCAATCCAACGAGAAATTCATCTCGCGGATCCACATTACGTAACCATCTTTCCTAGTTTGCTAAATGATTAAGGTTCTACAAATGGTTCTTAGAGTCATGGATCCTAATGAAATATCGAAGCTTACGACAACTTACTTGCCAGACGACAACATCCTCCCAAGGATCTACTCTAAGTAAGGTTCTCGTACTGACACAAGAAGAAATTCATCTCATGGACCCACACTACTCAACCTCTTCCTATCTTATATTTTCACTTGAGACTCGGGTAGATAGCCTTTCCCACAAGGTTTGCAATCAAAGTATCCAAGTACCAAAGCATTATGGAACCAATACAACATATTATATCAATATGACAATAAAGATAACAAAAGCAATAAAGAAAAGCCACACGAGTAAACAAACAAAGGCATACAAACGACCTAACTAGGCTTGACTCACTTAGGGAAGTTGTATTCCCCAATAGAGTTGCCATCTGTCGCACCTCGAAAAATGAGAACACGACGCTCGTGAAGCGCAATCACACGCTCGTGGGATGGACTGAACAGAGTCGCCACTGAACTTTATTTATTCCTAAAAAAGGAAAGGGAAATATAGATAAAACGCATGAAAGAACGACAATGATATTGGTAGACGCAACCAAATCAGGGTTCATGAGTCGATTACGTAAGGGGAAGGTATTAGCACCCCTCACGTCTGTTGTACTCAACGGGAACCATTGGGTTAGTTGTGTGCGTTAGTGTTAACTTGAAATGTTAGGCTTCTCAAGTTATTATGAGGGAAGGAATAATAGGATCAAAAGAAAAGATAAGATGTTTTTGGATTTTGCAATGAAGGGGACTAACTAAGTGTTTTATTAATGAGCCTGACAAGATTTCAGAATCCTGCTCCTACGTATCTCAACAGAGAACTCAAGGCACATGTAGTTTTGGGTAAAAAAAAGTTTTTTGTTGGTCGATTTTAGCGAAAGCTACATTGTATTAATAGATGAAGAACAATGTTTTACCTAAAATAGGTGAAGAGTGGATGTTTGCATCACATCGAATGGATTTACAAATCAACATTCGAGAAAATATCACTTATCTCAACTCAACAATTATTGATGAAACATTTCTTTGCATCAACTTAAGACAAAATGTTTCTTACTTTTGAAAAGGGTTTTAAAGATCAATCGCACAACAACGAAAAAAAGTTTGATTGGTTGAATGTATTTTTGGGCTTGAAAGATGAGTATTTATGACTTGCAAGCTCTTACAACTTGGGTATAATACTTGGGACTACGTCTGGACCTTTCATCCAAGTAATCTTTTTCTTCAATTTTTTTAAGAAAAAAGTTTGAATATTTACAAGTGTTTTGAAGGGAAGACGAACACTTATGGCTTGCAAGCACTTACAACTTGGGCCTAGCATTCGGGACTACATCTGGACCTTTCACCCGGGTATTCTTTTTCTTCCAATTTAGTTATGAAAATGGTTTGAAGTGATTTACAAGTGTCTTTTGAAAGTTTATTTGAGAAAATACATTCGATGTTGGTCGAGGTTTGTTTTGTTCTTTTGAAAAGTGATTGACTTTATTATTTTATGTTTATCATGTCTTTCTTAATAATCAAAGATTTTCATACAAGATCATACAATCAAATGTAGCATATAATCACCATAATTAATAGATAGCACACCAAGACATAGAAACAAATGTACGTTCAAGCAAAGACCAAACAAGCTAGGTCAAAACATCAATCTCTAAATTATTTTTTGTTGTTGGAAAGAAAGTGATTAGATAAGGCACCTAATTATTACATTTAACATGAATACTTTTCATTTTGTTTGGTTTTTTTCTTAATGAAGTAAAATAAATGAAAAAATAAAAACACCCAAAATTATATTGTTATTTTTTATTAGAAACCTAATCTAATTTTTTTTATCCGATTGAAATAAATAAACTCTTTTTTTTAATTGTCAAACGTCTTCTTATGATCTAACTAAACTAAACAATAATAAATAAATAAAAACAAAGAAATGGGATGAAGAAAAAAATGGCAAGGCCCAATCAAACATCACCAAACACCCAAAGATCCGAACTGGGTCGGGAAAGAGGAAAACTAGGGTTGGGTCGGACCCAAATCTAAACAAACAATACAAAAATTCAGTAAAATGAACCCTAGAGCAAAACCGCCGCTCCCTTGTTCACTTCTTCCCAAACAAACAACTTCAGAGAGAGAGAAAAACAACAACACTGATGCTCAAACGATTGCAACACCCTCCCTCACAATCTGTTTCCCTCGTCTCTCACTCGCTGTTCTCTCCTTCCTTTACAAAGTCGAGTCTAAACCTAAAGAAATCCCCAGGAAAATCGAACACATCACAAGATGTTGGTAGGAAACACATGTGAACAGAGACATGAGCAAACGAGAAGATGAAGCCATAACCCCAGCATCCCAATACCCACAGATTTAGTTACAAATACAAAGCAAAAATCACAACATATGGAAAAGAAAATAATTTACCACACAAGGAGAAAGGACTTCGTGACAACGCTCAGGTGATTTGCCTTCTTGTTCATCTATTTCTCCTTTGTGTGTGAGTATTGTTCTGTGTTTAAGGATCCATGTTTGTGGATAAATGGTTACAGTGTGTAATTTTCGACTCAAAGTATTGTGTGATGGGTATTTTTCGTGTGATATGAGTGAGAATATGAGGATTTCTTAAGTTTTTTGTGTACAACCCTTCTTGTGGTTGCTCGTTTTTTTAATGGCTTTCTTTGTGTTTGTCAAAATGGTGTCGGCTTAGGTTCTTCACCAATCCCCTGCTGCTTGCTGATGTTGCTTTCTTTTATAATGGGATTTTTGGTTTGAGATGTATGTGTGTTGAAGAAAAAAGGAAAGATAGACATGGTTTTTAACTTGCCGCAGAAAGAAAAAATCAAATTGGTGTAATTTTTGCTGCTGCTATGCTATTTTTTAAAACGTTTTCCTTATTTGGCATTTGAAAAAAAAGTAAATCTTACTAAACATAAAAGTTTTGTACCAATAGTTACACTTGTTCTTCCCTCTTTTTTTTTTAATTCACTTTTTACATAAATCCCTTCTAGTGTCAATGAGTTCAAAGTTTGTCCATGTTATAATGATTTTTTCCTAACTTTCTTCCTTTTTTCCCTAGGTCCCAAGTTATGAAGGATGATGAATTGGTCCTTAAGACTTGAAGATTATGATGTGCTTGAAATTTCGAAGAATTAAATCATTAGCTCTTTGGTCCATGATTTTGAGACCTAAGTTCAAAATGTATCACAACTCAAAAGAAACATGGTGAAATAATTTTTATGTAACTTGTATCTCAAAAAAAATTATGCAATTTTTTACTTGATTTATTTAAAAAACAATGGATGGTTCATGATTCTGGTGGATTGTGAATGAATGAATTAGTGAAATGTGATTGATGATGAATAAATGGTGCATTTAAAGTGAATGAATCATAAATGTGAATGAAAATAAAATTTGAATCTTAAGTGTATGATTTAATGAAAGGAAATAACAAAATGTGAATGAATGAGTCGTTTAACAACAAGAATATGTGGTTTCTTGAATGAACATCTAACAATGGCATGCTCATGTCGCTTTAAAAATTCAAACTTGAAATTTCTCCTTGTTATGAATAGGAATCACGATATATGCTTACTAAAGTATGCATGGATAAAAAAAATTGTATCCCTAAAGCGTTGATATCATCCTCGTGATTTGAAGACCAAAACTCTAATTGTGCCATGAAATGCTAATGTGACCAACAGATGTTTAAAATGGGATGTTGGATTTGAATCATTCAAATGATCAGATTATCTTTAAATTATTGATTTTATACATCTAAGATTAACCAATGACCAAATAAAATGGTCAATATAATTATGTAAACAAAATACCAACGCACCAAATGCAGATGCATGAATGAATGATTGCCGATGAAATAATGTAGATGAAATAGGCGGAGCAAAATTCAGGGTATAACAATATCCTTAATAGATTGTTGACTTGTTTAATCAATTAAGAAGACTTTTTACACTGGTTAATTTATTACCATATTAGGGTTAACCGATTAGTACATTTGTATCTCTTCTAATCGATTAGAGAAGCCTTTGATCAAATAATGACAACGTACTTAAAAAACTCTCCATATTATGATTGTCTAATCGATTAACATCTAGGTTAATCGATTAAGACATCAAAAATTCCCATTGATCATTTCCGTTTAAGCTATTTTTTCATATTCATAAAAGGTTTCTCCTCATTCTATTTTACACCAGTTTTCAAAATCAAAACTCCTATACCTCACTTTACACTCTCTTTTTTATATTTTTCTAATTCTTCATCAAAGTTACCTTAATGCTGAGAGAGTGAAAAATACATGTGAGATTTTTCTATTAGTGTTGTGCTAAGATTGTATTTTACTCAAGAGGGTGTTTTATTTTGAGTTATATCTTTATAAGAAGTTTTTGTTTGGCTCTTGAACTTAACTAGTTAAATGCTCTTGTTTGGTTCTTAAGATTAACCTATGAAAAATCTTTGTTTGGTTATTGAGATTAGTCTAGTAAAATCTTTGTTTGGTTATTGAGTCTAGCCTGTGAAAAAATTTGTTTGGTTATTAAGCTTAGTCAAGGAAAAACTCTAATTGTTTTGGAGACTAGCTTGTATAAAATCTATTGATTGGTTTCAGGATTAGCTAGCGTAAAATCTGTCATTTGTTGTAAGAAAGTTTATGAGCATAACTTGTGAAAAGATCATATATAATTTTAGTGAAACTCTCAAGAGAAAACCTTTTGGGACAAGAGCATGGCAAGTGGTTAGGTTGAACCTGTATAAATCTCTAGTGTGTATTCTCTTTCCATTATCCCTTTATTTTTCATCACTTTATTTTCATTATGCTATATTTATTTCTCTCAACCTCTTCTTCATTATTATTTTCATATATTTCGTTGCTTAATCTTTGTTTAAATGATAAAATTAACTTAAATATTTTTATAAACCATAATTTTTATAATTAGACTTTGTTTTTTAATCAACACAATTCACCCCCCTCCCCCTCAATTGTGTTTGGAATCACTTGATCAACAAAGTGAGATTGACTAACAATAACTCAATGGAAACATAAGGCACGGGAAATGTGCTTTTGATCTGCAAGATGGTAAGATGGAAATGATAGAGAAGATATTGTATATCCTTGATATGAAATTAAATTTTATTAGTGTTAGTCAACTAATGGAGAAGGGATACCTAATAATCATGGATGATTCATTGAAATTATATGATGCAAAGAGGAAACTAGTTTTGAAATTAGTGATGACAAAAAATATAACTTTCATGACCTTGATTAGTGCAGTGGAGGTTGACTCCTTTGCAACTATGATTCAAACTCAATGGGAGCATCATATAACACATGGGGTATGCCCATTGGTGAAAATGGTGTGTTAGTGTATAACGCAATGTTTGCATATGTTGAACTAGTTGATTTCTAGGTGGAACTGAAGTATTTAATGTATCATGATGATATGATTGATGATTCGAGGTCCATAGAGAAAAATAAAATATATGAGCTAGAAAAATTACCTAGTGACAAAAAAGTCATTAATGTAGAGTTGGTGTACAAGCTAAAGTAGAATCTTGATGTTAAAAAGGTGAAGTACAAGATAAGATTGGTGAAAATGGGTTTCTATAAATTCAATACCTAAATTACAATAAATGTGTTCTAACTTGTGCCTGTACATGAGACAATAAGGCTTTTCGATGTATTAGCTTGTAGTAGGAATTGGCCATTGATTCATTTAGATGCCAAATTTGCATTTTTAAATGGAAAATTAAAAAAAAAACTATTTTTCCAACAAACCATCGGGTTTTGAGTTCAACGAAATGAGGATATGTTGTATAGAGATCACAACTCTCTTTATGGCTTGAAGCAGACCCAAAGATTATGGAACAAATAATTAACAAGTTCTTTGTTCAAAAAGGCTTCAAAATGTGCAGTTTTGAGCATGGTGTGTATGTGCAAGACATTGAAGATAATCATATGTCTATATGTAGATATCTATAGGCAACAAACACATGCAATATTGAAATTGAGACCTTTAAAAGGAAGACGAAAGTGGAATTTGAAATGATAAACCTAAGAAAACTCATATATTTTTTAGGGATGAAGATTTTAGAAAAATAAAGAGGCCTAATACTCCATTAAATCAAGTTTGTTACAAATATTCTAAGAAATTTTAAAATGTCGCTAAACTATTCTACAATGACACCAATAAAGGCAAGACCAAAGTTTCTAGAGGACAAAAGATGATGAAATTGTGGATCCTACTATGTTTATACAATTGATTGGATCATTAAGGTGCTTATATCAAAGTAGACCTGATATCTATTTTTTATGTTAGAGTTATAAGCATATCCATAATCAAATTATTGAAATATCACATGTTAGCTACCAAAATCTTGTTGAGATACATGAATGAAACTACCTATTATGATGTCTTATTTCCTAAGCCCCTGATGACAAACAAACTAGAATTATAAGTTTTCTCTCATGTTAAAAAGTGTGGTTTCAAAGTGGATTTAAGGAGTATAAGTGGATACATATTAAAGTTTAAATGATAACTAATTTCTTGGTGTTATAAGAAAAAATTGTTATAGCCTTATCAATTTGTGAAGTTGAGTATGTGATAGTGTCATACCCCGATTTTGGTCCTGAATTTTTCCATTTTTTCATTTTTATTTGGCACTTGGCCTAAAGTTCATTTGCATACATTCATGACCAAAGGCAACCATCCATTCCCAAATCCATATTTTTTTGATAAATATTGGTCATTATCTAGTTTTTTTTGATCATGGTGTTTTTTGATTATAAAATGGATTCTAACTATTTGACTTTTTAATTTTCAATTTGATTTTAATTTCAAATTAAGTCTAATTCCAAATTTCAATTTAATCTTAATTGTGTTTTTACTAATGATTCAAACTCTAATTGATTTTTAATTTCCAAATAAAATGTTAGAATTTGACATCAAAGTAGTTTTAACAAATTATAGATTAATTTGATTTTAATTGGTTTTTATTGGTTTTTTGATTCTTAATTGACATTTAGATTAGTTTTGGATTATTCCTAAAAATCCATATCCATTTTATAACCAAACATGATCCATTTTCCATCCATAGTTCATTTCAAATCAAAATAGTACATACACTCATTTCATAACATTCAATAATATTTAACTTTCAAACATTTCCAAACTCATTTTCATACATACATTTTCATTTAACATTCAAGCATAACAATGCATCACATCCATATCCTACAACTAACTTCTACATTACAACCAATTCCCAAATTTCATCAAAAAAATCACAACCAAGATATAACCATAATTCACATCTAATCCCAATTCCAATCCAATCCAACATAGTCAATGACAACCCAAAAGCCTACACTAATTTAAGCATCAATCCAATTCCATAAGACAAGTTGCTTCCGATTTCAATATCATGTTGCAAGCCCTTTGTTCCAACATCACCTTTCATGTGCTCATGACCAAGAAGCCTAACAAAGCATTAAAGTGCAACCAGAAGTTACTTGGTGCAGATCATATTCAGACAGCTGCAAGTTATCATGCAATAGCAATAACACTCTCGTTGATGGAAGCATATCTATTGAGTGTGCAACATGAGCAGACAACTTTGCAAATTTTGCAGGCAAAGCTTGGCCCTGATGACTTGCGAATACAGGACGCTACAGCTTGGCTTGAGTATTTTGAATCCAATGCTGTTGAACAGCAAGGAGCTGCTCGAAATGGTACAAGAAAACCTGATGCATCAATAGCTAGCAAAGGCCATCTAAGTGTGTCGGATCTTCTTGACTATATTAATCCTAATCACGATACCAAAGGGAGAGACGCAGCAGCAAAGAGAAGAAACCAGGTGAGAGCGATATCCTGCCAGAACAATGTCTTAGTAAGTTCTGATGAATCTTCAAAAGAAATTCAAAAAGAGGCTTCAGATGAAGAGTTACATATACCTGAACTAGAAGGTAGTGCAGAATTCGAGGATGAGAGCAACTCGGCACCTGAACCAGAACAACCAATTTTAGAAAAAATCCCAGATGAAAAGCCACAAACTTCTAATGAATTATGCTTTGTCCTACCACCTTTGTCGGAATACCACGAAATTCACTCCAATCCCATAAGAATTCCCAAACAGCCCCCCATCCAATGCAATTCATAGCCTTGCATCTAATCCCACAGGATCAACATGTCCAACACGGCTCAATACCTACAAAATAAATGAAACATAAGAAAGCCATGAATTCTATTTGGTGTGCACATTCAAGACACCAAAGCCGTGCATCTAACATACCATACATCAACCATTCTACAAAAACCGTAACAATGCCAAACGTGACCTGTATAATCTAGCCAACATTCCCTACAAGGTTATCAATAGAACAACTTGGTAGCATTGGCTCATATCAGTTTCACAGCAAATTCCCTGCAAGCATCATAGAGTAATCAGGATTTAAAATCATTGGAAGGATCAGATGATTTAGCCAAGCAGGCAGAGATCCTGCCTTCATGTAAATATAGTACACTCAATTCTCCAGGGCAAGTTTTAGAGAAGGTTAGGAATACTGATGTTCACAATTCTTCTGTGAGGATTAAATCTTCTGAAATTAACCCTTCTAAGGTTGAAGTTTGCACTAATACAGGGAATGAAAATTTATCTGTCACATCGTTGCCTATTACTGAGGTTACAAAAGATCAATATACAGATAATAAAGCTCATCAAACAGTTGTAGGTTTAACAACTTCCCCTTTGGTTGTCGACCCTCTAACCAATTCCTTCGACGAGCATACAGTGAATGCAGAAGGTGCTGCTAATATTGGCATACTAATTTGTGGCTTGCTAAGTTAATCCCTTTGATTCATGACAAGAATACCAAGCTTAAGGAATCAACTATTGCTTGCATTACATCAGTGTATACCCGCTCCAAACTTCACTGCAGTAAAACAAATTAAATCAGCAAAGCATTAAAATTCAAGAAATAATCCCAAAATGGAATGGAGACAAAAGTTCAAAGGAAAAGCACAGGCTCAGATTACCGTTCCAAGATCTAGCATCAAATAGAGCAATCCCAACTGAGCACATAAAAAGGAGTTTGCAGAGACACCTGTTTTGATATGCATAAGCCAATCCCAAACCCTAAATTTGTTGGGGATAAAAACGAGAGAGGAGAATCAGAAGAGAGGACGAAAAATTGAGAGGCGGACAAAACACCACAAAAACCCTAATCCCAAAAGTCAAAACAAACCGGTATTTGAAGAGGCGAAGGAAGAAGATTTAAGCATCACCTGAGCCGTCGTCGTTGCCGAAGGTAAGATTTTCACTTGATTCTCTCTTTGAAACCATGGATTCGCGCTCTCCTTGGGTAGTGTTGTGAGCGATTGTGAGGGACGGATGAACGATTGAGGGAGCGAAGGTGAGAAGGAGAGAGTGTTTGAGTGAGCGATGATGAGCGATTGTGAGGGTCAACTGAGAGTGAATAGTGAAGTTTGAGAGAGAGGCGAGTTGGAGAGCGGTCGAGAGTGGTAAGAAGGAGAGAGCGATTGAGTAAGATGGAGAGAGCTCAAAGACGATGAATAGTTTCTGTTCCCATTTTTTTCTTTTTATTTGTTAAGAAAATAAACATTGAAACCTTTAAAACTTTTACGTTTAATCTTCCCATGCTTAGTTAATGGTGTTTTTAGTTAATACTGTACATTAACATATCATTTTTGGTATTCCCAATCCATTAACCTCTAGAACCCAACAGTCAAGCGGCTGGTTTTTTTTTGGGTAATCCAACAGATATTTTTTTTATTATTATTTTAGTTTTTATTTTTTTTATTTTTTTGTTCCAATCTTTTCTGACTTATATACCCAAGTTATTATTGTAAATAATAACTAACCATGAGTAGCCTAGTGGAGAGAGGGTGGTTTCATGATCTTTAGTGGAGCGGGTTCGATACTTGGGGATAGCCAATTTTTGTGTTTATATTTGTTATGTTTATTATTTTATTTAATTTCTTTTTCTATATAGTACCTTGGTATTTATTTTAATTTTAGGTTATTAATACCCATTTCCATACCCTTGTAAGTCGATTGCTTTTTAAGCATCGCCATCAACCTCACATAGCTTACTCTTGGGCTTTCTTACAATGAGCCAGTTCTCTTGCACTTACACTCATACATTGCATTATTTGTTGTTTGGGCCCGATTTAATTATTTCATGATTTTGAATCCCCATTTGACAAAACGTACCCCACTCCCCCGATGTGTAAAAATTTTGTGCTGTTTTTATTTCTTTATTTGTTTGACTGTTTAGTTAGATACTAACACAAGAATAAAATCAACCATTTCCAAAAGATCAAAAATAATGACTCGATCCAACGTCGAGTATTTTCTCAATAAATAAATCAATTCATTTCTCCCTCCTATTCTATTCCATTTCTTTCAAACTTTCATCAAACGCTTGATTCAACGTCAAGCCAGTTTTCTTAATAAAAACTCAAAAAATATTAATTCATAGTTAAGACCTTTTCGATAAGATGGAAGTGGAACATGGTGTATATCGCGCAATCCTGAGATTAAGATTATAGACGTATGCCTCGCCTATCTTAGCTCTCGCCAACATCCAAATTTATCCACTTTGTTTTCTCTCAAACACTCATTCAAATTTCTCTTGAACGTCCATCAATACTTGATCTAGGGTCAAGTCATTTTCACAACAAAACTCCAAAATACCTAATTCTTATTTAACACTTTTTCAATAAAGGTGGAAATGGAACATGGTGTATACCGTGCACTCCTGAGATTAAGATTCGAGACGTATGCCTCGCCTATCTTGGCTCTTGCCATCGTCTAAAATTGTCAATGCGGTCTCTTCAAACCCTTTCTCAATCAAATTCCAAAATACTTAATTCCTATCTTAACCTCTTTCAATAAAGATGGAAATGGAACATGGTGTATATCGTGCACTCCTGAGGCTAGGATTCGAGATGTATATCTCGCTCATCCAAGTTCTCGCCATCACTCAAAATACATCCAACCAATCAAACTCTTTCTCGCCGCCGTGCGATTAATCAAAAACCTTTTTCATAAACGAAAGATATATTCTCTTAAGGTGATGTAAAACAATGTTTCGGCCACGATTGTTGAGTCGACATAAGTGACGCTTTTCCGAATGTAGATTTATAAATCCATTCGATGTGTGGTATGCGTCCACTCCTCATCTGTTTTGGGTAAAACAATGTTTTCGTCGATTAGTACAGTATAGCTTTCGCTAAAATCGACCAACAAACAAACATTTTTCTACCCAGAACTACGTAAGCCTTGATTTCTCTTTTGAGATACGTAGGAGCAGGATTTTTAAATCTTGTCAGGCCCACTAATAAAAAACTTAGGTTTTGTCCTTCGTCAAAAATCCAAAAACATTCTCTTCTCATCTTTTCTTTCTTTCCCACCTAATAACTTGAAAAGCCTAACATTTCAACTAACACTAACGCACACAACTGACCTAATGGTTCCCGTTGAGTACAACGGACGTGAGGGGTGCTAATACCTTCCCCTTGCGTAATCGACTCCCGAACCCTGATATTGGTTGCGATGACCTTATCTTATCCTTTCTTTTAGGGGTTTTATTGATATTTCCCCTTTCCCATTTTGGGAATAAATAAAGTTCGGTGGAGACTCTATTCAGTCCATCATTGTGAGCGTGCGATCGCGCTTCGCTTTGAAGTCGTATCCCCATTTTTTCGAGGTGCGACAGATGGCGACTCTGTTGGGGAATACAATCCCTAAGTGAGTCAAGCCTAGTTAGGACGTTTGTGTGCCTTAGTTTGTTTAATTTTGTGGCTTTTCCCTTATTTGTTGCTTTTTAATATCTTTATTGTTATATTGATATTTGTTGTATATTGGTTCCACCGTGTTGGGTACTTGGATTTCGATTGCAAACCATGTGGGAAAGACTCTACACCCGAGTCTAGAGTGAAAAAACATAAGATAGGACGATGGTTGAGTAGTACGGACTCCCGAGGTGAATACTTCGTAAGAGTCGGTACGAGAACCTCACTTAGAGTATATTCTTTTGCAAATATTGTCGCTCGAGGTGTATACCTCGTAAGCTTCGATGTTTCAAAGGGGTCCATGACTCTAAGGACCTTTTAGAACATTGAACCTTTGGCCAACTAGAAATGATGGTTGCGTAGTATGGATTCTCGAGGTGAATACTTCGTAAGAATCGATACGAGAACCTCGCTCAGAATATATTCCCTAGATGGAGTTGATGACCGGAAAGTATTTTCCGTAAGCGTCAAACAGTCTTTTGAATCCATGACTCTGAGTACCCTGTCTAGAACCCAGTCGATGGTTGCGTAGTACGGACTCCCGAGGTGAATACTTCGTAAGAGTCGGTACGAGAACCTCACCCAGAATAGATTCCCTTGATGGAGTTGACGACCAGAAAGTATTTCCCGTAAGCGTCAAACATTCTTGTGAGTTAATGACTCTGGGGATCCTTTGTAACAAAGCCCTAGATCATACCCGGTGAGAACCCCGTTTTGGAAAAGCAATCAAATTTATCCATATCTCCGACCTTTGAACCTATCCAAAAAAAAAAAAAACATTGCATCCATCCATTCATTGCATACGCATAAAAAGCAAAACTCTTAGTTTGTTTCGCATTATTTCAGGAATCCAGGACTTGTTAGCAAGATGAATCCTGAGAGAATAGGCACTTCTCAGTTCAAATACAAGAACATGGACCTTACCAGCCTGCAGAAGTTGAGTGCCAAAATAACACCAATCAAACTCAACAGCTTTGTACAAAACTATGGAAGAATTCTGGACATCCTAAATGAGAAGATGGACATGATGACTGCAGTGACTATTGCTCAGTTCTATGATCCACCTCTACGTTGTTTCACGTTTTCTGACTTCCAGTTGGCTCCTACCTTGGAGGAGGTTGAGAGGATCATAGGCCGGAATTTGAAGGATCATAATCCATTTCCTAAGCTCGATGAAGATATTCCTCCCAAGAGGATAACTTCAGCTTTGGGTCTGAAAGTTTCTGAAGTCGTGGACAATTGGGATGTGAAAAAACCTTTCAGTGGTTTTTCTAGGAAGTTCTTGGAAGATCAGGCCAAGAAGATGGAAAAAGAAGGGAATTGGGAAGCCTTTTATGTTGTGTTATCCGTGTTGGTATATGGGATAGTTCTCTTCCCAAATATTGACCATTTTGTGGACCACCTGGCGGTGAGAATTTTCCTCTCTGGTAACCCCGTACCGTTCCTCTTGGCAGATCTCTACTACACTCTCCATGATCGTCATGAGAAGAAGGGAGGAATCGTCTTATGTTGTGCGCAGTTGTTGCATGCCTGGTTTAGATCCCATATGCCCGAAGAAGGTCCTTTTGTCTCAAAGGAACTCAAGCCCTTCCAGAAGTTAGCTTCCCTCACCTCCAGTCATGTTAAGTGGTATATCAGGGATTGGGAAACCGAGAATGTGATTGTCAGCATTTGAGACTTCCCCAATGTGCCTTTGATAGGAACCAAGGGTTGCATCAACTATAACCCTGTGTTATCTCTGAGGCAACATGGGTACCCTATGAATGGCCCTCCAAAAGCTGAAGCTTTAGAGCCTTTCATCTTACATAGTGCTGAAGCGGATCATCCCATGGTGAAAAAGATCAAGAGGTCTTGGCAAGCAGTTATCAGAAAAGGTAAGGAGTTGGGTAAGAGAAATATCATTGCCCAAGAGCCTTACACTTGTTGGGTTAGAGAGAGGGTTCAGATGATTAAACTCCCTTTTCCATTTGATCCTTCTATCTATCCATTGGTTCCTGAGCTAGAACCCATATTACCTGAAGATGTAGAGAAGCTCAATGACCGTATCAAGGAGTTGGAGTTGGAAAATGCTGATTTGAGAATCAAGCTTGGCCGAGTCTCGATAGAGAATGGGAACTTGAAAGACGATCAACAAAAGAAGGACAAAGAGCTTGAAATCTCCAACAAAAGAGCTAGAGAGTCTGAAGCAAGGAGAGAAAAGTTTGGACAAACGCTCTATAGCACTAAATTTGTGTTCAAATCAAAGGAAGAGGAGTTGGATAGAGCTCTACTCCGGATTCAAAAACTCAACAAGACTCTGGAACTGACCCTTGAAATGAAAAGGGAAGCACGGCTGATTTTTGAGATTCGTACTCGTGAACTGGAGAATACCATTCAAAAATACAAGGATACTCTGGAACGCGAGAAGCTGAAGACTGAAGAGTCAGAAAGAGTTTGCACACGGCTGAAATATCATTTGGAACGAGCCGGTGCTAGAATCCAGGCACTTGAAGGTGGGGATCAGGACGCTGCCTATATGGTGTTGCTAGGTGAATGCAGATATTGGAGAAACCTCTATAGGGACATAGAGGTGACCAAGGTTGAAGACTTGCGCATCATCCAAGATCTCCAAGGGCTTTACACTGAGTGGAAGGGCAAATTTTTGAGGCTGTCCGGATTTGCGAGTTCCATCATGCGAGAGCTACCTGAGAAGCTGCAAGAAGCTGATTGGTGCATGTGTCCAGAGAACACCCCGCATCAAGTCTTTAATTTCATTAATTTTTGTAAGGCAATGTTAGAAGGGTTAACTACCGACCTTGCTACGGTTCGGAAAGCCCATAAGCCATGAGCACGTTGTTTGTATTTGAACTTTGATATGAGATTAATGAAAATCGCTTTTGAGATTCATTTTATTGTGTTTCATTTCCTTATTATTTTAAATATTTGCGAACAAGTGTTGTGACATTTTTGAAATTAATGATTGAAACTAACCAAGAGTTTTGCAAACAAAATGCATCCATACATGCAATCATGCATTTTCAAAACCAGAGTCTCATTCCTTTCTTCCTCCAGTTTCACGCTGAATTTTCAACACCAGTATAATACTCGTGCCAGAGCAAGACAGAGAATGGCTGACCAAGAACAAGAATTTGAGCGAGTGAGCTCAGAACTCGAAGACCTACGTGGAAACATGGGTCAAGTTATGGAAATACTACAGGTCATCAGGGCATAGTTGGATGCCCAAACGACGGTCGTTTCAGAAATCGCCAGTCCCACAATTGAACCCCAACCTGCAAGGACAGTACCAACCACTTGGCCAACCTATGGTTTACCTCCCGGTTTCACACCTCCAGTTGAAGGCGCCCCTGGTTTTGCACAATCCGCTCAGCAGACGACTCCTCTACCGTCCATCAATGAAAATCATCCAGTGGTCCACACGTTCGCACCTCCTCTCGTTCGTGCACATGTGCAACCTTACTTTGAGGATCAATAACATGCTCCAGACTTTTCAGACGAAGATGGGGAAAGGCAGGAAGACATAAGAGGGATGAAGGAGAATTACCAGATGCTTGAGAAAAGATTGAGGGCTATGGAAGGTGACCACGTTTTTGGTGCTACTGCTAAGGAGATGTGCTTAGTGTCGGGTCTTGTGATTCCTGCGAAGTTCAAGACCCCAGATTTCGATAGGTATGAGGGCCACTCGTGTCCTAAGAGTCACCTTATTATGTACTATCGAAAAATGGCTGCGCATGTAGAGGATGACAAACTTATGATACATTGCTTCCAAGACAGCTTGAGGGGTGCTCCCTCTAAATGGTACTTAAGCCTTGATCAGAGTAGGATTCGTTGTTTCCAAGACTTATCTGATGATTTCATCCAACATTATAAGTATAACATGGATATGGCCCCAGATAGGAGGCAATTGCTCAGCATGTCCCAGAAAGATAAGGAGTCTTTTAAGGAATACGCGAAACGATGGAGGGAAGTGGCCTCGCAAGTCGAACCACCTCTGGCTGAGAAGGAGTTAGCGGATTGGTTCATGGATACAATCAAACCTATGTTCTATGAAAGAATGGTGAGTAGTGTATCTGCGAGCTTCTCTGACCTGGTCGCCGTGGGCATAAAGGTCGAGCTGGGATTGAAGAATGGAAAGATGGTGACTACCTCTGAAACATCTGGTAGTAATGCCAAAAAGTTTCCTGGAGGATTTCAAAGAAAGAAGGAGGGTGATACAAATGCAGTGTCAACCAGTCAAATGAGGAGTCATTCATGGAAGAAACAACACCAATTTGCTCAACAATAACCGATTTATCCAGTACAATATGTTCAACAACCGTATGTGGCAGCAGTCACACCAAATTTCAACCAGTCACAAGCTCCTGTCTATCAACCTGCTCAACAAGCGCCGATATACCAGCAAGCGCCCGTGCCACCTACTTATCAACAGCCAAGGGCATAGGCTTCTCGTCCACAAAATCCTCCAAATCAAAATAGGGTACAGAGAGGTAGACTTCCGTTTGCTTCAATCCCTATGACATACACTGAATTGTACCCATCGTTACTACAGAAAGGGTTAGTGACGCCCAAACCTTTGGGTCCTCCACCAAATCCTTTACCTCCATGGTACAATCCAGATGCCCATTGTCCTTTCCATGGGGGTGCCCCTGGACATGATTTAGAAGGATGTTATGCTTTAAAGCATATTGTGTGAGACCTGGTTGAGAAGAAGATTCTTTCATTTCGAGACGTCGGACCCAATGTCAAAAGTAACCCTTTGCCAGCGCATGGTGATGTTAATGCCATCGAGGATACTTCTGATGTGTGTATAATCAAAAACGTGGAAGATGTTAAAACTCCGTTGCTAGCGCTTCATGCAGGATTGGTGAGGGCTAGATTGATTGATACATGTCACGACAACTGTGAGGAATGTGCCGTTCATCCAAGAGGATGTAAAGTGGTACGAAATGACATTCAGAACTTGATGGATCAAGGTGTTTTACAAATTTGTGGTCCAACAACAAACGAGGAAGTTTCAGTCATTGAACCTATTTTTAATATACCAGAACCGTTTGAGGTAACTTATCACAGAAGAGATGTTGTTCATCCATCACCCGTGGTAGTTTGCATGCCTACCCCATTTCCTTTTGAAAGCACCAAGGCGGTACCCTAGAAGTACGACATAACAGTGGTAGATGGAGTGGTAGATGGAAAGCCCAAAACTACTGAAAGTAAGAAAGGTTTGGAGAATGTTGACACCGACATCACTAACATCGCAGGGACAAGCAGGATGACCCGCAGTGGTCGGGTTTATACTCCTAATTTTAATGTGAACCCTCAAGAGCCAACAAGGGAAGTTGCAAATGTAAATCCTACCCCAGAGCATGGAGGGGCACAACCGGGTGTGCAAACAGATGAAGCAAGTGAGTTCCTAAGGATAATAAAGAAATCTGACTACAAGATAGTTGATCAGTTACATCAAACACCATCAAAAATATCTATCTTGTCTTTGCTTCTGAATTCCAAAGCTCATAGGGAGGCTCTGCTGAAAGTGCTTGCTCAGGCTCATGTTACCCAAGATATAACGGTCGGCCAATTCGATGGAATGGTCGCCAATATCACAGCCTGCAACACTCTAAGCTTTAGCAATGAAGAGCTACCCAAGGAGGGGAAGAATCACAATCGCGCTTTGCATGTATCCATAAAGTGCCAAGAAGATGCTCTGGCCAGAGTTTTAGTTGACACTGGATCATCCCTCAATGTTCTACCAAAGAGGGCACTTGCTAAATTGTCTTACCAAGGTTCAGAATTGAAACCCAGTGCCCTTGTGGTAAAAGCATTTGATGGCTCTCGAAGGACAGTAGTTGAGGAGGTAGAGCTACCAATACAGATCGGACCGCATGTATTCCCCATCAATTTCCAAGTCATGGACATAAATCCCGCTTATAGCTGCCTTTTAGGACGCCCATGGATACATGCGGCTGGGGCAGTAACTTCTACTTTGCATCAAAAGATGAAGTTTGTTGTCGATGGCAAGCTCGTTATTATCTCAGGTGAAGAAGATTTTATCATCAGTCAACTCTCCTCTTTCCGTTATATTGAGGCTGATGAGGATGCCTTAGAAACCTCTTTCCAAGCACTTGAAATATCCAATGCCACACTTGAAGAGGTTAAGGATCCTGTTGAGAAAACCAGTTTGTCATTCGCCTCTTTGAAGAGCGCAAGATCAGCAGCTGAAAGTGGAGGCCCTGCAGGTTGGGGGCAAGTCATCAACGTCAATGAGAAAAATGACCGTTTTGGTTTGGGGTACGAGCCTTCTGCTAATGGAGGAGCCCTGGTCCCTGCAAAGGACCGTGTGCGGAGCATACAAAAAGTTTTCCTGAGCAAAGGATTTATCCATGGAGATCAAATTGGTGCAGTGGAAGATGACACTGAAGATGGAGAAACATCAAACCTAATATACCGGTGTGAAGCAGCCCTGACAAATTGGGAAGCGGTTGAGATTCCAGAAGTTTTTCCCGTGTCGAAGTAATTGTGTTTTCCTTTGTGTTTTTTGAAAATCCTTAGCTCTGCCTAAGGCTAATGGATCATTTGTAGGGCCCCTTTTGAATTTCAAAAAAAATCATTATGACAAATAAAGAGCATTTTGTTCAAATTCTTGTCGTTCATTTACTTTGTTTTTCTTTCCTTAAAATGGCAATCCTTTCAAAAACTACAAAAATATTTTTTATTATTTCTTTTACTTTTTATTTCCATTTTACTAAAAAAAACCCATCATTAAAAAACATGCAGAATAATCAATAAACCAGTTGAATTCGATGACCCCACTACTTCCTATAATTTTGAACTCCCCATCTACCAAGCGGAAGAGGATAGTGAGGAAGATTGTGATTTCCCTGAAGAATTGGAAAGGATGCTCGAGCACGAGTCAAAGGCCCTTCAGCCACATCAAGAACCAGTGGAAACAATCAACCTTGGCACTGAGGGAGACAAGAAAGAGGTCAAAGTTGGGACTACACTTGAGGCAAGCATCAAAGAAAGATTGATCAAGTTGTTACATGAATATGTAGATGTATTTGCTTGGTCGTATCAGGATATGCCAGGTTTAGATACTGATATTGTGGTCCACAAGCTACCACTACAGCCAGATTGTCCGCCAGTGAAGCAGAAGCTCTGAAGAGCAAGACCCGACATGGCTCTAAAGATTTGTGACGAGGTGAAACGTTAGTTTGATGCCGGTTTTCTAGCAGTTGCAAAGTACCCTCAATGGGTAGCTAACATAGTACTTGTACCCAAAAAGGATGGCAAGGTCAGGATGTGTGTTGATTATAGGGATTTAAACAAAGCTAGTCCGAAGGACGATTTCCCCTTGCCACATATTGACACTCTGGTAGACAACACTGCTAAGTTCGCAATCTTCTCCTTTATGGATGGATTCTTGGGTTACAATCAAATTAAGATGGATCCAGAAGACATGGAAAAGACCACATTCATCACCCCCTGGGGAACATTTTGCTACAAAGTAATGCCATTCGGTCTCAAAAATGCTGGGGCAACTTACCAAAGAGCAATGGTCACCCTTTTCCATGATATGATGCATAAGGAAATTGAGGTTTATGTGGATCATATGATTGCAAAATCCCAAAGTGAAGAGGATCATATAGACCACTTGCAAAAGCTATTCGAGCGTCTTCGGAAATTCCGACTACGATTGAATCCTGCTAAATGCACTTTCGGTGTGTTCGGTCTGGAAAGTTGCTTGGTTTCATTGTTAGTCAACGAGGAATTGAGGTAGATCCAGACAAGGTTAGGGCAATACAAGAAATGCCTGCTCCACGTACAGAGAAAGAAGTTAGAGGATTCCTGGGACGTTTGAACTACATCTTTAGGTTTATATCTCATATGACTGCTACGTGTGAACCTATATTCAAGTTGCTCAGAAAAGATCAAGCAGTTGAATGGAATTCTGACTGCCAAGTGGCTTTTGAGAAAATTGGACAATACCTACGAGAGCCCCCTATTCTAATTCCACCTGTCCAGGGGAAACCACTCTTTATGTACTTAACCGTGCTTGAAAAATCAATGGGATGTGTGCTGGGACAACATGACGAAACCGGTCGAAAGGAACATGCCATCTATTATCTGAGTAAGAGATTTACCGATTGTGAATCCCGATATTCACTCTTGGAGAAAACTTGTTGTGCTTTAGCATGGGCCGCTCGTCGTCTAAGACAATACATGATTTGCCACACTACTTTGTTGATCTCAAAAATGGATCCAATAAAGTATATCTTTGAAAAGCCTGCTTTGACTGGAAGGCTCGCCCGTTGGAAGATGTTACTATCTGAGTATGACATCCAGTATGTATCCCAGAAAGCCATTAAAGGAAGTGTGTTGTCTGATTACCTGGCAAGCCATCCCGTTGAAGATTACCAGTCGTTGAAGTTTGACTTCCCTGATGAAGACATTATGGTAGTAAAAGATTGTGAAATCCCAGGACTTGATGAAGGACCTGAACCCGGATCTCGGTGGAAGCTCATGTTCGATGGTTCCTCCAATTACATGGGGCATGGCGCAGGAGTTGTCCTGTTGAATCCAAATGGTGGATACACTCCTTTCACAGCAAGGTTGTGTTTTGATTGCACAAATAATATAGCAGAATATGAGGCGTGCATCCTAGGCATCGAAGCAGCAATTGATCTCCGAATCAAAATCCTCGAAGTATGTGGAGACTCAGCCTTGGTGATATACCAAGTCAAGGGCGAATGGGAAACTCGTGATACCAAGTTGATCCCATACCGTGCCTATGTCATGGAATTAATAAAATACTTTGACAAAATCACTTTCCGTCATATCCTGAGAACTGAGAATCAAATTGCTGATGCTTTGGCATTGTTGGCTTCAATGTACCAAGTCAGATTCCATAATGAAGCACCTCTCATTCAGATCGAGCGGAAAGTTGAGCCTGCCTACTGCTAGTCGGTTGAAGACGAAGACGATGGTAAACCCTGGTTTCACGACATCAAGTGCTTTTTGCAAAATCAAGAATATCCAACAGATGCAACAACCCTTGACAAGAAAACATTGAGGAAGTTAGCATCCAAATTCTTCTTAAGCAATGGTGTGTTATACAAGAGAAACCACGACATGATTCTGCTCAGATGCGTGGATAGACGTGAAGCGGACCTGTTGATCAAAGAGATTCATGAAGGATCCTTTGGAACTCATGCCAATGGGCATGCTATGGCCAAGAAGATTTTGAGAGCTGGTTATTACTGGTTGACCATGGAATCCGACTGCTTCAATTATGCTAGAAAATGTCATAAATGCCAAATCTATGCTGACAAGGTACATATGCCTCCGACCCTACTAAACATTTTGGCGTCACCTTGGCCTTTCTCAATGTGAGGCATCGACATGATTGGCGCCATCGAGCCTAAAGCTTCCAATGGTCACCGCTTCATCCTGGTTGCCATTGATTACTTTACCAAATGGGTAGAAGCCGCCTCTTACACTAATGTGACAAAACAAGTGGTTGCACGATTCCTCAAGAAAGAGATCATTTGCCGTTATGGAATTCCAAGCCGGATCATCACAGATACTGGGACGAATCTGAACAATAAGACCATGAAAGAATTATGCGAAAGCTTCAAGATTGAACACCATAACTCTTCACCATATCGTCCAAAGATGAATGGCGCCGTTGAAGCCTCTAATAAAAACATCAAGAAAATCCTGCAAAAAATGGTGAAAACCTATAAGGATTGGCACGAAATGCTACCCTTCGCACTGCATGGATACCGGACTTTCGTCCGCACTTCAACAGGGGAAACCCCGTTCTCTTTGGTATATGGGATGGAAGCAGTTCTCCCAATTGAAGTAGAGATACCTTCAATGAGAATCTTGATGGAAACCAAGCTAGAAGAGGCTGAGTGGATTCAAAATAGATTTGATCAGTTAAACCTCATAGACGAGAAGCGAATGACTTCTTTGTGCCATGGACAATTATACCAAAAACGGCTTAAAAGGGCTTTTGACAAGAAAGTACGTGTTCGGGAATTCAGAGAAGGAGACCTCGTGCTTAAGAAGATCTTGCCAATACACAAGGACTCACGTGGGAAGTGGACTCCCAATTATGAAGGCCCATATGTTGTGAAGAAAGCTTTCTCCGGAGGCGCCTTGATTCTTACAACAATGGATGATGAAGAGCTCTCACACCCCGTGAACTCTGATGCAGTTAAAAAATACTATGCCTAATAAAGACCCGCTAAATCGAAAACCTGAAAGGGCGATTTAGGCACACAAAAAAAAAGAGCGTCTCGGTGGATTGAAAACCCGAAAGGGCGATCCAGACAAAAGTTAGGGGCAAAAGGCATAAACTGCATCAGTTGTTACTGATTAACACCGAAGAATTTGAGGCGGAAGATCAATCCAAGTTACTCCCCTTAGAAGCAAGGTTTTGGGAAATCATATCTAGTAGGGATGTTAGTGGTCACTGAATTCAACATAGACCTTTCCTTATTGCCATTTTCAAAAAAAAATTGTAACACTCTATGGAGCTACGCCATTTGTGCGCTACCATTCTTGAATAAAATACAAGTTTTCCCAATCATTGTTAGTTGTGTTCATCTACGCTTTTCTTTGTTATGCAAGATGTCATTTATTTGTTAATAATGAAATTTTGAAACTTGAAAAAGAATTTGAAATTTAGTGAAAAAACAAAATTACTTTGATATATATGAAAATCAAAGGAAAATCATTTGTTTCCCCGAAAGCGTCAAGGTTGCATAAATATTCTTGGATCACCAATAAAAGTCCCCATGGAGTACAACTTATTAATCCTCTAGAAGGATGGACCTTTGGTTATTTATAACTGTCAATCATGATAGATTCTCCTCTGGATGCGCCTGTTAATTGTACGGGTATGAGTTAGTGGTGTTGAGGAATCAGAATCTCTGTAAACAGTCCCTACAAACTCCCAGTCTGCCAAGTGTCAGCAATCCCATAATCATGATCATTCATATATCATGCATTCAAATCATGCATAGCCGAAATGTACTTCGTGCTCATTTTGCATTGACCCAGGTCTTGTTGATTGATCCTATGTCCATTGACCTCTAATTCCAGTTTGTCTTAGGTGCCCTTGAACCAACATCCGGTTTTCGCAGTCATTTTCAAGTCCTTTTGTTGATTGGCACCAGTCTGTTAAAAGCTGGTTGTAGTCCATTGCTTACGGTCAGAGTCCAATTGTTGTTATTCCATTATCAGGTCATATATGAACCTGTTGTTCAAATGCATTCAGGTCATATATGAACCTGGTGTTGATTTTTATTCCATTATCAGGTCATATATGAACCTGTCGTTCAAGCCATTCAGGTCATATATGAACCTGTTGTCGAACTTTATTCCATTGTCAGGTCATATATGAACCTGTTGTCGAACTTTATTCCATTGTCAGGTCATATATGAACCTGTTGTTCAAGTGCTTTTCAGGTCATATATGAACCTGTTGTTGAGCTTTATTCCAGTGTCAGGTCAGATATGAACCTGTCTTGAAGAGTCTTTCTCTATAATTGTTTCAATGTTGTCAGGTCATATATGAACCTGTTGTTGAACCTTATTCCAGTGTCAGGTCATATATGAACCTGTTCTGAAGAGTTTTTCTCTATGATTGTTTCAGTGTTGTCAGGTCATATATGAACCTGCTGTTGAGCTTTCATTCCAGTATTACTAGGTCATATATGAACCTGTTGATACACTCTTCTTGTATTTTACTGAGTTTGTTAGGTCATATCTGAACCTGCTGTCAGAACTTCTTGATATTCCCCAGCACTGTCAGGTCATATATGAACCTGTTGTTGTGCTTTATGCTAGCATTGTCAGGTCATATATGAACCTATTGTTGTGCTTTATGCTAGCATTGTCAGGTCATATACTCCCCAGTGTGTGTCTGATTCTCCAGCAGGATTTGTCTTCCCCAGCAAGTTTGTTTTTTACCATTTGTCTGTCTCCCTGTGAACCATCAGCATTCCCCACAGGCTGGTTTGTCTAGTAGCATCTCCTGTTAAGGGTTCGCCATATCCCTAGTAGATAAAAATTACAAAAAAGAATCATGCATCCATGCATATCATATCATATCACATCATGTCATAGGGATTCAGAATCAAAATCAGGGTCTTCTTAGTATTTAACCATCTCCCACTATGATCATATGAAGAGTGTCCTGCTTCATACTCTCTAGTTGAAGACGCTTAAATAGGGGCAACTGTCATCCCCCGATTTTGGTCCTGAATTTTTCCATTTTTTCATTTTTATTTGGCACTTGGCCTAAAGTTCATTTGCATACATTCATGACCAAAGGCAACCATCCATTCCCAAATCCATATTTTTTTGATAAATATTGTTCATTATCTAGTTTTTTTTTATCATGGTGTTTTTTAATTATAAAATGGATTCTAACTATTTGACTTTTTAATTTTCAATTTGATTTTAATTTCAAATTAAGTCTAATTCCAAATTTCAATTTAATCTTAATTGTGTTTTTACTAATGATTCAAACTCTAATTGATTTTTAATTTCCAAAGAAAATGTTAGAATTTGATATCAAAGTAGTTTTAACAAATTATAGATTAATTTGATTTTAATTGGTTGTTATTGGTTTTTTGATTCTTAATTGACATTTAGATTAGTTTTGGATTATTCCTAAAAATCCATATCCATTTTATAACCAAACATGATCCATTTTCCATCCATAGTTCATTTCAAATCAAAATAGTACATACACTCATTTCATAACATTCAATAATATTTAACTTTCAAACATTTCCAAACTCATTTTCATACATACATTTTCATTTAACATTCAAGCATAACAATGCATCACATCCATATCCTACAACTAACTTCTACATTACAACCAATTCCCAAATTTCATCAAAAAAATCACAACCAAGATATAACCATAATTCACATCTAATCCCAATTCCAATCCAATCCAACATAGTCAATGACAACCCAAAAGCCTACACTAATTTAAGCATCAATCTAATTCCATAAGACAAGTTGCTTCCGATTTCAATATCATGTTGCAAGCCCTTTGTTCCAACATCATCTTTCATGTGCTCATGACCAAGAAGCCTAACAAAGCATTAAAGTGCAACCAGAAGTTACTTGGTGCAGATCATATTCAGACAGCTGCAAGTTATCATGCAATAGCAATAGCACTCTCGTTGATGGAAGCATATCCATTGAGTGTGCAGTATGAGCAGACAACTTTGCAAATTTTGCAGGCAAAGCTTGGCCTTGATGACTTGCGAATACAGGACGCTGCAGCTTGGCTTGAGTATTTTGAATCCAAGCCTGTTGAACAGCAAGAAGCTGCTCGAAATGGTACAAGAAAACCTGATGCATCAATAGCTAGCAAAGGCCATCTAAGTGTGTCGGAACTTCTTGACTATATTAATCCTAATCACGATACCAAGGGAGAGACGCAGCAACAAAGAGAAGAAACCAGGTGAGAGCGATATTGTAACACCCCGATAAAATAAGATAATTATTTAAATTGAGTTAATAATATATTTATTAATTTAATTAAATAATTGGAATTATTATTATTATTGGATTATTTTTATTATTATTATTGGAATAAAAGTAGAAATCAGTAAAAAGGTTCCATTTGGTAAAAAGAGTTATTTTCACGTGAAAAGGGAAAAGAGACAGAAAGTGGAAAAAGGGCAAAGAGAGCCAGAGAACAAGGGTTGAAGGGAGGAAGAACTTGAAGCTTAAAGATTCGCCGGATTAACTCAGGTAAGGGGGGTTTATCATCGTTTGATGGGTATTATGGGATAATATGTACTGGGTAGTGATAAACCATTGATTTACCTCTGAATTGGATGATTATGATGAAATTGTGAACTCTTTGGATGAACGAATTGGGTTACAATTGAGAGGAAATTCGTAGGAATTAGAGGCAATATTGTTAGGATTTGTGAGATCGAATAGGTTATAATTCGTGTTAGATGATATGAACGATTATTGTGTAAAATTGGACTGTAGAAGGTTGAATTGGATGGATCTCGTAGCAGAGAAAGCCATAGCAGATCTGGAATTCTGGTTTCTGGTCATACGCGTATGGCACTAGGCAATACGCGTATGGCACTAGGCAATACGCGTATGGATGAGGAAGATGATGTGTTGAACGTAGATTGGTCTCTGTTGGTACGCGTATGGGGAAGTGGTACGCGTAGCATACGCGTATGAGATGGTGTTACGCGTATGTGAGTTTGTCAGGAGATGGGCCATACGCGTATGGGGTTAGGCAATACGCGTATGGGCAGGATTGTGATTTTCCTGAGCTGTTGTTGTGCAGTTTTTAACTGTTCAGCTGAGTAACGTAATTCAGATGATGTATGATATATTAGGGATCATTTCCCGTTGTTTTGAGTAGTATAGGTATTAGTAGAGTGTGCTAATACTGTGGTTGTTATTTGGCATGATATGATATGCTTATGTGATAAAATACTGATGATGTGTGATGGTATGCATGATGCTGTGAATGTATCAGTTATGTGTGCATTTGTGAATAGACTGTTTTATGGCTTAGAGTGTGAGCATATATCTATTCTTGAATTGTTGTTGATGATGTAGCATTGCTAGGTGATTAGCATGCATGTTGTGGCCTTTATGGTGGTAGCTAATTCCCATGGTGAGGAATTAGTGATGAGTTATTGTGGAGTGTTGTTGATGTTTGCATGCTAGGTGATTTAGCGTGCATAGCATAGCCCTTGGGGTGGTAGCTAATTCCCATGGTGAGGAATTAGTGATGTGAGTCACTAGGTCTCAAATGAGTGGGACTAGTGAGCTTGGTAGCCGTACCTGGATTTGGTCGGTGAGGTTGAACTATATGTTCACGAGTAGTCGGTACCGCATGCATGGAGTCTCATTGCATAATATATGTATGTATGGCGTATAATATGAATGGATGTATTCCAATATTATACGTGTGTTTTATGGTTGTTTTGAGTTTGAGTATGATGATGGTGATGATTATGAGTTGATATTGCCGTTGCTGAATATGTGTAATCTGATTAGGGTGATGATATGTGTTATATTACTTAGCATTACATGATATTTTATAATGCTTATTATATCGATTGAGGAACTCACCCTTACAACTATGTTTCAGGTAACGAGCAGTGATTGAATAGAAGCTAGTCCTTGGAGTCTAGTGTAGTCCTTAGTGGGTCATGCTCTGGTAGATGTAACATCGGGATGGGATGTTTTACTATGTTTTCTTTTAGTTGTTGAACAACTTTACATGTAATGTAGTACATGATTTGAATGTTGTTATTTTGTATCCGCTGCGAATTATGCAAAAATGTCTTGTTTTGATTAAATAAATGAGCATGACAGGATAGTTTGATGATTGGTGTGAAATGATTGTGTGACACCCTTCAGGGCATGGTTACTCTGATTGATATTTTATTATTTTAATTAAATATTTGGGGTGTTTTAGAAGGGTGTTACATTAGTGGTATCAGAGCATAGTCGGTCGAGTCGAGTCGTAATTATTCTATTTCCCCTGTACGGAATAGGTGTTGTGTAACCCTATCAGTACTTATTGTTTTAGCTTGTTGGGTTTTCAGAATAGAGATGGCTGGAAGAGGTAGAGATGATGCTGCAATTGCTGAGGCTCTGGGTATGCTAGCTGGAGTACTTGGAGGAAATCCGAATGTTGTGGGAATGGGAGCTGCTCGTCAACTGAGTGAGTTCCAGAAGAACAATCCTCCAATGTTCAAGGGAGCATACGATCCAGATGGTGCTCAGAAGTGGTTGAAGGAGATCGAGAGAATCTTCCGAGTGACTGAGTGTGCCGATAACCAGAAGGTCAGGTTCGGTACGCATATGCTGTCAGAAGAAGCAGATGATTGGTGGGTGGCTACCCGCACTGAGTTGGAATCTGCTGGGAATGCTGAGATCACTTGGGCTGTGTTCAGAGAGAGATTCCTGAGGAAGTACTTTCCAGAGGATGTCAGAGGAAAGAAAGAGATAGAGTTCTTGGAATTGAAGCAGGGCAATCGGTCTGTTACTGAGTATGCTGCTAAGTTCACAGAGCTGTCGAAGTATTACACTCCCTATAACGAGGCTACTGGGGAATTTTCAAAGTGTGTGAAGTTTGAGAACGGGTTGCGCCCCGAGATTAAGCAGGCCATTGGGTATCAGCGGATCAGAGTGTTTTCTGATTTGGTTGACTGTTGCAGGATTTTTGAACAGGATACCAAGGCTAGAGCAGAGAGCTATCAGCAAAGGGTTGATAGGAAAGGCAAGAATCAGAATGATCGTGGGAAACCGTATGCAGCTGGCAAAGGTTCCAGAGACAAAGTGGGATGAAGAGGCCTAGTGGGGGAGACTCCAATGCCCCTGCTAAGTGTTACAGATGTGGTCAGGCTGGACATCATTTCCATGAGTGTACCAGTGCTGAGAAGAAGTGTTTCAAGTGTGGCAAGGGTGGTCACTTGGCTGCAGAGTGCCGGTTGAAGACTATGACTTGTTTCAACTGCGGAGAGGTGGGTCATATCAGCCCACAGTGTCCTAAGCCGAAGAAAGAGAATCAGTCGGGAGGCAAGGTCTTTGCTTTATCGGGTTCTGAGACTGCTGCAGATGATCGGTTGATCCGAGGTACGTGTTATATTAATGGCTTTCCTCTTGTAGCTATTATTGACACAGGTGCGACTCATTCCTTTATATCTTTGGATTGTGCTGTGAAACTTAAGTTAGAGATATCTGAGATGCTTGGAAGTATGGTAATTGATACTCCTGCGAAGGGTTCAGCGACTACTACTTCAGTTTGTTTAAATTGCCCTTTGAGTATTTTTGGTAGAGACTTTGGGATGGACCTTGTGTGTCTTCCATTAGTGCAGATCGATGTTATCTTGGGTATGAACTGGTTGGTGTTTAACCGAGTTTCTATCAACTGTTTTGATAAGACTGTGATTTTTCCTGAGATTGAGGAAGGAAAGAGTTTGTTTCTATCGGCGAGGCAGGTGAATGAGGCAGTAGCAGATGGGGCAGAGTTGTTTATGCTGTTAGCGACTTTGGAGGCTAAAGATAAACTGGTGATTTGCGATCTAACTGTGGTGTGTGATTTTCCTGATGTGTTTCCGGAAGAAGTGAATGAATTACCACCAGAGCGTGAAGTTGAGTTCTCGATTGATTTGGTACCTGGTACTAGGCCGGTGTCGATGGCTCCGTACCGTATGTCTGCTGTGGAGTTAACTGAATTGAAGAGCCAGTTAGAGGATCTGTTGGATAAGAAATTTATTCGTCCGAGTGTGTCACCGTGGGGTGCACCAGTGTTGTTGGTTAAGAAGAAAGAAGGTACTATGAGGTTGTGTGTGGACTACAGGCAACTGAATAAAGTGACGATCAAGAATCGGTATCCTTTGCCGAGGATTGATGATTTGATGGATCAGTTGGTTGGTGCGAGTGTGTTCAGCAAGATAGATTTGAGGTCGGGATATCATCAGATACGTGTTAAAACTGAGGATATTCAGAAGACTGCTTTCAGAACAAGGTATGGACATTATGAGTATTCTGTAATGCCTTTTGGTGTGACTAATGCGCCTGGAGTGTTTATGGAGTATATGAATAGGATTTTCCATCCGTACCTAGATCAGTTTGTTGTGGTGTTTATTGATGACATTTTGGTGTATTCGAAATCTGAAGAAGAGCATGCTGAGCATTTGAGAGTGGTGTTAGGAGTTCTACGAGAAAAGAAGTTATTTGCTAAACTATCCAAGTGTGAATTTTGGTTAGAAGAGGTTAGTTTTCTTGGTCATGTGATTTCAAGAGGTGGTGTTGCTGTTGATCCTTCTAAGATAGAAGCGGTATCTAAGTGGGAAGCTCCGAAGTCAGTTTCAGAGATAAGGAGTTTTCTTGGGTTGGCTGGTTATTATAGGAAGTTCATTGAGGGATTTTCTAAGTTGGCGTTACCATTGACGATGTTGACTAGGAAGGGGCAAGCGTTTGTTTGGGACTCAAAATGTGAAGAAGGTTTCCAAGAGTTAAAGAGAAGGTTGACTACTGCTCCTATTCTGATATTACCGAGTCCGTCAGAACCATTTGAGGTTTTCTGTGATGCGTCATTGTTGGGTTTGGGTGGCGTGTTGATGCAGAATAAGCAAGTTATAGCTTATGCTTCGAGACAACTGAGGGTTCATGAGAGGAACTATCCGACGCACGATTTAGAGTTGGCAGCTGTGGTATTTGTTCTGAAGTTATGGAGGCATTACTTGTATGGGTCAAGATTTGAGGTTTTCAGTGACCATAAAAGTTTAAAGTATTTGTTTGATCAGAAAGAGCTGAATATGAGACAGAGAAGATGGTTAGAGTTTCTGAAGGATTATGACTTTGGTTTGAATTACCATCCGGGTAAAGCAAACGTAGTGGCTGATGCATTGAGTCGGAAATCATTGCATATGTCTATGTTAATGGTTAAGGAATTGGATTTAATTGAGCAGTTTAGAGACTTGAGTTTGGTGTGTGAGAGTACTCACAATAGTGTTAAATTGGGAATGTTGAAGTTAACGAGTGGTATTCTGGATGAGATTAGAGAGAGTCAGAAATCCGATGTGCTTTTGGTGGACAAGTTGACTCTAGTAAATCAAGGTCAAGGTGGTGAATTCAGAGTTGATGAGAATGGTGTTTTGAAATTTGGTAATCGGGTGTGTATTCCGGATGTTACCGAACTTAAGAAGAGTATCTTGGAGGAAGGACATCGTAGTGGCTTGAGTATTCATCCTGGAGCTACGAAGATGTATCATGATTTGAAAAATTTATTTTGGTGGCCGGGAATGAAAAGAGAAATTGCGAGTTTTGTTTATTCTTGTTTGACTTGTCAGAAGTCAAAGATTGAGCATCAGAAGCCGTCTGGGCTAATGCAACCGTTGACTATTCCAGAGTGGAAGTGGGATAGTATCAGTATGGATTTTGTGTCTGGTTTGCCGAGGACAAATAAGAATTTCGAAGCTATTTGGGTGATTGTAGACAGATTGACGAAATCGGCTCATTTCATTCCGATCAGAATGGATTATCCGTTAGAGAGATTAGCTGAATTGTATATTGAGAAAATTGTAAGTTTGCATGGTATTCCGTCGAGTATTGTTTCGGATAGAGATCCTAGATTTACATCGAAGTTCTAGGAAGGTTTGCAGAGGGCTTTGGGAACTAAGCTGAGATTGAGCTCTGCATATCATCCGCAAACTGATGGTCAGACTGAGAGGACGATTCAGTCACTAGAGGATCTTTTGAGGGCTTGTGTTTTGGAAAAAGGAGGTGCTTGGGATTGTTATTTACCTTTGATTGAGTTCACCTACAACAATAGTTTTCATTCGAGCATTGGTATGGCACCGTTTGAAGCTTTGTATGGTAGGAGATGTCAGACGCCTTTATGTTGGTATGAGTCCGGTGAGAGTGCTGTGGTTGGACCGGAGATTGTTCAACAACTACGGAAAAGATTAAGATGATTCAGGAGAAGATGAGAATTGCTCAGAGTCGTCAGAAGAGTTATCACAACAAGAGGAGGAAGTCACTTGAGTTCCAAGAGGGAGATCATGTGTTTCTTCGTGTTACTCCGATAACTGGGGTTGGTCGAGCTTTGAAGTCGAAGAAGTTGACACCTCGATTTATTGGTCCTTATCAGATTTTGGAGAGGATAGGGGAGGTAGCCTATCGTATCGCTTTACCGCCGTCACTTGCGAATTTGCATGAGGTTTTTCATGTGTCTCAGTTGAGGAGGTACATTCCTGATCCGTCGCATGTGGTCCAAGTGGATGATGTACAGGTGAGAGATAACCTGACTGTTGAATCATCACCTGTGAGGATCGAGGATCGAGAGTTGAAGCAGTTGCGGGGTAAAGAGATTGCTTTGGTAAAGGTAGCTTGGGGAGGACCAGCAGGTGGCAATATGACTTGGGAACTTGAGAGTCAGATGAAGGAGTCTTATCCTGAGTTATTCACTTGAGGTATGTTTTCGAGGACGAAAACTCTTTTAGTGGGGGAGAGTTGTAACACCCCGATAAAATAAGATAATTATTTAAATTGAGTTAATAATATATTTATTAATTTAATTAAATAATTGGAATTATTATTATTATTGGATTATTTTTATTATTATTATTGGAATAAAAGTAGAAATCAGTAAAAAGGTTCCATTTGGTAAAAAGAGTTATTTTCACGTGAAAAGGGAAAAGAGACAGAAAGTGGAAAAAGGGCAAAGAGAGCCAGAGAACAAGGGTTGAAGGGAGGAAGAACTTGAAGCTTAAAGATTCGCCGGATTAACTCAGGTAAGGGGGGTTTATCATCGTTTGATGGGTATTATGGGATAATATGTACTGGGTAGTGATAAACCATTGATTTACCTTTGAATTGGATGATTATGATGAAATTGTGAACTCTTTGGATGAACGAATTGGGTTACAATTGAGAGGAAATTCGTAGGAATTAGAGGCAATATTGTTAGGATTTGTGAGATCGAATAGGTTATAATTCGTGTTAGATGATATGAACGATTATTGTGTAAAATTGGACTGTAGAAGGTTGAATTGGATGGATCTCGTAGCAGAGAAAGCCATAGCAGATCTGGAATTCTGGTTTCTGGTCATACGCGTATGGCACTAGGAAATACGCGTATGAGATGGCATGGTACGCGTATGGCACTAGGCAATACGCGTATGGATGAGGAAGATGATGTTTTGAACGTAGATTGGTCTCTGTTGGTACGCGTATGGGGAAGTGGTACGCGTAGCATACGCGTATGAGATGGTGTTACGCGTATGTGAGTTTGTCAGGAGATGGGCCATACGCGTATGGGGTTAGGCAATACGCATATGGGCAGGATTGTGATTTTCCTGAGCTGTTGTTGTGCAGTTTTTAACTGTTCAGCTGAGTAACGTAATTCAGATGATGTATGATATATTAGGGATCATTTCCCGTTGTTTTGAGTAGTATAGGTATTAGTAGAGTGTGCTAATACTGTGGTTGTTATTTGGCATGATATGATATGCTTATGTGATAAAATACTGATGATGTGTGATGGTATGCATGATGCTGTGAATGTATCAGTTATGTGTGCATTTGTGAATAGACTGTTTTATGGCTTAGAGTGTGAGCATATATCTATTCTTGAATTGTTGTTGATGATGTAGCATTGCTAGGTGATTAGCATGCATGTTGTGGCCTTTATAATGGTAGCTAATTCCCATGGTGAGGAATTAGTGATGAGTTATTGTGGAGTGTTGTTGATGTTTGCATGCTAGGTGATTTAGCGTGCATAGCATAGCCCTTGGGGTGGTAGCTAATTCCCATGGTGAGGAATTAGTGATGTGAGTCACTAGGTCTCAAATGAGTGGGACTAGTGAGCTTGGTAGCCGTACCTGGATTTGGTCGGTGAGGTTGAACTATATGTTCACGAGTAGTCGGTACCGCATGCATGGAGTCTCATTGCATAATATATGTATGTATGGCGTATAATATGAATGGATGTATTCCAATATTATACGTGTGTTTTATGGTTGTTTTGAGTTTGAGTATGATGATGGTGATGATTATGAGTTGATATTGCCGTTGCTGAATATGTGTAATCTGATTAGGGTGATGATATGTGTTATATTACTTAGCATTACATGATATTTTATAATGCTTATTATATCGATTGAGGAACTCACCCTTACAACTATGTTTCAGGTAACGAGCAGTGATTGAATAGAAGCTAGTCCTTGGAGTCTAGTGTAGTCCTTAGTGGGTCATGCTCTGGTAGATGTAACATCGGGATGGGATGTTTTACTATGTTTTCTTTTAGTTGTTGAACAACTTTACATGTAATGTAGTACATGATTTGAATGTTGTTATTTTGTATCCGCTGCGAATTATGCAAAAATGTCTTGTTTTGATTAAATAAATGAGCATGACAGGATAGTTTGATGATTGGTGTGAAATGATTGTGTGACACCCTTCAGGGCATGGTTACTCTGATTGATATTTTATTATTTTAATTAAATATTTGGGGTGTTTTAGAAGGGTGTTACAGATATCCTGCCAGAATAATGTCTCAGTAAGTTCTGATGAATCTTCAAAAGAAATTCAAAAAGAGGCTTCAGATGAAGAGTTACATATACCTGAACTAGAAGGTAGTGCAGAATCCGAGGATGAGAGCAACTCGGCACCTGAACCAGAACAGCCAATTTTAGAAAAAATCCCAGATGAAAAGCCACAAACTTCTAATGAATTATGCTTTGTCCTACCACCTTTGTCGGAATACCACAAAGTTCACTCCAATCCCATAAGAATTCCCAAAGAGCCCCCCATCTAATGCAATTCATAGCCTTGCATCTAATCCCACACGATCAACATGTCCAACACGGTTCAATACCTACAAAATAAATGAAACATAAGAAAGCCATGAATTCTATTTGGTATGCACATTCAAGACACCAAAGTCGTGCATCTAACATACCATACATCAACCATTCTACAAAAACCATAACAATGCCAAACGTGACCTGTATAATCTAGCCAACATTCCCTACAAGGTTATCAACAGAACAACTTGGTAGCATTGGCTCATATCAGTTTCACAGCAAATTCCCTGCAAGCATCACAGAGTAATCAGGATTTAAAATCATTGGAAGGATCAGATGATTTAGCCAAGCAGGCAGAGATCCTGCCTTCATGTAAAGATAGTACAGTCAATTCTCCAGGGCAAGTTTTAGAGAAGGTTAGGAATACTGATGTTCACAATTCTTCTGTGAGGATTAAATCTTCTGAAATTAACCCTTCTAAGGTTGAAGTTTGCACTAATTCAGGGAATGAAAATTTATCTGTCACATCGTTGCCTATTACTGAGGTTACAAAAGATCAATATACAGATAATAAAGCTCATCAAACAGTTGTAGGTTTAACAACTTCCCCTTTGGTTGTCGACCCTCTAACCAATTCCTTCGACGAGCATACAGTGAATGCAGAAGGTGCTGCTAATATTGGCATACTAAATTGTGGCTTGCTAAGTTAATCCCTTTGATTCATGACAAGAATACCAAGCTTAAGGAATCAACTATTGCTTGCATTACATCAGTGTATACCCGCTCCAAACTTCACTGCAGTAAAACAAATTAAATTAGCAAAGCATTAAAATTCAAGAAATAATCCCAAAATGGAATGGAGACAAAAGTTCAAAGGAAAAGCACAGGCTCAGATTACCGTTCCAAGATCTAGCATCAAATAGAGCAATCCCAACTGAGCACATAAAAAGGAGTTTGCAGAGACACCTGTTTTGATATGCATAAGCCAATCCCAAACCCTAAATTTGTTGGGGATAAAAAGGAGAGAGGAGAATCAGAAGAGAGGACGAAAAATTGAGAGGCGGACAAAACACCACAAAAACCCTAATCCCAAAAATCAAAACAAACCGGTATTTGAAGAGGCGAAGGAAGAAGATTTAAGCATCACCTGAGCCGTTGTCGTTGCCGAAGGTAAGATTTTCACTTGATTCTCTCTTTGAAACCATGGATTCGCGCTCTCCTTGGGTAGTGTTGTGAGCGATTGTGAGGGACGGATGAACGATTGAGGGAGCGAAGGTGAGAAGGAGAGAGCGTTTGAGTGAGCGATGATGAGCGATTGTGAGGGACAACTGAGAGTGAATAGTGAAGTTTGAGAGAGAGGCGAGTTGGAGAGCGGTCGAGAGTGGTAAGAAGGAGAGAGCGATTGAGTGAGATGGAGAGAGCTCAAAGACGATGAATAGTTTCTGTTCCCATTTTTTTTCTTTTTATTTGTTTCTTTATATTTGTTAATAAAAAAAACATTGAAACCTTTAAAACTTTTACGTTTAATCTTCCCATGCTTAGTTAATGGTGTTTTTAGTTAATACTGTACATTAACATATCATTTTTGGTATTCCCAATCCATTAACCTCTAGAACCCAACAGTCAGGCGACTGGTTTTTTTTGGGTAATCCAACAGATATTTTTTTTATTATTATTTTAGTTTTTTAATTTTTTTAATTTTTTGTTCCAATCTTTTCTGACTTATATACCCAAGTTGTTATTGTAAATATAACTAACCATGAGTGGCCTAGTGGAGAGAGGGTGGTTTCATGGTCTTTATTGGAGCGGGTTCGATACTTGGGGATAACCAATTTTTGTGTTTATATTTGTTATGTTTATTATTTTATTTAATTTCTTTTTCTATATAGTACCTTGCTATTTATTTTAATTTTAGGTTATTAATACCCATTTCCATACCCTTGTAAGTCGATTGCTTTTTAAGCATCGCCATCAACCTCACATAGCTTACTCTTGGGCTTTCTTACAATGAGCCAGTTCTCTTACACTTACACTCATACATTGCATTATTTGTTGTTTGAGCCCGATTTAATTATTTCATGATTTTGAATCCCCATTTGACAAAACGTACCCCACTCCCCCGATGTGTAAAAATTTTGTGCTGTTTTTATTTCTTTATTTGTTTGACTGTTTAGTTAGATACTAACACAAGAATAAAATCAACCATTTCCAAAAGATCAAAAATAATGACTCGATCCAACGTCGAGTATTTTCTCAATAAATAAATCAATTCATTTCTCCCTCCTATTCTATTCCATTTCTTTCAAACTTTCATCAAACGCTTGATTCAACGTCAAGCCAGTTTTCTTAATAAAAACTCAAAAAATATTAATTCATAGTTAAGACCTTTTCGATAAGATGGAAGTGGAACATGGTGTATATCGCGCAATCCTGAGATTAAGATTCGAGACGTATGCCTCGCCTATCTTAGCTCTCGCCATCATCCAAATTTATCCACTTTGTTTTCTCTCAAACACTCATTCAAATTTCTCTTGAACGTCCATCAATACTTGATCTAGGGTCAGGTCATTTTCACAACAAAACTCCAAAATACCTAATTCTTATTTAACACTTTTTCAATAAAGGTGGAAATGGAACATGGTGTATACCGTGCACTCCTGAGATTAAGATTCGAGACGTATGCCTCGCCTATCTTGGCTCTCGCCATCGTCTAAAATTGTCAATGCGGTCTCTTCAAACTCTTTCTCAATCAAATTCCAAAATACTTAATTCCTATCTTAACCTCTTTCAATAAAGATGGAAATGGAACATGGTGTATACCGTGCACTCCTGAGGCTAGGATTCGAGATGTATATCTCGCTCATCCAAGTTCTCGCCATCACTCAAAATACATCCAACCAATCAAACTCTTTCTCGCCGCCGTGCGATTAATCAAAAACCTTTTTCATAAACGAAAGATATATTCCCTTAAGGTGATGTAAAACAATGTTTCGGCCACGATTGTTGAGTCGACATAAGTGACGCTTTTCCGAATGTAGATTTATAAATCCGTTCGATGTGTGGTATGCGTCCACTCCTCATCTGTTTTGGGTAAAACAATGTTTTCGTCGATTAGTACAGTATAGCTTTCGCTAAAATCGACCAACAAACAAACATTTTTCTACCCAGAACTACGTAAGCCTTGATTTCTCTTTTGAGATACGTAGGAGCAGGATTTTTAAATCTTGTCAGGCCCACTAATAAAAAACTTAGGTTTAGTCCTTCGTCAAAAATACAAAAACATTCTCTTCTCATCTTTTCTTTCTTTCCCACCTAATAACTTGAAAAGCCTAACATTTCAACTAACACTAACGCACACAACTGACCTAATGGTTCCCATTGAGTACAACGGACGTGAGGGGTGCTAATACCTTCCCCTTGCGTAATCGACTCCCGAACCCTAATATTGGTTGCGATGACCTTATCTTATCCTTTCTTTTAGGGGTTTTATCGATATTTCCCCTTTCCCATTTTGGGAATAAATAAAGTTCGGTGGCGACTCTGTTCAGTCCATCATTGTGAGCGTGCGATCGCGCTTCGCTTTGAAGTCGTATCCCCATTTTTTCGAGGTGCGACAGATAGGGTATTTAGAAGTTTTCTAGGAAAATTGGTTGCAATCTTAATTTTTTAATGATGTCATTTTGTGATTTCCATAGGATTCATATTACATAATGTCACACCAAAGTAAATCCAAAATAAACACTAGATATAGTCCTAAGAAATCTAACTAACTCAAAATGACTTTAACTTCCTAAGTAAAACTAGCTCCTAACCCAACCACTTACATATTTTATACTAAAGGGATGCTGCAATATCACGAGAGACAAACAAATGGGATGAAGTTTGCCTAAACCCATGACAAATCATACAAGAAAGCTTGTTCCAAGTCAATAATCACGTTAGACTTAAACAAGTTATCCCTCGTATGGATTATATCTCATAGTAACTGTCAAGAAAAAACATGCAATCTCTCATGAATGAATTAATGATCAATAAAAACATTGCAGTCAAGTTGGAGATAGACAATAAGTGAGTCATCAATCTAGAAAGAAATTCCATTTGGAATGGACAAATAAAATACATTGAGACAATGTTTCATTACTTTAGAGATCGATTGAATAAATATAACCTAACATTAAATTATTATTCTACTTAATACTGATTGACAGATTTGTTCACCAAATTTGTCAAAAGAGACGAACAAATTAAAATTGTTAATTTTGATTAGTTAACGAGTAAGAAATGTCAAATGTTATAATCATACAGTTAATCTGTAGTGATATATTTGTAAATGCCCATAAAAGGCGCGACATTGGGCCTGTCCTCATCAGGCACCCACCCTAGAGCATGTCGCTTAAGCCTAACCCCCACGCATGTCCCTGGGAGAAATGGTTGATGACATGTACATTACCTATATTGACAGGTGTAAGAAGTCTTGGCCACAATTTCCTATGAAGTAGGCAGTCAAAATCTCCCCCCAGTCAAAGTGGAGTGGGTATTACTTCTCAGGGGTCCCCAAATCCAGGCCCAAGAGACCTCTTCAAATACCTCAACTCTAGGGTTGAGGGAGATATTTTGAGTACATATGAAACATCCCAAAAAGACAGAGTTTCTCACTTCACATGAGCTTGCTCTCTCCACACCGAAAACACCTTTGAAACAAGGTATCTCACAATCAATAGCTTGCTCTAAGCCACCAAAAATCCTTAAAGCCTCTAGCCACCCCTACTAACATAGGGGTGCTACGCATCTATAATTTTTAGAAAGTATAGTGGCAACCTAATAAAACTGACTTGGGCCACACCCGTTTATCACCGCCACTTTAACACTCACCAAAATTTGACTCCTAACCCTAACTATCCCAAATTATGGTTGATGTGAGAGCATAATCCTCAACACAAGAGGATACCAAAGGTAACAGTAGTCCTAACACCATAGAGGAGATGAACTCCGTAATGAATGAACAATGTCATCAGAACCAAAATCTGGAGAACAACATCCTCAACATCCAACAACACCAATAGGAAACAACCCCCACAGAGGAGATGGAAATGTTTGACTCTAACCCACTTTCACATAAAATATGGGAAGCACATCTTCCTGATTATTTCAAACCTCCATCCTTGGCAAAGTATGATGGGCGTAGTGACCCTTACAAGCATGTCGCCTGCATCAACATGAATATGGCCATCATCAGAGTACCAGACTCTCTGAAATGCAACCTTTAATATGGTAGATTCATTGATGTAACATTATGATGGTATATGGGTCAACCTCAAGCTTCCAATGCCAGCTATCAAGAGATAATGAAGAAACTCATACATCGGTTTGCAACCATTCAACATAGAAGGATGTCCACCACCAGTATGTTTAACATTCAACAAGGCCCCTCTGAGTAACGGATAAAATACCTCATCCATTCCAATGAGGCCACCATAAAATTCGTTCAAACGAACTAGAAAATGTTCGTAGAAGCATTTTAGAATAGCCTCAAAGTAGGGAACTTCAATAAATCCCTCGCCTAAAGACTAGCATCTTCATTATAAGAGGTGGTCACAAGGGTATAATGTTATATAAAAGGCAAGGAAAGTAACAATGAGAAGAAGACTCATGACGTAAAAGAATGCATCCCTAGTTTTGAAGGCCCACAACACTCGTGGAAGAATAACTACACCTCACCCATTAGGGACAAAGTGAGGTGGAAAGGTTGTAGAATTCTTCATGCCCCTAAACACTCGTCATGAACAAATTTGGTGGGAGGTTCTCCACTTGCATGATATCTCTACGCCTCCATCTCCAAAAGTAGGTCAATCTCCAAAAGTGGACGTTATGGGACCCGAAACTAGAAAATTATGTATGTTTCATAAGGTTAAATAACACCATATAGAATATTTCTACCAACTAAAAAAGGAGTTCGAGCGTATGACCTAAGAGGGATATCTTAAGAAATATGTCAAAGGTGACTCCTCTTAAGGGTCAGACGAGTCCAATTCTCACAGGTGTGATGACACAAGAAACCTGAGATCCAGGAAGGGAAAGGAACAATCCAAAAAAGAGGGAGACAAGATCATACACTATACTCTTAACACTATTGCAAGAGGATTTGCTGGGGGCAGAGAGACTAGCTCCACTCGAAGAAGATATACTTGTCATATATTAAATATAGAGGAACTATCCTAAGATCCGAAAGAAAGCAAGACCAAGACGTCAAAGGTCAAGATTTATTTTTAAAAGGAAGATGCAACAAGTGTCCATCCCCATTAAAATGACCTCAGGGTCATCACTATGAGATGTGATGTTTGGAAAATTAGAAGAATTTTGGTAGATCAAGGGATATTTGCAGATATCCTCTATTAGGATGCATCTGAGAGGCTCTGCCTAACCCAGGCGATCTAAAGTCTTTCAAGGAGTCACTGGTTGGGTTCTCTGGGAGAAAATACAAGTTAAGGGCTACATAAACATGAAGACCACCTTTGGAATGGGAGAATAAGTCGAGCAAATATAGGCCATGTATATGGTTATAGACGTCATATCTTCTTAATATGATTATAGGGCAAGCAACTTTTAATCAGTTGGGTGCCATCTTCTCTACTTCATATTTGTGCATAAAATGCCCTCTCTCTAACGGGTGGATTGGAGTCATCCAAGGATATCAAGAAGTCGTCAGGAAATGTTATGTGGAAAGTTTAAATCTAAAAAGAGTATGAACCCTAGGCGTGAACTACAAGAGGGATGGTTTAGGAATCAAGCCACCAAAAACAGCTCTCAAAGGTGGATAGGTTCCCCATCAAAAGAGCGAGAAGATACAAGACTGAAGCCTCAACGAGAAGGCCCCCTAATAGATTTTCACTTTATCATTGATTGTTTATTTTGTTATTAATTTTGATTAGGCGAGTATTATATCTCTGATGCTTATAAGGACAAGTTATTTTTCTAGGGGCACACTCTTCTCCCTTATGCCTCATGAGGGTGCAAGGGTTTTTAATGAGGCTCCTCATTTTTTTAGATATTTGCATTTCCCCCATTTTCTTTACAGGAATTCGTAGGAAACCGCCCAGGAGGCGAAATAAAGTTGGATTCCTACAAGAGATTCTTGCCACCCTTTAAGGTGATAAAAAATGTTGGATACCTATGAGGGACCCTTGCCGCCCTTCGAGGCGATTAAACACATTGGATCCCTGTAGTGGGATTCTTGCCTCCCTTCAAAGCAATTAAACACACTGGATCACCATAGTGGAATCCTTGTTTCCCTTTGAGCCGATTAAACACGCTAGATACTCATAGAGGGATCCTTACCCCCTTGAGATCATTATACATGCTAGATCCTCATAGAGGAATCCTTGCCCCCTCTTTTTGGGGTGATAAAAAAATCTGGATCCTCGTAAATGGATATTTGACGCCCTTTGAGGCGATCAAACATGTTGGACCCTAAATGTTTTTTGAGGCGATTAGGTATGAAATATCCTTAACAAAGAGCCTTTTCCATCCTGTCTGGGGTGGTCAAAGACTCGAGACTATAACACAAAGATCATTATCACCATGGTGGGAGTTGACAATAAATTATAAGCAGGTATGTACAAATAAGGATAACATCAAAAAATAACGAACCAACTAAGAAATTACATAATCCTCTAGAAAAGGACACGTTACACAAAGAGGATTAAGGTGCAATAGACTTGTTAGAGGACCTAGTCACGGTCTACCAACTGACCATCCCCAACCATCCTGAACAGGTCCATCTGATTCAAATCTAGGTTTGAATAGAATAAGGTCACATGTTCCTCCTCCCTCTTAAAACATTGATCACAAGAACCATAACTTCGTCTTTGAGCGATGACACCTCCCCCTCTAGATATTTTATGGAAATAAGAGCTTCCTCGAGCGATCCTTTCAAGCGTTTCCCCTCATAAGCATGTGCATGTGCTTTTAAAGCTGCCTTCTTCACAAGGGCTCTCAAACTATCACGCTTAGTTTCCATGGATGTCACCGTCCTATAACACTCTTAAATGTTCCTTATGATAAAATTAAGCCTGGCTGCAAGTCACCAATCATTTGTAGGTGTTTTTCTCATTGGACACTCTCAACTAGGAGGAATCTCAACATATGAACCTCTAAAAGGTTCGTAAAATGTTCGTCAAATAGGAAGGAGACTTATTGTGAAGTGACTGATAGTCACCCTGAAAATTATTTAGAAAAGGGAGGCACCACCCACAAAACTCTACCATATTAAAAGATGGGTCACTCCACAATCGAGGGCCAATGAGCTCCAACCGTAAGAACATGCCCCTACCTAGATTGCATCCTTCATTGATTGTCTGGTGGCCTCCCGAAGGCCTCGAGAGACCCTCCTCCCACCTTTGATTCTTTAGAGGGAGATCTTCTCCATCACAAGATGTATCGTCCTTCTGCTTTTCTCCAGTTGCCAACAAATCTCTATGGAAGGTTGGGGGCATGGCCACAGGTTGGTATTCGACTTTCATAAGAACTAAGTACTTCTCTAGTAAGAAATTATTTCAAACCATAAAGCTTAACAAAGTACTTCTCTACCCCGCCACCATCTTCTCGATCCAGGGTAACCAAATTACGAGAGCTCATAAGTTGAAAGTAACTTAACACCTAAATTACCTAGCGCTCAATGGGGGAAAGACTGTCGGAGTCTATTTCATTGATAAGTTGAGGATTCAATCTCTATGATAGAGGAAAGCAATAAATTCCTATTGCCCATGTGGTCATTGGATAAGAATCATCTCACCCTCTAACCCTCATGAATTTATATTTCCAATTCTCATAAGGCTCTGTGTGTGGTTCCAACAAACGTCTACTTGACAAAAAGCATAAAGTTACCCTACTACAGACCGGGAAAATCTCTACACTGTAAAAAGAAAGAAATACCCTTACACTGGGGAGGATACCCAGTTGGCAATAGATGATCTCAAAGGCACTAATGATACTCCAAAGTTTGGGCAAGATTTGTGAGAGGCAGACATTAGCGGTCACCGAGAAATCCGCTTCAATGGCGTAAAAGGTATCGAAACCCCCAATTCATGAATGGCATGGAGATGCAAGTAAAAATAAAGGGCATATAAGCCGCCCAAGGTATCCGTGTTGGCTCTTTCCATTTTCGAACAAGGCTCTAGAATTTCCTCTTCTTTGTGCCTTATACTTGAGAACATGATATCCTGACGAAACCCCACGATCCTATTTGAGTCATAGTATAAGGACATAATATCTAAAACATATACATGTTTGGCATTTTTCCTAGCCATCAATTTTTAAGGAAGGGTTTAAACAACTATAATGGATCCCTAAAAATCTTAATGTACTACATAAATCTCATTCCCTCCTACCCAAGCCTAGAAGATGAAAGAAGCGACGTTTATGACACCCCATTTTTCTTTCTTTCTTTAATTAATTGTTTTTGATAATTAGTTTATTATTTAAATGAAGTAACATGAGTGATAACTTGATGTTATGTGAATTAATATAATTGTGGGACGTTGGGAATGGTAGAGTTTAGATTGACTATTTAATTTAGACAAGTAGTTAAATAATAATATTTGGGTAATAATTAGATTAGTAGTGAAATAAATAAGAAAATAAAATAAATAAGAATTAATAAGGTGTGAGGGGTAATTTGGGGAACAGGAGAGTGAGTAAGGATGTTACGAGAATAACAAGTAGAAAGGAGTTAAGTTTTTAACAAAATGGGAGACTAGTAGAGGTTATGAGAATTGATCGTGAAAACACAAAGGTTTTGAGAGAGAAAGGAAAAAGTTTGAAGAACTAGGTTATGGCTCTAGGAGGGAAGAATCAACCACCATTAGTAAGCTCGTTTGCTGGAAATCCAAGGTAGGGGGGATTACTCTAAATATGGTTTATTTGCATGAATTGGGTAGGGGGAGTCCTTAACCCTTTAGTTTTTCCTTTCCCCATTATTGCAATGTTTGAGTTCATGGAAATTTTGCCTATAATGGCATGTTTATGCAATTGTTGAATTTGATATGCTAATTGATGTATATGTATGAATTTACCACGTAAATCATGTCTTTTATGTGTGTGTATATGCGTGAATAAATCGTACTTGAAGTTTTCCTGCGATTTGGATCGATTGGGGTTGTTCTGGTAGTAAAATTTGACATTCTGGGTCATGGGCTTGCCCCTAGTTTGCCAGGAGGTCATGATGCTTTTTGCCACTATTTTGAGCTCGCCCTTAGCTCGCTTGGCGAAGGTTGCTCACCCTGTGTATAATTGTGTGATAGTTGTAAATCCTAATGATGAATATTGTGTTGTGATGATTATGTGTGGTTCAGATGTTGGAACTATATGATTATTGTTATTGTTTATGATCGGAGTTGAGATCATAAGTTGATGTTGAGCTATTTGTGAGTATGCATTATGTGCACATGCATTCATGTTATCGTTGCTGTGAAATAGGCGACTACAAGTTTCGATGTTGGAGACTGATAATTGTCCCAAGCTTGATGTTGTGGCTTGGAGCTCGGTGTTGGAGCTCAGGGTTGTTGAGTGAAGCCCTTGGGTTCACAGTTGATTGGGACCCAGTTCGTGTAAAGAATCATTGTTGAGATCGGTACCACATACATAGTTGAGTTATGAGTCCGATTCAGATGTGGGGACTGTGATGAACATCAATCGAGTCGTTTGACATTGCATTTGATATGAATACGATGTTATTGTGATGTTATTAATTGATGTGGTTTAACTAATACACTTGAGATATGCTAATTGTTGTGAATGTTGCGAGTTTAGGTTGTCTATTGCATTCTTTTACACCATTATATATTTTGAGCGTATTCTCACCCCTTTTTTGTTTGTGGTGCCTGTGCTCCTTGTGGGAGTACAAATAAGAAGGTAGATGAGTAGATGTTGGAGGATGGCGTTGAGACTATTCTGACTTTCCCATTTTATCGCGTCTTAGGATTCGTGCTATGATATTGTAGTACTGGGCCAACGATTAATGTTTATTTTCCTTTATGTTTTATTTAAATGCAAGGATATGATGTATGACTTGTTATGTTTAGCCATGTGGCATTTCGAATCGAGAAAGTTATCCTTTCGTGGAGTTATGTTTTATAAAAGTTTTATTATGAATTCTTTCTATTGTTGAATATGATGTAAGTTTTGATTTTCCGCTGCGATGAGCCTAAGTGTATGCGAGCAATGTGATGATAATTTTTTTTTAAGTTGTTTGTTTTTAATTACTATGTGTTATAGAGCATGATTATATGAGATAAGTGACACCCTAACTGTGAAATGCATGACTACTTACTCTGATTAATTGTATCATTTATGTGTTGGGGTTTTAGGGTGTTACAATGTCCATAAAACTTCTTTGATTAAACAATGAAGATTTTATAATAAAGGGGGGAGTCTTTCTAAAAAATCAAACCAAAACCCTTTATAAGGGAAAACCAAGAGTGTAAACAACATACTTGCTTGGATTGATACTATTGCAATAAGCAGGAAAGATTTCACACGTCAAGGACATGTATGCGAAAATGAGTTAGATTGGGTTTCCCCAGAAAGATCATCATGGTCAACATTAAATTATACACACATTTTTTCACACCAAACGATCAAGTTTCCATAACTGACTGACATTTGGATGTTTCAAAAAATTATTTGACTGATGTTTGACATCCCTCAACTGACACATAAGTTCGCCCTTAATTGAGGGATTGTACTTAACCGAGGGACTCGCTCTTATTTGAGTGACTCACCCTTAACTGAGGGACTCGCCCCTAAACTGCGGGACTCGATCGAAAGAAATAAGGAGCTTAAAACATTTTGCCCTTTATAATCCCCCGTGCTTAAGGGATTGTGTAGTGATATATTTGTAAAGACTCATAAAATAGGTGGCACGAGACCCTCGTGCTTGAGAGAGATATTTTGAATACATACGAAACACCCCAAAAATACATAGCTTCTCACATCACATGAGTTTGCCCTCTCCACACCAAAAACACATTCGAAATAGGGTATCTCAAAACCGTGAATTTACCCTAAATCATCGAAAATTCTTAAATAGTCACCCCTATCAACATAAAAGTATCACACATCTATACTTTTTAAATAATACATAGCTTTATAGTTAATTGTTACTTAACTTGTTAAGAGGTAGTTAATATTAACTTATTTTTAAAGATAATTACTAGCAAATAAACTCGTCATAAGGTCCAGAGTTCAAATAAATATATACTAATAATTAATCATTAATAATTTGTCATTAAAAAAATTACGAACCCATTAATGTCCTATAAAATCACCCTCCACCTTGTACTAGGATTACATCAATTCAATATATAATAACCATACATATCCCTTCTCTCTCAAACTAGACTTCTCCCCCTAATTACTTGAACTACAAGTCAACTACTTATATTGATTTTAATCCAACACCATGTTACATGTACCATAATTTATGTATGTAAATGTATACAAAGCATAATTGTGTGAAATGGGTGAATGAAATACAAACGGGGTTGGTAGCATAAGGTTGGAAAGGGTTTGGTAAGCAAACAACATCAGTAAAAGGTGGTAGAGTAGTGCCTCATGAGGTCTGCCGAAAGACATAATACCTTTTCTTTCTCATTATATTACATGTATGTATGTACTTTGCTTGGTCTTTTTCTTTTTCTTTGGTAGACCATACTTATCCTAAACTTATCCATTTTCTTGGCGTGAGCAAAATTGGATTCAATCACCTTTTTTATTTCAACTCTTAATTTCAAACGTATTTATTAACACACAAGTTGGGATATACAACACTCTTTGTGCCGTATAAATCCATGATCAAGTTATTAATTACATCATTTTTATAGACAAATAGTCTCATAATAATAAATGATATAGAAATTAATAACATCAAGATCATACATTGCTTATTAATTCTTGTTGTTCGTCTCATTTATATTCATGACTCATCTCCATGTGGGATGGTAACATACTTTATGAGTATTATTTTTAGTTGGTAGTGAGGAATCCATCACTCAATTTTTTCTTTCTTTTTTTGGTTGATGAAACCCCACTTTTCTTTCAACATTATGCTTGCCAAATTTAGGGTAAAGTTGGGACCCATCTCTTGAATTTTATTTTTATGAGTAGGTGTTTTGTTTTTTTTTATTGATCTCTATTAAAAAATAAAAATATGTTGATTTCTTTATTGCATTTTAATTTTATAAAGAGAAAATATTTTTTTATAAATTATTTAGTTATACACATGTGACATGTGAATAGTTGAATTCATCATTAAATTTATGTCTGTTTTTATCATATTAGATTGTGATAGAGTGACCAGCATGACATATAAGTGTACTGCAAATAACAACTTACAGGGTAATTGATTTTGATAATTATAGTTTAGTTAAATAGTTAATGAATATATTTAAAGTTTCGTTGTATTATAAGAAACTTAAAATAAAAATTTGGTGAAAAAAAATTCAAATGAAATTCCAAGTTTATGTTTATTTTATTTATTTCTTTCTTTTGATACATAATATTTTTATGTTTAATATATTAAAAATTGTTAATGCATGCTAGTATTTTCCATATATTTATGATATTACTTAAGGAATCTTATAAGTGTTTTTTGTGTTGGTATTAATTGAAAATATATATATAAAGAAGTCTCACATAGGAAAAAGGAAACTAAATATATATATATATATATATATATATATATATATATATATATATATATATATATATATATATATATATATATATATATATATATATATATATATAATTAAATATTATTTTGTTCACAAACTTCAACATTTTAATAAATAAAAATTTCATTTTTTGAATCATTGAGATTACTCCTAAACATATAAAATTCTATAACAAATAAATATAAACTTTGGGGGTGGTTATGAATTTTGTTTTTACCTTTAGAAGTTAAACTAAAAAATAAAATAAGTTTGAACAAAATAGCATTGAATTTATTTTTTATTTAGTTAAAAATATTTATCACCACAATTTAAAAAAGTTTTTTTCCATGATTGATGGTCATTTGTAACAAACGATGTGATAGAAAGTCTGGTACTTTCTATCCTATTGACATGTTGACCGAAGTAAAAAGTATTTGATTTTGAGTTCAAATCCCAACGATAATATTTTAAAATTTATAAGACATGTTTTTCACCACGGTAGAAATTATAACTGATGTGATAGGTGTTTATGATAAATTTTTACCACAATTCCTAAATATATAAAATCTTCTATCACTTTTATAATGTCTTGACTATTGGCCTAATAAAATTTATTTTAAATGATAACCATTTCTTATTTATTAATATAAGAATATTAGCAATCCAATTCAAACAAGGAAGAAATTGCATTATCTATAGAGGAATTGAAACCCAAAGATAAAATAGTTAATTTAATGAATTTGAAAAATCTTGTATCGAGGAAAATATAAAGTTGTATTGCCTCAATTTAACCCTTTAATTTTTATTAAACCCTTTAATTTTGTATTAAGGGAATCATATATTTAACCCTTTAAATCTTGTATTGAGGAAATCATATATATATATATATATATATATATATATATATATATATATATATATATATATATATATATATATATATATATATATATATATATATTCTTTAATTTTTTTAAAAATAATTTTTATTATCTATTATCTCGGTTGAGTTGACAACCAAGAGGTAAAGTATTAAGAGGGAACACGTTTAAATCCCAGCAATTATATTTTAGCACTTTTTCATGTTTTTGTGACCTATTATCTCGGCTGTACTGGAAACTGAGGGATATAATAAAATATTTTATTTGATTTTTTAATTTTTATTTATGACCAATTTGATGAAAAAATTAAGTAACGTATATTTTCCGTCCATTTATAAAGTAATAATGATCAAGACATTTTCAACCTATCAATCCACATAAAACATTAGTGATCCTGGTGAAACTCTCACTAGATAATCAAAAATTGAATGCCACAACTATCCATCTTGGATGCAAAGAATTGAAATGTAAACTTAACATAATGAAAACAATGATAATGAAAGCAATTGCATGAAGTACAACACCATTCTCTGGGATGGATAGCAGGAGCAGAAAAATGTTTAAAGGTTGGTTTCTTAATATAATCTCTTCTCCAGTAATTTCTTGTTAAAAATATTTAATGTTAGTTAGAAAAACATGAAAGTAACTTATTAATGTTAGTTGTTGTTGTATAATGTAAAATGTTTAATATTTTTGTTGTTGTTGTTGTTGTTGAGATTTAATATTTAACGATTCTATTGATTTTGTTAATTTTTTTATTATTGTTGTTGAAATTTAATGTTTAACGATTCTATTGAGTCTGTTGTTATCGTTGTTGTTGTTATTGTTGTTTTTGTTGTTGTTGTTGTTGCTGCTGTTGAGATTTAATGTTTAAGGATTCTATTGATTTTATTTTTGTTGTTGTTGATGAAGATTTAAAATTTGTCAACAAATTTGACGTTTTGCAAAATAAAACGAAAAAAATAGGTTAAAATTTAAATTTTGTAAATAGGACTTTACCCATCGGGTATTAATTCCAACCGAGGGGAAAAATAACGCGCTTTGAAAATTCAAAAAATATTATTGTTGTAGATCAAACCCATGACTAATTCCACTTTTTTCCTCGGTGGAGCTTTACCTGAGAAGTAAAGTGATAAGTTTTAATGATGCCCTTCATTACCTCGCTTATGAAACTATGGTAACACCTTTTTCATTTCAAACAGACGTAAATACTTTCTTTTCCCCTGTGATATTAACAGAAATCGAGAGGTACGTGGCAAACGTTTTATAGTTTTGAAAATTACAAAAAATATTATTGTTGAGGATCAAACCAATGACCACTACAACTTACCCTTCGGTGGAACAACAACTAAGAGATAAAGTGATAAGTTTTCACGATGCTCTTTGTTACCTTACATACGAAACCAAGGTAAAATCTCTTTTTCAATCGAGGTAAAATGAATTTTTTGTAGTAGTGAAAAAACACAACAATAACACATATTTTACTTATATAGACAAAAACAAGGGCATAACTTTAAAAAAAAACAAGAGCATAACTCAAAAAAAATAACAATATAAAACCTATAATCTCATCTTAAAAATAACAACAAAAACTATAACATAACTCAACAAAAAACAACAACGTAAAACCTTTAATATCATCTTAAAAACAACAACAAAAACTATAACATAACTCAACAAAAAACAACAACGTAAAACCTTTAATATCATCTTCAAAATAACAACAATAACATTACATCTTTTATTACATGAACAAAAACAACGACATAACTTAACAAAAACAACAACGTAAAATCTATAGGGTTTAGTGTCTCAACATCAACAAAAATAACAAACCATAAAAGAACACTAGTTTGAACAATAACAACAACATAACTCATTATATGAATGACGAAAATGTGTCACGCACCGAAAATATAAAGAAAAAGTCAAAGAAAAAAGTTGTGTTTCCTTCTTGCAAGATTCGTGTCACATTTTCTTAATCAATATGAATTTGAGAAGATGTGATGGAGGTTTGTAAAGAAATGGCGTGCGTACGTATTTGAAGATTGGTATAAGGCGTGAAAAGTTAGTGTTTAACTTATAAAGTTAGGGCACTATTCTATTTAGAAGTGAACAAAGTTTCGCTTATATATGTGATTTGTTTTAATATAAAAAAAAGGAAAGGAAATTTTTTTTACCATGGTTGAAAGCTAAGAACTGTGGAGAAATGTATCTCAGTAACACGCTTTTAGCGTGTTGTTACCTTTCATTAGTGGTGTAAAGTTGTTTAATTTTAATTTAAAAATAAAAATAAAGGGAATACACTCCTCTTGTAATGAAAAAAACCACAAAATTACTAGTGATGAGATTCGAAGCTTGTCCATTTTTCACCTTTCACCTTGATTATTACCTTTGACCGGGGAGAAAAGTTACTTAGAAATAAAAAATGGTCTAATAAATAGATATTACATTGATGGAATAAATTTTCGATGTAAGAATCTGTTATAAAATATACAATTTGTAGTAGTGCTAAATTTCAAAATAATAAAGTGTATATTTTATGATTTTGAGTTTTATTTTACCTTTAACATGTCACCGCTTGTGACCGTCAACTAACACTTGGAGCACAGTTGATAATCACTTTAACTATTGTTGATCACCCAACTAACCACCACTTAAGTTACTATCAACTATTTACTCTGATTATCATTGATCATCAATTCATATGTATCTAATCACTAATCCAATCACCTTTAATGAACACATTGGCAACCACTCCAACAATTGTTTTCCGTCACCATTGACAACCACCACTTTCAACAACTATTATTAAAAGTATAACTAAATGAAAATTACAATTTTATAATATTTAAATGATTTTATTTTAAAAAATAGAAATTGTAATGAATGAATTTCAATGGTGGTAGATTGGTTCACATGTTATAGAAATAATGAGTATTATCAGATAGTTCTATATTTTTCTTTGTTTCAAGCGATTAAATTTTGTCTTTCACCAATAAGTTTCTTAACTCATTTTTTTGATAAGTAAGGAATTTAATATCAAAAATAATACAAGGAATACTCAACCCTTAGAACCAAAAAGGGGTTGATCACCTTGAATTTAAACAATTCAAAAGGGATACAAACCAATCCATAAAATTACAAGAGGATCTATCCTTGTTACATATAGCAACCCAATTCCAAGTGAGGAATTTAATAAAGACCACAATATAATCTACATTAGCAACAAAACCAAGAAATAAAGTGTTATTTCTACCTAGTCATATGCTCCAGCAAATTGCTAATCAGATCATTGATGCCTTACTCGAGCTTAGAGACTTCCGCAACGAGTCAGAATGAAAATTGAAAGCGTCAATACAATTAGAAAAAATTACCGCATCCATTCTTAATCAAAAAATAATCCCTCTCCAATATTCTTAGAAACCACACAGTCAAACATCAAATGGTCCAAACTTTCTTCCCCTTCAAAACAAAGAACACAAGAAAGGTCTCTAGCACTATGAATAAAGTTTTTCTTCAAAAGTTGATATTTAGTTGGAAGACGGTTTAACAATAATCTCCATCCAAAAATCTAAATTTTAGAAGGCATTTTAAGTTTCCGTAGATCTCCAAGAGCTTTATCCAAATTATCAATCTTCGGATCCGCCGTTTCTGCCTCTACCAAAATTTTGTAGCAAGACTTATTGAGAACTCTTTAAAGGGATCTGGTTTTCAGAAAAATTTGTCGAAGGATTAAGATGATGCTTGATTTCATCTACACAATCAAATAACTCCTGCACCAACCAATCTGATCCATAAAAAAGAACAAAGAAAAAGCTATTATTCCAAAATCAAGAATCTTTTTCCCAAGAACATGCTACTAAACACTAGCATTGGGAGATCTAGCAATTACGAACAGCTTCGGAAACACTTCCTTTATGCTTTGAGAGCCTCTCCATTTGTTGTTCAAAAAAGAAATGTCCAAACCATTACCTAAAACACAAACAATGTTAGCAACAAAAGGGTCAACATCATGACCGCGCGAACGATACAAACTGACAAGGTCACGCCACCAACTAGATTCTTTTTGGCTTCAATTTTTTCTACTCCATTCATCAAACCTAGCCCTAAGTTGTCGTAGCGATGCTTACGGAGACTGTACCAAATTGCTTCCTTATCATAAATGATCTTCACTTTCACTTTAGTAATAAAGAGATGTTAAATAATTCTATGTTCTTGATACCAAGCCATCCTTTCTCTTTTGCACTACACACTTTCTTCCGATTCACCTATTAAATGCTCTTTCTTTGGTCTGAACCGTTCCAAAGAAAATTACTTTGGATCTTGGTAATCTCCTTCAAAACTTTAATCAGAGCTTTGTAAAAAGATAACATGTATATAAGTATGGTGTTTAACACCACATTTATTAGCACAACTCTACCACATATAGACAACATTCCCCCCTTTTTAATAACTCAACTTTTGTCTCAACATATCAATGACTTCCCTCCACACATACCTACTCTTCTAGGGCTTGAACCAACTTGCACCCTGAATTTTTTGAAAAAATGATTCACACTAGATGAAATAGTTATCCACATTAACTTCAAAGATATTGCTTTTGTAGAAATTTATACGCAATCCAAAGACAAACTTGAACCCTCTCAAATTAGCCTTTATACTCCACAAATTTGACCAACTATAATCACAAAAAATAATTGTATCATTGAAAGATTATAAGAATGTTAAATATAGATTTTGAGTGTTTGAAGCTACTAAATTAAACAATGCATAAAACAAAACAAAACAATATAAAATTAAAAATACATAAAAAAATTGTTGATTGCGTGTGCTTAAAAAAATTTACAAGTACAATATTTTTAAACTATTAATTTTATTGGTAAAAACAACATGATTACCAGAATTTAGCATTGCTCAACTATTTATACAAATACTATAATAATTTTAAAAAATGTACAAAATATAAAATTAAAAATATGTATAAAAAAATTTGGTTTGTTCATTGCGCATGCTTAGAAAAATTTACAAACATAAATTTTTAAACAACTATTAATTTTGCTGGCTAAAACAACAGAATTAACAGAATTTTAATATTACTTAACTATTTACGCGAATAGTGTAATGATTTTTCCTATTATTAAAGAAGAATGAAAGATTTCGCATTCAATTTGATCTTCTTTTTTACAGTATTTTCTATAGTATGAGTCATGTCTAACCTCCACTTTTATAATTATTTTTCCTTTTACAAGTATGATTTTTTTTTTAAAAATAAATAATTAATTTAACTTAATTTTAAAATTAGAATTATTTTTCCTTTTACAATATAGTATGACTTTTAAAAAAAACTTTATTTAACTTAATTTTAAATTTTAAGTCACTCTTCTAACTTTTTTCCTTATCATTTTATTCCTTTATCTTCAACAATAATTGTACTCCATCTTTTTTATATATTGTACACTAGTTAAGAACATCTTAATGAGTTAAACTCATAACACCTTATTTATTTACATTTAAGAAATAAATTCTATCTAGTATAACTTTTTTTTATATTACATATTTTTTCTTATTGAGAATGATGCATGCTATCTTGTCATCATCCACTTCAGGATGGAATTTTAGTCTTGAACCATAAGGATTAGCATTATGACCTTAAAAATTTAGTATGTTTTGGCAATTCTATGACTAAAAGCAAAACATTGGTCGGCTTGACCACATTGCCCATAGATTGATTAAGGACAAACCTCCCACAAATCCTCAACTCATATTTCATGTCACATTGAAAAGGTTTCTCTCTAATCAGTGGTTAAATATCACAATCATAGGTGGTGGCTAGTGATAATGCTAATGCTAATTCAAATTCTAATTCTAATTCTAATTCTTATTGTTAGCCTTCCATTAATCTTTATCCTAAAAATTTCAAGGTTATAAAGTGACAACTGAAAAAGAATTTATGTAGAAAATAGTAGGACTATATGGATACTTTACCTAAAATTAGGTCCCATTTGTTACTTATTATTGTTTTATATGTTTAATAATAGAGAGATTATTTTTTTTGTGTTTTTTTAAAATAAAAAGAACTAGTTTGAATTTGTTTATCATAATGAAAATAATTTATTTTTAAAAAATTAATTACAAAAAATAGTTTCAAAAACTAAAAAATTATTTTTCTATTTGAAGCAATTTTTAATTATTTTATCTTCACTTATTACAAATGGATTAAAACATATAAAAGTATTTATTATGTTTTTCTTAAAAGATATTTTTCACAGCAATAAAATTGATGCTTTACCTAAAATAAGGTCCAATTTGTTGCTTATTATTATTTTTATATATTTAATAATAAATATATTAATTTTTAGTGTTTTTTAAAACAAAAGAATTAGTTTGAATTTGTTTATCATAACGAAAATAATTTATTTTTTTAAAATTTATTATGAAAAATAGTTTCAAAAACTAAAAAATTATTTTTCTATTTGAAGCAAGTTTTAACTATTTTTTCTTCAGTTTTTTAATATAAAATTTATAACAAATGGATTAAAAAAATATAAAAGTATTTATTATGTTTTTCTTAAAAGATATTTTTCACAGCAAAAAAATGATACTTTTCCTAAAATAAGGTCCAATTTGTTACTTATTATTATTTTATATATTTAATAATAAAGATATTAATTTTTAGTGTTTTTTTAAAACAAAAGAATTAGTTTGAATTTGTTTATCATAATGAAAATAATTTATTTTTAAAAATTTAATTGTAAAAAATAGTTCCGAAAGAAACTACTCAAAAAATATATTTTTTTTTTAATTTGAAACAATATTTAATTATAATTTTTTTCTAGAAAATATTTTTCACAAAAAATATGTGACAAAACCATTAATATTTTAGATACAAAATTTGGTAGCTTCTTTAAAGTGGCTGTCATAACAGTTTTAACTAGATCTAAATTATTTCAATTTCAACTACTACTCTAAATAGTTACTATAGCTTCTGTTCCACTTGTAGATTCTGGTCCATTGATATTCTAGGTCTGAGTTAATGGTCATTATTCATAAACTATTCTCTTGTGTTGTATCTTTCTTACTGTCTGGTAAAATCACATTATTTATAGCAACTATAATTCCAATTCAAACTCTCAACCTTTAAGATATAGCATTCCACATTTAGGACCATACCCTACAATAAATTAAATGCTTATAAGATAATACATCAGATTTCATGTTGGGTGTGTGAAGAAAACAGTTGAGATTCCTTGCTCTAGACTTTGTCCTCATTTATATGGACTACATAGAGGTAGGTGGTAGTGCCCATTTTTGTGTGTCTCTTTGAAATACTTTATGGACCAACCATAAGGTTATGTTCATTTATTCTAATATCCTATCACTTTAATTTTTTGTTTAATTAAAATTGGAAAACTCGTGCAATTTAATATATATCTCATGCAAGGTATTTAGTAATTTAATATATGGTCCTACTTTGATAAGTGTCTTAGAGACGAGTTTTAGCTATTAAGTAATAGTTTTATTTAGATAATTGTATATAAATTTAACCACTATTATAAATAATATATTTTATGACAATGATTTCATCTCATATATTGAAAAATCGAGATATAATTCCTGGACGCATCTATTTTTTATATAAAAAAATATACACAATATATTCCGTTGATTATTTGAAAAATCGAGGGGTAAACATATTCAATGTATATGCTCGAACCCCATCAGTCTTAGTTTATATTTTTATCTCATTAAAAGTGACGTATTTTTAAATATTTTATTTTTAATTTAATAGTACGCTACTTTTCACCTCGATTTTCTTTCCAACTGAGGTGAATATGGTTCAATATTCTGTTTTTAATTTAAAAGTACGCAATGTTTCACCTTGATTTTCTTTCAAACCGAGGTGCTCTGATATATATAGTTTTAACTTGTAGCATTTGGTTTCATTTGTCTAAAAAACACAAACAGAACTCTAACGACAAACCGAGGTGAATATGTTCCTCTGATATATATAGTTTTACCTTGTAGCATTTAGTTTCATTTGTCTAAAAAAACACAAACAAAACCCTAACGAAGAGCCCTAAATAACGGAAGTCATAAACAAATATCATCTTCAATATGAAGGTGTTATGTGTTTAGTGCTCTCGTTTCTTCTTTAGAGATCCAAATCATTTTCTTTTACTTCTTCTTCATAGGTCTGGTACGTCAAATTTCACTACTAATATTGTTATCATATTGTTGTTGTTGTTATTGTTGTTGTTATTATTGTTATTGTTGTTGTTGTTAAGATCCAAAACCCTAGAGTTTTTGTTGTTGTTTATGTTGTTGTTAATGATGTTGTTTTTGTCGATGTTATTGTTCTTGTTATTGAGACCCTAAATCCTATAGGTTGTTTATTGAGGTTGTTGTTATTGATTCTTGATATTGTGTTTGATTTCGTTGTTGTTTTTTTGTTATTGATATTGATATCGAGATTATGCTTTTTGTGGTGTGCAACTCTCATATTATTCCGTTTAGTTGAGTTTATTATATCTAACATCGATTGTTTGTTTCACTAACCTCTCTTTGAACATATAACATAGTAAATTGATTTTGGAAATAATCATATGCAAAATTTTATTGTATCTAAAACTTATCTTACATTGATTAATAATTTTCTAGCATTCTACAACTCATCACTCATCTCACGTTGTTTTATTGTTAAAACTCTCCAATACTTCTAGTTTTCGTTCGACATTATTCCAGATTTTTTCATTTTTCAAAGTATCATATTGTATGCTTTTAAGAATGAATTAGTAGGAAATGAAGTGTTGAATAAAAAACTTGAAATATTTGAGAGATTTTAACCATAAAACAGTGTGAGATGAATGATGAGTTGCAGGATGCTTCAAAATCATAATCAATGTAAGTTGTTCTTCAAATATAACATAATTGTTTATATAATTATTTTCCTAACCAATTTTGAGAAGTTATATGTTCAATATAGGGTTTAGTGAAATAAGCAATCCACATTAGATTTAATATACTCAAAATTATTTTAACCCCTCGATTTATGAGATAACCGAAGTGAAAATATGATATATTCGTTGGTGAAATTACAAAACTGAGGAGAACATGTGTTTTCGCCATTTCAGAATTTCAAAAAGATCCCCCTAGAGATCCAACTCATGACTATCACATACCCATCGGTTTTTTAAAAATTGAGAGGTAATGTGTGCACTTTTTATAACGTCATTCGTTACGTCGTCTCGGTAGCCGATGTTACATCGCTTTTGCATCCGACGTTAAAAGCGTTATTTATAGTAGGGAATATACTGATAATATTTTTATTTTTTTTAATTTCAACTTTGCTTTTAAATTATATTATTTTTCTTTCATTTCAAGCTTTGTAATGAAAATTAACTTTTGGAATTTTAGATTTTATTGAAGTGCTTACTAATTAACAAAATTGTAAGATTTTGTGTTACATTTTGGTTAGTAATTTGGATTAGTAGCATGTTATAAACAACATTTTGTTGACTTTGCACCCATATCGCAAAATTCTCTAGTCTGACCTTTTAGCTCATGAAATTGGTAAAATTCAATTAATGATAGATTTTTTTTTTATTAAATTAAATATTATGGGTGATGTTAGATAATATGATTGGTTTTTCTAATATGATAGAGTTTAATTTATCTATTTGTGATGTTTATAATAATTTTAATTGCATGTTGAGTTTTTTTTGGTTAGTAAGTTGTGTGCTTTTGGTTATTCTAAATAAAAATGCTTAGCCTCTAAAAGAGCTTTAAAAAATTGCAAATAAGTGATATTTTTTATTATTATTATAGTTACAAATTAAACTTGTTAACTTTTTTCTTCACATTTTAAGAAAAGTGTTTTTGTGTGAGGTGTCATTCACTTCAGTGTAAAAGAATTTTACACAGTTCAGTAAATTATAATCATTGGATATTGGGACAAGTTTGACTTTTATTTTTAAAATCTATAAAGTAATGCAAACGAGTGATGGTGATGAATCGATAGTGTAAAACTTTTTATAATGACAGTGCATATTAATCTCTCTCTCTCGTCTCTCTCTCTCTCTCTCTCTCTCTCTCTCTCTCTCTCTCTCTCTCTCTCTCTCTCTCTCTCTCTCGCTCTCTCTCTCTCTCTCTCTCTCTCTCTCTCTCTCTCTCTCTCTCTCTCTCTCCTCTCTCTCTCGTCTCTCTCTCTATCTCTATATATATATATATATATATATATATATATATATATATATATATATATATATATCATATATATATATATATATATATATATATATATATATATATATATATATATATATATATATATATATATATATATATATATATCATGTTATGGTTAAAATCATAGTTATCAATTCAGAGAAATAGGGGTGCCATGAGCAAAGCGATGACATGCGACTACAACATTGAAGTTCATGTTATATATATATATATATATATATATATATATATATATATATATATATATTGATCTTGATAATATCGATGTCAAGATTGAAGATGAAGAAGATCTAACACTATTGTTGTTGTGTGCTTTCTCCACATCACATGCTCACTTCAAAGAAACTCTCTTGTATGGAAGAGAGTCTCTGACCTTTGAAGAAGTTCAATCAACCTTGTATTCTAAAGATTTGAACGAATGAAAGAAGCATAAGCCATCTTCGATTGATGAAGGTCTGTCAGCTAAGGAAAAATTCACAAAGAGAGATGGCAAGTTCGACAAGGAGAAGGATAAAAATCAGTAAAAGTGTTATAGTGGCGATGCATCTGGTATTCGATGCTATCACTGTCAAGGCGCATAACATTTATTATCGGCATATCATTCCACCCGTTCACAACAATCATGGAGGATAAAGTTGCCAAAGCATATGCTATATGATCCTCCTCACGAGGTATATGATGAAATTCAATTTGGTTGAAGAAAGTTGACAGCCTCCTCGCATAATCTTTGTAAGGAATCAAACCAGGCTGTCAAGTTTCCCATTCTCCTTTGATCTGATTAATCACTAAATTGAATCTCCATCCAGAATTTTGATTCTCAAATCGATAGCCTCTTCAAGACCCATAATGCACGCTTTATACCCTGCCACGTTGTTCGTACAAGTGAATGTCAATCTCGCGGTAAATGGAATATGAAAACCTTGAGGAGTGACGATGACTGCCTCAATTCGATTTCCATAAGCGTTAACAGATCCATCAAATATCAAGCCCCAACGAGATTCTGGATCCGACCCTTCACTTGGCAACGGTTCATCATAATATTTTGCTTTTAAATGTATTACATCCTCATCGGGGAAATCAAATTGAATGGATTGATAGTCGTCAATTGGCTGACGGGTGATCGGTAACCATTTACACTTAGTTTTTATCATCTATCCAACATTAAATCTTCAAGAATCGGTAATATTTTGCTCTTTATTTTAGTGATTTCTTAAGTTTATTGCATTTTATAAATTTTCGCTTGTTTTATGTTGCATTAGTAGTTCTTCTCTTTTTGTCGCATTTTATGTGTTTTTGTGTAGTACTGTTTGGTTTCCAGGTCAAATAACAAGTCCGAAAAGTGCGTACCGGAAGAATGGAGGTCAAAGACATCATGCGAAGCGAAAAATGACAAAAACAGGGGGCTGACATGGGTGCCCGTGTCAGTTGACACGACCCATGTCAGCATGTGCAAAAAAGAACCAGTGGAAACCCAGAAAACAGGGGGCTGACACGGGTGCCCGTGTCAGTTGACACGGTCCGTGTCAGTAAGGGATGAATTTTGGACTTACAGTGAGGCCAACACGGGCAGCCGTGTCACCTGACACGGCCCGTGTTGGCCCTTTCGCCCCATTTGCTGATTTTTCATGTTTTAACCCCTTTGTACGTCCGGAGGGCAGTTTGGGCATTTCACAATGTTTTTAGTTGTTTGGAAGCTATTTAGTCTGAATTTTGGCATAGAGAAAAGGACTTTTTGGATAGTAGAAGAAAAGAGACAGAAAGAAGAAGCGAGCTTGCAAAGTGTTTAGAGGATAAGAGATCTTCAAGATTGGAAGAGATTGAAGATCAACCTTCATCAACAACAAATTATAATGTCTCTAATTTTTAAGTTACTGTCTTTGAATATTATGAGAAGCTAAATCCCCCAATGCTAGGGGGTGTCCCTGAATTGCTAATGTATGAATATTTTATCTATGTTCTTATAATCATCGATGTTTTCTTAATTCAAATTATTATACAACGCTCTTAATGCTTTATTTTATCCGACAAATGAAATACTAATCTCTGGTTGAGGTTTAGGTCGGACAAACCGCCTTATCACTTGTTGTATAATAAAACTCAGGTTTAATCACTTAGGATTGAGGATCAAACCGTGGTCACCATTAATTCTTGATCAATTACATATTTCATAACAGCAATTTGAATAACTAAGGAATTAGGATTGAAATTGACTGTTAATGGTTTTCGGCTAAGGAATTAGAGAAAACAACTCTTGAGAAACGGTTTTGAATTATTACAACATAGATGTTATATAATATGGAAGAAGTTTATTACAAAGCAATTCATACATCTGGCCCTAGCATGCTTTCGCATATCGACTAAATAGTTTTGATACTCTTAATATTTTTATTTCCGTTCTTATTATTTTTGAAAACACTCATCAAACCCCCATATGATATTTTGTTCAATTGAATTATTATAAATATTGGTACTTACTACGCAGTCCTCGAGATCGATACTCGGGATAACTCCTTTTTTATTACTACATTGGTGCAAATAGTACACTTGCTATTTTACCGATTAGCGGGGTAAATGGTCAGCCAATATACTTCCTTTTATTGTCTTCTGGGTATGGTACTCAATATCGTATTCTGACAACAACATCTGCCAACGAGAAATTCTTCCAGTTAACGCAGGCTTTTTAAAGATCTACTTGATTGGATCCATCTTGGAAATCAACCAAGTAGTATGATTGAGCATATATTGGCATAGATGACAGGCAGCTCAAGTTAAAGCATAACAAGTCTTTTTTCGAGCATAGAGTATCGAGAATCACAATCTGTGAATTTCTTACTCAAATAGTAAATGACATGCTCCTTTCTTCTAGTTTCATCTTGTTGACCAATCACACAACCCATGAAATCTTCTAATATGGTCAAATACATAATTAAAGGTCTTCCTTCCACTGGAGGAATCAGAACAGGAGGCTCCAGCAAGTACTTCTTGATACTATCAAAAGCTATCTGGAAGTCTTCAGTCCACACACAACTTTGATCTTTGCGAAGAAGCTTGAAAATTGGCCCAAAAGTAGTAGTCATGTGAGATATAAATTAGGAGATGTAATTCAAACGTCTGAGGAATCCTCTGAGTTGTTTCTCTATTTTAGGTGCAGGCATTTCTTGAATTGCTCTGACTTTATCAGGGTCCACCTCAATGAAGGAGAAGAGCGATCCAAAATACAGCGGAATTTAAAATTTCTCCTTTAGTGATCCTTATGAATGGGCATGACCAGTGATAAAATCGTTACCTCTTGTGGCGATTGTAACCTTTGATGCAGATCCACGGAGCAATCACGAACGTTGAACGATGACAATGCCTCTACTCAGTCCACATGAACGGATTCCTTCAATCTCAGTGCTAGCTGCTACGAATGAAGGCTTTGAGTGAGAGAGAGAGAGAAACAAAATTGCAACTGCACAAATGCTTCTACACAAGGGTTCTATTTATAGAACCACTTGTGTGGGCTGCAAGCTAAAAAGCCCACTCAAGTGTATGTGGCCCATATCTTATAATATGCCAACATCACTTAAGCGCGTGGTACCTTACCATATTTCGTATTCTACTTAAGTACACCGTACCTTACAGTGTTCTACAATTCACTTAAGTGCACCGTACATTATGGTATTCCTTAGTTACTTTATCTCTCACCAATCCGTCATTTTGTGTGTGACCCTGTAGGTTTTCACGGCATTGACAATTATATTAAATCACGTATTTAACATAATAAACAGTAAGCGGTATCTAGCAACACATCACTGTTACCCAAGACACGAAAATGTCATGTGATCTGACAAATCCTTCTGTGATAATACTTATGTGTACAATTACCCTTTTGCCCTTATGTCTATATTGAACACAAGGCATAGACCGTGTCATCCTTGTCTAGTTCAATATTGGGCCCATAGACATTTATCATGTTACGCAGGATGGGCAAATTCCATCTAGGTCACTCATGTCCCTTAGCATGCTTCGTGGAGTACCCATCAACTGTCTTTATGGTCATCCAGTTACGGACAACGTTTGATCAACAATAAGGCACTCGACTCTACTTCTAGGGTCCATAGTGGTTTCAGGTCGAAGGGTGGTATACACCATTATCACCATGAGAATAACTTATGACACTTTGCATAACATTCTATATAGTATTCTCATAGCGGGTAGATCCAGTATAAATATTACTCTTAATATTCATACCTATGTTTAAGACTTGATAACTCCTTATCCATGATCCATGAGATGTGATCATCAGTCTATATACATAATAGTCTTAATGCTTTATTGTTATCCCACTTCACAATAAAGCTCGACTACAGATACTTTAAGAATAATGTCCTTATGTTTAATGTGATCTCATGATTAAGTCACACTTGATACATTAAACCGACTAGCTATTCTAGGGACTTTATTAAACAAACATAATAAAGAAAAAGCCTTTTATTATTAATAAATAATTCGATACAAGTACCAAAAGTATTGGCCTCTAGGGCTTACACCAACAAACCCGTCATCGGTTAAGATGAACATATCAAGAATTAACTCTCTGGGGAACAAAATAGGGATTACAACTATCTTTTTACTGGGTAGAATACCAAAAGAATGAGAATACCCGTCACCGATTAAAGTGAACATATCAAGGATAGACTCAGGCAAGGGAAAGAAAGATATCTGTCACCGGTTAGGATGAACATATCAAGGATATACTTCCTGGGGAATATATCCTATGAGGACTCTACTGAGGAGAAAAAAAAGGGTACTTTTTCCGGGTAGTGGGCAAGAAGTAACAAACTGCAAACTAAGAAGAATATTACCGGTTACTGGGTAATAGACTCTCAGGGGACCAAAGCATCTATCTAGGTAAGAGCTAGAAAAAAAAACAATCAATCAAGACTCAACCCAATGAGGACATAACTCAATGGGAGTAATTCCATCCAGAAAATCAACTGGGGAGGAAACTGAAATAACAACCATCCACGAGGAGACAAACTCAGTGGGGAAAAGGAGAAAGGTTAAAGTCTTTCTGCTTAAGGGGCGGACTGACACTCTACAATTGAAGGAGGACAGACACCAGATTTGGTATGGGGTTAAAATACCGCCATAACAGAGAATAAGAATCTCAAACAAATCAAATATGAAGATGTAGGGTATGCAATTATGAAATTATATGATTGTATATGTATATGTATATATGATGATTATGCTGACAAAACGATCGCAAAGGATACAAAGGTGTCGCGAAGAATTTGAACCATTAGTACAATCCTCGGTCAATCCACAAAATATGGAGACAACTGCTGGAGAACGAAGAGATCAACATCCCAAAGGTTCAAACCTAGTTGGGGAAGGAGGAGATCTGTTGAGGATAGAACATCCAATCTGTGGGGAATTTTAGGTCAACACCATAAAAATGGGAGACAACCCTATAGAGAATAATCATAACAAAAGCTGCTCAGAAACCAGGAGGAAACTCTGACTAGGAGCAAGTTGAATGGCGATTGGTGGGGAAACCAATGCGATCTACTGGGGAAGATTAACCACCTCTGAAGATCAACCCTGTTGAGGAAATACGAACTTCATTGTGGATGTACAAACTCCGTTGGGGAAGGCAGAAACTCTATCGGGGAAAATAACACGCCGCAGGGTATCTAAATCAACCAACTCAGCTGGGGATGAGGAAAGGAATTCCACTGAGGATCAAACACTCCGCCGAGAAACTAAATCAACACAAACATCTAGGGATACCCGAAGGATTAACTGCTTGGAAAACCTCTGATGTTTCGCACTTAAGGACTTGATATCCATTGAAATGATGTTGATATTCCTTTTACTTGCTTTGGAAAAATTCTTGCTTTTATATGTTTAAGAAAAAACTTGATTTTGATTTAAAATTTTAATTTCAAAATGATCATAATAAAATTTAAAACTATTGGCTGAAGTAAATAAGAGTAGAAACAATTTGGATAAAAGCTCAACTTTATTTAATGGAATGGTAGTCTGTAAATGACAAGACTCCATGGATTTTTACAAAGTTGAAAATGGTAATTTACATGAAAAAAGGGTTACATCGAATACAAATGATCCTTAATCCTTCTACCAACTCTTGATATCCATTGTGCTTTTGACTGTTGTTGGGGATGAACTGATGGCAACCCTTGTGCTCAAACAAGTCTTCAAAATCTGAAGAGCAACAGAATGCAGTTACTTGCCATAATCCCTAATTTTTGCATAAGTTTCCCCAAGGTGGGGTACTCAACTTATCGGGAAATTCTTTCTGTTTTATGTCTCTAATTTTTGCCTGGATCGCCCTTTAGGGTTTTCAATCCACCGAGACGCTCATTTTTGCCTAAGTCGCCCTTTCGGGTTTTCAACTTAGCGAGCTGTTCTTTTATTTTTTAGGCAAAGTATTTCTTGACTGCATCTGCGTTCACAGGACGAGTGAAATCTTCACCATCCATTGTTGTAAGAATCAATGCGCCGCCTGAAAAGGCTCTCTTAACAACATATGGGCCTTCATAATTAGGAGTCAATTTTCCTCTGGAATCTGGCTTGAACGTCAAAATCTTCTTGAGCACAAGGTCGCCTTCTCTGAACACTCGAGGTCTGACCTTTTTATCAAAAGCTTTCTTCATCCTTTGCTGATACAACTAACCATGACACATGGTAGTCAATCTCTTCTCTTTAATGAAATTCAACTGATCAAACCTGGTCTGACACCATTCAGCCTCAGTCAACTTGGCTTCCATGAGCACACGTAATGAAGGAATCTCAACCTCTACGGGGAGTATTGCTTCCATACCATAAACAAGAGAGAAAGGGGTTGCCCTTGTTGAAGTGCGGATGGATGTACGATACTCATGCAAAGCAAAAGGGAGCATCTCATGCCAATCCTTATATGTGACAACCATCTTCTGGATAATCTTCTTGATGTTCTTGTTCGCAGCTTCAATAGCCTCATTCATCTTGGGTCTATAGGGAGAAGAATTATGATGTGCAATCTTGAAGTCCTTGCAAAGAGCTTCCACCATATTGTTATTCAAGTTTGATCCATTGTCAGTAATGATCTTACTTGGCACACCATAACGACATATAATTTGATTTTTGATAAACCTTACAACAACTTGCTTGGTCACATTTGCATACGATGCCACTTTAACCCATTTTGTGAAGTAGTCAATTTCCACTAAAATGAAACGATGTCCATTTGATGCTTTGGGCTCAATCATCCCAATCATATCAATTCCCCACATGGAGAAGGGCCACGGGGAAGAGATAACATCCAAAGTGTCGGATGAACATGAATCTTATCAGCATAAATTTGACACTTATGGCACTTCTTCACAAATTTGCAACAGTCAGATTCCATTATCAGCCAATAGTAACCTGCTCGTAACATCTTCTTCGCCATTGCATGTCCATTGGAATGAGTGCCAAAGGAACCTTCATGCACTTCTGTCATCAACAAGTATGCTTCGTGTCTATCCACGCATCTGAGCAAAACCATGTCGAAGTTTCTCTTGTACAGTACATCACCATTCAAGTAGAAGTTGTCGGCTAATCTTCTCAAAGTCTTCTTATCTTTCAAAGATTCCCCAGGCGGGTAAATTTGACTTTGGAGGAAACATTTGATGTCGTAATACCACAACCTCTCGTCTTTGATTTCTTCAATAGCAAACACATGAGCTGGCCTATCAAGACGCATCACAGACAAATTGGGAACTTCATTCCAATACTTCACTATAATCATTGACGCCAACGTTTCAAGAGCATCTGCCATCCGGTTCTCATCTCGAGGGATATGATGAAACTTAACTTTTGTAAAGAAAGTTGAAATCCTCCTCGCATAATCTCTATATGGTATTAAACTGGGTTGATTTGTCTCCCATTCACCTTTGATTTGATTCACAACCAAAGCTGAATCTTCAAACACATCCAAACACTTCATTCTGAGATTCATGGCATCTTCAAGCCCCATAATGCAAGCTTCATACTCTGCCATGTTGTTTGTACACTTGAAAGTCAACCTAGCTGTAAATGGTAGATGCGTGCCTTGAGGAGTAATAATCACTGCCCCAATGCCATTTCCATATTGATTAACAACTCCATCAAATACCATGCCCCAACGGGAACCAGGTTCTGGCCCTTCTTTAAGCAATGGTTCATCACAATATTTCATTTTCAAGTACAAAATCTCTTCATCAGGAAAATCATACTGCACTGACTGATAATCTTCAATTGGTTGGTGAGCCAAATGGTCAGCCAAGATACTACCTTTGATCGCTTTCTGAGATCGGTATTCAATATCATACTCTAATAACAACATCTGCCAACGGGCAATCCTCCCAGTTAAAGCAGGCTTCTCAAATATATACTTGATTGGATCCATTTTGGATATCAACCAAGTGGTATGATTCAGCATATACTGATGCAGACGCTTAGCAGCCCAAGCCAATGAGCAACAAGTCTTCTCAAGCATCAAATACCGAGTCTCACAGTCGGTGAACTTCTTACCGAGGTAGTAGATTGAAAATTCTTTCTTTCCAGTCTCATCTTGCTGATCAAGAACATAACCCATACTATCTTGAGTATAGTCAAATACATGATCAATAGTCTTCCTTCAATAGGGGGAGACAAAATCGGAGGTTCAAGCAAATATTTTTAATACTGTCAAAAGCTTTCTGGCAGTCTTCAGTCCAATCACAAGACTGATCTTTCCGAAGAAGCTTGAATATAGGCGCACATGTGGCAGTCATATGGGAAATGAATCTGGAAATGTAATTCAAGCGACCGAGAAAACCTCTGACTTGCTTCTCAGTTTTGGGTGCACGCATCTCTTGTATTGCTTTGACCTTGGCAGGATCAACTTCAAAATCCTTCTCACTAACAATAAAGCCCGACAACTTACCAGAACGAACACCAGAAGTACACTTATTGGGATTCAAGCGGAGTTTATATTTCCTCAAACCCTGGAATAGCTTCAACAAATGCTCAACATGTTCCTCTTCATCAATTGATTTAGCAATCATATCATCGACATAAACTTCAATCTCTTTATGCATCATATCATGAAAAAGAGTAGTCATTGCTCTCTCGTAAGTCACACCAGCACTCTTTAGACCGAAAGGCATCACTCTATAACAGAATATTCCCCAGGGTGTAATGAATATGGTATTCTCCATATCTTTGGGTGCCATCTTGATCTGATTATATCCAGAAAATCCATCCATAAACGAAAAGGCTTTGAATTTAGCAGTATTGTCTACCAACATATCAATGTGTGGCAGGGGGAAATCATCTTTCGGACTGGCTTTATTAAAATCTCGATAGTCAACACACATGCGGACTTTTCCATCTTTCTTCGGCATAGGCATAATATTGGCCACCCATTACGGATACTCAGTTGTTACAAGGAAACCAACATCAATCTGCTTTTGCACTTCTTCCTTGATCTTCACAACCATATCAGGATGCGTTCTTCTCAATTTCTGCTTGACTGGCGGGCATTCTGGATTCAGCAGCAATCTATGCTCCACAATCTCAGAATCCAAACCAGGCATGTCTTGATAGGATCAAGAAAACACGTCCGAATACTCTCGAAGAAGATCAATCAACCCCTTCTTGACATCTAGACACAGTCGAGACCCAATCTTGACTTCCTTCACATCATCTTCGGAACCCAAGTTGACTAGCTCAATCTGCTCTTCAAACGGCTGAATAATCTTTTCATCTTGCTCAAGAAGACGAGTCAATTCATCACTCACTTCTACATCACTTTCCTCTTCGGCCTCAAACACGGAGAATTCAAAATTTGGAGAAGAAGAAGAATCATTGTATTCAATGGGGTTAGAAACCAACCTGCATAATGATTTGATATTTTGATTTTAGAGAAGTGAATTTGTGACCAAATATTATGCATATGGACACTTAAATTGTTTATTTATGTTTTTTGTGATTACCATTTTCAGAATAAAGCAAAAAGTAAAAACAAACATCAAAGATGTGAATGAATAGAATTAATTTTATTAATGATCAAATTGAAATGCCCAAACAATGTTCACTTCTCCCTTAGGCATAGGAGAAGGATTTTAAAATATAAAAGCAATTACTTAGATCGATGCAAAATAACAGGAACATCAACAACAGTCCAATTGTTGCACGTCTTTCCATGCGTTACAAAGTTGGTGCAGTCTTCCTATTCGTCATCCTCTAGCACAACAGCTAAGTGTTGTTCATTGCCATGAATGAACCCTCCGCTACGGAAGATGAGTTGCATATCTTCAGATCTTGCAATTGATGAGCCTTTCTGGAACCCCAAACCGGTTTTGCCCTTGTTATCGGAGACCTCTACCATGCGCCCTCACGGATCAACAGTACCTTCTTCAACAATCTTCTGAGCATCTTTTAATGAGGACATGGGTGCTCCAACTCTCTTTTCAGCAGCAATAGACAAGGCTTGGAACGGAGTTCCAACCTAATCCTCAGCTTCAACATAAGAGAAAGATGACAGGTGGCTAACCAACATCGCCTTCTCTCATCCAACAATCACAAGCTTGCCATTCTTCACAAATTTCAATTTCTGATGCAGAGTGGAGGTAACAACTCCTGTCTCATGAATCCATGGCCTTCCCAATAAACAGCTGTAGGCCGGGTGGATATCCATTACTTGAAAAGTAATCTGAAAACCACTCGGACCTATCTTGACTGGAAGATCCACTTCACCAATTACTATTTTGCGTGAACCGTCAAAAGCTTTGACGATTACACCGCTATACCTCATGGGCACTCCTTTGTAAGATAGCTTCGACAAAGTTGACTTTGGAAGCACATTCAGTGACGACCCGGTGTCAACTAGCATGTTTGACAAAGCATCTTCTTTGCAATTCATAGAAATGTGCAAAGCCAGATTATGGTTTCTGCCCTCCTCAGGGAGTTCTTCGTTGCAAAAGCTGAGATTGTTGCAAGAAGTGATGTTAGCCACAGTGTGATCAAATTGATCCACTGTAACATCATGCTCTACGTGTGCTTGTTCAAGAACTCTCTATAGTGCTTCTCTGTGCGCTTCGGAATTCATCAGCAGAGACAACACTGAGATTTTTGAGGGGGTTTGGAGCAGCTGCTCCACCATATTAAACTCGCTCCTCTTTATCAATCGGAGTACCTCATCATCATCATTGGCTTTCAAGTTGCTGGATTCACCAGACTTATCTTCTGAAATGCCAATTGGATCTACATTAGGTACCTCCGCCTTCTTACCAACAATCGTTTCTTCTTTGCTTTCTGGTAACATCGGCCCAAACACTCGATCACTACGGGTCACCTTCGTTACATCAGCAATGCTCACTACTGAACTAGTCGTAGGTAACGGGTCCTCTTGACCATTCTTTATCATTGTAGCATTATACTGGTACCGTACAGCCTTATCATATGAATACGGGATTGGGCCCGCTAACCGTATTACCAACAGCGATACTGATCTTTGACTGACATTATTATTGTTGCTGCTGTCATATTGAATTACCAACCGCTCTTATTGTTTGAAAACGGGCACTATGACATTGACGCCGTCATCTACATGACGGGATTGAACAATTTGGATCATGCCTTCATCCATCAGATGTTGGATGTCCCTTTTCACTACAACACACCCTCTTGGGTTCACACTACAAACAACACAACCACCATGGTCATGTTCACAGTCCCTCACCAAATAGATATCCTTGTGCATCTGCACCAAGGATCTTCGGATAAACCGGACGTCATAAATCTTATACTCCCCAAGACAATCGTCCACCATATTCACTGAAGAATTCCCATGAGCGGGCAAAGGATTCGCTTTCACATTTTCCGCGTGGTCCTCAAAGGACACCATACCACTCTTCATAAGCTTTTGAACCTCATATTTCAATGGATAATAGTTTTCAATGTCGTGTCCGGGTGCTCCTTGATGAAAAGCACAACGGAGTTCAGGTTTATACCACCAGGGAAGTGGTTCTGGGATCTGCGGTGGGTTCCTCGGTTGAATTAAGTTCTAGAGAACTAACGAGGGATACAACTCTGCATATGACATAGGAATCGGGTCAAAAGAGACCTTCTTCCTCTCAAAGTTCGGCTGATGATGATTGTTGTTGGTATTGTTGTTGTTGTAGGTGTTTGCTCTTTGTTGCGGTTGTTATTGTTGACGTTGATGTTGTTGTTGTTGTTGAATTGGTGTTGCTTGTTGATTAGAAAATACCGGAATTACTGATGAAACTTGATGATGATGATGTTGACGGGGTGGTGGATTCCTTATGATCTAAGGCCTCCTCTGCCTCCCACTGATTACTGCATTCGTGTCACTGTCTTTCTTCTTACCAAAGTTGCTACCATATTTCTTACTTGTTGACGTCTCATCTCTTGACAACCGTCCCTCACAGACTCCTTCCTCAAGTCTCATCCCCATGTTTACCATTTCGGTAAAGTCACTGGGGGCACTAGCAATCATGCGTTCATAATAAAATGAACTCAGAGTTTTCAAGAAGATTTTTGTAATCTCTTTCTCCTCCAAAGGATGAGTGATCTGGGCAACCAACTCCCTTCATCTTTACGCGTATTCTTTAAATGTCTCTTTGTCCTTCTGAGACATAGACCTCAGTTGGTCTCTATCAGGCGCCATGTCCATATTATACTTGTATTGCTTCACAAAAGCCACTCCTAAGTCGTTGAAAGTGCGAATGCTTGCACTATCCAAGTCGTTGAGAGTGCAGCACCAGTCAGACTATCTTGGAAGTAGTGAATAAGCAATTGATCATTGTCGATCTGAGTAGACATCTTGCGGGCATACATCACAAGATGAATGAGCGGGCAAGAGTTCCCTTTATACTTTTCAAAGTCAGGCACTTTGAACTTCACCGGGATCTTGACGTTGGGCACTAAGCACAACTCAGCAACACTCTTTCCAAACAAGTCTTTACCTCTTAGCGTCTTCAATTCCTTGTGCAGCTGAAGAAACTGATCTTTTATCTCGTCCATCTTCTCATACACATCCGGACCCTCAGACGGTTCAGAATGATAGATGGTATCCTTTACGCGAGGCAAGGTATGCACAATGGGAGGTGGCACGGACATGACCGGGCTAGATGCCGACATGGAAGCAAATGTAGGCACAAAGCCTTCGGGCACAAAGTTGGGCGGCATTCCCCACGGGAATCCGGAAGGCATACTCGGTGCAAAGTGAGCGGTAGCAACAAGCATGATAGAGGTAGTCACCTCTGAAGTAACAGTCCTCGTCGGAGGAGTTGCAGGCATTGGAGAAGCTTGATTCTGAGCAACAAGAACTGACTCCATCATGGCAGTCAGACGAACGATCTCGTCCTTCAGCTCTATGTTCTCTTGCTCCAAATGTTCCATGATTCTCAGATGATTGGCTCGGGTATTGTACCGGTGAGTCAGCTTGGCTAAAGCACAAAAGAAACACCAATCAGACATCTGGCGAAAACCTGCTTGTGCAAATGATGCATGAAATGTAATGCTTGATTATTTTTATTTTCAAGGAACCTACTATATCATTTGCAAATATATAATATTTAAATGACAATTGCAATAATTTGATATGACCAAAAATCTCTTTTTATGTATATAAATTGGGAGGATTACACTGACTACAATTTCAGAAACCAAAATAAAAATACAAGAGAAAAGGAGACTAGTCATCCTAAGGATCCCTAACATCGTCAGAAGATCTGGCTGTAGGCGCGTACTTCCTTCAAATACGATGGATCTCGGTCTCAAAAGAAGCCTTTATCTGAGTCTTCTCAAGGACAAGCTGATCAACAATCTTCTTCCAAGCAACAGAAGGATGAGGCATGCTAGAAGATGAAACCTCTGGCTCTCTCTGTCTCTTTGTCACTCGGTCTTCAAGTAGCACAATAAGTGCATCTTTGTCCTTAGACTCCAACTCTTCATGCTTCTTGCTCAAAGCATGGAAACACTCTTCCCACATGTCCTTCTCTTGCTACATCTTGGCGAGCGTGTCTTCCAACTCCTCTACATCTTGGTTAGGGAGAGTTAATGGTTCAACCACAACCATAGACATAGGTCTTTCACAAGGATAAGGCATCTTCAACTCCATAGCTCTCTTCTTCACCCAAAGAGTGTAAGCTTCCAAAGCTACACAATTGCGCGGACCAAACTCGGATCTTCCTTTCCTATGTACATTATGCCAAGCATGCATAATATTCTGCCTCAAATGTTGGGGATCTTTACCCTTTTGATAGAAAAGACCTTCTATCATGTTATTAGGTTTGTATCTCAAGGGGAACCCAAGTTGACGACGAGCCAAAGTAAGGTTGTAGTTAATTCCTCCATGTGTACCAATGAGAGGCACATTAGAGAATTCACCACAACTATCAATAATCTCCAAACTTCTTAAAGACGGATCATACCAAACTATATCATCATTAGTGAGAGACATAAGTCTCTGCGGCCACCTTAGACATTGTTTATTCTCCACAAAAGCAGGTGTCTGAGGCAAGTGTGAAATAAACCACTTGTACAGAAGAGGGATACAACAGACAATAGTTCTACCACCTTTAGAATTCCTTAGATGCAAAGAGAAATACATATCACCCAATAAAGTAGGCACAAGATTCCCAATCAAGAACAGTCTAATGGCGTTAACATCAACAAAACCGTCAATGTTAGGGAACAAAGCTAATCCATAAATGAGCAATACCAAGATAGCTTCAAAAGCATCCACACTACCGGCTTGAGCAAAGGCAGTAGCTTCCTTGATGAGGAAAACAGATGGCAACCCAAATAACCCTCCTTTCTTCACCCAATGAGCCTCTATCTCAGGCTTCTTCAAGTGAAAAGCTTCAGCAATAATACTAGATCAGGGAATCTCCTCCAATCCACTAAAAGGCACTCTACTAGAAATAGGTATCCCCAAAAGATGAGAATACTCCTCCAAGGTAGGCACAAGCTGAAAATCTGGGAAAGTGAAACAATGGTAGAGAGGTTCATAGAACTGCACTAGCACACTCAAGAGTCCTTCAACCACATCAGCAAACAAGATGGACAGAAGCTTCCTATGACGTTGTTTGAAGTCCAAGGGATCTAATACAAAAGATGCGAGCTTCCTTAACTCTTTCAAGCCGGGACATATGAAACTGTACTTCTTAGTGTTCCTTCGTCCACAATCCATGGTCTGAAAATATTTGCAAATGATACCTTAGTTCCTTGAAATTTTTGTTGATGAATGTTATGATGCACATGAATGCATGAATGCAACAATCACAAATAAGGGATCACACACAAGGCAAGCAAAGGTCAAGGGATGAATCAAGTCATTGTCAAGACCAATCATCCATTTTGGTGGATTATGGTTTACACCTTACCAACACCCAAGTTCCATTGATATTGACAAGACTTGATTGGATCAACCAAGAATCAAGGGTTTGTTGTAAGTCACGAGCACGGAGTCTGGGTAAGAACCATCCCAAAGGAGTGAACTAAGGATAAAAACATGTAGATCATGTTCTAAAAAGTTCCCAAAGTCTTAATTCCATCTATCAGATATTACAGGTTAAGATGACTGACTCATTGACCCATAATATTCTCAAGAGAAACTCATCTGAGTGTAGTATCGCGTAACAACTTTTACCAAGTCTACACTTGAACAGTCTCCGCACTACGTCCTAAATAGGCCAAGATGGGTTAAATGTTCTAAGGTCCTCAGCTTCTCGGACCCAATTAGAAATATTAATGCCTAACCACAAATACTTGTGTGACATTTCCAAATCAAAAGGAGTCTCCACTGAGCGGATGGATCTCAAGCCAACTTGTTAAGGACTACTCCACATAAGTCGAACATGACTATACCATCCTCCTATCTTAATTGCACTCAAGTTCGGGTTAGATCTTATCTCACCACTCGGAAATCACCAAGCACAATAATCAGATTATATCACACATACATATATACAAACATCACATATATACAAATATATACACACAAAAAGTAGGCTAAACCCACTCGAGACTACTCCACAGCAGAGTCACCACTTAAGTTCCCAGAGTCTTAATTCCATCTATCGGATATTACAGGTTAAGATGACTGACTCATCGACCCATAATATTCTCAAGAGAAACTCGTCTGAGTGTAGTATCGTGTAACAACTTTTATCGAGTCTACACTTGAACAGTCTCCGCACTACGTCCTAAATAGGCCAAGACGGGTTAAATGTTCTAAGGTCCTCAAATTCTCGGACCCAATTAGAAATAGTAATGCCTAACCATAAATACTTGTGTGACATTTCCAAATCAAAAGGAGTCTCCACTGAGCGGATGGATCTCAAGCCAGCTTGTTAAGGACTACTCCACATAAGTCGAACATGACTATACCATCCGCCTATCTTAATTGCACTCAAGTTCGGGTTAGATCTTATCTCACCACTCGGAAATCACCAAGCACAATAATCAGATTATATCACACATACATATATACAAACATCACATATATACAAATATATACACACAAAAAGTAGGCTAAACCCACTCGAGACTACTCCCCAGCAGAGTCGCCACTTAAGTTCCCAGAGTCTTAATTCCATCTATCGGATATTACAGGTTAAGATGACTGACTCATCGACCCATACTATTCTCAAGAGAAACTCGTCTGAGTGTAGTATCGTGTAACAACTTTTACCGAGTCTACACTTGAACAGTCTCCGCACTACGTCCTAAATAGGCCAAGATGGGTTAAATGTTCTAAGGTCCTCAAATTCTCGGACCCAATTAGAAATAGTAATGCCTAACCACAAATACTTGTGTGACATTTCCAAATCAAAAGGAGTCTCCACTGAGTGGATGGATCTTAAGCCAACTTGTTAAAGACTACTCCACATAAGTCGAACATGACTATACCATCCTCCTATCTTAATTGCACTCAAGTTCGGGTTAGAACTTATCTCACCACTCAGAGATCACCAAGCACAATAATTAGATTATATCACACATACATATATACAAAAATCACATATATACAAATATATACACACAAAAAGTAGCCTAACCCACTCGAGACTACTCCCCAGCAGAGTCGCCACTTAATTTCTATAGCGGTAAATTCATGATCAGCAAGCTATGGATAAGCTAGAGATCAAATAACAAGAGTCGCCATCGCGCTTTTATTGTTTCCAAAGGAAAAGGGAAAAAGTACGAACAAACCCCAAAAATTAAGAAGTTTTCAAATCAAAACTAATAAAATGTCAGAGATTACAGGTGTAGCGGGGTATTCGTTACCATTAGAAATATTGACTAAATCCAAGGTAAATCATACAAGTCGAGTCGCCACCGCACTTCTATTTATTCAAAGGAATGTGTCACACCCCAATTTTGACCCTGAATCACGGATCCAATGAATTCATCATAGTTATTGCATGTCTACATAGCATACCATGCATTCCATACCGCATAGTGCCTAAAATATCAGTCGAAATAATTTTTTTGGATCTACAGGCAGACCGGTTGAATTAATTTTCGAATGTGCGTCAAATCAGTGGGCGAATTTTTTAAAAAAAATCAAGCTTCCAGACATCAGCTTTATTAATCTACGTTTCGCGTAGTTTAATCTGGTATGCTCGATTTATTTTTCAGTTAATTTTTTGGCCACTTTTTAATCAGCTCGAGCCTGTTAACCGGTCAAAATTTATTTCCAAATTTAAAGAAATGCTGTATTTTTCCAATAAGTTTATTTTGCACTGATCATTTTTGTGCATTCAGTTTAATTTTTTGAGCATTTTTATGTCTGATTTTTATTCATTTTGAGTTATTTTATTTTATTTCTTTGTTAAAATATTCAAAATAATTAAATAAAAGTTTCTACATTTTCGTTTCAATTATTTTTTATTTATTTAGAGTATTTAAATTTTATTTGTTTTAGCTTGTTTCTAACTCATTTTTTATTAAATAATATAAAAAAGGAGGGTATTTTTGACTTTGTCTTAAAGTTAAAACCCTAGCTCACTTAATATATAAGTTAATCTTGTGAGGCATTTGAAAAGGGGGGTGGATTAGTAGAAGTCGTCCGCGGCGCATCTATTTGGTTGGCTGTTTTGCTTCTCAATTTCATAAAACACCATCAAAGCATCTCTCTCAATAAGATGATAAAATAAAAGCCAAAAAAGAAGACTTGATTTTTTTTTCTTCTTCTTCATGAGCAGTGATGACCATTCACTCACCACACTACAAATCTTCTCACCTACATACTAACTCCTTTATATTTTTACACTCAAAACCATATATTTTTCTTCCAGCCATTTATAACCACCACATTCAACACTCTCATTTAATCTGCTTCCAACAACACCACCTGCAACGATCATTTTTCTTAGTTAACATTTCTCTTATTTTGATTAACATTGTTTTTTTTATATACATAATTTTTATATTATATCCATTTCTATTTTTGTGGTACATATTTATTTAGTCTTTTATTTATATATACATATATATGGTTGCTTTTAACTACATATACACGTTGATGTTTTAGTAATATTTTTCTGTTTCGATTTCATTTATATACAGATATAGGTGTTATATAGTTACTTTTCTTTTTCTTTTTCTTTTCAATATACACATATATCTACTGATGTGTGAGTTAATATATATACATATATTTCTTTTTTTAAATATATATGATGATGTGTGAATTGATATATATATATATATATATATATATATATATATATATATATATATATATATATATATTATATATATATATATATATATATATATATATATATATATATATATTATTTCCATTTATTTATTTTTATGTTAGTTTTAGTTTTCATTTATCAATTTCGTAGCAATACGAATTTATTGTAGATAGCTTGTGTGTATGGTGTTTAGGCTTCTATTTTTTTTATTTTTTTTTTCCGATTAATTTGAATTGATGTAAATAATTGTGACACTATTGTAATAATAATAATAATGTGTTGGATTGTTGTTTGATTTATTATTGCGTTACAATTTCAGAGTTAAATCCAATTTAACTTTTGAAAATCGTTTAGACGCATAAATTTTGTTGCTCAGCTTTTTATAGAGTGATTCGTACATGAATCCACTCTAAGTAGCTTAGAGCTAAATTCAATTTGTTTTCGATTTCAATTGGTTTTTAGTCCCGTGGCTTACTCTTGGGCTTTCTTACAATGAACTATTTTCTTTTTGCGTACTCGCATTTACTCGTCTGCATTTCAGTTACCCTTAAGCCGCTTTAAACTATTAAAATCACACTTTTCTCGATTCAATATCGAGCCCATTTTCACACCCTTGTAAGTCGATTGCTTTTAAGCATCGCCATCAACCTCACATAGCTTACTCTTGGGCTTTCTTACAATAAGCCGGTTCTCTTGCACTTACACTCATGCATTGCATTATTTGTTGTTTGGGTCCGATTTAATTATTTCATGATTTTGAATCCCTATTTAACAAGATGTACCCCACTCCCCCGATGTGTAATAATTTGGTACTGTTTTATTTCTTTATTACTTGACTGTTTAGTTAGATACTAACACAAGAATAAAATCAACCATTTCCAAAAAATACAAAAATATGACTCGATCCAACGTCGAGTATTTTCTCAATAAACAAACCAATTCATTTCTCCCTCCATTCTATTCCATTTCTTTCAAACTTTCACCAAACGCTTGATTCAACGTCAAGCCACTTTTTCTTAATAAAAACTCAAAAAATATTAATTTATAGTTAAGACCTTTTCAATAAGATGGAAATGGAACGTGGTGTATACCACGCACTCCTGAGACTAGGATTCGAGATGTATATCTCGCCAATCCTAACTTTTGCCATCATCCAAGTTTATCCACTTTGTTTTCTTTCAAACACTCATTCAAATTTCTCTTAAACGTCCATCAATACTTGATCTAGGTCAAGTCATTTTCACAACAAAACTCAAAATACTTAATTCTTATTTAACACTTTCTCAATAAAGGTGGAAATGGAACATGGTGTATACCATGCACTCCTGAGGTTAAGATTCGAGACGTATGCCTCGCCAATCTTAACTCTCCCCATCGCCTAAAATTGTCAATGCGGTTTCTTCAAACCCTTTCTCAATCAAATTCCAAAATACTTAATTCATATCTTAAACTCTTTCAATAAAGATGGAAATGGAACATGGTGTATACCATGCACTCCTGAGGCTAGGATTCGAGATGTATATCTCGCCCATCCAAGTTCTCGCCATCACTCAAAATACATCTAACCAATCAAACTTTTTTCTCGCCGCCGTGCGACTAATCAAAAACCTTTTTCATAAATGAAAGATATATTGTCTTAAGTGATACAAAATAATGTTTCGGCCACGATTGTTGAGTAGAGATAAATGACGCTTTTTCGAATGTAGATTTATAAATCCGTTCGATGTGTGGTATGCGTCCACTCCTCATCTGTTTTGGGTAAAACAATGTTTTCGTTGATTAATACAATATAGCTTTCGCTAAAATCGACCAACAAACAAATATTTTTCTACCCAGAACTACGTAAGCCTTGATTTCTCTTTTGAGATACGTAGGAGCAGGATTTATAAATCTTGTCAGGCCCACTAATAAAAAACTTAGGTTTAGTCCTTCGTTAAAAAAATCCAAAAACATTTTCCTCTCTTTTACTCTTTCTTTCCCACCTAATAAACTGAAAAGCCTAACATTTCAAACTAACATTAACGCACACAACTGACCTAATGGTTCCCGTTGAGTACAACGGACGTGAGGGGTGCTAATACCTTCCCCTCGCGTAATCGACTCCCGAACCCTGATTTGGTTGCGACGACCATATCTTATCCTTTCTTTTGTCTTGGGTTTTATCGATATTTCCCCTTTCCTTTTTAGGAATAAATAAAGTTCGGTGGCGACTCTGTTCAGTCCATCATTGCGAGCGTGCGATCGCGCTTCGCTTTGAAGTCGTATCCCCACATTTTTTTCTTTTTCGAGGTGCGACAGAATGGTTAGAAAGCGAACAAAAACCTAATAGTTTTAACAAAAGCTAGTAAAAGAAATAGAGATCTGGGTAAGGGGTTTGGTTATGTAATGGGAAGGTGTTAGGCACCCAAAACATCCTAGGTACTCCTAGGGAGCCCTTTTCATGCTTGTTGTAGGGTTGTTGTTTGTGAAAAGTTTGTTTGTACAAACATGATTGAAGAGGTGAGAAGAGAATATACAAGTTATTTACATTTTGTGTTTGGATGGATGAACCCATTGCCTACGTACCATCTTATAAAAAGATTAGGATCAAAACCTCGTAGTTCGGGGTAAAAATCTCGAAAATGAGTTGGTGAATTGATTGGTCCAAAGCCTTAAGGTCTTTTGTTATCAAAGGGAGAAAACTCAATCAAACCACAAATCCACCATGTGAGTATAGCTTCAACATGCTAGTGAGGGGTTAACCCTATAATAAGCATGGAAGACTCATTGTCCATCACTAAGGATATAGGTGAGTATTACATCTACCACCAGGATAACTCAAACCTAATAGCTAAAGGTTATGGAAAATTTTGATTAAGAGAGTGGTCATTGAAACCACAAAAGACATTTGAATGGGTTATATTCACCAATTAGAAGTATATACAAAAATGGTCAAAGTTGACTTAAAGATTCAATTCAAAATAAGTGTTATGAAAAGAAAGTTTGAAAATCAAAAGCATAAGGCTTAGGTTTCTAAGGTTTGAAAACAATGGTTAAATGTTTTCACAAAAAGTCTTGGCTTGGGTTAGAGTGGGGAGAAGAAGAAGAATGGCTAAAGATCTAAGCAAAGCAAAAAGAGAAGGGATGAAGAATTAAAACCACAATGGAGTCCCTCTCTTGAGATCATATTAATGATCCAAGTAGCTCCCATCCTTTGGAATAAGCAATCATAATAAGCATAAGCAATCATCAAACAAGCCTCTTAAGAGATCCTCAATATATCTTGTGTCTTTTACTTTGGATGAACATGACAATGGTCCTTCAATTTGAGCTCATAGAATCCCCTAGCACAAAAGCACACACATCAAAAGTTCCATGAAGCAAATTAAAAAAATGGACAAGAGTGAGTTTAGAGATTTAGTCCTTCTAATCCATACTCATCATCAAGATCCTTTCACTCCAATTTTTGCAAAAGAAAAGTCCTAGAATCTAAGTCCATTTCTCCCTTCTTTGCATAGGGAAAGTCCTAGAAACTAAGTCCATTTCTTTGCATTTGGTTCACAATAATTAAAACAAAATTACAAGCACAATAATATATACACAATTATGGGCTCAAGTGAGCAAAAGGCAAATGGCATTAACATAAACATGTGCTCAAGTGAGTAAAGAAAAAAAACAAATGGATAATATGTGCAAGAATAGTAAATTGCATAAAAGTAAAGAGCAAAAAGTAAATGTTAATTGTCAATAGTTAGTGTTAATAGTTAGTGTGCCATAAGGCAAATTTAGCGCTATGTTAAGCAATCGTAATTGGACTTATGTAGAAGTCACAAGTATCTGAGGCCGGTCAATAATAATGTAGGCAACAACACAAGTTAGAAGTCTTGATTAGTGAACCAAGTTCCAACAACTTGCCATGCCAAAAGGAAAATGAGAATTGATCTTGTATTGGTTTAAGCCTTTTGCATGATTTAGAAAACAACCTATCCTTAATGCAAAGCCATTCAATTGATCAATTAATCAAGATGAATTATATTTGAATCAAGGAAGATTAAGTCTCCCTAATCAATGCTAACTTATCAACCTTCAACTCATTGATCAAAAAGAAAATAAGAAGAGGAAGAAGAAGGAGATGGATAATGGAAAATAAAATGGCAAAAGTACAAATGCATTAAATGAAATAAAATGTACCAATCATCATATGTTGACCAATAACATTGAAAGTCAAGGTCAAACAATCAAAAACAGAAATGAGATGAAGATTGGAAGTCAAGAAATTAACAAAATATTTTGGCATTTTTAATATTAAAAATAAACTTGAACTAAAAATAAAAGAAAGGTCAAACTTCCAAATTACTTCAAATCAACCTTGAAAGGTCCAAGTAATTTATCCCAAGTTCAACAAGGTCAAACAAAGTTTGACAAAAAATTTCAGCATTTTTAAAAGTCAGAAACTATTTTTAATCAATTAAAAATGAATAAAAATGACCTAATTGAACTAAAATCTCAAATAAATCTCAAATAAATTAAAAAATTGATGAGAATATTTTTCATAGATCCATCATCATTCAAATAGATTAGGAAAATATTTTTGTATTTTTTGAATATAAAAAACTATTTAAAAATGAATTAAAAATAACCAGTAAAGAGAAAATTCACCAAAAATATCAAATGATGAAATAAAAAATATTAAAAATCAGAAATAGAAATTAGAATTTATTTGGAGACTAACGCAATTGGTCCCATAATTTTTGGATTAAAAATGAGAGAGTTATGAATTTTTGAAATAAAGGGGAATTAAAGAAAATAAAATCAGAAATTAAAAATGGCGAAAAACGTGAGCCCTTTGATCTGAGCTCATTAATTGAGCTGGCAAATCCAAGGATCCAGAGGCGCGCGTCCTACATGTTCCACGGTCAATGCAACCACACGTGGTATTTAAATAAGTCATAAGTTTGGACAGCCAGGATTAGATCTGGAAATAGAAACGGACAGTCACGATTGGATCTGGAGACCAGACGGTGGCCAACGCCACCGTCTTCTCCGGCTAGCTCCGGTGAGAGCTCAAATTTGCAGAAGAGCAAATGTGCATCAAAACACGTGATCCAGGTATCAATCGAAAGAGGAAGTGATGTACATCACTCCTATACCATTCACTTACACTCTAGATTTCTATAAATGGAGAAATGAGAGATGGAAGTATGATGGTGTTCATCATGAACTTCATGTTTTTGCAAAATTGAAAGCATAAATCAGATGCTTGAGAGGACTTCAGCCAGACCAAGGAACTCAAGAAATAAGCAAGGATCAAAGAGTTTCGAAAAAGTTCTGATATCCACCTTTGAAATGCAGGTATGGAGAGCACGATCCTTCACAACCAAAGCTTGCAATGAGATCTAATGATGAAGAGTAAGCAAGACTGAGGAATTATAGGTCTGAAAATCAACCAAGGTAGTTGAAATTCAGATCTGAATTTTTTAGAAGAAAATTGAAATTCCTTTAGTGATGTCTATGGAGAGATTTGTGCAGCATAACAGGTTGAATCAGGGATCAATTTTGAATGGAATAGGGTCTCTATTTATAGAGGGAGTGGCAAGGAAATGATGAACTAATCCGTGTGCATGAACATGGACAATCCTTGCATGGGCTTGCATGATCATGCACAAGGACCAAAAACAATGCCAAATGCAAGCTAAGCTCAGTCTGGAATGAAATGGACGTGTACTTTGCTTTGAATTTGCTTGTGCATCAAAATTTCATGTGCATTCCATAATTGAACCTAAACATTCACCTCTTCGAAAATGCCAAATAGAAAATCCAAACATAAGCATGTGGGTAATGGTTGGAAAGGTCTTTGTATAAGGAACAATTGTTATGTTGGGAAAAAATCCATTTGAAGTGTGGAAATTAGTGAATTTTGAGTTTAAAGTGTGATGTGCAAAACATGTCAATGCAAGGTTTCCAAATTTGGCCAATGTTCAAGCCCTTCTGTTTTAATGATTCAAGCCTCAAATGAAACACTCTCCAACATAAAAGTTGTAGATCTCTTCAATGCAATCAAAATGGACTTAAATTTTGCATCATTTGGATTTTTTATGAAGAAGTTATGGGCATTTGAAGTTGAACTTTTTTGCCTTTTAATGCATTTGGTCCAAAAGGACCTATAATGTTTTGCATTATCACATGTATTTCCTTTGCGATTTTGAAATTTTTCTCAACATAAAATTTGAATTAGACATCTTAAGCTTTCCAATGCATTTGATCCCACCTCAAAATCATAAAAAATGAATGAGTTATGTCCTTGGGAAGTTGACCCAAAATTAGGGTTTCAGTCAAAATAACCTATAATGTATTGGAATGGGAGATGGCCTTACAAGCTTCAAATCAATTTTTGATGAACATGAAAGTTGTTCATATTGTCGTTAACAACATTTTGTCTTTTGTAACCATTTCCATTTGACCAACACATAAAAAGTTAGGTCTCAGTGCATTTCAAAATAGTTAGATGAATTGACTAATCAAATTCTCAAGTCTATGACTCATATCTTGATGAATTGATGATTGAGGACACTCAAATAAGTTCAAATATGCACTAAATGATGAATTAAAGAACTTTCCTTGATTGTATTTGATCATGGGCTGAGGTTGCTTCATGAGCAAGACATTGTGGTGCACAGATGAATTAGGGTTTCCTTGGGAAACAAACCCCAAACCCTTTGACTTGGTTTGATCAAAATAATGAATTGAGATGCTAGGGGGGAATATTTTATGGATGAGAGCTTTAGGAACCATTACTATGCTTGCTATCATCTCCTTTTGACCCTATCATTGCACAAAGGATCTCCTTGAAGCTCTTGACCTTGTGATTGCTTAAGCTACAAACAAAAGATGTTAGTGACATATTTTTGTGCTTTTGGTTAGTAAACAAAATAAGAAAAGCAATAATATACAATTCAAGTATGCTTGGTGATCTCAAACCACTCTCAAGAAGTCCCATCCAAAGGTAAAGGGAACCAAGATGCTTATGATCCTTGAGGCAATGCAATATGCAATGTTATGATGCCATGAGGGATCTTAGGGACAAAATTGGGGTCTTACAATAGGTAAGGTTTTGGTTGCACAGAGGGAAGGTGTTAGCACCCAAAGTATCCTAGGTACTCCTAGGGAGCCCTTTTTGTGTGCATATGTACTTGGTATAAAGTGATGTTTACAAACAAATAGAATGGGGGGATGAGAAAATAATTCATTGATTATATTTTTGTGTTTGACAAGACCTTCGGTCTTATGCCTACGTACCAACATAAAAATGAGGGATCAAAACCTTTTAGTTTGTAATACAAATTTCAAAGTGGATGCATTACTTTTAACAAAATTTAAGTTTGAACGGCACAAAGGCCTAAAATAGTTTGAATGAGTTAGTTCTTTTTGGCTTTTTGAAAGTTTAGGTCGAGTATAGTTAAGTTTATTTACAAGTTTGATTTAAGAAAAGAAGTTTGAAAATGCAATGGCATAAGGCCAAAGTTTCTATCTTTTTGTAAAGTGGTCAAAGTTTAGAACAAAAGTAGTTCACACAAAGAAGATTTTGAAAAATGGAGAGAGAGATTTTGAAATTAAAGTAATGGGGAGAAGATGAAGAGATTACCCTATGTACAAAACTTAAAAGTTTAGAGTTGAAAAGATCTGACCAAGTAGGTAGCAATCCAATAGACAAGAATGTCAATAGAAACCCATAATTCCCTTGGACTTTTTAGAATCAAATAACACAATGCACAATTATATTATCTTGAAGGGCAAGGCATCAAATAAAGATAGCCACATCCAAGCTTATCCATTCCATGATCTCCTCCAAAATAGCCCATGTAACAGATGAATTCCATAAGTCACATGTTTAAAATAACAGATTCGTAATGATCATGTTGCAGATGAACTCAAAAGGATCTTGAATGATGTATCAGATGAAGTTTCAAATTGCAAGCACTTGGTTTCTCAATAAGTTGGCATTGGCCAAGTCCTTTAGCATAGGAATGTTGCCTAGATTCTAAGCCCATTTGTCCAAGATCAAACCAACAGTCCACACAAAAGTTTTTAGGGTTTTTTGTTGTTATTATGTACATGAATGGTCAAAGACCACACAAATAAACAAAGTATACACAAACAAAATAGATCACACAATATGGTCCAAAGGGACAAAGTGAAAATTGCATTAACATAAACAAATAGGATGATATGAACAATGGCAAATGAATAAAAGCAAAAATTAAATGGCATTAAAGTAAAGGGCTTGAAATTAAAAGTTAGTAGTTAATAGGTTAGAAGTTAGTATTGCTTTGCTTTTGCTTTTTAATTGAAGTCATTCTTTGGAGAACACTCAACCCACTTATCACAAGCATGGATCCTTGAACCAAGACATCTTCCAAAGGAAGGAAAAAAGGCCAAGTTTCCACACAATACCATGAAAGAGGGGAGACTTACAATCTCACTAACTAGAATGCTTATGCCTTTTATGTCACAAATTTAGCGCTATGTTAAGCAATCGTAATTGGACTTATGTAGAAGTCACAACTATTTGAGGTCGGGCAATAAAACTTTGGTGTTAATGCATGTTACAAACATAGTATAGTAGACTATGCTCATGAAACATACCACACACAAAAAGAATATGCAAAAGGGGTGGCCTAATCTCATCCATACTCATGTCAATTTTTCAATCAACTAGCCTTAGGATTTTGAGATATCATAGGCCAAATGGAATGAATGAATGAAGAAAGGGAATAATATGAAGTGGGAGGGAAATGGATCAAAACACAAATTGGTCAAAGGAGGACTTTTACCAAATTAATATCATCCATTCATTTTGGTAGATGGAATGTACATTCCATCAATCCCCTAAATCCAATGATATTAATTTGACAAAGTCAAATCAACCTTGACCAAGGCCCAACAACAAGAGTCAAACATAAACAAGTCATCACAATTGGTCAACAGATTTATTTGGCATTTATTCAAATTAAAAATACTAAAATAGTGCATTTAAATTAAATATGGTTTGTCCAATTCCTAAAATCTCATCAAAACACCAAAGAAATGGCCATGAGATTTATCATAGGTCAAACAAGGTCAAAGGACCTTGGAGAAAAAATTTCATAATTTTTGGACATTTAAAAATATTTTTAAACAATTAAAAACAAATGCAAAATCAATTAATTCATCAAAAATATTAATAATGATCCAAAAAATAATTTTAATTCAGAATATGAAAGAGGAAAATATTTGAATTTTTTTGGTGAAAGTCCCATATTTTTTGGATCAATATTAAATTTAATATGAATTATTGAAAATAAAGCAATTAAAATATCAGAAAAAACGTGAACCACTTGATCTCCCTCATTAATTGAGGTGGCAGATCAAGTGGCCACCAATGCGCGTTCCATTGTGCACTTAAGTCAGCGTGCCACACAGTTGGTATTCAAAAGGAACGCTCATGATTAGATCATTTTAAAAGGATCATATGGCTCATAACCATCTAGCACACCCCCAGCGGCCAAGGACCGGTTGTCTTCTCCGACGAACCTCGCCGGACTGGTTCAGTCATAACCATCACCAAAATTAAAAACAAGGACATGATTTCAAAGTAAAAATGACACTGAGTTCGAATCTAGCCTCAATTCACTCTAACTCCAAGTATATTAAGAGATACATGGAGTTGAAATTTGAGGTACATGAACTGAGTTGCTTCGATTTGGCCTCTAAGCAACTCAATCTTCTTGTCTACATTGGTAGGACTTCAGACAACCAAAGAATCAATATAATTGAGCAAGAATTAGAGAGAATCAAAGAGATCATTTTTTTAAAAAAATAACTTCAATGGAGGTCTGGATTCAACTGATCTTGCTCTTGCTCTTGCTCATGCTTGATCTCACTCCATATACTTGCAGAAGAAGGATTAAATGCTCAAAAGGTTGTGGATCCCTGGAGTTTTGAATTTCAAAACAGTGGAAATTCAAACTCAAATTCAAGTGAATTTTTCAGGATTATCCTTTGCAATGTGAGGGTTAGAGATTGGGGATCAAATCTGGCGCCAATCTGTGTCAAATGTTGAGCATATGAGGCTCTATTTATAGCTGAAACCATTGCTTTTTGCACACTTGAAATCCACTTTCCAAATTTGGTATTGATGATGCATGGGTGCATGGGCGCGCATAGGCCCATAAAATCATTCCCTTAAGTCCATAAATGAGTGTGAGATAGTCTGAATTCAACTTGGGTTGCAAGGCAAGTGTACATGAAGATTTGAAGTTTGATCCTTGCCAAGTGATGACACCATGTTCATGCCATACCCAACTTATGCATTCCTTGTCCAAAATGGATGAATTTGAGCTCTTTGTAAAGGTGAGATTGAGAGGAATAACTTTGATGTTCAACACTTTTCCATTTGGAGTTTGTATCATGAAAAAATTTAAGGTGGAAATTCGGAAATTTTTGACATCAAATTTTTTCTAAGTGTCAAGCCATATGTCTCAATGTTCCACCTTGTTTAACTTTTTATATGAGCTTCAAATGAGAAAAGTGTCTTTATCAAAGTTGTATCTCTTTCAAAGTCCTTCAAAGTGGTCACCAATTTCATGTCATTTGGATTTGAAATGATAGAGTTATACATTTTTGAAGTTAGGAAAAATTACTTGATCAATGGTATAGGTCAAAAGTGACCTATAATGTAACCTCATATCACATGCTCAAAAAAGTTGAATTAGCTCCCACTCCAAACATAAAAGTTGAAGTAGACACATTGAATTTGATTTTTAAACTTGGAAACCTTTCATATCATAACAATTGAGCAAGTAATGGCCTTGGGAAGTTGACTTTCAAATTAGGGTTTAGACAAAATGACCTATAATGTTTCAACATAGAAAATGATTTTCCAAGAAAAAATAGCTATAGGTCTCAACATGAAAGTTGTTTGTAATGTCATTTAGAGTAAGTTTTCTCTTGGAATCATTTTCATATGGTGAAAATTGTAGGAGATAGGGTCTAGGGAGACCCAATTTTGATCAGATGAATTCATCTGGCGAACCACCATCAACCAACTTGCTAACTTCCAATTCTCTTGACTTTCTAGGCTCATGGTAGATTATATATGCATAATATGATGAATTTTTAAGTGTACCTTGAGAAATTTGATCAATTGGGTAGATAGCTTGTTGGAGAAGTTACTCAAGATACCCGGTCAAACTAGGGTTTCCAAGGCAAATCACCCTCAAACTCTTGAAGAAAAATTGATCAATATAACATGTAGAGAACATTGGGACTCATATATGATGCTCATAACCATTCTTGGATCAATTATTGGTTGTGCTCTTTGTTCATGAGGGTCTCAAACCCTAGATGTGAACTTGATGAATCAATGGGATCATGCCTTTCCTACAAAAGAGTTAGGCAAATACAAAGACATATTTTGGGTATTTTGGTTAGTGAAATGATAAAATACAAGTATGATACAATCACAAAGTATTTGGTGATCTCTCCCAAAACAAACCCAATGAAAAAGGGGGAAGGAGGATGCCAAGGTATGATCCCATGCTAATGCCTATGATGAAGTTACATGAGGGATCTTAGGGTCAAAATTGGGGTCTTACAATGGTGTGCCAAGTAAGATCATTACTGATAATGGATCGAACTTGAATAATAATATGGTGGAAGCTCTTTGTAAAGAATTCAAGATTGCACATCATAATTCTTCTCCCTACAGACCCAAGATGAATGGGGTTGTTGAAGCTGCAAACAAGAACATCAAGAGGATTATTCAAAAGATGGTTGTAACGTATAAGGATTGGCATGAGATGCTCCCATTTGCTTTTCACGGGTATCGTACATCCATTCGCACTTCAACATGGGCAACCCCTTTCTCTCTTGTATATGGTATGAAAATAGTTCTCCCCATAGAGGTTGAGATTCCATCATTACGTGTACTCATGGAAGCCAAGTTGATTGAGGCTGAATGGTGTCAAACCAGGTTTGATCAGTTGAATTTAATCGAAGAGAAGAGATTGACCGCCATGTGTCATGGTCAGTTATATCAGCAAAGGATGAAGAAAGCTTTTGATAAGAAGGTCAGACCTCGGGTATTCAGGGAAGGTGACCTTGTGCTCAAGAAAATCTTATCTTTCAAACCAGACTCTAGGGGCAAATGAACTCCTAATTATGAAGGCACATATGTTGTTAAGAGAGCCTTTTCAGGTGGCGCTTTGATTCTTTCAACTATGGATGGTGAAGAGTTCACTCGTCTTGTGAACGCAGATGCAATCAAGAAATACTTTGCCAAAAAAAAATAAAAGAACAGATCGCTAAGTTGAAAACCCGAAAGGGCGACTTAGGCAAAAATGAGTGTCTCGGTGGATTGAAAACCCGAAAGGGCGATCCAGGCAAAAATTAGAGACATAGAACAGAAAAGAATTTTCCCGATAAGTTGAGTACCCCACCATGGGGAAACTTATGCAAAAAATAGGGATTTTGGCAAGTAACTTCATCCTACTAATCTTCTAGCCTTAAAGAAACTTTGTTGAGCACAAGGGTTGACGTCGATTAATCATCCCTAGTAGCAGCCAAAAGCACAACAAATATCAAGAGTTGGCAGAAGGATTAGTGATCATTTGTATTTAATGTAACCCCATTTTCCATGTAAATTGCCATTTTCAACTTTGTAAAAATCTGTGGAGTCTTATCATTTACAGACGACCATTCTATTAAATAAAGTTGAACTTTTATTCAATTGTTTCCACTCTTATTTACTTCACCCAAATAGTTTTAAATTTTATTATGATCATCTTTGAAATTAAAATTTTAAATCAAAATCATTTTTCTTTAAAATATAAAAGCATGAATTTTAAGAGCAAGTAAAAAGAAATGTCAATAACAATTCAAAAACAGCAAGCCCTAAGTGTGGAGCATTGATGGTTCCCTTAAGCAGTTAACCCTCAGTTATCCCCAACCGAGTTGGTCGATTCAGTTCCCCTGTGGAGTGTTTGTCCCCAGCGGAGTTTGTGCATAAGTTCCTGGCAGAATCGTTGCTTACCTAGCCAATTTTGATCTCCAGCAGAGTGAGGAAGGTTTCCTCAGTAGTTTGCGTAATAGCAGAAGAACTTTGGTTTCCCCACTAGTTGTCATCCGACTCACTCCCAGACAGAGTTTCCCCCTGGTTTTTGAGCAGCTATTTGCGTTTATCCTCTGTACGGTTGTCTCGCATTCTATATGGTGTTGACTTAAAATTCCCCGCAGATTCGATAATGTCTCCTTTCCTCAGCAGATCTCCTCCTTCCCCAGCTAGGGTTGAGCCTATGGGATGTTGATATCTCTTTTCTCCAGTATTTGTCTCCTTCTTTTGTGGATTGACCAATGATTGTATCGATGATTCATTTTTGCGACACCTTTGTATCCTTTGCGATTGTTTTGTCAGCATAATCATCATATATACATATACATATACACTCATATAATCTCATAATTGCATAATCGCATCATTATTGATTCATTGTTTGAGATTCTCATTCTCTGTTATGGCGGTACTTTATCCCCATACAAGTTTGGTGTCTGTCCTCCCTCAATTGTAGAGTGCTAGCCCTTTAAGTAGAAAGATTTTAACCTTTCTCCCTTCCCTACTGAGTTATCTCCTCGTGGATGATTATTATTTAAGTTTCCTCCCTAGTGGATTATCTGGATGGAATCACTCCCCTTGAGTTATATCCTCATTGGTTTGAGTCTTGATTGATCGTTTCTTTCTAGATCTTACCTAGATAGATATTTTGGGTCCCCTAAGAGTTTATTACCCAGTAACTAGTAATATGCTTCTTAGTTTTCAGTTTGTTACTTTTTTCCCAATACCCGGCAAAAGTACCCTTGTTTTTCTCCTCAGTAGAGTCCCTAGTGGATTCATTTCTATGTTTCCCCGGAAGAATATCCTTGATATGTTCATCCTAATCGATGACGGATATTTCCTTCCCTTGTCTAAGTTTATCCTTGATATGTTCGTCCTAACCGATGATGGATATTCTCATCTTTGGTATTCTACCCAGTAAAAAGGTAGTTGTAATCCCTATTTTATTCCCCAGAGAGTTAATCCTTGATATGTTCATCCTAACCGGTGACGGATTTTTCTCTCCGATGGTAGTCTATTCAGTAACTGATAGATGTAATTCCTATTTCTTCCTCACAGAGTCTATCCTTGATATGTTCATCCTAACCGATGACGGATTTTCTCTTTGATGGTATTTTATCCAGCATTCGATAGATGTAATTCCTACTTTTTGTTCAGTTGGTTTATCCTTGATATGTTCATCCTAACTGATGACAGATATCCTCCTTGACATCCCCAGGCAAGTCTATCCTTGATATGTTCATCTTAACCGATGGCGGATTTTCTTTCCTTTAAGTTTATCATTGATATGTTCACTCTAACCGGTGACGGATATTCTCATCTTTGGTTTTCTACCCAGTAACTGGTAGTTGTAAATCCTATTTTCTACAGTTTTCCCCAGCAAGGCTATTCTTACCTAGTAACCGGTAATGAATACTCCCTCCTGGCGGTTCCCAGCGAGTCATCCTTGATATGTTCATCCTAACCGATGACGGATGTCCTCTCTGTCAGATCTTTATTATCTCCTTGCCCAGTAACCGGTAGTGGATAATAAATTTCTGCTCCTCTTGTGTTGAAGTCTTTATCTTCCCCAATTGAGTTGAGTGTGTATTTCCTTAGTGAAATCACTTTTCCTACATGATCCAAGTACGTCAGCTTTACCCTGATCTACTCGTTTCCCCTACAGATGTTTTGTTTCCCCGGCTGAGTCCTTCCATTTTTATGGAATTCCTCTGAGTCCCCCAGCAGTTTTTTAAGTCGTAGCCTGGCCTACACATGACTCTTCCATCCCCCTAGACTCTCTATTTCCCCAATGAGCTTTCCTTACGAAATGCGTTACGCTCCTGCGGACTTTCGATCGCTCTGATTTCTTTTCCTTTGTGGCAATATTTCCCCACAACGAATTTGCTTTCATATTCATATCATATGCATCATGAGGTCTCTTAGGGATCAAAATTTGTTTCTAGATGTTATTATTTAAGCCCATTCTACTGAGTCGATATGAAGATTTTAACCTTCACCTCCTCAATTAGAATGTCCTTAAATAGGGGCAGCTGTAAGACCCCAATTTTGACCCTAACATCCCTCATGTAATTTCATCATATGCATTGGCATTGGGATCATACCTTGGCATCCTCCTTACCCCTCTTTCATTGGGTTTGCTTTGGGAGAGATCACCAAGCACTATATGATTGTATCATACTTGTATATAATCATTTTACTAACCAAAATACCAAAAATATGTCTTTGCATTTGCCTAACTCTTTTGTAGGTAGGGCATGATCATCATTGATCTATCAAGTTCATATCTAGGGTTTAAGACCCTCATAGCTAAGAGCACAACCAAGGATTGATTCACAATGTCTCAAAGCATCATATATAAGTCCCAATTATCTCTACATGTTATATTGATAAAGCATTCTTCAAGAATTTGGAGGTGATTTGCCTTGGAAACCCTAGTTTAACTGGGTATCTTAAGTAACTTCTCCAATAAGCTATCTCACCAATTGATCAAATTTCTCAAGGGACATTTCAAAAATCATCATCTTATGCATATATGATCTACCATGAGCCTAGAAAGTCAAGAGAATTGGAAGTTAGCAAGTTGGTTGATGGTGGTTGGCCAGATGAATTCATCTGATCAAAACTGAGTCTCCCTAGACCCTATCTCCTACAACTTTCACCATATTAAAATGATTCCAAGATAAAATTTACTCTAAATGACATTCTAAACAACTTTCATGTTTAAGTCTAGAGCTACTTTCGCTTGGAAAGACATTTTACATGTTGAAACATTATAGGTCATTTTGTATAAACCCTAATTTGAAAGTCAACTTCCCAAGACCATAAATTGCTCAAGTTTTATGAGATGAAAGATTTCCAAGTTTCACAATCAAATTCAAGATGTCTACTTCAACTTTTATGTTTGGATTGAGAGCTAAATCAACTTTTATGAGCATGTGATATGAGGATACATTATAGGTCATTTTTGCTCTATACTATTGAACAAGTGATTTTCCTCAACTTCAAAAATGCATAACTCTATCATTCTAAATCCAAGTGACATGAAATTGGTGACTATTTTGAAGGTCTTTGAAAGAGATACAACTTTTATGAAGACACGTTTCTCATTTGTATCTCACATAAAAAGTTAAGTAAGGTGGATTATTGAGATATATGACTTAACACTTAGAAAAATTTTCAACATGTTGAAATTTCCAAACTTCCACCTCAAAATTCACTATTATCCAAGTTCCAAATGGAAAAGTGTCCAACATAAAAGTTGTTCCCTTGATCTAAGATTTCCAAAGAGTCTTATTTCATGCATTTTGGATGAGGTTTGCTAGGGTTGCGCATGGTCTTAACAGGTCTGCATCAAGTGGAAAAATCAAATGTCCAAAACTCCATTTCACATTGCCTTGCCATTCAAGCATCATTTGAACTTCAATACAGTTGCAATTGGATCAAAATGGATTGCTTCATGGGCCTGTACACGCCCATGCAAGCTTGTGCATCACATTGCCAAATTTAGCAAATTTTCAAGTGTGCAATTATCAATCCCAAATGCTATAAATACAAGGCCTCTGAGCTCATTTCAAACACACCTTGCGCGCCAGCTTTGCCCCCCAATTGAAACCCTCACAATTCAAAGGAAAACTTGAGAATTTTCAACTTAAAAGTTGAGTTTGAATCTCACTATTTGAAGATTCAAAAACTCTAGGATCCAAAGCTTTGTTCCATTGCCAAACCACTTCTGCAAGCTCCTCGAGTGTGATCAAGTCAAGTTTGAGGCAAGCAAGATCCTGTTCTGCACAACATTGAAGGTAATTTTTAGAAATCTTCTTCTCTTCGATTCTCACTCAATTCTCATCAATTCTCTTGGATCTTTGATTGTCTGAAGTCCTACCAATGTAGGCAAGAAGATTGAGTTGTTTTGAGGTCAAATCGAAGCAACTCAGTTGACACGCCTCAAAATTCAACTCCTCATATCTTTCTATATATGTGGAGTTAGTTAAAATTGAGGTCAGATTCGTGCTCTACGCCATTTTTTCTTTCTGATCATGTCCTTCTTTTTCATTTTCTTGATGGTGATGACTGAACCAGTCCGGTGAGCCTCGCCTGAGAAGGTGACCAGAGTTCCAACGCCGGTGGTGTGCTGGATAGGTTTTGAACCATTGATCTCATTTGAAATGTTTTAATCTCACACGTTGGTTCTGATTACCATTGGTGTGGCACGCTGACTCATGTGTACCATGGAGTGCGCATTTTCATCCACTTGATATGCCACCTCAATTAATGAGGGAGATCAAGTGGTCCACGTTTTATCTGATTATTTGAATTTCATTTAATTTTTTTTTATTTTCTTTAATTCATATTAATTTTAATATTGATTCAAAAAATATGAGAGTTTCACCAATTTTTTTTTAATAAAATCCTTTTTCATATTTTGAATTAAAATTATTTTTTGGATCATTATTAATATTTTTCATGATTTAATTGATTTTGTGAATATTTTTAATTGTTTAAAAATACTTTTAAGTTTCCAAAGTTTCTGAATTTTTTTCTCCAAGGTCCTTTGACATTGTTAGACCTATGATAAATCTCATGGCTATTTCTCTGGTGTTTTTATGAGATTTTAGAAATTTAACAAACCATATTTAATTTAATGCATTATTTTTAGTATTTTTAAATTGAATAAATGTCTAATAATTGTGTTGAGCCATTTGAATTGTTTGTATGAGTTTGACTTGTGTTGTTGGGCCTTGGTCAAGGTTGATTTGACTTTGCTAGGTTAAGATCATTGAATTTAGGGGATTGATGAAATGTACATTCCATCTCCCAAAATGAATGAATGATCTTAATTTGGTAAAAATCCTCCTTTGTCCAATTTGAGTTTTGATCTATTCCCCTCCCTCTTCATCTAATTCCCCTTCTTTATGCATCCATTTCATTTTGGCCTAAGATATCTCAATGTCCTAAGGCTAGTTGATTGAAAAATCAACATAAGTATGGATGAGATTAGGCCACCTCTTTTGCATATTCTTTTTGTGTGTGGTATGTTTCATGAGCATAGTCCATTATACTAAGTTTCTAACATGCATTAATACCAAAATTCTATTGCTCGGCCTCAAATAGATGTGACTTCTACATAAGTCCAATTACAATTACTTAACATAACGCTAATTTTTTTACACAAAAAGGCATAGCATTCTAGTTAGTGAGATTGTAAGTCTCCCATCTTTCATGGTATTGTGTGGAAACTTGGCCTTTTCTCCTTTCTTTGGAAGATGTCTTGGTTCAAGGATCCATGCTTGTGATAAGTGGGTTGAGTGTGCTCCAAAGAATGACTTAAAAAAATGAAAAAAAAGCAAAAGCAATACTAATTTCTAATCCATTAACAACTAACATTTAATTTCAAGTCATTTACTTTTAATGCCCTTTAATTTCAAGATCTATTCATTTTCCATTATTCATACCATTCTAATTGTTTATATTAATGCCATTTTCACTTTGTCCACTTGGACCATTTTGTGTGATATATCTTGTTTGTGCATATTCTGTTTGCTTGTGTGTTCTTTGACCATTAATGTACATAATAAGAACAAAAACCCTTAAAAACTATTGTGTGCACTGTTGGTTTGATCTTGGACAATTAAACTTAGAATTTAGACAACATCCCTATGCAAAAGGACTTGACCAATGCAAACTTTCATGTAACCAAGTGCTTGCAATTTGAAAATTCATCTAATACATCATTGAAGATCCACCTGAGTTCATCTGCAACATAATCATTGTGAAGCTGTTATTTTAAACATGTGACTTGTGGAATTCATCTGCTACATAGGTCAATTTGAAGAAGATTATGGAGTGGCTAAAGCTTGGATGTGGCTATCTTTATTTGATGCCTTGCTCTTCAAGTTAATATGTTATGCATTGTTTGTTGCTTGATTCTAATGTCCAAGGGAATTTGGGTTTCTATATGGCATTCTTGCCTATTGTATTGCAGCCCATTGGTCAGATCTTTTCAACTCTTAACTTTTAAATTTATGCTTAGGATTAGTCTCTCCATCTCCTCCCCATCTCTTTAATTTCAAAAATCTCTCCCCCCTTTAAAAAACTTCTTTGCTTGTGCTTGTCATTTTTAACTTAGACTCTTTTCAAATTAGAAACTTTGGCCTTATGCCATTGCATTTTCAAACTTCTTTTCTTAAATTCAAACTTGCAAATAAATTTAACTATACTTTGACTTAAAATTTTCAAAAGCCAAAAAGAACTAACCCATTCAAACCATTTTCTAGGCCTTTGTGCCTTTCAAACCTAATTTTTGTTAAAAGCAATGCATCTACTTTGAAATTTGTATCACAAACTACGAGGTTTTGATCCCTCATTTTTATGTTGGTATGTAGGCACAAGTCCGAATGTCTTGTCAAACACAAAAATATAATTAATGAATTCTTTTCTTATCCCCCCCATTCTATTTGCTTGTAAACATCACTTTATACAAAATACATATGCACACAAGAAAGGGCTCCCTAGGAGTACCTAGGACACTTTGGATGCTAACACCTTCGCTCTGTGTAACCAACCCCCTTACCTGTAATCTCTGGCATTTTATTAGTTTTGATTTGAAAACTTCTTATTTTGGGGTTTTGTTCGTACTTTTTCCCTTTTCCCTTGGAAACAATAAAAGCGTGATGGCGACTCTTGTTATTTGATGTCTTGCTTATCCATAGCTTGATGATCATGATTTTACCGCTACACTTAGAGATGATTTTTAAGGACTTAGTAAAATTTTCAAATTCTCCATCTTTGCCCCTTTTGCAAGTAACCTTGATTTTCTTGATTAAACTTGATCAAATGACTTTATTGATCATATTTTCATGATCCTTGACTTAAAAAGTCCATAGTGGACCAAAAATCTCAAAAGTCAAACTTTGACCTTATGCATCTGTTAACTTTTCATCAATTGATTTCAAAAATTTCATCTGCTCATGAACCTAACTTCTTGAGCCATTTGAATTATAAGAGTGGTTTATGAGGACATATTTGAAGACCTCGAATCATTCCTCAATCCATAGGATCATGCTTTGGTCAAAAAGTCAACATTAAGCTGACTTTGACCAAAACCCTAATTTGGAGTGCCAGATGAATTGTGCCTTGATGAACTTGAATTGAGGTGAGTAGAAACTTTGATTGTTGATGGAGGGAGACTATTGATCACCTTGAGATATTTATGATTACACAAATCCTTGATTTATCCATCCCTTGAACTTCTTGATGTGAAAACCCTAACTTGCAAACAAAGCAAAGCAAAACATATATCTTTTTTTTGTATTTGTATGGGGTTAGCAAAGCATAAGGATATACGTAAAATTATTTGATGACCTTGATTTTATGCAAATGATACAAATGATAAGGAATCTTAGGGGTGAAAATTAGGGTAGTACATAAGGCATGTTGGTTGGTCATGTTTTGGCAAGTTTGGCCTACCATTTGGTCCAAACCCTATAAGATTTTCACCTTTCAACCTTTTGAAGATATTATTTGAGCCAGATTTATGAATTAAATCCTTCTTCAAATTTGTTTCAAGGCCCGAGACATAATTCATTGGTCAAGGACCTCATATTTCGGATTGGCCAAGCTGGTTAAGGTGCCTAGTCAGGCCTAGAAACATGTCCATGACCTTCATTTTACCTCAATGCCATTTCCACACCACAACTCCTTTTTAACTAGTTCTCTTTGCAGTTTGTAAAGGACATGACAAAGAATAATTGGCCTAAGTTTAATGCAAAGTTCACGAGCCAATTTTTATTAGCCCAAGTGCAAAAATAGGATTTTGTCACGGTGCTTACATCAGACCAGTTCAGACCAAGTCATGTCCATTCATGCATTAAGTCTCTAAATCACCTTTTTTCAATCCCTTATTATCCCAAACACATACCTCAACATTACAAGACACATATGCAAACCAAAATGAGAGGAAACAAGGTTACATGAAGCCAAACCGAGCCAAGTCAAAAAATGCATTTTTCCCAATTTGGAAAAAATCCAAAACCACTTTAGCATGTTTTGGGACCACCTTAGTCTCACCAATAGGGTGCAAGTTGTAAAGCAGACTGAGTGGAAAGGAATTACGGGAAAATGCTCAGCCAACCTTGTTCAACAAGTTTCTTCCTTGGTCACATTTCAGACTTCATCCCTTTTTGAGTCCCCCCCCCCCCCATTTCTCCAACCTGATCACTCCAACATATTCCCTATAAATAGGGGATGATGTTCCATTTGTTCACCAACCTTCAAGATCCAAAGAACCTCTGGTTCAAACGCATCTTTCACCGCTCAAAACATAGTATTATTTTTGGAGTTCCAAGCCACTTCAACCCCAGTTAAGCATTCAAAAACCTTCACCCAACATCCTTCAAGTTTTATGAAACATCAAAACCACCTAAAACCACCTCACCAGAGTTGTTCATACTCGTCTGAACCTTTCTCATAAACCGATTCTGATAAGGTAGTTAGCTCCACCATTTCACTTCAAACAAGTTACCATTCCCTTACATTTCTTTCTCTGATGCTAAGCCCTATGGTTTGAGCCTCGATTGTGCAATATCCATCATTTTATTTTATTTTTAGGGTTGTGTTTTTGTCTGAGTTCATGTAAAATAATCCATACTCATAGCCAATCAATGGCTCATGAGTATGGAGAAGACAACAATGACATTAGTGGAAGTTGAATCAATGGTTGATTCCTTCAAAAATAATCGAGTTGTAGAGTTCCAAGTTATGAGTTTCCAAGGTTGAAGGCAACCTTTTTTCTGTTGCTTCACGCGTGTTCTTGTTTTCAAATTCAAAAAATAGTGCTGGAACATTCTGATTGGTTGTTACATGCTAACTTGGTCTAATGTTTGAGTGCTCCCTTAGTCAATGCGCGTGCGTGTGTTCTTTCTGACCTAACCCTTGATTGTCTTTACTTTCATTAAATGAGTTTGATCTTGTGGTTGTGGTTGACCCATGTTTATTTTTTAATTGTTGCTTATTATTTATATCTCTGAAGCGCATTCATTATCACCCAAGGTAACTTGGCCCAGCGAATGTGAGGGTTGACCCATGACCCCAAGGTCAGGGGTTCAATCCCCAATGCCCCCATTAGTTTTATTCCTCTTTCTTTTATTTGTATTTTTCACATTTTCACTTCTTTTCTTATTTCATTTTAATTTTTTCTTTTCATTTATTTTCTTTCACTTATTTCTTTTTTAATCAAACATTTTGTAAATACACTTAGATTATTTTCATCCATATATTTTATTCACCCCTTATTTATTTTATTTTGACCTTTTTATTGACATTTTTGCGCTTTATTGTTGATGGTTGATGAAATCTATTGATCATTATCATTTTTTTAGTGTGGATAAAATCTTCAATATTTTAAACCTATCAATGAATGATCAATGGATAATTCATGATACTTTGGGGTATTGATAGATTTCCCCTATTTTAGGCATACTGAAACCATTTGATGCATAGATGAAACCACCCTTATTGATCTTATCTTGTTGATTCCATTTATTTGTGTTATTTATATTGACCACTAACCCTCTAACACTTGGGTTTAAATCTAACTTGTACATCATTTAACTTGTGAACTTGTAATTATTTGGGAGATACAATCTTCCGTTTGTCAAATCATTGATAGATGGACTTGGGGTTGTGTAACTTTCTTTGGTTCAAATCTATTATTAGATGATCATGGATCATCTTTAATACTTTACATCAATGATAAGTTATACCTTGATGCGCCATATTTGTTTACTAACCAATAACTATTCATCACTAACCATTTTTATTGTTGACCTAGTTTGTTTATTTTTTTGATTTATTTTCTTGTCAACTTTATTGTATTATAATTTACTTTCAAGCACCCATAATCATCATCATTGTATATATCTCATGCATATTTATCATTGTCATTTTACTTATTGTTATCATACTCAAAAACAACAAAAACATGATAAAATTAAAAGACCAAAAAGATGCATTTTGTCTATAACAAATTGTTGGACTTATAGGATTTCATTTAGGACCCTTTCTTTGAGACCTTGCCCTAATCTTTTGACAATTTGACCTAACTTGGATTTTCATATGTAACTTGCAATCTTTTATTGTAGGAGTGACATCATGATAATACCCTAGGGAGACATGTTATGTAAGCCCATTATCCACTTCTTAGCATATATCACTTTTACACTCACAAGGTTTTCTCTTGGGCTGCCTTACAATGAGACCCTTTATTTTCTTGCTTGGTTAGCATGTAAATATTCATGTACGTCATAATTTCAAAATCAAAAGCAATAAACCCTTGATCCAACATCAAGTGGCATTTTTCTTAATCAAACTCAAAATACAATAAAAAATACGATTAGTATTATGCGTCACGAGCCTTAAGTGGTGGGGAATGAGTAAGGATGAATCTCTTCTACCCTTACTCTGATTATGTTGGACACAATACACTTGGCTTGTTTGTCTATAATATCTGCCTCCGCCCATATACTTTAGTGCAATCTAATCACAAACATTCTTTTCAAAAAAACCCTAAAAACAACATCAACTCATCAAACTCATTTTTTCACCTTAGGGCATCACATTGAAAACCCTTTTTCAAGGTAAAATCAACCAACCTACAAATATTTTCTACTCCAAACTACGGAGCTCTGGTTTTTCATCCCCCGATGAATGATACGTAGGCACAAGGATCCCAATCCTTGGCGAGCACAATAATAAAAAAATCTAAATCTAGTTCTTTCCCCTTTTCCTAATAATAATAAAGATAAATTTTAAAAGATAAAACACCCACGCACGTAGACAACTTAAATGGTTCCCATGGATGTGAGGGTGCTAATACATTTCCCTTGCGTAATCGACTTCTGAACCCATATCTGGTTGCGAGACAAATCCATATCCATATATACACTCCTTTGAGTATTTTCCTTTTAGATGGTTTTATCGACTATTTTCCATCTCCTCTTTTTAATGAGGAAATTAAATAAAATTCGGTGGTGAATCTGTGTCATTGTCTTTTTTAATGCTTTTAGTCAGTCACCTCTTTTCGCGGTAGTGACACTTGTAACACTTGACCAAACATCAAGTCGTTGATGCAAAACCTTTTTCGTAATAAAAATTGAAAGCCAAAGGACCAAGAGATGTACATCTCTTTAGACCCCTTAATGGTCGAGCGTTCAGAGCACATTGGATTCAAAGCGATTATTAGTCTTTTAAATCAAAAAATGTTAAACAAACTTAGAATAAGGGGACAATGGGAACACATCCATACAAACTCTGGGTAAACGCGCGCTTGGTCCACACCTCTACTCAAATGTTTACTCACCTTCCGCAAAGATCAAATCTTCATGATAAAAGAAACTCAAACAATCAAACTTGTTTTTTTCCCTTGCGTGACTTAGAAAACATTTGAAGAAATAAGTATGCTTTATCCATATCGACGTGGAACAAACAAAGACTTCCACTTACAAAAGCAAGCAACAAGTAAAGGTTTAGTCACTCGATATGTCTAAAGGATCACTCCTTAAAAGCAATCAACTCAGTAGTTCTTTCTAAGTAGAACTACGTAACCTTGAGTTCTCCATAGCACTTGAAGATATGTAGGAGCAGGATTTTGAAATCTTGTCAGACATAACTTAATAAAAACACCCCTTAATAAAAAATGTTTCTTTCTTTCTTTTCTCTTTTCTCACTCGATAAGTAGAAGATCGCAAACAATATCACGATAACACTCTTGCACGAAACTAACTAAATGGGTCATATTTATTTAAAAACACTGCTCACTTTCGCGCAACCCGTGTTATGCTTCGAAACCGTATAAGTCACGTTGTCGTTCCACATGATACAATTTCGAAACAATTTTTGAAAAATGATAAATCCTTGTTAATTTCTAAAGCGTTGTCGTTGTTTTTAGAGGTTAAAAATTCGATTTTAATTGATCGGATACCGGTCTCAAATTGTCGCGTTGTTCACTAGTATCTGGATATTTTCACTTACACGTAAAACTTTGTAAGTTTAAAAACTAAAAATCAGAACCGATAAAACAATTTAATATTAAAAATTAGCGCCGATAAATTTTACCGAGTCCAGTCGGAACGACGGTCCTTACATCCTGACCTCTAGAAGTTTAGTCAAACATGTTTGAAAAAAAATATTATAATTAATTGGATTGAACAAAATAATAAATAAACTAATAATCAAAACAATAATTAAAATAATAAGAATTAATAAATTAAAAAATATATATATATATATATATATATATATATATATATATATATATATATATATATATATATATATATATATATATATATATATATATATATATATATATATATATATATATATATATATATATATATAGATAGATAGATAAGTAACTGCAAGTACATAAGACAACAAACACAACCATTATAGATTTGCAATTGGAAAAAAAACTACTTTGAAACAAATAAGTGCAGTGAGTGATAAAAACAATAGTGTAAATTTATATTGGAAATAAAATTTGCAGCAATGGTAAGAAATTGGAAATTAACAAATGATAAAAACTGAAATCTGAAATAAACTGAATTAAATAAATTCAAATAAAAATGACCGATGAAATTGAACCTGAAATTAAAGCTGAAATTGTAAAAGGTATTTGAAATTGAAAATTGAAATTGATTCCGGCAAAATTGTAACGATCCAAGCACATAAAATTTCCTAATTCTAATTGTAGTAGTCATTTAATGTGAAAAACTGCAATTATAATAGTAGTAATTTTCGGTCTAAAAACCGGTATTTCAAAACTCAAATAATTCTAAAATAAACTTGGACAATGAAAACCTAAAACTCATTGCTATATATAGTGCTTGAGACTCTTAAAATAAGTTGAAATCGTGTAGGATTTTGTAGAGAAAAATATGCTGAAGTGGGAGGAGACTATGTCAATTTATTGCTACTTTTCTCCCTTCAAAGTCCATGGCGGACAAAATGTCCTAATGGCAAGCGCCATGAATGCAAAGTGGGAGAACGTGGGTTGTGAGGCTCATGGAGAACGTCATGGCCCTCATGGCGAATGCCATGAGTTCTGAAGCACTCCTTTTTGAGTTTTCTTCCTGCTGAGCTGGCTCTTGACTGCCACATCATGGTCAACGCCATGACAAACGTCATGGTGAACGCCATGAGTATAGTATATGTCCTTTTTTTTTGTTCTTTACTCTTTTTGTCCCGATTTCTCGTACGGAAGCTCCTACTTGGAAAACACCTGAATTAAACACAATACACCAACATAAAACTATAAAATAAGAATAAAATGGACTAAAATGACATGCGAATCGAGTCAGAAACGTGATACGTTTCATGGTTATCACACGTTCTCTCTCGTTATCAAATTATAGACATCTTCACCAGAGATCTTTGGTTGATACGTTTTCATGACTTCAGAGGCAGTCTCGGCATCAGTCAACTTCTCGCTTCGACTGCGGGAAAGTAATAGGAAATAGAATAAAAAAGAATATGTTTATAATTAGTGCACAACGATTTAACTTAAAATTATAGTTTTTATATATTATTAGTCTCCTAAATAGGTTTGATAAATGAGTTATTACATATTATTTGTTTCCTAAAAAGGTTTTGTAAATCATTGTATATGTATCAAATTACATCTCGATAATCTTCATGAGATCACATTCTTACAACTTTAACTGATTTTTTGTTGTTAAGATGATCTATTGTATTAAAAAAGAAGTTGCAATCAAATCATAATATGTCGGTGCTAACAATTTATGTATTAAATTAGTTCATATAAATTTTTTTTCGTACCAAAATTCTAACTTTAAATAAGACTAGCGTCCGAACGAGTATGTTGTCTTCTTTTTTTAATACGATATTTTTTATTTAATTTTTTAAAAATATAATATGTAAAAGTTAATAGTAAAAAATTACGTGGAACTTAGTAATAGAAAGTTATGTAAAAATTAATAATAATAGTTTAAATAAAAATTATTAAATAAAAATAATAAAAAAGTAGACTACACTAAAATAATATTTCTTTTATATATTGTTATAAATTTGGCAAATCGGATTTTTTTGAATTAGTTAGTTGTATTGTCCGGATACTAAACTAAAAAAAATTCATATTATTTTATGTAGATGAATGAATGGTGGGTTATTACTATATAATTAGTTGTTAGTTGAATGGTTGTTAGTTGGATGAATTGAATAGTAGATGAATGAATGGTGGGTTATTACTAGTATATAAAATTATCACCCGTAGATTATTCCTTATCCATTTGGTCTCTTGTGCTGCAATGGCTAGATTTAAAATGATGGCATTAATTTCAACGTTGCGAAAAGACTTAAAGACGCTCTTGTTGAAAAGAGAAATTTGGCAGAACACAGAGTTTGAACTTTGAAGATGTTAAGAAGCCTTTTTCAAGACGGAGACGTAATGGAAATGGCAAAAAGAAGAATGTAGACTATATGTTAGCATCCAAGAGACAAGTTCATAGATTGTGTAACAAGTTGTCAAGTTTATAACTAAATAAATTCATTCAAATACTAGTACAGCTGAAGATTGAATTAAAATAGGTTTTTCTTAAACAAAAAAATTAAATTGTAAAAAGGTTTATTAAAAGATCTCTGTACCTTCTGAATATCTCACATCTGAGGGTATTTAAAACATATATCTATGGTTTTAAAGCCTATAACTAAAAGCTAGATATATGACTTCTTTTTTTAGTGTTACTTTACTTGTGTTATAATTTATAATTTAAATACTTTCAAGAGCGATGTTCAAAGAAGGAATTAAAGATGACATCATATAACAAGAAATTGATTGGATGAACTTCGACATATTTTCCACATGTGATACATGACAATTTGGAAGGTTTTGGTCTAACCCAATGTTGAAAAATAAATTTAAAAAAAGGTTTGGGTGAAATGGCGATTACCTCTGATGATGATGTTGTATGTCTACTTCACCTTTCGATTAAGTGTGATTTCTATAGTCATCTTACATGTATAAATGAAGAATGAGTTCTTGCATTTGTAGAGGAATTATTTGTATGATTTATTTGATAGACATCCTCATATTAGTATATTTGATTGTGTTGTTATGGTGTATGTGTTACTTCTCATAGGGTGTACTCTTTATGCAGACAAAAGTTTCTCTCCCATAGAGAAAAAATATCTACTATTATTTAGGGATTTGTCTTGTGGGAAGATTTCTTCTTACATGACCTATTTGACAATCTTTGAAAATCATAATATACTTCGTCAACATGCTCAAAATTTAAAGGGTAATGATACTCATATCCCCTTGACACCTTCCTTTTCTTCAATCCTCCTTTAGTTCTAACTTTTCAGGTGGAAGGAACATTCAACTCATATTTCAATAAACAAATATACACATATTACTTTTCAATGCTCTTTTTCAAACAATATCAAGTGAACAAAAACTTCTCCATAACACTTCAATTGCATCTGTTATGTCTACCTTCTAATGACATTTCATGCTTGATTTTCTCTAATGGATATTAACATAATCTAATGGTATCGACTCACTACACACTATATATTCCTAATTCACAAGCATAAGACGACTCATATGTTGTCCTAACAATACAACCACATATCGAGATATTGATTTTCACATACCTAAATCTCTCAAACTCTTCAAAAATGTGTCTCAAAGAAACTCTCGATACAAATCCATGTAGTTTCTCTTAAAATGGACTAGTGTGTGTATGCTCAACTTCATAAAAACTTTTTTTAAATGAAGCTTGTATGTTGCTCAAATGTAACTTCATGTTGTCATGCATACTCTCCCAATATTTACACAAGTGACCTTTACCATTTTCCAGCATTTGCTTCAACTTACAATTAACAGACCCAACCCTAAGATGAAACATAACATGATATAAAGGCGGATTCATTATAATATAAAAACTAAATGTTGAAATTGCAAAATTCAAATTTAGTAATCATACTTATTAGTCAATGTGTCACAAAAATATAACACTCGATTGATCTATGCTCCAAGATATCTTTGCTTATGAGGAGTCAATCAAGTATATTTCACATAATCAATAAATAAACAATAATCAATGCATACTTGTTCAAATTGATGCAACTATTGTTGATCCTCTACCTCAGCATTCACCCATATAACCTCTTTCAAGAGTATGATTACCAACTCTTGCATATATTTCAAGACATGTTTGTAACTTGTACAAAAAAATTTGTCCATGTAAAATCAATCAAGAAAATTAACCGTTTGTGGAAATAAAATTTTAATTTATTTTATCAAAGCAAGATCACTATCACTCAAAATGACATGGGAAATTAACCATTACTTGATAAATAGTTCTTTCAATTTCTCTAATATCCAACACATTTTTTTAGTCTGCTCAAATTCCATATAAGAAAATGTAACAAAAATTGTAAACTTAGTGGACTTCATACCTACGGTTTCAAATAATGGAGGTCTGTATGTATTTGTTTTGTATGTGTTGTTCATAAAAAACACAAAATGTTCAACAACTTGATTGGATTTGAAAGAGCCCAAAAAATATCTCTCATAACATATGAGCCATATCTTCTTTTTGTAATAATAAAAGAATGTGTTTAAGTGGAATATGACACTTTATCAAATGCATAATATATTTTTTGCCCATCCCCACTTAGACGCCCCACAAACACATGATCTTTCAATCTATTAATAAGTCGTGATTGTGAAGTCCACATATACATCAAATTTTTATCCAAAACCATCTCTAGAACGTGTTGATCCAATTTTAGTCGGAAAACCACATTTTTAATAGCACTTTGTGTTGAAATTTTGGATTCTTTGTAATTTCCATCTTTATTACAATATAATATTAACATGTTATTTCTACCTTTTTTCTTGGCTATGTATGTGACTTTATAATGGTGATAGTTACTTTATTTATGATTTCAACTTCCTTAGCCCAGATTACTATAACTTCATGTGTATCAAACTTCTGAGTAGTTGTGAATGCGTCAATGTTGTCTGCACATGATTGATATTTATCATATAATAGATAGATCTTCATATCTGTAAAACAAAATGTATAGTTTTTTTTAAAAAACTAAAACATATCGATAAAAATTCATATCCAGTTTTCTAGTAATTTTTTTGGAAAACTTAATATGGAGTTTTCTGATCGAATTTAATAAACTAAAAAGGCTTAACTATATCTAGAAATATGTTTCAAAAACTTTTATATATGAGAAAACTTGTGTGGGTATACCAATAAACTTTTACATTGGCAAAAGATGAAAAATAAAGTATAAAAAGTTAAATTGCAAAAAGAGTAAAATTGAAATTTTAGGAATACGTAGGGATAAAGGTAAAATTGTAGGAGTATGTGATAAAATTTTCATTATATATTTATAAACACATTAAACTTTTGTTGGTCCAAAATTGCGAGGCATAAAAACATAACTTTAGCTGCTTGATCCTTGGGCCAACCCTCATACTCCAACTTTTTTTATTAGTTGCAAATGAGACAAGCAAAAAAAATCATCTTTGTTGAAATTTAAAATAAATTATCACACTTAAAGGTATCAAAGACAATCTAGGTATATCAATTTTATTGTTTTAAAATTAAAATGTTCAATAACACCAATTTTTTTGATGTGTGGGTACAAAGAACAATGACAACTAAAATAAATGACTTTTAACAAAAATAACTCTTTTTGCAATACACCAACAACTTAACTTTGAGAAGAAAATAAAAGGCAACAACACAATAACTTGTTTACCCAATTTGATCCAAAGATATACTCTAGGAGAGAGATCATCTATTTAATTCACTATACTTATAAAAGTTGTTACAAAAGATTATAAATGAGTTACAAGAAAATAGTGATCCAGATTCCCAAGAACAAACCATATATTCTAAACAAGTGTTTCACAATCTCTCTCTCTCTCTCTCTCTCTCTCTCTCTCTCTCTCTCTCTCTCTCTCTCTCTCTCTCTCTCTATATATCTCTATATATATATATATATATATATATATATATATATATATATATATATATATATAATATTATATATATATATATATATATATATATTATATATATATATATATATAATATATATATATATATATATATATTATATATATATATATATCTATATATATATATATATATATATAATATATATATATATATATATATATTATATATATATAATATATATATTCTATATATATATATATATATATATATATATATTATATATAATATATTATATATATATATATATATATATATCTATATATATATATATATATATATATATATATATATATATATATATATATGAATAATACAAGCTCTACGTGTTTAGAAGTGTTTTTCAATCACTTTAGATACACCAAAAGGTCTGCCACTTTTTCCCTCAGTCTTCACTTGTAAATTTTTAAAGAATATGAAGACAAGAATGTCTGAGATACATATTTCTACCTGTTCAAACCCAACAGGTACTTAACAAGCCTAAAACGCAACGTATTAACAAATTGATCCACATATCGAAACAACTAAGCCAGTTACACAAAAAATTATTTGGACTGCACCCGAATCACTCGCTTGAACCAACCTGACTCAGACTACTGCCAACCATACCTACCACGATTATTGACCCACCAAAGGTTCACCGCGAAGTGTCGTCGCATGAACCTATCAGACCAAAATGCATAATCTTCACAGAGTACCAACTTCCACTTATGTGCCATCTTTGTCTTTACACTCTCTCCATGATGTCATCCTTTCACGTGCCACTGCTTCTGCTCTACCGTCGTCCTTTCAAGTGTCGTTGCGTCGGCTCCACCACCAACCTTGCATATGCCGCTTTCTTTTTCAAATTCCACGATGATTTCAAGTTTATGAAATATAGAAACATATTTTCTTTCTCTTGATCACTTAAGGTCTTAAGATATAATTCAACAATCTGAACCTTTACTTGAAACTGTTGTGATGCAAATTTACTCATCAGTCGCCTTACTGCTTTATGTCAATTCAACATTTATTGAACAATTTTTATCAAGTTTGTGTGTTGATCAAACCTTGATCTTTCCACTTGCATCCACTTTCTCTCAACCATATTTTTCTGCTTTAGTAGTCTAATAAGCCCACAAATATGGTTTCTGAACCATCTTTGACTCCACATGCTTTTGAATTCATCCTTGAAGGTCTCTGTTTCTGAGCTTTGCAACCTTCAGTCACAATGAAAGCATAATACCCAATACTAGAATAATTGTACCTTTGATATGGCACAATATCCCTTTCTACCTTATCATAAGTCAAATGATAATAAGAGGTCTTTGTAATCGTTCACTCACTACCACTAGTATTTAAAGTAGGAACCTCCACCTCAAATTGAGTCTTCTCTATCATTGTTTCCAAAAACTTCATCCTCAATCCTTTAATCTTCTTCCTATGGAGGGACTCACTAAAATTATTAAATTTGTTTTTGATAAACGTCCACTCCCAAAAGCTTATAATCCTTCCTACCTTTTAGATAGCCATTGGAGACACAATTCATAACTTTACCATCGATCTCAATTATATTTATTTTATCAATAAGCAAAGTTTTGAAGACCTTAAAAATAGAGTAGGTTACAGTCTTCCTACTCTAAACCTCCATAAGTATTTATAAGTATATGTCTGTAAATGAATACTTGTCGATCAAGTAAGCTATTTTAGTACCAACCTTACCCTAGAAACTCTACCAAAACTCGGTGGTCCTATGCGTCTTTATCCCTTGCCTTCTTCAAAACTCATTAAAGTGCTCTAATACAACCTCCAAGCACACACCATGCCTTAAACTCAAATACCATAGGTTGTTATTTTCATGAAAGTCTACATTAGTTGATGATGAATGAACAACAACATTTGAGCCTTCTAAAAATATATAAGCCACATATTTTAGACCTTTTAACTATGATCACTTCACCATTTGAAACCTTCAACACCCCATGTTAAACTATAATTCAATAGTCTAGATCATAAAACATACTTATGGATATCAAATTTCTACCAAGCTCTAGAGCATACCTCATGTTGTGAAGAAGAAACTCACGATCTTTGAATATTTTAAGTTTGACCGTAAAAATACTAAGAACATTGCAAGCCTTATTATCACTAAGGTGAAGTACTCCACCTTATTCCAGCTTCAAAATCTCAAAGTGTTCTTTACTTAGATACATGTGATAAGAGTTATCTGAGTCCATGACCCAATGCTCTTTAGTTTCCAAATTGGACACCACTAATGCACCAATATTCTCATAATTATCCTTATTGGAGGAAACAACAATTTGAACAAAATCTGCGTTGTCCTTTCTCTCGAGACAATACTTCTTGAAGTGATTGGGTTTGTGACAAATAAATAATTTTAACCTTAACTTGTCAAACATACATAAGGATACTTAAGCGTTCCCCAATATCGCTAATCTTCAAATCTTTTATTTTTGAAAATTCTTTGGATCTCAAAGGCATATGGAGTTCATCCAAATTAATAGTATCTTCCATATTATAAAGAAGGGCGCCCTTAAAGTTCTCAAAGGAAGTGGGTAATGTGAAAAACAACAACAATGATTTGTCCTCATCGTCAATCTTTACCTCAATATTTTCCAGATCATCAATGATCTTCTAAAATTCTTTCAACTAATCCAATATGGATTTGTTCTTTAGAATTCATAATGTGTAAAGTTATTGCTTCATACATAAAGTGTGACCAAATACTTGGTCATATAATATGATTCAAGTTTTCCCACATCAAAGTAGCATACTTATTTTTTGGTGACTTCTCTTAGAACTTTATCCCCGAGCCACACGATAATGGAACTTTTGGCCTTATCCACCATCTCGGTCTTCTATGTGTGTGTTAAACGCGCATGTATCAATGTATCACCTTTAAATTCTTCAATACGTTTTTCTTGAGTTAAAATTGTTTGCATATTTACTTTCTACAACCCAAAAGAGTTATCTCCGGAATAATTCTCGACCTCCCATTTGCCCATGGTGCTCATTTGTTAACATTGCCCCCTTTCCTTACGGTGGGTGTAACTTGTTCTGAAATTGAAAGGTTCAATCACACCAAAAAAATTGATGTGTGGGGACAAAGAAAATTGACAACCAAGATAAATGGCCTTGAGAAAAAATAACTCTCTTTACAATACGACACCAACTTAACTTGGTAGAAGGTGATTAAAGACAACCCAATTTGATCAAATGATCTACTTTGGAGGAGAGAGGAGCTATGTGATTCACTATACTTCCAAAAGTTGTTACAAATGATTACAAATGAGTGACAAGAAAATAGTCACTCGAATTCCCAAAAGCAAACCCTATTTTCTACTTAAGTGTTTCTCAATCTCTTAAACTCTCTATATAAAACACACAAACCCAATATATTTAAAAGTGTTTCTTAATTCTCTTAGATACACCCAAAGGTTTCCCTAACACCTTCCCTATCTAAGTCCTACTTTACTAGGATTGTTACTTCTTCTCTCTATCTTAAGTTGTAAAGCTCTGAAAATTATGAAGATAAGAATGATGGAGATACCTATTTGTAACTACTGAAGCCTAGTAAATACTCAACGAACCAAAAACAAAAGGCACTAACAAACTGGTTCACAAAATGAAACATTGATAGACGTAAAGTTCCTAGACCAGATCTGGTACCCGATGGACCCAGATGGCCAACCAGAACCAACCCAACCCATACCGCCACTGCCAACCCACCAGAGCCCAGCTATTGACCAAGGCCACCCAAACAACCATGCACTTCCACTTCCTGGCTATTAGCCGCCACCAGCCCTATGTGTGCCACCGCCCAAGCTTCGTTGCCTGCCCACTACGTACTGCCGCTCCGACTTCCCATGTGCCGTCTCCTCCGCCGTCATCGTCGACTTTCAAGCAAATTTTTTATTTCTACAATCTAAAAACATGTTTCCTTTCTCTTCATCACTAATATTTTAAACATAATTAAACATATCTCTCTCTCTCTCTCTCTCTATATATATATATATATATATTGTCTTTTTAAATATATTATGACATATTTAATTGTTTAATGTTATTATTAATCAAGTGCAATTATTAATCTAATAGATTGCGTTGGTTGGTAGGATATATTAGTCTTTTTTTTTCTCTTATTTTCTTTTTTTCGCTATATTTTCCTAAAAAAGTTTCATGAAGTCAAATTATTGTGACATTCAAGTATTCATTACATCTGTGAATTTGAATTCGGATCAGACACTTCAAATTTTTAGTTTACTAATTTTTAATTTAAAACTATTAATTTTTTTTAAGATTAAACATATTATTGTCATTGAATTATACCTATTCATCCAAGATCTTAATGCATTATATATAAGTCCTCTCTTTCATGTTGTCCAATCTCCATTTATGCATTCCATATAAACATATAACTCTCAATTGACACATTAATATTCTCCTTCTCGATTGTGAGACCCTCCACGTCTTTGATTAAATACAAGAAAGCTCTCTCGCTATCCCGAAGTCAAATTGGCTTTGATAACATTGTTGGAATTTTTGTTTAAGAGAATTAAACACTACGTTGGATAATTATATTAGAATAAGAGCTACTCTACAAATGAAATTCCACATCACAATTTAATATATATATATATATATATATATATATATATATATATATATATATATATATATAGTTCAACCTTAACCTTTTAATATTTAATTTGTAACTTATAACTCACATTCGACATAATAATATTGCTGGGAAATGTAAATTAATAACACAAAATAGATTTAAGAAATGTTAAGAAAAGAAAGGAAAAATGTTAATTGACTTAACTATGTTTTCATTCACATTGGCATAGACTTTATACGAGCTAGAGTACAATTAGTGAGGCCTAAATAAATAGGCCCAATATTCTATAGAAGTTGCTACTACACCCCATATTATATAACACAAAATTAAATTATTAACTAACAATCTTCTTAATTCATTCTCTATTAATACATTATTAAGCAATTTCTTCAGATTTATAAACCTTTTACACGTCAAAGATTTAGTAAAAATATATATACAATATGCTTCTTAGGGTTGAAGTAAACCATATCCAACTTCTCTTTGGCCACTCTATATCTTATGAAATAATATTTAGTCTCAATTTATCAAACAATAAGTTCAACTAAAGAGTTTGACATCTAATTTATGATTTTGCAACATACTCTGCCTCACTTTTAATACTATAAACAATATTCATTTATTTGATTGAATACAAATAATACATATTCAATATTATTATAAATTAAAAAGAATAAATCTGCGAACAAACTCACACCATCGATATTAATAGCCTATAATAAAAAAAAAATATAAAAATATAATAAAATTTATAAATATGAAAAAATTTATGATTTTGAAGTTTGAATTGTACGATTTAGTTTGGTTTAATACGGTTTGCAAAATACAAATCGCAAATCAAACCAAAATACATGATTTTATTAGAAAATGACTCAAATACATCGGAATCAAATGACGATTTTTTGTGATTTTAACTTAGTTTAATTTAATTTACAGTTTTTTATTGGATTGATTTGATACACTTTTACTCTTTATTGAAATTATATAAGATGTCTTAGAACCACTCATAAATATAACTCATTATCTCAACACCATAAGTGATCTTTATAATATATTTCCATCTTGAGAATCCTTATTGAAATGATTGCATCTCAAATCTGTCTCTAAGACTCAATATTTTGGACCCCCTTTGTTTCGACTTGTTTGGGCTTTCTAATGCACGAATGAATGACCCACTTAGAATTTGTTTAAACTCAATATTAGTCTCTTTAAGTTACATGTTAATAACATTTAGATTGTATAAATTGTTTCTCTTTAAAAATGACATGTAAGGCCCTTATTTTAAAAATGAGTTTTATATAAAGCGATCAGAATCACATGTATTTTATCAAATGAAAAAAAGTAAATATTATTAAATATTATGTCGAATCTTTATTATAAGAAAAAAAATATTTTTTAAATAAATTAAATACTTAATGTTTTTAGTTCATATATAATTTAAATACATGAATTGTTTAATATATTTAAAAAATTAATTTTTTTTTATAATAAAGATAGAGAGTATTAATAAAGAGTATTTTACAAGACTGCTATGAAAACGATTTTTTTTAATAAAGAGTATTAAAATTTTCTTATAATAAAGACTAGAGAGTATTAATAAAGAGTATTTTACAAGACTGCTATAATAAAGACTAGAGAGTATTAATAAAGAGTATTTTATAAGGAAAGTATGGATTATACTCCAAGACTGCTATGAAAATGACAAGAAAGTTAATGTCATTAAGTCCCATAATTGGCAAGATAGCTCCATTAATTTTTCTCCAACGGTACCATCTCAAAGTTCTATATAAAGGCCTTATCACTATCATACGAAGACACGAAGCAATCACACAAGAATTCTACAATACACTTCAGTCTACATACCCAATACCTTTTATTGTAAAATTCAGTAATCACACAAGAGTTGTTGCTCATAGTGTGATAATTGATCATTGTTCTTAATAGTGTTCATACTGCTTACTAAAAGCACTAAAACAAACACTTGTATTTCTTTATAGTTGTTGATTTTCCTCAAGTGACTTGTGAAGTCTGTATACTTGAGAGGGCTAAGAGATTGCTGAACTCTTAGACGTTGTTGTAATCTTTTGAGATTATTGGATTAAGTCCTTATTGAAGGCGAAATAACCTTGGTTGGGTGGACTGGAGTAACTTTGATTTTCAAGCGAACCAGAATAAATTTCTTGTGTTGTTTGCATTTACTTTCGTGTGTGTGGTGTTGAAAAAAGTTTTAACTATTGTCAAAACAAATCAAACCCCATTTCTTGCTTTTTTCCACCTTCAGGTGTATGGGACGTCATCATCAATGGTCCTAATCATATTACAATGACCAATGGTGAAGGTGTCGTCATACCAAAATCGGAAGCACAATGGAATGATAATGATAGGATATTGTGGTCACATGATTGGTAGGCACAAAATATTCTCATATACACACTTGGTGTTGATGAATATAATCGTGTTTCCCATTGTAAATCCGCCAAATTTATGTGGGACACATTAGAAGTTACCCATAAGGGAACTAATGATGTCAAACAAGCTAGGATTAATACTTTATCTCAAGAGTTTGAACTATTTCGCATGAAGCATGATGAAACCATTTCTGACATGCAAAAGAGGTCCACATATCTTATAAATTGTTTGAGTGCTCTAGGTAAGCCTATTTGCAATGATATTGCTACTAATAAAGTTTTGAGATTTCTTAATAGGGAATGGTAACCTAAGGTCGCCGCAATCAAAGAAGCGAATGATCTTAGAACACTTGATATCATAGCTTTATTTGGCAAGCTAGAAGAGCATGAGCAAGAACTCACTTTCTTGGAAAAACATGAGAAAAGGCCTGAGAAGAAGATAAAGAAGGATAAAGGCAAGGACAAGGAGGTAGAAAAGAACTATATTTCTCCAAAGGCTTCAAGTTCAAAGTCCTCAACCAATGAGCAAAGTGATTGTGAAATAAGTGAGGACAAAAAATACGATGATGAAGAACTGGGATTGTTTGTTAAAAGGTACCATAGATACATAAGGAAAAATGGAGTCAAGCACTCTGACAAGAACCTCATCACCTTTAGAAGACTATCGAACTCCTCAAAGGAAGATGAGAATAAGAAGGGTAAACATAGAGGTTCATGCTTCAACTTTGGAAAAGTCGATCATTATAACCCAGATTATCCATTGATCAAGAAAAACAAAGAAAATGGCCAACACAAGAGATCTAGAAAGTCTATAAGAGTGAGCATACATTCCTTGGGAGAGTGAAAGTGAATCCTCAAGTGATGAAATCTCAAGTAGTAGTGACGAATCGACAAAGATTTTCTTCATGGCCAATCAAAAGAAGAAAAAGATTGTAAGTCGTTCTAAACATGAATCTATTAATGAAATTTCTTATTCTCTATTACAAAATGTTTTTGAAAATATATATAGAGAAGTCGTAGACGCTTTTAAAAAGTTAACTTCAAACAAAAGAATCTTTTCACACTTAGAAGCTAAAGTTTTAGAAACCGAAAAGAAAATGGAAGCTCTTAAGAAATCTATGGTAGATATTCAAAAGGATAAGAATGAGGATGAAGAACCATCACAGTTTGGTTGTGAAACTTGTCACATTTGGCAAAAAGAGGTTAATACTCTTAAAACTAAATTGGACAAGGCATTACAGCCAAGTGTGATATTTTCTATTGACCCCTCAAAGTTTAAAAGGTCTTGTAACCCTCCACATAAAAAGTATAGATATGTTCAAAAGGATTCAAATAGAAAGAGAACATCTAATCATAACTTATCTTGGCACTATTGTTGCAAGAGAGGTCATACCATTAAGAAATGAGAATTTAGGAGACTTTTTGTTCCTAAAGGTTTTTTTCAATGGTATGTTTTCACTAACCCTCAAGGACCCAATAAAGATAGGGTATATAGGATTTCTTGTTGATCTTGTAGGATAAATGTCTTGGCTCTATGAAGATAATATGGATTCTCGTTAGTAGATGATCAAAACATATGAAGGGTTTCATTTCCCTAATTTGTTGAATTTGTGGCAAAGAATAAGGGATTTGTAACCTATGAAGACAATAATAAGTGTTCTATAATTGCTAAAAATACTGTAGAGTACCTTTAATGTTTTATCCGATAAATGTAGAGATATGTGTTTCTTTTTCATGATGCAGAATTATCTTTAGAAGACATACTCAAAGACACCGAAGAAGGAATTGATCAACCTAAAACGGTGAAACTTGAGGAGGAGTAAGATAACGTTCTTGAAAATGAGAAAGGATGAAAGTACAAATAAAATGGATGATTATAAAATTAACAACATTCTTGGGGACATTACAAATCACACTATCAGGTACTTAAGCAAAGATAAAAGTGGTAGGAACGTTGGTGACAAAAGATTTTGATGCTCTCTTTGCATTTGTTTCAACTTTCATTCAAAAGTTCCATGTGAAATGCAAGTGCATCCTCCGTCATCCGTACGATGAGGTAATATCATTTCAAATTTGCGCTTTGTAAGTAAGTCTCTTTATTTTACCTTGATTATGCTCCAAAGGTATATGATACATTTGATGGATGATTCATGTTATGTTTGTTCACTTCCAAAAAATTTCAATTGATAACCATTGGGTGTTTTAAAATTTATATGCTTAGAGTGACTCCATGCCATTCTTCTTCCATACTTGAAATATGTGCTTTGTGTATAAGCATGTTATCTATCATTAGTTCTTCCATGATATATGTGAGCTTGTTATTTATATATTCCGGCATGAAATATGTTTGAACATGTTATAATGTCAACAAAATTCTTGATATGCGTCATTATTATGTAAACATTTTTGTTTTTGGGTTGTGTGGTGATAAATTTAAAATAGTCACCTTGCTAGAGCACATGCATGTGCAGCATTCGGGAGTACCAAAAGTATATGTCACACAAACGTGTCGCTTTTGAAGCAACTCAAGAGTTTTTGATTGCATTGTATCCTTCATATTTCATGTTTATTGTATATGTTATTTGAAATTATTTGTGGAAACTATGTTATATTGTTGCTTAAATTTCCTTTATTTATGTTTAGGCATTTTCAATATTTACATCATTCTATATGAGTGCTAGTTCATTGATGATTTTGTCTTTACAAATGCCTCTGTGTGTTATATTAGTTTATATGGGATATAAGATACTTCTCATGGATTGCTTTGTCTCCTTTTTATGTTGTCAAAGGGGGATAAGCATCTGTAGATGAAGTTGGAATGCATACATTCAAGGGGAGCCTTCATGAAGACACGAAACACATCATCTCAAGTTTTGCCATCATCAAGAAGATGGAGTATGTGAGTGTAACTTCTAGTTAGATGTACTTCGTATAATGTAAAACTAGGATACTTTAGCGTTTATGTATATTGGACGGTATCCTCAGAGTCTTAAGGTACATCTTAGCATTATGAAGCATAAGTTTTTTTTAGAAATGATTTAGAAAAGGTTAGAAATGATTCTACATGGCAAAAATGTGTTTTTATACATGACACGTGCTTATGTGTCGACATATACGTTCTATAAGTCGATACATGTCATTAAGTTTTTAAGTATGTAGCTTTTGTTTATGCATGTGTGGACACATGCAACATACAGGTCAACACATAAAAGAAATATTTATTCTATGAGTCGATACATGTTGATGAGTTTTAAAGCCTGTAACATCTATTTGATGTGCCGACTATGGAGGGGTTTCAAGTTGACACATAGAAAAAAATTTCTTCTATGAGTCGCCACATGACTTATACAGGTCGACACATGCTTCGAAGATGTCAACACATAACTTACATAGGTCGATACACACGATACGTTTTTCCAAAAAATCATGATTTTTTCAAATCTTTTGCATTCCTTTTGTCTCCAACTTGCACACACATATATATACCTCATAAATTCATCATTTGAAAGAGACGAAACCATGAATATACAAAGAGTTCTCTTCATCTTAAACCTATGTTCTATGCATACACACAAACAAATTACACATAATCATTTTTTGTTTAGGTGCCATTTAGAATAAGAGTTGATAACGTCCAATTTAGGTTGTTGAATTGTAAATTGGGATGAAAATATTTGGGGGTTTCAAATAAGAAAACCAAGTTGGGGTTTTCCTTCAAGATCAATTGGTGATTTGAAGGTTTTGGACAAGATTATGCGAGTTGGATTCATCCGAGTGAAAGCTTCGAAGAACGGTGGGTTTGGTCGAAGAAGTAACGGTAAACGGAGGATGTTCTTGGTAAATCTTGGGTGACAAAAATTCATAATTTGAATTCGATCGAGTGAAAGCCTTGAAGAACGGGGTTTCTTGCAAATGAGTAGCGTGAGACGGTGGATAAAATTGGTATTGTTGGGTGATTTGATCAAGCTCAAATCAAGGGAAGAAAAGAAGATATGATCAACATCAAACATAGGGTTTGGAGGGTTGGATTGCTATTTAATTTTTTGTAAAGAAAAGGTTAATTTTCATTATCTTAATTTGAGTTCGAATTGAGGGAAGGTGTACCCATAGTGAGGCCGATTAGGGAATTTCCTAAACAAATCCTTGTGTACTCCTTTATCTCTTTTACTTTTAATTTGCAAATTATTGAATTCGTAGATTGTGCGATCAATACGTTTGGTTAAAATTTGGTTGATAACATTTTGAAAACAATTTTGTTATGTTGATACAATCTATTAGATTGTAGTTGTTTTTTCAAATCAACAAAACCATATAAAATTCTAAATGAAATTGATTGCGGTAATTTGCCTCAATTAAGTTTTTGTGTATTTTGTCATTGGAAATAACCTTCACCTTTAGATATATCATTTAAACGATTATTTTTAAACATATTTATTGATTTGTCTATCATTATCATCAATCGGTTTTCATATACAAATATATGAGCTTCTTGATAGCGATTTGGTTTAGATGACTCGATCCAGGCCACTTCTGCTAACCGTTAGATTCTTCAAAATAATATTTGTAAAGTTTTTTTTAACTTGGGATCTATTCACCCCCTCTAGATAAGTCACTTTCGTCTAAAAATAAAAATGTTGGATCCCTAAGAAGGATCCTTGATGTCTTTAAGGGCTATCAAAACACTAGTTTTTCTTTCTTGGAAGATCCCTGCCAACATGAAGGTGATCTAAATCTCCATACGATACTAGTAATCATGATAGGGAATCAGGGCGAACCTTCTTTGTCTACCGATACCTTGACTCTCCATGTAATGAATCATTTCTCCCAACATCAACCAAGAATAAAGTAAAATCATGAACTATCCGGACAAAAGTTTTAAGTTTATGTACCATGCTCTCTAACTGTGAATGCTTAACAAAAGTTTTTGAACTATCCGGAAAAAATTGGGGTATGACAGAGGGAAACCATTAATAATAGTAAAAAAGTATGCCTCAAAGGGGTATAAGGTATCAGAACCCCTAACTCGTGAATAACAAGCAAGTAAAAATAAAAATAGGGAACAAATATTTCTTCAACAATGTTCATATTAGCTCTCTCTATTTCTGAACAAGGTTTCAGGACCACATCCTCTTCATGACCCGTATTGGAAAACCCAATTCCCGATAAAACCTGCTTATCATGTTAAAATTGGAATACATGGAAGCTATGTCTCGAACATGAACATATTTAATGTTCTTTCAAACCATTAACTTTGGGTGTGAGGAAGGAGAAAAAGGCAGGAATAACAATGTTTAAGCCCTGGGAGAAAGAATGAATACCACCAAATTTTCTTTTTTTTTCCTCTAGGGGTTTGTCCTTGGATAATGTATTTTTTCCGAGGAGGAAAAAAAAAGAATTTGAGGGGAAAAGGAAAATTATTTCCTCAAACAATGAATATAACCTTTTTATAGAAGTCCAATGTCACAAGATGTTCACCCACTCAAGGGAGTAACTTCCGTGAGGAGTGGAAAAGTTCTTACTCATAGAGGGCACATGTACTAAAAATAGGTTAGAGTGGTTTCTCTAGAAAAACCATCATTATCTACATTAAATGTTACTCATGCCCTTTTCAATAAGCTCTCAAGCTTTCATAATTGAGTGGTGTTTTAACGTCTTTAGAGTCAGTCAAGTGAAACTCAACGTCTTCCATTAAAGATCGGTTAATCATGAGACATCTGGTAGAGGGGTGGTGACTCACCCTCAACTCAGGTGCTTACCCCAATGTAAAAGGACTCGCCTCTCATTAAAAAGGTTGCCTTAAAGTTGAAGGGATCTCCCTTAGAAGGATAAACTCGTCTCGTATTAAGAAGGTTTCTTTCAGTTGATGGACTCACCCTCGGGGTGAGGGGTTCGCTTCCCATTAAGAATGTCACTTTCATATGAGAGACTCGTCCTCAAGATGAGGGATTCACCTCTCATTAAGAAGGCCACCTTCCGTGGAGGGAGTCACCCTCAAGTTGACAGATTGATATCTCATTAAGAATGTCACCTTTAACTCGAGGACTCACACTTAAGATAAGAGACCTACCCCCTATCAAAAGACTCTCCCTAGACCATGGGAAAAAACCTGAAGAGAACATTTAAACACTTCGCCCTTTACAAAACCCTCGTTCTTGAGGGACTGATTAATGTTAGAGGGTTCCAAACAAGGGCGATACCAGGGTCCTCGCCTAGTAAGGCATCACTCGAGAATTATCTTTATGGAGTATGAGGTCTTGCTTTAGGACAATTGACATGTATCATACCATTATCTCTCGATTAGTCATACAAGAGTGTGTCATGCCACAAATTTCTCAAAAATAGGTAGCCAACAATCTCCCCTAGTCAAGGGAAAACGATTGCCACTTATTAGGATTTCCTAAATCTTAGACCCGAGGACCTCTATAAATATCTGACCCTTTGAGGGTAAAAGATAGATCATAATTTAATTAGCATATCAGATAATATAGAGTCTCTCACCTCACGTGAGATGACCTCTCTTATCACTGAAAACACCATAACACCACAATACAAGGCCCGTTGCCGCTACAAGCATTGCCCTAACTATTATAAAACTACTAAGGTCTCTGAGTATGCCCTACCTATGTAGGGATACGACACACACCTGTATTTTTCTATAAGTATAATTCTTATGGTTGTCCCCATGTTGTCATAGTTTTGGTGAAGCTTGGCTTCTATTCACCTCCATGACAATGAATCTTTGAGGTTAGGACAATCTTTATTAGTACCCATGATACACTCTAATATTTCTACATGGACTTATTGGATGTATCACCTCAACAAATGATATAACTTTCATATCACTAGTTATGATGTTGCAATCTTGTCGCTCGTTTTTTGTATGGGCAAACAAAAAACATTATGATTCTAAAGTCTAAACAGTGTGCTAATAGGTATCAAATGATTATAAATGATTATATTGATTGTGTGATCATATATATGATTATATTGATTGTGTGATCATATATGGAGAGTGAATTCCCTAATTATAGAATAGTTTAATTGTAATACGCTATGTGCAATTGTTATTTTTGTTTCCATTGAAATGACATGTTGGATCATTAGTGAGGAAGTATGATTTTGTTGTTGTAATCGATTATGAGATAAATGATGGTAGAAATTGTTCCATATAATTTGAAATTGTGTACACACTTCAATATTTCTATATACTTGATTAATAAATGTGTTAGTTAGTAGAGATAACCTCGACGGTAGTATTCAGAAAATTAAAATCACACGTTAATTAGAGATAGAGTTTAAAAATTCTTTATATAAAATGACTTCTTTAATCCTACCGGTTGATTTTATTATGATGCGTTAATATCTCATTCTAATTGTAATAATAAACTACTGGTCATCCTGATTCGCGGAGGTATTGTTTTAGATCTTCACACTTTTATAAATGAATGATGAGAGATAATATTTGAATTAGATTACATGGACTTATACCATTGTAAATAGATATTAATAAAATACCATTATAAATATATCCAAAACTAATTTCTTGTAAAAGATATAATTTATCCATGTAAAATTTTTTCAATTATATTGCTTTCAATTATTTGTTCTAAATATTAGAAACAATAATGTCCCTATCAATTTGAATGATGTAAATCTCAAATTTAGCCAAATTTGCCATAAAAAGAAAGTAATAGACTTATGATTAAAAAAACTTCCAATCCAAAAGTATCTCAAGCCGACAACCATACCATACCACGTGTGTCATCTTTATCTCATTTCATACGAAAAATATCTCCAAGAACATTCTAGAGTTAGCATGTGCATGCATGTTCGTGGACACCATAACCACCACAAATCTCAGATATTTTTCTCACAATGAAAACTTCTAGACTCTTCCCTCTTCCTGATTAACCTACTTTAACTCCCAATAAATACCATCCATAACTTCAATATATTCCTCCATTCTAATTCACTGTCAAAGATCACACACCCAATTTCATGCCGGTGCAATTGATCCAAATTCAACATCAGAAACATTCTTCTATCTAGTGCATGTTTAGAACAAACGAGTGAGAGTGACAATGAATGATTATAACAACGGGGTATTATCGTCATCTTACTACGGTATTCTTGGTGTTAGTTCAGATTCTTCTATAAACGAAATAAGACGCGCGTACAGAAGGCTTGCTATGGTAATTAGTTAGTTAACTAATTAACTTTTTTCCTGTTAATTTGTTAATGAAAATTAGGTTAATTTTGGTTTGAAAATTGAATGCAGCAATGGCATCCAGATAGATGGACAAGAACACCGTCTTTACTTAGTGAAGCCAAATGTAAATTCCAGAGAATTCAAGAAGCCTATTCAGGTAAATTTATATAGCGTTTCATGAATAGTGAATTTTTGTTCCGTTTTGCGATTTTTCTTTTTGGTTATTGAAGTGTTTTGTTGTTTTTGTTTAGTTCTATCGGATCCGAAGAAAAGAACTATGTATGATGCTGGATTGTATGATCCTCAAGAGGAAGAAGATGAGGTAACTGCTTAAAAGATTATAGTTAAACGGTATTATCGTCATGTTAGTATGGTACTGAGAGGTTTTGTCATGTGATTTCATTTTTAGGAATTTAGCGATTTTATGGACGAAATGGCTACCCTTATGGCGGAAGTTAAGCAAGAGGTATGGTTGAGCATTTTCCATAAATAGTTTCACATCAACTCTTAAAATGTTCGTATTCAGGATCATGTTTTTATTCTCGAAAATATGTCTACTGCAGGAGAAGGTTTATGGTTTGGATGAATTGCAGGCCATGTTCGTGGAAATGGCTGAAGGATTTGAGACTTCTTCTATGTGTTTTGAGACACCAATGAGGGTTGATGAGTCTTGTGTTAGCAGAGGAAGTGTTTTGACACAATATTAGTTAATGATGTGTGTGGGCCAGGCCATGTTTTTAAGTAACCGGTTTCAACTTCGTAGGAAATATCACTGTTATTTTGTGTATATGTTGGAAGGAATTTTTGGTTTTCATGATAGGGATTGATTTTGAGAGACAGTGATTTTTAATTGGGTTTTTTATTTGAACGAATTAGGTTTATCGAATGTTGAACTGGAATTTTTGTTAATGCATTTCCAATATTTTATCACAATTTACATTTTCATATTTCTGAAATGTAAGCTGATACCTGCTACAATCCATATTATGATGATGCAACCAAATAACTTGCAGACATTCATTGCTGTTAATACAAGAACATTAAACTCCAAATATGCACGGTGTAGGCAGACTTGTGTACAAGCCAGCATCATTAATATTGACTATACCCACCATGAATTCCATGGGCAATAACTTCAGACATGCATCTATTAAGGTTATCAAGGGTAGAAATAAACTCTTGTTGTGTTTAGGGTAAGTGTGTAAGAATATTAAAGGTTTGAAAAAAAAATTGATAGGTAGGATAATTATTTATGGAAGATAGAATTTTGTATTTTTGTTTGATACAAAAGTCTAGGATTACATTTCTATTTATAAGACTCTAAGGAGAACTCTAGACACATTAATTCTAGAGAGTTCTCAACTCTAGACATTCAAAGAGTATTCTAGAAAATATTACAATCTTAAGAAATATCTAGACATTTCAAATATTACAATACTTTCCTAGAAACATTCCCCCCAAATAAACTAAACCAAAATAATTAAGCTCAAAAATCAAATAATAAGGTTAGGCCAAAATCAAGTTTAATATTTCAACACCCCCCTTAAACTTGATTGTGACTCCAATGATAGCTTCACGAAAGTTTCCAAGTTGAGTGACTTGGTGAAAATGTCGGCAGCTTGATCTCTAGATATCACATACTTCAACTTTACCTTGTACACTCATCTTATTCCGATTTCTTTATGTACTCGTGGAAGTATAGTAAGTTCCCATGTATCATTCTTCGTGATTGACTTGTTTTCTTCTTCCATGGCGTCTCTCCACTTTAAGTTTTCAACAACTTCTTGATAGCTTAAAGGCTCGCAATCATCCAAAAGGAAAAAGAGGTTAATGTCGTTTCTGTTTTCGGTTATCTCATAAAGCTCTTCAATACTCCTTAGTCGTGGTGTCCTCTCACTTAAGCTTGTTTCATCCAACCTTGGTGTCGATGAGGTCGGCAGTGTAATATGTTCCTCTATCATTGGTTGTTCCATTTCGTCTTCTTCTTCAAAGTAAGGAAGAAAATCGTACCTGTCTTCTTCAACACTCCAATCCCAATAATCTTCTTCTTCGAACTCCACGTCACGACTTATGACGATCTTTCCACTATTTGGATTATAGATCTTGTACCTTTTGAAGCTTGAGTCGTAACCTTCGAATACATACTTCTCACTTTTATCATCGAACTTTATTCTTCTTTCATCTGGAACGTAAGTATATGCAATGCTTCCAAACACTTTGAGATGAGAGATCCCAGGCTTCCTTCCACTCCATGCTTCTTGTGGTGTCTTCTCATGCACGCTTCTTGTTGGGGAACAGTTTGTCAGGTAAACCGTACATGCCACTACTTCGGCCCAAAACTCTTTCGACATCTTCTTGCTCTTAAGCATGCTTCGCGCCATGTTAAGTATGGTCCGGTTCTTTCTTTTTGCTACTCCATTTTGTTGTGGTGGTCTTGGCACTGTTAGTGGGCAACGGATTCCATGATCTTCACAATATTTGTGGAACTCATTTGAAATGAACTCTCCTCCTCAGTTAGATCTCATGGCCTTAATGGAAAGGCCACTTTCTTTCTCCACAAGGGCTTTGAACTTCTTAAAGTTTTAAAACACTTATGACTTCTCCTTCAAGAAATAAACCCATGTTTTTCTAGAATAATCATCAATCAAGAGGAGAAAGTATTTACTCTTACCAAAAGAGTTTGGATTGATTGGTCCAGAGACATCGGTGTGTACTAGCTCTAGTGATTTTTGCACGCTTGACATTGTTTCCTTTGGAAAGCTTTTCCAGAATTGCTTCCCAACTAGAGATCCTTCACATAGTTGGTCTGGGTGGTTTATACTAGGCAAGCCTCTCACCATCTCCTTCTTTAACAAACATTTTAGACTGTCGAAGTTGAGATGTCCGAATCATAGATGCCATAGTCACGAAGAATCAGTATAGCAAGTCTTGAGACACTTTGCAATATCATTTTGAATGTTCAAGAGGAACATTCTATTCTTTGACATAGGCACCTTAGCAATCAAGTTATGTTTACAATCCCTTAAGAAAAGACTATGTTCTTTCAAGTGGATGTCATAGCCTTTTTCTAATAATTGTCCCAAGCTCAAAATATTATTCTTAATGTTAGGAACATAGTAGACATTGGACATGAATTGTTGACTCCCATTCTTTAAGCGTATAAGAGTTTTACCTTTGCCTTTGACCAGTATCTTTGAGTCATCTCCAAATGAGACATTGCCAGTTGTCGCTTCATTGATCTCTAAGAACATGCTTCGATCACCGCACATGTGATTGCTTGCGCCAGTGTCGAGGTACCATTTGTTTCTTTTCTCTTCAACTTGGTTTTGGCACGCGAGCAACAAAGTTTCTTCTTCTCCGTATTTTTCTTCTATAAAGTTAGCTTTGTCCACAACCTTTTTTGAGAATCTACACTTAGATGCATAGTGACCGATCTTGTTGCAGTTGAAGCACTTTATTTGTGATTTGTCACACCTCGACCATGAATTTCCTCTTCCACGATCTCTTGTTGCTTGTGGATTCCAACTTCTTTCTCCATTGTTAGAGTAGTTGTTGTAACCTCCTTTTCCTTCCCCTCCATATCCACGTCCATGCCCACGATCTTGGCCATGACTGTAGCGGTAAATTCATGACCATCAAGCTATGGATAAACTTGACGTCAAATCCCAAAGATAATAAATTTTCAAATAAAAAATAATAAAATGCCAGAGATTACAAGTACGGGGGTTGGTTACACAGAGGGAAGGTGTTAGCACCCAAAGTGTCCTAGGGAGCCCTTTTTTTGTGTGTATGTGTTTTGGTATAAAATATGTTTGAAACAAATAGAGTGTAGAGATGAGAAAAAAATTCATTAATTATATTTTTGTGTTTGACAAGACCTTCGGTCTCGTGCCTACGTACCAACATAAAAATGAGGGATCAAAAACTCGTAGTTTGTGGTATCAATTTCAAAATGAGTGGATTTCTTTTAATTAAAATTTAAGTTTAAAAGAGGTACAAAAGGCCAAAAAGTTTGAATGAGTGTTAGTTCTTTTTGTCTTTTGAAATTCTAAGTCAATATGGTTAAGTTCATTTACAAGTTTGATTTAAGAAAAGAGTTAAAAATGCAATGGCATAAGGCCAGCGTTTCTATTTTGAAATAAGGTCTAAGTTTGAAATCACAAGCAAAGAAGATTTTAAAAAGGGGGGAGAGATTTTGAAATTTAAGAAATCGGAGGAGATGAAGAGGCTAATTCTAAGCATAAAATTAAAAGTTAAGAGTTGAAAAGATCTGACCAATGGGATGCAATCCAACAGACAAGAATGTCATATAGAAAACCCATTTTCCCTTTGGACTTTTAATCAAGCAATAATCATCAAGCAATTAGCAATATGAAGAGCAAGGTATCAAATAAAGATGGCCACATCCAAGCAAGCAAATCCCATAGCTAACAATCTTCTTTGTCTTCTCATGCATCAGAGGGAAGACATTAGACATAAGTTCAAAGTAACATTTGCATCAAGACCATGTAGCAGATGAATTCATGTGGATCCCAATACTTGCATCAGATGAAAGCTCAAATCACAATAACTTGGTCTCAGAAATGTTGGCATTGGCCAAGTCCTTTTGCATGTGGAATGTTGCCTAATTCTAAGTTCAAAAGTTCAGATCAAACCAACAGTCCACACAAACATTTTTTTAGGGTTTTTGTTGTTTATTAAGTATTTTAAGATCCTAAGACCACAAACACAAACAAAATACACAAGCATATATACAATCACAATATATGGCTCAAATGAGCAAAGTGAAAATGGAATAAACATAAACAAGTTAAAAGATATGTAAAAATGACAAATGAAATGGTAAATGACTTGAATTTAAATTGCATAAAGTAAATGACTTGAAAAATAAAAGCAATATTAATACAATTTAGTCAAATGTTAGTTGGTTAGATGTTAGTGATGTTTTGCCTTTTAATTGATTAAGTTATTCTTTGGAGAATACTCAACCCTCTACTCACAAGGATGAATCCTTGAACCAAAGTTTGGGCATGAGGTCCTCAATTCTGAGCAATGAGGGTTGTATTTATAGCCAAAGATATTCATTTCCACACACTTCCAAAAATTGCCAATTTTAGTAATTCTCTTTGCATGCTTGCATGGGCGTGTGATAGGCCCATCAAGTGATGTACTCAGTGAAGGAAAATTGCGATCCAAAACGCAGCGGAAATTAAAATTTTCTCCTTTAGAGATCCTTACGAATGGTCATGATCAGTGATAGAATATTTACCTCTTGTGATGATTGAAACCTTTGGTGCAGATCTCTTGTGACGATCAAAACCTTTGATGCAGATCCACGGAGCGATCACGAACGTTGAACGATGACAACGTCTCTACTCAATCCACACGAACGGATTCCTCCAATCTCAGTGCTAGCTGGTACGAATGAAGGCTTTGAGTGTGTGTGTGTGTGTGTGTGTGTGTGTGTGTGAGAGAGAGAGAGAGAGAGAGAGAAAACAAAAATAATGCAACCGCAATGAATGCTTCTGCACAAGGGTTCTATTTATAGAACCACTTGTATGGGCTTCAAGCTAAAAAGCCCACTTAAGTGTATTTTGGCCCATATCTTATAATATGCCCAAAATCACTTAAGCCCATGGTACCTTACCATATTTCGTATTCTACTCAAGTACACCGTACCTTACGATGTTCTATAATTCACTTAAGGGCACCGTACCTTACGGTATTCCTTAGTTACTCTATCTCTCATCAATCCGTCATTTGTGTGTGACCCTGTAGGTTTTCGTGACGTTGGCAATTATATTAAATCACGCATTTAACATAATAAACAGTGAGCGGTATCTAGAAACACATCACTGCTACCTGTCGCATCACGCGAAAAACCGGCGGGAAAAGAAAGAAACAACAGAGCCGCCACCGTGCGTTATTTATCCCAAAAGGGGGAAAGGAAACGCTCAGAGTAAACCTGGGAAAGAACATGGTCTCGCGACCAAAGAGTATGGGTTCGGGAGTCGGTTATGCGAAGGGAAGGTATTAGCACCCCTACGCATCCGTAGTACTCTACGGGATCCACGCACAATAGAAAGGAAAATTGGTTGCTAAACACTGCTCAAAACACACTCACACACTGGCTGAAAGAGACAAAAGAAACTGACTGAAACTGACTCGGCAGGATGTCGCATCCTAGGCCTACTTAGTCTATCAGGCATAGACATCAGAGTCGAAGTAGTTCGGACTGGGGAAACGACACATGCTCGCTAGGATATCGCATCCTATGCATACGTATCTTCTCGGACGAGAGAAGAATCAGAGCATTCGTAGCTCGGCTGACACGCACACAAACAAAACACAGGCAAAGGCAAACGTGGAGCCTGAATGCCAATCACTGGACTTATATCAGCATCCGAACCAAAACACACACAAAGAGGCAAACGTGGAGCCTGAATGCCAATAGCTGGGCTTACATCAGCATCCGAACCAAAACGCACGCAAAGAGGCAAACGTGGAGCCTGAATGCCAATAGCTGGGCTTACATCAGCATCCGAACCAAACACACGCACACTGGAACCTAACTGCCACTCGATGGACTTACATCAGCTTCCAAGCACACAACAACACAACAAGTTAATAGGGAGTCGGGGACTCGAGCCTATAACTGTCAAGCACACACTCAAACAAACAGACAACAAATTGCTAAGGAGTCAGGCACTCGAGCCTAGCAAATGTCAGACAACACACACAAAAAGAAAGAAGGGCGCCCGGAGAGATCAGCTCAATCTCCTGCCTACATACTTCATCTGGTATGAAGATCAGGGCGATGTAGTTCCCCTACGCAGGGATAAAGGATCTAGCCTAACCAGATAACAGAGGGAGACACAACTAGGGAGACTATGACTCGAGCCTAGATGTTATCATGCAAAATCGTCCCTAAGTTAAGGTTTCTAGCTAAATGGCACAAGGGCCAACCTATCCTAAGCATGGCTTGCACAGGAAGCAAGCCACACACACACTTAACTTGCACAGGAAGCAAGCCAAGCAAAACCTAACTTGCACAGGAAGCAAGTCTAAACTAACCCTAACTTGCACAGGAAGCAAGTCAAACAATCCTAACTTGCACAGGAAGCAAGTCAAACAATCCTAACTTGCACAGGAAGCAAGTCAAACAATCCTAACTTGCACAGGAAGCAAGTCAAACAATCCTACAAGCACAGATAGCACACACTATACACAAGCAAGTGGCTCAAACAAGGGTTAGGTTTTAGTCAAGGGGTCATATCAACCTCAACAAACAAACCTCTGGAACTGGGTGAATGTTGCTCTTAACCTTGCCATTGAGAGACTAAGGTGAAGCAGATGAAAGGTGATGACGGGTGTGCCTCATTGCTTCTATCCCTGGCCTGGGAGAGCATTTGACAAGAATGTGTGGGTTCAGAAAGTGGGAACCCTTCTACACATTTAAAACTGACTCAACTGTACAATTGTACAAGATCTTGGGTTTGTATCTGCAATGCGTCAACACAGTGGTGTGAGCAAAGTAGATGACACACAGAATAGCAGGGGATAGATTGCATATCCCTTGGGTTCTGCCAATTGCCTCTTCACTTAGGAGGTCTTTGACTCTATACAAGGACAAATGTAAACAGTCACAAACATTGCCTCTTAAGGAGGACTTCAGACAGTTGCCTGGCCAAGTAACAGGCCAGGTCTTCCAGACTACATGAAGATAGAAAGGTACCTCAATGCAAGTTGCTTATACAAGCAAAGCAAAGCAAAAGTTCACAAGGAACTAAGCAACTAAAAGCACCTGAAACAGTCAAGCAGATGTTAGTATGCAACTTCAAAACAAAGCCAAAAGGAAACAGAAGTCAACAGTCAGTCAGGAGCAAATGGATGTGCAAGGCACAGGGCTCAAGGCATGTGAGCCAAGCCACCTACAAAACAAACAAGTTAGACAATGATATCTAAGCAAACTCAATCAAAAAGAATTGGTCTCATTGGTCATTTGTTGGTCAACCTGAAAACATAAGCTCAAAGGTGAGTAACAGGACCACTAGGACAAGCCTAGGGTCAAAAATGAATGAGAAAGTCAAAACAGAAAGCAATGTCCAATCAAAATCAAATTCAAACATTTAGGAATCAAACCCAATTGGTTTCATGTTCATGTCAATCACTATCATCATTTCATGAACAAATTAGGTCAAGGTATAGCAAACAGAAGCTCATAGAAGTCAACAGCAAGACTTGCATCAAAAGCAAACTAAAACATTTCCAAAAATCACCAAATAAATCATGATCAATCATAACCCATAGCATGGTAAGCATGTCAAATTTCATCTCATTGGGACAAGTGGAAGGCAGTCAATGAAAATCAGAAAGTCAAAGCAATTTTGAACATGCTCAAAGAAGTCAACCAAACATGCATCAACTTGAAAAATCATAAATCAGAGATGGTGTATGATAAATGAATGGGACTAAAACCATGGCAAATATTGGGATGTATAGTTATCTCATGTAAAATTTCATGTCCATCTAATAAAGTATGAGAATTTCACAAATGAAATGGGAACAAGTGTCACAAAAAGTCAACATTTGACTAAGCAGGGGAGAAAATCTCTAACAATTAGGAAATGCCACAAATAATTCCCAGAAAATTCACATGTAAAATAGACATACAAGAGTAGGTTCATGCAAAAAATCAGATCAATTGGAGGTCAAGAAGCATGGTAATGAAAATCATGAAGTTGGACATCAATGGTGTGACACAAATTGTCACAGCCTAATTCAAAAAATCATAACTCACAAACCAGATAAGATAAATCCACAAACTCTACACCAAAATCACCATGAGTGTGTCTAGTTTAAGCACAAAAAATTTGGGAGCCATTGGATAAAGTATCACCATTTCACAAATGTTTTGGCAAAGTGTACAAAATGTGCATACATGTCACAAACCCTAATACCAATCAAAAACCAACCATCCAAAAATTCTGGAAAAAATGTGATAAAAATCTAGAGATTGTGATGAACATGATGCAAAAAATCCCATGAAATTTGGAATTAAAATGAACAAGTTATGATTTTTGCAAGTTGGATGATTAAAATGGAAAAGAAATAACTTAAATCAATGTGTCACATGCCACGAATGGCATTTTTGTAAATATGGGAGCCACTTAACAAAACGACGCCGTTTCGGGCGACTAAAGGAAATGTTTTGATTGGCTCTGGAAGCTACAGCCATGCGTACGTGAGGAAAGAAAAATCTGGGCAATGCATTTTCTAGGGTTTGCAGCTACAGTAAACTCCATCTTCAACATTCAAATCGAAAAAATTCAAAACGCCCAGAAAATCGAACCGAGCACATCACTAGAACCAGCACACCACACACATTAAGAATCCATCATCCATTTTTCCTAAAACACTCCAACACTCATGAATCGAAGCTAAACATATTCACTCATCAGATTTCAAGTTAACATATCTTCTAGCATACTTAACCATTTTTATTGATTCAAATTTCAAAATGATTAGCATGGTGTGATCTAACTAAAGCATATCATGGTTTTTGGAATGGTGAAAGTCGAATTCTTACCAATTTGGAGGGACAGTCGTGTTTCTGATGTTGTTTGGTCGCTTTGGAGTGAAACAGGTGAGCCTTAAGCTTCCTACAGTTGAATGATGCAAGGAACTTGGCTTGAGATGGCTTGGGATAGCTTCAAACTGGGACTGCCATGGATGAGTGCTTGGAGAAGACAGTAGTGAAAAGGCAGTTACAGCTGCATTTCCTTGCTTGCAATAGCTCCCAATAGGATCATGAATGATGGCACAAACAAGTATGGCTCGGGCTCTTTGGTGTTTTCTCAAGAAAAATGCAAAATGCAAAAGATGGCTTTTAGGGAATATCAGTTTTTTTCTGCTCAGACCAAGTGATTTGTGTGACTGCTACTGGTTTCAAAATGATGCTTGGATGGTGTTTGATGTAAGGCAAAGTTTGGTTCTTTGGAAGTTTTGACTGGTTTTTGAAAATGCAAGCAAAATGGATTTTTTAGAGAATGAGAGAACCAATGTTTTTTCTGTTGGTTATTCTGGCTGCAGCTGGTTTTCCATGACAGAAAATGAGGTTAAAAACTTCTGTTTTGATGTACAAGGCATGGTCCATGGATTTGTGGGATGTGGTGGTTGAGAAATTGTACTTTCTTTCCAAGTTACAAGCAAGTTAGGCATGGCTTCATGTACTGCATAAGAATGGGCTTGCAACAAGTTTTAAATGCATTTTCAGAACATGTTTGATTGGTAGAATTGGTTAGAAATGATTATTTTAAAAAGTCAACCATTGGTCAAACTTGAATTTTAATGAAACAAGTCAAAAAATGCCATTTTGATTGGCAAGGTTTTGGTACATGATGTTTATATTTTTGGAAAGAGGGGATCAAATGTGGTTTGTAGGAAAAAAACCCCACCCAAATTGGCCAAATGGTTTGAGAGATATGGCCTTTTGAAGTTCAAGAATTTTTGAAAATGATTTGATCATAACTTGCCAACCATACATGGGAATTGAGTGTTCTTGGACTTTTTGGAAATGGGAGAACAAGATCTTCAACTTTCATGTTGGGCAAAAATTCATTTGAAGCTTGTATCATGATGTAAGTTTGAGGATCAAGACTTTCCATTTTTGGTAAGTTTCAGTTACAGGTCCAGTTTCCATTTTTGGAAATTTCTGATCTGGCTTCAAATTCTTCCATGATGGTGTTTGACATGATATATGAGGACTATATGGACATGAATGAGACCTCTCAAACCAATTTCCATCATCAAATCACTGATTAAATGGACAGTTGACCAACAGTTGACTTTTAGGGTTTCTGGCTGACTGTGCATTGACTGATGACTTCTGACCATCCAATCCTTGACCAAAACACTTCAAATGGATCCCCAAGTCATGTGAACATGTTGGGCCAACCCTAGGGCCTTGGCTCCTTGAGAATTGTGCTTGCTTGCTTGACTGACTGATCTCCTGACCAGTTTGACCTAATTTCTTGATTTGCTTGCACTTGAGGCAAAAGAGGCAATGCAATGCTACGCAGTGGACCATGATATGCTATGACCTAATATGCAAATGTATGTACAATGATGGGTGCAAATTTGAGGTGCTACACTACCCAAGACACGAAAATGTCATGTGATATGACAATTCCTTTTGTGATAATACTTATGTGTATAATTATCCTTTTGCCCTTATGTCTATATTGAACACAAGGCATAGACTGTGTCATCCTTGTCCAGTTCAATATTGGGCCCATAGACATTTATCCTGTTATGCAGGATGGGCAAATTCCATCTAGGTCACTCATGTCCCTCAGCATGCTTCGTGGAGTACCCATCAACTGTCTTTATGGTTATCCAGTTACGGACAACATTGGATCAGCAATAAAGCACTCGACTCTACATCTAGGGTCCATAGTGGTTTCAGGTCGAAGAGTGGTATACACCATTATCACCATGAGAATAACTTATGACACTTTGCATAACTTTCTATATAGTATTCTCATAGCGGGTCAATCCGGTATAAATATTACTCCTAATATTCATACATATGTTTAAGACTTGATAACTCTTTATCCATGATCCATGAGATGTGATCATCAGTCTACAAACATAATATTCTTAATGCTTTAATGTTATCCCACTTCACACTAAAGCTCGACTATGGATACTTTAAGAATAGTGTCCTTATTGAAGGTGAGAAAAACAAGAAAGGGGGGTTTGAATTGTTTGAAAAATAAGCGCTTTTGCAAAATGAAATCACACAATGATTTTATACTGGTTCGCTTATAACACAAAGCTACTCCAGTCCACCCGGCCAAGGTGATTTCACCTTCAACAAGGACTTAATCCACTAATCTTGAAAGATTACAGACAACCCCTAAGAGAGAAGAAAATCTCTTAGTCCTCTCAAGTCTACAGACTACAAAGAGTCACTTGAGGAAATCAAATAAAATAGATACAAGATGTGTAATCTAGAGTGCTTCTAAGAAAGCAAATATTACAAACTTAAGAACAAATTATACACTTGATAAGCAAAAGCTTAGTGAAAATCTTTGAAGAACAGAGATGCTTTTCTTGAGCGTGATATAATTTCAGTATAGTTTTGGCTAGTGATTTCTTGCTTACTGAATGAGATTTCTTCTCTATTTATAGGAGTTGAAGTAGAGTTGAAGTAGAGTAGAATCTATTGGATTTAAAGATGTAGTTACGCCATTCCATAAATAGCTTCTGCAGGAGACTTTTTCTTTTAGAAGTGACTACTTACCACAAGTAGTATCTTCTCTCTTGGAAGAGGAGATTAACGTCTCTTTCTAATTGAGGAAATCCATTTGCAGAACTTTAACTTGGCTTAAACGTTACTTCATCATGATTAACAATTCTGATTAGAGTCTTCGTGTATCTGGGAATCTGGCTTCTGATGTTATCTCTTGAAAGTTCAGATGGCGCTGAATAACTTCAGAGTTTACAGAAGGCATTTGATCAGAGTTAGAGCTTCTAGACTTTACTTCATGTTCAGATGCTTCTGATACTCTGTAGTTTTGTTCAGAGTCAGAGCTTCTTGAAACGAGATTCCACTTTAGGTGCTTCTGATACTTGATAATTTGTATCTGATCTTGTTGTGTATCTGATGACATCATCAGATTTATTTCTTCTTTCTTTAGAACCCTGCACACTTAGAAACTTTTCGTTAGGGTGCCATTTTTGGTTTCATCCTTTGTTATCATCAAAATCATGGAGTCTGTTGTAGAACAATTTTTGTTCTTACAATCTCCCCCTTTTTGATGATGACAAAACAAATAAAATTATCAGATGAAACATGAAAAATATTAGATCAGATAGACAAAAGCTCCCCCTGAGTTAGCGCTAGGGAGTTCAGAAGTTCTTACCAGAGCTTTCCAAGCAATGAGATCTGAAAACATTCTGCAATTTCTTAATTTTAATGTTAGAGTTATTTAATCAAAGCTATTTATATCAGAGCTATTTCTACAATTGTTGCAGAAAGTTTAAGGTTTTAGACATAATTTTCATCAGAGCTATTTAATAATTTCTCCCCCTTTTTGGCATAATCAAAAAGGCATAAAAAATAAAAAGAATAAAAAAAGAGAAAAACACTTCATTAAAAAGCACAAAGGCAAACAACAGTCAAAAACATCAGATTCAAAGAAGAATATCAGAGCTAAAAAAGACAGAAGCAAAAACACTAGGCAAGCAAACAAAATAAATCCTAAGTGCCTAAGGGTTTGGAGGTTGAGGAAGTCTCTGAAGCAACATGGCAAACATGTTCTGGATGTTTTCATTTAAAGCATCTTGCTTGTCCATCCTGGCACGAAGCTCATTCTGATCTTTCTTGATCTCTTGCTGATCTTGCTTTATCTCTTTCAGAGTGTTAAGAATCAGAGGGATCGCAGAGGAAGACTCCCCCTGAATCAGAGCCTGCTGAGCTTCAGCTTCAGCAGCAGCTTGGGCTTCTGCATCTGCCTGAGCCTTGGCTTCAGCTTCCTGAATCCTTAGAAGTTCTGCTTCCTTTGCCAGTCGTTCTTCTTCCAACCTCTTTGCTTCTTCTTCAGCTTCCCTAGCCAATCTTTCCTCCTCTAATCTTCTGGCCTCAGCTTCTCTAGCCAGTCTCTCTTGGAGTCTTTCCTCAGAGTCTCTGATGTAGCCATTTCTGACTTGTTCAGAGATACTCTTCAGCCTATAAGACTCAGAGGTCATCCAACTAATGACTCTGTTCCAGTGTGTCCTAACAGATTTAGGATCATCACTAACTTCAGAGTTTTTAGCCAGAGACTTGATCTTCTGGACTGAAGCTTCTGCAACCTGTATAATGGCCTCCTCAAGGGTAGGTATGGTAAGTTCAGGTTCAGGTTCAGGTGAATGAGGTGGAGAGTTTTGAGGGCTGAGATTTAGAGAGTGAGGTTCAGTTTCTGATTCTGGTTGAGGTTCAGATTCTGCTTGAAATTCAGAATCTGGTTCTGGTTGAAGACTGGGGGATGAAGCATAGAGTGGGTTTAGGTCTAATGGGTCAGAGTCTGGTCCAGGTACAGCGGGAATAATTGGTGGGGTGATATAAGGATCAGATGGTCGAATTACAGATGGTTGGGTTTCAGAGGGTGTGGGGGTTGTTTGTTGTGGTGGAAGTGAAGTTTGATTTTCAGAGGAGATGGTGGTTGTTTGTTGTGGAAGAGAAGTTCGGAGGGTGGAGGTTACTTCAGATTGTTTTGTGGGTTGTGGAGCGAAATTTTTAGCATAGATTTCAGCTATTGTTGGGGAGTTTGGGTCAGAGTGTTCTGTGGATGATGATGAAGAAACACTAAAGTATGGGGGTGTTTCTGGTCCAGAGGATGAGGAAGAGGAAGTGCTGTGGTGATATAGTTGATTGGGGTCAGAGGTTGTTGTGAAATTACGAGCAACTTTTAGAACAGGTGGAGGTTGAGAGGTTCTGATGGTTGAAGGAGGGGTTTCAGAGGTTGTAAATAAGGGAGGTGTTGGGAGAGGAGTAGAAGAGGCCATCATAGTTATTACAGAAGTAACAGGAGGAATGGACTTACCAGAAGAAGAAGAGACTTTCAGAGGAGCTGGAGCTTTGGTTCCAGAAGATTCTCCAAGTCTGGGTTTCTTTGCCTTCCTTGCTTCCTCAGCTATCTTCTTCTCAGAAAGGCCTCTTTTGTATCTGACCAAATCCTCTTCTGAATCCAAAAGGTCTTCAATTCTGAAATCAGAAATATCAATACCTTCATCCAGCAGACGCTGAAGGTAGATAGCAATGGCATCTCTGGGTTCATTCTTGAAGAACCTTTCAAGGCCATGAGGCATCTTCCTCTGATCCTTCAGAGCTTCCCAGGTCACATCCATAGTAGGCTTGACTCTGATCTCTTTGATGATTCCCATGCTCTTCAGGTTTTTGGCATTCAGAGGCTTTCCAGTTTCTATAGCCAGATCATCCATCAGCTTGGCCTTTTCCAGCTGGTCAACCAATCCATGCTCAATGAAGACATCAGAAAGAAGTCTTCCCAGAGGGATGTAAGATCTTGGCTTCAAGCTGTTTCTGGAGTCTTTGACAGAATCCCTTAGATATTTGAAAAGAAGAACAGGGAGATTGATCTTGATACCTTTCAGAATGCAGTATAAGATGAGTTTCTGATCAGCATTAATATAATCAGAGGAGTTGGAGGCTGGGCGATGGTGGATTGTTCCCAAAATTATTTTCAACCAAACTCGGAGGTTCTGATGAAGCTCCTTCTTCTTAGAGGGGTTTCCCTCAGCGTTTGATTTGAAGATTGTAGGGTTAATGACTTCTGTGATGCGCTTTGACCTTGGAGGAATGTTGTAAATCCTCTTTCCTCCAGTAGTCTCCATGTTCAGCAAGGAAGCAATTGATGCTTCAGTGATGACAATCTTCACTCCCAGAACAAAAGAAACAATGAACTGGTCATCTGCATCAGCATGTCTCCAAAATTCTTTGACAAGAAGAGGGTAAATGGGACCATAAAGCCTGTTGAAGTAGTTCTCCCAACCTTGCTTGTGAAGATCTTCAGTAAGATCAACACCGTTTCTTCTCAAATTCTCAAAATCTACCAGCGATTCACACAGTACATCCAAATTCTCAAAGGAGGTTGCAAGATGAATGTGGCGTTCACGATCCAAAATGTGAGGTTCTTGATAAACAGGGGTTGTGGTAACGCCTGTAACAGTGGGTGTTTGAGTGTTTGAGGTTTGGGGATTAGAACTGGCTTCCATTTGTTGGGAGAAGTTAAAAACTTCTTGCTCTTGAGGATTCATGAAGAAAATTGATGAAGAAGATGAAGGACTGAAGGAGTTGCAGAGAAAACTTCGAGAGAGGGTTTAGGGTTTAAGAGTGAGTGAAGAATGATAAGTGTGTGAAATGTGAGAAAAGTGTTTATATACCTAAGTAAAAACGCATGCAAAACGACACACATACCAGCGTTAAACACAAAACTCAAAATGGCACGCTTGGGGGGAAAAATGATTACAGCTCATAAATGAATGTCTAATCCCACAGTTTGCACACTGCTCGAGGAAAACTCAAACGTCTGCCTTTTGAATTTCTTGACAGCTGTCTAGAAGTTCTAAAGTTTGACGCTTCAGAGTTCCACGCGTTGATGTATCTGATCTTCTGGAATACCAAGAGATTGGTTCTGAAGATTTCTAACTCAGATATCTTCTTAACAATGTAGAAGCATCAGAGTCAGAGGCAGAATCATATTTGTTTTTATCAGAATCTTATTTTATATTTTTCAGAGCCATACTTCATTCAGGACAATTTTTAATGTTCAGATTTTCTAAGATGAAAAGAAATCTATCTTCAGCTAGAGGCTTAGTAAAGATATCTGCCCATTGATGTTCTGTATCAATGAACTTCAGCGTTACTATTCCTTTCTGAACATAGTCTCTAATAAAATGATGTTTAATTTCTATGTGTTTGGCTCTGGAATGTAAAATAGGATTCTTACTCAAACAAATAGCAGCAGTATTATCACAAAGGATAGGAATGTTACTCTCAAAGATTTGAAGATCTTCTAGCTGATGTTTCATCCAGAGCATCTGAGTTGTGCACAGTGATGCTGAGATATATTCTGCTTCTGCAGTTGATAGAGCGATAGTTGACTGTCTTTTGCTAGCCCAGGAGATTAGATTGTTTCCCAGAAGCTGGCAATTTCCAGATGTGCTTTTTCGTTCTATTCTATCTCCTGCATAATCTGCATCACAATAACCAGAAAGCCTATACTCTGATGTTTTCTCATACATCAGGCCCAGGTTAGGAGTTCCTTTCAGATACTTAAGAATTCTCTTAACAGCTGTTAAATGAGATTCTCTAGGATCTGATTGGAATCTGGCACAAAGACAGACGCTAAAGAGAATATCAGGACGAGTAGCAGTTAAATAGAGAAGAGAGCCTATCATACCTCGATAGAGCTTCTGACAAACCTTGTTGCTTACCTCTTCCTTTTCCAGAATGCAAGTTGGGTGCATAGGAGTCTTTGCAGAGTTGCATTCAGTCATGTCAAACTTTTTCAGAACATCTTTAATGTACTTGCTTTGATGAATGTACGTGACTTCTGGAGTTTGATTGATTTGAATTCCCAGAAAGAACTTTAGTTCTTGCATTAGACTCATTTCAAATTCTGCCTGCATTAACTTAGAAAATTCTTGGCAAACAGAGATATTAGCAGAACCAAAAATAATGTCATCAACATAAATTTGGCATATCATGAGATCATTTTCATGATTTTTACAGAAGAGTGTAGAATCAACCTTCCCTCTGATAAAATTTTGTTCCAGAAGAAAATTGCTCAGACGTTCATACCAAGCTCTGGGAGCTTGTTTAAGTCCATATAAAGATTTTTTAAGTTTGAAAACATGTTCTGGAAATTTTGAATTTTCAAAACCTGGAGGTTGATTTACATACACTTCTTCTGAAATATAACCATTTAGAAATGCACTCTTGACATCCATTTGGTATAATTTGATAGAATGATTAATAGCAAAAGATACAAGAAGACGAATAGATTCTAACCTCGCGACTGGAGCAAAGGTTTCATTATAATCAATACCTTCTTGTTGACTATAACCTTGAGCTACCAGTCGGGCTTTGTTTCTGACAACTTCTCCTTTCTCGTTCAGTTTGTTTCTGAAAACCCATCTGGTTCCAATGACATGAGTGCCTCTGGGTTTAGGAACGAGATCCCAGACATCATTCTTGGAGAATTGATCTAACTCTTCTTGCATAGCTGCCACCCAATCGTCATCTTGAAGAGCTTCATCACAGGACGTAGGCTCAATCAGAGACACTAGTCCCAGAGGAATATCTTCAGAGGTTCTGAAGGTGGATCTGGTTCTAACAGGTTCATCTTTGTTTCCCAGAATCAAATCTTCAGATATGTTAATACGACTTTTAACTTTCCTTGGAATGTCTGGAGATTTAATTTCTTCAGAGTCTGGAGTGACAGTTGCTTCTGGAGTTTTCTCAGATTCTACCAGAGTGATCTCTAAATCTGCAAACTTTTCAACTAGCTTTGACTTTTCAGGGTCAAGCTTATCATCAAATCTAACATGAATTGATTCCTCCACAATTTTGGTTTCTGTGTTGTATACTCTATAGCCTTTAGAGCGTTCTGAGTATCCTAACATAATACCTTTCTGTGCTTTGGAATCAAACTTGTTTAGATGTTCTTTAGTATTTAATATAAAGCAAATGCATCCAAAAGGATGAAAATAAGAAATGTTGGGTTTTCTTCCCTTACACAGTTCATAGGGAGTCCTTTCCAGAATAGGTCTAATAGAGATTCTATTCTGAATGTAACACGCTGTATTTACAGCTTCTGCCCAAAAGTGCTTTGCTACATTTGTTTCATTGATCATGGTTCTGGCCATTTCTTGGAGTGTCCTATTCTTCCTCTCTACAACTCCATTTTGTTGTGGAGTTCTAGGGCAGGAGAAATCATGGGATATTCCATTAGAATCAAATAATTCTTCAAAATCTTTATTTTCAAATTCTCCACCATGATCACTTCTGACTCTAACAATTTTAGAGTCAAATTCTTTTTGCACTTTAGAACAGAAACTGGTGAATACAGAGTGAGACTCACTCTTGTGCTTTAGGAATTTTACCCATGTCCAGCGGCTGTAATCATCAACGATTACTAGTCCATACTTCTTTCCATTGACTGATGCTGTTTTCACAGGACCAAATAAGTCAATGTGAAGAAGCTCCAGAGGCTTAGAGGTAGAAACAACATTTTTCTTTTTAAAAGATGTTTTTGAAAACTTTCCTTTCTGACAAGCTTCACACAGAGCATCTGAAGAAAACTTCAGTTTAGGCAGGCCTCTGACTAACTCAAGTTTAGTTAGCTGAGAAAGTTTTCTCATGCTAATGTGGCCTAAGCGTCAATGCCATACCCATTGCTCTTCGTGAACTGACATTAAACATTTAACATTTTGATCTTTTAAATCAGAAAGATTTATTTTATAAATGTTGTTTTTCCTCTTGCCTGTGAAAAGGACAGAGCCATCGTTCTGACTAATGGCTTTACACGTTTTTTGATTAAAGATTACATCATAACCGTTATCACTTAATTGACTTATGGATAACAAGTTATGCATTAATCCTTCTACATAAAGAACATCAGATATAGAGGGAAGAGTACCATTACCAATAGTTCCGGAGCCTCTGATCCTTCCTTTCTGATCTCCTCCAAAGCCTACAAATCCAGCGTCTTTAAGTTCCAGGCTTTGGAACATAGACTTTCTTCCCGTCATATGTCGCGAGCATCCAGAGTCCAGGTACCATGACTGGTGTCTGAACTTTGCTGCATAGGATATCTGCAACATAGATAATCTTATCTTTCGGTACCCAGAATCTCTTGGGTCCTTTTAGATTAGTCTTCCCAGAGTTTCTTATAACTTTGGGTCTTCTATCATTCTTAAATTTTTGTTTTTGTGTGTGTGTGTAATGATATGAAAACGGAGATTTAAGCTGGTTACTGGTAGAGGTTTTATTTTCCTCAGAATCATACCCAATTCCCCTTTTATTATTCTGACCTACTCCATAAATCATGGATGCCATAATACTCCTATCTATCCCATTCTTCAGAAATTGTTGAAAGGCTTCTTCATATTTATAAATAATTTCATTTGAAGTTTGTGGTGCTTGAGACAACGTTTCTTTTACTTCTAAGCTTTTTGTTTTAGCTTCATCTCTTTCTAACGTTAGAGATCTGATAGTATCATCTCGTGCTAGAATTTTTGTCTCAAGTCTACTACATACTTCAGATTTTGCTTTAAGAAGGCCTTTAATGTCTTTAACTTTTTGTTTTAATTTCTGAAGAGAGGTAAGAGTTTCTGATAAACATGATTCTAAGTCAGATCTAGAAAGTTCAGAAAATACCTCTTCAGATTCTTCATCTGAACTGCTGGATGTGGTAGCCATAAGAGCTACGTTGGCCTGTTCATCAGAGTCAGATTCTGATGATTCGGATTCACTGTCGTCCCAGGTGGCCATTAATCCCTTCTTTGTTCTGAAGGTATTTTTCTTGAAGCTTTCTTTCTTAGAGTTATCTTTCTTCAGCTTGGGGCATTCATTTCTGTAATGACCTGTTTCTTTACATTCAAAGCAGGTAATATCTTTGTTAGGTTTACCTTTTGAAGTTGACTCTGATCGATCCCCTCTGGGTCTTGATCTTCTGAAGTTGTTGTTGTTCCTTCTTTTCCAGAGTTGCTTAACTCTTCTAGTTAGTAGGGACAGTTCTTCTTCATCATCAGAGTCTTCAGCTTCAGAGTCATCAGTGTCTGCAGTTTCTGCTTGAAGGGCTTTGGTTCTGTCTGACTTTCGTCTTTCAGGTCTGGACTTCAGCGCCACTGACTTGTTCCTTTTCTGAGGCTCATCCTCCTCTAGTTCTATCTCATGGCTTCTGAGAGAACTAACAAGTTCTTCAAGGCTGATATTGTTCAGATCCTTTGATAACTTCAGAGCAGTAACCATTGGTCTCCATTTCTTTGGCAGACTTCTGACTATCTTCTTAACATGATCTGCAGTCGTGTATCCTTTGTCTAGCACTTTAAGACCTGCAATAAGAGTTTGGAATCTGGAAAACATAGCTTCTATAGCTTCGTCATCTTCCATCTTGAAGGCTTCATATTTCTGGATCAGCGCCAGAGCCTTCGTCTCCTTGACTTGGGAGTTTCCTTCATGGGTCATCTTCAGAGAGTCAAGTATATCTTTAGCCGTCTCTCTGTTGGTGATCTTTTCGTATTCGTTGTATGATATAGCATTTAGAAGTATTGTTCTGGCCTTGTGATGATTTTTGAACTCACGTTTCTGATCTTCTGACATTTTGCTTCTGGGAACTTCAGCTCCATTTAAGACTGGAGGTTTGTATCCATCTGTGACAATGTCCCAGAGGTCAGCATCATAACCCAGAAAGAAACTTTCGATTCTGTCTTTCCAGTAATCAAATTTTTCTCCATCAAAAACAGGAGGTTTAGCATTGTAAGAATCTCTTTCATTTGAGTGAGCCATTTGTTTTTCTCGCACTGGATCTCTCTACACGGTTAAGTGTTTGATTTGAAAATCAATAACAGAGCCGGAGCTCTGATACCAATTGAAGGTGAGAAAAACAAGAAAGGGGGGTTTGAATTGTTTGAAAAATAAGCGCTTTTGCAAAATGAAATCACACAATGATTTTATACTGGTTCGCTTATAACACAAAGCTACTCCAGTCCACCCGGCCAAGGTGATTTCGCCTTCAACAAGGACTTAATCCACTAATCTTGAAAGATTACAGACAACCCCTAAGAGAGAAGAAAATCTCTTAGTCCTCTCAAGTCTACAGACTACAAAGAGTCACTTGAGGAAATCAAATAAAATAGATACAAGATGTGTAATCTAGAGTGCTTCTAAGAAAGCAAATATTACAAACTTAAGAACAAATTATACACTTGATAAGCAAAAGCTTAGTGAAAATCTTTGAAGAACAGAGATGCTTTTCTTGAGCGTGATATAATTTCAGTATAGTTTTGGCTAGTGATTTCTTGCTTACTGAATGAGATTTCTTCTCTATTTATAGGAGTTGAAGTAGAGTTGAAGTAGAGTAGAATCTATTGGATTTAAAGATGTAGTTACGCCATTCCATAAATAGCTTCTGCAGGAGACTTTTTCTTTTAGAAGTGACTACTTACCACAAGTAGTATCTTCTCTCTTGGAAGAGGAGATTAACGTCTCTTTCTAATTGAGGAAATCCATTTGCAGAACTTTAACTTGGCTTAAACGTTACTTCATCATGATTAACAATTCTGATTAGAGTCTTCGTGTATCTGGGAATCTGGCTTCTGATGTTATCTCTTGAAAGTTCAGATGGCGCTGAATAACTTCAGAGTTTACAGAAGGCATTTGATCAGAGTTAGAGCTTCTAGACTTTACTTCATGTTCAGATGCTTCTGATACTCTGTAGTTTTGTTCAGAGTCAGAGCTTCTTGAAACGAGATTCCACTTTAGGTGCTTCTGATACTTGATAATTTGTATCTGATCTTGTTGTGCATCTGATGACATCATCAGATTTATTTCTTCTTTCTTTAGAACCCTGCACACTTAGAAACTTTTCGTTAGGGTGCCATTTTTGGTTTCATCCTTTGTTATCATCAAAATCATGGAGTCTGTTGTAGAACAATTTTTGTTCTTACACTTATGTTTAATGTGTTTTCATGATTAAGTCACACTTAATACATTAAACGGACTATCTATTACAGGGACTTTATTAATCAACCATAATAAAGAAAAAGCCTTTTATTATTAATAAATAATTCGATACAAGTAGCAACAACATTGGCCTCTAGGGCTTACACCAACACTCAGGTCCAAAAATGAGTGAGAATCATGCTGAAATCATGTCCTGTGGCCATGCATTTGTGTATGAAATGTGGAAGTGAAAATCATCCAAATGGTACCTCATATTGCACCCATGCGCAAGTCCTTCATTCTTTGGCCAGATGAGGTAATTTTGAATTTTTTGAAAAGGTGAAATAAAAGGAAACAACTTTCATGTTGAACAATTTTTAATTTGAATCTTGGATCATGATGAATTTTGAGGTGGAAGTTTGGGGAATCAAACATATTTGAAAATTTTCTAAGTCCCAAGTCAAATGTTCACTTCTTCCACCTTGAATAACTTTTTCTATGAACTTCAAATTAAAAACGTTCCTTCATCAACATTGTAGCTATTTAAAATATATTCAATTTGGTCACAAATTTGACATCATTTAGATTTGTCATGAAGGAGTTATGCATTTCAGAGGTTGAAGAAAATCACTTATTTAATGGTATTGATCCAAAATGACCTATAATGTTTCCTCTTGGCACATGCATTTTCAAGTTGAATTTGAACTTCCTCCAAACATAAAAGTTGAAGTATACATCTTAAATTTTATCATGGAATTTTAATGGATTTCATCTCATAAAAATTGAGCAAGTTATGGTCTTAGGATGACCTCTAAACTAGGGTTCAGACAAAATGACATATAATCTTTCACCATAAAGAATGACCTTCCAAGCAAAACTAGATCTTGACTTCAACATGAAAGTTGTTTGGAATGTCACTTTTAGTAAATTTTATTTTTAAATCAATTTCATATGAAAAAAATTGTAGGAGATAGGGTCTAGAGAACCCCAGTTTTGACTAGTTAACTTTCTCTGGTCAACCACCATGAACCAACTTGCTAGCTTGATATTATCTTGACTTTCGTGACACATGGAGGATAATATATGCATAAGATAATTTATTATGAAATATACCTTGAAATATTTGATCAATTGTTGAAGAAACGTGTTAAAGAAGTCACACAAGATACCCAAATGAATTAGGGTTTCCAAGGCAAACAAACTCCATACTCTTGATGATTTCTTGATAAAAATGATAGTGAAGAACATAGGGATCCATATATGATGCTTAGAGCCAATGTGAACCATTTCTTGATTAAACTCCTTGCATTGAGGGTCTCAAACCCTATATATAAGCTTGATAGAGCATGGGTGAACACATATAATACATACAAAAGTAACAAACAATACATTGAAATATTTTTGGTATTTTGGTTAGTAAATAATGAAAAATAAAGTATGATACAATAAAAATGTACTTGGTGATTTCTCCCAATACAAACCCAATGAATGAGGGGTAAGGAGGATGCTAAGGTGTGATCCCAATGCTAATACATATGATGAGATAACATGAGGGACCTTAGGGTCAAAATTTGGGGTCTTATAATGACCCCGTCCTCTTTGGCTCTTGTAATTTGCATAATTTGTTTCCTTTACGTTGAGTTGTAGTAGTTGAACCCATAGCCTCTTTTTGTTTAATTTTCCTCTTTTGTTTTTCTTCGTATGCTTGTAAGGAACCCATAAGTTTATCAATAGTCATAGTCTTTAAATCCCTGTTTTCTTCAATGTTGGTAACAATGAAGTCAAAACTTGGATTTAAAGTGCAAAGTATTTTCTCCATGACTTTCACCTCATCAACATCTTTGCCATTTCTTTTAAGTTGATTGACTATGGCCAATACTCGAGAAAAATAATCCGAAATTAACTCAGACACTTCCATAAATAAACGTTCAAAATTACCTCTAAGAGTTTGAAAATGAATCTTTTTCACCTGTTCAACTCCTTTGTTGCAAGTTTGAAGTTTGTCCCATGCTTTTTTGGTCGTCGTTTCTGTTGGTGTAAGCCCTAGAGGCCAATACTTTTTGGTATTTGTATCGAATTAATAAAAGGCATTCTCTTTATTATGGTTGATTAATAAAGTCCCTGGAATAGATAGTCCGTTTAATGTATTAAGTGTGACTTAATCATGAGAACACATTAAACATAAGGACACTATTCCTAAAGTATCCGTAGTCGAGCTTTAGTGTAAAGTGGGATAACATTAAAGCATTAAGACTATTATGTTTGTAGACTGATGATCACATCTCATGGATCATGGATAAAGAGTTATCAAGTCTTAAACATAGGTGTGAATATTAGGAGTAATATTTATACTGGATTGACCCGCTATGAGAATACTATATAGAAAGTTATGCAAGGTGTCATAAGTTATTCTCATGGTGATAATAGTGTATTCCACTCTTCGACCTGAAACCACTATGGATCCTAGATGTAGAGTCGAGTGCTTTATTGCTGATCCAACGTTGTCCGTAACTGGATAACCATAAAGACAGTTGATGGGTACTCCACAAAGCATGCTGAGGGACATGAGTGACCTAGATGGAATTTGCCCATCCTGCATAACAGGATAAATGTCTATGGGCCCAATATTGAACTGGACAAGGATGACACGGTCTATGCCTTGTGTTCAATATAGACATAAGGGCAAAAGGGTAATTATACACATAATTATTATCATAGATGGTTTTGTCAGATCACATGACATTTTCGTATCTTGGGTAGCAGTGATGTGTTGCTAGATACCGCTCACTGTTTATTATATTAAATGCGTGATTTAATATAATTGCCAACGTCACGAAAACCTACAGGGTCACACACAAAGGACGGATTGATGAGAGATAGAGTAACTAAGGAATAACGTAAGGTACGGTGCCCTTAAGTGAATTATAGAACATCGTAAGGTACGGTGGACTTGAGTAGAATACGAAATATGGTAAGGTACCATGGGCTTAAGTGATTTTGGGCATATTATAAGATATGGGCCAAAATACACTTAAGTGGGCTTTTAGCTTGAAGCCCACACAAGTGGTTCTATAAATAGAACCCTTGTGCAGAAGGAAAAATTTGCGGTTGCATTATTTCGTTTTCTCACTTTCTCTCTCTCTCTCTCTCACTCAAAGCCTTCATTCATACCAGCTAGCACTGAGATTGAAGGAATCCGTTCGTGTGGACTGAGTAGAGACGTTGTCATCGTTCAACGTTCGTGATCGTTTCGTGGATCTGCATCAAAGGGTTTTGATCGTTACAAGAGATCTGCACCAAAGGTTTCAATCGTCACAAGAGGTAAATATTCTATCACTGATCATGACCATTCGTAAGGATCTCTAAAGGAGAAATTTTAATTTCCGCAGCATTTTGGACCGCAATTCTCCTTCAGTTTCATTGGAGATCTTATCAAATGTATCTTCATCCACCGATAGATAAATGAGGATGAGAGATTTCTTATCTCTCTTTTTTTACTCCTTCAGTGTCTCCTTTACACCTTGGCTTAGCGAGACTTCATCTTGCTCATTGAATCCTTTTTCAATGATATTCCACATATCTTGAGCTCCAAGTAATGCCTTCATCTTGATACTCCATTTGTCATAGTTGTTCTTTGTGAGCATATGCATTTGAAAGGGGAAACCTCCATTCACAATTTTTGAGGACCTTGAAGCTTTGATACCACTTTGTTGGAAATAAACCCTTTTCGTGTTTAGGGAAAGTGTGTGGGAATATTAGGGGCTTGAATAGAGACTTGATAGGTAGGAGAATTGTTTATGGAAGAGAGAACTTTGTATTTCTGTTTGATACAAAAGTGTAGGATTACATTTCTATTTATAATACTCTAAGGAGAACTCTAGACACACTAATTCTAGAGAATTCTCAACTCTAGACATTCAAAGAGTATTCTAGAAAATATTACAATCTTAAGAAATATTTATACACTCCAAATATTACAAGACTTTTCTAGAAACATTACCTAAAACAAAAACTAAGCCCATATAACTAAGCTCAAAAATCAAATAATAAGGTTAGATCCAAATCAAATTTAATATTTTAACAATCAAATACAAGAAATATGCAGCAATTTCATGAAATAATAGCTGCAAACATGATCAAGCTTTGATAATTATTAGCATAGGAGAATAACAGATAAAGTAATCAATTCATCTCAGATGATAGGCAGTGTGATAGATGTCGTTAAACAACTGGGCATATCTATCAAAAGGTTGAAGTTTCTCAAATAGAGGGATTAAATATTTTCGTATCTTGTCAATATTTTTAATATAGGGAGATGCATTAACAAAATTTCTTAAATTCTACATTGTGTTAGTTGAAATAAATCATTAATCTTATATTGTTCAAATAAGATATCTTACCTAACTCACTTCATTATATAAGAAAAGAAAGATTCTTATTTCATTCCAAAACACATCAAAATTTAATTTTGTTGAATTTTTCCTTTCTCATTTTTGTAACTTCGCGTTTTTTGAATTATCAACCTGCTAACTTCTCTCAAATTCTTTCTACTCTTTGAATATTTCGATTACTTTTTAAAATTCTTTTTTAAAAATTATGTTAAATTTATCATCGTTTGGGTTGAGAAATTACTAAGTATAATTTTTGAAATTTCTTAAAAAGTTATTCGAATTTCTCCAAAAATCATTTTGAGTAGTTAAATGATCATTAATGAACTTTATTTGGAGAATTATTGGAATTGCTCTTAGTATAAGAAATTATTACGACGGATCATTATAACAAATACTACGAGTGATATTTATATTATATTCGAATGGTTTTTGTATTATCAGAGGTTGTATTTTTAGACTGTTTATCTACAATGTAAGTTGTAATCGTATGTATAGAACTGGGTTGTTTTATCCTGCTGGTGGTGCGGTAGTTCAATTGTTTTGCTTAATTTTGGATCGTCACAAAACGTCTTAAAATAGTTGTTTTTGAATTTCGAAAATAGTCACAGATGAACTTATAAGAATCAGTCAAACAAATAAAAAATATGGTGTAATTCTGAAGCCATATAGGAAATGATTAAAGAAATAGAACCACTGATCTGTTGTCGTAGACGGATCAAAAACGAGTAACTAAGAACAATAGTCTAGGGAAGCGACACTCAAGTATCGTATTGCAAAGACTCTTGAAAAAGTAATCAAATAAGAAAACAAAATAGGGGGATTTCGATTTGATTAGAATAAGTGATTATAAAAAGTGATTATGAAAAGTGATTATAAAAGTGATTATGAAAAGTGATTATAAAAAGTGATTATAAAATAAGTTGATCTACTGTTTTGATTTCCTAACTTATCATTGGTTAATATAATTTTCATGCCCTAAGTGGATTCTAATCCCTTTTCGATTACAGTAACAATAACAAGCGGATTGATACTAATATATGATATGTGTTCCTAATTTTTGAATTAAGCAAACAGATTCCGAATTTAGCAAACGGGTTAAGCACACGCGAATTAAGCAAACACGATTATGAAACATATATCAATCGAAATTAATCAACACATATTCTATAGAACTTGAATAAATCATACAAGACATAGAACAAAACATTGAAAGGGAAAAGACATTTGATTGAAAATTAAGAAACCTCAAAGTATTGGCAGAAATTGGTTACAACAGATCAACCTTGTGAACTTTAGTTCTCCATACAATCTTCCAAACAATATTGTATCGTGATAATTCAGAATAAATCTATTGTAGCAGTGGAAATCCTAATATAACAAAAAGGGAATTCATGCCCTTATGGAATCCGACCCGAAAATTACAAAAATCGGCCCAAACTAACTATTTTAATTAAGTATGGAACTTCAATGAATTATTCGACCCTCCTTCACTCTGAATCATCTTTTGACTTCAACACAAAACTTGTAGCTCTTTCTCTTAGCTTTGCAACGCATATCATAACACGTCAATTTGATTTATGTATCTCAAGTTATGGTTGGCATAGTGATAAGATATCAAATAACTGTTTATGCTGAAAATAAAGTACAAAAATAAAATAAAGCCAGAATAAACTTAAATATAAAAACACACTAAAATATTAAAAATAATAAAATAAATTATAGAGTTTCTTAAGTATAATAGTAGAACAATGTGCATCAAAATGTACTAATCAACCACAATGTTGTGAACCATATTAAGAATGAGAATCCTTCAAGGGCCCCAATTATTCAAATTAATAGGCAACAACCACCACCACAAATAAATGAAATTGGTGTTTTCTCTTGTTTTAATTGTAGAAAACCAGGTCATACGATTAAGAATTATAAGATCGATTTTAAACTATGTTGTCCCTAATACATATGTTAATCTAGTTGATGAGCAATGTTGATCACTAAGATCATCATGATTGGTGAATCTGATGGTTTGTGGATAGATATTGGATATTCTCATCATGTCTGTTATGATCATGCAATGTTCAAAATATACACGAATAAGAAAGTCGAGATGAATCCCGCCTTCAGAAAGACTTTAATCTTGAAGGATGTCATGCACACTCCTGAGATTATAAAGAATCTTATTTTTAGTTTTCTTCTGAATAAGGCAGGGTTTAGTCAGTCTATTGGGGTAGATTTGTACACAATCACTAAAAGTAATATTTTTGTGAAATTGTTATATTTCAGACTTTTGTGAATGAAATTGAAATTCAATTTAGTAACAAGATTAAGAGACTTCGTAGTGATAGAGGAATTGAATATTATTTTAACTTATTTAATGAATGGTTTTTATGTTGGCATTCCCACTTATGTTGGCATTCTCTCAAAATGAGGAGTTTTTATCAAGGTTCTTTAGTAATCAAAGCAGTACACCATTTTAAAGGTTGAATGATCGGAAAACTTCAATTAATCCTTTAAAATAGTGTGTTTCATATTTGCTCATCAATTTAAAATATTTCTTGCTAACCAAACAAATGAGCCTTTTAGTGTTTTTCAAGAAAGTGATACAAGTAAGTTAGCTAGGAGTGCAAAATGCTAGCAAAAACCAACACAATGCCCGAAATTACCAAGATGGTGAAAAGGGCCTAACCAATCAATTTGGCTCATACCATAATCAATTGGATAAATGAAATTTAAAAATTTGAACTTTGGCACCCAAATAAAAAGTTGGGAAATTTGAAACTTAATGCAACGGGTAGTGGCAAAATCCAACTACTAAAGTTTAGTGCTCCCAATATATGCAGTTTCCCTTTTTCCCCCACAGAGTCTTTCCATTGATTTATTTTCGTGAAAAGTTCCCTCGTGTCTCCCAGCAAGTTTTCAAGTCGTAGCCTGGCCTACGCATAACTTTTATCCCCCAGAGTCTCTGTCTCCCCAATGAGTTTTCCTCACGGAATGCATTATACTCCTATGGACTTTCAGTTTCTCCAGATTCTTTTCCTTTGTGGCAATACATTCCCCATAAAGATTATTTTAACATTCATATCATACACGTCATGAGGTCTCTCAGGGACCAAAATTTGTTTCTTGATGTAATTATTTAAGTTCATTCTACTGAGTTGATACGAAGATTTTAACCTTCACATCCTCGGCTAGAATTTCCTTAAATAGGGGCAGCTGTAAGACCCCAATTTTTACCCTAAGATCCCTCATGCTATCTCATCATTTTCATTAGTTTTGGGATCACACCTTGGCATCCTCCTTACCCCTCATTCATTGGGTTTGCATTGGGAGAGATCACCAAGCATATTTGATTGTATCATACTTTATTTTTCTTTGTTTACCAACCAAAATACCAAAAATATGTCTATGTATAACTTTGTTTCTTTTGTAGGTAGTGTATGCATCCACCTATGCTCTATCAAGCTCACAACTAGGGTTTGATACCCTCATGGAAAAAGATCAATAAAGGAAATGTTCACCATGGTTATAAATATCATATATGTATCCCCATGTTCATCATTTGTCATTTTGATTAAGAGTTCATCAAGAGTTTGAAGCTAGTTTGCCTTGGAAGCCCTAATTCATCTGGGTATCTTGTGTGACTTCCTCAGCAAGTTTATTCAACATTTGGTCAAATATATCAAGGTAAACTTAATTATACATCAAACTACGCCTATATTATCCTCCATGAGCCATAAAGATCAAGAGAACTTCACGTTTACAAGATGGTTCATAGAAGTTGACCATAGAAAGTCAACTAGTTAAAAATGGGGTTCCCTAAACCATATCTCCTACAATATTTGTCATATTAAAATTATTCCAATAGAAAGTTTAATATTTATTACATTACAAACAAATTTCATGTTGGCATCAAGATCTAATTTTTCTTGGAAAGTCATTTTTCATGATGAAACATTATAGGTCATTTTGTTTGTGTCCTAGTTAGCAGGTCAACATCCAAGGACCATAACTTTCTAAATTTTCATGATATGAATTCCATCCAAGTTTCATGATCAATTTAAAGATGTTTTATCCAACTTTTATCCTTTGAGAAATGTCAAATTCAATTTGCAAGGGTACGTGCCAAGAGGAAACATTATAGGTCATTTTGGACCATTACCATTGAACAAACAATTTTCCTCAACTTCTAAAATGCATAACTCCCTCATGCCAAATCCAAATGAGGTCAAATTTGTAACTTAATTTAAGAGGAATGAAATATCTACAACTTTGGTGAAGGAACCATTTTCATTTGGAGCTCATAGCAAAAGTTATTCAACATGGAAGAAGTGTCATTTGACTTTGTACTTAGAAAATTTTCAACCATGTTTGATTTCTCCGACTTCCACCTCAAAATTCATCATGATCCAAGCTCCAAATGGAAACTTGTTCAACACCAAAGTTGTTCCCCTTGACGTCACATTTCCAAATCATCCAAGATCACTTCATTTGGACAAGAATTGAGGGACTTGTGCATGGTTCCTTTGTTGGGTTTGTTTTGGCAATGTTTGAACTCAAATGATCATTTCCTTTTGCATGCTTCCATGTGATGACTTCAGTATCAAGTGTGCATCAATTGGAAGTGGATTGCATCATTGGTTGGGCCTAATTTAATACTAAATTTCTTACTAATATATATTTTTGTTTATAAACAAAAAAATTTAGTGGAAGTACGTGAGGTATTATAACCTAAAATAATAATAAAAAGTTCAACATTTACAAACTACATGCGTGTGATTTGTTTTTTTAAAATATTTTTTTATTGTGAATTTTTTTAATTTTTGGTCAATTGTTCTCAATTTATAAATATTAACTCATGCATATCATTTAAAATAGTGAATGTTTTTTATTTTTGAAAGAGATTAATTGAAATACACTGACAGTGTAAAAAGATTTTACACCGTCAGTTAATCATAACCGTTGGATATTGAAACAAGTTTGACTTTTATTTTAAAAATCTATAAAGTAATACAAACGGGTGATGGTGATGAATCGATTGTGTAAAACTTTTTACACTGACAGTGCATAGTAATTAATCTCTTTTTGAAAATAACTAATTCTTTATGTTGTTGAGATTATAGCAAATTCTTAAGAATAAAATGTATGTTACTTTAATTTAAAGAAAATTGACAAAAAAGTGTAGTACTCAATAAATTTCTTTTGTATGCCCTTTTATGAAATGAAATTTTTAGCTGCATTTTTTTAAAGATATATAGGCTCAAAACATGTCGAAAATATGAGTAATGTGAATCTGAAATTCATGAAGGTGGGTTGGATGTTTATGGTAAAAACATTATCAATCATGAAACATGATTTTTTGGACCGATTGAGAAGATTGATAATAATGTTGTTAAAATTGGACATAATTTGAAGATTCAATTAATTTAATTTGGAATTGATTAGTTTATATTGAGCAAAATAATTAGACTTACTTGATTTTGTTTATTGTGTAAAATATTTCGACTGTGGTTTTTATTATTGTATTTTTTCAATATTTATTTATTTGTCACTTGATTCAACCAACTAAACCATAATTAATAGGACTCGTCATTTTGATTTTCCATTCAATTTTCAAAACATTAATCGATAGTCTATCTATTTAGAAAACAAAAAACAATATCCAATTTCGTTGAATATATTATTGTGTAGTTTTCTTTTTAATTTAATTTGTTTATTATAATTACATAGTACCTAAATTTCAGTTTTAATTTTTTAATTTAAATCTAAATTTGAAATAAAAACTATAGTACGGTTAAAACCAAATTTCTGTTCTTACTTATATGTAAAACAATTTAAGTAGATAGTATTCTTATAAACTACAATATTACATATGACTATAAATGACTATAATTTCAAACAAAAATTTAATAGCGACAAGGCTCCTAATTTTATAAGGATTAAAAATATATAGTTAACCATATTATATACATATATATATATATATATATATATATATATATATATATATATATATATATATATATATATATATATATATATATATATATATATATATATATATATATATATATATATATATATATATATATATATAATGATTTTAAGATGTCACCTCTAGAACTTTTTAAGAGATTTTATATAGACAGATTCATCATTCATCCATTTTACACTTAACTTAAAAATATTAAAATATAAAATATTGATTGACAATATAAAATTATTTTATATTAGAGATTAATTACTATACACTGTCAGTGTAAAAAGTTTTACACCGTCAGTTCATCACCATCACCCGTTTGTATTACTTTATAGATTTTTAAAATAAAAGTCAAACTTCTTTTAATATCCAACGTTTATAATTAAGTGATGGTGTAAAATCATTTTACACTGACAGTGTATTTCAATTAATCTCTTTATATTATTAATGCATAGTTTTTCTCATGCATGCCACCCAAGAAATGAACTTTTTTTTCTATAACTTTATCACTAAAGAAACTGGGAAATTGTAGCTGTTAAAATGGTAATGTTGTGGCGGTTCCAACGCTCATAATTGACGAAAACGGATTTTGTAAAAACGCCGTATAATTGTACTTGTTATGAAATGGCCTTTTTTTCCCGTAAATAACGGTAGTTAAATAAATAGTACTTTATGGCAGTTATAACCACTATAATATTTCAGATTTTTTACAATATAAAATGTTGATGCCACGTCATTTAGCATCTTTAAATTAATATTTTCACAAGGAAACTTTAATATATCATTAGGAAAAACTTACATATACAAGATCCTTTCAACTATTCAAGATAGTTTCGCAATATATGGCTCAGTGGTAAGGCGCTTGACTTGTAACCTCAAGGTTGGGGTTTTAACCCCTGACACCCCTTTTGTTCTTTTTTCTCACTTTTTAATTTGTTTTTGTCTTTCTTATTTTAACTTTTTATTTATTTATCTAACACCCTTTACCGTTTTTTTCTCATTTATTTCTTTTAGCCAAATATTTTGTTAAATATATTTCATAAAATATTTTTATTATTACTATTTATTTTCTTCATTTTTTTTGGGGACCGTTTTGCCCTTAAGTTTGGTCTTGGTTGATGATAATCTATTGATCATTGGTAATTGATCCTAGGGTTGATTAAATTTTCAACACTTCAAATATGTTGATGAATAATCAATAGACCATTCTTGACACTTTGAGGTGTTTGTAGATTGCCCATAGTTGATCATGTTTGAACATCTTGATGTATAAATGAGACATTCACTAACTTGATCTTTACTTTCTGATTCTTTTTGTGTTATGTTGTATCCATTGATCATTAGTCACTAACACTTTGGTTGATATTTAACTTGTATCTTATCTAACTTTTAACTTGTGTAATACAATCTTCCACTCTTCAAATCATTGATAGATGGAGATGAGGTTGTTATAACCTTCTTTGATTCAAATCTATTGATATATGATCATGAATCATCTTCAATACCTTACATCAATGATAGGTTATCTCTCGATGCACCATATTTTGATTCTTTTGACTTGCGGACAGATAATCCCTAAGTAGTTTACCTTGTGCAATTTGATTTCTAACCATTAACTTTATCACTAACCATTGATCTTGTTGACCTAATTTATCTTATTGTCATTTATCTTTCTTGTCAATTCACTTTATTGTCATTTATCTTCGAGCGTTTTATTCTCATATTCATCATTTATATATATATATATATATATATATATATATATATATATATATATATATATATATATATATATATATATATATATATATATATATATATATATATATATATATATATATATATATATATATATATATATATCCCATGCATATTTATTTCAATTGTTGCTTACTTATTATCATTGCATAATCAAAAGAACAAAAACATGATAAAATCAAAAAACAAAAAATGCATTCATCTGTGACCCATTGTGAACTTATAGGATTCATTAGGACCCTTGCATGTGGACCTTGCCTTGATTCTTGACTCATTGCTCTAACTTGGATTTTCATCTGTAACTTGCAATCTTTTATTATAAGAATGACATTCATGGAACAATCCTAGGAAGACATGGTTTGTAACTTGCAATCTTTTATTATAAGAATGACATTCATGGAACAATCCTAGGTAGACATGGTTTGTAACTTGCAATCTTTTATTATAAGAATGACATACAAAGCTTTCTCTCGGGCTACCTTACAATGAGACCCTTTATTTCTCGCATTATTTCTTTGTAAATACCAATCTTGTGATTCTTGTAGTAAATTCACTAATGGTTTTCTTCTCATCCATTTGAATTAATTTCAGCTGTCTTTTGTGAGTTTGTAACCTCATCACCTTTTTCTTGTCAACTTTTTCATAACTTTTCTCAAAGATTTCCAAATCTTCCTTTGAGGATGTTCAATCACCAACCTTCTCAAAGTTAGCAGGATCAAACACTGATGAATGAGATACAAAGCTTTGAAATCTTTCGTCTTCTCTTCTTTGTGCACAGTTCTTTGTGTAGTTGTTGCACCTTCTACAAGTTGATTATCATTATTTTTATCACTTCAAGAATATCTTGATAACCAAACATCACATTCATTTGTTGTCATAATTCTTCACATAAAGAATTGGGAGATTTGTAGGAATACATTCATTGGAGATCAAATGTTGATGACTGTCATACCCCAAAATTTGCCTGTTAATTTTTATAATAAATTGATTCATGCATGGCATTCATTTCACATTTGCATTCATTCATTAGCATACATTCTCATATAAATTATAAATTTTAATTTATTTATTATGTGATACAGATATAAAAAATAATAATGATTTTGGTTATCTGTATGATATAAATAATTTTATATATATAAATAAAATAGTTTTAATTTAATGATAAATAAAAATAGATTTGAATTTTAATTGTATAATTAAAATTTTAAATTAATTTTATTTGTTAAAGCTCATTAAATTATAATAACTATTTTTTATAGTTTAGTGACTCATGTTCCATTTATTCATTATTTATAATATGATGGTTTTGTTTTATAAAAATAATTTTGGCTCTAACTTAATAGCAAATTTAAATTTGAACTTTTGAAATACCAGCCCATGCAAAATGTTAGAGCTAACTCTCCTAAATTATATGGTGAGATCCTAAAATATAGGAAGGGATCCAAATATTTAGCAAGGTTAAACCCTAATCCACACCATTATAAATACTTCATATGGCTGTAGCGAGAGAGGGGAGGACGAAAAAGAGGAGAGATACAGCAGAAGAAGATACATGTTAAAATCCCATAACTTATTTTCCTTTCCTTTTTTATCTTTGCCCCATTATGTTTTCTGGCCCATTCCTCTTTGTCCTCTTGACCGTTACTCTAATTGCTGTATAAATGGCTCATTGGTATGCCATTAATCTTAATGAAAAATAATACAAGATTTTCATTCTTCTCCTTTTCTTATCAGTTTTTTTGTATTCACATATGCTTAATGAAACATATGTTAACATGGTATCAGTGAGAATAATTTTTCACGCTTCTACTCCCTCTTCCTAACCTACACGTGTTCTACCTTATCCTTTCCTCTTTTCCTCGACTCGTTTCTTCCTTCTTCTCCCCTTTCTTCTCTATCCTTTATCCTCCTTCTCTCTGCAATTTTCCCCTTTTCTGTTCTTGACCTAATCACATGGCATCCGACGAAGAATCACCGCCACCCACTCCACCGTCCAACAAGAAAAACAACAACCGTAGCTCATCCAAAAGCTATCAAACGGACATGATGGATCCGTATTTTATGCACCCTAGCGACAACCCTGGCATTGCTATCGTTTCTCCACCACTCACCAACCTCAATTACCATTCTTGGAGTCGCTCAATCGTCGTCGCTCTTCGTTCCAAGAACAAGATTGGATTCCTTGATGGAACTCTTCTTCGACCTGATGAATCGAATCCCCTTACTCTAGTGTGGGATCGATGCAATACCATGGTCATGGCTTGGATTACCAACTCTGTTGAACCAGACATTGCTCAGAGCATTTTGTGGATGGATATTGCATCTGAGATTTGGACGGAGCTTCGTGATCGATACCACCAAGGCGACATCTTCCGCATATCTGATATTCAAGAACAACTCTTCAATCTCAAACAAGGCGACCTAACCATCACTCAATTCTTCACCAATCTCAAAAAGCTATGGCAGGAGCTTGACAATTTCAGACCTATCCCTACTTGCACTTGCGCTATCAAATGTTCTTGCACCCTTCTTCCCACTATCAAATCTTACCGTGAAACTAATTACGTGATTCGATTCTTGAAGGGATTAAACGAGCAATATGCTCTAGTTCGATCCCAAATAATGCTTATCAATCCTTTACCACCTATTAACAAAGTTTTTTCTATGCTAATACAACATGAACGACAGATGATTGCACCTATTGAAGAAGATAAACTTCTTGCCAATTTTGCCAAGACACAACACCGATCCTCTAGCACTGATAACAATCCCAGAAATTCTGCAGTTGGGCATGGTAAAAGCCTCAAGATGTGCACTTTTTGCAACAAATCCGGACACACAGTTGAGGTTTGCTTCAAGAAACATGGTCTTCCACCATATCTCAAGAAACCCCAGGTCAACAATGCTTCAGCATACACTAAGAACCCTAACAACAATGAAGACCTGGAATCAGAAGCACACACCACTCAACCCACCTTCACAGCTGATCAACACAAGGCCTTCCTTGCTCTCCTTCAGCAATCACAAAATTCGGTACCTACTCAAATCCAACAATTTCACTCCAGCATAAATACAAATTCAGGTATTCTTCCTACACCACCCTCTCCTATTTTTACTGATTGTTGGATCTTAGACACCGGTGCTACGGACCACGTATGCCATCGTCGATCCCTTTTTCATACATTATACAATATGAACATGATTACTGTCAAACTCCCTAATGGCCACACCATTTTTACAAACAAATGTGGCACCATTCACCTAAACCATAACCTTCATCTCACTAATGTCTTATACATCCCTGACTTTTTTACCAACATAATCTCTATACCTCGTATCACTGCTGCTTTGAATTGTAATGTACAATTCACATCGACTCATTGCACCATACAGGTGAACCATACCCAGAAGACGATTGGCACAGCTGACTTGCATCAGGGCCTCTACTATCTGCGTCTTCATCATCACCTAGCTCCCCACAATACTGCTATTTCTTTTCCTGTTAACAATAGGCAGATTAATACTTGTAACTTGTGGCACCATCGTCTTGGACATCCATCCAATGACATTGCCACACAAATAAATAAATTGTATCCTCTACGTGATTTTCAATATCATACTATCCCTTGTGATTCATGTTTTGCTGCGAAACAAAAACGGCTTCCCTTTCCACACAGTTCCACTAATTCTATAGCTTGTTTTGATATCATTCATATGGATATTTGGGGACCGTATTCTACCCCATCCATGTTTGGTTACCGTTATTTTCTTACTATAGTCGATGATCATAGCCGCTTTTGTTGGATTTTTTTAATGAAACTAAAATCTGAAACTAGTAACTATGTGAAAGCCTTTGTTAAACTTATTCAAACTCAATTCAAAACTACTATCAAAACTATCAGATCTGATAATGGCCCTGAGTTTATACTCAAAGATTTTTATCAAAAACAGGGCATCATTCATCAGACCTCTTGTATTGATACCCCTAACAAAATGGGATAGTTGAAAGGAAGCATCAACACCTCCTTTGTGTAACCAGATCCATTTTGTTTCAAGCTCAACTACCCAAAATGTTTTGGGCTCATGCCCTTGAACATGCCACTTTTTTGATAAACAGACTACCCTCCAAGTTTCTAAAACATAAATCTCCTTTCTCTATATTATATAATCAAATACCTAACTACAACAATCTCAAAGTTTTTGGTTGTCTTGTGTATGCTGCTATTTCAAAAAATAAAACCATAAAACTAGATACTAGGAGCAAAAAATGCCTCTTTCTAGGACATAAAACTCATACTAAGGGTGATATACTTTTTGACTTAACCTCTAAGCAAATATTTGTCTCTAGAGACACTACCTTCTTTGAGCACATATTCCCCTATGCTCATACTACCACTCATACTCCCACCAACAATGCCCCTACCATACAACCTTCCAATGATAACTTTTACTATGACTACTACCCACCTTTTTCCACTTCCAACATCATAGATCCCTCACCTGCTTGTACCCCTCATACCAATACACCTTCTCAACAGCCCACTGCCACACCTCAACAAACCTTCTCCCCTCAACCACCTCCTACTGAAACTGTTAGAAAAACTAACAGAATATCCAAACCACCTAATTACCTACAAGACTACCATTGTTCCCTCATTCAACGTAATTCTTCTGACCCCACTGATCACACAGGTACAACCTTATATCCGATTCAAAATTTTCTTTCTTATACAAACTTATCTGCTTCACACAAACTGTTTAGTGTTAAATTATCTACTATTAGTGAGCCTACTAGTTATACTAAGGCCATCACTGACCCTAACTGGCTGCAAGCCATCAATAATGAGTTATCCTCCCTTATTGCCACTAACACATGGGATTTAGTCCCTCTACCTCCCAACAAAAAACCTATTGGCTGTAAATGGATATTTAAGATTAAATTTCTTGCCAACGGCACCATAGAAAGATACAAAGCACGTTTAGTTGCTAAAGGTTTCACACAAACAGAAGGGATTGATTATTTGGAAACTTTCAGTCTTGTTGTCAAAATGACAACAATTAGACTTATCTTGTCCCTTGCTGCCTCTAAAAACCGGCACATCCACCAACTTGAATTAAACACGGCCTTCCTTCATGGAGACCTAACTGAAGAAGTTTACATAAAAATACCACCTGTCCTAAAAACATCTCATACCAACCTTGTTTGCAAACTAAACAAATCTATCTATGGCCTTAAACAAGCTAGCCGCCAATGGAACTCTAAATTAACTAACACCCTCTCCAACTTAGGCTACACCCAATCCAAAGCTGATTATTCTTTATTTACTAAATCTATCCATGATTCCTATACTGTTATACTTGTCTATATGGATGATCTATTACTTGCAGGTTCTGACATTCAGGAAATTACTAACATCAAACAAGTGCTGGACAGAACTTTTAGTATCAAAGATTTAGGCAACATCAAATATTTTCTTGGTTTTGAAATTGCTAGATCACAACAAGGCATTTTTCTGTGCCAAAGAAAATATAGCCTTGATCTCCTTGACTCTGCAGGCCTTTTAGCAACCAAGCCTGCCAACACTCCTATGGATCCCACACACAAATTAAATTCCACCACTGATGAATTGCTACCTGATCCCACAGCCTTCAGAAGTTTGATTGGTAAGTTACTATATTTAACACACACCAGGCCTGATATAAGTTTTTCTGTTTTTAGATTATCTCAATTCCTCTCAAAGCCTTCCATCACTCACCATCAAGCAGCAACATGAATCCTGCGCTACATCAAATCCACTCCTGGACAAGGCTTATTTTTCAAGACTGACTCCTCCACAAAATTGACTGGATTCACCGATTCTGACTGGGGCTCCTGCATTGACACTCGCAAATCCACGACTGGCTACTGTTTCTACCTTGGTAGCTCCCTCATCTGCTGGAAAAGCAAGAAACAAACTGTCGTATCCCGTTCCTCTTCAGAAGCAGAGTACCATGCTTTAGCCAACGCAACCTGTGAGGCACAATGGCTGCTATCTCTCCTCAAAGACCTTAGCATTCATCACGCAGAACCGGTTAACATATTCTGTGACAACAACTCCGCCATTCATATCGCGAACAATCCCGTCTTCCACGAACGCACCAAACATATCGAAATGGATTGCCACATCGTTCGCGACAAAGTACAAGACCATACCATCCACCTCATGCCTATCTCATCCGCCCAACAAGTTGCCGACATCTTCACAAAGCCACTGCATCTTGGCCCCTTCTCTACCCTTATTACCAAACTTGGACTGCATAACATACATTCCAGTTTGAGGGGGGGTGTTAAAATCCCATAACTTATTTTCCTTTCATTTTTTATCTTTGCCCCATTATGTTTTCTGGCCCATTCCTCTTTGTCCTCTTGACCGTTACTCTAATTGCTGTATAAATGGCTCATTGGTATGCCATTAATCTTAATGAAAAATAATACAAGATTTTCATTCTTCTCCTTTTCTTATCAGTTTTTTTGTATTCACATATGCTTAATGAAACATATGTTAACACTACATAAGGCAAGGTTTGCATGATTAAAGAATTATATCTGTCATTTAATTATTATTATTATATGAGTGTTGTTTCTAACATGATTATGTTTATTTCACATGCTGTTATTACATAATAATGATGATGATGATATAATGGTGATAATATAAATCCTTGGTTGTCTTTAACATGTATGTGTAAGGTTTGTTTTATCATTATCACTTGCAGTAAAGAGAACTAATACATGAGTAAAATAATATAAGCTTCTTGATTGGTGCATGGCTATTGTTATTATTGCATGATGATTACATATGATCTTATTTTATGTGTGTGGTTTGATATAAGATGAAGTTACATGTTTGTTGTATTCACATGAAAGAAACAGCATGAGAAAAAATAAAGTAGCTTGCCGTAAGAGAGAAAGTTGTAACATGCATGGTGGTGTTGTGTCAAAATGGAAAAATCCATGTAGAATTAATATATATTTTAACAAAGGCGAATAAATAACGAATGGACCAACATGGTTTGTTGGTAGCTCCCCCTCACTGCAACGTAATTAATTCACCACTATTTTTTAGCTTTTCAGTGTTTTTACTATGTTTATTCCCTTTCCACTATAATTAATTCACCACTATTTTTCTATTATTAAAATAAAACCCATTAATTAATTTTCTAGATATAATTTAATCTAGTTTATTAATTAAATTTTCATATATCACTTAATTAATTAAAATGGGCTATTTTGAATAATAAAAATCTAATTATATTTTTTCCTCTTTTCTTTTAAAATATCTATCAATTTAGTCTAAGTTTTTTCCATAAATTCATTAAAAAAAAAGTTTCTATTATTATAGACTAAAAATATTCTTAATCCATTCTTAAATTTAGTTTATTTATTTCATTTGTCATGAACTTTCTATGTAATCGATTTAATTAGGATTCTTTTTTTTCTTTCTTTTTAGTTTAATTAGGTTTTATTATTTTGTATGCCCTTTTAATTTTGTACTCGTTAATTAAGATTTAGATATTTTATATCCCCTTTTAAATTATGTACCCCCCATCCCGAAGTCATGTAATAGCGTAGTCTTATTTTTCGCACTTTAATTTTTCCATAATGTGAATATAACTGTCTAGATGTATGCTAATAGGATTGCATGGAAAGATAAATAATCGAACTTAGATAAATTAATTCAAGATAATATATCCGAATCCAATCATTTCCACACTTGCACCTCTAGGGTAACCCTCTCTTTGTTGCCTTACGATATTACGGTCATGTCCCGCGAATGTGAGGATACCCTTAGCAAAGACCCTTTCGATTAAATCATCATCATCCCTAAACAGATAAGTCATAGTCCCTTTGATCAAAAGGTCAATGTCCCTACAAGATAAATCATAGTCCCTCGAACGTTGCCTTCGAATATATGACCTTGTCCCTCGAACGTTGCCTTCGAATATATGACTTTGTCCCTCGATGACCCTTCGTTGTAGCCTGCGATTAAATGATGATCGTCCCTTCGAATCCTAAGGTATCCTTACAAATGTTGCCTTCAATGACCAATCGACGACCCCACAATGTCCCTTTACATCCAAAGGATAAGACTACTTACTTCTCAATAGTAAGGACAGTTTTACCCTCCTAAGGATATGAAATACCTATAAAGACCTTGATTAGGTATAACTCTTAAATGCTTGCTCACAGCTTAAAATACTTTTCACACCTCACACTTTTCAAAACATCTTTTAGAAAATCACCACTTGGTATACATTCGCATCAGAATCATCGCCGAGTTATATTTTTCTAAACATCTTTCAAAATCAAACGAGATAAACACTTTGTATACATTCGTACAAGAATCATTACAAAGTTAAACTCTCATTTCAAAATATTTTGTAAACACACCACATTTCTCAAACACTTTCTCAAACAAGGAAAACATAAGTGAGTTAAGCAATTAAGAGCCCATGGATAACCATGGATACAGAGGGTGCTAACACCTTCCCTTTGTATAATGTACCTCCCGAACTCAAAATCTAATCAAGGTCTTTCCTGTTCTTTTCCGCCTTTCCTTATTGGATAAAAGAAAAGTCGGTGGCGACTCTTGCTATCCGCAACATTGCCTTTCAAAGCAAAACACAAAGTCAGTTCACCGTATTACAATGACACTCCATCATTGCATGAATTATGTCAAAGGAATGGGTAAAAAACAAGTTAAAGAAGAGCAAAAATGAAGAACAAAGGCCTAAGAAAGAGGAAAAAATAGCTAAGTGTGAAGAAATAGGGACTTAGTGAAAATCGGGTGGAAAAGGGGAGCAAAAGTGTGGAGCTACTGGAATAATCACTATCACGGACACGAAAGGGAAGTAAAAGTTGCATCACGCACGCGATGCAGGCCATCACGCGCTCGATGACCCTTTTTTTTGGGCTTTTCTGACGCGTTCTAGTCCATTCTGAATGCTTTTTAAGGGGAATGTTGGTACTTTTTTGAGGGGTTACGAATTTCTACACCAAAAATGACGATTTTTAGCATTAGAAAGCATATTTGAAGAGCATTTGAAGCCATTGGAGGCCAATTCTTTAAGAGAATTCTTATGTAAACCTCTTATTCTTATTTTGGTATTGTATTTTGAATTGTGAGTAGTTAATTCTCTCTAGGTTCGACTGTGTTTGACGAATGTATTTTGATATTGTTGGGACATATGTTTGATTTGCTATTGCATGAGTTATTTAATCTATAATTATATTCAATTGCACCTTGTTCTTAATTCTTTTTATGTGAGATTCTCTTTTAATCTGATTTTGGGCACATAGGAAATACTGACCATTAGTCTATGTGTTCGACCTAAGCAATTATTGTGCTTACACTGTTTAAATATGGATAGGAGACCCCGAGTAATGGCATAGGAATTAATGCGTTGTTACATTGCTTAATCTTGCTTACGCTGGTGGATTAGGGATAGAAAACTCCGAGTATTGATTAGTTAGATATACTGCAAGGGATTGGGTATAACAGTTTTATTAATTTGTTGTGGAGGGTGGTAATCGATTACAAAATAAGGCATTTAGCCAACTAATATGAAAAACAAACTTCACAGACATGTAATAGATTATACATTTGGTGTAATCGATTACAATGCAATATTATTTCAAAATACTTAAAAACTGGAGGATGGTAATCGATTACACTCTGAGTGTAACCCATTACAATACACTATTATCTCAAAAAACTTAAAAATTGGAGGATGGTAATCAATTACAATACATTATTGTCTCAAAAAACTGAAAAAGTGAATGATAATAATTGATTACATATTTAATGTAATAGATTACATATCAATTCTGTATGATTCAAATTATTGTTGAATGGATGGTAATCAATTACATCCACACTAATTAGAATTATCACTTTTTCATATCACATTGAAGTGCATGGTGAAAACTATGTTGTTCTATTTATCGTTAAAGAACATTAAAAGTGGTAAAATACATGTCGTTGTTTTCATATCCCGAGTACCCATCGAGGAAACAATAATAGTCATGACCGACTAACCTTTCCAGCATTTGAATAATGAATGGTAACGGAAAGTGGTCCTTTCGTGTTGCCATGTTCAGTCTCCTGTAGTCGATGCACACTCTCCAACCTGTAACAGTTCTGGTTGGAATTAACTCATTCTTCTCATTTTTAATCACCGTAGTGCCCCCTTTTTTGGGTACCACATGGACTGGACTTACCCATGAGCTATCAGAAATAGGATACATTAATCCTGCATCCAACAATTTTACAACCTCTTTGCGTACCACTTCTTTCATTGATGGGTTAAGTCTTTGTTGTTGTTGCACCACCGACTTGTGATCATCTTCCATTAAGATCTTGTGCATGCAAACTGTCGGGCTTATACCTTTCAAATCCTCGATTGCCCATCCGATTGCACTCTTGTATTTTTTTAGCACTTGAATGAGTTCTGCTTCTTGGACACTTTGTAGACTGGCATTAATAATAGCTGAGCATTTTTTATCAGTATCTAGAAATACATACTTCAGATTTGCTGGTAGTTGCTTCAGGTTTACCCCTGTTTTGGGTTCTTCAGTGATATCTGATGGTGGCGGTGGTCTTAAATCTTCCCACCGATGTGGTTTAGATCTAATCCATTCAGGTTATTTTTCCATCATAGCGAGCACCTCAGAGTCACCCTTATCTTCATCACTTTCAAAATTCGATAGACTCAAAACACGTTCTAACGATAACTGGGGCATTTGCTTTTCAATTTCTTGAGCAATTACATGAACTATTATGTCTACAGTGTGGCTTGTGCCAATATCATCTTTGTATTGCATCGTGTTCCGCACATCTATCTTTAACTCTTCATCATAGACTTTGAGGGTCATTGTTCCTTCCTCTATGTCTATCATACATCGTCCTGTCTCCAAGAATGGTTAACATTGTTATGTTCCCGCAGATTTGTTACTGTAACACTGGGTAGGGTGCCCGGAGCTTGAGAATTTGAAGCTAACTGTTGTGCTATCTGACCCATTTGGACTTTGAGATTTTTTATGGAGGCAGTGGTGTTTTTCTGATTGGTTCTTGTTTCTTCTTGAAACTGCATGTTGTGGGTAGCTAATTTTTCAATGGCGATCTCCCATTCAACCTTTTTAGGTGCCTATTGTCGCTGTTGTTGTTGATACTGAGTCTGATATTTTCCTGTACCCTGTTGCGGAACATTCCCTCTCTAATCCTCCCAGGAGAAATTCAGATGATTCTTCCAACTTGTGTTGTAAGTGTTGGAGTAGGGATTATTCTGCTTCAAGAATTTGATCTCTTCAATTTGTTAGGGAGTAGCAAAGCAATAAACCGTGTGGTGAGGTCTATTACAGATTTCACAAGTGCTAGCCTGAGCCGGCAGGACTTGAGCTATTTGTTGAGTACCTATATTCATAGATTTTAATTTCTTTTCTACTTCGGCAGCAACTGTGTCTTCCAGACGGATTTTATTTGTCTCTAATTTTAGATCAATTACCCATTCTGGATGACTAGTACACATATCATATAATTCTAGATGCTCATTGGCAGTTATTGCTTCAATAATCCTTTTAATACCAGTGGTTGTTGAGAAATTTGTTGAGCTACCAGTTGTTGTATCAATCAACTGTTTTGTTTTTATTTTCAGCCCGTTAACGAACATCTGCATTTGTTCAGTATGATCCATATTATGAGTTGGACACGCTACTAAGACCCTTTTGAATCTTTTGTAGGCGTCTCCCAATGATTCACCACCCTTCTAATTGAAATTAAGGACTTCATACCTTTTCCTCAGGAATACTGATGCTGGAAAGTACTCATTTAAGAATGCAGTTTCCATCTCTTCCCATGATGTGATACTGCCGGCTGGAATAAAGTAGAACCATTCTTCCTCATCTTCAGCTAAAGTGAACGGGAACATTCTTAATTTTTTTGCTTCATCAGTATGGCCATCAATTTTCAACATGGTGCTCATGGTCAGAAATCTTTGTAGGTGTTTGTTGGCATCTTCATTAACCTTTCCAGTGAAAGGTTTTCTTTCCAATTGATTGATTGTGCTAGGATGTAGTTGAAAATTTGTCACATTTACCGGTTGGTTGACAATGGTCAGTCGGCCACCCAGTACGTTGGCACCTTCATAGTCACCTACGAGTCTTTCTGGAGGTAAAGAAGGTGGAATTGGAGGAACATCATCCATTGGTTCTTTGAATTCTGAGTGATCAGATGTACTTTCTTCTTTGGAATCCACTCTTGTGTTCTTGCGTCTTCGGTGAAGGGTCTTCTCGATCTCCGCGTCAAAAAGAAATTCAGTTGAGAGTTCTCCTCGCATACACAAATTAGTAAATTATAAATTATAGAAAAATAATTTTATTGCAGAGCAACAAAATTTTAATTGAACTTTAAAATTAAACTCTATATTTTGGAAGTCCCCGGCAACGGCGTCAAAAACTTGATCGGAAAAATAGCAAGTGTACTATTTTTTCTGTTATAGTAATAAAGGGGAAATTCCCCGAATGTCGATCTCAAGGACTGCGCGTCAATATCAAGTTCAAATTATCATTCAGTTAAACAAAAGTTATAATTGGGGTTTTTAATAATAATAAAGGCAAAGGTAAATAATAATGAAGAATAAGGGTTTGCAAGGTAAGAGGAATAATGGCAGGGAAGGTGTATGATTTATCCATGTAATAACTCTGAGTCACTATTGCATCAACAAATATCAATTACTACCAGTTCTCAAGGGTATTTTCTCCCAAGTCCTTGGTGAGAAAACCTTTAATCATTCTACCCTAATTTTTATGTCCATAGGCAATTAGGGTGAAGTTAAGCTTTATTATATCAAGAATACTCTGATTCATACAGGGTATCCCTAGTCCTAGGTGATATCTACTACAGAGTAACCTCATGAAAACCTTACCAATGGCGGTCCAGCCTAATTGATAACCATAGAACAATCTCGATTGGTTCGAAAGAAAAAGCATTAAACACATCAAAAGGTTATCGTAAGAATAATATTATAAATGCAAATGTAAACTCAAAGTCATTGCAATTCTAAATCAGGGACACCCCCTAGCATTTGGGGATTTAGCTACTCATATTGTTCAAAATGAATGCAAGATAAAAATTACACATTACAAGTAATTGGATGACTTCGATCTTCAATCGCTTCCGTTCATGAAAACCTTCCGCTCTCCGAATTCCTTGATCTCTGTAATACTTGATTGCTTGACAATTCTGGTGTTTGCCTCGTTCCAGGATACTTTTTTCTTTGGTAGAATATTCTCTTATATAATGAAAATTCCAAGCAACAGGCGGACAACTCGAAAAATATCTTCACAAGCCCCATGATCTAGAGCCCCTAAAAAAAAGGAAATTTTGGGCTTGGGCTGACACGGGTGGCCGTGTCAGCTCACTGCTTCACTTGACATGCCCATGGGGGCTTAACATGGCTGAGGAAAAGGCCTAACACGGGCCGTGTCAGCTGACACGGACGGCCGTGTCAGGCTACTATTTTAGCTTTCATCCTCCTTCTGCCTGACACGGCCCATGTCAGGCCTCCTGTGCTGAAGTTTTTCCATTTCTTTGCTTGTCAGAATTCCGCAATGTCTCGCTCAGAGTTCCTCGGTTTTTCCACCTGGACCTGTTGGACAAAAACACAGACATCCTACGCGTAAAATCACAAAAATATAAAGTAAAACATGACAATGAATGGAAATGCTCAAATATTATACGGGAAGTAAAATTGCCTTGAAAAGTACCAAAATGCTTGCACAGTGTCTCAAAATCCTCGGTTTCTTATCGGATCAGTAATGAAAACTTAATGAAAATGGTGACTGATCAACTACCTTATAATGAGACTCTTTATTTCTCGCATTATTTCTTTATAAATACCAATCTTGTGATTCTTTTAGTAAATTCACTAATGGTTTTCTTCTCATCCATTTGAATAAATTTCAACCGTCTTTTGTGAGTTTGTAACCTCACCACCTTTTGTCTTGTCAGCTCCTGCATAACTTTTCTCAAAGATTTCTCAAGCTTCCTTTGAGGATGTTCAATCACCAACCTTCTCAAAGTTAACAGGATCAACACATTGATGAATGAGATACAAAGCTTTGAAATCTTTCGTCTTCTCTTTGTGTGCAGTTCTTTGTGCAGCTGTTGCACCTTTTATAAGTTGATTAACACCACTTTTATCACTTCAAGTATATATTGATAACCAAACAACACGTTCATTTGTTTTCATAATTCTTCGCATAAAGAATTGTGAGATTTGTAGGGATACATTCATTGGAGATGAAAAGATGATGAAACTTCATCATTGCATGAATTTGGTCAAAGAAATGGGTCAAAAAAAGTTAAAGAGGAGCAAAATGAAGAACAAAGGCCTAAGAAAAAGGAAAAAATAGCTAAGTATGAAGAAAAAGGGACTTAGTGAAAATCAGGTGAAAAAGGGAGCAAAAGCGTGGAGCTACTGGAATAATCACTAGTAGTATCGCGCAACATCGCGGACACGAATGTGAAGTAAAAGTTGCATCACGCACACGATGCAGGCCATCACACGCTCGATGACCCCTTTTTCTGGGCTTTTCTGACGCGTTCTAGTCCATCTGAAGGCTTTTTAAGGGAAATGTTGGTACTTTTTCGAGAGTTACGAATTTCTACACCAAAAATGATGATTTTTAGCATTAGAAAACATGTTTTGAGAGCATCTGAAGCCATTGGAGACTAATTCTTCAAGAGAATTCTTATCCAAACCTCTTATTCTTATTTTTGTATTGTAATTTGAATTATGAGTAGTTAATTCTCTATAGGTTAGGTTGTGTTTGATGAACCTATTTTGATATTGTTGGGATATATGTTTGATTTGATAGTGCATGAGTAATTTGATCTATAATTATATTCAATTGCACCTTGTTCTTAATGTTATTTATGTGAGATTCTCTTTTAATCTGAATTTGGGCATATATGGAATATTAACCATTAGTCTATGTGTTGGATCTACGCAATTGTTGTGCTTACATTGGTTGAATAGGGATATGAGACCCCGATTAGTGGCATAGGAATTAACGTGTTATTGCAATGCCTAATCTTGCTTACGTTGGTGGACGAGGGATAGAAAACTCAGAGTATTGATTAGTAAGATATACCGCAAGGGATTGGGTATAGCAGTTTTATTAATTCGTTGTGGGATTATAGTGTCAATATCATTCATCTTATGCATTGAACATCAACAATAAATAAATAGGGGATTCTATACACAACCTGACCACTTTCTTCTTATTGTTAAACAACTTTATTTTCTTTTCACATTTGAACCTGAAACCCTTCCCCCCCTCATTTACTACTTTATAAGCATTGCACAAATTTGTCTTGTTAAATAGTAATCCTTGTGGATTCGATCTTATTTTATTACTGCGACATTATCAGTACATTTTCCGAGAAGTCATCAAAAGTATTTAGATACGCTAGGTGTTTGATCAAAGAATCAGACTCTTGATGTCAAATGTTGAGAAAAACTGAATCACAAGATGAAATGATGAACCAATGATTAATATAGATAGTGAGAGAATTAAAGAGAATTAGAGTAAAAATTGATTGATATTTTATTAATGATCCAACATGGGTATATATACAACAATACAAAATAATGTATCTGATCAGTTAATATGAAAAACAACGTCCTAAACATGTAATAGATTATACATTTGGTGTAATCGATTACAATGTACTATTATCTAAAAAAACTTAAAAATTGGAGGGTGGTAATCGATTACACTCTGAGTGTAATCGATTAGAATACAGTATTGTCTCAAAAAACTTAAAAATTGGACGGTAGTAATCGATTACAGTACACTATTGTCTCAAAAAACTGAAAAAATGAATGATGGCAATCGATTGCACATTCAATATAATCTATTACATGTCGATTTAGTTTGATTCAAATTGTTGAATGAATGATAATCAATTACACCCACATTAATTAGGATTATCACTTTTTCATAATACATTGAAGACGTGTGGTGAAAACTATGTTGTTCTATTTATCGTTAAGATAAAAGATATGCTTACACTAATTTTTAGCATATATACGGTCTTATTTTTTAATACATAATTTATTTTTTAATACATACATAACACTAATCTTTACCTACATAATACATACTAGTTTTATTTTTTAATAATTTAATTTGTCTTGATTTGTGTGCAATATAGTTTTACTTTGTTAATATATACGGTGTAGGATTCAGTGTAACCAAAAACAGCATCAAAATAGCAATGTTGTATCGTTAAAGAACCTTAAAAGTGGTAAAATAAATGTGGTTGCTCTCTCTGTTTTAGGTCATTGAACCTATTTATTATTCGAAAAACTATACCATCTAGTTTTGAGCAAGGAAGGAGGTCAGCCTAATGGCAAGAAATTTAATTCCTAATTATTTTACTTCTGATATGCTTATTTAACAGTATTATTTATGAAGTGTAAAATGTTTAAATCGATAATAATCTTTAATAAGTAAGAGAATATTAACTCTGTATAATTGGATCTCTCAAATATAAGAGTTGAAACGCAACAATAATCATATTTCAAGTATTGTGCGACGTTGATGACTCAAAAACTAAACAATGTGACTCATAAATAAAGCCACGATAGTGGAAAATGACCTACCCTATCCCTTTTGATGTAACAAATGTTAACAAACTTAAACATTAATACACAAAAGTTGTTTCTGCTTAGAGAAATACCCTGCAGTAGATGTTTCCTTCACGTATACGCCTAACTAGTTCTGGTAATTAATCAATGACACTGAACTACCATTAGTTGGCTCTAGATGTAGATAGATGTTGCCATGTTGCCATCTACTTTTATAAGTGACAACGCCTTTAGTTAGAAGCCAAGACGCTAAAGAAAAACTCATAAATATTCTCAAATCAATTCCAATTTCCTCTTCTAGAAAACCAATACATCTAAACCAAAAACCTCCTTTTACCATTTTAATTTTTCCTATATTTTTATCATAGTTTCCATGCACCAAACGTAACAAACTTTTCACCTCTCTCACCTTTTTTTCCACTCCAATATTCTCCAAATCCATTCATCTTCACACAAGCAACATCATGTTAACCAAACAACATGAAATTAAACTACCAATGTTCCAAACTTTGTTTCTCATGTTTTTCTACATCACCGTTCCTGTAATGATCAACGGCGTTGAATCGAGAAAACTTGACGAGACAACAATGCCTACAACAAACGACACTGATGTAAAGTGTGCACCGTCATGTGGTGGCTACGCTCCACCGCCGCCTCCGCCTCCACAAAACTGTCCCCCGCCACCCTCACCACCACCGCCGTCTCCAAAGAAACCACCCTCGCAGAATTGTCCCCCACCACCCTCCCCATCCTCCTACTTATACATAACCGGACCTCCTGGAAACTTGTATCCCATCGATGAGAATTTCAGCGGAGTTAACCACCGCCATCACCGCAGCCTCGCCGTAGTATTGTTGTCGCTCGCGGTTGCTTTTTGGGGCGTGATTACGGTGGAAGGATATATTTCACAGTTTCTGTAATTTCATAGTTGATTAAGAGTATCGAAATTTTACAGAAGGTAACATGAAAATTATGTATTCAGTGATTAGTATATTTGAGATGTTATGTTATGTTCTGTTTCTGTTCTATATTATGTAATCACGTTTTGTTTCATATTAACCATTTAAGATTAAAATGCTATGTAATTTTCTCATAGATTAGCCACAAATCTGATTTCGAAAATGAAATTTTCATGGTACTTGTTTTTTTAAAAACTCGATTAACAATTTTTTTTTTCATTTAATTGGTAATGAAATTTATATGGATCTTTCACCTCGAATCTATTGCACTGTTTGAGTAAACACTCGGTTTATTGAAGGTGCTTTTAACCTTTTATTTGAAAAATTAAAGTTCTGTATAAATTAGAAATAAGAAAATTTTGAGTTTATGACATTTCTTTCCTTCCTAAGAGGGTTTTTTAAGATTTTGACAACACAAGGTTACATCGTTGGTCTTCTCTTTCCCTGTAAACAAGATTGTTAATTTGTAATCTCTCTTGTTTAGCATATTCGCACTAGCACTGATGCTACTAGCACCTAAAACCGTCACAATCGGCAAAAAGATACAAAAGTATGAATTAGAAGAACTAAAAATAGATTTATAGGTTTGTCAAGAAAGGAGAGTTCAAGATCAGGTTAATAACCTATCTATAAAGAAAGAAAGGCAAGCTCATCAACAAAAAGTGCATTCATAGGGACTCTAGTCAGATTTTTGTGTTAAAACAACGTTCAATATAAAAGATTTAAAAAAACAAAAGGAAAAAACATCCTCCGTCTTTTTTAAAGTATGAGTCATATTTAATAATCTCTATTTGAGTAAATATCAAACTCTTAAGGAAAATTTATTATATAAATTCACATCCTGCCGATAGAAGGTACACATCCTACTTAATAGTAAGAAAAAGATAACATGATCAATATATCAACTGCATTCTCTAAAGAGTAAAAAAAATATTTGTCCAGATGCAAATATCTCTCTGATCTTATGAAACCTCACGCTAATAAGTTTGATTCTAACATTATACACTTGATTGTTTGTTAAATAAATGACACTCTGACTATCATAATGCAACTGAACTCCAGTTTTCCCAACATCCAATTCTCTCACCAATCTTATAAGTCATAAAGCATCTTTGGCAGTATCAACTATTGTCATTGTCATCTACTCTACTTTAGTTGCCGACATTGTCACTATGAATTGAACCGATGACTTTTAACAAATATGTCATCCTCTAAAGTAACTATATACCTTAGTGTAGACCTTCTATCATCCATATCACTAGCATACTCTGATTCGACATATCCTATTACTGAAGTTAACACCTGAGAACATGCTAAGTTAAGATCTATTTAGTTAATTTCATCTAAAGTGTGTTTATAATGAGTTATGTCGTGACAGATGGGGTCGGTACATGACCTTGTGGTGTATGCGTACAACGTCAAAATAAATGCACAAGTAGCTAAGGAACAAATTCATATGGACATAATAACTCAAGTCCACGTCAACACTATTGTTAGACGAGGGCAACGATCTAAAGGGGGTGAATAGCTCACAAATAAAATTTTCTTCGATTAAAATATATACTTTAAAAATGATTTACTATGGCAAGAGAAAGCAATTCCCGATCGACACTCGTCTATCCCGAACCATTATCGGAAGAATCAGATATACATATAAACCGTAATAGCATGTAAAACAATGATAAGAAACAAATCAATATGTTTTCTAAAATAACGTTTGAACAATTAATACTTTGTAATCAATTTCCAATAAATTAGAAAATAAAATTTGACTAAAACAATTTATCAAACACTTGATGTGTGATGCGTTGTAAATCTTGATGTTCGCAAGTGTACGAACGCGTCAGAATAATATAAAAGATTATCGAACCACAGAGACCAAGTGTCAATCTATCGTTATCTATTGTTATGGTGTTTATCAAAGGCAATTAAAATAGGTGTTTTTGTAGTGTGCAATTGAAAAGTAAAGTTTTAAAATAAATTTAATTAATAAAGACAGGGTCGAATGTAATTCACATAATTAAACGATAATCCAAGTACTTGCTAATAGAACTACTTATGGGAAACGTTTCATACTTTGAAAAGAACTAATTTAACAGGAACTGTCGCTTTCGCGTATTCAGAACCGAGTTGTACTCTCTAATCAAACCCTCTTATTGTCACTTATAAAAAGGCGCGCATTGCGTTAGAGTAGTAAACCTATTTTTAAGAAATATAGTATCTTGACTAAGTTGAAAAGTATTATAACCTGGATTTCTTAACCAAAAGAGGTTCTCACGAACCAGACTCTAAACTTATAAACGCGTCCGAAAATAGTTTCAAAATCTCTTTTCTTCTTGATGTTAAAAACTCCTAATGAACTAGACAAAGCGCTTTCGTTGTTTTTGAAATAGTTAAAAACGATTAAGTTCAAAAAGACGTTGGACGGCTTTCGATCTTACCCAACGGAATTGAAGTGCGGGAAAACTTAATTTGAAAGTTAAAATAGCCCTTTAAGTGTTTCTACGAACAATTGTACGGATTACTGGTTTAATTACGATCCTTACATTCTAGCCTTATAAATTTAGCTAGACATGGTAAAGTAAAAGTGCATTAAAATAAATAAAAGTAGTGCGAGTGCGGAAAGTAAATAATTTAAAGCGAGTGCGGAAAATAAATGAAAGTAGTGCGAGTGCGGAAAATAAATAATTTAAAGCGAGTGCGGGAAATAAATAAAGTAAAAGCGAGTGCGGGAAATAAATAAAGTAAAGCGAGTGCGGGAAATAAATAAAGTAAGGCGAATGTGGGAAATAAATAAAGTAAAGCGAGTGCGGGAAATAAATAAAGTAAAGGCGAGTAATAAAAACCTGCTCCAATCGGAGGGCTGAGTAAATTGCAATGCGGAAAAGAAAATGGCGGCAGGATTAACTTCCTTCCAAAGTGCTCCAAACTCGAGTACAGACTCTATCACAGACTCAATTACACAATTGTAGTAACACTCCAATGCGAAGCGATTACCACTTTATAAAACTGAATATATGCCTAAGTGGAACAAAGTTGCTTCTGATTTCGCCTTGTTCCAACGTTCGGATCTTCGTCTGCTCTAAGTTTGGGTGATTGTAAAACTGAATTCGCGTTTCTATTTATAAGCAAATAAAAAAGGTGGAATTTACTTGGATGCCCTTCAACTTGAAAATAGAGGAAACCGTTTTCCTCTTGTGGCGCCCGCCACAAGGCCATGGCGTCCGCCACAAGCACAAAGTGGGGCGCCTTAGTGGAAGTGGTGGGAAAACGTGAGAGTTGATGGAAGTTTCAATTGGACACGTCATGGCTTGGACTGTGGCGCCCGCTATTGGGTAGACCATAAGAGCAAAATGTTGATTTTTAGGGTTTTTGGCTTTTTTTCGCTCCTTTTCTCGATTGGGGCTCCTATTAAGGTAAAAACCTGAAAGCAAAGGAAAATACAGTAATAACACAACAAAATGATAATAAAATAACTAGAATGCATGCGAAATCGGAGTCGAAAATACGTAAATTTTAGTGTGATCAAACTCTCCCACACTTAAACCTTTGCTTGTCCTTAAGCAAAACATTGAAAAGCTTATAAAAGAAAATTTGTGAAAACGAGTGCTTCAGGTAAAAATTCTAAGTTCAAGTCGGGATGCAGTGATAGGTACTAACTGAGTGAACTAAGGGTATCATGATGACACTAATCTGCAGATACGGACATAAACTTCATTCCTATATTAACCAACCCATATTATCCCACAATACCTAGGTCTGCCTCTTCATCTCTTTTGTGTCCTTTTCAGAGTGGTCTGTTAGTGATTATGATCAGAGCTTGGGGTTTCTGGCACATAAACATGTGTAAACCCTTTTATTGGACCCAACTGTAGTTGTGGGGGATCGGATCGTAATCCGCCCTACCGAGTTCAGTGCCAGATACCTCTGAACCAACCAACAGTGGGTACTGCTTTTCTTTTTCTTTTTCTTTTTGTAGCAATTTTTTACAATCCTTTGGTTTAAACGACTTTGTGAGGGTCACCTATACCGGAGTTGCCTTTTTGCTTTATTTTATTTTTTTGTTTTTCTGGATCATTCACTTATTTGCATCGGTCCCCTACGTAGAGGGTGCGTAGGCCGGAGATGACTGCTGAGATAAACTACTAAGGACTTATACATAAATGGTGATTAAGGCCATGGTATATGGGGTTTCGGGAATGATTCCTATATTTACGAAGCTTATGGTGCTAAAACAGATATTGATGTTTCGCAAAGTTCTCCCAAGTCACCGCATCCTTACTCAAAACATGTCCTTCAAACCTGAAAACTTTCGAAATAATACTATTTTCTTTTTGCAAAAAAAAAATTTTTTTTTTTGGTGGGGCTAAAGGTATTGGGAGGTAGGATTGTACTAAGGATCTACTATATTTGGTGACTCGTCAAACTCATGCATTATACTAAAAAGCAAAATAAACAACTGAAAGGGAAATTAAACAACTAAAAGGAAATAAACAGTCTAAAAACAGCAAATAAACTGAAAATAAAAGGAAGACGATAGAGTCTCCTCCCACACTTAAATCGAACATTGTCCCCAATGTTTCGAAATAAGATAAGGGAAGAGTTACCTGGCAACCTATTGCTGACCACTAGTGCCCTCGCCATCCTGAGGTGGACGACGGGATCGGGTACGACGACGGTCTCTCTGATCCATCCTCGCCTGCAGGGTATCCTGAGCGGTCCTCACCTCTCGAAGGTTACCAATAATGGAACCTTGGGTGGCTTCAATTAGTGTCATGTGTCTCTGGTTGTATTGTTGTTGACGGGCTTGTGTATCGGTGATCACTTGCAGAGACTGTAGAACAGTGTCATAGGACCTGTCTGTCCTCCGCTGCGATTCTTGCATGAAGTTCATAGTATCCATTATTTGCTCTCTAGCCAGGTGGTCACGCCACATCTCCTCTGTAATATAGAAGACAAGAGTGGTACCTGCAGAAGAAGAAGATGGTGCGGTGTATGGTGGTGAAGGATGATGGGGGGACACATGTGGTACGGGAGATCTCTCTCTCCGATCATATTCATCATCAGTGTCTGGTCCCGCCTCATCAGGAATGTTAGGAGGAAGAGGACCCGAAACAGGTGGAGCATCTAAATCGTAGGTCCAATTCCTCTCATCACGTATATCTGTACGTCTAGTGCAAGGTAGAATAACAGATGGGATGGCCACACCATGAATCATAAGTGTATAACCTCCTTCTCTCCTTGAGCGGCACAATTTCATGTCTCTCAGAAATTTTAAATTAATTGTGCGAGGAGGTAAGGGGTTTAGGGTAGCCATCTCATTGTTCAGGTTAAGTGCCCAAGCAATAGACGTAATCAAGCCACCAAAAGAAATCGGTCCCCCCTTATTCAGAGTTAACATCATATGGGCGAGCATAAACGGAACCGAATTAATTTTCCTATTTGTGAGGCTTCCTTGCAAAAATAGAAGCTCTCTAGCGTTAACCTTATTTGGATTCTCCCGGCCAAAAATAGTGCATGCCAACAGATATCTAAAAAATCTGATGGCCGGGTTATGGATGGTTGAGGCAAGAACTCCTTCAAAAGAGTTAATGGAAGTGTTTGATAGACGCTCCCAGAAGGAAAATACCTCAACAGCCCATTCGGAATCCAAAGGGGCCTCACAAATAGAAACTTCCCCATGAGGGATCCCTAACAGACTGGCTAGTTCGTCGGTACTGAATTGGTAGTCAACAACAAACATTCTAAATTGAACAGTACCGACTGTGCTAGCAGTGTTAGGGCGGACAACATAAATTAAAGAACTTAAAAATTCAATTGTCAGCCGCTCATAGGTGGGTTCTTTGTTGATAAAGAAATTATGCAAACCTAAGAAGTCTAATAAATGTAAAATGCTATGGTAGATGCCTAAAGTATATAGATAATCTTCGTCAACATACCTCGTCGGGAGAAGTTCCTGATTTTGCAACCGTTCAATGATTTTTCTTTGTCTCTCCCCTGGTTTCCCTCCTCGAAGAACGAATCCGTTGAACTCCATTTGAATGCTCTTGAAATGTGGATGAAGAAGATGAAGTGGTTGGTGAAAAGGTTGGATTTTTACAAAATCCGGCGGATGAAATCAAAAACGGAAAGTGGATTAGTGATTTGTGTGGTATGATCATTAGGAAAGTATGAGCTTTTTGTGGGTTCAAGGGCTTTTTTCCAAGGTGAAAAAATGGGTTTTGAAGGTTGTAAGTTGCAAAAATGGTGAAGAAGAGAGGTCTGCCCCGACCATTTACAGACGCTGTGGCGGGCGCCACAGGTCCTATGGCGGGCGCCACAAGGCAAAATCCGGCTGGGCCAGATTTTGGTCCTTTGGTTTGGGCTTCGCTTGTCTTTTGGCTTTGAGGGGGTCTGGATAGCATGTGTCTTGTGATTCTCCTAGTTTCTTTGACTTGCATAATTTTATAAAAGTAAAAACGAAAATAAAAAGTGAAACTGAAACAAAAACAAAAACAGAAATTAAATATAAATATAAATAAATAACTGAAAAAATTAAAATGCAAAATAAAATAAATATAAAACATATATAGATAAAAATAGAAATACTAATGTACGGTAGTAGTTTATATAGTATCCAAATTCGATAATGTAAAATGAGTAATGCAAATACGATAAATATATGAAAGAGAAATAAAGTGAAATGGTGAGATCAGGTATTAGGGTGGTCGTCTGCCTGAGTGGATTCACGGAGCACGACTATCTCCTGCCTGAGCTCGGCGATCTCCTGATATAGACAATCGGCTTCAGTAGCGTGGGTGAGATCAGACACTCCAATCTGTAAAGTTAGGTCCGCCACTTCCTGTCTAAGCGCTGCAATCTCTCTACGGCACTCAGCAATCTTGGTGCGTATGTCGGGTGTCTGCAATGAATGATTATTAGAGAGAACAATGATTCTAGGAGATGGTGGTGTAGGTGTGTAGTCAGCAACTGGGGGCGATCTCGGCTCCTCAACGGTCTCTCCTTGGCCCTCTAGAGCATAACTCCAATTCGCTGGATCATGCACATTGGTCATCATAGGGTCTGGCATTGTGAAGTAATGGATGGCCTCACTGTCGACTAGCAATCGGAACTGACATGGGTGGAAAGAAGCTCTCCTCATCAATCCTCTGGTCAAACAGAAATCGATGTCCATGGTAGTATATCCACAGTAGGTCCGAAGATGCAACAGCTTGCGAGATAGACCCAAAGCGACAGCAATCAATGTGACGATTCCACCAACATGGATGACTCCTTCGATGGATCTAGAGATACCGCTGAGATTATTCAATAAAAAGTTCCCACATGCTACTGGGCGAGACTGAGATGCGCAAAATAATAGGAAGATCTCCTCTTCACTCAGTAGAGTCTCTGCATCCTGTCTTCCCAAGAAGGAATGTGCTAATATCATCTGAAAATATCTTAAGGCTGGGTTATGTATGACATAAGATAACTGTGTAGATGGATCCTGGCTTCTGCCGCCTGATATATCACTCCAAAACTTCTCCACTTCTTTACCCAGGAAATATCCCAAAGGTGTCTCCGGGATAACATCAGGAGTAGTCTGGAAACCTAATAAGTCGTCGAACTCTTTCTGGCTGAAGGAGTACTCAACTCCAAAGAGTCTGAAAGCAGCATACCCATCTGGTCCAGAATATGGGTCGTAGTCGAATGAACTCAGGAACTCCAAAGTCAGGTTCCTATATGTGTTGCTCAAGTCATCAGCAAATTCGTCCCAGTGGAGCTGGTGGCTAAGGAATCAGATACTAGGCTCGATACCCAGTGCCTCCATACAATGCTGATCAGGGTAACGTGTGGGTGCCATAGGGCGCTGGTATAAAGCAATGTAGCGCTCCCTCTAAGCATTGTCTCTATAGGCGATATGCATGCCATCAAAACCCTGCATCCTGTAAAAGTTAGGAAAGTGATCCTGAAAATACAAACCATTCAAACTTTAGTCTCAATGCAAAATAAGAGAAAATAAAATAAAAATAAATGTAAATAAATGCGAAAAAAAAGAAAAACCATGGGTTGCCTCCCACGCAAAGCTTGTTTAACGTCATTAGCTTGACGGTTAGAATTTATACACCTGTAGTAGTGGTAATTGGTGGATCAATCAGGGTGTGGCTTGAGTAGTATGTTGGAATGTCTCCTCCTTCGTAGAGCTTCAGTCTTTGTCCATTTACAAGGAATGGACTACAGGTATCGTTCTTGATTTCTACGGCTCCGGATCTCAGAATCTTGGATACTTCGAAGGGACCAGTCCATCTTGAACGTAGCTTTCCAGGGAAAAGTCGTAACCTAGTGTTGAAAAGGAGAACAAAATCGCCTACATTTAAGTTCTTCTTTACTATTCTTTTGTCATGATAGGCTTTTGTCCTCTCTTTGTATATTCTTGCATTCTCGTAGGCGGATTGCCTAAGTTCTTCTAATTTATGAATGTCTAGGATACGCTTCTCTCCAGCGGCTAGGTAGTCTAAATTCAAAGTTTTAATGGCCCAATAGGCCTTATGCTCTAACTCGAATGGTAAGTGACAAGATTTTCCATAAACTAGTTGGTAAGGAGTAGTTCCTATAGGGGTTTTGAAAGCGGTTCTATAGGCCCATAATGCTTCTTGAAGCTTCTGAGACCAGTCCCTCCTAGAAATAGAAACAGTTTTCTCTAGGATCTGTTTTATCTCCCTATTAGATACTTCTACTTGGCCACTAGTTTGTGGATGGTATGGTGTTGCTACTCTATGCCTAACTCCATATTTTCTTAAAAGTTTGTCAAATATTCTCGATATAAAGTGTGATCCTCCATCGCTTATGACTAAACGTGGTGTTCCAAATCTAGGGAATATATAGTTTTTAAATAATTTGATTACTACCCTAGTGTCGTTTGTGGGTGTAACTATAGCTTCAATCCACTTAGACACATAGTCTACAGCTACTAAGATATACCTATTTCCTAAGGATGGTGGAAAAGGTCCCATGAAATCTATACCCCATACGTCGAAGAGTTCTACTTCCTGGATGTTTCTTAGAGGCATCTCATCACGTCTTGAAATGTTTCCAGTGCGTTGGCATCTATCACACTTGACAATGAAAGCATAAGCATCACGCCATATGGTAGGCCAGAATAGGCCAGCTTGAAGAATCTTGGCGTATGTCTTAGAGGTGCTCGCATGTCCACCATAAGGTGCAGAATGACAATGCTCGATAATATTATTTACTTCTTCTTCTGGGACGCAACGGCGAAAGATGCCATCTTTACCCCTTTTGAAAATGAGCGGTTCGTTCCAATAGAAGTTTCTCACATCGTGGAAGAATTTCTTCTTGCGGTAGTAGTCAAGATCAGGGGGTACTATATCAGCAGCTAGGTAATTAACGAAATCTGTATACCATGGTACGTTACTTATTGCTAAGGAATTTTGGGAGTGCTCATAAAGGTCTAGGTTATTGTCTTCAATGGTTTCTACTTTAGCGATCAGTCTATCATAGGCGAAATCATCATTTATAGGTACTAGTTCAGGTTTTAGATGTTCTAGCCTAGAAAGGTGATCGGCTACTACATTCTCAGTGCCTTTTTTTGTCTCTTATGTCTAAATCAAACTCTTGTAGTAATAGAATCCATCGGAGTAACCTGGGCTTGGCATCTTTTTTACTTAATAGGTAACGAATGGCAGCATGATCGGTGTAAACAATAATTTTTGCTCCTACTAGATAAAATCTAAATTTGTCTACAGCGAAAACTACAACGAGTAATTCTTTTTCGGTTGTTGTGTAATTAAGTTGGGCAGCATCTAGGGTTCTACTGGCATAATAGATGGCATGTAAATTTTTATCTTTTCTTTGTCCTAGAACGGCTCCAACTGCATAATCACTAGCATCACACATTATCTCAAAAGGTTTCGACCAATCGGGCGGTTTCATAATGGGTGCCGAGATTAATGCTTGCTTTAAAAGATTAAATGCGTCATTACATTTTTCATGAACAATGAATTCAACATCTTTCATTAAAAGTCCGGTTAACGGTTTAGTTATTTTGGAGAAGTCCTTAATAAAACGCCGGTAGAATCCAGCGTGTCCAAGAAAGCTTCGGACTTCTCTGATTGTTTTTGGTGGTTTTAGGTTTTCTATAACTTCTATTTTAGCTTTATCTACCTCTATACCTTTTTCAGAAACTATATGTCCTAAAACTATTCCTTCGGTCACCATGAAATGGCATTTTTCCTAATTTAGCACGAGGTTCACCTCCATGCATCTCTCCAGGATTTTCTCAAGGTTAGCAAGACAATTGTGGAAATCGAATCCGCAAACCGAGAAATCATCCATAAACACTTCCATGATACCATCTAGGTAATCTGCAAAGATTGACATCATGCAGCGTTGGAAAGTAGCTGGGGCGTTACAGAGGCCGAAAGGCATTCGTCTGGAGGCAAAAGTTCCATAGGGGCATGTAAAGGTAGTTTTTTCTTGATCTTCGGGGTGAATAGGTATTTGGAAGAATCCAGAGTATCCATCTAGATAGCAGAAGTAAGAGTGTCTGGCTAGACGCTCCAACATCTGGTCAATGAATGGTAAAGGGAAATGGTCCTTCCTAGTTGCTTTATTTAATTTTCTATAATCTATACACATCCGCCATCCTCCTTCTAAACGTTTTGCTACATGTTCGCCTTTATCGTTTTGCACGACTGTGATGCCTCCCTTTTTAGGTACTACATGCACAGGGCTCACCCACTTACTATCCGAGATCTGGTAGATTATACCTGCCTCAAGCAACTTAAGAACTTCCTTCTTAACAACATCACTCATTATAGGGTTTATTCTTCTTTGATGCTCCCTAGAGGGTTTTGAATCTTCTTCGAGCGAAATCCGATGCATGCATTCGAATGGGCTTATACCTTTCAGGTCAGAGATATTATATCCTAAGGCTGAGGGATATCTTTGTAAAACGTCTAAAAGTTGGTTCATCTCCTCTTGGCTCAAGTTAGCACTAACTATAACTGGACGGTTCATCTTTTCATCGAGGAACTCATATCTCAGGTTCTTAGGCAGTTCCTTAAGTTCTAAGGTTGGTTTCTTAGGGCATGGCATAGGATCTGGGGTAAGGGATAAACATTCGTAAAGGTTATCATCGATGTAAGGTTCTTTAAAGTCATCATCTTCCTTTATGGGGGTTGATGGTAACTTGATTGTTTTTGTAATTCTTTTTGTTCTAATTCTCTAACACATTCATCAATGATATCTAAGGCATAACATGAGTCTCCCATCACAGGTGCCATAAGAAATTTCGAAAGTATAAATTCTATTTTCTCGTCGCCTACCTCAAATGTCAACTTTCCTTTCTTGACATCTATTATGGCTCCTGCAGTTGATAAGAATGGTCTACCTAGAAGAATTGGTATATCATTGTCCTCTTTGATGTCCATGACGACAAAATCAGTAGGGATAAACAGCTGACCTATCCTAACAGGAACATCCTCTAAAATGCCTATCGGATATTTGACAGATCTATCGGCTAACTGAAGTGACATCTTAGTGGGTTGTAATTCTCCTAAGTTTAACCTCTCACAAACTGCTAGAGGCATTAAGCTCACACTAGCTCCTAAGTCTAGAAAAGCTTTTTCGATGACATGATTACCTAAAAGGCAAGGAATGGAGAAATTTCCAGGGTCTTTATCTTTCTTTGCTAATTTGTCCTCGGAAATAACATTACATTCCAAAGGCCTCGGATCGTCAAGTCTATGTTTGTTGGTAAGGATGTCTTTCAGAAACTTTGCATAAGAAGGTATTTGGGTGATGGCTTCTGTGAAAGGGATTTCTACATGAAGTTTTTCTATAACTTTAATAAATTTTTGATACTGTTTATTGATTTGGGTTTGTTTAATTCTTTGCGGATATGGTATAGGTGGTTTATATGGCGGGGGCGGTACGTAAATTTTATCTTTAGGTTCTTCTCCTTTCTCTCGACCTTCCTGGTTTTCAGATTCCTCTGGTTCCTTTACTTCGTCCGGGGGTTTGGTACATTCCTTAGAAGTTTCGGGTTCACTTAGTCTTGGGTTTGGTGGCTCATCATAAGCGTTCCCACTTCGTAGGGTAATGGCATTGGCTTGTCCTCTCGGATTTTGTTGAGGTTGTCCAGGGAATTGTCCTCCAGGTGTAGTCTGAGGGGCTTGGTTTAAAGCTACCTGAGAGATCTGGGTTTCAAGCATCTTGGTATGAGTAACTATTTGGTCAACCTTGGTTCCTAACTGAGTAATCAACTCGTTAACATGAATGTTTTGGTTCATGAACTCCTTGTTTTGTTGGGTTTGAGCGGTGATAAAATTTTCCATAATTTTCTCAAGGCTCGGCTTTGGTGGTACAGGTTGCATAGGTTGATTTGATCTAGGGGCTTGATAACTAGGTCTCGGAGGTGCATTATTTTGAATAGGGTTATTGTTTCTATAGGAGAAGTTAGGGTGATTCCTCCATCCAGGGTTATAGGTATTCGAATATGGGTTCCCTTGGGTGTAGTTCACTTGCTCGGAGTGGGTTTCGTTTAATAGACTGCACTCTGCGGGTTGGTGTCCTTGGGTTCCACATATCTCACAATCCGACGAAACTGCGGCTACAGTATTCTGGTTTATGCACATATGCTCGACCTTAAGGGCTAATGCGTCCATTTTAGCTTGCATCATGTCTATAGAGCTTAGTTCATGCACTCCTCCTTGGGCTTCCTTCTTCTCCACTGTCGCTCGTTCGACTCCCCATGATTGATGGTTTTGAGCCATGTCTTCGATGAGGGCACTAGCTTCAGGGTAAGGTTTGTTCATCAGAGCACCGCCTGCGGCAACGTCGATGGTCATCTTTGTGTTGTAATGAAGTCCATTATAGAAGGTTTGAATGATTAACCAATTTTCTAAGCCATGATGTGGGCATGCTCGTAACAACTCTTTATATCTCTCCCAAGCTTCGAACAACGATTCTCCTTGGTTTTGGGTAAATCTAGTTGTATGGTTTCGAAGAACGACGGTCTCACTCGGGGGAAAATATCTAGCAAGAAAAACTCTTCTAAGGTTATCCCAAGTCGTAATGGAATTGGGTGGAAGGGAATCTAACCATGATAGAGCTTTATATCTGAGGGAAAAAGGAAATAATCTTAAACGTATTGCCTCAGGAGAATTGTCTCTATTGCACTAGTTGTAACAGGGACGGTTTAAGTTCAAAATTATTGGCTGGGATGATTGGGTTTACTATACTAGAACTAGGTTCTTCGTTAGATGGTTGAGCGAAGTCCTTAAGAGGTCTTTGGTTTTGATCTTCGGCCATAGCTCTCTTAATTCTATGAAAGAATAAACGTGCGCGAGCGTAACGTTCAGGTTCCGCCAGAGGGTTTACTAAGCTTAAACTTCCGGTGCTGCGAGTTCTTCGCATCGACCGACGGGAAATAACCTAAGTCTAAACGATATAACAACAGGAAAATGAAATTTGACGAAATTGGTCCCCGACAACGGCGCCAAAAACTTGATGCGTTGTAAATCTTGATGTTCACAAGTGTACGAACGCTCAGAGTAATATAAGAGATTATCGAACCACAGAGACCAAGTGTCAATCTATCGTTATCTATTGTTATGGTGTTTATCAAAGGCAATTAAAATAGGTGTTTTTGTAGTGTGCAATTGAAAAGTAAAGTTTTAAAATAAATTTAATTAATAAAGACAGGGTCGAATGTAATTCACATAATTAAACGATAATCCAAGTACTTGCTAATAGAACTACTTATGGGAAATGTTTCCTACTTTGAAAAGAACTAATTTAACAGGAACTGTTGCTTTCGCGTATTCAGAACCGAGTTGTACTCTCTAATCAAACCCTCTTATTGTCACTTATAAAAAGGCGCGCATTGCGTTAGAGTAGTAAACCTATTTTTAAGAAATATAGTATCTTGACTAAGTTGAAAAGTATTATAACCTGGATTTCTTAACCAAAAGAGGTTCTCACGAACCAGACTCTAAACTTATAAACGCGTCCGAAAATAGTTTCAAAATCTCTTTTCTTCTTGATGTTAAAAACTCCTAATGAACTAGACAAAGCGCTTTCGCTATTTTTGAAATAGTTAAAAACGATTAAGTTTAAAAAGACGTTGGACGACTTTCGATCTTACCCAACGGAATTGAAGTGCGGGAAAACTTAATTTGAAAGTTAAAATAGCCCTTTAAGTGTTTCTACGAACAATTGTACGGATTACTGGTTTAATTACGATCCTTACATTCTAGCCTTATAAATTTAGCTAGACATGGTAAAGTAAAAGTGCATTAAAATAAATAAAAGTAGTGCGAGTGCGGAAAGTAAATAATTTAAAGCGAGTGCGGAAAATAAATGAAAGTAGTGCGAGTGCGGAAAATAAATAATTTAAAGCGAGTGCGGGAAATAAATAAAGTAAAAGCGAGTGCGGGAAATAAATAAAGTAAAGCGAGTGCGAGAAATAAATAAAGTAAGGCGAATGCGGGAAATAAATAAAGTAAAGCGAGTGCGGGAAATAAATAAAGTAAAGGCGAGTAATAAAAACCTGCTCCAATCGGAGGGCTGAGTAAATTGCAATGCGGAAAAAAAATGGCGGCAGGATTAACTTCCTTCCAAAGTGCTCCAAACTCGAGTACAGACTCAATTACACAATTGTGGTAACACTCCAATGCGAAACGATTACCACTTTATAAAACTGAATATATGCCTAAGTGGAACAAAGTTGCTTCTGATTTCGTCTTGTTCTAACGTTCGGATCTTTGTCTGCTCTAAGTTTGGGTGATTGTAAAACTGAATTCGCGTTTCTATTTATAAGCAAATAAAAAAGGTGGAATTTACTTGGATGCCCTTCAAGTTGAAAATAGAGGAAACCGTTTTCCTCTTGTGGCGCCCGCCACAAGCACAAAGTGGGGTGCCTTAGTGGAAGTGGTGGGAAACCGTGGGAGTTGATGTAAGTTTGAATTGGACACGTCATGGCTTGGACTGTGGCGCCCGCCATTGGGTAGGCCATAAGAGCAAAATGCTGATTTTTAGGGTTTTTGGCTCTTTTTCGCTCCTTTTCTCGATCGGGGCTCCTATTAAGGTAATGTAACACCTCAAAATTTGCCCTCCTCTCTTGGGACTAGCTTAGCATATTGCATATCATTTTGTAGGTCATTAGGCATTGCATATTTGCATATCACATGGCTACATTGAGCAAGTCATCCTCCTGGGTCTTGATCAGAAGATAAAGAGGTCAAAAGATTCAAGCTGAGGGTTTCATTGGATTGATCATTAACCATCTGAGGATGTGTGATTCAAATTAGGGTTTCATGGTTCCTCAAGGGGGTTGAGCTTCATCTTGGTTGAAATGGTACATCATCATCATCATGGTTATATCATCACCAAGAGATTCATTATTCATGGCAAGCTTCCTTGAGATTAGGGTTTTTGACCTCTGGTCAACCCTAATCAACTGCATTGGGCCAATCAGGACTTGGCAAGGAGATGAGGTTTTCAATGGATATGGGGATCATTTTGTGATTATATTAAGCTTATGGAAGCTAGGGTTTCATAATTGAGCCATTTCATCAGGAGTTTGAGGCTCAACTTGATCAGTGCATAGCCAAATTCATCTATCAGTTAGAAAAGTCAACTGTGGTCAACTGTGCCTGAAATGATGGATTTGGAGGTGGGAGAGGGTTAGATATACTTCATTCATGTCTAAACAAGTTTCATTTTACATTTCAAACATCAAGAATGAAGAAAATAAAATCAGATGGAAACTTTCCAAAAATAGAAAGTGACTTGTAATTGAAAACTGCCAAAAATGGAAAGTTTTCCTCCTCAAAATTACGTGTCCAAAAATGCTTCAAATGAAATTTTGTTCAACATGAAAGTTGTAGATCTTGCTCTCACCTTTCCAAAAAGTCCAAGAACATGAATTTCTCATGTGTGGTTGGCAAGTTATGGATTGATCATTGTCAAGAAAAGTTGAATTTCAAAGTGGCATAACTTTTGATTCACAGGGCCAAATGGAGTGAGGTTTCTTTGAGCAAAATTCTTTTGATGTCCTCTATCATGATCCATCATCACATTTCATCAAAACTCATCACATAAAAAGGCCATTTTTCAAGTGAACCAATTTTAAAAAGTGGAAGGAAAAAGGTGTTTTTGAGAAATATTCATTATTTTCACATGGTTCCTTTTGCACTATCTCACATATAGCATTTGAAACTTGCTGCAACAAAAAAATTCTACTGTTACATTGGTTTGGCATAAGTAGGGTGAATTGACCAAATTGCCATTTAGCATAAAAGTGCATTTTCACTAATCCATTTCATTAGCACTAATTAGGATTAGAATCATCATTAACATAACATATAAAAGCCTAATCATAACTGTTTTTTGATTAACCATAACAGAATTCAACATTCTAGATCTAGATCTCCAAAACCTCTTCACTTTTTCTCTCACTTTTTTTCCAAAAATTTGCATAAACATTGCATTGTTCTTCATCAATTCATCATCTACATGCATTATTGAAGCTAATTGAAGCAAGATTTCATCATTTCCAAGCCAAATTTTGGACTGTTAAAGTGAGGTGCAACAATGGCAATTCAAGATTTCATCAAGATCGTGCGTAATTGAGCAACAAGACTTGTTCCATTCACTTCTACAAGCATCATAGAAGTTCTGTTTTCACATTTCAAGGCCTAGAACGCGCGATTTAGCAACTGTCCTCAAATTAAGGTGAGTTTTCGACTTCAACGATTCTTGAAATTGATTGATGCTTTGGATAGATCTTGTTTAGTAGAGAATTCTGCACTTTGAACCACTAAATTTGGTTGAGAAACGAGGAAGTTATGATGATTTGAAGTTTTGTGCACAAACATGTTTTGCTTCGATTTTTATTTATTTATCAAGAATTAGGAAAAATTAATTTGAGATTGTGAATGTACATTGAAAGACCTTTCTGTTGATATAAAGTTTGTCCAATTTGGTGGAGATTTGTTCTTGTACCTATGAATGTGTGAAGAACATGAAGAACATTTGAAAAAATTCAAAAAAAGCCTTGTTTAATCCAATTTCGCGCTACTGTTCACGTTGCCTTGTGTTTGAGCGCGCCAGGCTGTCAAATAGGACCTCACTTCGAGTCCTGGCCGCACCGCTTTTCATCTTGCCTTTTGACATTTATTTTCATATGTTCACATGATTCACATGCCTCCATTTCATGTTTTTTTATTTTTTCCTTACATTCAAAAATTCGTAACTCACAAAATATTAATCCAAATTGAATGAGATTTTTTCCACCATGATCCTTGTAATCTCTACTATTTTTTGGTTATTTTTAATAAAATTTTGCACGTGTAAATTTTGGCATGGCCTAGGGTTTGTATGAACATATGTTTGCTTGCACCTTTCTCACTCTTTTGCTCATAAAATGATGATGCTTCCATAGAAATTCATGAAATTTTGCATGCCTATTCTTGACTCTTTTCTGGTGATTTTGATGTATAGTTTGCAATTTTTGGATCTCTGGTTGATGAGATATGAATTTTTGAATAGAGGTGTGACAATTTGTGTCACACCATGCTTAGTGCAATTTCATGATTTTATTTGCCAGGCTTGTGGATGTTGGATTGAGTTGAATTTTTGCATGACTGAGAATATGGATGTTGAGAATACATGGGAATTTTTCTGGAATTTGTGGTGACATTTCCTATTTGATTGGAATTTTTCCCCCTGTTTGGTCATTTGTTGATTTTTTGTGACACATGTTTGTATTTGCTTTGTGAAATTCTGGTCATTAATTGGATGGATGTGAAATTTGACATGTGACTTCTAGACACATTATAGGTCATTGTGATTTTGATCCCATTAATTTATCATGTTTTGTCACTATTTTATGATTGATGGAAGTTGATGTTTGTTTTGATGCCTTGTGTTGGCTTGCTTGAACTTGTCTGGACTTTATGATTTTCATTGACCTACTTCCCTTGATCCAAATAGCATGAAAATTGGTATTCTACTCATTGAATGTGTTCTGTTTAGGCTTGAATTTTTGTGGAATTTATTGGAATGTTTTGATATTGATTTGAGTGTGATCATTCTGTTTGGTCCTTTGAGGTTGCAAATTGCATGTTGTGTGTTATTTTGTTCATGAAATGATAATGATGAATGATATGAGCATGGGAATAATTGGTTTTGTTTCTAAATTGTTTGATTGTGATTTTGGATAATGTTCACTTGCTGTTTTGGATTTTTCATCTCCTTGTGACCCTAGGCTTGTCCTAGTGGTCTAGTTTCTCATATTTGAGTTTGGCTTTTCAGGATAAGATGCAAATGCCTTAAGGAGGATGTTAATTCAAGTTGATTGAATTTGGTTAATTGTTGTGAACTAACTTCTGTGTTTTGTAGGATGCTTGGCTCACTTGCTTTGAGCTTGTGCTTGGCTCACTTGAGTTGATTGTGCTTTGCACATTGCATTGTTTGATTGCACATTGTCTGTTGGTTTTTATACTGTTTGTTTTGACTTGGTGATTGGTATACTGACTGAATTAGATTGATTTCAGGTACTTTAGTCGCTAACAGTTCATATTTGAACTTGCTTGTGCTGCTGCTTGGTTGTATAAACCAATTAAGGTAGACTCTCTTGTCTCCATGTAGTCTGGAAGACCTGGCCTGTTACTTGGCCAGGCAACTGTCTGAAGTCCTCCTTAAGAGGCGATGTTTGTGATTGTTTAACTTTATCCCCAAGCAGGTAAAGACCTTTGTTAAGGCAATTGGCGGACAAAAGAGATACGCAATCTATCTCCCGCTATTCTGTTGAGTCGTCCCTCTGCTCACACCACTGTGTTGATGCATTGGGACATTAACCCAAGATCTTGTACAGTTGTACAGTTGAGTCAGAGTCATGAGTGTAGAAGGGTTCCCACTTCCTAAACCCACACTCCTTTGTCTGAAGCTCTCCCTGGCCAGGGATAAGAGCTGTGAAGTCTCATCTTCACTCACCTTTCCTCTGCTTCACCCTGACTCTCAATGTCAGGGTTAAGAGCGAACACTACCCTGTACAGTTGGCTTGCTCTTGCAGCCTCACCCTTGTTTGAGCCTCACTTGACTGGATATAGTGTGTGCTACTTGTGAATGTTTGATTTGTTTTGTTTATGCTTGCATGCTTTGCTTTTTCCTGGTTAGGATTAGCTTGCTGTTGTGCAAGTAGATATAAACCATAACATAGGGCAATGATGCATGATAACACCTAGGCTCGAGTCCAGCTCCCTAGTAGTGTGTCTCCCTTTGTATCTGGTTAGAATTTCTTTCCCGTTCAGGGGAACTACGTCGCCCTGATCCTCATACCAGATGAGGTACATAGGCAGGAGACCGTGCGAGGTCTCTCCGGGCACTTTTTTTTTCTTTTTGTGTGTGTTTGCTTGTTAATCCTCTTGTGTGTCAGGATATGGATGTAAGCCCAGCGATTGGCTGTCCGTATCCTGATTGTGTTTGTTTGGTTCGGAAGCCGATGTAAGTCCAGCGATTGGCGTTCGGGTTCCATGTTTGCCTGTGTTTGTGTGTGTCTTGTTTGGCGTGCGTGAGCCGAACTACGGCAGCTCTGATTCTCGTTCCAGACGAGATACGTAGGCATATGATGCAATATCCTAGCGAGCCCCCTCCTCTTTTACCCCACCTGTGTGGTCTTCAGTGTGTGTGTGTGATGTTTGTTTAGCAACCTTTTCTTTCTTTTAGAGCGTGGATCCCGTCGACTACGACGGACGTGAGGGGTGCTAATACCTTCCCCTTGCGTAACCGACTCCCGTATCCTTTCTCTTTGGTCGCGAGACCATGCTTTTTCCTAGGTTTACTCTGAGCGTTTCCTTTCCCTCTTTTGGGATAAATAACGCACGGTGGCGGCTCTGTGTTGTTTTTGTTTTAGCCCGCCGGTTGTTTTTCGCGGATGCGACAGCTGGCGACTTCACTGGGGAATTATAGAAGTTGACCTATTGCTGGTCCATCTTCCCTAAGCGAGTCTCTCCTAGCGTTCTAGGATAGTTTAGGTTGTTTGTGCCGCTTTATTTATTGCATTTATTATTCTGATTGTGTATATATTTGCATAAATATTTGCATGCATCATACTATCATTCTGCTGTCCTCTGTACAGGTGGTTCCTCTGTTTGGGGTGGGTGTTCTGAGTGGGGCTAAAACCCAGGCCCGAGTACACACCTAGGATTAGTGTGGTCTCACGTTCCTCATTTGCTTTATCAGCATATTGTTGCAACGTGACATACCACAAGCCGGACGAGATTCATCTGAGAGCTCTTCCTTTGTGGAGCACTCCACTTTGGTTGGGTTACCTCTTTTGAACTATTGACTCCGGTGGCCGATCATTCCCGGATCTTTGGTTTAGACGATCTCAGGAGAGCTACAATGGCACACCCGAAAGGGCAAACCCATTGAGTATCTCTGCCCGATTGTCGAGACTATTATCCGCCTTAGGATGACCTGATTAGAATTTACCTATGAGAGGAGGGTGATTCTTACAGAGGCATGTTCAGATGGTGACTTTGATGGTGACTATTGGTTCCGGTGATCAGAGTCCTATTTATAAGTCGGATTTATGGCCATTTATTTCTGAGACGCCGAAGTGTTGTCCGAGTTATTTATCAGTGGGGATCCGTTTATTTCAGGATTCCCCGGGCCGGTTCAGGGATTGAGGTTATCTGCTCAGAGATTGTTTGATGATGATGGTGATGTATCTTCCGTTTATTTCGGAACCCTTGAGTTGGATTTGTGGTTACATTTTCCTTCAGATGGTTGTGATCGGTTCAGAGATCAGGGCTGTGACTCAGAGTAACAGATGATCAGATGACTTGGAGGATGGCAATGCATTGCATTCATTCATTAGCATCATTACATCTTGCATTTACTTGCATCTAACACATGTTTATCCATATGCAGGGACATTTTCGATCAAGATCCTGGTTGAGAGACTTTCTGCTCAGATATGAGAACCGGTTTGAAAGACGATGTTGTCTATAGCTTCTTCAACCCAGAGATTGACGAGCTGAGAGAGATGATAGCATTGATCACGCCCGACCATGTGGGGACGTTCAGAGAGTCATACGGTGGTATTCTGAAGATGGTTTTTAGACTCACTGACAGCGACAGAAGCGCCATTCATACTCTTCTCCAGTTCTATGACCCGGGTTTGAGATGTTTTGTGTTCCTGGACTACTTGTTGGGGCCACTGATGGAGGATTATGCTAGTATCTTGGGTATTCCGATCCGAGATCAGATTCCTTTCTGTGCCATTGAGGGAGAGCTTGACATCCTTGGGATTTCCCGTGCTCTTTATTTGAGTCCGGAGATGGTCAAGGAGGGTTTGAAGGAGAAAGGAAAATTACCGGGTTTTCATTTGAGTTTCTTGGAAGCCAAGGCCAAGGAACATGCTGTTGCGGGTAATTGGAAGACAGTCTGTGCTTTGATTGCTGTGGGCATTTATGGTGTCATTCTGTTTCCTAATCAGAAGAGCTTTGTGGACCATAATGCTATCAGATTGTTCATACAGAGGAACCATATTCCTACTCTGATGGGAGATGTCTATTACTCGGTTCATAACAGGAACGAGAAGCGGCGTGGTGGCTTGATCCGGTGTTGTGCTCGGTTGCTATTCAAATGGTTTATGGGGTACTTGCCTTCCCGAGGTGCTTTTGCTTCTCTTGATCCTACGGTCAAGTGGTCGGTCAGGTTGATGGGTTTGCGGGCTGCTGATATAGCTTGGACTCATAACGGTATGGCTGGACGAGACTTCATATATAGCTGTGGGAGTTTTCCCAATGTTCCTCTTATAGGAGTTCAGGGTTGCATTAATTACAACCCGACGCTTCTTAGGAGACAGATGGGGTTTGCTATGGAGGTTCCTCCTCTTGAGCGAGAGATTCAGGAATCCTTCTATTTCCCAGCTGAGGGTAATCAGGCCAAGGTGAGACAAGTGTCTGGGTCATGGCGCAACGTTAAGAGAAAAGGAAAAGTTCCTTTTGGCAAGGTCAACAGCCGATCTTTTCCTCTATTTGATGATTGGGTTCGGAAGAGGATCGAGATTACACATCTACCATTTCCGGGAGGTGATCCTGGGTGTCCTGTGATTGAGGGTCCGCATTCTTCTGTCAGTATGGAAGAATTCCTCGAGATGAAGAGAGCCAGAGATCAGTTGCTTGCAGAGAAAACCGAATTGGAGATGAGTGTTGCTCGGATTCAGACGGCTAGTCAGGAGATCAAAATAAGGATGGAAGATCAGGATAAGCGACATGCCCTGGAAGCCAAGCGCTTTGAGATGGATACTGCCTACTATGGGAAGATCAGCCAAGCCTTAGCGTCATCGATAAAGGAGCACGACGTCACTAAAGAGAAGCTAGCCAGAGCTTCAAAGGTCATTGAAGATGAAAAGAGGAGGCAAATCCTCGTGAGAGATCAGAGGGACGACCGAGTCAGAGTCCTCGTCGCTGAGTGGGAGGCAAAGCTGGAGATTAAGGAAGCAGAGAATCTGAAGATCATCGCCGAGAGAGATCATTATCAGGTTGAGCGAGATCATTATTTCAGGCAGATGAAGATTCACCAGAAGGAGGTGGGGAGATTACAGCAAGAGAACACCGAGCTCAGGTTCGCCGCAGAGTTCGCGAAGATGGTTGATGATATAGGGCCTTCTGTGGGACCCTCATCAGGCTAGACCTTTGTCATTTGTGTTGAATTACCGTCAGGCATGTTGACGGAATTCATTTGCTTGTATTTTCTTTCCTGATTCTGGAGAATTGTATCTGATTTGATGTATGACTATGGCACTCTTTGTGCATTTTGCTATGTGATGGTTATTTTCATTCAGTGATCAATCTTCAAGCTTTATTTGCTTTTCCGTATGCAATCACGCAGCACACACATGGTTGGGGGTATTTTTGTGAAATCATATATCTCTGATCTGTATGACGAAATCAAATGACGAATGTCAGAATATTGCTGCCGGATTATTATATGTCTCGATGAAGCCAGGATCGAGAGATAAAGTGTTCCTCATGTGGATAAACATTGCATTCATGCATGATCATAATAACGCGTTTCTATTTTGCAGGTAGAGGTTTCTGACGTGCTTGTTTGTTTCAGGAATTATTGCTCGTGCGCGTAGAGTTATTCCCTTGCACGCACCACATCCACGCAAATACTTCCCCGGACTTAACAAAACCAGGCTGATGGATTCACTCAACGCCGACATTCTCGAACTAAAAGAGATGATGAGAGAGTTGTTCAAAGTCGTGCAGGGGATCGCCTTGGGGCAGAAGGTAATTGCTGAAAAGGTGGAGAAGATTGAGAAATGGCTGCTAGCGGAGAAAGTTCAGGGAGAGGATCCGTCATCCGTAGTAAAGAAACCCTCTGGCAATGGTCAGCTTAAGAAGGAAGTTGAAGCGGGTGGTGTGCAGGCCAAAAGAGAACACGGTAAGGATCGTTATCACCCATATGCTGATACGACAATGATCCCTACTAGTAATCGATCTACACAACAGCAACAACCACCACCTCAACAGAGGGCACAAAGAGCTGGGGGCCAAGTGAGAAGAAGGACGACGGATCGTCATTTCAATAAGCCGCCCGTGACTTACGCCTCTCTATTTAAAAGGTTGAAGGATCTCGGGTTGGTGCAGCCAAGGATTTTGGTTTCAGGGAAACCGGATCAGAGGGTTGCCAGTTATGATGAGAATGTCAGGTGTGAGTTCCATGCTGGGGCACCTGGACATCATGTTGAGGATTGCAAAGCTTTTAAGCATGTGGTCCAGGACTTGGTGGATTCTAAGGCAATCAACTTTGCACCGATGACAAATGATAGTGCTAACCCCGTGACGAGGCATGGTTCTGTAATAGTGGAAATGATGTCGAAGGACAAGAAAGGGATAGAGGTGACTGAGAAGGATTAGTTAAAAATGCCAATGTCTGTGGTCCCAAAACGTTCGACGAAAAATGGAGCTTTCTCTAGTGTTGATGATTGTTGTGCGACCGTTGCCACAAAGGGGTGTGTTGTGATTGGGGAAACGATCCAGAGAATGATGAAAGTAGAAATGGATGATGTAAGACGTAAAGCACCCAGTCTGGCAGCTGAAACCGTCAGGGTGGAAAATGCCATTGGTGTTGAGAAAGAGAAAAAGCCGTCCATTTCTTCTTATAAACAGGCAGTGGAAGTGGTGAGAAATGGAGGGATCCCAGGCTGGGGAAAAATCATAGGAATTGTGGTAAAGGCGGACATGTTTGGGATTGGCTATCAGCCAGATCAAGACTCGTCTGAGCAAAACAGAGGACGTCGTCCGCTGTTTACCTTCATCAGTGCGGGAATGCTAGACTCAAGTCACACTGGTGCGGTGGGTAAGGAAATTGACAGTGACTGTGAAATTGATCAATGGATAAGATCGTGCGTACCAGGGAACTGGAAGGTCTAAAAAGGAGCATCACTGTCACTCATCCGGAAGAGTAATGATTTCTGTTTTGATTTTATCTGCATGAAAGCCATACGTTTTGCCCGAAGCGTAATGGTCCATTGTAAGGGCCACCTCATGTTTCATTTTGCAACATTTCGCATCATAAATAAATGGATGTTTTTCAATTAAAAGCGGTGTTCCCTGTTTTTCATTTATTTTTGCAGTTTTAAAACAAATAAAAATGGCAATGTTTGTTTTCATTTTTCTTTTTTGATTTATCTCGTTCCGACTTCGAAAAATAATTCTCCGGATCTCATTGATAACAATTTGGTTACACCTCATATGACTTCGACAATCCGATCTATCATGCCGAAGAAGAAGGCGAAGAAGATTGTGATCTGCTGGAAGATTAGCCAGGTTGTTGAAACAAGAGGAGAAGGTGATTCAGCCGCATGAGGAGCGGATTAAGATTGTTATTCCAAGCACCGCCGTGGTCAGGAAGGAAATGGAAATTGGGGCCGCTTCAGAGGTGAGTTGAAAGCAGAACGGTAGCCCTGTGGAAAGAGCATGTGGATATCTTCGCCTGGTCGTGTCAGGATATGCCAGGGTCGGATACCGATGTCGTTGTGCACAAGCTGCCATGGAAAGAAGACTGTCCTCTAGAGAAGCAGAACGCCGGTGCTACTTATCAGAGAGCCATGGTGACTTTGTTTCATGATATGATTCATCATGAAATTGAATGCTATGTTGATGACATGATAGCAAAGTCCCAAACAGAAGAGGGGCATCTGGCAGATCTGGCCAAGCTGAGTAGACCAGTTGAGACAATTCAAACTGAGGTTGAATTCAGATAAGTGCACTATCAGAGTGCGGTCCGGTAAGATGTTGGGGTTCGTTGTAAGAGGGGAATCGAGGTTGATCCTGCTTAAAAAAAAAAAAAACAACAAAACACTGCCTGAACCGAGAATGGAAAGAGAGGTTTGTGGTCTCCTAGGTAGATTGAACTACATGTCATGGTTCACATCTCGCCTAACAGCCACGTGTGAACCCATATTCCAGATGTTGAAAAAAAAAAGATCAAACGGTCAGGTGAAATAATGATTGCCAAGGGGCATTGAAAAAATAAAAGAATGAGTTGTAGGAACCTCTGATTCGGATGCCTCCCTATGGAGAGAGACTGTTAATCTGGTATTTGACAGCCCTCGAGGGGTCTATGGGGTGTGTACTGGGGCAGCACGACTAGTCTTGTCGAAAAGAGCATGCAATTTACCTTAGAAAAAAGTTTACCGACTGTGAAACAATACATTCACTGCTCGGGGAACTTGATGTACTTTGGCATAGGCTGCTCGCCGACCGAGACAGTATATGCTGGTTCATACCACTTTGTGGATTTCGAGATGGATCTGATCAGGTAGATTTTTGAAGAGCCAGCAATGACCGGACGGGTTGCAAGAGGGCAAATGATTTTGATTAAATACGATATCCAGTACATCTTTCAGAAAGCAATCGAGGGGAGTGTATTGTCCGATTACCTCGCTCGGCAACCTATTGAGGATTATCAACCGAGGAAGTTTGAGTTCCCTGATGAGGACATCTCGAGGTACTCTAATCGAAAGATTGAGAGTAACCGATCCCGGAGGAGGGGCCCGACCCCAAATCCGAACGGATTCTGATGTCTGACGGGGTTAATGTGAAGAAGGAGTTAGTACTGCTTTGGTTACACTGAAAGGATCCCACATTCCTTTTGTTGCCCGGATAACGTTTGAATATAGCAGCAAGGGTGATTGAGTAGGAAGCTGGTATCCTGGGTACCGTACTTCGGTGCGTGCATCTACGGGGGCAACGCCTTTCTCATTGGTATATGGAATGGAAGCCGTGTTACCGGTTGAGGTTCAGATTCCCTCTTTGAGAGTCCTGATGGACGTGAAATTGCAAGAGGCGGAATGGGTAAGGACCCGGTACGAAGAGTTGAGCCTGATTGAGGAAAAGAGGTTGGCAACCATCTGTCATGGGCAGTTGTACCAGCAAAGGATGAAGCGTGCTTTTGACCGAAAGGTGCGACCTCGGGTATCACGTAGGTGATATGGTGCTGAAAAGGATCCTTCCTCCTCAAAACGATCGAAGGGGCAAATGGACACCCAATTATGAAGGTCCATTCGTGGTCAAGAAGGTTTTCTCTGCCGGAGCCTTGTTGTTAATGACCATGAATGGCGAGGATTTTCCATCCCCTGTGAATGCGGACGCAGTTAAAAAATACTTCGTATAAAGAGACCCGCTGGACGAAAAGAAGAAAATAGTCCAGGCAAAAATGGGCATCCTGGCGAACCAAAAAACAGAAAGAAAGATTCGGGCAAAAATTAGGGATAAAAAGAAAAATGTACACCCGGCAAGTCGAAAACTTGAAAACGCGACTTGGGCAAAAAAGGGTATCCCGGTGGACTGAAAACCCGAAAGGGCGGTCCAGGCAAAAGAGGGATTGAAACGAACAACTGCGTCTGGCATGATCGTTAGTGCTTTGGTTAAGGCATCATGGATAATACCCGGTAGGGATCAGTCGGAAGCGTCTTGTTCAGAAGGCAGAAAGCACGGAGAGTCTGAGGATATATGGGGTGTAACCGAGTTGGAACTCGATGAGATCACGGGTTTCACATTGCCATTAGGATAGATTTTTCCTTTTGTGCGCAATTACCTCTTTTCAGGAATTGCTTCCTTTGTATTGCTCAATTTGAGCCACACACTTTTCAATCAATAAAATGCATATTCAGTCAAATAATTTTGTTTTTGTTTTTCATTACCGCTTTGATTGCAAAAACATCCAATTGTTTGTGATAAAGAATTTTGCATTTTTAGACATACAGGTCCCTTCCAATGCATGCTTATAAGATTGAAAATTTGAAATCTTATTAGGAAGGTTGAGTGACCCAGTGTTGAGATCTTGACACGCCTGGGGCACGGTTTTATCTAACGATCTGTTTTGCAGGTACTGTTAGGTATTTTCACTCACTTGCAGGTTGTGATGTGGAAGCTTTTGACAAAGCAAATCCCCATGGAGTCCGATCAGGGACGAATGAATGGAAGAACGGTGAAAAGACGGCGAGACGTACGACGATCCTTGGAATTAATCAAGAAGACTCTTCAAAGTCTGAAAATTGAAAAGTCTGTATAATTCCCAGGAGTTCGCTCTCCGTCGAGTACGGAGCGGTTTGGAATACAAGATGATGGAGCAGAAAAGTCCAGACGAGTCTGGGAGTTCTCAAAATTGGAAAGCTGACATGGGAGTTGGATATGAATACCAAGGTTCGACGAGTCGACGGGTGTTTGGTATCAGATTTTTCTCATTTCTCCAAGAAAAGTCGTGAGGACTAACTCCACAGCAGATCCAAGGTCTGTGGCTTCCCTAGCAGGGTCAGGATGGTTATCCCCCAGCAGGTTTCAGATCGATGCTTCCCCAGTCGCCAGGCCTGAAGGTTGCAATTTTCCCAGCGGAGGTATCTGTGGGTGGTGGTTTCTCAAGCAGAGACGGGATTGTTGTATCCCCAGCAAGTCAAAGACCGTTGTTTCCCCACAGAGTGCAAAGGAGGTTTTTTTCCCAGCAAGGGTTGCCTATTTCCCAGTAGCAGTGTTATTCCCCAGCAGGGTGGAGATCGAAGTGTTGGCGAGTGCCTCAGCAGAGTGTCTCGAGCTCCTCAGAAGAGTCCCTTGAGGGGGATGCTTTTTATACATGCATCATGTAAATAGCATAGCATATTGCATAATAAATCACGTAGCATTTCCATGATTATGGAGTATTACGCAGAAAAATCAATCATGCATCCTTGCAAGCATAGGCTAGTCTCAAGTCGTGGTTACCGTTTGAGATATGGTTCTGCCAGTGGGTGAAGATGCTACTCGAGCCGTGGATACCGCTTGATATTTGGTTTCATCGGATGGTGAATATGTTACTCAGATGAGTTTAACATCATGACGCGATCAGCGCGATTCAAGCCGTGGATACCGCTTGATATTTGGTTTCACCGGATGGTGAAGATGTTACTCGGATGAGTTTAACATCATGACGCGATCAGCGCGATTCAAGCCGTGGATACCGCTTGATATTTGGTTTCACCGGATGGTGAAGATGTTACTCGGATGAGTTTAACATCATGACGCGATCAGCGCGATTCAAGCCGTGGATACCGCTTGATATGTGGTTTCACCGGATGGTGAAGATGTTACTCGGATGAGTTTAACATCATGACGCAATCAGCGCGATTCAAGCCGTGGATACCGCTTGATATGTGGTTTCACCGGATGGTGAAGATGTTACTCGGATGAGCTTAACATCATGACGCGATCAGCACGATTCAAGCCGTGGATACCGCTTGATATGTGGTTTCACCGAATGGTGAAGATGTTACTCGGATGAGCTTAACATCATGACGCGATCAACGCGATTCAAGCCGTGGATACCACTTGATATTTGGTTTCACCGGATGGTGGAGATGTTACTCGGATAAGTTTAACATCATGACGCGATCAGCGCGATTCAAGCCGTGGATACCGCTTGAGATTTGGTTTCACCGGATGGTGAAGATGTTACTCGGATGAGTTTAACATCATGACGTCAGGTCAGCAATGTTCCCCAGTAGTACGATACTGGAGGAAACTTTTCCGTCGGACGGAGATGGGAATAAAATCAAAGGACGTTACGGGATCAGCGCGACAATCGGGGTTCAAATGGAGAAGGGGAAATGTTGAGGCATTTTCTGGAGAACGGGGTTCAAATGGAGAAAGGGAAATGTTGAGGCATTTTCTGGAGATCGGGGTTCAAATGGAGATTGGAGTTGAAGATTAATATCCGGGATGAGGTCCTCAGGATTATCTTCTGTTCATGTGTCACCTTAGACTTTGGCTGAGGTCAATGGAGGTCGTTATAGGTGTCTTCTGAAGAAGAGATGCACATGTTACCTTCCTTTTGTGAAGGTGTACCCTCTGATATGTCGCCCTCAAAGTGGTGTTTGGTGTTATTTCCGACGTTGCCAGCGGAATTATCACAAGAAAGCGGAGAACGGGGTTCAAATGGAGAAAGGGAAATGATGAGGTATTTTCTGGAGAACGGGGTTCAAATGGAGAAAGGGAGACACGAGGTGTTTTCTGGAGAACGGGGTTCACAATGGCGATCGCAAGTTATCGTCAGGCGACTGGGGTTCAAATGGAGAATGGGGTTCATTATTTGGCAAACAAGATGTCGGGGTTCAAATGCAGTGATCTGGGATTATTTCCGCAAAGAGAAAAATTTCGGGGTCCAAGAAAATGAAAAGAGAGAAAAAGATTAGAAAATTTCGGGGTTCAAGAAAAGCATAAAGAGAAGTAATAATAATCCCCAGCGGATGTGTGGTGTTCAGGCCATGGCTATCCCTGTGTTACCATTTATTTTGGTATACAGGTCGACGGTTCTGTTTCGATATTCAGGCCGACTTTCTCCGCACCAGACGGTTGCCAGTTATGATGAGAATGTCAGGTGTGAGTTCCATGCTGGGGCACCTGGACATCATGTTGAGGATTGCAAAGCTTTTAAGCATGTGGTCCAGGACTTGGTGGATTCTAAGGCAATCAACTTTGCACCGATGACAAATGATAGTGCTAACCCCGTGACGAGGCATGGTTCTGTAATAGTGGAAATGATGTCGAAGGACAAGAAAGGGATAGAGGTGACTGAGAAGGATCAGTTAAAAATGCCAATGTCTGTGGTCCCAAAACGTTCGACGAAAAATGGAGCTTTCTCTAGTGTTGATGATTGTTGTGCGACCGTTGCCACAAAGGGGTGTGTTGTGATTGGGGAAACGATCCAGAGAATGATGAAAGTAGAAATGGATGATGTAAGACGTAAAGCACCCAGTCTGGCAGCTGAAACCGTCAGGGTGGAAAATGCCATTGGTGTTGAGAAAGAGAAAAAGCCGTCCATTTCTTCTTATAAACAGGCAGTGGAAGTGGTGAGAAATGGAGGGATCCCAGGCTGGGGAAAAATCATAGGCATTGTGGTAAAGGCGGACATGTTTGGGATTGGCTATCAGCCAGATCAAGACTCGTCTGAGCAAAACAGAGGACGTCGTCCGCTGTTTACCTTCATCAGTGCGGGAATGCTAGACTCAAGTCACACTGGTGCGGTGGGTAAGGAAATTGACAGTGACTGTGAAATTGATCAATGGATAAGATCGTGCGTACCAGGGAACTGGAAGGTCTAAAAAGGAGCATCACTGTCACTCATCCGGAAGAGTAATGATTTCTGTTTTGATTTTATCTGCATGAAAGCCATACGTTTTGCCCGAAGCGTAATGGTCCATTGTAAGGGCCACCTCATGTTTCATTTTGCAACATTTCGCATCATAAATAAATGGATGTTTTTCAATTAAAAGCGGTGTTCCCTGTTTTTCATTTATTTTTGCAGTTTTAAAACAAATAAAAATGGCAATGTTTGTTTTCATTTTTCTTTTTTGATTTATCTCGTTCCGACTTCGAAAAATAATTCTCCGGATCTCATTGATAACAATTTGGTTACACCTCATATGACTTCGACAATCCGATCTATCATGCCGAAGAAGAAGGCGAAGAAGATTGTGATCTGCTGGAAGATTAGCCAGGTTGTTGAAACAAGAGGAGAAGGTGATTCAGCCGCATGAGGAGCGGATTAAGATTGTTATTCCAAGCACCGCGATTCAAGCCGTGGATACCACTTGATATTTGGTTTCACCGGATGGTGGAGATGTTACTCGGATAAGTTTAACATCATGACGCGATCAGCGCGATTCAAGCCGTGGATACCGCTTGAGATTTGGTTTCACCGGATGGTGAAGATGTTACTCGGATGAGTTTAACATCATGACGTCAGGTCAGCAATGTTCCCCAGTAGTACGATACTGGAGGAAACTTTTCCGTCGGACGGAGATGGGAATAAAATCAAAGGACGTTACGGGATCAGCGCGACAATCGGGGTTCAAATGGAGAAGGGGAAATGTTGAGGCATTTTCTGGAGAACGGGGTTCAAATGGAGAAAGGGAAATGTTGAGGCATTTTCTGGAGATCGGGGTTCAAATGGAGATTGGAGTTGAAGATTAATATCCGGGATGAGGTCCTCAGGATTATCTTCTGTTCATGTGTCACCTTAGACTTTGGCTGAGGTCAATGGAGGTCGTTATAGGTGTCTTCTGAAGAAGAGATGCACATGTTACCTTCCTTTTGTGAAGGTGTACCCTCTGATATGTCGCCCTCAGAGTGGTGTTTGGTGTTATTTCCGACGTTGCCAGCGGAATTATCACAAGAAAGCGGAGAACGGGGTTCAAATGGAGAAAGGGAAATGATGAGGTATTTTCTGGAGAACGGGGTTCAAATGGAGAAAGGGAGACACGAGGTGTTTTCTGGAGAACGGGGTTCACAATGGCGATCGCAAGTTATCGTCAGGCGACTGGGGTTCAAATGGAGAATGGGGTTCATTATTTGGCAAACAAGATGTCGGGGTTCAAATGCAGTGATCTGGGATTATTTGCGCAAAGAGAAAAATTTCGGGGTCCAAGAAAATGAAAAGAGAGAAAAAGATTAGAAAATTTCGGGGTTCAAGAAAAGCATAAAGAGAAGTAATAATAATCCCCAGCGGATGTGTGGTGTTCAGGCCATGGCTATCCCTGTGTTACCATTTATTTTGGTATACAGGTCGACGGTTCTGTTTCGATATTCAGGCCGGCTTTCTCCGCACCAGACGGGTTTTTCTTTCAAGATTGTTCTTTGCCGATTCTGACAGGCATTGTTAATTATTTTCCCATCGGAGTGCAAATTGTTCGTCTGTTCTTGGTATTCAATCACTCTTCATCCTGATCATCTGAAAGCCGAGGCTATTCATATCGACAGGTTCACAGTGGATTGAATAGGGGCAGCTGTAACACCTCAAAATTTGCCCTCCTCTCTTGGGACTAGCTTAGCATATTGCATATCATTTTGTAGGTCATTAGGCATTGCATATTTGCATATCACATGGCTACATTGAGCAAGTCATCCTCCTGGGTCTTGATCAGAAGATAAAGAGGTCAAAAGATTCAAGCTGAGGGTTTCATTGGATTGATCATTAACCATCTGAGGATGTGTGATTCAAATTATGGTTTCATGGTTCCTCAAGGGGGTTGAGCTTCATCTTGGTTGAAATGGTACATCATCATCATCATGGTTATATCATCACCAAGAGATTCATTATTCATGGCAAGCTTCCTTGAGATTAGGGTTTTTGACCTCTGGTCAACCCTAATCAACTGCATTGGGCCAATCAGGACTTGGCAAGGAGATGAGGTTTTCAATGGATATGGGGATCATTTTGTGATTATATTAAGCTTATGGAAGCTAGGGTTTCATAATTGAGCCATTTCATCAGGAGTTTGAGGCTCAACTTGATCAGTGCATAGCCAAATTCATCTATCAGTCAGAAAAGTCAACTGTGGTCAACTGTGCCTGAAATGATGGATTTGGAGGTGGGAGAGGGTTAGATATACTTCATTCATGTCTAAACAAGTTTCATTTTACATTTCAAACATCAAGAATGAAGAAAATAAAATCAGATGGAAACTTTCCAAAAATAGAAAGTGACTTGTAATTGAAAACTGCCAAAAATGGAAAGTTTTCCTCCTCAAAATTACGTGTCCAAAAATGCTTCAAATGAAATTTTGTTCAACATGAAAGTTGTAGATCTTGCTCTCACCTTTCCAAAAAGTCCAAGAACATGAATTTCTCATGTGTGGTTGGCAAGTTATGGATTGATCATTGTCAAGAAAAGTTGAATTTCAAAGTGGCATAACTTTTGATTCACAGGGCCAAATGGAGTGAGGTTTCTTTGAGCAAAATTCTTTTGATGTCCTCTATCATGATCCATCATCACATTTCATCAAAACTCATCACATAAAAAGGCCATTTTTCAAGTGAACCAATTTTAAAAAGTGGAAGGAAAAAGGTGTTTTTGAGAAATATTCATTATTTTCACATGGTTCCTTTTGCACTATCTCACATATAGCATTTGAAACTTGCTGCAACAAAAAAATTCTACCGTTACATTGGTTTGGCATAAGTAGGGTGAATTGACCAAATTGCCATTTAGCATAAAAGTGCATTTTCACTAATCCATTTCATTAGCACTAATTAGGATTAGAATCATCATTAACATAACATATAAAAGCCTAATCATAACTGTTTTTTGATTAACCATAACAGAATTCAACATTCTAGATCTAGATCTCCAAAACCTCTTCACTTTTTCTCTCACTTTTTTTCCAAAAATTTGCATAAACATTGCATTGTTCTTCATCAATTCATCATCTACATGCATTATTGAAGCTAATTGAAGCAAGATTTCATCATTTCCAAGCCAAATTTTGGACTGTTAAAGTGAGGTGCAACAATGGCAATTCAAGATTTCATCAAGATCGTGCGTAATTGAGCAACAAGACTTGTTCCATTCACTTCTACAAGCATCATAGAAGTTCTGTTTTCACATTTCAAGGCCTAGAACGCGCGATTTAGCAACTGTCCTCAAATTAAGGTGAGTTTTCGACTTCAACGATTCTTGAAATTGATTGATGCTTTGGATAGATCTTGTTTAGTAGAGAATTCTGCACTTTGAACCACTAAATTTGGTTGAGAAACGAGGAAGTTATGATGATTTGAAGTTTTGTGCACAAACATGTTTTGCTTCGATTTTTATTTATTTATCAAGAATTAGGAAAAATTAATTTGAGATTGTGAATGTACATTGAAAGACCTTTCCGTTGATATAAAGTTTGTCCAATTTGGTGGAGATTTGTTCTTGGACCTATGAATGTGTGAAGAACATGAAGAACATTTGAAAAAATTCAAAAAAAGCCTTGTTTAATCCAATTTCGCGCTACTGTTCACGTTGCCTTGTGTTTGAGCGTGCCAGGCTGTCAAATAGGACCTCACTTCGAGTCCTGGCCGCACCGCTTTTCATCTTGCCTTTTGACATTTATTTTCATATGTTCACATGATTCACATGCCTCCATTTCATGTTTTTTTATTTTTTCCTTACATTCAAAAATTCGTAACTCACAAAATATTAATCCAAATTGAATGAGATTTTTTTCCACCATGATCCTTGTAATCTCTACTATTTTTTGGTTATTTTTAATAAAATTGTGCACGTGTAAATTTTGGCATGGCCTAGGGTTTGTATGAACATATGTTTGCTTGCACCTTTCTCACTCTTTTGCTCATAAAATGATGATGCTTCCATAGAAATTCATGAAATTTTGCATGCCTATTCTTGACTCTTTGCTGGTGATTTTGATGTATAGTTTGCAATTTTTGGATCCCTGGTTGATGAGATATGAATTTTTGAATAGAGGTGTGACAATTTGTGTCACACCATGCTTAGTGCAATTTCATGATTTTATTTGCCAGGCTTGTGGATGTTGGATTGAGTTGAATTTTTGCATGACTGAGAATATGGATGTTGAGAATACATGGAAATTTTTCTGGAATTTGTGGTGACATTTCCTATTTGATTGGAATTTTTCCCCCTGTTTGGTCATTTGTTGATTTTTTGTGACACATGTTTGTATTTGCTTTGTGAAATTCTGGTCATTAATTGGATGGATGTGAAATTTGACATGTGACTTCTAGACACATTATAGGTCATTATGGTTTTGATCCCATTCATTTATCATGTTTTGTCACTGTTTTATGATTGATGGAAGTTGATGTTTGTTTTGATGCCTTGTGTTGGCTTGCTTGAACTTGTCTGGACTTTATGATTTTCATTGACCTACTTCCCTTGATCCAAATAGCATGAAAATTGGTATTCTACTCATTGAATGTGTTATGTTTAGGCTTGAATTTTTGTGGAATTTATTGGAATGTTTTGATATTGATTTGAGTGTGATCATTCTGTTTGGTCCTTTGAGGTTGCAAATTGCATGTTGTGTGTTATTTTGTTCATGAAATGATAATGATGAATGATATGAGCATGGGAACAATTGGTTTTGTTTCTAAATTGTTTGATTGTCATTTTGGATAATGTTCACTTGCTGTTTTGGATTTTTCATCTCCTTGTGACCCTAGGCTTGTCCTAGTGGTCTAGTTTCTCATATTTGAGTTTGGCTTTTCAGGATAAGATGCAAATGCCTTAAGGAGGATGTTAATTCAAGTTGATTGAATTTGGTTAATTGTTGTGAACTAACTTCTGTGTTTTGTAGGATGCTTGGCTCACTTGCTTTGAGCTTGTGCTTGACTCACTTGAGTTGATTGTGCTTTGCACATTGCATTGTTTGATTGCACATTGTCTGTTGGTTTTTATACTGTTTGTTTTGACTTGGTGATTGGTATACTGACTGAATTAGATTGGTTTCAGGTACTTTAGTCGCTAACAGTTCATCTTTGAACTTGCTTGTGCTGCTGCTTGGTTGTATAAACCAATTGAGGTAGACTCTCTTGTCTCCATGTAGTCTGGAAGACCTGGCCTGTTACTTGGCCAGGCAACTGTCTGAAGTCCTCCTTAAGAGGCGATGTTTGTGATTGTTTAACTTTGTCCCCAAGCAGGTAAAGACCTTTGTTAAGGCAATTGGCGGACAAAAGAGATACTCAATCTATCTCCCGCTATTCTGTTGAGTCGTCCCTCTGCTCACACCACTGTGTTGATGCATTGGGACATTAACCCAAGATCTTGTACAGTTGTACAGTTGAGTCAGAGTCATGAGTGTAGAAGGGTTCCCACTTCCTGAACCCACGCTCCTTTGTCTGAAGCTCTCCCTGGCCAGGGATAAGAGCTGTGAAGTCTCATCTTCACTCACCTTTCCTCTGCTTCACCCTGACTCTCAATGTCAGGGTTAAGAGCGAACACTACCCTGTACAGTTGGCTTGCTCTTGCAGCCTCACCCTTGTTTGAGCCTCACTTGACTGGATATAGTGTGTGCTACTTGTGAATGTTTGATTTGTTTTGTTTATGCTTGCATGCTTTGCTTTTTCCTGGTTAGGATTAGCTTGCTGTTGTGCAAGTAGATATAAACCATAACATAGGGCAATGATGCATGATAACACCTAGGCTCGAGTCCAGCTCCCTAGTAGTGTGTCTCCCTTTGTATCTGGTTAGAATTTCTTTCCCGTTCAGGGGAACTACGTCGCCCTGATCCTCATACCAGATGAGGTACGTAGGCAGGAGACCGTGCGAGGTCTCTCCGGGCACTTTTTTTTCTTTTTGTGTGTGTTTGCTTGTTAATCCTCTTGTGTGTCAGGATATGGATGTAAGCCCAGCGATTGGCTGTCCGTATCCTGATTGTGTTTGTTTGGTTCGGAAGCCGATGTAAGTCCAGCGATTGGCGTTCGGGTTCCATGTTTGCCTGTGTTTGTGTGTGTCTTGTTTGGCGTGCGTGAGCCGAACTACGGCAGCTCTGATTCTCGTTCCAGACGAGATACGTAGGCATAGGATGCGATATCCTAGCGAGCCCCCTCCTCTTTTACCCCACCTGTGTGGTCTTCAGTGTGTGTGTGTGATGTTTGTTTAGCAACCTTTTCTTTCTTTTAGAGCGTGGATCCCGTCGACTACGACGGACGTGAGGGGTGCTAATACCTTCCCCTTGCGTAACCGACTCCCGTACCCTTTCTCTTTGGTCGCGAGACCATGCTTTTTCCTAGGTTTACTCTGAGCATTTCCTTTCCCTCTTTTGGGATAAATAACGCACGGTGGCGGCTCTGTGTTGTTTTTGTTTTAGCCCGCCGGTTGTTTTTCGCGGATGCGACAGGTAAAAACCTGAAAACAAAGGAAAATACAGTAATAACACAACAAAATGATAATAAAATAACTAGAATGCATGCGAAATCGGAGTCGAAAATACGTAAATTTTAGTGTGATCAATGTGCAATACACTTCAAGTTGATTTTCCTTTGTGTTGAAGATATGAAAAAACCAATTGCAAATGTTTAGATTGCAGTTATCTTACAAACCAATTTGAATTACTTCAACACAAACAAAATTATCAGAGTATCAAATTGCACACTAAGTGAATATTTAAAATGGAGAGAGAGAGAGAGAGAGAGAGAGAGAGAGAGAGAGAGAGAGAGAGAGAGAGAGAGAGAGAGAGAGAGAGAGAGAGAGAGAGAGAGAGAGAGAGAGAGAGAGAGAGAGAGAGAGAGAGAGAGAGAGAGAGAGCATACATATTTGTTTAGACAATTTCCCAATTGTCCTCACTATGGGTACGTAGGACACCATTTCTAAATAGAATTGAGATATGTAATTAACATTTGTAAGAGTTGTATACAAGAGAAAAAGTAACAATCCAAATCCCCAAACCCTATGTTTGATGTTGATCATAACTTCTTCTCTCCCCTTGATCTTAAGACAAATTAAGTGACCCAAGACTTCCAATTCGATCCTTTGATTACCATTACTCCTTTGACATAAACTTCGTTCTTCAGAAATGTCTCTCGGTTGGATCTTCGTTGCAAGATCTTGTACAAAAATCATGCAAATCAATCTTGATCTTGGAGGAAAATTCTAACTGGTTTTATCAATAAAACTCCTAAAGAATACTCAACCCAATTTGATTACCACAATCGTAAATTGAACATTATCTATCTTATCTAGATGACACCCAACAAGAATGATTATGTAGAATTATTGTGTGCATACATAAAAGAAGATTGAAGATGATGATAAAATTCTTTGTATGTTCTTGGTTTCAATATTGATAAATGATGAATGTATATATATATATATATATATATATATATATATATATATATATATATATATATATATATATATATATATATATATATATATATATATATATATATTTATTGGTGTGTGTGTCTGTGTTGTTTGAGTAAGAAGGAAAAATAGAGAAACAAATTTGGAGTAAAATTACAAATTTGGAAATAAGTTAATATATATATATATATATATATATATATATATATATATATATATATATATATATATATATATATATATATATATATATATATAATATATATATATTGGTGTGTGTGTGTGTGTGTTTTGTTTGAGTAAGAAGAAAAAACAGAGAAACAAATTTGGAGTAAAATTACAAGTTTGGAAAAAAGTTAAAACAAAATATGTTGATCCAAAATGAGTTGGGGTTGACCCAAGTTGTCTATGTGTCGACCCATAAACCTTATATGTCGACTCAAACAAGGCATCAGTTGTTCTTTTAAAATTACCTTAAGTATTTGTTGACCCCAAATGAGTTGAGTTTGACCCAAGTTGTCTATGTGTCGACCCATAAATCTTATGTGTCAACCCAAACAAGGCAACAACTTTTCTTTTAAAATTTACTTCAGTATGGGTCGACCAAAACACATATGTGTCGACCCAAAACAAGGTTTTTCACATAAAACTCAATTTTTTACTTGTAAAAGATGTTTCTAATCCTTTTTAAATATCCTAAGATGAAAATGCACATATAGACATACAGAGAAAGTTCCAATGTATACAAATACTAAGTTTTTTAGTTTTGACATCATTCAAAATATTTATCCATGTGAAAACAATTAAGGTGCATTTGGTCAAATTGTTAAGTACATCAAAAGGTTACCCATAAATGGACTTGTTTTCACTAATATTATTACATTCAGATGTTAATTGAGAATGAGATTCAATTGTACATGTTCTAGATTAACATAGTGTATCTTTATTGGTCAAAATTTGATTTTGTTGAAAAGCCAAAAGTATTTTTTTATTTCATGTTCAAGGAGATATGTTAAGTATTGATTCATGTCTCATTCCATATGTGAGCTCTTTTATTTGAAGTATTTGCTACACGAAATTACTTTTATGGATTGGTCTGACTGAACTTGTGTGATGATCAATGATCTTTGCAACTTTACAACAATCTAAATTTTCATGAGATGACAAAGCATAAACAAATTGACTTTCACTTTTCTAGAGAGAGGATTATCACTGGAATTGTTAGAAGCTTCTTTTGTCAATTATGAGGACAACATGCTTATATTTCTAATATATCTCTACAAAGTTTTTAGATTACATAAATATGTGACGAGTATGGGTGGAAATAAGTTAGGTCAACTAATAGGGGCTTACGACCTAGCCTAGACATATTCAGGTTAGGCCAGTCTTTTTATTTAAATAAAAAAGACCTAGGCTTTTTATAGGCCTATTTAATTAAAAAGGTATGGTCACTGGATATAAAAAAAATATTTTAAACTTATAAGACTAACCTATTTAAATAAACATGAATAAATTTATTATAGTTATCATATTTTATTTTGTACTTTGAATTAAAATACAAAAATAAATCTTAGTTATCTTAAAGAATTTATGAAAATAATCTGAAAAAACCTTATGAATTCTTTTTACTATGTAGAATACCAAGGATGAGAATATCCGTCATCGGTTAGGATGACCATATCAAGGATAGACTCAGGCATAGGAAAGAAAGATATCTGTCACCGGTTAGGATGAACATATCAAGGATATACTTCCTGGGGAATCAGAAACAAATGAATCTACAAGGGATTCCACTGCTGGGAAAACTGGGATACTTTTGTCGGGTACGGGGCAAGAAGTAACAAACTGCCAACTAAGAAGAATATTATCAGCTACCGGGTAACATACTCTTAGGAGACTCAAAGCCTCTATCTAGGCATGATCTAGAAAGAAACGATCAATCAAGACTCAGCCCAATAAGGATATAACTTAAGGGGAGTGGTTCCATCCAGATAAACAACTAGGGAGGAAACTGAAGTAATAATCATCCACGAGGAAACAACTCAGTGGGGAAGAGGAGAAATGTTAAAGTCTTTCTGCCTAAGGGGCTGACACTATACAACTGAGGTTCGTATGGGGATAAAGTACCGCCATAACAGAGAATGAGAATCTCAAACCAACAAGTTAATCAGATATGATGATGCAAATATGCAAATATGCAATTATGAAATTATATAAATGTATATGTATATGTATATATATGATGATTATGCTGACAAAAAAATCACAAAGGATACAAAGGTGTCGCAAAGAATTTGAATCATTGACACATTCCTCGGTCAATCAACAAAAAGAGGGAGACAACTGCTGGAGAACAGAGAAATCAACATCCCAAAGGCTCAAATCTAGCCGAGGGAGGACATCTGCTGAGGAGAGGAATCATTATCGAGTCTGCAGGGAATTTTAGGTTAATCACTATATCAAATGGGAGACAACCATGCAGAGGATAAACACACAATAGCTGCTCAGAAACCTGGAGGAAACTCTGACTGGGAGCGAGTAGGGTGATCACTAGTGGAGAAACCAATGCAATCTACTGGGGAATAACATCTTACTCTGCTGAAAATCAACCCTGCTGAAGAAGCACGAACTCCGTTGGGGAACCCAGAAACTCTGTCGGGGAAATAACACGCCGCAAGGTACTGAATCAACCAACTCAGCTGGGGAAAAGAATCGGAACTCCGCTAAGGAACAAACACTCCGTAGGGGAACCAGATCAACATAAACAACTAGGGATACCCGAAGGGTTAACAACTTGGGGAACCTCTGATGTTTAGCACTTAAGGACTCACTGCTCTTTGAAGTGCTGTTGATACTTCCTTTTAATTGCTTTGATAAATTTCTTGTTTTTATATGTTTTAAGAAAAAAATGATTTTAATTAAAATTTTTTTTTTCCAAAATGATCATAATAAAATTTAAACTATTGGCTGAAGTAAATAAGAGTAGAAACAATTGGACAAAAACTCAACTTTATTTAATGGGATGGTAGTCTGTAAATGACAAGACTCCATAGATTTTTACAAAGTTGAAAATGGTAATTTACATGAAAAAGGGTTACATTGAATACAAATGATCCTTAATCCTTCTACCAACTCTTGATATCCACTGTGCTCTTGACCGCTACTGGGATGATGAATCAATGTCAACCTTTGTGCTCAACTAAGGTCTTTCCGATACTGGTCGATCAGTAGACTGAAGCTACTTACCATGATCCCTAATTTTTGCATAAGTTGCCCCAAGGTGGAGTACTCAACTTATCGGGAAATTCTTTCTATTTTTATGTCTCTAATTTTTTCCTGGTTCGCCCTTTCGGGTTTTCAATCCACCGAGACGCTCATTTTTGCCTAAGCCGTCCTTTCGGGTTTTCAACTTAGCGAGTTGTTCTTTTCTTTTTATGCGAAGTATTTCTTGACTGCATCTGCGTTCATAGGACGAGTGAACTCTTCACCATCCATAGTTGTAAGAATTAAAACGCCGCCTGAAATGACTCTCTTAACAACATAGGGGCCTTCATAAGTAGGAGTCCATTTCCCCCTAGAATCTGGTTTGAATGATAGAATCTTCTTGAGCACAAGGTCACCTTCTCTGAACACACGAGGTCTGACCTTCTTATCAAAATCTTTCTTCATTCTCTGCTGATATAACTGACCATGACACATGACAGTCAATCTCTTCTCTTCAATTAAATTCAGCTGATTAAACCTGGTTTGACACCATTCATCCTCAGTCAACTTGGCTTCCATGAGCACACGCAATGAAGGAATCTCAACCTCTACGGGGAGCATTGCTTCCATACCATATACAAGAGAGAAAGGGGTTGCCCCTGTTGAAGTGCGGATGGATGTTCGACACCCATTCAAAGCAAACAGGAGCATCTCATGTCAATCCTTATATGTAACAACCATCTTCTGAATGATCTTCTTGATGTTCTTATTTGCAACTTCAACATCCCCATTCATCTTAGGTCTGTAGGGAGAAGAATTATGGTGTGCAATCTTGAAGTCTTTGCAAAGAGCTTCCACCATATTATTATTCAAGTTCGATCCATTATCAGTAATGATCTTGCTTGGCACACCATAACAACATATGATCTGATTCTTGATAAACCTTACAATAACTTGCTTGGTTACATTTGCATACGATGACGCTTCAACCCATTTTGTGAAGTAGTCAATTGCCACTAAAATGAAACGATGTCCATTCGAAGCTTTGGGCTCAATCATCCCAATCATATCAATTCCCCACATGGAGAAGGGCCATGGGGAAGAAATAACATTCAATAGTGTCGGAGGAACATGAATCTTATCAACATATATTTGACACTTATGGCATTTCTTCATAAACTTGCAACAGTCAGATTCCATTGTTAGCCAATAGTAACCTACTCGCAACATCTTCTTTGCCATTGTATGTCCATTGGAATGAGTACCAAAGGAACCTTCATGCACTTCAGTCATCAACAGGTCTGCTTCGTGTCTATCCACGCATCTAAGGAAAACCATGTTGAAGTTTCTCTTGTACAGTATATCACCATTCAAGTAGAAATTATCGGCTAATCTTCTCAAAGTCTTCTTATCTTTCAAAGATGCCCCAGACGGGTAAATCTGACTTTGGAGGAAACATTTGATGTCATAATACCACGACTTCTCGTCTCTGACTTCTTCAACAACGAACAAATGAGCTGGTCTATCAAGACGCATCACCGACAAATTGGGAACCTCATTCCAATACTTCACTAAAATCATTGACGCCAACATTGCAAGAGCATCTGCCATCCGGTTCTCATCTTGAGGAATATGATGGAACTCAACCTTTGTAAATAAAGTCGAAATCCTCTTTGCATAATCTCTATACGGTACCAAACCAGGTTGATTTGTCTCCAAATCACCTTTGATCTGATTCATAACCAAAGCAGAATCTTCGAAGACATCTAAATACTTGATTCTGAGATTCATGGCCTCTTCAAGCCCCATAGTGTAAGCTTCATACTCTGCCATGTTGTTTGTACACTTGAAAGTCAATCTAGCTGTAAATGGTAGATGCGTGCCTTAAGGAGTAATGATCACTTCCCCAACGCCATTTCCATATTGATTAACAGCTCCATCAAATACCATGCCCCAATGGGAACCAGGTTCTGGCCCTTCTTCAAGGAATGGTTCATCACAATCTTTCATTTTCAAGTACAAAATCTCTTCATCAGGAAAGTCATACTGCACTGACTGGTAATCTTCAATCGGTTGGTGAGATAAATGGTCAGCCAAGATACTACCTTTGATCGCTTTCTGAGATCGATATTTGATATCATACTCTGATAACAACATCTGCCAACGGGAAATCCTCCCAGTTAAAGCATGCTTCTCAAATATATACTTGATAGGATCCATTTTGGATATCAACCAAGTGGTATGATTCAACATATATTGGCGTACACGCTTAGCTGCCCAAGCCAATGCGCAACAAGTTTTCTCAAGCATAGAATACCGAGTCTCACAGTCGGTGAACTTCTTACTGAGGTAGTAAATTACAAATTCTCTCTTTCTAGTGTCATCTTGCTTACCAAGAACACCACCCATACTCTCATCAAGCGCAGTCAAATACATGATCAACGGTCTTCCTTCAACAAATAGAGACAAAATCGGAGATTCAAGCAAATATTCTTTGATATTCTCAAAAACTTTTTGGAAGTCTTCGGTCCAATCACAAGACTGATCTTTCCGAAGAAGCTTGAATATAGGTGCACATGTGGCAGTCATGTGTGAAATAAATCTGGAAATATAATTCAAGCGGCCGAGAAAACCTCTGACTTGCTTCTCGGTTTTGGGCGCAGGCATCTCTTGTATTGCTTTGACCTTGGCAGGATCAACTTCAATACCCTTCTCGCTTACAATAAAGCCCAACAACTTACCAGAACGAACACCAAAAGTACATTTATTAGGATTCAAGCGTGTTGCACCCCAAAATTTGCCCTCTATTTTTAGCTCTAACCAATTTTTTTGTTTCACATTCATTTGCATCATCTTCATAGCATAACATTTTTTTCTGTCTTAATATTAGCCGGAATAATTTCTCGGAATTTACAAACAGACTGGTCAAATTAACTTTTTAACTGTGCCTAAAATTAGTCAACGAAAAAATGTCAAGTTTAAGTTTGCAAATGTCGGTAACATTAATCTGCGGTTCACGTGGTTTAATTTGACATGCTAAAAATATTTTTACGACTATTTTTGGTCATATGTTGATCAGTCTGAGCAGTTTAAACGGTCATAATTTTTATTTCAAAATCCGACCAAACGCTGTATTTTTTCGAGTCATTTCTTTCGCGCTGATTATTTTGACGTGTTCATTTTATTTTTTCGAGCATTTTGGTGCCTGACTTTTATTTTTTTTTTAGTCTATTTATTTTTATATTGGGTCTAGAATAAATAAATAGGTTAATTAGTTTTTATTTTAATTTTAACTATTTTAATTATTTAACTTTATTCAGTTTTTAATTTAATATTGGGTCTAGAATAAATAAATAGGTTAATTAGTTTTTATTTTAATTTTAACTATTTTAATTATTTAACTTTATTCAGTTTTTAATTTAATATTGGGTTTCAAAATAAACTTAGGCCCATTATCATTAACCTAATTTGTTCCTATATATATTTACTAGCATGACTCATAGAAGAAGGCCGAAAGACAGAACAAAAAAGAGAAACTGAGAGTGGTTGATCTATACTATCGTACACACAGTTTGGTAATAGTTTATATATGATATATACTTTATCTATTTTGTTGATATATTTGATTATGTTTTCGGATCGGATCGTGTCAATACGCCGTTTTCACATATACGTGTATGAGGCGTGACATTTGTGTTATCCGATCCAGTTGCGATGATCGCAATTTTGCGCTAGCAACACCGTTGTTTTTTTTAATTCATTTTTTTTTATATATATACATATATTTAGATCTGCACTTTTTTTTTTCATAACTAACTACCCTGATTTTTCCTAAACCCTGACAATTTCGCCACAAACTCTAAATTTCAAACCTAAAACTTTAACCGTGTTATTTCCTTTAAACCATAAACCTTTTCTTAAACCTTAACAAACCTTATTACTATTTCCTATTTTCGCTCATATTTATGTTATTCATACACTGTAACTGCTTCGCCCTTGTAATATTTTAAGTTTTAACTTGTAATATTTTCAGTTTTACTTTTCGCCATCTTTATTATGTAACTGCACCAAAGCGTTGTAATAATTAGGGTTTTATTTTCTGCCATTGATTTTCTGCCATTTTATTTTTCTGCCATTTATTTTTCTGCCATTTAAATTCCTGCCATTGATCCTATATTAACTGCGTGGTTTAGTAATGTAGGGCGTGAAAACCTACTAAATTAATTATTTATATTTTTCTATAACCTTTATATTTTTTGTAAATAAATAATAAATACTAACTATTTTAATAACTTTTTTTATTACTTACTTATAATAATAAATCCTTATATATTTTGTAAATAAAATCTAATTGACCATTTTTCTAATTGAATAATAATAATAAACCTATTAATCTAATAATTTGATATTTTCTATAATCTTTATTTATTTTGTAAATAACTAACTTAATATTTTCATATAACTCTTTTATTTTATAATTTGTACATTAATGTATTTTAAATTCTTTTATTATTACTAATTTATTTTAAACTCATAATTTTCTAATAACTTCTAAAAAAATCTAACTTGTTTAACCTAAAATAATTTCTTTTAAAATTCTAACCTTTTTATTATCACTTTATTATTATTGTTATTTTATTATTGCTTTATTACCATTGTTTATTTATTATTTTATTATTATTTGCTCTTATCTATTCTATTTTTGCTTCATTATTTTCCTTATTTTAATTTTGTTTTATTTATAATATTAGGAACAAATGTATAGGTTGTAAATTTATTCTTTCTCGCCTGATTATTATGTATCTGTCCCATAGCCATGTAATAGTTTAGGAATTTATTTTTCTTGCTTTTATTTTTGTAAATATTTATTGCGTGGTTAGTAATTTAGGGAGTGCAAAAAACTAACTGTAAATAATTGAACTTAGAAAATTAAATTCAAGACAAATATCTGAAAAATAACACTCACACACGTAAGTCGATCTTTGATCGCCATCTGTACTTCCTAGGGTATTCCTCTTGGTTGCCTTCTTTAAATGGTCAAGTCCCTCGAAAAAAGGGGTGTCTTAAGCAAAGTCCCTTCAAACAGAAAAATCATCAAGTCCCTATAAACTTAAAAGATCAAGTCCCTATGAGGTTGCCTACGATATAATGATCTTGTCCCTTCGGTAAATATGATGATAGTCCCTACGAGTTGCTAAAGACACCCCTTATGTTGCCTTCAATGATCATACGATGACCCTACGCCCATCCCTTAAACACATCCAAGGTAATGACTACCTATTCCTTAATAATAGGGACAGTCTTACCATTGAAAGAATATACGAGAACACGAAAGACTTAATCTAGGGTAGGTATCTCATAGTTACTTGCTCACACTTTTCGAAATTACTTTTACACCTCACAATTTCTAAACTAGGCTTTGTATACACCCATACGAGGGTCATTACTAAGTACTTAAAGAAATTTTTCTAATCACACACTACACTCTTGCAAACAAACAAAGTGAGCTAAGTAACTAAGAGCCCATGGATAACCATGGATATAAAGGGTGCTAATACCTTCCCTTTGTATAACCTACCCCCCGAACTCAAAATCTTTTTAAGGTCTTTCCTGTTCTTTTATGTCCTTTCCTTTTGGATAAAATAAAAGTCGGTGGCGACTCTTGCTATCCGCAACATTTAACTAAAGTCAGTTCTCCCACCGTGTTACAAAGCGGAGTTTATATTTCCGCAAACGCTGGAATAGCTTCAACAAGTGCTATACATGTTCCTCTTTATCAATTGACTTAACAATCATGTCACCGACATATACTTTAATCTCTTTGTGCATCATATCATGAAAAAGAGTAGTCATTTCTCTTTGGTAAGTTGCACCAACATTCTTTAGACCGAAAGGCATCACTCTATAACAGAATGTTCCCCAAGGCATAATGAATGTGGTCTTCTCCATATCTTCGGGTGCCATATTGATCTGGTTATATCCGGAAATCCATCCATAAACGAAAATACTTTGAATTTAGCAGTATTGTCTACCAACATATCAATGTGTGGCAAAGGGAAATCATCTTTCGGTCTGGCTTTATTCAAATCTCTATAATCAACACACATGCGGACTTTTCCATATTTCTTCGGAACTGGCACAATATTGGCCACCCGTTGCGGATACTCAGCGGTCACAAGGAAATTGGCGTCAATCTGCTTCTGCACTTCCTCTTTGATCTTCACAGCCATATCAGGATGTGTTCTTCTCAACTTCTGCTTGACTGGCGGGCATCCTGGCTTCAACGACAATCTATGCTCCGCAATCTCAGAATCCAAACCAGGCATGTCTTGATAAGACCAAGCAAACACATCTGAATACTCTCGAAGAAGATCAATCAACCCCTTCTTGACATTTGGACATAGTCGAGACCCAATCTTGACTTCCTTCACATCATTGTTTGCTTTATACTTATCTGTTGGGTGCTCTTATGTGTGAAAGACCCTAACCCGGATCTAGTGTACCTTAGGTAAATGGCAATAGACCAAGGAAACTGTACGGCGTATATCGATATGGTTGATCTGGTGGCCATAGTTAGTGTGACTTCTTGGTTGATGCTTATGTTCCTTAAGCAAGTTGAGGATAATATGAGGCTGCCATATGTTGTCAATACACTAACTGACTTTTAGAACCCTAGTCATCCCATCTTGGCCGTTAGAAAGCAGTGAGATAACCGGCTTTGGTGAAGACTGAAGTTGGTTGATACTCGATACTACACTCATTGAGATCCTAAACTTGGAGGGTTTTGGTTGGCAAGTAAGTTTCCTACTGAACAACCACCCTTGTGAAGGATCAATGATTTTGAGATCCCTTAGAACCTGGTTACTTTTGTAGGACAGGATGAATCAACTAAACTTCAGGGGAGGGTACTTACCTTTAAACCTCATGCAAGCCTTCAAACCTAGGGCTATTATGTGACTTGTTTGTGTGTGCCACATGTTTGTGATTGAGCATAACATCATAGCATCATCATGCATCATAAGCATAGCATTTTCACTAACCATTTCAAGGACCAAAGGATTTATCTTTGTTCTTTGTTGCAGGTCATGGCTTCTGCTCATAGGAATACTATCCGGATCAACTTTGTAGGAATACCTCATAAGCTTAAGGAATTGGTCTCTCAAGTTTCTGAAAACTCCCAGTTCATCAAGAGGCATGGTCACCTACTGGATCTAGTCACTTCAGGGTTCAATGAAGACATGATGAGTGTCCTGTTTCAGTTCTTTGACCCTAAATCATTGCTTCACATTTCCCGACTATCAGCTGGTTCCTACAATGGAAGAGTTCTCCAAGCTTCTGGGTATACCTATTCTTGATCAAAAACCCTTCACAGGCTTGGAAAAAGAGCCTAAACCTGAAGTCATTGCTGCAGCCTTACATTTAAAGAAATCAGACATTGTCCTAGAAACCAGGAGTGGAGTTAAGGGTATTCTTGCTAAGGTATTGGTGGAGAAAGCTCAAGTATTCCTGAAGGCTATGAGTTATGATGCTTTTGAGGAGATCTTAGCCCTATTGATTTATGGCTTAGTACTGTTCCCCAATCCAGACCAGTTCATAGACGTACACGCCATCAACATATTTCTGACTCGCAATCCAGTACCTACATTACTTGGAGACATCTTACACTCTCTTCATACCCGTACTACGAAGGCACGAGGAACTCTGATGTGTTGCATACCTCTATTATCTAGGTGGTTTATTTCTCACCTTCCTCGATCAGTGATGAAGAATGAACAAGGGTTCAGGTGGTCCAAGAGGATTATGTCACTTTCTCATTCAGATATTCATTGGTGCTCTAGATCTATGGAGAATGTTACCATCATTGACCGTTGTGGGGAGTTCCCTAATGTGCCACTCCTTGGCATAAGAGGGGGCATTACCTACAACCCTTCTTTAGCTCTACGTCAGTTTGGTTACGCTCGGACTGATGGTCCTCATGACATGCTTATTCAGGGTATTGTGTTCGACTACGACAACGATCTTCAAGGTTACCGTCAAAGGTTCATACGAGCATGGGGTAAAGTGAACAAGGTTGACAGCAAGACTCTGGAACCCAAGTACACTATACCTATGGAACCATATCTCAGATGGGTACGATCTCGTGCTCAGACTCTTATGATGCCATATCCTGCTATCCTGCCAGTTACCATGGAGCCTGTTGCTGAAGGAGATACTTCTTACATCATTCTTCATCCAGACATGCCCACTGACATGGAAGAGTTACAGAGGTCCTGGATCCAGTTGAAGGAGCAAAGAGATACTTTTGAGACTCATTACAAGGCAAGTCAGGAAAGAATCCTGGAGCTAACAAAACAACTTCACGAGGAGCGGAATCTCAACACATACCTCAACACAAAGAGGAAACGTCCATGGGAGACTTAAAACCCCATTTTTTGTATTCATTTTATTTTTATTGTAAGCCCAAGGGGCAAACAAGTTTATTACTAATAAAAGTTTATTTTTTGGTGGTTTAAACAAATTTAAATCCTACGGTCCTTGAAAACATTGCATAAGCATCTACATACCATATTATTGCATCACAGGTTTCTTATGAACAAGTATCTTATCTTCTCGCTGTTTACCTCAGCAGAAATGGCTCTTGAACAGACTGTCAAAGATCTCCAGGCTCAAAATGCACAATTCCAAGAGTTGATTCTGAACTTGTCCAAGGGGCAAGATGAGTTGAAGACATTGCTGGCTAAGAAGAAGAAGAAGACTAGAAGATCAGGAGGCCTTATCAATCTGGGAAGAAGATTCAGAGGCCCTATCAAGACAAAGGAACAGGTTGATGATTATGAGTCTGAAAATTCTGAGAAAGAGGGAGGTAGTCTCCATGATACTGTGGGAGATTCTGATTCTGAAGCAAATTATTATCATGATCCTAATGAAGATAAGTACAAGATGCTGGTGGATAGAATGAATGCTATGGAGTTACAAAAATCTTTTGGGCTGGATTTTGAAGATCTGAGTTTAATATCTGGAGTGGTCATACCTATTGGTTTCAAGGTTCCTGCTTTTGTGGTGTATGATGGTGTCTCATGTCCCAAGCTGCATTTAAGATCCTATGTCCGGAGGATTCAACCACATACTGTTGATAAGAAGTTATGGATTCATTTCTTCCAAGAGAGCTTGTCTGGAGCTCAATTGGAATGGTACTATCAATTGGAGAGTGTCAATATCCGTGATTGGAATGATCTTGCTGAGGCCTTCTACAGGCAATACCAATACAATGCTGATTTAGCACCTACTCGCATGCAGCTACAAAGCATGTCATTGGGTGCTAAGGAGAATTTCAAGGAGTATGCCCAGAAATGGAGAGACCTGGCTGGCAGAGTTCAACCTCCTCTGACTGACAGGGAGCTAGTGGATATGTTTATGAGTACGCTGAATAGTCCTTTCTATAGTCACCTCATTGGAAGCTCATCATCTGGTTTCACTGAGCTGATAATGACTGGAGAGCGTGTGGAAAGTGGCATAAGAAGTGGTAAGATACAGGTGGGTGCCTCTTCATCAAGCACTGCAAAGAAGCCCCCTAGTGGAAAGAAGGAGTCTAATGCTGTGTATGGTCAACCTGGCCGTAACAGAAGTCACCAATCCGTAGGAGCAGTTCACATTTCTAATCCTACTCCTGCAACACCAGAGCTACCACAGAGTAATCAACAGAAGCTTAGAAGACAATTCACCAAGATCAACATGTCACTGGCCCAAGCCTTGCAACACATGTTGAAAGGGGAACTCACTACTTTGAAGGACCCTCCTCAGAATCCTAATACTTCCTCTCCTCGGTACAATCCTAATGCACGATGTGCCTATCATTCTAATTGTCCGGGACATGACACCAACAATTGCTGGGTGCTGAAAAATAAGATTCAAGATATGATTGAAGCTGGGGAGATTGAATTTGACCCTCCTGGGACTCCAAATGTGATTACTGCTCCCATGCCCAATCATGAGAAGACTGTTAATGCTGTTGATGAACTTTCATATGTTTCCTCAGTAGCAGATGTGACTACTCCCTTATCTATTATCAAGAAGAAGCTGGTGCAGGCTGGATTCTTTCCAGGTTGCAACGAAGACTGTTTTTATTGTGCCTACAAACCTGATAGCTGCTGGAAGTTGAAAGATGGTATTCAACGCCTCATGGACAATTACACTATATTGTTTGAGAGAACTCCTTCTGTGGAAAGTATGTGTGAACACCTAACTCGAGGTAAGAAGTTTGAAGATGTGGATATGGTTGATAAAGTGCCAGTGAAGATTACCTCCAAAGGCCCTGTCAAGATCGCTTCCAAGGGTCCTATCAAAATTACTGCTGAAGGCCTGGTGAAGACTGTTGCTGAAGTTAGAGTGCCTCCCATGATTATTACCACTCCTGGCCCTATTCCTTATACTTCTGATAAAGCTATACCCTGGAATTACGGTTCTGATGTTTATATCCATGGTGTTAAGCAGGAACCTTTGACTGATACACCTGTCACTGATGATAACCTTGATATTGATAATATTGCTGGATCTAGTAAGATCACCAGAAGTGGAAGAATTTTCTCTCCTCCAGCTACCTCAAAAAATACAGTTCTTCCAACTACTACCTCCACTTCTGAGCCAAGTACTGATGCTCGAGGCAAAGGTCCTGTGGTTGAACCTGTGCAAGCTGAAGCACCGACTGCTGAAAATCTCTCTAAACAGATGGAAGAAGTGCTGAAGATCATTCGTAAGAGTGATTATGATATTGTTGACCAGTTGGGGCATACTCCCTCCAAAATTTCCATGTTGTCTTTGTTGCTGTGTTCTGAGGCTCATGCTAAAGCCTTGATCAAATTCTTAAGGACTGCTCATGTACCAAATGAAATTTCTGTGGATCAATTTGAAAATTGTGTTGCACATCTGACTTATGATAATGGGTTAGGTTTTTCTGATGCTGACTTGACTCCTGCCAAAAGAAACCATAACAAAGCTTTACATATCTCCATTGAATGTAGGGGCACTACCTTGTCTCATGTGTTGATAGACAATGGCTCTTCATTGAATGTACTTCCCAAAGAGGTTCTGAACAAGCTCAATCCTGAAGATGCTGTGTTAAGATCAAGTAATATAGTGGTAAGAGCCTTTGATGGTTCAAGAAGAGTGGTGCATGGAGAAATAGATCTCCCGATCAAAGTAGGCTCTCAAGTCTTCGATTCTACCTTCTATGTAATGGATATTCGTCCTGCGTACTCTTGTTTGCTTGGGCGCCCCTGGATCCACGGGGCAGGTGCTGTGACCTCCACTCTACATCAGAAGTTGAGATATCCAGTGAAGGGAAAGATCGTAACTGTTTATGGAGAGGAAGAATATATGGTCAGTCATGTGAATACATTTAAGTATGTTGAAGTGGAAAGTGAATATGTTGAGACTCCTTGCCAGACATTTGAAGTAGTTCCTTGGGTCGTTCCCGCTACTGAAGCTCCTCCTGTGGTTAAAAGAGTTCCTGTGGTTACCAGAGTACCTCCTACAATGGCTTCCCTCAAAGATGCTAGAGCTGTGGTTGAAGAAGGTGGTTGTACTATTTGGGGTCAGCTTCCCGACATTCCTTACAAGTCTGACAAGTTTGGTCTGGGTTTCACTACAGAGTCCCAGAAGGCTGTTCGTCGTGCTCGTGCTGTTCGTATCACCAATCCAGGGAACATGAAAGATTAAATCAATGCTGTGGGTGACTATAATGAAGACTACAATCTGGATAACTGGATTTTTCCTACTGTGGGTGATGGGCTCAACAATTGGAAGACTGAAGACGTTATTCCTATCTCCTTTAGTCAGGAGTAAATACTATTACTGTGTTGTTATTTTTAAGTTTGAGTAATTAAACTTTTAAGCCTTGTGCCTTACCCGGGGCACAATGGTATGCTTGTTTCGGGATGTCATTTCATTTGCATACTTCATTCAATAAAAATCAATGGACGTTTCGTTTTCGTAAATATTGGGCTCTTTGTTTTTCTTTTATTTTATTTTCATCAGCTATGTGTTCCTACACACACCCACATCACTAAAATGCAGATCCTCATCCACTCTGGATCCTGTTGATAACAGTTCTACTATTGCCAATTATAATTTCGAGAATCCGATCTATCAAGCTGAAGATGGAAAGGATGAAGATTGTGAAGTACCTGTAGAGCTTGCTAGGTTATTACAACAAGAAGAGAAAGTTACACAGCCGCATGAGGAATCAATTGAGGTTGTAAATTTGGGTACTGAAGTAGACAAGAAAGAAGTCAAAATAGGAGCAGGCTTGGAAAACAGTGTCAAAGAAAGATTGAGTCGGATGTTACGTGACTATGTAGAGGTTTTCGCTGGAAAAATCAAGAGATGATATGGAATGATGAATGTCAAGAAGCTTTTGACAAAATCAAGAAGTATCTCCAAGAACCTATAAATCTGATGCCACCAGTTGAAGGAAGACCTCTAATCATGTATTTGACCGTGTTAGAAAATTCAATAGGGTGTGTGTTGGGGCAATATGACGAGTCTGGTCGAAAAGAGCATGCAATATACTACCTTAGCAAAAGGTACCGACTGTGAAACAAGATACTCACAGCTCGAGAAAGCTTGCTATGCTTTGGCTTAGGCTGCTCGCCGACTAAGACAGTATATGTTGAATCATACCACTTTATTGATTTCTAAGATGGATGTTATCAAATATACATTTGAGAAACCTGCTCTCTCCGGAAGAACAACAAGATGATTGCTGAACTCTGCACGCAGTTCAAAATAAAACACCATAACTCTTCTCCGTACCGGCCAAAGATGAATGGCGTCGTAAAGGCTGCTAATAAGAATATTAAGAAGATCATACAAAAGATGACAGTAACATACAAAGACTGGCACGAGATGTTACCATTTGCTCTTCATGGTTATCGTAATACAATACGTACTTCAACAGGGGCAACCCCATTCTCCTTAGTCTATGGTATGGAAGCAGTTCTGCCCATTGAAGTTCAGATCCCTTCCTTAAGAATCATGAAGGATGCAGGCTTGGATGAAGATGAGTGGATTCAGACTCGACTCGACCAGATAAATTTGATTGATGAGAAGAGGTTGGCAGCTGTTTGTCATGGTCAGATGTACCAGAAACGGATGATCAAAGCTTTCAATAAGAAGGTTAAGCCAAAGGTATATCAGGCTGGTGACCTGGTAATCAAGCGTATCATACTACCACAGGGTGATCCTAGGGGCAAGTGGACTCCTACATATGAAGGACCATTTATGGTCAAAAGAGTATTCTCAGGAGGTGCCATGATGCTTACTACTATGGATGGTGAAGACTTTCCACAGCCTGTAAACGCAAACATAGTTAAAAAATACTACGCATAAAAAGAGACCCGCTAGGTTGACTGGCCTAGGAAAAAATAAGGGCATCCCGGCAAACCAAAAGGGTTCGGGCAAAAATTAGGGATATATATAAAAAAAATGTGTACCCGGCAAGTCGAAAACCTGAAAAGGCGGCTTGGGCAAAAAAGGGTATCCCGGTGGATTGAAAACCTGAAAGGGCAATCCAGGCAAAAGTTAGGGATTAAAGCGTATGACTATGTCTCGTTTGGATCACTCATGTAACTTCAACTGATGGTGCTACCTAAATCAAGTTCAAACAGATAAAGATCAATCCAATCGTTTCTGTCTCAACAGCAGAAGATGAGATATTTGAAGATAATGGCAATAGTAGAATTGAAACTCAATAGGATCATTTTTCACATAGCTGTTTTCTTTGTTTTATAAAAAATTTACGACGAATTCCTCTTACTAGGATTTCTGTCTCCTTGTACAAACTTGCCTATGAATAGGTCACTTTGTGATATAAATAAAATTTCATCTTTGAATCCAGATTTGCTTTTACTCTATTTACATAAGCGAAAACGTCCATTGGTTGTGTTTGAATGTATGTATGCTTTTGAATACGATTGATGTTTACCAGAAATGCATAAAATGCAGTAATAGTATTTACTAAGGACGAACGAGGGTAGTAGTTCAACAAAGCTTCGCCGGTTCATCCCCACTACAAATCCCCAGTAGAGCAAATCTATCTTTATAGATGCTTCGAATTACGTCTCCCCTTGAATTTATGTCCATCTCTTTTATCCTCAGTCGGGATACTCAGGAACTTATTCCTTCAATAGAAGTACGACGAACGAATACGGGAAGTGACAAATACTATACTATCAAACAAGACGGGAACGAGTTCCTCATATTCTTCAGCAACGAATCGGGATTTATTTTCCCTAGCCAGCAGTTGTTATACAAAGATATTCGGACGCTTCAGGCCGCATGATTCATACATACATCATTTACATCATACCATGGCATATCCATAAGTGCATAATACATTTACTTAGATGCACCATGCCATGCATGCATACATATTGCATAAACTAACCTTTTCCTTGCAGGATGGTTATATACAGATAAAATACTATCAACAATTCACAACAGGTCAGAAACGATCTATACGAAGATCTAGTGGTGATACTTAATCATTACTCAAGGTTTCCTTGGATAGTAGGCAAACGGTCTATACGAAGATCTATTCCCTAGTCCAGGATGTTTTCAGGAGAGTTAATCCTGATACTCTTTTGTTCTTGGATAGTAGGCAAACGGTCTATACGAAGATCTATTCCCTAGTCCAGGATATTTTCAGGAGATTTCATCCTGACACTCTTTTGTTCTTGGATAGTAGGCAAACGGTCTATACGAAGATCTATTCCCTAGTCCAGGATATTTTCAGGAGATTTCATCCTGACACTCTTTTGGTCTTGGATATTAGGCAAACGGTCTATACGAAGATCTATTCCCTAATCCAGGATATTTCTAGAAGAGATAATCATCACGAAGATTTATTTCTACTGGTTTATTCAACAATTCAAAACAGTTCAGAGACGATCTATACGAAGGTCTAGTGCTGATACTTAATTCAGAAAGAAATCGCCACGAAGATTTGGTTCTGACACTTAAATTAAAAGTATGTTCTTAGATACGATTCAGAGACGGCCTATACGAAGACCTAGTACTTATATCCAGTATCAACATCAAGATATTATCACCTCCTGATATTATGGATGGCATCTATAAGCCCATCTCCAGTTCTTCCAAGTGGCATCTTCAAGCCCACTTAAGCATATACAACCAGTCATCAGTGTTACCTTACGCACCGGCGAGTGCAAATTTTTGGGCTTTTATGTTCAATCCCCTTCAACCTTCCAAGTCACGAATGGCACACAGGCCAATCTAACTCCTCAGGTTTCAGAAAATTGAACAGGGGCAGCTGTTGCACCCCAAAATTTGCCCTCTATTTTTAACTCTAACCAATTTTTTGTTTCACATTCATTTGCATCATCTTCATAGCATAACATTTTTTTCTGTCTTAATATTAGCCGGAATAATTTCTCGGAATTTACAAACAGACTGGTCAAATTAACTTTTTAACCGTGCCTAAAATTAGTCAACGAAAAAATGTCAAGTTTAAGTTTGCAAATGTCGGTAACATTAATCTGCGGTTCACGTGGTTTAATTTGACATGCTAAAAATATTTTTACGACTATTTTTGGTCATATGTTGATCAGTCTGAGCAGTTTAAACGGTCATAATTTTTATTTCAAAATCCGACCAAACGCTGTATTTTTCCGAGTCATTTATTTCGCGCTGATTATTTTGACGTGTTCATTTTATTTTTTCGAGCATTTTGGTGCCTGACTTTTATTTTTTTTTGAGTCTATTTATTTTTATATTGGGTCTAGAATAAATAAATAGGTTAATTAGTTTTTATTTTAATTTTAACTATTTTAATTATTTAACTTTATTCAGTTTTTAATTTAATATTGGGTCTAGAATAAATAAATAGGTTAATTAGTTTTTATTTTAATTTTAACTATTTTAATTATTTAACTTTATTCAGTTTTTAATTTAATATTGGGTTTCAAAATAAACTTAAGCCCATTATCATTAACCTAATTTGTTCCTATATATATTTACTAGCATGACCGATAGAGGGAGGCCGAAAGACAGAACAAAAAAGAGAAACTGAGAGTGGTTGATCTATACTATCGTACACACAGTTTGGTAATAGTTTATATATGATATATACTTTATCTATTTTGTTGATATATTTGATTATGTTTTCGGATCGGATCGTGTCAATACGCCGTTTTCACATATACGTGTATGAGGCGTGACATTTGTGTTATCCGATCCAGTTGCGATGATCGCAATTTTGCGCTAGCAACACCGTTGTTTTTTTTTAATTCATTTTTTTTATATATATACATATATTTAGATCTGCACATTTTTTTTTTCATAACTAACTACCCTGATTTTTCCTAAACCCTGACAATTTCGCCACAAACTCTAAATTTCAAACCTAAAACTTTAACCGTGTTATTTCCTTTAAACCATAAACCTTTTCTTAAACCTTAACAAACCTTATTACTATTTCCTATTTTCGCTCATATTTATGTTATTCATACACTGTAACTGCTTCGCCCTTGTAATATTTTAAGTTTTAACTTGTAATATTTTCAGTTTTACTTTTCGCCATCTTTATTATGTAACTGCACCAAAGCGTTGTAATAATTAGGGTTTTATTTTCTGCCATTGATTTTCTGCCATTTTATTTTTCTGCCATTTATTTTTCTGCCATTTAAATTCCTGCCATTGATCCTATATTAACTGCGTGGTTTAGTAATGTAGGGCGTGAAAACCTACTAAATTAATTATTTAATATTTTTTCTATAACCTTTATATTTTTTGTAAATAAATAATAAATACTAACTATTTTAATAACTTTTTTTTATTACTTACTTATAATAATAAATCCTTATATATTTTGTAAATAAAATCTAATTGACCATTTTTCTAATTGAATAATAATAATAAACCTATTAATCTAATAATTTGATATTTTCTATAATCTTTATTTATTTTGTAAATAACTAACTTAATATTTTTCATATAACTCTTTTATTTTATAATTTGTACATTAATGTATTTTAAATTCTTTTATTATTACTAATTTATTTTAAACTCATAATTTTCTAATAACTTCTAAAAAAATCTAACTTGTTTAACCTAAAATAATTTCTTTTAAAATTCTAACCTTTTTATTATCACTTTATTATTATTGTTATTTTATTATTACTTTATTACCATTGTTTATTTATTATTTTATTATTATTTGCTCTTATCTATTCTATTTTTGCTTCATTATTTTCCTTATTTTAATTTTGTTTTATTTATAATATTAGGAACAAATGTATAGGTTGTAAATTTATTCTTTCTCGCCTGATTATTATGTATCTGTCCCATAGCCATGTAATAGTTTAGGAATTTATTTTTTTTGCTTTTATTTTTGTAAATATTTATTGCGTGGTTAGTAATTTAGGGAGTGCAAAAAACTAACTGTAAATAATTGAACTTAGAAAATTAAATTCAAGACAAATATCTGAAAAATAACACTCACACACGTAAGTCGATCTTTGATCGCCATCTGTACTTCCTAGGGTATTCCTCTTGGTTGCCTTCTTTAAATGGTCAAGTCCCTCGAAAAAAGGGGTGTCTTAAGCAAAGTCCCTTCAAACAGAAAAATCATCAAGTCCCTATAAACTTAAAAGATCAAGTCCCTATGAGGTTGCCTACGATATAATGATCTTGTCCCTTCGGTAAATATGATGATAGTCCCTACGAGTTGCTAAAGACACCCCTTATGTTGCCTTCATTGACCATACGATGACCCTACGCCCGTCCCTTAAACACATCCAAGGTAATGACTACCTATTCCTTAATAATTGGGACAGTCTTACCATTGAAAGAATATACGAGAACACGAAAGACTTAATCTAGGGTAGGTATCTCATAGTTACTTGCTCACACTTTTCGAAATTACTTTTACACCTCACAATTTCTAAACTAGGCTTTGTATACACCCATACGAGGGTCATTACTAAGTACTTAAAGAAATTTTTCTAATCACACACTACACTCTTGCAAGCAAACAAAGTGAGCTAAGTAACTAAGAGCCCATGGATAACCATGGATATAAAGGGTGCTAATACCTTCCCTTTGTATAACCTACCCCCCGAACTCAAAATCTTTTTAAGGTCTTTCCTGTTCTTTTATGTCCTTTCCTTTTGGATAAAATAAAAGTCGATGGTGACTCTTGCTATCCGCAACATTTAACTAAAGTCAGTTCTCCCACCGTGTTACAAAGCGGAGTTTATATTTCCGCAAACGCTGGAATAGCTTCAACAAGTGCTCAACATGTTCCTCTTTATCAATTGACTTAACAATCATGTCACCGACATATACTTCAATCTCTTTGTGCATCATATCATGAAAAAGAGTAGTCATTTCTCTTTGGTAAGTTGCACCAACATTCTTTAGACCAAAAGGCATCACTCTATAACAGAATGTTCCCCAAGGCGTAATGAATGTGGTCTTCTCCATATCTTCGGGTGCCATATTGATCTGGTTATATCCGGAAATCCATCCATAAACGAAAATACTTTGAATTTAGCAGTATTGTCTACCAACATATCAATGTGTGGCAAAGGGAAATCATCTTTTGGTCTGGCTTTATTCAAATCTCTATAATCAACACACATGCGGACTTTTCCATATTTCTTCGGAACTGGCACAATATTGGCCACCCATTGCGGATACTCAGCGGTCACAAGGAAACTGGCGTCAATCTGCTTCTGCACTTCCTCTTTGATCTTCACAGCCATACCAGGATGTGTTCTTCTCAACTTCTGCTTGACTGGCGGGCATCCTGGCTTCAACGACAATCTATGCTCCGCAATCTCAGAATCCAAACCAGGCATGTCTTGATAAGACCAAGCAAACACATCTGAATACTCTCGAAGAAGATCAATCAACCCCTTCTTGACATCTGGACACAGTCGAGACCCAATTTTGACTTCCTTCACATCATCCTCGGAACCCAAGTTGACTAACTCAATATGGTCTTCGAATGGCTGAATGATCTTTTAATCTTGCTCAAGAAGACAAGAGAATTCATCACTCACTTCTTCACCACTTTCCTCCTCGGCCTCAAACACAGGGAATTCAAAATTTGGAGAAGGAGAAGGATCATTGTATTCAATGGGGTTAGAAACCAACCTGCATAATGATTTGATATTTTTATTTTAGAGAAGTGGATTTGTGACCAAATATTATGCAGATGGACAATTATATTGTTTATTTGTGTTTTTTGTGATTACCATTTTAAGAATAAAGCAAAAGGTAAAAACAAAACATCATAGATGTGGATGAATAGAATTAATTTTATTAATGATCAATTTGAAAATGCCCAACAATGTTCGCTTCTCTCTTAGGCGCAGGAGAAGGATTTTAAAAACATATAAAAGTAATTACTTAGATTGATGCAAAATAACAAGAACATCAATAGCAGTCCAATTGTTGCAAGCCTTTCCATGTGTCACAAAATTGGTGCAGTCTTCCTCTTCGTCATCCTCTAGCACATCAGATAAGTGTTATTTATTACCATGAATGAACCCTCTGCTACGGAAGCTAAGTTGCATATCTTCAGACCTTGCGGTTGATGAACCTCGCTTGAACCCCAAACCGGTTATGCCTTTATTGTCGGAGACCTCTACCATGCACCCCACTGATCAACATTGCCTTCTTCTACAATCTTCCTTGCATCTTTCAATGAGGACATATGTGCCCCAACTTTCTTTTCAACAACAATAGATAAGGCTTGAAATGGAGTTCCAACCTCATCCTCAGCTTCAACATAAGAAAAAGATGACAGGTGGCTAACCAACAACGCCTTCTCCCCGCCAACGATCACAAGCTTTCCATTCTTCCTAAATTTGAGTTTCGGATACAAAGTGGAGGTAACAACTCTTGCTTCATGGATCCACGGCCTTCTCAACAAGAAATTGTAGGCTGGGTGGATATCGATTACTTGAAAAGTAATTTGAAAATCACTCATACCTATCTTAATCGGAAGGTCCACTTCACCAATAACCATTTTGCACGAACCATCAAAAGCTTTGACGATTACACCGCTATACCTCATAGGCGCTCCTTGATATGACAACTTTGAAAGAGTTGTCTTCGACAACACTGATAGGGAAAATAGCAAGTGTAATATTTTGCCTTTTATAGTAATAATGGGGAAATTCCCCGAATGTCGATCTCAAGGACTGCAAGTTAATATTGAGTTTAAATTATCATTCAATTAAACAAAAAGTATTAATTTGGTTTTTAGGTGTAAAAATATAATAATAAAAGTAAAGGCAAAGAAGAATGAAAATAAGGGTTTATAAAGAAAAAAGAACAATGCCAGGGAAGGTGTATGATTTATCCCTGTAACAACTCTGAGTCACTGTTGCATCAACAAATATCAATTACTACCAGTTCTTAAGGGTATTTTCTCCCAAGTCCTTGGTGAGAAAACCTTTAATCAATCTACCCTAATTTCTATGTCCATAGCCAATTAAGGTGAAGTTAAGCCTTATAATATCAAGAATACTCTAGTTCATATATGGTATCCCTAGTCCTAGGTGATATCTACTGTAGAGTAACCTTATGAAAACCTTATCAATGGCGATCCATCCTAATTGATAACCACAAATCAATCTCGATTGGTCCGAAAGAGAAAGCAATAAACACATCAAAAGGTTGCCGTAAGAACAATATTATAAATGCAAATGTAAACTGAAATTCATTACAAGTCTAAATCAGGGACACCCCCTAGCATTGGTGGGTTTAGCTACTCATATTGTTTAAAACATATTCAAGATAAAAATTACACATTACAAGTAATTGGATGACTTTTATCTTCAATTGCTCCCGCTCATGAAAACCTTCAGCTCTCCGAATGCCTTGATCTCTGTAATACTTGATTTCTTCACAATACTGTATTTTGCCGTATTCCAAGATGATTTTTCCTTTGGCAGAAGGTCCTCTTTTATAGTGAAAATTTCATGCAGCAGTTGCACATGTCCAAAAATATAGCTGAAAAGGCCCGACGAACAAAAGCCCGAGAAAACTGAATTTTTGGGCTTGGGCTGACACGGCCCGTGTCAGCTGACACGGGTGGCCGTGTCATCCTAATGTCCTAGCTGACACGCCCCTGGCATGGGTGACATAATTGGTTGAGGTGCCTGACACGGCTCGTGTCAGCTGACATGGGTGGCCGTGTCAGGCCTCCTATGCCAGGGTTTTCTGCTCCTCTACTTGTCGGAATCTCGCATTGTCTCGTTCTGAGTTCCCTGGTTCTCCTACTATGACCTGTCGGACAAAAACACAGCTATACCACGCATAAAATCACTAAAATATAAGTAAAACATAAAAATGATTAAAAATTCTTAAATATAATGACGGAAGTAAAACTAACTCGAAACGTATCATAAATGCTTACATAGTGTGTCAAAAGCCTCTATTTCGTGTCGGATCCGTAACGAAAATTAAATGCAAATGATGACTGATCACAACCCCAAACTTAGCTCATTGCTTTTCCCAAGTAATGTTTCAGACACATTGTCACTCCCCAGAATTCTTTATATTTCCCACCAATGCTGAGATCATTCGCTAACGTCTTCTCTTTTCCTTCCACAAGTCCTGCTTTTTCATTGTAAGTCTTCATTCGCACTTCCACTTCAAAGCACCATTTCACCTGTCAGCTTATATCACATTCTCACCAATTCTCTCGGGGTCAACTGTTTTCACTTATAATTCAGAGTATGCAATATCAACTCGCAAGTTTGAATAGTCTCTCTTTTCCTATCACCTACGCACAACACACACACTTTTGAGGTCTTTCGGGTTGTAACTTGACTTGGGTTAGGGTATGGATTATTCAAACAAAAACGGAAAACAAGTGGGTTTTTAGTTCAAAGTCAATGTTACATACTGTGTTTGTTTCTTTTATTTGCTCAGTTTTCTTTTCTTAGTTTTTTCTTCACCGAATGCCCTTTTTCGTGCTTCTTTTTGAATCTTCGTGTTATAATTTTTTCTCTTTTTATTATTTTCTTTCTTTCTCTTGATTCATCATTTTTTCTTTTTTTTATTCTTGCACTTTCTTGGGCTTTTGGGAGCTTTTGGGGTTTTTACCCCAAACTTAGCTTTTCAACACAGTTGAATGCATTAACATGACTCTGAACAGGGTATGGAAGTGTTTTGGCCAAGGGGTACATTTATGGGGTTTAAACAAACAAATGGATACATGCTCAAATGGGGTTAACGAGGAATATAATTATTCAGGATGGCTAGAAAGGCTCGAGGTTAATTTTAAATAACGTGCCTCAGTGTGTGTATCATGCAGTGACAGTCCCAGAGAATCTACGCAAATTTAGAGTGATAAAGACAAACCTGAATGTCGCTTATGATGATCAATGTGTTTGGCTTTTTATGACTCACCCTTTTTGGTTTAGCTTTGACAGGATCCACAATACTCTTTAGCCTGGTGCGATTTCTTCCTTACTTCGGAATGTACAGGATACTCGTGTCGGTTAAGCTGTATACGTTGCGTATGATCTTCCTTTTAGTAGTGTCAACTTGCTGGGGAGATCCTTCACAATAAGAAATGGTGAATGGCTTGATCCTTTCATCCATTCTCAATCGTGATCATTACTATTTCCAACCTATCAACACAGACTTGACACACTCGCAGCATAATGTACCTTCAAACAGAAAAACCAACTCTAGAATGCACAAAAGTAAAATAACAAAATAACAAAATACTGAGAATAAAATAATAATAAAATACATAAAATCTCCCCCGCACTTGAACACAACCTTGTCCACAATGTTTGCGAACAAGAGCGAAGGAGGGAACTCACAGTACCCTACTGAGGAGGTGGTTGCGAGAAATGCAGCATCAACAGTCACATCATGCTGCTCATCTCATCCAACATCGCCCCCTAACGGGCTTGCTCGATGCCTTGCCATTGTTGTTCCATCCTCAAGTCACCTATTTCGGTTTGTACCCAGGTCCATTGGTCAGTGGACCAGGATGATGAACCCGCCTCCTGCTGGGTGGGTTCTTGATGTGGTGGTACAAACTACTCTTGAGGTGCTTGAGGATCTTCTTCATCTACTTCCGTTCCCTCCACCCGGTCATCTATAAATTGATCACATGCAGTAAAATGGTCAGTTTCTTGGCCTTCCTCCGCGTCGGGGTCAGCGCTCACATACAACCAATTAGCACAGTCAGTAATAGCCATTCTGTCCGGATCCGACAGAGCGAGAATAAACCTCTTATGGATAAGTGCGGAATAGTAAGTAGGTGCAATAACAATCTTACCTTGTGAAATTAGAGCAGACATGTCAATTTTGGTCTTACCTGCAATTGGCGTGTCTTCGAGTAAAGCAGCTCGATACCCAAAATGCTTTGTGATTTGGGTGATCATCCCACCTACGGATATGCCTCCGGAGTCGGCTTGGCCGACTCTGCCCAGATAGTCCGCTGCAAAGGCAGCTACGTTGATGGCCTTGTTTTGTGCCATCTAGTACATAAAGAATAGCTCTCTCTGAGTAGCTACCCCTGTGCTATCGCCTCTTCCAAATAGGGTATATGCCAAACCCTTCTAAGCGTACCTGAAACATGGATTCTGGATGCCCGAGGCCTTAGCACCTTTGGAGGTGTAATCCGTCCTTCCAGTGATGGAAATCCAGAAATCCTTAGGTGAGAACACGTCTAGGACCACTCCTGGTCCGTACAGAGGGAGTAAGAGTATTGCTGCTAACTCCTCAACAAACACCTCATGATAATTATTAAATAACCAGAAACGCAAAGTGCCAGAATAATACCTGATCGTGTCTATCCACCGCTTCTCCAGCTGGAATTCCAACGTGCTGAGGAATTCGAGAGTAATGCGCTCGTATGTTGGCGCTTCCAGACTCATGAACTCAAGCATTCCTAAAACATGGAACATCCGGTAGACCTCCATTTTGAGCCCTAGAGCGTTCAGAGTATGCTCACATATGTACCTCGTTAGTCTGAGTTTGCGCTTCCGGTGAATTTGGTATCTCCTTTCTTGTTCCGGATTGCCAAACACTATGTTATGTGGATTTGGATTCCGACTCGGACGCTTCCGTGACTTTTCCATTTCCGCGAGCTGTTGCTTTCCGGTGAGAATTCTCCTCTGGGGCATTTTGGACTTGCAAAAATAGAAATTATTTGAACTTTTTGAGTTAGGAAATTCCGAAACCGTGGTTAGGACGAGAACGACGAGTGGAGTAATATCTGTAAAGGGTGTTTTTATGATAGGTGAGTGGAAGTGTGGGTTATGGAAGGTTTTAGGTAGTGGGCTTTGTGAGTTTTAATGGAGGTTGGAAGGTTTTGAGAGAAAGAGAGTAAGACTGATGAGAGAGAATAATGAGTTGGTAATAAAAATCTGATAATGATAAGGTGAATGGGTAAAATTTGTGGTTAATGGTGGATTAAATGTGTGGGTCCCACTAAAAATTCATATTTCCAAAAAAAATTCAAAATTTCCGCCTGCTTGACACGACCGTGTCAGTTGACACGAGTGGCCGTGTCAGGCTACTGTATCTCACCACGGTTGGGGAATGACCTTCAGTGCTCCTGACACGGCCGCCCATGTCAGGCTACTGTTGATCAATAAAATTTCATGTCACCTTCAGTGTTCCTGACACGGCCCGTGTCAGTTGACACAGGTGGCCATGTCAGGCCACTATTTTTCCACTTTTTTGGTCTGATTTTGCACCCTCCTGACACGGGTGGCCGTGTCAGGTTTCCCTTTTGGCCGTTTTTTAGCTTTCTCTCCGGTTCAACTGCTGGTATCTCTGGCCATGTTGATAATTCTTTTGCATGAATTAGACATTTGTTGACGTGATGTTCCCTCCTCGTAGATCTCCTGTGTAACCCTACAAGCACACATAATTGATTAAATATAAAATGCATGGGTTGCCTCACACGAAGCGCTTCGTTTAACGTCGCATGGCTCGACGGTTCATTCCCCTTGTTATGGGGGGTATTTCAGGCTCCAAACCTTGTTGCACCTCTTGTCCAAAACTAGGACGTTGTCTCTTTTCTCAGTCTGGATTCCTTTGTTCCAGGAGTCCTCTTTAACCTCATCTTCTTACCTTGTTTTTGTTTTATTTTATTTCTCTTGGATTTTGAAATAGAGATGGGAGTCTTTCCATTCAGGGTGGCTAATGGCAGCGGTGAGATTCTATTAGCATTCAATGTCCTGATTAAGCCTACTTGATAGTGAGATTTTGTATCTTCCTCTAGCTCCTGGTCTTCAATAGCATTCAATGTTATTTCCTTGTCATGAACTTTCAAGGTTAACGTGCACTGATCCATGTCAAGATTGCATCGACTTGTCTGCATGAAAGGTCGACCCAGAATGATGGGTGCCTAGGATTACAAAATCAACTGGAAAAATAAAGACCTCTATTGTTACCAGCACGTCTTCAGCTATACCATATGCATCCTTTCTTTAGTGATCCGCAAACTTCGGATTGGTCTTTATATCACTGATATTTCTAATACCCAGCCTGTGATAGATTGATATGACATCAGATTCACACTAGCTCCAGTATCTATTAGTACCTTTTTGAAGGTTATTTTTTTAATTGTGCATGGTACTGTTACCGTTCCCGAATCCTTTTGTTTGTTAGGAATTTTCTGCCTCAGTGAGTTTGCACTATACTGTTCCTTCCAGGCTACCTGTTCTTCTATGGTTGGTTTCTTTTCGGCCAGTACCTCTTCCATGAATTTATTGTACATGGGCATTCTTTCGAGTGCTTCAAACAAAGACATACAACCCTCAACCTTTTTAAACATTGTCATGAATTTCTCCAAGTCTGACTCGCTAGGTTCCTTCTTTGTCACTCTCCGAGGGTAAGGCAACTTAATCACCAGTTTAGTCTCTTTTGTAATGTCCTCTTCAGTCGGCTCGCTCGGTGATATAATTTTTTTCTTTTTAGTAACCTTTTTCTTTTTCGTCGTGACAATATTAATATTCTCTTGACCTCTCGGATCTTGAACTGTTTCACTTGGTAAGGAACCTGGTGTTCGAGAACTTGCTAGTTGTTGTGCTATCTGCCCCAACTGAACTTCAAGATTCTTTAGGGAGGCGGTGGTGTTTTTCTGATTGTTTCTAGTCTCTTCTTCAAATTGCCTATTTTGAGCTACCATGTTTTCAATGGAAATCTCCCAGTCTGCTTTCCTTGGAGCTTGCTGTTGTTGATATTGAGTCTGATATTGACCTTGACCCTGCTGTGGAACATTCCATTTTTGATCTTTCCAGGAGAAGTTTAGATGATTCTTCCAACCTGGATTGTAAGTGTTAGAGTAGGGGTTATTATGCTTTAATAATTTGATCTCTTCAATTTGTTAGGGAGTAGCAAAGTAATAGACAGTGTGATGAGGTCCATTACAGATTTCACAAGTGATGGCCTGAGCCGGTTGGACTTGAGCTATCTGTTGAGTACCTATATTCATAGCTTTCGATTTCTTTTCCACTTTAGCAGCGATTGTATCTTCCAAATGGATTTTATTTGCTTGTACTTTCAGGTCAATGACTCCTTAAGGTTTGCTTGTACACCTATCATATAATTTCAGATGCTCATTTGCGGCTATCGCTTCAATGATCCTTTTAATACCAGTGGCTATTGAGAAATTTGTTGAGCCACCAGCTGTTGTATCGATCAACTGTTTTGTTTTTATTTTTAGCCCATTAACGAACATCTGCATTCGTTCAGTCTGATCCATCTTATGAGTTGGACACACTACCAAGACCCTTTTGAATCTTTTGTAGGAGTCTCCCAATGATTCAACATCCTTCTGTTTGAAATTAAGGATTTCATACCTTTTCCTCAGGAATACTGATGCTGGAAAGTATTCATTTAAGAATGCAGTTTCCATCTCTTCCCATGATGTGATACTGCCGGTTGGAAGAGAGTAGAACCATTCTTCCGCATCTTCAGCTAAAGTGAATGGGAACATTCTTAGTTTTGCTTCATCAGTATGACCATCAATTTTTAAAGTAGTACTCATGGCTAGGAATCTCTGCAGATGTTTGTTGGCATCTTCATTAACCTTTCCGGTGAAAGATTTTCTCTCAAGTTGATTGATTGTGCTAGGATGCAGTTGAGAGTTCGTCACATTCACCGGTTGGTTGACAATGGTCAATCTACCACCCGATGCATTTGCCCTTCCATAGTCACCTAGGAGTCTTTCTTGAGGTGGAGGCGGTGGAACTAGAGGAATTTCAGCCATAGTTTATTTTTCTGAATCTGAGTGATCAGAGGGAACTTCTACTTTGGAATCCAATCTAGCGTTTCTACGTCTCCGGTGAAGGGTTCTCTCAATTTCTGGGTCAAAAAGAAATTCTGCTGAGGGCTCTCCTCGCATACACAGATTAGTGAATGAAAATATATAAATGACGGAAAAATAACTTTATTGCAGAGCAACAAGATTTTAATTGAACTTAAAATTAAACTCTATATTTTGGCAGTCCCCGACATCGATGCCAAAAACTTGATCGGGAAAATAGTAAGTGTACTATTTTGCCTTTTATAATAATAATGGGGAAATTCCCCGAATGTCGATCTCAAGGACTGCAAGTCAATATTGAGTTTAAATTATCATTCAATTAATCAAAAAGTATTAATTTGGTTTTTAGGTGTAAAAATATAATAATAAAAGTAAAGGCAAAGAAGAATGAAAATAAGGGTTTATAGAGAAAAAGGAACAATGTCAGGGAAGGTGTATGATTTATCTCTGTAACAACTTTGAGTCACTGTTGCATCAACAAATATCAATTACTACCCGTTCATAAGGGTATTTTCTCCCAAGTCCTTGGTGAGAAAACCTTTAATCAATCTACCCTAATTTCTATGTCCATTGCCAATTAAGGTGAAGTCAAGCCTTATAATATCAAGAATACTCTAGTTCATACAGGGTATCCCTAGTCCTAGGTGATATCTACTGTAGAGTAACCTTATGAAAACCATATCAATGGCGGTCTAGCCTAATTGATAACCACAAATAAATCTCGATTGGTCCGAAAGAGAAAACAATAAACACATCAAAAGGTTACAGTAAGAACAATATTATAAATGCAAATGTAAACTCAAATTCATTACAAGTCTAAATCAGGGACACCCCCTAGCATTGGGGGGTTTAGCTACTCATATTGTTTAAAACAAATTCAAGATAAAAATTACACATTACAAGTAATTGGATGACTTTGATCTTCAATTGCTCCCGTTCATGAAAACCTTCAGCTCTCTGAATGCCTTGATCTCTATAATACTTGATTCCTTCATAATACTGTATTTTGCCGTATTCCAAGACGATTTTTCCTTTGGCAGAAGGTCCTCTTTTATAGTGAAAATTTCAAGCAGCAGTTGGACATGTCCAAAAATATAGCTGAAAAGGCCCGACGAACAAAAGCCCGAGAAAACTGAATTTTTGGGCTTGGGCTGACACAACCCGTGTCAGCTGACACAGGTGGCCGTGTCAGCCTACTGTCCTAGCTGACACTCCCCTGACATGGGTGACACGATTAGTTGAGGTGCCTGACACGGCCCGTGTTAGCTGACACGGGTGGCCGTGTCAAGCTACTATTTTCTTCAACACGTCCTCCCTTGCCTGACACGGCCCGTGTCAGCTGACACAGGTGGCCGTGTCAGGCCTCCTATACCGGGGTTTTCTGCTCCTCTACTTGCCGGAATCTCGCATTGTCTCGTTCTGAGTTCCCTGGTTCTTCTACTATGACCTGTCGGACAAAAACACAGCTATACCACACATAAAATCACTAAAATATAAGTAAAACTTAACAATGATTAAAAATGCTTAAATATAGTGACGGAAGTAAAACTAACTCGAAATGTATCATAAATGCTTGCACAGTGTGTCAAAAGCCTCTGTTTCGTGTCAGATCAGTAACGAAAACTTAATGCAAATGGTGACTGATCACAACCCCAAACTTATCCCATTGCTTGTTCCAAGTAATGCTTCAAACACATTGTCACTCCCTAGAAGTCTTTATGTTTCCCACCACTGCTGAGATCATTCGCTAACATCTTCTCTTTTCCTTCCACAAGTCCTTCTTTTCTTTGTAAGTCTTCATTCGCACTTCCACTTCAAAGCACCGTTTCACCTGTCAACTTATATCACATTCTCACCAATTCTCTCGGGGTCAACTATTTTCACTCATAATTCAGAGTATGCAATATCAACTCGCAAGTTTGAATAGTCTCTCTTTTCCTATCACCTACGCACAACACACACACTTTTGAGGTCTTTCGGGTTGTAACTTGGCTTGGGTTAGGGTATGGATTATTCAATCAAAAACAGAAAACAAGTGGGTTTTTGGTTCAGAGTCGATGTTACATACTGCATTTGTTTCTTTTATTTGCTCGGTTTTCTTTTCTTATTTTTTTCTTCACCGAATGCCCTTTTTCGTGCTTCTTTTTGAATCTGCGAGTTATAAATTTTTCTCTTTTTATTATTTTCTTTCTTTCTCTCAATTCATCATTTTTTCTTTTTTTTTATTCTCGCACTTTCTTGGGCTTTTGGGATCTTTTGGGGTATTTACCCCAAACTTAGCTTTTCAACACAGCTTGAATGCATTAACATGACTCTGAACAGGGTAAGGAAGTGTTTTGGCCAAGGGGTACATTTATGGGGTTTAAACAAACAAATGGATACATGCTCAAATGGGGTTAACGAGGGATATAATTATTCAGGATGGCTAGAAAGGCTCGGGGTTAATTTCAATTAACGTGACTCAGTGTGTGTATCATGCAGTGACAGTCCCAGAGAATCTACGCAAATTTAGAGTGATAAAGACAAACTTGAATGTCGCTCATGATGATCAATGTGTTTGGATTTTTATGACTCACCCTGTTTGGTTTAGCTTTGACAGGATCCACAATACTCTTTAGCCTGGTGCAATTTCTTCCTTACTTCGGAATGTACAGGATACTCATGTCGGTTAAGCTGTATACGTTGCGTCCGATCTTCCTTTCAGTAGTGTCAACTTCCTGGGGAGATCCTTCACAACAAGCAATGTTGAATGACGTGATCCTTTCATCCACTCTCAATCGTGATCATTACTATTTCCAACCTATCAACACAGACTTGACACACTCGCAGCATAATGTACTTTCAAACAGAAAAACCAACTCTAGAATGCACAAAAGTAAAATAACAAAATACTGAGAATAAAATAATAATAAACTACATAAAATCTCCCCCACACTTGAACACAACATTGTCCATAATGTTTGCGAACAAGAGCGAAGGAGGGCACTCACAGTACCCTACTGAGGAGGTGGTTGCGGGAAATGTAGCATCAACTGTCGCATCATGCTGCTAATCTCACCCAACATCGCCTCCTGACGGGCTTGATCGATTCCTTGCCGTTGTTGTTCCGTCCTCAAGTCACCTATTTCGGTTTGTACCCAGGTCCATTGGTCAGTGGACCAGGATGATGAACCCGCCTCCTGTTGGGTGGGTTCTTGATATGGTGGTACAAAATGCTCTTGAGGTGTTTGAGGATCTTCTTCTTCTACTTGCGTTCCATCCACCTGGTCATCTATAAATTGATCACCTGCAGTAAAATGGTCAGTTTCGTGGCCTTCCTCCGCGTCGGGGTCAGCGCCCACATACAACCAATTAGCACAGTCAGTAATAGCCACTCTGTCAGGATCCGACAGAGCGAGAATAAACCTCTTATAGATAAGTATGAAATAGTAAGTAGGGGCAACAACAATCATACCTTGTGAAATTAGAGCAGACATGTCAATTTTGGTCTTACCTGCAATTGGCGTGTCTTTGAGGAAAACAGCTTGAAACAATAAATGCTCAGCGATTTGGGTGATCATCCCACCTACGGATATGCCTACGGAGTCGGCTCGGCCGACTCTGCCCAGATAGTCTGCTATAAAGGCAACTACATTGATGGCCTTGTTTTGTGCCATCGAGTATATAAAGAATAGATCTCTCTGAGTAGCTACCCCTGTGCTATCGCCTCTTCCAAACAGAGTATAGGCCAAACCCTTCTAAGCGTACCTGAAACATGGATTCTGGATGCCCGAGGCCTTAGCACCTTTGGAGGTGTAATCCGTCCTCCCAGTGATGGAAATCCAGAAATCCTTAGGTGAGAACCCGTCTAGGACCGCTCCTGGTCCGTACAGAGGGAGTAAGAGTATTGATGCTATCTCCTTAACAGATAGCTCATGATAAATATTAAACAACCGAAAACGCAAAGTGCTGAAATAATACCTGGTTGTGTCTATCCACCGCTTCTCCAGCTGGAATTCCAACGTGCCGAGGAACTCGAGAGTAATGCGCTCGTATGTTGGCGCTTCCAGACTCATGAACTCTAGCATTCCTAAAACATGGAACATCCGGTAGACCTCCATTTTGAGCCCTAGAGCGTTCAGAGTATGCTCACACATGTACCTCGTCAGCGTGAGGCGACACGAAATAGAGGCTTTTGACACACTGTGCAAGCATTTATGATACATTTTGAGTTAGTTTTACTTCCGTCATTATATTTAAGCATTTTTAATCATTGTTATGTTTTAGTTATATTTTAGTGATTTTATGCGTGGTATAACTGTGTTTTTGTCCGACAGGTCCAGGTAGAAGAACCAGGGAACTCAGAACGAGATAATGCGAGATTGTTAATACCTTAGGATTGGCATTAATTTTGTAAAACAAATAATGTAATCATCTCTGTTGTTTTAATATGTTGGGTTGAAGAAGTTCAACATCTGGACCAACATGTCATGTACGATGTCACGACATCATGTTTGTGACATCGCACATGTGTAGAAAACTGAATTAATTAATTCTGTATATATTCTGGGATTAGTGAGGATATTTGGTGAATATCCTAACTCCCATGTGGAGGTCTTAAAGACTCAATCAGAGTATATATAGGCTCAAAATAAGGAGATATATATGGAGAGATTTTAGGATTGAAGACCTTGATTGTAACAGCAAAGGAGAAGTTTGCTGCGATTTCTGAAGGCCCAAATCCAGTTGGGTGATTAGGTTATAAATAGCATATTGTAACCTAGTTTTTGTAAGCCTCATAGAATGAAAATTTAGGGGTGTGTGTGAGGTAAACCTCCCAATCTGTGGGAAGGTTACCATGTGTTTCTCAGTGTTCAAAACTGAGAGTATTTGTAACTCAAAGCCTGTAGGCAAGAGTTGTTATGGTCTTGAACGAAGCTGTGAAGCAAGTTCAAGTTGTTTTAACATTACATTGTATTTGTAGTGATAGGAATGGAAACTGGAGGTTTCTATCTAGGATTTCCTAGGTATAGATTGCATTGGGTAGGGATTAAGTCAAGAGTTGTAAACGGGGGAGTTTAACTCTGAATTAATACTGCTGATAGTGGATCTTCTTCCTGGCTTGGTAGCCCCCAGATGTAGGTCATGTTGGACCAAACTGGGTTAACAATTTCCTATGTTTGTTTTCCTTCTGCATGTTATAATCCTTTTGCCATAACTCAACTGGTATTTCAGTCTGCTTATCAAAATAATAACAGGCCTGGGATATAGCCTTCTGTTTGAATGTCAATCAGAATGTTGTGACATTCATCAGTGACAGCATATACTGAATAATAGGCATGTTGGTTTCAGTTCAGTATTTACTTAAGTCTGGTCTTCACGAGGATAATAGACCTGGCCAAAGGATCATTGTAAAACTGTCAAACTGGATGTCTTGACAGTTGTTCCTGTAGGCTGATACTGAGGTAGAGACTGGTTGGTCTCACAGTACAACAAATTTAGCACTGTCTGTTTTCAGGAACATAACAGAATCAACATATGTTCTGGCTGTCGAACTGAATGTTGTGACATTCATTCTCAACAACATGTGCTAAAGTGTAGGATGATTGGTTTTTCTGTTTAGTATTTTTCTCTGGCTATTCTTTAGGAATCCAACAGTTGAGCTAAAATCCAGGAAACCAACTACTAACCTACAATTAATGAACCTAACAAATAGTCTATTTGTTAGCAATCTAATAAGTGGAAATTAGATTAACGTGTTCAACCTTTATTTTAGGAAATACATGTACAAGGCCAGCAAACTAGAATAATGTAACAGTTGATGTTCAAATCACTATTGAGACATCTTGCTGATGACTGTGTAGGAAAATAATAGAATTTAGTGCTATGGATGATCTCTGCTGAGTCTTTCCACCAGATGCACAGAACTAGGTGTTCCTCCATTCTAGGGTGATATAGAAGCAGATGTCGTGACATCTGTGAACGTGTGCATATTAGTACAGGATTTAGTAACGGTCTTGTAGTATTAGTTACAATGTTGGATCAGATGTCATGAATTGGAGTAGAACATCTGAAATCTTACTATGCCAGAATTTCAATGGTATCAGAGCAGGCATCCTGTCTGTTTCTGGATGAGATCCATGGGTGATACTTTCTGGTATCTTGCAAGGAGTTATGTTAGTACTGATGCTGGAACCTGTGAAAGGTTCTGTAATTTCCCTGAATGGTCCCTTGAAGTAGGTGGATGGACTGTTCATTACGAAAATGGTGTGTACCTGTCTCTGGAGGTTGGCAATTGGCCTTTGTGTGGGACAACTGTGCCAGTATTGAATCACATTCAAACTTGGTATGGTCTTGGAGGCTGATCTGGTGAAGTGTGTGTTCATAGGTTGAGTTGTATTATGATTTCCGCTGCATAATACCTGGCAAAACTCAAACTCTGATGTAGTTTCCCCTCATGTGGATGAAAGGCTGCTGTATTCAAGATTTCATCATAATCTATTGAAGATGTCAAAGATACCCGAGTCTCCTCAAGACCACTCATCATGACGTTCTCACTTCAGGATGGTAAGAATCAACTGATCACTGATTCTTTTACTCTTTTGGGTAATGTATATGAAAACCTTGAAGAATTTCAAGGAAAGTTTGTTCCAAGGAGGTGAAACTAATGTTCTATGTGATGTTAGAACATGTTGTTCAACACGTATGCAGCTACTGGTTGAAGAGCAGATGTTTTTAGGTGTCAAACAAAGGGAAACCTTGTTTGGAACCTACTCCTGACCTGGAAGAAGAGACATCTGTGTGTGCTAAGTTGACAAGGGTAGGGTCAACTGTGTGTATGCTCAAGAAGGTCACATGTAGAGGTCTGGTCTCTAGAAGTGGAGCTGGCTGAGATGTGACATTGTGCAATTTCCTGCTGCTTGTCCTACTCCTGTAGATTGATCAGGGCTGGATAGCTGTTCTCTGGAGTACTAGGGTGTGTTGGAAGACAAGTCCTCTGGATGTTAGAAGTCAATAATGGGGTAACCTGATTGCTATTTCATTTAAGAGGATTGGAACCATGAGTCTTGTTATTCAAACACCTCGCTCAGAAGTGGCAGTTCTTTCAAGAAGTGAGAATATGAAGATTCAGAGGTTGGTTGAGGTAGTATGCTCTGGCAATACATATCTATTATTGACTGGTGCTGTTTGTCTCACTAGTACTTATAGTCAGCTGGAGTCTGATTGGTGTGATTGGAGTATGCATAGGTATAACTCATAGAGTTAGTTGCCACTGGTAGGGATAATGTATGTCATGTTGAGACACTTGTGTACAATGCATGGGTATTGGTGTGGAGTTTCCATGATTGGTAATTTGAGGGGGAGTTTTGGTTAACCCCCTCACGGTTGGTCAGCCTAGGGTCTGGTTGGCTGTTGACCTGTGTCACATGGGTTCTGGTTGTTGTGTGACACATCTGCAAGGAAGGATTCATCTCTCTCATTCCTAAGGGCGAATCTAATATGGAAAGATTCTCAAATCTGTTGAGGTGCTTGCAAGCAGAAGATGCTGACACAAGAGGAGTATTTTCAAAATATTCTTTTGATGGAAGTATCTGAAAGGATAATTGGGAAAGGATTTAAGATCAATGTCTACTTGTGCCAAGTACAAGTATTTAATTGATTATCCTTGAAGCTCAAGATAACTGATGTTCTTAAAGATGTTGGAACATCTCTTCTTCAAGACCCTGTGCAGAACCATAGGAAGGATAGTACATTGGTTTATGATCTATCTCTGTGGTGGCAGCAAAAGCATATGATCTCTGAAAAGGTTTCATGGCTAGAAACATGTTCAGCCTTGGTGTGTACAAGAAGAAGAAGACATCATAGTCTTGATGGTGGTTACTTGGATCAGTTTATTTCTGATCTAGGTAAGGAAATGCATTGGCTAATGCACACTGTGGAGTTAAGAACAAGTGGCACCATTCTTGACATCATGGAAACAGCCTTGCTTTAGGAAGTGGAATCCTTGGTATAGTTGAAGGGTTAGTTTCTAACTGGTCCTTCTGAAGACTCATGCATCAGAGTGTCTGATGTCTTTGGAGAAGAAGCAGGGATTCATCAAGGTGTGAGCTTGTATGACTTAACTGCAAACATGCAGGATGGAGGTTGTTTACTCAAACTTGGTTCCACAATCAAGTCTATGAGAGCATTGAACTCCTGTTCTGTGAAGGGAGGAAGTTGTTTCAAGTGACAGAAGAAGGAGCTGAATTCAACAGCTAGATGTTAAAGCACAATGTTGTGACATTTGGTTCAACATCAGAATCTTAGTTGGTGAAGTGGCACATCAACTTAAGATAGAAGGATCTACAGAGGTGTAGATTGGGTACTTTAAAAGGATCGTTCTCATTGCAGTACTTTGGAGTTGCTGGATGGAGAAGATGCTACATGTCTTAGAGAATCTAAGTTTTGTTTAACATGCAGCTTGAAGTTCAAGTCCAACTTGGAAGGTCAGAATATATTTGGGAGAAGTCTGATAAACGTGGAGAGCTCAAGAAGTGGCATTTGAATTTTTCTTATGAGGATTCATGAAGGAGGTAATCAACCAGTGGCATTTGGTCTATCTCAGAAGTGAGTTCGAAGGATCAAGATAATCAACATATGGCAGCTGATTATTCTTGAGGAAAGTCTGAGACAAATTACTTTTGAGCAGAAAAGTAGTAAGTTGAAGACAGAAGGAGATGTTTTTCTATTCATCTCTTGGAGCTTGTGGTAGAAGTTCTAAGCTATCTATGGAAGAGTATCTCTTATAATGGGATGAGAATGTATATGTCCCAATTTGTGTCTGGTTTCTTTTGGATTAAGCTGGTGACTCAGTGATATCTGAAGATTATCAGATGGTGTTCCTTGTTATGTTGTGAGGATGTCCTAACTAATGTTAGAACATTTTGTGAAGTGGTGTCTGTTCTGGTTAGAAGAGAGATTGACACAGAGTGTGGATGTGTTCAGCCCAGAGGGTTGAACAGAGGGGGTGCTCTTGAAGACATGAAGATGCGTCTTATGTTTTCCATTCATCAAGTGGTCTGAGTTCTCTTTGAATCAAGAAGTATTTGAAGGTCCAACTCTGGGGTGTTGGATATGTTCCTGTGTGATCACCAAGTATCAAGAGGAGAGTTGGATGTTCATGACAGAGGGAGTTATATCCTTGTGCTGCAAGTAATCATCAAGCTGGTGGTTTATGTGTTCTCAGATAACAAGGCATGACACCTTGTTAGCTATTGGGATGATGTGGTGCATGTCAATGCTGAGTGAGCACAAGAATGTATGACCGGATGTCATGACATTGCCTGGGACAATAGTTTTCCTTCTGAAGCTCACAGTCATTAGGAAATATGGATGTGATATGTCTAATTATGATATCTCAGAATAAGCCTGAGTGCTACAGTTGTGTGTTACATGGGGAGTAACCATCTACTGATGTGTGGGATTTTGGCTGTAGTGGTGCCTGATGTCAAGTTTCTACTGGAGGTACGAAAGTGGTCTTAGGAAATGTTGAGAGGAAGAATAATTGAAGAATGCAGGCAAAAGCCACGTTGAATGTTAAGACATCACGTGCAACGTGACTGACTGCATATAGGGAATAGTCTTCATGCACTGGAACTGCTGTTTTGGAAAAGAAACTGTCAAGAGCTATAAAAGGTATTCAAAGATAGTCTGAGATTTTGTTGGTGATTCTCTGACTGTTTCTTAGCAAATATTAATGAATCTTGACCAAGAATTTATTCCTACCGTTAATTCCTAAGCACGGGCTGGACTATTTAAAGGATGTAATAGCCCTCTTCTTCTCACAAGAGAAACACTCCATTCCCTCTAAATCATGGGGTATGTTAAGGTTTGGGCAAACAGCGCCTGGATCTGGTTTTGTGAGGGGTTCCTTTACAAATGTTTAGCTAAAAAGGGGGAGAGAAATATAGCCCTGAGAATGTACCAAAAGCAAGTAAAATGTGGTAGCAAGCAGAAGATGGCTTCAGGCACAGAAGTCACTAACTGGGCATATCACTTGTGTCTTGTGATCTGAGTTAAGAGGACAGTTGTGTCTTGTGATCTGAGTTACATTATCTATGTACTCAGCATTACATATTCTTCTAGAAGCTCTACCGGTGAAGGGAAGGGTTCTGATGCAACTGATTCTTGTACCTCTACTTCCTCATGTACACCAACTTTGGTGTTTGTGGTGGAGACAATGACAGAGATGAAGAGCATACCCATATTGGGATGTATTGTCCAGTGTAATGTTTATTTGTTTTAGCTAAAATTTGCCAAAGGGGGAGATTGTTAATACCTTAGGATTGGCATTAATTTTGTAAAACAAATAATGTAATCATCTCTGTTGTTTTAATATGTTGGGTTGAAGAAGTTCAACATCTGGACCAACATGTCATGTACGATGTCACGACATCATGTCTGTGACATCACACATGTGTAGAAAACTGAATTAATTAATTTAGTATATATTCTGGGATTAATGAGGATATTTGGTGAATATCCTAACTCCCATGTGGAGGTCTTAAAGACTCAATCAGAATATATATAGGCTCAAAATAAGGAGATATATATGGAGAGATTTTAGGATTGAAGACCTTGATTGTAACAGAAAGTTTCTGTTGACTTTGTAACAGCAAAGGAGAAGTTTGCTGCGATTTCTGAAGGCCCAAATCCAGTTGGGTGATTAGGTTATAAATAGCATATTGTAACCTAGTTTTTGTAAGCCTCATGGAATGAAAATTTAGGGGTGTGTGTGAGGTAAACCTCCCAATCTGTGGGAAGGTTACCATGTGTTTCTCAGTGTTCAAAACTGAGAGTATTTGTAACTCAAAGCCTGTAGGCAAGAGTTGTTATGGTCTTAAACTAAGCTGTGAAGCAAGTTCAAGTTGTTTTAACATTACATTGTATTTGTAGTGATAGGAATGGAAACTGGAGGTTTCTATCTAGGAGTTCCTAGGTATAGATTGCATTGGGTAGGGATTAAGTGAAGAGTTGTAAACGGGGGAGTTTAACTCTGAATTAATACTGCTGATAGTGGATCTTCTTCCTGGCTTGGTAGCCCCCAGATGTAGGTCATGTTTGACCGAACTGGGTTAACAATTTCCTGTGTTTGTTTTCCTTCTGCATGTTATAATCCTTTTGCCATAACTCAGCTGGTATTTCAGTCTGCTTATCAAAATAATAACAGACCTGAGATATAGCCTTCTGTTTGAATGTCAATCAAAATGTTGTGACATTCATCAGTGACAACATATACTGAATAATAGGCATGTTGGTTTCAGTTCAGTATTTACTTAAGTCTGGTCTTCACGAGGATAACAGACCTGGCCAAAGGATCATTGTAAAACTGTCAAACTGGATGTCTTGACAGTTGTTCCTGTAGGCTGATACTGAGGTAGAGACTGGTTGGTCTTTTCACAGTACAGCAAATTTAGCACTGTCCATTTTCAGGAACATAACAGAATCAGCATATGTTCTGGCTGTCGAACTGAATGTTGTGACATTCATTCTCAACAGCATGTGCTAAAGTGTAAGATGATTGGTTTTTCTGTTCAGTATTTTTCTCTGGCTATTCTTTAGGAATCCAACAGCTGAGCTAAAATCCAGGAAACCAACTACTAACCTACAATTAATGAACCTAACAAATAGTCTATTTGTTAGCAATCTAATAAGTGGAAATTAGATTAACGTGTTCAACCTTTATTTTAGGAAATACATGTACAAGGCCAGCAAACTGGAATAATGTAACAGTTGATGTTCAAATCACTATTGAGACATCTTGTTGATGACTGTGTAGGAAAATAACAGAATTTAGTGCTATGGATGATCTCTGCTGAGTCTTTCCACTAGATGCACAGAACTAGGTGTTCCTCCATTCTAGGGTGATATAGAAGCAGATGTCGTGACATTTGTGAACGTGTGCATATTAGTACAGGGTTTAATAACTGTCTTGCAGTATTAGTTACAATGTTGGATCAGATGTCATGACTTGGAGTAGAACATCTGAAATCTGACTATGCCAGAATTTCAGAGATTCCGGCAAGCAGAGGAGCAGAAAACCTCGGTACTGGAGGCCTGACACGGGCCGTGTCAGGAAAGGGAGGACGTGTTGAAGAAAACAGTAGCCTGACATGGCCACCCGTGTCAATTGACACGGGCCATGTCGGGAACCTCAACCAACCGTGTCAACCATGCCAGGGGCGTGTCAGCTAGGACAGTAGGCTGACACGGCCACCCGTGTCAGCTGACACGGGCCATGTCAGCTGACACGGGCCGTGTCAGCCCAAGCCCAAAAATTCAGTTTTCTCGGGCTTTTGTTCGTTGGGCCTTTTCAGATATATTTTTGGACATGTCCAACTGCTGCTTGGAATTTTCCCTATAAAAGAGAACCATCTGCCAAAGGAAAAATCATCTTGGAATACGGCAAAATACAGTATTGTAAGCTCCCCTCTTTCATGGTATTGTGTGGAAACTTGGCCTTTTCTTTTGGTTCAAGGATCCATGCTTGTGATAAGTGGGTTGAGTGTTCTCCAAAGGATGACTTCAATTAAAAAACAAAAGCAAAACAAAACTAACTTCTAACCCATTAACTACTAACTTTTAATTTCAAGGCCTTTACTTTAATGCCATTTAATTTTTGTTTCTATTCATTTTCCATTGTTCATATCATTCTAATTGTTTATGATAATGCAATTTTCACTTTGTCCACTTGGACCATATTGTGTGATATATTTTGTTTGTATACTTTGTTTGCTTGTGTGGCCTTTGACCATTAATGTACATAATAACAACAAAAACCCTAAAAAAACTTTTAAGTGTACTATTGGCTTGATCTTAGACAAATGGACTTAGAACTTATGCAACATTCCTATACTAAAGGACTTGGCCAATGCCAACTTGTTGAAGAACCAAGTGCTTGCAATCTGAAACTTCATCTGATACATCATTCAAGATCCCTCTGAGTTCATCTACAACATGATCATTGTGAAGCTGTCATTTTGAACTTGTGACTTGTGGAATCCATCTGTTACATGGGCTAATCTGAAGAAGATCATGGAGTGGCTAAAGCTTGGATGTGGTTATCTTTATTTGATGCCTTTTCTGTTCAAGATAATATAATTTTCCATTTGTGTGTTGCTTGATTCTAAAAGTCCAAGGGAATTCTGGGTTTCTATTGACATTCTTGTCTAATTGGATTGTTACCCATTTGGTCAGATCTTTTCAACTCTAAACTTTTCATTTTGTACATAGGATAGTCTCTTCATCTTCTCCCCATTTCTTTAATTTCAAAATCTCTCCCTCCATTTTTCAATATCTTCTTTGTGTGAACTACTTTTGTTCTAAACTTTGACCACTTTTGCAAAAAGATAGAAACTTTGGCCTTATGCCATTGCATTTTCAAACTTCTTTTCTTAAATCAAACTAGTAAATAGACTTAACTATACTTGACTTAAACTTTCAAAAAGCCAAAAAGAACTAACTCATTCAATCCATTTTTAGGCCTTTGTGCCTTTCAAACTTAATTTTTGTTAAAAACAATGCATCCACTTTGAAATTTGTATCACGAACTACGAGGTTTTGATCCCTCATTTTTATGTTGGTACGTAGGCACAAGACCGAAGGTCTTGTCAAACATAAAAATATAATTAATGAATTCTTTTCTCATCCCTCCATTTTATTTGTTTGTAAACATCACTTTGTACCAAATACATATGCACACAAAAAGGGCTCCCTAGGAGTACCTAAGACACTTTGGGTGCTAACACCTTCCCTCTGTGTAACCAACCCCCTTACCTGTAATTTCTGACATTTTATTAGTTTTGATTTGAAAACTTCTTACTTTTTGGGTTTTGTTCGTACTTTTTCCCTTTTCCTTTGGAAACAATAAAAGCGCGATGGCGACTCTTGTTATTTGATCTCTAGCTTATCGATAGCTTGATGATCATGAATTTCCCGCTACAAGATGACTGACTCATCGACCCATAATATTCTCAAGAGAAACTCGTTTGAGTGTAGTATCGCGTAACAACTGTTATCAAGTCTACATTTGAACAGTTTCCGCACTACGTCCTAAATAGGCCAAGAGGGGGTAAATGTTCTACGGTCCTCAGCTTCTCGGACCAGAGATAGTAATGCCTAACCACAAATACTTGTGTGACATTTCCAAATCCAAAAGAGTCTCCACTAAGCAGATGGATCTCAAGCCAACTTTTTAAGGACTACTCCACACAAGGCGAACATGACTATACCATCCTCCTATCTTAATTGCACTCAAGTTCGGGTTAGAACTTATCTCACCACTCAGAGATCACCAAGCACAACAAGCAAATTATATTACACATACATATATATATATATATATATATATATATATATATATATATATATATATATATATATATATATATATATATACATATATATATATATATATATGTATATATAAACATAACATACATATAAATATATACACACTAATAGTAGGCTAAACCAACTTGAGACTACTCCCCAGCAGAGTCGCCACTTAATTTCTGTAGCGGTAAATTCATGATCATCAAGCTATGGATAAGCTAGATATCAAATAACAAGAGTCGCCATCACGCTTTTATTATTTCCAAGGGAAAAGGGAAAAGTATGAACAAAACCCAAAAGTAAGAAGTTTTTAAATCAAAACTAATAAAATGTCAGAGATTACAGGTAAGGGGGTTGGTTACACAGAGGGAAGGTGTTAGCACCCAAAGTGTCCTAGGTACTCCTAGGGAGCCCTTTTTGTGTACATATGTATTTGGCACAAAATGATGTTTACAAACAAATAGATTGGGGGGATGAGAAAAGAACTCATTAATTATATTTTTGTGTTTGACAAGCCCTTCGGACTTGTGCCTACGTACCAACATAAAAATGACGGATCAAAACCTCATAGTTCGTGATACAAATTTCAAAGTGGATGCATTGCTTTTAACAAAAATTAAGTTTGAAAGGCCCAAAGGCCCAAATATGGTTTGAATGAGTTAATTCTTTTTTGGCTTTTTGAAAGTTTAAGTCAAGTATAATTAGATCTATTTACAAGTTTGATTAAGAAAAGGAAGTTTGAAAATTCAATGGCATAAGGCCAAAGTTTATATCTCTTGGCAAAGTGGTCAAAGTTTATAACAAAACTAGTTAAAACAAGAAAATTTTAGAAATGAGGGAGACATTTTGAAATTAAAGAAATGGGGAGGAGATGAAGAGACTAATCCTATGAACAAAATTAAAAGTTAAGGGTTGAAAATATCTGACCAATGGGTAGCAATCCAATAGACAAGAATGTCAATAGAAACCCAAATTCCCTTGGACATTTAGAATCAAGCAACACACAAATGCACAATTTTATCAATCTTGAAGAGCAAGGCATCAAATAAAGATAACCACATCCCAAGCTTTTGCCACTCCATGATCTTCTTCAAGATGGCCCATGTAACAGATGAATTCATAAGTCACAGGTTCAAAATAACATCTTCATAATGATCATGTTGCAGATGAACTCAAAGGGATCTTCAAAGATGTATCAGATAAAATTCAAATTGCAAGCACTTGGTTTCATGAAAGTTGGCATTGGGCAAGTCCTTTAGCATAGGAATGTTGCCTAAATTCTAAGTCCATTTGTCCAAGATCAAGTCAACAGTTCACACAAAAGTTTTTTTAAGTTTTTTGTTGTTATTATGTACATTAATGGTCAAAGACCATACAAATAAACAAAGTATACAAAAAAGGGAATATATCACACAATATGGTCCAAGTGGACAAAGTGAAAATTCCATTAACATAAACAATTAGAATGATATGAATAATGGAAAATGAATAAAAGACTAACATTAAATGACATTAAAGTAAATGGCTTGAAATTAAAAGTTAGTTGTTAATGAGTTAGAAGTTATTATTGTTTTGCTTTTGTTTTTTTTTGTTTTTTTAGTCATTCTTTGGAGCACACTTAACCCACTTATCACAAGCATGGATCCTTGAGCCAAGACATCTTCCAAAGGAAGGAAAAAAGGCCAAGTTTCCACACAATACCATGAAAGAAGGGAGAATTACAATCTCACTAACTAGAATGATGTGCCTCTTGTGTCACAAATTTAGCGCTATGTTAAGCAATCGTAATTGGACTTACGTAGAAGTCACAACTATTTGAGGCCGGGCAATAGAATTTTGGTGTTAATGCATGTTAGAGACATAGTATAATGGACTATGCTCATTAAACATACCACACACAAAAAGAATATGCAAAAGAGGTGGTCTAATCTCATCCATACCTATGTTGGTTTTTCAAACAACTAGCCTTAGGACTTTTGAGATATCATAGGCTAAATGATATGAATGCATAAAGAATGGGAATGAGATGAAGAGGGAGGGGAATTGATCAAAACTCAAATTGGTCAAAGGAGGACTTTTACAAAATTAATATCATCCATTCATTTTGGGAGATGGAATGTAGATTCCATAAATCCCCTAAATCCAATGATATTAACTTGACAAAGTCAAATCAACCTTGACCAAGGTCTAACAATAAGAGTCAAACTCAAATAAGTCATCACAATTGGTCAACATAATTAATTGGCATTGATACAATTTAAGAATACTAAAATAATACATTTAAATTAAATATGGTTTGTCAAATTCCTAAAATCTCATCAAAACACCATAGAAATGGCCATGAGATTTATCATAGGTCAAACAAGGTCAAAGGACCTTGGAGAAAAAATTTCAGAATTTTTAAAGACTTAAAAGTATTTTTAAAACAAACCCAAAATCAATTAAATCATGAAAAATATTAATAATGATCCAAAAAATAATTTTAATTCAAAATATGAAAGAGGAAATTATTTGAATTTTTTTGGTGAAACTCATATTTTTTGGATCAATATTAAAATTAATATGAATTAATGAAAATAAAAGGACTAAAAGAAAATCAGAAAATACCAAAAAAACGTGAGACACTTGATCTCCCTCATTAATTGAGGTGCCAGATCAAGTGGCCTGAAACGCGCGTTCCACGTAACATACGAGTCAGCGCGCTGCAGGGATGCTAATCACAATGAGCGTGCATGATTAAAACAAATCAACTTGATCCTATGGCTGGGAGACGTGCCAACGCACCGCCGGAACTGTAACTCCGGTCTTCTTCTCCGGTGGACCTCACCGGACTGGTCCACCCTCAACCATCACCAAAATAAAAAAGGAGGACATGATCTGAAAGAAAAAATGGCTTAGAGCACGAATCTGACCTCAATTTCAACTAAATTCAAATATATAAAAAGATATGAGGAGTTGAATTTTAAGGTGTGTCAACTGAGTTGTTTCGATTTGACCTCTAAGCAACTCAATCTTCTTGCCTACATTGGTAGGACTTCAGACAACCAAAGATCCAAGAGAATTGAGTAGAATTGATTGAGAATCAAAGAGATGAAGTTTTCTGAAAATTACCTTCAATGCTATACAGAACTTGAGATTGCTTGCTTCAAACACGATCTGATCACACTTGAGAAGCTAGCAGGAAGTGATTGGAGAGGTTGCAAGGCTGTGGATCCTGGAGTTCTTGAATCTCCAACAGTTGAGATTCAAACTCAAATTTCAAATTGAAATTTCTCAGGTTTTCCTTTAGAATGAGAGGGTTTGAATTGGGGAGAAAAGCTGGCGCGTAAGGTGTGATTTAAATGAGCTCATAAGCCTTATATTTATAGCCAAAGGGAATGATATTTGCACACTTTAAAATCTGTCCAAAATTGGCAATGTGAATGGCACGAGTGCATGGGCATGTACATGCCCATGATGTAATGCATTAAGGTCCAAAATGATTCAAATTGAAGTCTGAATGAAGCTTGAATGGCAAGGAAAGTTGAAATGAAGTTTGTACATTTGATTCTTTCCAATGATGGATCCTTGTTAAAGCCATGCGCAGACCTAGCAATCTTCATCCAAAATACATGAACTTAGGTTCTCTGGAAAGCTTGGATCAAGGGGAACAAGTTTGATGTTCAACACTTTTTCATTTGGATCTTGGAACATGGAGAATTTTGAGGTGGAAGTTTGGAAATTTCAACATGTTGAAATGTTTTCTAAGTGTCAAGCCATATATCTCAATATTCCAACTTGCTTAACTTTTTATGTGAGCTTCAAATGAGAAACGTGTCTTTATTAAAGTTGTATCTATTTAAAATACCTTCAAAATGGTCACCAATTTCATGTCATTTAGATTTATAATGATAGAGTTATGCATTTTTGAAGTTTGGAAAAATCACTTGTTCAATGGTATAGGTCAAAAATGACCTATAATGTATCCTCATATCACACGCTCATAAAAGTTGAATTAACTCTGACTCCAAACATCAAATTTGAATTAGACATCTTGAATTTGATTGCGAAACTTGGAAAAATTTCATCTCATAAAAAAATGAGCAAGTTATGGCCTTGGGAAGTTGACTTTCAAATTAGGGTTTAGACAAAATGACCTATAATGTTTCAACATAGAAAATGATTTTCCAAGCAAAACTAGCTCTAGGTCCCAACATTAAAGTTGTTTAGAATGTCATTTAGAGTACCTTTTCTCTTGTAATCATTTTCATATGGTGAAAAGTGTAGGAGATAAGGTCTAGGGAGACCCAATTTTGATCAGATGAATTCATCTGGCCAACCACCATCAACCAACTTGCTAACCTTCAATACTCTTGACTTTCATGGCTCATGGTAGATAATATATGCATAAGATAATGAATTTTTAAGTTTACCTTGAGAAATTTGATCAATTGGTGAGATAGCTTGTTGGAGAAGTTACTTAAGATACCTAGTCAAACTAGGGTTTCAAAGGCAAATCACTTCCAAACTCTTGAAGACAACTTGATCAATATAACATGTAGGAATCAATGGAACTCATATATGATGCTCATAACCATTCTTAGATCAATTCATGGTTGTGATCTTTGTCATGAGGGTCTCAAACCCTAGATATGAACTTGATAAATCAATGGGATCATGCCTTACCTACAAAAGAGTTAGGAAAATGCAAAAACAGATTTTAGGTATTTTGGTTAGTAAAATGATAATATACAAGTATAATACAGTCACATAGTGCTTGGTGACTTCTCCCAAAACAAACCCAATGAAAGAGGGGTAAGGAGGATGCCAAGGTATGATCCCAATGATAATGCTTATGATGAAATTGCATGAGGGATCTCAGGGTCAAAATTGGGGTCTTACAAGTGGAAGCAACACGAATGGTCGAGGAGATTATAGTCCTCTGGGGAGTGTAGTGGGAAATTCATGATCATCAAGCTATTGACAAGCTAGAGATCAAATAACAAGAGTCTCCACCACGCTTTTATTGTTTCCAAGGGAAAAGGGAAAAAGTACGAACAAAACCCAAAAAGTAAGAAGTTTTCAAATGAAAATTAACAAAAGTCAAAGATCACATGTAAGGGGGTTGGTTATACAGGGGGAAGGTTTAGCACCCAAAGTGTCCTAGGTACTCCTAGGGAGCCCTTTTTGTGTGCATCTGTATTTTGTACAAAGTGATGTTTACAAACAAATAGAATGGGGAGATGAGAAAAGAATTCATTAGTTATATTTTTGTGTTTGACAAGACCTTCGGTCTTGTGCCTACGTACCAACATAAAAATGAGGGATCAAAACCTCGTAGTTCGTGATACAAATTTCAAAGTGGATGCATTGATTTTAACAAAATTTAAGTTTGAAAGGCACAAAGGCCTAAAAATGGTTTGAATGAGTTAATTCTTTTTGGCTTTTTAAAAGTTTAGGTCAAGTATGGTTAAGCTTATTCACAAGTTTGATTTAAGAAAAGAAGTTTGAAAATGCAATGGCATAAGGCCAAAGTTTCTATCTTTTTGCAAAAGTGGTCAAAGTTTAGAACAAAAGTAGTTCACACAAAGAAGATTTTGAAAAATGGAGGGAGAGATTTTGAAATTAAAGAAATGGGGAGAAGATGAAAAGACTATCCTATGTACAAAATAAAAAGTTTAGAGTTGAAAAGATCTGACCAAGTGGGTAGCAATCCAATAGACAAAAATGTAAATAGAAACCCAAAATTCCCTTGGACTTTTAGAATCAAGCAACACACAAATGCACAGTTATATTATCTTGAAGAGCAAGAAATCAAATAAAGATGGCCACATCCAAGCTTATCCCTTCCATGACCTTCTACAAAAATTTCCCATGTGACAAATGAATTCCACAAGTCACATGTTCAGAATAACAACTTCACAATGATCATGTTGCAGATGAATCTTAGAGAGGTCTTCAAAGATGTATCAGATGGATTTCCAATTACAAGCACTTGGTTCTTTAACAAGTTGGCATTGGCCAAGTCCATTAGCATAGGAATGTTGTCTAAGTTCTAAGTCCATTTGTCCAAGATCAAGCCAACAGTCCACTCAAAAGTTTTTTAGGGTTTTTGTTATTATTATGTGCATTAATGGTCAAAGACCACATAAACAAGCAAAGTACACAAACAAAAATATATCACACAATATGGTCCAAATGGACAAAGTTAAAATTACATTAACCTAAACAATTAGAATGATATGAACAATGGCAAATGAAATAAAGTGCTAAAAGTAAATTGCATTAAAGTAAAATCTTGAAATTACAAGTTAGTAGTTAGTAAGTTAGAAGTTAGTATTGTTTTGCTTTTGCTTTTCAAGACATTCTTTGGAGAACACTCAACCCACTTATCACAAGCATGTATCCTTGAACCAAAATATCTTCCAAAGGAAGGAAAGAAGGCTAAGTTTCCACACAATACCATGAAAGAGGGGAGACTTACAGTCTCACTAACTAGAATGCTTATGCCTTTTATGTCACAAATTTAGCGCTATGTTAAGAAATCGTAATTGGACTTATGTAGAAGTCATAACTATTTGAGGCCAGGCAATAGAATTTTGGTGTTAATGCATGTTAGAGACATAGTATAATGGACTATGCACATGAAACATACCACACACAAAAAGAATATGCAAAAGGTGTGTCCTAATCTCATCCATACTCATGTTAATTTTTCAATCAACTAGCATTAGGACTTTGATATGTCATAGGCCAAATGGAGTGAATGAATGAAGAAGGGGAATAAGATGAAGTGGGAAGGGGATGAATGAAATCACAAATTGGTCAAAGGAGGACTTTTACCAAATTAATATCATTCATTCATTTTGGGAGATGGAATGTAAATTCCATCAATCCCCTAAATCCAATGATATTAATTTGACAAAGTCAAATCAACCTTGACCAAGGCCCAACAACAACAAGCAAACTCAAACAAGTCTATACAAATGGTCAACAAAGAATAATTGGCATTTATTCAATTAAAAATAATAAAACAGTGCATTTAAATCAAATATGGTTTGTCCAATTCCTAAAATCTCATCAAAACACCAAAGAAATGGCTATGAGATTTATCATAGGTGAAACAAGGTCAAAGGACCTTGGAGAAAAAATTTCATAATTTTTGGACATTTAAAAATATTTTTAAACAATTAAAAACAAATGCCAAATTAATTAATTCATGAAAAATAATAATAATGATCCAAAAAATAATTTTAATTCAGAATATGAAAGAGAAAAATATTTGAAATTATTTGGTGAAACTCCCTTATTTTTTGGATCAATATTGGATTTAATATGAATTACTGAAATTAATGCAATTAAAATGAAAATTCAGAAAATCAAAAATATGTGGACCATCTGATCTCCCTCATTAATTGAGGTGGCAGATCAGATGGTCCCTAGCGCGCGTTCCACATGTTCTTGAGTCAACAGCGCTGCACAGGTGGTAATTAAAACCAACGCTCAAGATTAAAACAAAAGGGATGGATCATGTGGTTCAGATACTTGCCAACGCATCGCCGAAGCCAGAGCTCCAGTCATCTTCTCCGGTGGACCTCATCGGACTGGTCCACCATCAACCATCACCAAAATGAAAAACAAGGACATGATCTCAAAGAAAAAATGGCACTGAGCTCGAATCTGACCTTAATTCACCCTAACTCCAAATATATTGAGAGATACATGGAGTTGAACTTTGAGGTACATGAACTGAGTTGCTTCGATTTAAGCTCAAAGCAACTCAATCTTCTTGCCTACATTGGTAGGACTTCAGACAACCAAAGAATCAATAGAATTGAGCAAGAATTTGAGAGAATCGAAGTGTTAAAAATTTCTGGAAAATACCTTCAATGGAGGTCTGGATTCAACTGATCTTGATCTTGCTTGTGCTTGATCTCACTCCACTTTCTTGCAGAAGAAGGATTAGATGGTTAAGAGGCTGTGAATTCCTAGAGTTTTGAATTTCAAAACAGTGGAAATTCAACCTCAAATTCAAGAGAATTTTTCAGGCTTATCCTTTGCAAAGTGAGGGTTTGGATGGGGGATCAAAGCTGGCGCGAATGTGTGTTAATTTCTAAGCAATTGAAGCTCTATTTATATCCAAAACAGTTGATAATTGCACACTTCAAATCACTTTCCAATTTTGGCAAATGGTGATGCAAGTGTGCATGGGTGCGCACAGGCCCATGAAATGATTGCTTGAGGTCCACAAATGAATATTGGATGTTCTAAATTAAGCTTGGATTGCAAGGCAAGTGTGCATTGAGGTTTGAAGTTTGATCCTTGCCAAGTGATATCACCTTGTTTATGCCATGCGCAGCCTATGCATTTCTTGTCCAAAATGAATGAATTTGAGCTCTTTGGAAAGGTGAGATCAAGAGGAAAAACTTTCATGTTAAACACTTTTTCATTTGGAGTTTGGAACTTGGAGAAATTTGAGGTGGAAGTTTGGAAATTTTTGACATATCAAATTTTTTCTAAGTGTCAAGCCATATGTCTCAATATTCCATCTTGCTTAACTTTTTATAGGAGCTTCAAATGAGAAACGTGTCTTCATAAAAGTTGTAGCTATCTCAAACACCTTCAAAATTGTCACCAATTTAATGTCATTTGCATTTGAAATGATAGAGCTATGCATTTTTGAAGTTTGGAAAAATCACTTGATCAATGGTATAGGTCAAAAGTGACCTATAATGTAACCTCACATCACATGCTCAAAAAAGTTGAATTAGCTCCCACTCCAAACATAAAATTTGATTTTGCAACTCGGAAATATTTTATATCATAAAAATTGAGCAAGTTATGGCCTTGGGAAGTTGACTTTCAAATTAGGGTTTAGACAAAATGACTTATAATGCTTCAACATAGAAAATGATTTTCCAAGAAAAACTAGATCTAGGTCTCAACATGAAAGTTGTTTGGAATGTCATTTAGAGTAATTTTGCTCTTGGAATATTATCATATGGTGAAAAGTGTAGGAGATAGGGTCTAGGGAGACCCAATTTTGATCAGATGAATTCATCTGGCCAACCACCATCAACCAAATTGATAACTACCAATTCTCTTGACTTTCTTCGCTCATGGTAGATCATATATGCATAAGATGATGAATTTTGAAGTGTCCCTTAATAAATTTGATCAATTTGTGAGATAGCTTGTTGGAGAACTTACTCAAGATACCCAGTCAAACTAGGGTTTCCAAGGCAAATCACCCTCAAACTCTTGAAGAAAACTTGATCAATATAACATGTAGAGATCATTGGGACTCATATATGATGTTCATAACCATTCTTGAATCAATTCTTGATTGTGCTCTTTGTTCATGAGGGTCTCAAACCCTAGATGTGATCTTGATGAATCAATGATATCATGCTCTTCCTACAAAAGAGTTAGACAAATACAAAGACATATTTTTAGTTAGTGAAATGATAAAATACAAGTATGATATAATCACAAAGTGCTTGGTGATCTCTTCCAAAACAAACCCAATGAAAAGGGGTAAGGAGGATGCCAAGACATGATCCCAATGCTAATGCTTATGATGAAATTTCATGAGGGATCTTAAGGTCAAAATTGGGGTCTTACAGCTGCCCCTATTTAAGAACATTCTAACTGAGGAGGCAAAGGTTAAAATTTTTATGTAGACTCAATAGAATGGGCTTAAATAACAACATATAGAAACAAATTTTGGTCCCTAAGAGACCTCATGATGCATATGACATGAATACAAAACTTAATGCTCTGTGGGGAAATAGAGCCACAAAGGAAAAGAAATCAGAGAGACCGAAAATCCGCAGGAGCACAACGCATTCCGTAAGGAAAACTCACTGGGGAAACAGAGACTCTAGGGAAAAAAGAGTTATGTATAGGCCAGGCTACGACTTAAAACTACTGGGGGACTCGAGGGATTCCATACAAACATGGAAAAGGCTCAGCTGGGGAGACAACAACATTTGTAGAGGATACGAGTAAGTCAGGATAAAACTGAAATACCCGACTCATGCAGGAAAAGCGATTTCACTAAGGAAATGAGCACTCAACTCGACTAGGGAAGAAATGCTTCAACACAGAAGGAGTAGAATTTTATTATCTACTACCTGTTACTGGGTAAGGAGATAATAAAAATCTGACAGAGAGGACATCTGTCATCGGTTAGGATGAACATATCAAGGATGACTCGCTGAGGATTCTAGGAGGGGAAATTCATTACCGTTTACTGGGTAAGAATAACCTTGCTGGGGAAAACTGCGGAAAATAGGATTTACAACTACCAGTTACTGGGCAGAAGACCAAGGGTGAGAGTATCCGTCATCGGTTAGGATGAACATATCAAGGATAAACTCAACAGGGAAGAAAATCCGTCATCGGTTAAGACGAACATATCAAGATTAGAGTTGCCTGGAAATGCTAAGGAGGATACCCGTCATCGGTTAGGATGAACATATCAAGGATATACCAACTAAACAAAAAGGGGTAGGAATTACATCTATCAAAAGCTGGATAGAAAACCGTCGGAGAGAAAATCCGTCATCGGTTAGGATGAACATATCAAGGATAGACTCTACGAGGGGATAAAGTAGGATTTACAACTACCGGTTACTGGGTAGAAGACCAATCAAAGAGAAAATTCATCACTGGTTAAAGTGAACATATCAAGGATAGCCTCTGAAAAGGGGAGCAAAAATAAGGATTACATCTATCAGTTACTGGATAGAATACAAAAGATGAGAATATCCGTCACTAGTTAAAGTGAACATATCAAGGATAGACTCCGCACAGGGAAAAAAGTAGGATTTACAACTACAGGTTACTAGGTAGAAGACCACAAGGAGAAGAAAACCCGTCATCGGCTAAGATGAACATATCAAGGATTAACTCTCTGAGGAACAAAGTAGGGATTACAACTACCCTCTTACTGGGTAGAATACCGAAGATGAGAATATCCGTCACTAGTTAAAGTGAACATATCAAGGATAGACTCCTGCGGGGGAAGGAAAAATATCTGTCACCGGTTAAGATGAACATATCAAGGATGTATTTCCCGGGGACTTCACTGAGGAGAAAAGGTGTATTTTTGCCGGGTATTGGGCAAGAAGTAACAAACTGCAAACTAAGAAGAATATTACCAATTACTGGGTAATAGCCTCTTAGGGGACCAAAGCATCCATCTAGGTAAGAGCTAGAAAGAAAACGGTCAATCAAGACTCAACCCAATGAGGACATAACTCAAGGGGAGTAATTCCATCCAAAAAATCTGCTGGAGAGGAAACTGAAATAAAAACCATCCACGAGGAAACAAAATCAGTGGGGAAACAAAGAAAGGTTAAAGTCTTTCTGCTTAAGGGGCCGACACTCTACAATTGAAGGAGGGCAGACACTAGATTTGGTATGGGGATAAAGTACCGCCATAACAGAGAATCAGAATCTCAAACAAATAAAATATGAAGATGCAGGATATGCAAATTATGAAATTATATGAATGTATATGTATATGTATATATATGATGATTATGCTGACAAAACAATCTCAAAGGATACATAGATGTCGCAAAGAGAATTGAGTCACTGGTACAATCTTCAGTCAATCCGCAAAATATGGAGAACTACTGAAGAACAGAGAGATCAACATCCCAAAGGGTCAACCCTAGCTGAGGACGGAGGAGATCTGCTGAGGATAGAACATCCAATCTGTGGGGAATTTTAGGTCAACACCACAAAAATGGGAGACAACCCTATAGAGAAAATAATCAACAAAAGCTGCTCCGGAACCAAGAGGAAACTCTGACTGGGAGAAAATTGAGTGGTGATTGGTGGGGACACCAAAGCGATCTACTGGGGAAGATCAACCATCTCTGAAGATCAACCTTGCTGAGGAGATACGAACTTCGCTGGAGAAGGCAGAAACTCCGCTGGGGAAGGCAGAATTTCCGCTAGGGAAAACAACACGCCGTAGGGTATCGGGATCAACCAAATCAGCTGGGGATAATGAAATTCCACCGAGGGTCAAACGCTACTAATGTCTTGGGATACCCAAAGGGTTAACTGCTTGGGGAACCTCTGATGCTTCACACTTAAGGACTTGCTATTTATTGAAATGCTGTTGATATTCCTTTTACTTGCTTTGGAAAAATTCTTGCTTTTATATTTTTAAGAAAGGAAACTTGATTTTGATTTAAAAATTTAATTTCAAAATGATCATAATAAAATTTAAAATTATTGGCTGAAGTAAATAAGATTAGAAACAAATTGGATAAAAGCTCAATTTTATTTAATAGAATGGTAGTCTGTAAATGACAAGACTCCATAGATTTTACAAAGTTGAAAATGGTAATTTTCATGGAATAGGGTTACATTGAATACAAAATGATCCTTAATCCTTCTACCAACTCTTGATATCCACTGTACTCTTGACCGTTGCTGGAGTGATGAACTGATGTTAACCCTTGTGCTAAAAAAAAACCTTCAAAATCACTAAAGATCAGCAGAATGCAGTTACTTGCCAAAATCCCTAATTTTTGCATAAGTTGCCCCAAGGTGTACTCAACTTATCAGGAAATTCTTTCTGTTTTATGTCTCTAATTTTTGCTTGGATCTCCCTTTCGGGTTTTCAATCCATCGAGACGCTCATTTTTGCCTAAGCCTCCCTTTCGGGTTTTCAACTTAGCGAGTTGTTCTTTATTTTATTATTTTTTTAGGCAAAGTATTTCTTGATTGCATATGCATTCATGGATGAGTGAACTCTTCACCATCCATAGTTGTAAGAATCAAAGCACCGCCTGAAAAGGCTCTCTTGACAACATATGGGCCTTCATAATTGGGAGTCCATTTTCCTCTGGAATCTAGCTTGAACGTTAAAATCTTCTTGAGCACAAGGTCACCTTCTCTGAATATACGAGGTTTGACCTTCTTATCAAAGGCTTTCTTCATTCTCTGCTGATATAACTGACCATGACACATGGCAGTTAATCTCTTCTCTTTGATTAAATTCAACTGATCAAACCTGGTCTGACACCATTCAGCCTCAGTCAACTTGGCTTCCATAAGCACTCGCAATGTAGGAATCTCAACCTCTAGGGGGAGCACTGCTTCCATACCATATACAAGAGAGAAAAGGGTTTCCCCTGTTGAAGTGCGTATGGATGTAGGATACCCATGCAAAGCAAATGGGAGCATCTCATGCCAATCCTTATATGTTACAACCATCTTTTGGATAATCTTCTTGATGTTCTTATTCGCAGCTTCAACAACCCCATTCATCTTGGGTCTGTAGGGAGAAGAATTATGATGTGCAATCTTGAAGTCTTTGCAAAGAGCTTCCACAGTAATGATCTTACTTGGCACACCATACCGGCATATGATCTGATTCTTGATAAACCTTACAACAACTTGCTTGGTCAGATTTGCATATGATGCCGCTTCAATCCATTTCGTGAAGAAGTCAATTGCCACTAAAATGAAACGATGTCCATTTGAAGTTTTGGGCTCAATCATCCCAATCATATCAATTCCCCACATGGAGAAGGTACATGGGAAAGAGATAACATTCAAAAGTGTCGGAGGAACATGGATCTTATCAGCATAAATTTGACACTTGTGGCACTTCTTTACAAATTTGCAACAGTCAGATTCCATTGTCAGCCAATAGTAACCCGCTCGCAACATCTTCTTTTCCATTGCATGTCCATTGGAATGAGTACCAAAGGAACCTTCATGCACTTCGGTCATCAACAAGTCTTCTTCGTGTCTATCCACGCATCTGAGCAAGACCATGTCGAAGTTTCTTTTGTACAATATATCACCATTCAAGTAGAAATTACTGGCTAATCTTCTCAAAGTCTTCTTATCTTTCGAAGATGCCCCAGGCGGGTAAATATGACTTTGGAGGAAACTTTTGATGTTGTAATACCACGGCTTCTCGTCTTTGATCTCTTCAACAACAAACACATAAGCTGGCCTATCAAGACGCATCACAGATAAATTGGGAACTTTATTCCAATATTTCACTACAGTCATTGATGCCAATGTTGCAAGAGTATCTGCCATCAAGTTCTCATCTCGAGGAATATGATGAAATACAACCTTTGTAAAGAAAGTTGAATTCCTCCTCGCATAATCTCTATATGGTACTAAACCGGGTTGATTCGTCTCCCACTTTCCTTTGATTTGATTCACAACCAAAGCCGAATCACCGAAGACATCCAAAAACTTGATTCTGAGATTCATGGCCTCTTCACGCCCCATAATGCAAGCTTCATATTCTGCCATGTCGTTTGTACACTTGAAAGTCAATCTAGCTGTAAATGGTAGATGCGTGCCTTGAGAAGTAATAATCATTGCCCCAATGCCATTTCCCTATTGATTAACAGCTCCATCAAATACCATACCCCAACAGGAACCAGGTTCTGGCCCTTCTTCAAGCAATGGTTCATCACAATCTTTCATTTTCAAGTACAAAATCTCTTCATCAGGAAAATCATACTGCACTGATTGGTAATCTTCAATCGGTTGGTGAGCCAAATGGTCAGCCAAGATACTACCTTTGAGTGCTTTCTGAGATTGGTATTCAATATCATACTCTGATAACAACATCTGCCAACGGGCAATTCTCCCAATTAAAGCAGGCTTCTCGAATATATACTTGATTGGATCCATTTTGGATATCATCCAAGTGATATGATTCAACATATACTGGCGCAGACGCTTAGCAGCCCAAGCCAATGCGCAACAAGTCTTCTTAAGCATAGAATACCGAGTCTCACAGTCGATGAACTTCTTAATGAGGTAATAGATTGCAAATTCTTTCTTCCCAGTCTCATCTTGCTGACCAAGAACACAACCCATACTATCTTCAAGCGCAGTCAAATACATGACCAACGGTCTTCCTTCAACAGGTGGAGACAAAATTGGAGGTTCAAGCAATTATTCCTTGATACTATCAAATGCTTTCTGGAAATCTTCGGTCCAATCACAAGACTGATCTTTCTGAAGAAGCTTGAATATAGGCGCACATGTAGCAGTCATGTGGGAAATGAATCTGGAAATATAATTCAAGCAGCCGAGAAAACCTCTGACTTGCTTCTCAGTTTTGGGCACATGCATCTGTTGTATTGCTTTGACCTTGGAAGGATCAACTTCAATACCCCTCTCGCTGACAATAAAGGCCAACAACTTACCAGAACGAACACCAAAAGTACACTTATTGGGATTCAAGTGGAGTTTATACTTCCTCAAACGCTGGAATAGCTTCAACAAATGCTCAACATGTTCCTCTTCATCAATCGATTTAGCAATAATGTCATCTACATAAACTTCAATCTCTTTATGCATCATATCATGAAAAAGAGTAGTCATTGCTCTTTGGTAAGTTGCACCAGCATTCTTTAAACCGAAAGGCATCACTCTGTAATAGAATGTTCCCCAGGGTGTAGTGAATGTGGTCTTCTCCATATCTTTGGGTGCCATCTTGATCTGATTATATCCAGAAACTCCATCCATAAACGAAAAGACTTTGAATTTAGCAGTATTGTCTACCAGCATATCAATGTGTGGCAGAGGGAAATCATCTTTCGGACTGGCTTTATTAAAATCTCTATAATCAACACACATGTGGACTTTTTCATCTTTCTTCGGCACTGACACAATATTGGCCACCCATTGCAGATACTCAACGGTCACAAGGAAACCAACATCAATATGTTTCTGCACTTCCTCTTTGATCTTGACTGCCATATCAGGATGCGTTCTTCTCAACTTCTGCTTGACTAGAGGGCATTCTGGCTTCAATGACAATCTATGCTCCACAATCTCAGAATCCAACTCAGGCATGTCTTGATAGGACCAAGCAAACCATCTAAATATTCTCGAAGAAGATCAATCAACCCCTTCTTAGTATCTGGACACAACCGAGACCCAATCTCGACTTCCTTCACATCATCCTCGGAACCCAAGTTGACTAGCTCAACCTGTTCTTCAAACGGCTGAATAATCTTTTCATCTTGCTCCAGAAGACGAGACAATTCCTCACTCACTTCCACATCACTTTACTCCTCGGCCTCAAACACAGGGAATTTAAAATTTGGAGAAGGAGAAGGATCATTGTATTCAATGGGGGTTAGGAACCAACCTACATAATGATTTGATATTTTGATTTTAGAGAAGCAAATTTGTGACCAAATATTATGCAGATGGACAATTATATTGTTTATTTATGTTCTTTTGTGATTACCATTTTCAGAATGAAGCAAAAAGTAAAAACAAAACATCAAAGATGTGGATGAATATAATTATTTTTATTGATGATCAATTTAAAATGCCCAAACAATGTTCACTTCTCCCTTAGGCATAGGAGAAGGATTTTTAAAATATAAAAACAATTACTTAGATCGATGCAAAATAACAGGAATATCAACAACAATCCAATTGTTGCATGTCTTTCCATGCGTTACAAAGTTGGTTCAGTCTTCCTCTTCGTCATCCTCTAGCACAGCAGGTAAGTGTTGTTCATTGCCATGAATGAACCCTCCGCTACGGAAGCTGAGTTGCATATCTTCAGATCTAACAGTTGACGAGCCTTTCTGGAACCCCAAACCGGTTCTGCCTTTGTTGTCGGAGAACTCTACCATGCGCCCCCACTGATCAACAGTACCTTCTTCCACAATCTTCTGAGCATCTTTCAACAAAGACATAGGTGCTCCAACTCTCTTCTCAGCAGCAATGGACAAGGCTTGGAACGGAGTTCCAACCTCATCCTCAGCTTCAACATACGAGAAAGATGACAAATGGCTAACCAACAACACTTTCTCTCCTCCAACAATCACTAGCTTGCCATTCTTGACAAATTTGAGCTTCTGGTGCAGAGTGGAGGTAACAGCAGGCATGGTAGAGGTAGTCACCTCTGAAGTGAAAGTCCTTGCGGGAGGAGTTGCAGGTGTTGGAGAAGCTTGACTTTGAGCAGCAAGAACTGACTCCATCGTGGCAGTCAGGCGAGCGATCTCGTCCTTCAGCTCTCTGCTCTCTTTCTCCAAATGTTCCATAATTTTCAAATGATTGGCTCGGGTATTGTACCGGTGAGCCAGCTTGGCTAAAGCAATTGAAACAATTTGATATGACCAAAAATTTCTTTTTATTTATATAAATTGGAAGGATTACATTGAGTACAATTTCAGAAACCAAAATAACAAGATACAAGAGAAAATGAGTCTAGTCATCCTAAGGATCCCTAACAACAATGTCAGAAGATCTTCCCGAAGGCGCGTACTTCCTTCGAATGCGACGGATCTCGGTCTTAAAAGAAGCCTTCATCTGAGTCTTCTCGAGGACAAGCTGATCAACAATCTTCTTCCAAGCAACGGAAGGTTGAGGCATACTAGAAGATGAAACCTATGGCTCTCCCTATCTCTTTGTCACTCGGTCTTCAAGTAGCTCAATAAGTGCATCTTTGTCCTTATACTCCAACTGCAACTCTTCATGTTTCTTGCTCAAAGCACGGAAACGCTCTTCCCACATATCCTTCTCTTGCTTCATCTTGACGAGTGCATCTTCCAACTCCTCTACATCTTGGTTAGGGAGAGTTAATGGCTCAACCAAAACCATAGACATAGGTCTTTCACAAGGATAAGGCATCTTCAACTCCATAACTCTCTTCTTCACCCAAAGAGTGTAAGCTTCCAAAGCTACACAATTGCACGAACCAAGCTCGGATCTTCCTTTCCTATGCACATTATGCCAAACAGGCACAATCTTCTGCTTCAAATGTTGGGGATCTTTACCCTCTTAATAGAAAAGACCTTCTAACAACATGTTATTAGGTTTGTCTCTCAAGGGGAACCCAAGCTAACGACGAGCCAAAGTAGGGTTGTAGTTAATTCCTCCTTATGTACCAATGAGAGGTGCATTAGAGAATTCTCCACAACTATCAATAATCTCCAAACTGCTTAAGGATGGATCATACCAAACTATATCATCATTAGTGAGAGACATAAGTCTCTGAGACCACCTTAGACATTGTTTGTTCTCCACAAAAGCAGGCGTCTGAGGCAAGTGAGAAATAAACCACTTGTACAGAAGAGGAATGCAACAGACAATCGTTCCACCACCCTTAGAATTCCTGAGATGCAAAGAGAAATACATATCTGCCAACAAAGTAGGCACAAGATTTCTAATCAGGAAAAGTCTAATGGAATTAACATCAACAAAACCGTCAATGTTAGGGAACAAAGCTAATCCATAGATGAGCAACACAAAGATAACTTCAAAAGCGTCCATACTACCAGCTTGAGAAAAAGTAGTAGCTTCCTTGATGAGGAAAACAGATGGCAACCCAAATAACCCTCCTTTGTTCACCCAATGAGCCTCTATCTCAGACTTCTTCAAGTGAAGAGCTTCAGCAATAATACTAGATCGGGGAATCTCCTCCAATCCACTAAAAGGCACTCTACTAGAAACATGTATCCCCAAAAGATGAGAATATACTTCCAAGGTAGGCACAAGCTGAAAATATGGGAAAGTGAAACAATGATAAAGAGGATCATAGAACTACACCAATACACTTAAGAGTCCTTCAACCACATCAGCAGACAAGATGGACAAAAGCTTCCCATGACGTTGTTTGAAGTCCAAGGGATCTAATACAAAAGATGCTAGATTCCTTAACTCTTTCAAGTCGGGACATCTGAAACTGTACTTCTTAGTCTTCCTTCGTTCACAACCATGGTCTGAAAATATTTGCAAATGATGCCTTAGTTCCTTGAAATTTTCGTGTGATGAATGTTATGATGCGCATCAATGCATGAATGCAACAATCACAAATAAGGGATCACACACAAGGAAAACAAAGGTCAAGGGATGAATCAAGTCATTGTCAAGATCAATCATCCATTTTGGTGGATTATGGTTTACACCTTATCAACACCCAAGTTCCATTGATATTGACAAGACTTGATTGGATCAACCAAGAATCAAGGGTTTGTTGCAAGTCACGAGCATGGAGTCTGGGTAAGAACCATCCCAAGGGAGTGAACTAAGTATAAAAACCTGTAGATCCTATTCTAAAAAGTTCCGAGAGTCTTAATTCCATCTATCGGATATTACAGGTTAAGATGACTGACTCATCGACCCATAATTTTCTCAAGAGAAACTCGTCTGAGTGTAGTATCGTGTAACAACTGTTATCAAGTCTACACTTGAACAGTTTCCGCACTACTCCTAAATAGGCCAAGATGGGTTAAATGTTCTAAGGTCCTCAGCTTCTCAGACCCAATTAGAGATAGTAATGCCTAACCACAAATACTTGTGTGACATTTCCAAATCCAAAGTAGTCTCCACTAAGCAGATGGATTTCAAGCCACTTGTTAAGGACTACTCCACACAAGTTGAACATGACTATGCCATCCTCCTATCTTAATTGCACTCAAGTTCGGGTTAGAACTTATCTCACCACTCAGAGATCACCAAGCACAACAAGCAGATTATATCACACATACATATATACAAACATCACATATATACAAATATATTCACACAAAAAGTAGGCTAAATCCACTGGAGATTACTCCCCAGCAGAGTCGCCACTTAATTTCTGTAGCAGGAAATTCATGATCATCAAGCTATTGACAAGCTAAAGATCAAATAACAAGAGTCGCCATCGGGCTTTTATTGTTTCCAAGGGAAAAGGGAAAAAGTACGAACAAACCTAAAAAGTAAGAAGTTTTAAAATAAAAACTAATAAAAGTCAGAGATCACAGGTAAGGGGGTTGGTTACACAGGGGGAAGGTGTTAGCACCAAAAGTGTCCTAGGTACTCCTTGGGAGCCCTTTTTGTGTGCATATGTATTTTGTACAAAGTGATGTTTACAAATAAATAGAATGGAGGAATGAGAAAAGAATTCATTAGTTATATTTTTGTGTTTTACAAGACCTTCGGTCTTGTGCCTACGTACCAACATAAAAATGAGGGATCAAAACCTTGTAGTTCGTGATACAAATTTCAAAGTGGATGCATTGATTTTAACAAAATTTAAGTTTGAAAGGTACAAAGACCTAAAAATGGTTTGAATGAGTGAATTGTTTTTGTCTTTTTAAAAGTTTAGGTCAAGTATGGTTAAGTTTATTCACAAGTTTGATTTAAGAAAAGAAGCTTGGAAATGCAATCACATAAGGCCAAAGTTTCTACCTTTTTGCAAATGTGGTCAAAGTTTAGAACAAAAGTAGTTCACACAAAAAAGATTTTGAAAAATGGAGGGAGAGATTTTGAAATTAAAGAAATGGGGAGAAGATGAAGAGACTATCCTATGTACAAAATGAAAAGTTTTGAGTTGAAAAGATCTGACCAAGTGGGTAGCAATCCAATAGACAAAAATGTCAATAGAAACCCAGAATTCCCTTGGAATTTTAGAATCAAGCAACACACAAATGCATAATTATATTATCTTGAAGAGCAAGGCATAAAATAAAGGTGGCCATATCCAATATTATCCCTTCCATGACCTTCTTCAAAAAATTCCCATGTGACAGATGAATTCCACAAGTCAAAGGTTCAGAATAACAGCTTCACAATGATCATGTTGCAGATGAATCTTAGAGAGGTCTTCAAAGATGTATCAGATGGATTTCCAATTGCAAGCACTTGGTTCTTGAACAAGTTGGCATTGGCCAAGTCCATTAGCATAGGAATGTTGCCTAAGTTCTAAGTCCATTTGTCCAAGATCAAGCCAACAATCCACTCAAAAGTTTTTTAGGGTTTTTGTTATTATTATGTACATTAATGGTCAAAGACCACATAAACAAGCAAAGTACACAAACAAAAATATATCACACAATATGGTCCAAATGGACAAAGTTAAAATTACATTAACCTAAACAATTAGAATGATATGAACAATGGCAAATGAAATAAAGTCCTAAAAGTAAATTGCGTTAAAGTAAAAGCTTGAAATTATAAGTTAGTAGTTAGTAAGTTAGAAGTTAGTATTGTTTTGCTTTTGCTTTTCAAGACATTCTTTGGAGAACACTCGACCCACTTATCACAAGCATGGATCCTTGAACCAAAACATCTTCCAAGGAAGGAAAGAAGGCCAACTTTTCCACACAATACCATGAAAGAGGGGAGACTTACAATCTCACTAACTAGAATGCTTATGCCTTTTATATCACAAATTTAGCGCTATGTTAAGCAATTGTAATTGGACTTATGTAGAAGTCAAAACTATTTGAGGTCGGGCAATAGAATTTTGGTGTTAATGCATGTTAGAGAGATACTATAACGGACTATGGTCATGAAACATACCACACATAAAAAGAATATGCAAAAGGTGTGGCCTAATCTCATCCATACTCATGTTAATTTTTCAATCAACTAGCATTAGGACTTTGATATGTCATAGGCCAAATGGAGTGAATGAATGAAGAAGGGGAATAAGATGAAGTGGGAAGGGGATGAATGAAATCACAAATTGGTCAAAGGAGGACTTTTACCAAATTAATATCATTCATTCATTTTGGGAGATGGAATGTACATTCCATCAATCCCCTAAATTCAATGATATTAATTTGACAAAGTCAAATCAACCTTGACCAAGGCCCAACAACAACAAGCAAACTCAAACAAGTCAATACAAATGGTCAACAAAGAATAATTGGCATTTATTCAATTAAAAATAATAAAATAGTGCATTTAAATCAAATATGGTTTGTCCAATTCCTAAAATCTCATCAAAACACCAAAGAAATGGCCATGATATTTATCATAGATAAAACAAGGTCAAAGGACCTTGGAGAAAAAATTTCATAATTCTTGGACATTTAAAAATAGTTTTAAACAATTAAAAACAAATGCAAAATTAATTAATTCATGAAAAATATTAATAATGATCGAAAAAATAATTTTAATTCAGAATATGAAAGGGAAAAATATATGAAATATTTTGGTGAAAGTCCCATATTTTTTGGATCAATATTGAATTTAATATGAATGATTGAAAATAATGCAATTAAAATGAAAATTCAGAAAATCAAAAATACGTGGACCATCTGATCTCCCTCATTAATTGAGGTGGCAGATCAGATGGTCCCTAGCGCGCGTTCCACATGGTCTTGAGTCAACAGCGCTGCACAAGTGGTAATTAAAACCAATGCTCAAGATTAAAACAAAAGGGATGGATCATATGGTTCAGATACTTGCCAACGTATCGCCGGAGCCAGAGCTCCGGTCATCTTCTCTAATGGACCTCACCGAGCTGGTCCACCATCAACCATCACCAAAATGAAAAACAAGGACATTATCTTAAAGAAAAAATGACACTGAGCTCGAATCTGACCTCAATTCACTCTAACTCTAAATAGAAATAGTAATTGAAACAATTTGATATGACCAAAAATTTCTTTTTATTTATATAAATTGGAAGGATTACATTGAGTACAATTTCAGAAACAAAAATAAAAAGATACAAGAGGAAAAGGAGTCTAGTCATCCTAAGGATCCCTAACAACAATGTCAGAAGATCTGCCTGAAGGCGCGTACTTCCTTCGAATTGGACGGATCTCGGTCTTAAAAGAAGCCTTCATCTGAGTCTTCTCGAGGACAAGCTGATCAACAATCTTCTTCCAAGCAACGGAAGGTTGAGGCATACTAGAAGATGAAACCTCTGGCTCTCCCTGTCTCTTTGTCACTCGGTCTTCAAGTAGCTCAATAAGTGCATCTTTGTCCTTATACTCCAACTACAACTCTTCATGTTTCTTGCTCAAAGCACGGAAACGCTCTTCCCACATATCCTTCTCTTGCTTCATCTTGACGAGCGCATCTTCCAACTCCTCTACATCTTGGTTAGGGAGAGTTAATGGCTCAACCACAACCATAGACATAGGTCTTTCACAAGGATAAGGCATCTTCAACTCCATAACTCTCTTCTTCACCCAAAGAGAGTAAGCTTCCAAAGCTACACAATTGCACGAACCAAGCTCGGATCTTCCTTTCCTATGCACATTATGCCAAGCATGCACAATCTTCTGCTTCAAATGTTGGGGATCTTTACCCTCTTAATAGAAAAGACCTTCTAACAACATGTTATTAGGTTTGTCTCTCAAGGGGAACCCAAGCTAACGACGAGCCAAAGCAGGGTTGTAGTTAATTCCTCCTTGTGTACCAATGAGAGGTACATTAGAGAATTCTCCACAACTATCAATAATCTCCAAACTGCTTAAGGATGGATCATACCAAACTATATCATCATTAGTGAGAGACATAAGTCTCTGAGACCACCTTAGACATTGTTTGTTCTCCACAAAAGCAGGCGTCTGAGGCAAGTGAGAAATAAACCACTTGTACAGAAGAGGAATGCAACAGACAATCGTTCCACCACCCTTAGAATTCCTGAGATGCAAAGAGAAATACATATCTCCCAACAAAGTAGGCACAAGATTTCTAATCAGGAAAAGTCTAATGGCATTAACATCAACAAAACCGTCAATGTTAGGGAACAAAGCTAATCCATAGATGAGCAACACAAAGATATCTTCAAAAGCGTCCATACTACCATCTTGAGAAAAAGTAGTAGCTTCTTTGATGAGGAAAACAAATGGTAACCCAAATAACCCGTCTTTGTTCACCCAATGAGCCTCTATCTCAGACTTCTTCAAGTGAAGAGCTTCAGCAATAATACTAGATCGGGGAATCTCATCCAATCCATTAAAAGGCACTCTTGATGAATCAATGAGATCATGCTCTTCCTACAAAAGAGTTACACAAATACAAAGACATATTTTTGGTTAGTGAAATGATAAAATACAAGTATGATATAATCACAAAGTGCTTGGTGATCTCTTCCAAAACAAACCCAATGAAAAGGGGTAAGGAGGATGCCAAGACATGATCCCAATGCTAATGCTTATGATGAAATTGCATGAGGGGTCTTAGGGTCAAAATTGGGGTCTTACAGCTGCCCCTATTTAAGGACATTCTAACTGAGGAGGCGAAGGTTAAAATATTCATGTCGACTCAGTAGAATGGGCTTAAATAACAACATATAGAAACAAATTTTGGTCCCTAAGAGACCTCATGATGCATATGACATGAATACAAAACTTAATGCTCTGTGGGGAAATAGAGCCACAAAGGAAAAGAAATTAGAGAGACCGAAAATCCGCAAGAGCACAACGCATTCCATAAGGAAAACTCATTGGGGAAACAAAGACTCTGGGGAAAAAGGAGTTATGCATAGGCCAGACTACGACTTAAAACTATTGGGGGACTCGAGGGATTCCATACAAACATGGAAAAGACTCAGCTGGGGAGACAACAACATTTGTAGAGGATACGAGTAAGTCAGGATAAAACAAGGTCAAAGGACCTTGGAGAAAAATTTTCATAATTTTTGGACATTTAAAAATATTTTTAAACAATTAAAAACAAATGCAAAATTAATTAATTCATGAAAAATATTAATAATGATCGAAAAATAATTTTAATTCAGAATATGAAAGGGAAAAATATATGAAATATTTTGGTGAAAGTCCCATATTTTTTGGATCAATATTGAATTTAATATGAAGGATTGAAAATAATGCAATTAAAATGAAAATTCAGAAAATCAAAAATATGTGGACCATCTGATCTCCCTCATTAATTGAGGTGGCAGATCAGATGGTCCCTAGCGCGCGTTCCACATGGTCTTGAGTCAACAGCGCTGCACTGGTGGTAATTAAAACCAACGCTCAAGAATAAAACAAAAGGGATGGATCATATGGTTCAGATACTTGCCAACGTATCGCCGGAGCCAGAGCTCCGGTCATCTTCTCCGGTAGACCTCACCGGGCTGGTCCAACATCAACCATCACCAAAATGAAAAACAAGGACATGATCTTAAAGAAAAAAAGACACTGAGCTCGAAACTGACCTTAATTCACCCTAACTCTAAATATATTGAGAGATGCATGGAGTTGAACTTTGAGGTACATGAACTGAGTTGCTTCGATTTGACCTCAAAGCAACTCAATCTTCTTGCCTACATTGGTAGGACTCCAGACAACCAAAGAATCAATAGAATTGAGCAAGAATTTGAGAGAATCGAAGTGTTAAAAATTTCTGGAAAATACCTTCAATGGAGGTCTGGATTCAACTGATCTTGATCTTGCTTGTGCTTGATCTCACTCCACTTGCTTGCAGAAGAAGGATTAGATGGTTAAGAGGCTGTGGATTCCTAGAGATTTAAATTTCAAAACAGTGGAAATTCAACCTCAAATTCAAGAGAATTTTTAAGGCTTATCCTTTGCAAAGTGAGGGTTTGAGATGGGGGATCAAAACTGGCGCGAATGTGTGTTAATTTCTGAGCAATTGAAGTTCTATTTATAGCCAAAACAGTTGATAATTGCACACTTTAAATCACTTTCCAATTTTGGCAAATGGTGATGCAAGGGTGCATAGGCACGCACATGCCCATGAAATCATTTCTTGAGGTCCACAAATGAATATTGAATGGTCTGAATTGAGCTTGTATTGCAAGGTAAGTGTGCATTGATGTTTGAAGTTTGATCCATGCCAAATGATATCACCATGTTCATGCCATGTGCAACCTATGCATTCCTTGTCCAAAATGAATGAATTTTAGCTTTTTGAAAAGGTGAGATCAAGAGGAACAACTTTCATGTTCAACACTTTTTCATTTTGAGCTTAGAACTTGGAGAAATTTGAGGTGGAAGTTTGGAAATTTTTGACATATCAAATTTTTTCTATGTCAAGCCATATGTCTCAATATTCCACCTTCCTAACTTTTTATAGGAGCTTCAAATGAGAAAAGTGTCATCATCAAAGTTGTAGCTATCTCAAACACCTTCAAAATGGTCACCTATTTCATGTACTTTGGATTTGAAATAATAGAGCTATGCATTTTTGAAGTTTGGAAAAATCACTTGATCAATGGTATAGGTCAAAAGTGACCTATAATGTAACCTCATATCACATGCTCAAAAAAGCTGAATTAGCTCCAACTCCAAACATCAAAGTTAAAGTAGAGACATTGAGTTTGAAAGTGAAACTTGGAAATATTTCATATCATAAAAATTGAGCAAGTTATGGCTTTGGGAAGTTGACTTTCAAATTAGGGTTTAGACAAAATGACCTATAATGTTTCAACATAGAAAATGATTTTCCAAGCAAAACTAGCTCTGGGTATCAACATGAAAGTTGTTTGGAATGTCATTTAGAGTAAGTTTTATCTTAGAATCATTTTTATATGGTGAAAATTGTAGGAGATAGGGTCTTGGGAGACCCAGTTTTGATCAGATGAATTCATCTGGCCAACCACCATCAACCAACTTGCTAACTTCCAATTGTCTTGACTTTCTTGGCTCATGGTAGATCATATATGTATAAGATGATGAATTTTGAAGTGTCCCTTTAGAAATTTGAGCAATTAGTGAGATAGCTTGTTGGAGAAGCTACTCAAGATACCTAGTCAAACTAGGGTTTCCAAGGCAAGTCACCCTCAAACTCTTGAAGAAAACTTGGTCAATATAACTTGTAAAGATCATTGGGACTCTTATATGATGTTCATAACCATTCTTGAATCAATTCTTGGTTGTGCTCTTTGTTCATGAAGGTCTCAAACCCTAGATGTGATCTTGATGAATCAATGAGATCATGCTCTTCCTACAAAAGAGTTAGACAAATACAAGGACATATTTTTGGTTAGTGAAATGATAAAATACAAGTATGATATAATCACAAAGTGCTTGGTGATCTCTCCCAAAACAAACCGAATGAAAAGGGGTAAGGAGGATGCCAAGACATGATCCCAATGCTAATGCTTATGATGAAATTGCATGAGGGATCTTAGGGTCAAAAATGGGGTCTTACAGGGAGGAGTTGCATGAGTTGGTGAAGACTGATTTTGCACAGCAAGAATAGACTCCATCATGGAAGTCAATCGGGCAATCTCATCCTTCAGCTCTCTGTTCTCTTGATCCAAATTCTCCATAATTCTGGGTCGATTGGCACGAGTGTTGTATCGGTGAGTCAGCTTGGCTGAAGCACAAAAGAATAACTGATAATACATCTGGCAAAAGAAAACTTGTTATGCAAATGATGCATGAAATGCAATGTTTTTTATTGTTTTAATTTCAAGGAACATATTGTTTCATTTGCAAACATATAATAATAATAACAATTTGATTGGTCATAAAACTCTCTTTTATTCATAAAATTCGGAAGGATTACACAGAGTACAATTTCAGAAATTAAGTACAAATATAAGATAAAAGGAAACTAATCATCCTAAGCATCCCTTAGCAACAGTGTCAGACGATTTGGTTGTAGGCGCATACTTCCTTCGGATGCGTCGGATCTCAGAGTCGAAAGATGTCTTCATCTGAGCCTTCCTAAGGACAAGCTGATCAACAATCTTCGTCCAAGCACCATAAGGCTGACGCATAGCAGAGGAAGGTGGATCCTCTGGCTCTCTTTGTCTCTTCACCGCTCGGTCTTCAAAAAGTTCAATAAGCGCATCTTTGTTCATTGACTCAAACTGCAACTCCTCATGCTTTCAGCTCAAAGCATGGAACTGCTCTTCCCACATATCTCTCTCTTGCTTCATCTTGATGAGTGCGTCTTCCAACTCCTCTACATATTGGTTAGGGAGAGTTGCTGGCTCAGCCACAACCAAAGACATAGGTGTCTCACAAGCATACGATATCTTCAACTCCAAGGCTCTCTTCTTTACCTAAATAGTGTAAGCTTCCAAAGCTACACAGTTGCACGGACCAAGCTCGGATCTTCCTTTCTTATGCACATTATGTCAAGCATGTATCATCGTCTGCATTAAATGTTGGGGATCTTTACCCTCTTGATAGAACAGACCTTCTAACTGAGTGTTATTAGGCTTGTCTCTCAAGGGGAACCCAAGTTGACGACGAGCCAAAGCAGGGTTGTAGTTAGTTCCTCCTTGTGTACCAATGAAGGGAACATTAGAGAATTCACCACAACTGCCAATAATATCCACACTACTCAATGCAGAATCATACAAAACAATATCATCATTAGTGAGAGCCATAAGTCTCTGAGACCACCGTAGACATTGCTCGTTCTCCACAAAAGCAGGCGTCTGAGACAATTGCGAAATAAACCACTTGTATAGGAGAGGAACACAACACACAATAGTCCTACCACATTTAGAATTCCTCAAATGCAAAGAGAAATACATATCACCCAATAGAGTAGGCACATGATTCCTAATCAAGAAGATTCTAATGGCATTAACATCAACAAAACCGTCAATGTTAGGGAACGAAGATAAACCATATATGAGAAACACAAAGATGGCTTCAAAAGTGTACACACTACCGGCTTGAGCAAAGACAGTAGCTTTCCCTATGAGAAACTCATAAGTTAATCCAAACATTCCTCCTTTCTTCACCTAATGAGCCTCAATCTCAGACTTCTTCAGATGAAGAGCTTCAGCTATGATATGAGATCTGGGAATCTTCTCCAATCCACTAAAAGGAACCTTGTCAGCAATAGGTATTCCCATGAGGTGGGCATACTCCTCTAACGTAGGCATAAGCTAATAAAAGTGAAAAGTGAAGCAATGGTAGAGAGGGTCATAAAACTGAACCAACACACTCAAGAGTCCAAGGGATCTAATAAAATCTTCCCATGATGTTGCTTGAAGTCCAAGGGATCTAATACAAAGGATGACAACTTCCTTAGCTCTTTCAAATCAGAACATCTGAAACTGTACTTCTTAGTGTTCCTTCATCGACAGTCCATGGTCTAAAAATATTTGCAAATAAGACCTTAGTTCCTTGAAAATATTTTGTGTGTGTGTGATGAATAAGGGATCACACACAAGGCAAACAAACAAATGTCAAAGGATAAATCAAGTCATTGTCAAGATCAATCATCCATTTTGGTGGATTATGGTTTTCACCTTATTAACACCCAAGTTCCATTGATATTGACAAGACTTGATTGGATCAACCAAGAATCAAAGGATTTGTTGTGAGTCACTGTCGCAACCTGAATAATGGAATGCGAAAAAAAACAACCGGCGAAGAAAGACAGGAGAGTCGCCACCGTGCGTTATTTATCCCAAAGGAGGGAAAGGAAACGCTCGAAGTAAACCTGGAAAAAGGAAAGGACAAGACAGGGTCTCGCAACCAAATCTTGGGTTCGGGAGTCGATTATGCGAAGGGAAGGTATTAACACCCCTACACATCCGTAGTACTCTACGGGATCCACTTTTGTAGTTCTTGTCTAAAAGGTGTGGATTTATCTAATGTGTTATTTACTAAAAAAAAGGGGTCAAAAGAAAATGACTCGCACGGAAGTCGCATCCACTGCATACGTATCTCATATGAATATTGCCTCCTATCGAGGTCTTCCAGCTAGGAAAGCAGTAAAATGCGGGAAAAATATAAAAGTACCACGCGGATAAAGATCTGAAGTAACAGCAATTAGAGGAACGGGAAACCCAGGGATCCTTCCAAGCTAAACACCATCAAAGAAAATGAGTCAGTACAAGTAATCGGAATAAACCTCCAGGTGGTATCCCCCAAATAAAGTGGAACACCAGGCAAGCTATCCCTGCAAGAGTACAATGCCATAACAAACACAAAACAGGTTAGAGAAAACAGGATAGGGTAATCAAGAGTTGCCTCCAAATCAAAATGTAACCACATGAATCATGCCATTAAAATTCACAAAAGGCTCAGAAAAAGCAACCAAGGGTAGGAGGCCTAAACCTCTTGTCAAACACATGCATCAAAAGGGTATCAAATTCACCCGTAATACCTCATACATTTAGAGAATTCAACTTCAAAGCACAAAGGTAATGGGAATAAGGGCAAACCTGATTGGAGAGATCGGTTGAAATCAAATGGCACGGCTGGATTTGCAAACCAATGTTAGGGTTTGCTTGAGCTGAAAGTGTGTGAGTCAGAATGAACCTTTCAGAGTTGCCTGGAGGTTGCTGCATATTAATTCTCACTCTCTCTGTCTAGGTTTCTCTCCAGGTTTTGTCCAGGGAAACCTCAGAGTATTTTACTTCTCTTCCTTTTTCTGTCTGTTCTCCCTCTTTTATAACCTGATTTTCATGGCTTTGTGGGCTCAAATGAGAGAGACCCAAGTCCAAAATTTTTTCTTTTATATTTTATTTATTTATTTAATTAATTAATTATTATTTATTTTTTAAAAATTTTTTTTTGCTTTTTTTTTTGTTTTTTTTTCGAAACGCGTGGGCTTCGCCTAGTGAGCATGACAGCTCATGAACAAACCTTTGCTCCTTCAAGATTAACGTTTTGACTGATGAATAGACCCCATTTGAACATGTTGGAAGTATCTCAAGCCATTCCTTTGTGTTGGCTGATCACCTAGATAGGACCCACAAAGTGTCTTGGATGATGTTCAAGCTTCTTGGAGCTAATCCCGATTGACATGATGAAATGCAATGTATATAATGTTAAATGACCTAAAAATGAATGCGTGAATAAGGAGGGCAAATTTTGGGGTGTTACAGCTGCCCCTATTCAGTCATCAGCTAACCCGAGCAGGATGAAAGCGAACAGCTTATCAGACAAACAGGGTGAGCTGTGATTGAATACCAAAGACAGACCGAAAATTTGCGCTCCGAGAACACTACAAAAATGCTGAAATACACCGCGCTGTTTATTTCTCTTCTGATCCTCTGGTTGAATCTGAATCAGTCTTCTGACTTAATCTGGAGTTTCGATCCTCTGGCTGAATCTATACTCAATTTAGTCCTCTGGTTGGATGTTAATTTTGATCCTCGGGATGGATGCGGTTTCAATCTTCTGGCTAGATCTTCTTCGATCTTCTGGCTAGATCTTCTTCGATCTTCTGGCTAGATCTCCTTTGTTTCGATTCTCTGGCTGAATCTATTTTCTTTGATTCTTTGGTTGAATCTACTTCGATCTTCTGGCTAGATCTGAATTGTTTCGATTCTCTGGATGAATCTATTTCCGGTCTTCGGGCTAGACCTGACTTCGATCTTCTGGCTAGATCTTCTTCGATCTTCTGGCTAGATCTCCTTTGTTTCGATTCTCTGGCTAAATCTATTTCCTTTGATTCTCTGGCTGAATCTATCTATTTTTCGGTCTTCAGGCTAGACCTGACTTTGATCTTCTGGCTAGATCTGGATTGTTTTGATGATAAATTCCCATCATCAGGATCTCGCATCTGGGGCATGCGTTGGTTGACCCTCTTTCGAAATCTACAATCTTCATGTTAAATATACAGCTTCGAGAATATCCCACTTTTGGGCTTCGTACATATTCTTCAGGCTAGAACATGTTATAACGACTCTTCGATTAGACTTTGTTTTTTTAATGCGACCCGCGGGCTGGATCCTCTTGTAGGTTGATTTTCTTTTGAGCTGTCAATCTATTCCTCCAGCTGGCTTGCTAGGGAAATAATGCTCGTAGTCGACTCTCTGGCTGAATCTTCGAAATGACCCTCAGGCTGGGTCACACACACACTTGATCCTCTGGCCGAACCTCATGACTTTGGTTGTAAAGTAATTTTTCAGTCTGCTTTGAAGAACCTGTTTATCAGCTTATGTGTATGTTTGATATGCATGCAAATGCAAATGCAAATGTTATGCATGGTGCAAAAGAAAAAAGAAATCTGCTTGGGGGAAGGAACACTGGCAGGGAGTGGATCGCTGTATCAATCCTTGAATGCTTTGTGGGGAAAGATCCTTCTGCCGGGACCGGGGAGCCACCGAAAATAAATCGGCCTTTTTTTAAAAGTTGACCTTGCTGGGGAAGTATCAACTATAGAAACTTTGCTTGGCGAGGCTCTGCGAGGAGAGTCTGTGAGGAAAGCACTTCCTGGGGAAATATCATAGGAATCGACCTTTGCTGGGGATATGAACTTGCTAATCGTCCTTAGGCTGGGGATTAAAACAAATCTGTTAAAAAAAATAATCTACTGGGGACGAGATGAACACTGGGAACACCACCCTCTTGTCTGTTAGGTATGCGACTACTCCGCTGTTGCTGGGAAGATACAGTCTGGCACTATCGACGCCGCTGGGGATATACAGTCTGGATACTGTCAACTCTACTGGGGAACCTGCTCTGCAGAGGAGAGGCTTTGTCAACCGCTTGGGGGTGAGGATTCATGACTTGGCATCCGGTTCCTGTGACCTGTAACAAAAAAAAAACACGTATGCCCCGGGGAACTACTCGGTTTGAATTCACCGTCCGGGATTAAGCACATTCAAAGCAATTTTGACTGTTTTCCTGCGCAAGTCATCTGCAAAAGCCACCATTACATTCAGATGCAATATGCTTCCTCAAGAATTCAGACATCTTTTGCAAACAAACTGATAAATGAAAAGTAAAGAGGCTTTTTAACTGAATTATTCGACTTTTGTTGGTTAAAAAATTTGTGCCAGGAATAGGCGAGTACATCAGGAAGCTGATCCCTGGAAAGAGGCGATCGCTATAAATTGAACAAGAGAAACTATCCTAATGGCAATGTGGAAACGGGGTCCCACCGAGTTTCGACTCTGCTATGGCTCGTATGTCCTCAAGACACTCTGCTCATCTTGCTTTCTGAAGTGGATGATTAGTCGATCTTTCACCTTCGAAGATTGCCGGATTGAATGAAACGGTGATATAACACGAATGAACTCAGATCGCAGTTATTCACTTATTCCCTAACTTTTGCGTGGACCGCCCTTTTGGGTTTTCAATCCACCGGGATACCCTTTTTTGCCTGAGCCGCCCTTTCGGGTTTTCGACGCACCGGGTGTACATTTTTTTTTGTTTTTATATCCCTAATTTTTGCCCGAACCTCTTCATTCTTTTTTTTGGTTCGTCGGGATGCCCCTTTTTTGCCTGGACTATTCTTTTTACTATCCAGCGGGTCTATTATATGTGAAGTATTTTTTAACTGCGTCTGAGTTGACAGGGGACGGGAAGTCTTCGTCATCCATGGTTGTTAGCATCAGAGCTCCGCCAGAGAAAACTCTTTTAACCACGTATGGACCCTCGTTCTTCGGTGTCCATTTGCCCCTCTGATCTGTGTTGGGATGAAGAATTCTTTTGAGTACCAATTCACCGACTCGATACTCCCGAGGGCGCACTTTCTGATCAAACGCTCTCTTCGTTCGTCTCTGATATAGATGGCCATGGCATATAGCTGCTAGTCTCTTTTCCTCAACTAGGCTTAGCTGATTGTATCGAGAACGGACCCATTCTGCTTCGTCCGGCTTCATTGTTGGTGCAGGGAAAAGTTATTCAGGCACAAAATGGCATATGAACCCCCTCCGGTGTGATCAACACTACACCAACTCCGCGACCATTGACGTTGACCGCCCCATCAAACATCATAATCCATTTGGATTCAGGGTCAGGCCCCTCCTCCGGGAGTGGTTCCTCGTAATCTTTCGATTTGAGAAACATGATGTCCTCATCAGGAAAGTCGAACCTCATAGGTTGGTAATCATCAATCGGTTGCGCGGCAAAATAGTCTGACAAGATACTTCCTTTGATGGCTTTTTGTGAAATGTATTGGATGTCATACTCTGTCAGCATCATTTGCCACCTAGCAACCCTGCTGGCTTTTCAAAAATATACTTGACTTGATCCATCTTTGATATCAACAGAGTCGTGTGAGTCAACATATATTGTCTTAGCTGGCGAGCAGCCCATGCCAAAGCGCGACAAGTTTTCTCGAGCAGTGAGTATCTTCGTTCACAGTCGGTAAACTTTTTGCTAAGGTAGTATATTGCATGCTCTTTTCGACCTGACTCGTCATGCTGACCGAGCACACAACCCATTGACCTTTCTAACACAGTCAAGTACATGATCAACGGTCTTTTCCTCTCGGCCTGTAGACTGGCCCCGATCTTGATCTCTTTCTTGTCGTCTTCGGTACCAATGTTGATGGTCTCAACCACCTCCTGATAAGGTGTGATAGCTCGGTCCTCCTGTTTCAACAACCTGGCTAACTCCTCAGGCAATTCACAATCTTCCTTAACCCCTTCTTCGGCTTGATAGATAGGATTGTCGAAGTCATACTTGGCCATAGCAGTGTCGTTAGCAGTGAGATCCGGGTGATCAGTTTTACGAGGTGTTTTTTGGAAAGAAAAATGAAAAAGAAACATGAAAAAGAAACATTGCCGTTTTTGTAAAAGTAAAAATAATTGAAAGAAAGAGAACATAAAATTGTTTGCAAAAGTTGTCCTTTATTGATGATGAAAATAATTGCGAAATGTAACTAAATGGATGGCCCTACAGATGAGTCATTACACCTTGGTCAAAGTGTAAGACTTTGTTATGCATGTATAAAAGGAAAACAATAAAAATTACTCCTTCAGTAGAGTAAACCGGACGACTTTTTCAGACGACCAATTGTCGAGCTTTTCTCCTGGGACACACGGGAGAATCCAGCTATCCAGCATTGACGGTGTGGGGAGAAACCAAACCCCCGCTGGAGAAAGTACCAACTTCATTCTTCTGAGACCCCGGAGTATACCCCAATCCAAACTTGTCTTCTTTTATGATTGGCTCCACAAATTTGCCCCAGCCTTGGGCATTACCAGCCTTAACCACTTCAACAACTTGCTTGTATGAAGAGATAGAAGTCCCGACCTTCTCAGACTCAGGTGAAAAGACAGTTTCGGGCGCGACCTCACTGATGTTTATGGCTTCGAAGCCCTGACACAGCATCTCATGCATCTCGCCATCCATCTCCACATACTTAAATGTAGACAGGTGGCTAACAAAAATATCCTCTTCACCACAGACGGTGACGATCTGACCTTCTAGTCCATATTTGAGCTTCTGGTGGAGAGTAGAAGTAACAGCACCGGCAGCATGAATCCAGGGTCGACCTAGCAGACAACTATAGGCAGACTAGATATCCATCACATAAAAGGTACTCTTGAATACCTGCGGTCCAATCTTAACTGGCAACTCAACTTCGCCACAAACAGCTCGCTTAGAGCCATCAAAAGCCCTTACAACTAAATTACTTGGCCTCAGGGTGGCGTCATCGCAATCCAACTTCGTTAAGGCTTTCTTTGGGAGAACATTCAGAGAAGAACCTGTATCAACCAAAACATGGGAAAGCATCGTCCCTTTGCATTCCATTGTGATATGCAAGGCTTTGTTGTGATTCCTGCCCTCAGATGTTAGGTCATAATCGGTGAATCCTAGCGCATGGCTAGTGTGTACATTCGAAACTACCGACTCCAGTTGGTCAACAGTTATCTCTGGGGGAACATAAGCCATATTCAGTACTTTCAACAAGGCTGCTCTGTGTGCCTCAGAGCATATCAATAGTGAGAGAATGGAGATCTTTGAGGGTGTCTGATTTAGCTGGTCGACTACCTTGTAGTCACTTTTCTTGATAATCCTCATAAACTCATCCACTTCCTTTTCGAATGTGGTCTTAGGAGGAGCTTCCTCGGTAGTAACCTCTTTGGTGGATACCTGTTTTCCTTTAGCCTTGGAAGCTGCCTCAGCTTCAACATTCGTGCGCAATGTTGATGGTGCAAATAGGCGTCCACTGCGAGTGAAGCCACCAATTCCTCCAACATTGTCTACAGCGGAGCTACCAATGTCAATGTCTTCTTCGTTAACTTTCTGCCCCTGGAAGTAGATATCAGCCCCATAGTGCCACGGGATAGCACTGTCTTTCTCATATGGAACAGGTCCTGGTACCGTGATGGTGACCGGACCAATCAAAGTCGGTTGAGGGTTGTCAGAGTAAATTGGTGCTGGACTTTCTTGGAAATATATTGTTGTCGGAGCGGGTCTCTCGGGAACATATATTTCTTCAGGAGTGAAATAAAACGTTATTGTCGACACATCATTCTTCACTGGACGAGTCTGATCGAACTAAAGACAACCTTCATCTATCGGTTGCTGAATACCCCTTCTCAAACTATCACATCCGTTCTCGGCGTCTTGACAATTTCTGCACTCTTCCCCGCAGCCCGGGAAAATCCGTCCTTTCAAGAGTCGGTCTTTGACCACCGATAGCGAAGTCTTCATATTAGTCACATCAGAAACCAAATTCAAAGTTTCCCCACTATCAACAACATTAATCCTCTGCCCGCCGTGAGCTGGCATCGGGTTTTGGATAACATTGGGCACCAGAGAAAAATTGATGGCCTAGGCATCTCTTAAATCTTGTACCTTTAGCTGGAGAGCCTTGCAATTATCTGTAGTATGGCCAGGTGCGTTGGAGTGAAAAGCACATCTGGCGTTGACATCATAACCTCTAGGCAGATTGTTGGGATCGACCGGTGGGGCCATAGTTCTCAACGTAACCAGATTCATGTCAATCAGCTTGGGAAGTAATACAGAATAAGGCATTGGGATTGGCTCAATGACCCAGTCCGCCTGCTTTGGACGTTGTTGATAGGGTCTTTGCTGACCCGGATTACCTCCTTGTTGTTGATTGTTGTACCTGGGTTGCTGTTGCGGATGATACTGCGGTTGAGGAACAAGTGTTGGAATAGTGACTGCGGCCACTTGATCTTGATAATAATTAGGGCGTCCTCTGCCCCTGCCTCTGCCGGTATATACAACGCTCGTCTCACCTTCTCTTCTTCGCTGACCGTTACCAGCAAACGGTTTCTTGGGAACTGATGAGTTGGAACCACTGTTGTCTTGAATTCGGCCCATCTTCAACAGACTCTCGATCCTTTCTCCAGCAATCACTATCTCTGCAAAGCTGATTGACGGGCAAGCAGCCAATCTCTCGATATAATTGCCTTTATGAGTGTTCATGAACATGTCCGCCATCTCCCTTTCAGACATAGGGGGTTGGACGGATGCAGCAATCTGTCTCCAACGCTGAGCATATTCTCTAAAGGTTTCCTTGGAAGTCTGAGACATTCCTTGCAACAAGGTCCGATTTGGAGCCATGTCCAAGTTGTATTGATATTGCTTAACAAAAGCCTCTGCCAAGTCTTTCCAGCTCTTGATGGTAGTACGAGACAAATGAGAATACCATTCACAAGAAGCTCTAGTTAAACTGTCTTCAAAATAGTACATCCACAGCTTTTCATCTCCAGTGTGAGCTCCCAACCTTCCCAAATAAGATTGGGGATGAGTGCGTGGGCAAGAAGCCCCGTTGTATTTCTCAAAAGTAGGGGGTTTGAACTTGTGAGGGATCCTTACTCCCTGAACCAGACCAAGATTGGTGACATCAAAACCTAAGGAATTTTGAGACTCCAAAGATTTGAGCTTCTCAGCAAGCTCATCCATACGGCGAGTGGTTCTCGAGGGCCTCGTCGTGCAAAGAAAATTGATCATACTGACAATCTTCAGTAATGGGGCGCCCATTAATCTGAATCCTTCGATTCACATTTTACCTTCCGCCAATACCATTCCCAACATTTACCGTGTTGCCAACATTACCCGGGTTTCCATCAACATTTGCGTTACCCGCGTTTCCAGTGTTCACATGGTTATCAGCGTTCCCAGGGTTACCATGGTTCCCAGGGTTACCAGGGTTCCCCTCAGCACTTGGTATTTCCACCTCTGGATCGGGCCTCGGTTGCTCAACCAATTCCTTCAGCTTCGCCTGGCCTTCTGCCTAACCAGTCATCAATGTCATGAACTGATCCATCCTTTCACGCATATCAGCCAGTTCTTTCTGTATCTGGTCCATTGCTAGTCGTGGACGGTTTTTCATTTGTCGGGTACCTGTGAACTCGCTTGGGACCAATAACTGCCTGCAACAGGGAACAAACATTAGACACTGCGGTGACACCTACAAAACAAACAAGGGTTAGTATGTATGGTATGCGATGCACTGCTTATTCGATTTTAAGGCCCCCCCTTAAAAAGGGAATACCCTGCAAATGAATAAGCATGAGATGTTGGATGCAAATATGCAGATGATGTTATGCAATGCAATGGCATGTCAATCAGAATTGCTGGATCCGCTTGAACATCTGTCAGGTTGCACTGCCTGGAGAGAAATTAAGAGGATCAAGCAAAGCACACCAAACAAAGGTCATGGGATGGATCATGTTATCCTTAATATCAACCATCCATTTTTGGTGGATTATGGTTTACACCTTATCAACACCCAAGTTTCATTGATATTAAGGATACCAGAACAGATCAACCATGAATCAAGGGTTTGTTGCAAGTCACGAGCATGGAGTTTAGGTTAAGAACCACCCAAAGGGAGTGTACTAAGGTTTAAACCTGCCAAACATGTTCTACAAAAGGTTCCCATAGTCATAATCCCATCTTTCGGATATTATCGGAGGAACGACTACTCGTATTCCAAAAATATTCTCAAGAGAGACTCTTATGAGTGTAGTATCGCGTAACAATCGTATCAAATCTTACACTTGAACGACTTTCGCACTACATCCTACGAATAGGCCAAGATGGGTTTGGTAAACTAAGGTCCTTGGCATCTAAGGTCTATATTGGAAAAAGTAATGTCTAACCACAACTTACTTATGTGACATTATTGATCCCAACATGACCTCCACCAAGTGAATGGGCTTGCAAGTCAACTTGCTAAGGAATAACTCCACACAAGTCAACAAGACTATGCCATTCTCATATCCTAAGTGCACTCGAGTTCGGGTATAGAACTCATCTCACAAACAGAACCAGCAGATACGGCAGTCATATGTACACAATGCAATAAAGCAGGTAAATGTTGAAAGATAAATAACCGTACAAAAGAATAAACACCCAATAAACAAACAACCTACAAAAGTTAGGAGGGACTCGCTTAGGGAAACCCGGTCCCCAGCAGAGTCGCCAGCTGTCGCAACCTGAAAAATGGAATGCGAAAAAAACAACCGGCGAAGAAAGACAGGAGAGTCGCCACCGTGCGTTATTTATCCCAAAGGAGGGAAAGGAAACGCTCGAAATAAACCTGGAAAAAGGAAAGGACAAGACAGGGTATCGCAACCAAATCTTGGGTTCGGGAGTCGATTATGCGAAGGGAAGGTATTAGCACCCCTACGCATCCGTAGTACTCTACGGGATCCACTTTTGTAGTTCTTGTCTAAAGGGTGTGGGTTTATCTAATGTGTTATTTACTAAAAAAAGGGGTCAAAAGAAAATGACTCGCACGGATGTCACATCCACTGCATACGTATCTCATCTGAATATGAGAATCAGAGTCTTCGTAGCTCGGCTACCTAGGGGTTAAGGGTAATTGTGCTTGCTAAGACATCACGTCTTATGCCTACGTATCTCATCTAGAATGAGAATCAGAGCAAGCCGTAGTTCGGCTAACTACGGGGTTATGGATTGGGTTTTGGACGAACGACGTTACTACGCAATCTACCGGATGCTCGACCTTTGGAGACTTACTCGCCTGTAGTAGAAGGAGTTAACGTGTTCTTAGGAGAATAAAAATCAATGAGTTTGTTTGTGGTTTTGGGGATGTGTAGCGGTGTATTCGTCACTTTCTGATTTATTGATTAAATCAAAAGCAAAGCATACAAAGAATCGAGTCGCCACCGCACTTTTATTTATCCAAAGGAATGGCTAAAAAGCGAACAAAAGCCTAAGAAGTTTTACACATAGAAAACTAATGAAAAGGTCAGAGATCTGGGTAAGGGGTTAATTACGCAATGGGAAGGTGTTAGGCACCCAAAACGTCCTAGGTACTCCTAGGGAGCCCTTTTCACACTTGTTGTACGAAATGTTATTTGTTTATGAAATATTTATTGTGCAAACATGGATTGAAGGGATGAGAAAAGAATATACAATTTATTATTTTTGTGTTTGAACGGATGAACCCGTTGCCTACGTACCTTCCATGAAAGGTAAGGATCAAAACGCCGTAGTTCGGCTAAAAGATTTGCAAAATATGAGTGGATTCATTTTAAAACAAAAGCCCTAAGGTCTTTCGTTATCCACGGGAGAAAACTCAACCTTATACAAACAACAAGTCCACCATGTGAGAAAAGCTTCAACTTGCTAGTGAGGGGTTAACCCTATAATAAGCAAGGAAGTCTTACTATTCAATCACTAAGGACAAAAGGTGAGATTAACATCAACCAACTAGGATAAATCAAACCTATGGCTAATGTATGAAAACTTATCAAGAATGGACAAAGCCACAAAACAATTGAATGAGTGAAATTAACCAATTGGGATTTATTCACAAAAGTGGTCAAAGTATGATTAGAATTCAATTCAAAAGAAGTATTTATGAAAGTGAAGTTTGGAAAATCAAAGGCCTAAAGCTTAGGTTTCTAATTTGAAAAGAGATGAAAAATGTTTGCACAATGTTTTCAGGTTTTGGATTAACATGCAAATGGAGGTTTAAAGAAACAAAAAGATGGGAGGGTTAAGGGATGTAAAACTTCTTAGATGTTCACCTCTTGAAATCATATGTAGATGATTCAAGTGATTCCTTTGGAATAGGCAACAATGCAAGTAATAGGTGAACAAAGTAAATGGATACCGGATGCCAATCAATGGATTTATTCCAATCTCCTAAAACAAAACATGGATACCAGATGCCAATCAATGGGATTATACCAATCTCACAAAACAAAAGGAATAAATGATACCAGATGCCAATCAATGGACTTACACTAATCTCACAAAACAAAAATGGATACCGGATGTCAATCAATGGAGTTATACCAATCTCCCAAAACACAAACAAACATGGATACCAGATGCCAATCAATGGACTTATACTAGTCTCCCACCATATCATAGGAACAACTGCCAAGTAATGGACTTATGCTTGTCTCCTCCATGGACAAAGCAAAATGCTATAAAGCAAAGTTTATGAAATGATATACAAATGATGATGATAAATGCACAAAGGCACACTCGAGCAAATATGCACCGATGAGTCAAGTAAGCAAACACACAAGTCAATTAGCACACACTATATACAATCAATTAGGCTCAATCAAGGTTAGGCTTTACAGCCAACTGGAATGGGGTATGTTGTGCTCTTAACCCTAACATTGAGAGTTAGGGTGAAGCAAATGAAATGGAGATGAGGAGTGTGCCTCATAGCTCTTATCCCTGGCCTGGGAGAGCTTTAAACAATAGAAGGTGTGGGAGTTCAGAAAGTTGGAACTCTTCTCCACAAGTGATTGACTCTATAAGATCTTGGGTTAGTATTCACAATGCATCAACACATTGTGTGAGCAAAGTGAATGACACACTGAATAGCAGGAGATGGATTACACATCTCTTTTGTCTGCCAATTGCCTCATAAGAGGACTTTTCCTGCTTGGCACAAAGATAAACAAACACAAGCATTGCCTCTTAAGGAGGACTTCAGACAGGTGCCTGCCCACATAACAGGACAGGTCTTCCAGACTACATGAAGAAGAGAGGTTATACCTAAGTGGTTAAGCAACCAAGCAAAGCAAAATTCACAATGAACTTAAAGCAACTCATGTACCTGTGGAAACATCAAACAAATTAGTACAAAGCTCAGACAACCAAACAACAGTCAATAAGCAACCAACAATCCCAATGTACAAAAATGTGTAAGTCAAAGGTCAAACTCAAATGAGTCAACATCAACCTACAAAACACACAAAGATTAGTAATCAAAGGCAAACATCAATGCTCAAATGACGAAGCATCAACAACTATGGAACTTGGATGTTCAACCTGAAATCAAAGCTCAAATGTGAGAGGCAAACCACTAGGTCAAAGCCTAGGGTCAAAGATGGAGAAAAAATTCAAAACAGAAGCTGAAAATTAACATGAATCAACTTCAAACACATCTTGAAACAATCCAAAGGGTCTCGCATCAATATCAATAACCAAAATCATTTCATGACCAATTGAAGTTCAAGGCAATTTTAAAGCTCAAATGTGATCAACCAGAATGAAAAATCTCAAATAAATCAGAAATTATTCAAATAATTCCAACAAAATTCATGCTCAATCACAACATTCATAATATGCATCATACAAAAAATCAGGACAATTGGAGATAATTTGGCATGGCAAACACATCATTCAAGTTGAACATCAAAAGGTGTGACACAAATTGTCACACCAACTTAACATGATCATAAAACAGAAATGATAAATGGTAAAAATACCAAATCAACACCAAAATGTCAAGCAGAGTGTCTAGTTTCATTATGCAAATTTTCACAATCATTGGATTAAAGACCAGCATTTCACAAATGTATAAGCATGGCAAGGTATCAATAGGACACATGATCAAATACCCTAGCATAAAAAATAATCCAGCCAAGCACAATTTTGGAAAAAATGCTCAAAAAATAATAGACAAAAAATGCAACACAATGCAAAAAACTTGGCAATTTTTGGATGATTATTCAATTTAATATGAATTTTGCAAGTTGAAGAAAAATTAAAAAAATGTATGAAGCAAGCATATGGAATCATGGAGGGAAATGGAGAAAATGACAAGGCATTTGGATTATTGCATTGGCCAGGAATCGAAATCAGGCAACTTTCAAATATGCGCGCGCCTGTCAAAACGACATCGTTTTCACTCAAACCCTAGCGCGCCAAGCATTTTGTAGCTAAATTTGAATTTCGTAGCAAAATGGAAGCAGATTCGCAGCTAATTCTGGAAACAGTAATGTTCATAGGTTGAAGATGAAGATCATCATGATCTTCATCTGGATTTTCCAGAATTCTCAAAACATGTCCAGAAATTAAAATTAAGCATAGCATTCGAATCATCATGCAGTGTACAATCAAGATCCATAATCATTTCATGCAAAAACGTCAAGATACGCACGGATCGAAGAAAATAAGTTTCAATCATCAAAACTTCAATCTATCATATCTCACTCAAAACAGCACCAATTTGCACGATTCAAAGCTCAAATTCATCAGCATGCAAAGATCTTCAACAATATCATAATGAATTTCAAAAATAAGAGAATCGAATTGTGACTCTTGAAGTGCAGAACTGGATTTCGCGTGCTACAGGCCTTGGCAATGCTCTACAGTTCCTCTACAATGATTATTGAGGTGATTGGAAGGAATATTGAAGCTCAATTGTGCTTGCATTCACCAAAATCTCAAATCACCATGGATATTCAAAGCCTCGAGCATGCTTCCATACAACACTAATTCTCTTGATTCCACGTGCAAAGTTGATCAATAACACCTCAGGAGCAAGAATCAAGCGATGAAAGTGCTTGAATGTGAAGAAATTGCAAGAAATTTTGAGAGGAAATTTTGAGAACTTTGATCTAGATCTGAAAAAATGAAAGTTAATCTGAAAAACGGTTAGGGCTTTAGCTTATATAGGTCATGCTAATCATGCTTTAATCAAGTTTAGCTCAAATGCAAAGTGTAATTAACCATTTTGGAGTGTAAGTGCAAATTAGCTTTTTCACCAATATGCACGATATGCATGTGAACAGTGCACAAAAATTGCTCATTTCCACTTAAAAAATCATTTTGGAGCCAATGGTAATGGTAGAATGTTTGAATGGTGCACCAATTTTAAACTTCATATTTTCCCTCCAAAAATCAAGTGAATTAGCAAATGCTTATGTGAATATAATTTGTGCAATGCAATGCATGGTTTGGAAACTAGAGGTCAAGAGAAGAATTTAGCAAGAAGAGCCACCCATTTTGGAGCTTTGGTTGAAAAGTTATGCTCATTTAAAGTCCCATGCATAGTTTGCCATGTTTTGATCATATCTCCTTAATCACACATGAGAAATTGATGATCTTGGACTTTTTGGAAATGGGAGTGAAAGATCTACAACTTTCATGTTCAACAATATTTCGTTTGAAGCTTTCTTGATGATGTAATTTGAAGTTGAAGTTAGGTTAAAACCTTTCCATTTTTGGCAAATTTGAATTATAGGTCACTTTCTATTTTTGGAAAGTTTTGACCTGACTTTAAATTCTTCATTGTGAATGTTTGAAATGTCAAATGATACTTGTTTGAACATGAATAAAGTATTTCTAATCACATCCCACCTCCAAATCCACAGTTGACTTTGCAGTTGACTTTCTAGGCCTCCAGATGACTGGGAAATGTCCTGATGAAATTCAAGCCTCTACCACTTGGGATTTTGCTTCAAAATAACATCATAGCTCATATGAACTCTTGATAATAATTGTGGTGTCCAAATTCTCAAGAATGGCCACCATCTATTGCTCAATGACTGTCTTTGATTGCTTTGACTGTTGATTGCTTCATCTGCAAGACAAAGGTTAGATGACATATTTTTGTACTTTTTGGTTAGTGGTAAAAGAGAAAAGCAATGATATATAAATGCAAGGAATGCTTGGTGATCAAGAACCACTCTCAAAAAGATAACCCACCCACAGGGAAGCAAGCAAGGTGCAAAATGATCCTTGAGGCAATGTGATGATATGATATGATGCCATGAGGGATCTTAGGGACAAAATTGGGATCTTACAGATGCCCCTATTTAAGGTCATTCTAGCCGGAGAAATGAAGGTTAGAAATCTTCATGTCGACGCGGTAGAATGGGCTTAAATAACAGTAATGAGACAAATTTTGGTCCCTAAGAGACCTCATGATGCAGATGTATGCATGCAAAAGAAACAAAACAAAACTCTGTGGGGAATAATGATACACAAAGAAGAAAAGACAATCCATCGGAGTAATACACTCACCAGGAACAGAGACTCTAACATGACTCTCATGGGGATAATAAAAAGAATGCGTGAGCAGGACACGACTCTGAATTAGGGAAACAACAACTAGACACTGGGTGAATAGGACACGACTGGACTAGAGATCTCACTGGGGAGTAGAGGGCTCAAACTGGGAACAAACGAAGAATTCCAAAGGAAGACACATCCATTGGAAAGACTCAAGCTGACTCAAACTATCCACAAAGGATACTTCGGATGAAAATCCGGACTCGGACTGGGAAACGATCCACACAGAACCTCCCTGCCGGGGAAAACATTGCATATATTGGGGAAAACGCCAATACAGCAAAAGGGTAAAATCACAACGGAAACTCCACTGGAGAAGGTCTAACAAAGAGACTCTCCTGGAGAAGCAACAAAGAATGAGGTGTTACCGGTATAAGGGTAACAAACTCAGGAGGAATGAATATCTAAGACCGGTATAAGGGTGAGAGATATCAATCAACCAAACATCTGAGAAAGACCTGAAAAAGGTACATCTACTCAGGAAAATCTGACTCCACAGGGGACCAAAGTCATAATAGGGAGCAGAAAGGAAGGAACACCAGGGATACCGGCTACTGGGTATATAATAGGTGACCGACCAAAGCGTGAATTGGTATATATGCCAAAACACTCATCATCCGAAAGGAGGGCTTGAAAAAGCAAATCGACTTACAGGATGGATACTCGAATCCGCAACGGGAAAACGAATCTTACTCAGCTGGGGAAAAAACCCAAAGAGCGCATGAGATATAATATCCATTACCGTCAGAACGTGGATAGTATACTCGCGTGAGATATATTATCTATTACCGTCAGAACATAGATAATATACTCGCATGGAAGGAAACACCAGAGATACCGGTTACTGGGTATATAATAGGTGACCTACCGAACACGTGAATTGGTATATATGCCAAAACACTCATCATCCTGAAGAGAGCAAAACACAAACTTATCAAAGGATGGATATTCGATTCTACAAAGAATACGAATCTTACTCCGCTGGGAAAAATCAACAAAGGATTCCAACCAAAGAGTGAAAGAGATATATTATTCATTACCGTCAGAACGTGAATAATATACTCGAAAAGGAAGAGGCACCAGAGATACCGGTTATTGGGTATATAATAGGTGGTCTACCGAAAAGAAAGACAATCGATACCAACAACAACAGGGTAAACGAAAGATAACTCACAAGGGATAAATTGCAAGCATCCGGCAATTATCCAAAAAACAAAGAATATTCGATTCCACAAAGGAATAACGAATCTTACTCGACTGGGGAAACACAACAGGCTTCGACTGAAGAGTGCATGAGATATATTATCCATTACCGTCAGAACGTGGATAACATACTCGCATGGAAGATTATCCACAACCGGTTACTGGGTTAATGAAGGATAAATCGACCGAAAAGAAAGGCATCGGGATACCAAACTAGGTATATAAGGATGACCGATCAAAGGGATCAACAACATTACCACAAAAGGGTAAATGAAAGATGACTCACTGGGGATGAATTGCAAGCATCCGGCAATTATCCAAGGAAAGATCTGCTGGGGATACCACTGCTAGCAAACGACAATTACCCAGAAGCAAAGAGGGAAAATCAACATCGAATATTGAATGAAGATAAACACAACGAGTAACCATCATCGGTTAGGATGAATAACAAGGTTAACTCTGCAAAGGGGAGAAATTAGGGTTTACAACTACCGAATACGGGGTAGAAGACCATAACTCTGGCTGAGGAATATTTTAGATTCTTTAAATTTCGATTATTTATTATATTTTATCTATTTCTATTATTAAAAATTCATATTTATTAGATGTATTTATCCCGATCCTTATTATTTAAATTTATTTTATATAATTTTATCTATTATATATCATTTTAATTATTAAAAGTAGAATTATATAGGAATATTATTTCTATGTATATATTCTTTAGATATTCTTTAATGTTCTAGAATACCTTATATTTCATTCTATCTATATGAAAATATATAATATATATATAGAAAATAGTAAAGAGTATATAGAATATTATCTTCAATAGAAATAAAAATAGAAATATCTATTTTAAGATATATTCAATATTATATTATCATTTAATTTAAATTTAAATAATGACTAATTAGATTACAGTTATTTATATTCTGTAATGATTATGCATTAAGATGAAATATGTAGAATGTCTTTTATTTTATACACTGTAACGTTGGGGACAAGAAAGCACAACAACATAGGATTTACAACTACCGAATACGGGGTAGAAGACCACAAAATCCACCATCAACCAGAATGAACCACAAAGGTTACCTCTGCTAGGGGAAAAGAGATAGGACTTACAACTACCGAATACTGAGTAGTAGCCAACAACTCTGATGAGGATAAAAAGATAGGGTTTACATTTACCGAATTCGGGGTAGAAAACCAACAATTCTCTGTGTGGGGAAGGAAATAATCACAACTCCGCACGGGAAACAAAATAGGGTTTATAAAAAACCACCAACTGCTGAGGAGCAGAAAACCAGGATTTACGACAACCGACTACTGGGTAGAAAACCATCGACTCTTGCTGAGGAATAAAAGGCATATAACCACAAATTCCACCAAGAGGAAAAGGAACATAGGACTTATAACTACCGGTATAAGGGTAGAGGCCCAAACAATTCCACTGGGGGATAAAAAGAACTATTGCCGGTTACTGGGCAATTCATTCATTTATTCCATAGGAAAGCACAAGAAACAGTTGACAGATGCCAATTCAGGATCAAACCAAAAAGGCAAACTGAATCAAAACTCGTCCTAAAGAGGATATAACTCAATAGGAAGATCCATCCCAATATATGTGTTGGGAGGAAACGGAAGAAACCGTCATCCACGAGGATATATCTCAGTGGGGAATTGCAGAAGGAAAGACAGACACTTTCTGCTTATGGGGCTGACTCTATATTGAGAGATTAGACACCCGACATTTGCTTTGGGGAGATCTACTGGAGAGATCTATATCACCCATTAGCAGGGAACAACAAACAAGAGATATATGGCAAAAAATGCAATCATGAATATCTGAATGTTGAAACTATGCATGAATATGCGTAATTTATGTTTGATGAATGCTGACAAAACAGACATTTCTAACACAAACAGGCCCAGGAATCAAACGCCCGGTACTACACTTCCAGAGGAAAATCCAAGAACCAACTGGAGAGCCAATCTACTGGAGATCTACATGCTGAAAAGCAAAGATCTGCGGGAAGGCAAAAGATCAGAGATATCAAAGAAATCACAAAATCTCTGAGTGATGGATCAACAATCAACCCAACTAGGGAACAAAAAGTCACAACAGGCATAAACCGCCACAAAGACAAATCTGTTGGGGAAAGGGAGAAATCCCGAGGTTTCTGCAGGGGGATTCTCAGTATCAACTGGGAAACAAGAGTTCACTGCACAAGCAAGAACTGCTGAAGAGGATAGAATACACAAGTAGAATCTAGCTGCACAAGCAATTCTACTGGGAATACTGTCAGCCACTCCATCGGGGACAAACCCACGACCCCACTGGGGGAAACAGAGATTTTACAACAGGCAGAAACTGCCACAAAAGCAACTCTATTGAGGATACCAAATCTGGCGGGGATTCCGTAAGGAAATCACAGATACAATCCATCATACCACAAATCTACTGGTGGCTTCACTGGGAACGAGGAGGAGAGCTGGGGATTAACCACCAAATGCTGAACCATCCAAGAAGAAAATCAACAACCGCTGAGGAGGAACATAATCACTGTTCTGCTGAAGGGATAAGAGGTGAGAACCTCAACAAGCACTCTGATGGGGAGAGATAGAATAAATGCAGTATATCATATCAACAACTCTGCCAGCGACTGTGCTGAGGAAAGTGATGAAGTGCCGGGATGTCAACCCACCAATCACTGAATCTTCCAAAGGAAAGCACCCATACTGAGGAAAGAACACTGTTGGAGAGGATTATGAAGTCTATAACAAACACTCTGCTTGGGGAACAACCTCAACAAAAGCTCTGCTTGGGGAACAACCCCAACAACAAAATCTGGAGAAAAAGGATACAACCATGCCAGGGATATGAACAAATGTCTTACCTGCTGGAAATCATGCCACCCTTGGGAGAGCACTGAGAAATTCTTGAGTATCCTTTTATCATAGTGAATGTTCACTTTGTTTAAAACAACAAATTTTGAAAAATTTATTTATTTAAACAATGACATTTTATCAATTAAAACATGCAAAACATTTGTTGAATTGAAACAAATAAGAGTGCAAATAATTGGATAAAAGCTCAAATTGATTTGATGGAATGGTAGCCTGCAAATGGCAAGACTCCATAGATCTGTACAAATTTGAAATCAGTGATATATATTGGAAGAGGGCTACATTGAACAAAATGATCCTTTCTCTACCAATTTGAATCTCGATGTATTCGAAGCTTCAGTTGACAACGAATCGAGAATCTCTGACGAACAGACAGCTGTGGAACAGAAAGTTTTGTCAGGATGCAGTTACTTACCAAATCCCTAATTTTTTCCTAGATTGCCCCAGGGTGAGGTACTCAATCTAGCGGGATTCAAATTCATTTTTTTCATGTCTCTAACTTTTGCCTGGATCGCCCTTTCAGGTTCTCCACCGAGACGCTCATTTTTGCCTAAGCCGCCCTTTCGGGTTTTCAACTTAGCGAGCTATTCTGTTTTTCTTTATATACTTTTTTTTTTAGGCAAAGTATTTCTTGACTGCATCTGAATTCACAGGACGAGTGAAATCCTCCCCATCCATTGTTGTAAGCATCAAAGCTCCGCCTGAAAAGGCTCTCTTAACAACATATGGACCTTCATAGTTTGGAGTCCACTTGCCCCTGGAATCGGGCGCGAAAGACAAAACTTTCTTGAGCACGAGGTCACCTTCTCGGAACACACGAGGCTTGACCTTCTTATCGAATGCTTTCTTCATTCTCTGCTGATATAACTGACCATGGCACATGGCAGTCAATCGCTTCTCTTCAATCAAATCCAGCTGGTCATAACGACTCTGAATCCATTCAGCATCAGTCAACTTGGCTTCCATCAAGACTCTCATTGATGGGATCTCCACCTCTACTGGGAGCACAGCCTCCATGCTGTAAACAAGAGAGAAAGGGGTTGCCCCTGTTGAAGTGCGGACATATGTACGATAACCATGCAAAGCAAATGGCAGCATCTCATGCCAATCTTTGTATGTAACTGTCATCTTCTGGATAATTTTCTTGATATTCTTGTTAGCAGCTTCAACAGCCCCATTTATCTTTGGTCTGTAAGGAGAGGAATTATGGTGTGCAATCTTGAACTCAGCGCACAACTCTTCCATTATCAGTAATGATCTTATCTGGCACACCATAACGGCAAATCAGTTGATTCTTGATAAACTTCACAACCACCTGCCTGGTCACATTCGCATACGATGCGGCTTCAACCCACTTGGTGAAGTAATCAATTGCTACGAGAATAATCCTGTGTCCATTGGACGCTTTCGGTTCAATCATGCCGATCATGTCGATTCCCCACATAGAGAAAGGCCATGGTGATGAAATCACATTCAGAAGTGTCGGAGGAATATGAATCTTATCTGCATAAATCTGACACTTGTGACATTTCTTCACATATTTGCAGCAGTCAGACTCCATTGTCAGCCAATAGTAGCCTGCTCTCAACATCTTTCTAGCCATAGCATGTCCATTGGAATGAGTACCAAATGAACCCTCATGGACCTCAGTCATCAACAGGTTTGCTTCGTGTCTATCCACGCATCTGAGCAAAACCATATCAAAATTTCTCTTGTACAGCACTTCACCACTGAGGTAGAAACTGCCTGATAACCTTCTCAAAGTTTTCCTATCTTTCACAGATGCCCCAGGCGGGTAGACCTGGTTCTGGAGGAAATTCTTGATATCAAAATACCAAGGCTTGTCATCATTCACTTCTTCAACTGCAAACACGTGAGCTGGTCTATCCAAGCGCATCACGGTAATATTGGGAACTTCATTCCAAAACTTGACCACAATCATAGAAGCAAGCGTAGCAAGTGCATCTGCCATCCGATTATCTTCTCGAGGAATATGATGAAAGTCGACTTCAGTAAAGAACGTTGAAATTCTCCTCGCATAATCTCTATACGGAATGAGACCTGGTTGATTCGTCTCCCATTCACCCTTGATCTGATTGACAACCAGGGCCGAATCACCATACACATCAAGATGCTTGATTCTCAAATCAATACATTCTTCCAATCCCATAATACATGCCTCATACTCAGCCATATTATTCGTGCATTTGAAAGTTAGCCTTGCTGTAAATGGAATATGCGTGCCATGAGGAGTAATGATTACTGCCCCAATTCCATTTCTGTACTGATTTACAGCGCCATCAAACACCATCGTCCATCTGGAACCAGGTTCTGGACCTTCATCAAGTGTAGGCTCATCACAATCTTTCATTTTTAAATACAGAATCTCCTCATCTGGGAAGTCGTACTGAACAGACTGATGATCTTCAATCGGCTGGTGTGCTAAATGGTCAGCCAAGATACTACCTTTGATAGCTTTCTGAGCTCGATACTCAATATCATACTCAGACAACAACATCTGCCAACGGGAAATCCTCCCGGTTAAAGCAGGCTTCTCGAAAATATACTTGATTGGATCCATTCTAGATATCAACCAAGTTGTATGATTTATCATGTACTGGCGTAAACGCTTAGCAGCCCAAGCCAAAGCACATCAAGTCTTCTCAAGCATAGAGTATCGAGACTCACAGTCAGTGAACTTCTTACTGAGGTACTAAATAGCAGATTCTTTCTTCCCTGATTCATCTTGTTGACGGAGTACACAACCCATCGAGTCTTCAAGAACAGTCAGATAGATGATCAGAGGTCTTCCTTCTACAGGCAGAGACAAGATCGGAGGTTCAGACAGATACTCTTTGATACTGTCGAAAGCTTTCTGGCAATCCTCGGTCCAATCATGAGATTGATCTTTCCGGAGGAGCTTGAATATCGGCGCACATGTGGCAGTCATGTGGGATATAAATCTGGAAATATAGTTCAAGCGGCCAAGAAAACCTCGGACTTGCTTCTCAGTTTTGGGTGCAGGCATCTCTTGTATTGTTTTGACCTTTGCAGGATCAACCTCAATACCTCTCTCGCTGACAACAAAAGCCAACAACTTGCGGGAACGGACTCCAAATGTACATTTGTTCGGATTCAGACGAAGTCTAAACTTCCTCAAACGCTGAAAAATCTTCAACAAATGCTCAACATGTTCAACTTCCGTTCGGGACTTAGCAATCATATCATCAACATAGACCTCTATCTCCTTGTGCATCATATCATGAAACAAGGTAGTCATAGCACGTTGATACGTGGCTCCGGCATTCTTCAAACCGAAGGGCATCACTCGATAACAGAATGTTCCCCAAGGTGTGATGAATGTTGTCTTCTCCATATCTTCGGGTGCCATCTTGATTTGATTATATCCAGAAAATCCATCCATAAATGAAAAGACTTTGAATTTAGTTGTATTGTCTACCAACATGTCAATGTGTGGTAGAGGGAAATCATCTTTAGGACTAGCCTTATTCAAATCTCTGTAATCAACACACATACGGACTTTTCCGTCTTTCTTAGGCACAGGCACAATATTGGCCACCCATAGAGGATATGTAGAAGTCACCAGAAACCCCGCATCAATTTGCTTCTGCACTTCCTCTTTGATCTTCACTGCCATATCTGGATGAGTTCTTCTGAGCTTCTGCTTCACAGGCACGCACTCAGGCTTCAAAGGCAGGAAATGTTGCACAATATCTGTATCTAGACCCGGCATGTCTTCATACGACCAAGCGAAGATATCGGAATATTCTCGTAGCAAACTGATCAACCCCTTCTTGACAAACTCTTCAAGAAGTGCCCCAATCTTCACCATACGAACACAATCTTCAGACCCCAAGTTGACTGTTTCCAGATCTTTGAGATGCGGCTGAATGATCTTCTTTTCGTGCTCAAGGAGACGGGTAATCTCATCAGGAATCCCTTCAACATCATCTTCCTCTGCCTCAAATACAGGGAATTCAAAATTGGGAGATGGCGTTGGATCATTATGTTCAATGGGTTTTAGAATCAACCTGCATAATGATTTTGGATAATAAAAAACTTTAGAATTTAAACAAGCAAACCATAATGCAGATGAAAAGATTGTTTTTATTCTTGTTTTTTTTTTAGGGTTTTTTGTGATCACTGATTTCATGCAAAAGCAAAAAGTGAAAACAAAATGGAAAAACAAATGTTTAACAATGTATTAATTGAATGAAATATCATTGTATAAATGCTGCCAACAATGTCATCACTTCTCCTTTTGGCATGGGAGAAGGGTTTTGAAACAAAGTGAACAAATTACGCTGACTTATGAATGACCGTAGGAACATCCACAGCGACCCAATTATGGCAGACACCGCCAGGGATGACAAAGTTGCTCAAATCCTCTGCATCCTCTTCCAAAATAGCAGCAGCTTCCTCGGCTTGATCAACATGGATGAAACCTCCACTCTTGAACAGTTCTCTCTCATTGAATGCCCCAAAAGAATAGCCAATGCCAGCCTGGGATTTGTTGTCTTCAAGCTCGATCATTTTCCCCAAACTAGCAACTGCACCACATTCAATGGCCAGTTTCGCGTCACGATAGGAAGCAAATGAAGGAGACTTCTTCTCAATCGGCTCAGCAATAGACAAAGCATAGAAAGGAGTTCCAACTTCATCCTCAACATCAATATATGAGAAAGAAGACAAATGGCTAACCAGGAGAGCCTTTTCTCCCCCTACGACAACCAGTTTCTTATTCTTGACAAATTTCAACTGCTGGTGTAGGGTGGATGTCACGGCGCCAGCCTCGTGAATCCATGGTCTACCAAGGAGACAGCTATAAGATGGGTAGATATCCATAACCTGAAAGGTGACTTGGAAATCACTTGGTCCAATCTTGATTGGGAGATCAACTTCCCCAATCACGGTCTTGCGCGACCCATCAAAAGCTTTCACAACAACACCACTCTGCCTCATAGGAGGCCCTTGATATGACAATCTCGAAAGAGTGGTCTTCGGCAATACATTCAGAGATGATCCAGTGTCCACCAGCACGTTGGACATGGCATCAGTCTTGCAATTGATAGAAATATGTAAAGCCATGTTGTCGTCTCTTCCCTCCTCAGGGAGATCAGCGTCACAGAAACTCAAAGTGTTGCAAGCAGTGATGTTTGCAACTATACTGTCAAACTGTTCAATCGTGACATCATGATCAACATAAGCCAGGTCCAATACTTTCTGCAGAGCCTCCCTATGGGGTTCTGAATTCAGAAGCAAAGATAATACGGAGATCTTGGACGGCGTTTGTAGAAGCTGGTCTACAACGTTGTACTCACTCTTCTTGATGAGCCTCAGCATCTCATCACATTCTTCATTCACAGTGCCACTCGGGCCAACAGAAGAAGTAGGAGTCTTTTGTACAGAGGAGGGTTTGGCAACAGCAAGTGCCGGATTCGGAACATTCACCGCAGTCCCAACCGGACGCTCAGTAGAATCAAAAACAATAGCTCTAGCCTGAGGCTTAGACGCTGAAAACACACGACCACTACGGGTCAACCTGCTCACATCAGCAATATTAACAACGGAGGATGAAGGCAACGGCACTTCTTTCCTATCTTCCACAGCAACAGCACTATAACGAAAGGGAATCGCTTTATCCGAAGAATAAGGCACAGGGCCTGCAGGCTTGATTACCAGAGAAGGAGAGACCTTCGGCTTGCTACCGTCATAACGGATGACAACAGGCTCGGGCAATTTAAACACCGGAGAAATCACATTCACCTCTGGTTCGTCTTCATCAACATTTCTGTTCTGAAGAATCTCAATGGTACCCTCATGCAACAGCTCTTGAAGCTCTCTTCGCACTTGGCGACAACCCAATCTGTTGACGGAGCAGATACGACATCTGTCATGGTCGTGCTCCATATGACTGTAATTACACAGAAAACGATGCAACTCAACCAATGACTGTCGAATATGGTTTACATATTTGACTCTATACTTGCCAGGGCAACCCTGGACCATGTTAACCAACTTCCCATGCTCGGGCAATGGGTTCTTCGTAACATTCGGGCCTGAGTCCTCAAAGCTCAGGATGCCGCATCGCATAAGGTCTTGAACCTTAGTTTTCAACGGATAGCAGTTCTCAATATTATGACCCGGAGCACCGGAATGATAAACACAATGTTGATCGGGCTTGTACCACCACTGCGGGTTAGCAGGTACAGCCGGAGGATCTCTGGGAGTAACCAGTTTCCGCTCTAATAAAGAGGGATATAGCTCAGCATATGACATAGGAATAGGATCGAAATTGATCTTCTTCCTATCATAATTCAAATTAGCCTGATTACTGGTGCTGCCACGAGGCTGGTAAGCCTGTTGCTGCGGACGATGTTGCTGTTGATACTGAGGTTGTTGCTGATGCTGGTTGTTGTCTTTGAAGACAAGTGCTATATGAGCCACCTGATGCTGATAACACACTGGCTTCCTCTTGGAAGAGGGTCTTCTGGGTTTAACATGGGATTGCACAGCATGTGCCTCCCCATCTTTCTTCTTAAACGCCCCATATCGTTTAGAAGAGCTCTCATCCTTGGACAACCGTCCTTCTCGGACACCTTCCTCCAATCGCATCCCCATATTCACCATCTCGGTGAAATCAGAGGGAGCACTCGCAACCATCCGCTCATAATAAAATGAACTAAGAGTCTTCAAAAAGATCTTAGTCATCTCTTTCTCTTCCAGCGGAGGAGTAATCTGAGCTGCCAGCTCTCGCCACCTCTGGGCGTACTCCTTGAATGTCTCTTTATCCTTCTGAGACATGGCCCTGAGTTGATCACGGTCAGGAGCCATATCAACATTATACTTGTACTGCTTGACGAAGGCTTCGCCAAGATCGTTGAAGGATCGGATGTTTGCACTATCAAGGCTCATATACCAACGAAGAGCTGCACCTGACAAACTATCCTGAAAATAATGAATCAGCAACTGATCATTATCTGTTTGAGTCGACATTTTCCTGGCGTACATAACCAGGTGAGCAAGAGGGCAGGTGTTCCCCTTATACTTTTCAAAGTCAGGGACTTTGAATTTGATCGGAATCTTCACACCGGGAACCAGGCAGAGTTCAGCAGCAGACTTGCCGAACAAATCTTTCCCTCGGAGGGTCTTCAATTCCTTACGGAGCTCGAGGAATTGGTCATTCATAGCTTCCATCTTCTCATTAACATCTGGGCCCTCAGGCGGCTCAGAATGATAGATGGTGTCGTCTACCCTGGGAGTGGTATGCACGACAGGAGGAGGCATAGCAAGGACCGGGCTAAATGCCGACATGGAAGCAAAAGTAGGAGCTGGAATATCTGGCATGAAACCTGGAGGTGTAACACCCTTCTAAAATACCCCAAATATTTAATTAAAATAACAATATGTCAATCAGAGTAATTATGCAGTTAAGGGTGTCACACAAACAACTCCACACCATTCATCAAAGTAGCTTGTCATGCTCATTTATTTATCAAATAAAACATTTGCATAATACGCAGCGGATAGAGATCAAATCGATCATGCAAAACATGTAACACATTACATGTAAAATTATTCAACAAGGTAAAACATCCCGTCCCGATGTTACATCTATCAGAGCATGACTCACTAAGGAGACTACACTAGACTCCAAGCACTAGCTTCTACTCAATCACTGCTCGTTACCTGAAAACATAGTTGTAAGGGTGAGTTCCTCAATCGATATAATAAGCATTATAAAATATCATGTAATGCTAAGTAAATAACACATCGATCACCCTAATCATATCACACATTCAGTAACGGCACATCAACTCAAATATCACACTCAATGCCAACACAATTCATACTCATACTCAATGCCAACACAAACACACGTATAATATTGGAATACATCCGTTCATATTATACGCCATACATACAGTATGCAATGAGACTCCATGCATGCGGTACCGACTATTCGTGAACATATAGTTCACCTCACCGATCAAACCCAGATACGGCTACCAAGCCCACTAGTCCCACTCATTTGAGACCTAGTGACTCACTCACTAATTCCTCACCACGGGAATTAGCTACCACCAACTCACTAATTCCTCACTATGGGAATTAGCTACCACCATAAAGACTACAATATGCATGCTAAATCACCTAGCAATGCAAAATCATCAACAATAATCCACAATGATTTACTCACTAATTCCTCACCATGGGAATTAGCTACCACCATAAAGACTACAATATACATGCTAATTCACCTAGCAATGCAACATCATCAACAACAATCCACAATGGACATATGCTCACACTCTAAGCCATAAAACAGTCCATTCACCAACACATGCATAATATATACATTCACAACATTATGCATATTTTCACACATCATCAGCATATTTATCACATAATCATATCATGTCATGCCAATTAATCAATCACAGTATTAGCACACTCTACTAATACCTATACTACTCAGAACAACGGGAAATGATCCCTACTATATCACATACCGATATAGGCCAACCATCAAATATGTACACAACATTTAAATACCAATTTTCCCACTTTTCAACAGTGTTAACCGGTTAACGCAGACCAAAACACGCTTCCTGGCAAAACTTAACAGTGTTAACCGGTTAACGCCCTGGGTTAACCGGTTAACGCAGACAGAACAGCAATTTCTCAGAACTCACAACAGTGTTAACCGGTTAACGCCCTGGGTTAACCGGTTAACGCAAGCAAAACAGCAATATTTCACAATTCCTAACAGTGTTAACCGGTTAACACCCTGGGTTAACCGGTTAACGCAAGACAGACAGCTGTTCCTGCGCTAACACGAAGCAGAATGCAGAATTCTCCGCATTTTCCGCCGTTGGAGGACTTCCGGACCTCCGATTCCAATTCCGTAAAAAGCTACACTTTCGGAAAATCACTACCCATGCAATTACAGATTCAATTATAGCTTTAACACAGTTTATTCATCACAATTTTTCAGCATTCAACATCCCAATTAGGGTCAAATCAATGGCTTATTACTACCCATCACATGTTAACCCATAATACCCATTAAACGACGATAAACCCCCCTTACCTGAGTTAATCCGGCGAATCTTTAAGCTTCAAGCTTTTCTCTTCTCCAACCTTCTTCCTCTTGCTCTGTCTCTTTGCCCTTTTCCTCTTTTCAGCCGCTTCTCTGCTTTTCACGTGAAAACCCTCTTTACCAAAAATGAAACTCTTTTCTTATTTCCCACTTATATACTTTCCAATAATTATTATTCCAATAATAATAATAATCCAATAATATTAATCCAATAATTCCAATTATTTAATTAAATTAATAAATATAATATTAACTTAAATTAAATAATTATCTTATTTTTATCGGGGTGTTACAGGAGGCATACCCCACGGAAACCCGGCTGGCATGGCTGACATGAAATGGGCACTGGCAGCTGGCACAGTTGAAGAAACCACTTCAGATATAACAGTCCTCTGGGGAGGAGTTGCAGGAGGTGGAGATGGTTGATTCTGAGCAGCTAGAAATTGCTCCATCAAAGCAGTGAGCCTGGCGACTTCATCCTTCAGCTCTCGGTTCTCTTGTTCCAATTGATCCATCACTCTTGCAGAATTAGCTCTAGTATAGTACCGATGAGTCAGCTTGTCTTCAAAATAAATGAAGAGCACAGAGTTAGGCCACAGACAAGAAGACCAGAACAACCTGCTTATGCAAAATGATGCATGCAATGCTCGTGCATATGCTTTGTTTTTATTTCAAGGAACTTTTAGGGTATTATTTGCAATTTTTGAATATTTAAGCATTTAATAGCATATGGAAAATATCTCATCAAATATATTCAAGACAAAGAAGTACAGCGTTGTTGATCATATTACAAGGGAAAAGGAAAATAAACATCCTATGGATCCCTAGAAGCTCGAGATGCCGGAAGACGGGAAACACAAAGCTTCTTGATCTCTCTCTCATATGCTGCTTCCATATCCGCTTTCTCTTTAGCAAGTCGATTATACTTCCTCTTCCATAATTTGGAAGACTGAGGAAGCAGAGAAGTCCAGGTATCATTCGGATCATCTATCTCCTGATGCTCGAGGAATTCGATCAGGGCATCCTTCTCCTTGATCTGCTGAAGCAACTCTTCTCTTTCACGGATCCAGGCACGTGAAAGGTCTTCTTCTCTCAACTCCTCTACGCCTTGGTTAGGGAGGGTTGAAGGCCCAGCCACAACCAAAGGTGTAGGTCTCGGGTAATCATATGGCATAAGATACTCAAATGCTCTCTGTCTGACCCAAGAAGTATACGGCTCCAGAGCAATGCAGTTCTTCGGACCCAACTCATTTCTACCCTTCTTGTGAATCTTGCGCCAAGCGCGGACCATCCTGGCTTTCAGACCTTGGGGATCTTTACCCTCCTGAAAGAACACACCTTCTAACAGAATGTTATGAGGTTTATCCTTTAGGGGGAACCCAAGCTGACGACGTGCTAAGATAGGATTGTAGCTGATCCCACCACATGTACCAAGAAGAGGCACATTAGGGAATTCACCATAATGATCAATGATCTGAACTGTATCATACACGCGATCATACCAAGAGATATCGTCATTAGTGAGAGACATAAGTCTCGTGGACCACCGTAAACATCCCTTGTTCTCCTTGAAAGCGACCGTCTGCGGTAAGTGAGAAATAAACCACTTATACAACAGAGGCAAACAACACACAATAACTCCTCCACCCTTTGCATTCCTCAGATGCAAAGAGAAATAGGCATCACCCAACAGAGTCGGAACGGGATTAAGAACTGAGAAGATCCTAATGGCGTTCACATCCACAAATTTGTCGATGTTGGGGAACAATACCAATCCATAGATGAGTAGCACAAATATGGCCTCAAAGGCATCCTCACTCATGGCCTTCCCATAAACGGTAGCTTGAGCGATGAGGAAATCAGAAGGAAGACCCTGAATTCCACCTTTGGTGGTCATATGCGCTTCAATAAGGGATTCATCTATGTGTAACAAGTCTGCGATCTCTCGAGAAGTCGGAATACTCTCTAAGCCACTGAACGGAACCTGATCCATAATAGGAATACCCACAAGATGAGCATACTCCTCAAGCGTAGGCAACAGCTGAAAGTCCGGAAAAGAGAAGCAATGATACAGAGGATCATAGAACTGCGCCAAAGTACTCATCAACCTGAGTAGTCAACAGAGGCAGAAGCTTCCCATAACGAGCTTTGAAACCCAAGGGATCTAATACATAAGATGTCAGATTCCTTAACTCTTTCACATCGGGCTGTCTAAAGCTGTACTTCTTTGTATGCCTTTTCGGTCTTTCCATGTCTGAAAATTTTGCAAATAAACCCTTTAAGTTCCTTGAAAATTTTCTGGTTTTTCTGATGACATGAATGTAGATGAATGCATGAATGTATGAATGCAACAACCACACTCAAGGATCAAGCAAATCACACCAGACAAAGGTCATGGGAAAGCTCATAGTATCCTTAATATCAATCATCCATTTTGGTGGATTATGGTTTACACCTTATCGACACCCAAGTTCCATTGATATTAACGGTACATGAACCGGCTCAATCATCCTTAATATCAATCATCCGTTTTGGTGGATTATGGTTTTCACCTTATCAACACCCAGGTTCCATTGATATTAGGGATGTCTGAACGACTCAATCATGAATCACGGGTTTGTTGAGAGTCACGAGCATGGAGTCTCGGTTAAGAACCACCCAAAGGGCGTGTACTAGGGTTTAAACCTGCCGAACATGTTCTATCAGAGGTTCCCATAGTCATCATCCCATCTTTCGAATATTATCGGAGGAATGAATACTCGTATTCTAAAAATATTCTCAATAGAGACTCTTATGAGTGTAGTATCGTGTAACAATCGCATCAGATCTTACATCTGAACGACTTCCGTACTACGTCCTAAAAATAGGCCAAGATGGGCTTGGTAAACTAAGGTCCTTGGCTTCTAAGGCACATGATTGAAAGAATAATGCCTAACCACAAATAACTTGTGTGACATTATTAATCCAACATGACCTCCACCAAGTGAATGGACTCGCAAGTCAACTTGTTAAGGAATACTCGACACAAGTCGACAAGACTACGCCATTCTCCTATCCTAAGGTGCACTCGAGTTCGGGTATAGAACTCATCTCACAGAGATCACCAAGCATGCAAGCAATTGTATATCAAGCAATTCAAACATTACAATCAATACAGTAATCCCAAATTGTACAAAAATATGTCAAATAACAAATAAACAAATATCATACAACAAGGGTGAAAAGTAGGCAAAACCACCAAGAAAAATTCGTCCCCAGCAGAGTCGCCACTTTTCTGTAGCGGTGTATTCGTCACTTTATGATTTATTGATTAAATCAAAAGCAAAGCATACAAAGAATCGAGTCGCCACCGCACTTTTATTTCTCCAAAGGAATGGCTAAAAAGCGAACAAAAGCCTAAGAAGTTTTACACATAGAAAACTAATGAAAAGGTCAGAGATCTGGGTAAGGGGTTAATTACGCAATGGGAAGGTGTTAGGCACCCAAAACGTCCTAGGTACTCCTAGGGAGCCCTTTTCACACTTGTTGTACAAAATGTTATTTGTTTATGAAATATTTATTGTGCAAACATGGATTGAAGGGATGAGAAAAGAATATACAATTTATTATTTTTGTGTTTGAACGGATGAACCCGTTGCCTACGTACCTTCCATGAAAGGTAAGGATCAAAACGCCGTAGTTCGGCTAAAAGATTTGCAAAATATGAGTGGATTCATTTTAAAACAAAAGCCCTAAGGTCTTTCGTTATCCACGGGAGAAAACTCAACCTTATACAAACAACAAGTCCACCATGTGAGAAAAGCTTCAACTTGCTAGTGAGGGGTTAACCCTATAATAAGCAAGGAAGTCTTACTATTCAATCACTAAGGACAAAAGGTGAGATTAACATCAACCAACTAGGATAAACCAAACCTATGGCTAATGTATGAAAACTTATCAAGAATGGACAAAGCCACAAAACAATTGAATGAGTGAAATTAACCAATTGGGATTTATTCACAAAAGTGGTCAAAGTATGATTAGAATTCAATTCAAAAGAAGTATTTATGAAAGTGAAGTTTGGAAAATCAAAGGCCTAAAGCCTAGGTTTCTAATTTGAAAAGAGATGAAAAATGTTTGCACAATGTTTTCAGGTTTTGGATTAACATGCAAATGGAGGTTTAAAGAAACAAAAAGATGGGAGGGTTAAGGGATGTAAAACTTCTTAGATGTTCACCTCTTGAAATCATATGTAGATGATTCAAGTGATTCCTTTGGAATAGGCAACAATGCAAGTAATAGGTGAACAAAGTAAATGGATACCGGATGCCAATCAATGGACTTATTCCAATCTCCTAAAATAAAACATGGATACCAGATGCCAATCAATGGGCTTATACCAATCTCACAAAACAAAAGGAATAAATGATACCAGATGCCAATCAATGGACTTACACTAATCTCACAAAACAAAAATGGATACCGGATGCCAATCAATGGACTTATACCAATCTCCCAAAACACAAACAAACATGGATACCAGATGCCAATAAATGGACTTATACTAGTCTCCCACCATATCATAGGAACAACTGCCAAGTAATGGACTTATGCTTGTCTCCTCCATGGACAAAGCAAAATGCTACAAAGCAAAGTTTATGAAATGATATACAAATGATGATGATAAATGCACAAAGGCACACTCGAGCAAATATGCACAGATGAGTCAAGTAAGCAAACACACAAGTCAATTAGCACACACTATATACAATCAATTAGGCTCAATCAAGGTTAGGCTTTACAGCCAACTGGAATGGGGTATGTTGTGCTCTTAACCCTAACATTGAGAGTTAGGGTGAAGCAGATGAAATGGAGATGAGGGGTGTGCCTCATAGCTCTTATCCATGGCCTGGGAGAGCTTTAAATAATAGAAGGTGTGGGAGTTCAGAAAGTTGGAACTCTTCTCCACAAGTGATTGACTCTATAAGATCTTGGGTTAGTATTCACAATGCATCAACACATTGTGTGAGCAAAGTGAATGACACACTGAATAGCAGGAGATGGATTACACATCTCTTTTGTCTGCCAATTGCCTCATAAGAGGACTTTTCCTGCTTGGCACAAAGATAAACAAACACAAGCATTGCCTCTTAAGGAGGACTTCAGACAGGTGCCTGCCCACATAACTGGACAGGTCTTCCAGACTACATGAAGAAGAGAGGTTATACCTAAGTGGTTAAGCAACCAAGCAAAGCAAAATTCACAATGAACTTAAAGCAACTAATGTACCTGTGGAAACATCAAACAAATCAGTACAAAGCTCAGACAACCAAACAACAGTCAATAAGCAACCAACAATCCCAATGTACAAAAATGTGTAAGTCAAAGGTCAAACTCAAATGAGTCAACATCAACCTACAAAACACACAAAGATTAGTAATCAAAGGCAAACATCAATGCTCAAATGATGAAGCATCAACAACTATGGAACTTGGATGTTCAACCTGAAATCAAAGCTCAAATGTGAGAGGCAAACCACTAGGTCAAAGCCTAGGGTCAAAGATGGAGAAAAAATTCAAAACAGAAGCTAAAAATTAACATGGATCAACTTCAAACACATCTTGAAACAATCCAAAGGGTCTCTCATCAATATCAATAACCAAAATCATTTCATGACCAATTGAAGTTCAAGGCAATTTTAAAGCTCAAATGTGATCAACCAAAATGAAAAATCTCAAATAAATCAGAAATTATTCAAATAATTCCAACAAAATTCATGCTCAATCACAACAGTCATAATACGCATCATACAAAAAAGCAGGACAATTGGAGATCATTTGGCATGGCAAACACATCATTTAAGTTGAACATCAAAAGGTGTGACACAAATTGTCACACCAACTTAACATGATCATAAAACAGAAATGATAAATGGTAAAAATACCAAATCAACACCAAAATGTCAAGCAAAGTGCCTAGTTTCATTATGCAAATTTTCACAATCATTGGATTAAAGACCAGCATTTCACAAATGTATAAGCATGGCAAGGTATCAATAGGACACATGATCAAATACCCTAGCATAAAAAATAATCCAGCCAAGCACAATTTTGGAAAAAATGCTCAAAAAATAATAGACAAAAAATGCAACACAATGCAAAAAACCTGGAAATTTTTGGATGATTATTCAATTTAATATGAATTTTGCAAGTTGAAAAAAAATTAAAAAAATGTATGAAGCAAGCATATGGAATCATGGAGGGAAATGGAGAAAATGACAAGGCATTTGGATTATTGCATTGGCCAGGAATCGAAATCAGGCAACTTTCAAATATGCGCGCGCCTGTCAAAACGACATCGTTTTCACTCAAACCCTAGCGCGCCAAGCATTTCGTAGCTAAATTTGAATTTCGTAGCAAAATGGAAGCAGATTCGCAGCTAATTCTGGAAACAGTAATGTTCATAGGTTGAAGATGAAGATCATCATGATCTTCATCTGGATTTTCCAGAATTCTCAAAACATGTCCAAAAATTAAAATTAAGCATAGCATTCGAATCATCATGCAGTGTACAATCAAGATCCATAATCATTTCATGCAAAAACGTCAAGATACGCACGGATCGAAGAAAATAAGTTTCAATCATCAAAACTTCAATCTATCATATCTCACTCAAAACAGCACCAATTTGCACGATTCAAAGCTCAAATTCATCAGCATGCAAAGATCTTCAACAATATCATAATGAATTTCAAAAATAAGAGAATCGAATTGTGACTCTTGAAGTGCAGAACTGGATTTCGCGTGCTACAGGCCTTGGCAATGCTCTACAGTTCCTCTACAATGATTATTGAGGTGATTGGAAGGAATATTGAAGCTCAATTGTGCTTGCATTCACCAAAATCTCAAATCACCATGGATATTCAAAGCCTCGAGCATGCTTCCATACAACACTAATTCTCTTGATTCCACGTGCAAAGTTGATCAATAACACCTCAGGAGCAAGAATCAAGCGATGAAAGTGCTTGAATGTGAAGAAATTGCAAGAAATTTTGAGAGGAAATTTTGAGAACTTTGATCTAGATCTGAAAAAATGAAAGCTAATCTGAAAAACGGTTAGGGCTTTAGCTTATATAGGTCATGCTAATCATGCTTTAATCAAGTTTAGCTCAAATGCAAAGTGTAATTAACCATTTTGGAGTGTAAGTGCAAATTATCTTTTTCACCAATATGCACGATATGCATGTGAACAGTGCACGAAAATTGCTCATTTCCACTTAAAAAATCATTTTGGAGCCAATGGTAATGGTAGAATGTTTGAATGGTGCACCAATTTTAAACTTCATATTTTCCCTCCAAAAATCAAGTGAATTAGCAAATGCTTATGTGAATATAATTTGTGCAATGCAATGCATGGTTTGGAAACTAGAGGTCAAGAGAAGAATTTAGCAAGAAGAGCCACCCATTTTGGAGCTTTGGTTGAAAAGTTATGCTCATTTGAAGTCCCATGCATAGTTTGCCATGTTTTGATCATATCTCCTTAATCACACATGAGAAATTGATGATCTTGGACTTTTTGGAAATGGGAGAGAAAGATCTACAACTTTCATGTTCAACAATATTTCGTTTGAAGCTTTCTTGATGATGTAATTTGAAGTTGAAGTTAGGTTAAAACCTTTCCATTTTTGGCAAATTTGAATTATAGGTCACTTTCTATTTTTGGAAAGTTTTGACCTGACTTTAAATTCTTCATTGTGAATGTTTGAAATGTCAAATGAGACTTGTTTGAACATGAATGAAGTATTTCTAATCACTTCCCACCTCCAAATCCACAGTTGACTTTGCAGTTGACTTTCTAGGCCTCCAGATGACTGGGAAATGTCCTGATGAAATTCAAGCCTCTACCACTTGGGATTTTGCTTCAAAATAACATCATAGCTCATATGAACTCTTGATAATGATTGTGGTGTCCAAATTCTCAAGAATGGCCACCATCTATTGCTCAATGACTGTCTTTGATTGCTTTGACTGTTGATTGCTTCATCTGCAAGACAAAGGTTAGATGACATATTTTTGTACTTTTTGGTTAGTGGTAAAAGAGAAAAGCAATGATATATAAATGCAAGGAATGCTTGGTGATCAAGAACCACTCTCAAAAAGATAACCCACCCACAGGGAAGCAAGCAAGGTGCACAATGATCCTTGAGGCAATGTGATGATATGATATGATGCCATGAGGGATCTTAGGGACAAAATTGGGATCTTACAGGATGCTCATGCAAAAAGGGGTCCTGGACGAAGGAACCTGTAAAAAAAACACACAAAAACATTGCCTCCTATCGAGGTCTTCCAGCTAGAAAAGCAGTAAAATGCGGGAAAAATGTAAAAGTACCACGCGGATAAAGATCCGAAGTAACAACAATTAGAGGAATGGGAAACCCAGGGATCCTTCCAAGCTAAACACCATCAAAGAAAGTGAGTCAGTACAGGTAATCGGAATAAACCTCTAGGTGGTATCCCACAAATAAAGTGGAACACCAGGCAAGTTATCCCTGCAAGAGTATGTGAGCCCTCACAAAAACTCAACAAACAGGTTAGAGTAATATGATGGAATTAGGAGAAAACAATGCCATAACAAACACAAAACAGGTTAGAGCAAACAGGATAGGGTAATCAAGAGTTGCCTCCAAATCAAAATGTAACCACATGAATCATGCCATTAAAATTCACAAAAAGCAACCAAGGGTAGGAGGCCTAAACCTCTTGTCAAACACATGCATCAAAAGGGTATCAAATTCACCCGTAATACCTTATACATTTAGAGCATTCAACTTCAAAGCACAAAGGTAATGGGAATAAGGGCAAACCTGATTGGAGAGATCGGTTGAAATCAAATGGCACGGCTGGATTTGCAAACCAATGGTAGGGTTTGCTTGAGCTGAAAGTGTGTGAGTCAGAATGAACCTTTCAGAGTTGCCTGGAGGTTGCTGCATATTAATTCTCACTCTCTCTATCTAGGTTTCTCTCCAGGTTTCGTCCAGGGTTTTGTTCCAAGGAAACCTCAGAGTGTTTTGCTTCTCTTCCTTTTTCTGTCTGTTCTCCCTCTTTTATAACCTGATTTTCATGGCTTTGTGGGCTCAAATGAGAGAGACCCAAGTCCAAAAAAATTTCTTTTATATTTTTTTTATTTATTTATTTAATTAATTAATTAAATTTTGTTTTTTTTTTCTCGTTTTTTTTTTGAAACGCGTGGGCTTCGCCTAGCGAGCATGACAGCTCATGAACAAACCTTTGCTCCTTCAAGATTAACGTTTTGACTGATGAATAGACCCCATTTGAAAATGTTGGAAGTATCTCAAGCCATTCCCTTGTGTTGACTGATCACCCAGATAGGACCCACAAAGTGTCTTGGATGATGTTCAAGCTTCTTGGAGCTAATCCCGATTGACATGATGAAATGCAATGTATCTAATGTTAAATGACCTAAAAATGAATGCGTGAATAAGGAGGGCAAATTTTGGGGTGTTACAGTCACGAGCAGGGAGTTGGGTTAAGAACCATCCCAAAGGAGTGTACTAAGGAAAAACATGTAGATCATGTTCTAAAAAGTTCCCAGAGTCTTAATTCCATCTATCAGATATTACAAGTTAGGATGACTGACTCATCAATTCATAATATTCTCAAGAGAAACTCGTCTGAGTGTAATATCGCGTAACAACTGTTATCAAGTCTACACCTGAACAGTCTCCACACTACGTCCTAAATAGGCCAAGTTGGGTTAAATGTTCTACATTCCTCAGCTTCTCGGACCCCAAATCAGAGAAAGTAGTGCCTAACCACAAATAACTTGTGTGACATCAATAGCTCCAAAAGGGTCTCCACTGAGTAGATGGGTCTCAAGCCAACTTGTCAAGGACTACTCCATACAAGTTGAACATGACTATACCATCCTCCTCTCTTAATTGCACTTAAGTTCGGGTTAGAACTTATCTCACCACTCAGAGATCACCAAGCACAACAAGCAGATTATATCACACAAACAAGTATACAAACATCAAATATACAAATATGTACACATAAATAAAAAGTAGGCTAAACCCACTAAGGACTACTCCCCAGTAGAGTCGCCACTTAATTTCTGTAGCGGTAAATTCATGACCATTAAGCTATGGTTAAAATTAAAGTCAACAAAACCAGAGTCACCACTGTGCTTTTATAGTTTCCAAAGGAAAAGGTAAAAGTAAGAACAAAACCAGAAGATAGGAATTTTTCAAATCAAAACTAATAAAATGCCATAGATTACATGTAAGGGGGTTGGTTACACAGAGGGAAGGTGTTAGCACCCAAAGTGTCCTAGGTACTCCTAGGGAGCCCTTTTTTTATGTGTGTATGTGTTTTGGTATAAAGATGTTTGAAACAAATAGAGTGTGGGGATGAGAAAAGAATTCATTAATTATATTTTTATGTTTGACAAGACCTTTGGACTTGTGCCTACATACCAACATAAAAATCAGGGATCAAAACCTCGTAGTTCGTGGTATCAATTTCAAAATGAGTGGAGTGTTTTTAACAAAAGTTTAAGTTTAAAAGAGGAACAAAGGGCCCAAAAGTTTGAATGAGTGTTAGTTCTTTTTGTATTTTGAAATTTTTAGTCAATATGATTAGATTCATTTACAAGTTTGACTTAAGAAAAGAGTTTTAAACATGCAATGACATAAGGCCAAAGTTTCTAATTTGAAATAAGGTCTAAGTTTTGAAATCACAAACAAAGAATGTTTTTTGGAAAGGGGGAGAGATTTTGAAATTTAAGAAGTGGGAGGAGATGAAGAGACTAACCCTAAGCATAAAATTAAAAGTTAAGAGTTTTAAAGATCTGACCAATGGGATACAATCCAACAGACAAGAATGTCATATAGAAAACCCACTTTCCTTTTGGACTTTGAATCAAGAAATAATCGCTAAGCAATTACTAATATGAAGAGGAAGGCATCAAATAAATATGGCCACATCCAAGAAAATAGATCCATATCTGACAGTCTTCTCATGTATCAGATGAAATACTTCTTGATTTTTGCTCAGAATAAGGTGTAACATGAGACCAAAATAACAGTTGCATCAAGACCATGTAGCAGATTAACTCAAGTGGATCCCAATACTTGCATCAGATGAAAGCTGAAATCACAATACCTGAGTCTCAGGAATGTTGGCATTCGCCAAGTCCTTTTAGTCAAGAAATGTTGCCTAATTCTAAGTCCAAAGCTCAGATCAAACCCAACAGTCTACACAAACATTTTTTTAGGTTTTTTTGTTGTTTATTAAGTATTTTAAGGTCCTAAGACCAGAAACACAAACAAAATACACAAACGAATATATACAATCACAATATATGGCTCAAATGAGCAAAGTGAAAAATGACATAAACATAAACAAATTAAAATTCTATGTAAATGACAATTGAATGGTAAATGACTTGAATTTTAAATTTCATAAAGTAAATGACTTGAATTTAGGATCAATATTAATACAAGTTAGTCAAATGTTAGTTGATTAGATGTTAGTGATGTTTTGCTTTTCAATTGATTAAGTCATTCTTCCGAGAACACTCAGCCATCTATTCGCAAGCATGGATCCTTGAACCAAGACATCTTCCAAAGGAAGGAAAAAAGACCAAGTTTCCATATAATACCATGAAAAATGGGAGACTTACAATCTCACTTACTAGAATGCTATGCCTTTAGGGTCAAATTTAGCTCTATGTTAAGCAATCGTAATTGGACTTATGTAGAAATCACAACTATCTGAGGCCGAGCAATACAAATTTAGGTGCTAATGCATGTTAGAGATTTGGTATAATGGACCAAACTCCCAAAACATTCCACACACTAAAAGAAAAGATCAAAAGGATGGACCTATCTCATCCATATTTGTATTGGTTCATCTAGCATAAGGTTATTGATGAACCAATTAGCCTTAGGATATTGAGATTTCATTGGTCAATGAAAGAGATGGGAAAGAATGGGATTGAAGATGAAGAAGGATGGGGGATGGGAGAAACACAAATTGGTCATGAGAGGAATTTTATCAAATTAAAATCATTCATTCATTCCCCTAAATCCAATGATTTAACTTAACAAAAGTCAAATACCCTTGACCAAGGCCCAAACACATAGTCACACATCACAAGTCAATAAAATTGGCTTAACATAATTTCAATACAATTAATCAATAAAAAACATATTAAAAATGCATTTAAATTAAATTTAGTTTGGTCAAAACCTAAAACCTCTTCAAAACACCAAACAAATGCCCAATAGATTTATCCTAGGTCAAACAAGGTCAAAGGACCTTAGACAAAAAATTTCATGATTTTTGAAAAGTCATAAGTATTTTTAAACAATTAAAAATATGCACACACAAAATTATTTCATGAAAAATATCAAAATTAATCCAAAAATTAATTTTAATTTAGAAAATGAAAGAGGAAAATATATAAAGATTTTTGGTGAAAGTCCCATATTTTTTGGATTAAAAATGAAATTAATATGAATTAAACAAAATAACATAATTAAATGGAAAATCAGAAAATATGGAAAATCAAGGCCCATCAGATGTCCCTCATTAATTGAGGTGGCAGATCTGATGGCCACGCTTGTCCAGTCCACCAAAGACCAAGTCAAACGCATTGCAGAAGTGGTAATCAAAACGAAAGGATGAGATTAAAACGTTTAAACAAGATCTGATGGCTGAGAGGCGTGACAACACACCACCGGAGCTAGGGCTCCTGTCTTCTTCTCTGGTGGACCTCACAGGACTGGTCCACCATCAACCATCACTAAAATAAAAAAACAAGGACATGGATTCAAAGAAAAAATGCCCAAGAGCTCGAATCTGGCCTCAATTTTCTCCAATTCCAAGTATATAAAAAGATACAGGGATTTAAGTTGTGAGGATCTTGAACTGAGTTGCTTCGATTTGACCTCAAAGAAACTCAATCTTCTTGCCTACATTGGTAGGACTTCAGCAAACCAAAAATCACAAAGAATAATGAAGAATTGAGGGAGAATCGAAGAGATGAAAATTCTGAAAAATTACCTTCGAGGGAGCTTCAACCTTGCTTGATCTTGATTCCTATTGTGCTTGTCTTTGTTTCAGAAGCTTGTAGGAAGTGATTAGGATCAAGAAATGGCCTGGACTCTTGGAGTTTCAATCTCAAAATATAACGAGATTTGAAGCTCGAATTTCAAATGAAAACCTTCACGATTATCCTTTAATGGTGAGGGTTTGGATTGCAGGTTCAAAGCTTGGGCATGAGGTCCTCAATTTTGAGCAATGATGGTTGTATTTATAGCAAAAGAGATTCATTTCCACACACTTCCAAAAATTGCCAATTTTAGTAATTCACCTTGCATGATTGCATGGGCGTGTGATAGGCTCATCAAGTGATGTATTCAGGTCCAAAAATGAGTGAGAATCATGCTGAAATCATGTCATGTGGTCATGCATTTGTGTTTGAAATGTGGAAGTGAAAATCATCCAAATGGTACCTCATATTGCACCCATGCACAAGTCCTTTATTCTTTGGCCAAATGAGATGATCTTGGACTTTTTGGAAAGGTGAGATCAAGGGGAACAACTTTCATGTTGAACACGTTTTCATTTGAAGCTTAGATCATGATGAATTTTAAGGTGGAAGTTTGGGAAATCAAACATATTTGATATTTTCCAAGTCCCAAGTCAAATGTTCACTTCTTCCACCTTGAATAACTTTTTATATGGACTTCAAATGAAAAAAATTCCTTCATAAAAGTTGTAGCTATTTCAAACATCTTCAATGGTATAGGCCCAAAATGACCTATAATGTTTCCTCTTGGCACATGCATTTGCAATTTGAATTTTAACTCCCTCTAAACATAAAGGTTTAAGTAGACATCTAGAATTTGATCATGGAATTTTAATGGCTTTCATCTCATAAGAATTGAGCAAGTTATGGTCTTGAGAAGTTGATGACCTATAATCTTTCACCATAAAAGATGACTTTCCAAGCAAAACTTGCTCTTGACTTAAACATGAACATTGTTTGTAATGTCATTTTGAGTAACCTTTCTCTTGAAATGATTTTAATATGACAAAATGTGTAGGAGATAAGGTCTAAGCAACCCCAGTTTTGACCAGTTGACTTTCTCTGGTCAACCACCATGAGCCATCTTGCTAGCTTGATATTCTATTGACTTTTGGTACTTATGTAGGATCATAAATGTGTAGGATAATGTAATATGAAGTACCTCTTGAAATACTTGATCAAATGTTGAAGAAACTTGTTGAAGAAGTCACACAAGATACTCAAATGAATTAGGGTTTCCAAGGCAAACAAACTCCAAACTCTTGATGATTTCTTGATCAAAATGTAATGTGAAGATCATGGGGATCCACATATGATGCCTAAGACCAATATGAACCATTTCTTAATTGAACTCCTTGCATTGAGGGCCTCAAACCCTAGATGTGAGCTTGATAGAACATAGGTGAGCACACACACTACCTACAAAAGAGTTAAACTATATATTGACATATTTTTGGTATTTTAGTTAGTAAATAATGAAAAACAAAGTATGATACAATTAAAAGTGCTTGGTGATCTCTCCCAATGCAAACCCAATGAATGACGGGTAAGGAGACTACCAAGGTGTGATCCCAATGCTAATGCATATGATGAGATAACATGAGGGATCTTAGGGTCAAAATGGGGTCTTACAGATATAATATTATTTCTCAAAAAGAAACATCCTCCAGAAGTGCTCTTTCTATCATCAACAATATCGACTCAATCTGCATCACAGTATCCTGTAAGCAAGAAGTTTGCATTATGAGAATACAATATTCCATAGTCACTAGTTCCATTGATATACTTCAGGATCCTTTTCACTTGAGTAATATGACCATTTTGGCTTCAGACTGATATCAAGCACAAACTCCTCCAACAAATGTCATGTCAAGTCTGTTAGCTGTAAGATACAACAGGCTACCAATCATGCTCCTATATAGACGTTGATCCATATTTACACCTTTTTCATCTTTAGTCAGTTTCAAGTGAGTTGGTGCAGGTGTACTTTTATGACTAGCCTTTTCCATGCCAAACTTGTTTACTATGCTCTTGGCGTACTTGCTTTGAGAGATGAAGATAATGCCATCCATTTGTTTGACTTGGAGCCCAAGAAAGTATGTCAATTCACCAACAAGACTCATTTCAAATTCAAATTGTATCTTCCTGACAAAATGTTGTACCATCTGGTTCGACATCCCTCCAAACACAATGCCATCAACATATATTTGAGCTATCATGAGTTTACCATTCTCTTCTTTAACAAACAATGTCTTTTCTGTTCCTCCTTTCCTGTATCCATTGTTAACAAGGTACTCAGTGAGCCTTTCATACCAGCCCCTAGGTGCTTTCTTTAATCCATAAAGAACTTTCCTTAGTTTGTAAACATGACCTAGAAAGTTAGGATTTATGAACCCCTTGGGTGGTTCAACATAGACTTCTTCGTTCAAGTATTCGTTTAAGAAGGCACTTTTCACATCCATTTGAAATAGCTTGAACTTAAGTAGAGCCAGTCCTAACAATAGTCTTATTGACTCAAGGCGAGCAACATGGGAAAAGGTCTCATCAAAATCAACCCCTTTAATTTGAATGTATCCTTGAGCAACAAGTTTGGCCTTGTTTCTAGTTACAATCCCTTTTTCATCAAATTTGTTCTTGTAGATCCATTTTGTGCCAATAACATTCATTCCTTTAGGCCTAGGAACTAAGCCCCGTACTTCATTTCTTATAAACTGGCCTAATTCTTATTGCATATCATGATCCAAAATTCATCAGTCAAGGCTTCCTTCACATTTTTAGGTTCAAACTCCGAGACAAAGCAAGCATTTGAAATCACATCTCTAGATCTAGTGGTGACCCCTTCATTAAGGTTTCCAATAATGAGATCTATTGGATGATCTTTCTGAATTCTGATGGAGGGACCTTTGTTGACTTGGTGGTTGTCTGGTTCAATGCCTCCTGATTCACTGTCTAACTCAATAACTTCCTTATCCCAGAAATATTCCTTCATCACTCTTGGGATCCATCTTTCTTCTTTGTTCACGATCATCCAGAATGTAGCATTTGATTCTAAATACCCAAAAGTATTTGATAATGGGCTTTCTTCCTCTCCATAGTTCATATAGTGTAGCTGAGGTACCGGTTCTTAAAGTGACTCTATTATGAATATAACAAGCAGTATTCATTGCTTCAGCCCGAAAGTGGTAGAGTAGATGCTTGGTATGAAGAATGAGTCTAGATGATTCTTGTAGAGTCATGTTCTTGCATTCAACAACACCATTTTTCTTAGGGGTGATAGTAGAGGAGAACTCATGACCAATACCTTCAGAGGAGCAAAATTCAGCAAATCTGCTATTTTTAAATCCTTCCCATGGTCACTTCGAATCCTGACAATTCCACTTTCCTTCTCTCTTTTAATCCTTTGATAGAGATCTTTGAACACCTCAAAGACATATGATTTTTATTTGATAAAGTTCACCCAAGCGAATCTTGAAAAATCGTCAACAACTACATATGTGTATCTTTTCCCTCTAAGGCTCTCAACCTGGATAGGCCCCATTAAGTCCATATGAAGTTCCATAACTTTTGAAGTAATCTGATATTATAACTTTGGATGTGACATCTTGGTTTTCTTCCCAATTTGACACTCACCACACATTTTACCTTCTTCAATCTTGATTCTTGGAATACCTCTGATGGTTTTTTTTGACACAATCTTTTTCATGCCTTTCAGATGTAGGTGTCCAAGTTTGTGGTGTCACATGTTAACTTCGTCTTCTTTAGATATCATACATGTGGAAGTGCAGTTAGTTTCTTTAGATGACCATAAGTAACAATTATACTTAGACCTGACTCCCCTCATTAGAACTTCACTTTTCTCATTAGTGACTAAACACTATGGTTTTGTGAAGTTAACTTTAAGACCCTCATCACATAGTTGACTGTTACTAATCAAATTAGCAGTAAGACCTTTTACCAACATGACATTATCAAGACTTGGGAGTCCTGTACAGGATAGTCTTCCAATTCCTTTAATTTCACCCTTAGCCCCATCTCCAAACGTGACATAGTCGGTTGAGTATGAATTATTGTTTTCAAGGAACTTCTTGACACCTGTCATGTGTCTGGAACATCCATTGTTAAAATACTAGTCTTCTCGAGCTGAGGCTCTAAGAGAGGTGTGAGCTATAAGACTAGTGTTGACAGACTTGGGTATCTACTCTTTCTTTTGATTAGATCTGAGATGTGTTGGATACCGGGGATAACCATACAATTTGAAACATAAGGGCTTTATATGACCATATTTTCCATAGTAATGATATCTCCTGCGTAATAACTTGCCTTTAGTTTGAAAGGCATGATGTTGAGCCAGAGGTTTAGACATTGCATGCTTAGACTCCCTCTTTGGAAGAACAAAGTTGGTCATAAAGCTTTATCCTTTTTTTGTCCAGAGATTGACGTTTAAATCCAATCCCCCTCAGATCTCCAACTCCTTTTCCAATATGCAAAACTTCATCTAACACATTAGGTCCCTTGTCATATTGTCAAGTTTGAAGTCAACAATATCACCTCATTTTGAAGATCAGAGATGGTGAATTGAAATTCTTCTTTTTCAGCCTATAGTTGAGATATAATTTTCTTCTATTTTTCTCCCAACTGACACGCTTATTCACTTCTGATGCAAAACGCTCTATAGGATGCAACCAATTCTTCATAGGATAATTCTTTATCATACGAATCTTCATTGAATCTTCATATATGTCAGTAATACCCAATTAAAAGGTTCAGAGAGACCCAATAAGTTCATCTAAATTCATGTTGATGATGTCTTAAGCTTCTTTAATTGTTGTGACCTTCATGTCAAAAAATTTAGATAGAGACCTGAGAATTTTTCTCACCAACTTTTCTTCTGACATCTTTTCTCCCAGGCCACTAGATGAATTATCTATTTCAAGAATACTCATGTAAAAATCATGAATATTCTCATCATCTTTCATCTTTAGATTCTCAAATCTGGTAGTGAGAAGCTAAAGTATGGACATTTTCACTTTGGATGTGCCTTCATGAGTAGTTCTAAGGATCTCCCAAGTTTCTTTAGCTACAATACAAGTATTTATGAACATGAATATATTTTTTCCAACCCCATTGAATAGGGAATTCAAAGCTTTGGAATTTCCAAGAGCCAGTTCATATTCTTCCTTAGACCAGTCCTCTTCATGCTTCAGATCAGTAGTAGCCTTCCCATCTTTGTCATTCATAACAGGATGTTCTCATCCCTTGATGACAGATTTCTATGTCTTGTTATCCATGGATTTTAAGAATGTCACCATCCTTGCCTTCCAATAGTCATAGTTGGATCCATCTAAGATGGTGTATCTGTTGATAAATCCTCCTTCCTTGTCCACGGGATCAGAAAGTATCTTCCCCGAATCTCACCCAGAAATAGAGAAGGATGCCTGCTTTGATACCAATTAAAATTCTGGTAATCATATCCCGAATGTCATACACGATGTCACAACACCAGGGTCAACACATTATCACACCACAAAAAATATTAGGATTTAAATAACTATATGACAAGACATAACATAATCAGTTGTTAACCCTGTTCGGTGAAATGTCACATACATCTGGGCACTACCAAGCCAGGAAAGAAATCCATTATCACAGAATTAGTTTGAAGTCCTGAACCACCTCAAGTTTTACAGACTTCTCACCTAATATCTACCCGTGGATGTTTCTATCTAAGACACTCCTAGATATGAGACCCTTCTGACTTCCATTCAACCTTACAACAACTTACAACTGAGAAACACAATCCACTCTTACTTAAAAGCTTCAGAGGGATTGTTAGTTACAACTCAATAAACCAGGTCCAATTCAAGTATCAAGGAGATACTCGAATGGCTCACACAAAACACAAACATGAAACCCTAATTTAGACAGTATTTTACACTGCCCCGTTGCCTTCTTAGGTTTAGAACTGCTTTATATATAGCAGTGGAAAGATAGGTGTGTGTATTCCCCCTATAAGGGTAGGGAGACTTAAAGGCCTTAGTAGGTTTATAACATGATATGGTGGTTAGGGTTTGCCCACAACAAAGAGAAGCCATGTACGAAGATGCTTTGAGGTAGTTTTGGAGTCCTTTTCACATGAGGTGAGAGGCTATGTAGATGACCGATGATGCTTGGCAACAAACATATGGTTTTCCTCAGTCATGTGTTAAGACCTTAGTAAGTGTTATGCTCTTGTAGGTTAAAAGAATGATATATCCTCTCCCCTGGGAGGGAAGAGTATTTAAATAGGCCCTTTGGACCTAGAGTTTTATTGGAAAGGGTCATTGTCCACTCAATGATTGGTGGACTGTTGAATCCCTATTTCTAATGGAGACGTGGGTCAGCTCATCACCCTAACTTCCTCTCTGCCCAAGAAATATTTTATCCAATGTTTCCAATGACGGGGCGACAGGAAAACCATGGGAAGAGGCGATACCTCCCTTTGGGCGACATTCTATCTCTGTCTCTTCTAGGGAACTCTAAAGGCATCGCCCTAGGAGAGTCCCTTTGAAATTATGGTTAAAGATTATAGGTCATTTTGTCTTAACCCTAGTTAGGAGGTCAACTTCTCAAGACCATAACTTGCTCAATTATTATGAGAAGAAAGCCATTAAAATTACATGATCAAATTCTATATGTCTACTTAAACTCTTATGTTTGGAGGGAGTTCAAATTCAACTTGCAAATGCATGTGCCAAGAGGAAACATTATAGGTCATTTTGGGCCTATACCATTGAACAAGTGATTTTCCTCAACTTCTAAAATGCATATCTCCTTGATGACAAATCCAAATGAAGTCAAATTTGTGACCAAATATAATATGTTTGAAAGAGCTACAACTTTGATGAAGGAACGTTTTTTATTTGAGGTCCATATAAAATGTTATTCAAGGTGGAAGAAGTGAACATTTGACTTGGGACTTGGAAAATTTCAAATTTGTTTGATTTCCCAAACTTCCACCTCAAAATTGATCATGATGTAAGCTTCAAATGAAAAAGTATTCAGCACGAAAGTTGTTCCCCTTAATCTCACCTTTTCAAAAAGTCCATGATCATCTTATTTGGGTAAAGAATGAAATACTTGCGGATCAGGGAAATATGAGGTACCATTTGGATGATTTTCACTTCCACATTTCAAACACAAATGCATGACCACATGACATGATTTCAGCATGATTCTCACTCATTTTTGGACCTGAATACATCACCTGATGGGCCTATCGCACGCCCATGCAATCATGAAAGGTGAATTACTAAAATTGGCAATTTTTGGAAGTGTGTGAAAATGAATCTTGTTGGCTATAAATACAACCCTCATTGCTCAGAATTGAGGACCTCATGCACAAGCTTTGAACCTGCAATCTAAACCCTCATCATTAAAGGATAATCTTGAAGGTTTCCATTTGAAAATCGAGCTTCAAATCTCATTCTGTTTTGAGATTGAAACTCCAAAAGTCCAGGACATTTCTTGATCTTAATCACTTCCTACAAGCTTCAAGATCAAGTGAGGTTGAAGCTCCCTCGAAGGTAATTTTTCAAAATTTTCATCTCTTCGATTCTCCCTCAAATATTCATTATTCTTTGTGATTTTTGGTTGGCTGAAGTCCTACCAATATAGGCAAGAAGATTGAGTTGCTTTGAGGTCAAATCGAAGCAACTCAATTCATGATCCTCAAAATTCAAATCCCTGTATCTTTTTATATACTTGGAATTGGAGAAAACTGAGGCCAAATTCGAGCTCTTAGGCATTTTTTTCTTTGAATCCACGTCCTTGTTTTTTATTTTAGTGATGGTTGATGGTGGACCAGTCCGGTGAGGTCCACCGGAGAAGAAAACCGGAGTCTTAGCTCCGGTGGTGTGTTGTCATGCCTCTCAGCCATCAGATATTGTTTAAACATTTTAATCTCATCCTATGGTTTTGATTACCACTCCTTGTAAGACCCTAATTTTGACCCTAAGATCCCTCATGGCATCATATCATTGCACATTGCACTTGCCTCAAGGATCATAGCATCTTGGCTCCTTAACTTTTAGGTGGGACTTGGAGTTGGTTTGAGACCACCAAGCATGTTTGAATTGTATATTATTGCTTTTCTTACTTTGTATACTAACCAAAATAAAAAATATGTCACTAACTTTGTTTGTTTTGCAGCTTGAGCAATCATAAGATCTGAGGCTCCTAGGAGACCCTATGCTCATTGATATGGCCAGGTGAAGGTGAAAGCAAGCATGGAAATGGTTCCAAAAGCTCTCAATCATCATATATGCCTCACAAGTATCTCATTTTGTCAATTTGATAAAATCAAACCAAAGGGCTTGAGGCTTGTTCCCCAAGGAAACCCTAATTCATCTGTTCATCAACTATGCCTTGCTCAGGAAGAAATCTCAACCCATGGTCAAATACAATCAAGGTAAGTTCTTACATTCATCATTTCATGCATATTTGAACTTATTTTAGCGCCCTCAATCATTAATTCATCAAGATTTGAGGTATGGACTTGAGAAGTTGATTAGTCAATTCATCTGACTACTTTGAAGTACACTGAGACCTAACTTTTGATGTGTTTGTCAAATGGAGATGAACCCAAGTGAAACAATGTTCTTAAGAACCATATGAACAACTTTCATGTTCATAAAAAAATGATTTGAAGCTTGGAAGGTCATCATCTATTTCAAAACATTATAGGTCATTTTGACTGAAACCCTAATTTTGGGTTAACTTCCCAAGAACATAACTCATTCATTTTTCATGATTTTGAGGTGGGATCAAATGAATTGGAAATTTAAATATGTCTACTTCATTTGTTATGTTGGATAAATTTTCATAATCCTAAAATAAATACATGTGATAATGCAAAGGCATTGAAATGTGAAAAAGTCCAACTTTAAGTGCCCATAAATTTCTCATAAAAAATCCAAATGATGCAAAATTTGAGTCCAAATTGATTGTGTTGAAAAGATCTACAACTTTAATGTTGAAGGTTTTGTTGGAGATTGTATTATTGAAACAGAAGGGCTTGAAGTTGGCCCATTTTGGAAATTTTCACAAACACATGTTTTGCACCTTGCACTTTATGATCAATTTTCACCAATGTCCCAATTCCAAATGAAGTTTTTCCCAACATAACAATTGATTCTCATGCCAAGAGCTTTCCAACCATTACCCATAAGGCCATGTTCTATTTTTGGAGGTGGCATTTTCGAAGAGGATAAGGTTTTGGTACATTTTTGGAAACTTAATTCAAACTCATTGCACAAGCTCATGACATCATTTATGCATGTCCATTTCACCTAAATGAGATACCAGCATTCATTTGCAATGAGAATTGGGCCCTCCATGCGCCTGTACAGGCCCATGCATGGAGGCCCTCTTCATTCATGCACACACTTTGCTCATGCATTGCCTTGCCAATTGCTATAAATAGGAGTGCTAGGCTTCACAATTGAGCAACCTGAAGGCGCCTGTTATACTGCACAACTCCCTCTATAGCCTCACTTAAAGGAATTCTCACTTTCTTTCCAAATTTTTCAGATCTGAATTTCAACTACATTGGTTGATTTTCAGACTCATAATTCCTTGACCTTGCTTCATCTTCATCCTGAGATCACACTGCAAGCAATAGCTAAGAGAATTCGTGCCTTCCATATCCATATTTCAGAGGTGGATATCCAAACTTTTCTTCTTCGAAACACCTTGATTATTGTTGTTTTCTTGCATTTATTAGGTTGGCTGAAGTCCTCTCATCAGAGGCAATTGATTTATGCTTTGAATTTTGAAAATCCATTAAGTTCAAGATGAACACCATAATTTTCAATCTCTGACTTCTCTTTCTATGAAGGTCTAGAGCAAAAATAGATGGCACAGGGGTGATGTACATCACCCCAGCTTTCCATTGAAGTATAGATCGTGGCATTTGGTGGAGGTTGCCATGTCTGCAACTCTCACCGGCGCTGATGAGTTCGCCGGAGGAGACGGTGGTGTACACCACCGTCCCAACCCCAGATCAAACCACAACCCTTAGATCTCGTTTCCAGATCTAATTTGGACCATCTCTTGTTATGACTTGTTTAATGGCTACCTGTTTTGCATTGACTAGCGTGTTTGGTAGATGCGCGCTTGGGAACCGTTTGATGCGCCAGCTCAATTAATGAGCTTATATCCAACGCCTCACGTTTTTTCCTATTTTCTAATTCTGATTTTTATTTTCATTTTATTTCTTTTATTCCATTTCATTTCAAAAAATCATATCTCATTCATTATTAGTCCAAAAAATGTGAGACCAATTGCATTATTTCTCTTTTAATTTCTAGTTTCTAAAAATGATTTTTAATATTTTTTATTTTATCATTTGATATTTTTTATGAATTTTCTCTTTTCTAGTTATTTTTAATTCATTTTAAATAGTTTTTGATATTCAAAAAATACAAAAATATTTTCTCAACCTCTTTGAATGATGATGGATCTATGAAAAATATTCTCATCAATTTGTTAATTGATTTGAGATTTATTTGAGATTTTAATTCAATTAGGTTATTTTCGTGCATTTTTAATTGATTAAAAATAGTTTCTGGTTTCTAAAAATGCTGAAATTTTTTTGTCAAACTTTGTTTGACCTTGTTGAACTTAGGATGATCCATTTGGACTTTTCAAAGTTGATTTGAAATGGATTTGAAGTTTGACCTTTAATTGTTTATTTTAATTCAAGTATTATTTTAATTTTGAAAAATACCAAAAATATTTTATTTGTTTCTTGACTTCTTAGCTTCATTTTGATGCTGTTTACTAATGTTTGACCTTGATTCCATCTATCTTTGGTCAATATATGTTGATTACTTCATTTGAATTTCCATTAATGTTCATTCTTATTCATCTCCTTCTTCATCTTTTTCTTTTTTGATCAATGAGTTAAAGATTGGTGGTTAGCCTTGATGTATAGGAGGTTTAACCTTCCTTGATTCAAATCTAATTCATCTTGATCATAGATCAAGTGAATGGCTTTGCATTAAGGATAGGTTTCTTCCTAATCAAGAAAAGGACCTAAATCAATACAAGATCATTTCTCATCTTCTTTTGGCATGGAAAGTTGTAGGAGCTTGATTCACTAATCAAGATCTCTAACTTGTGTTGTTGCCTACATTGTTATTGACCGGCCTCAGATAGGTGTGACTACTATATTAGTCCACTTACGATTGCTTAACATAGCGCTAAATTGCCTTATTGCACACTAACACTAACCATTAACCATTTACATTTAATTCTTGCACTTTACATTTATGCAATTTACCATTCTTGTACATATTATTCATTTGCTTTTGCCCTTTGCTCATTTGAGCACATGTTTACGTTAATGCAATTTGCCTTTTGCTCACTTGAGCACATAATTGTGTATATATTATTGTGCTTGTGTTTTGTTTTGATTGTTGTGAACCAAATGCCAAATGGATAAAAGGACTTAGATTCTAGGACATTCCCTATGCAAAATGGAGTAAAAAGGCCTTAATGTTGGAGATGAATTGGAAGGACCTAATCTCTAAACTCACTCTTGTCCATTCTTTTGTTTGCATTATAGAACTTTTTGATGTGTATGCTTTTGTGCAAGGGATTCCCATTTGAGCCAAATTGAAGAACCATTGTCATGTGCATCTAAAGTGAGAGATACAAGAGTCATTGGAAGATTCCTAAGAGCTTATTTGATTGATTGATTGCTTGGGTATTAGCTTATTTGTTTGCTTATTCCAAAGGATGGGAGCTACTTGGATCATCAATATGATCTCAAGAAGGGAACTCCATTTGTGGTCTTATTTCTTTTCCTTCATCTTTTGTATGTTTGGGACTTAGCCATTCTTCTTCTTCCCTCCCCTCTAACCCAAATCAAAACTTTTGTGCAAACATTAACATTTGTTTTCAAACATTAGAAACCTAAGCATTATGCTTTTGATTTTCAAATTTTCTTTTCATAACACTTATTTTGAATTGTATCCTTAAGTTAACTTTGACCATATTTTGTAAATACTTTTTATTGGTAAATATAACTCATTCAAATGTTTTTGTGGTTTCAATGGCCACTTTCTTATCAAAACTTTTCATAACCTTTAGCTATTAGGTTTGAGTTATCCTTGAGGTAGATATAATATTCACAGATATCCTTAGTGATGGACAATGAGTCTTCCATGCTTATTATAGGGTTAACCCCTCACTAGCATGTTGAAGCTATCCTCACATGGTGGATTTGTGGTTTTAGGTTGAGTTTTCTCCCTTAGATAACAAAAGACCTTAAGGCTTTTGGACCAATCAATTCACCAACTTGTTTTGAGATTTTTACCTCGAACTACGAGGTTTTGATCCTAATCTTTTTTAAGATGGTACGTAGGCAGTGGGTTTATCCATTCAAACACAAAATTGTAAATAATTTATATATTCTTCTCTCATCTCCCCAATCATGTTTGCACAAATAATTTTCACAAATACCAACCTACCTTAAAACAATTGTGAAAAGGGCTCCCTAGGAGTACCTAGGATGTTTTGGGTGCTTAAAACCTTCCCATTGCATAACCAACCCCCTTACCCCGATCTCTGACATTTTTATTAGTTTTTGATTTGATAAAACTTCTCGGTTTTTGTTCGCTTTCCAACCTTTCCTTTGGATAAATAGAAGTGCGGTGGTGACTCGACTTGTATGATTTACTTTTGATTTAGTCAATAAATCTAAAGGTAACGAATACTCCGCTACACTCTTGCAGCGCGTTTGACTTGGTCTTTGGTGGACTGGACACGCGTGGCCATCAGATCTGCCACCTCAATTAATGAGGGAGATCTGATGGCCCCTGATTTTCCATATTTTTTTATTTTCCATTTAATTGTCTTATTTTGTTTAATTCATATTAATTTTATTTTTAATCCCAAAAATATGGGGCTTTCACCAAAAATATTTATATATTTTCCTCTTTCATTTTCTGAATTAAAATTATTTTTTGGATTATATTTTATATTTTTCATGAATTAATTTTTGTGTGCATATTTTTAATTGTTTAAAAATACTTCTGACTTTTCAAAAATCATGAAATTTTTTGTCTAAGGTCTTTTGACCTTATTTGACCTAGGATAAATCTCTTGGCCATTATTTGGTGTTTTGAAGAGGTTTTAGGTTTTAACCAAATTTAATTTAATTTAAATGCATTTTTAATTTGTTTTTTATTGATTAATTGTATTGAAATTATATTGAGCCAATTTTATTGACTTGTGATGTTTGACTATGTGCTTGGGCCTTGGTCAATGGTATTTTACTTTTGTTAAGTTAAAATCATTGGATTTAGGGGAATGATGAAATGTACATTTCATCTCCCAAAATGAATGAATGATTTTAATTTGATAAAATTACTCCCATGATCAATTTGTGTTTCTCCCATCTCCCATCCCTCTTCATCTTCAATCCCATTCTTTCCCATCCCTTTCATTGACCAATGAAATCTCAATATCCTAGGGCTAATTGGTTCATCAATAACCTTGTGTTAGATGAACCAATACAAGTATGGATGAGATAGGTCCATCCTTTTGATATTTTCTTTTAGTGTGTGGCATGTTTTACGAGTTTGGTCCATTATACCAAATCTCTAACATGCATTAGCACCTAAATTTTTATTGCCCGACCTCAGATAGTTGTGACTTCTACATAAGTCCAATTACGATTGCTTAACATAGAGCTAAATTTGACCCTAAAGGCATAACATTCTAGTAAGTGAGATTGTAAGTCTCCCATATTTCATGGTATTATGTGGAAACTTGGCATTTTTTCCTTAATTTGGAATATGTCTTGGTTCAAGGATCCATGCCTATGGATAGATGGTTGAGTGTTCTCGAAAGAATGACTTAATCAATTGAAAAGTAAAACATCACTAACATCTAATCAACTAACATTTGACTAACTTTTATTAATATTGCTCTTAAATTCAAGTCATTTACTTTATGCAATTTAAAATTCAAGTCATTCACCATTCATTTGTCATTTACATAGCATTTTTATTTGTTTATGTTTATGTCATTTTTAACTTTGCTCATTTGAGCCATATATTGTGATTGTATATATTTGTTTGTGTATTTTGTTTGTGTTTATGGTCTTAGGACCTTAAAATACTTAATAAACAACAAAAAACCTTAAAAAATGTTTGTGTGGACTGTTGGATTTAATCTGAGCTTTGGACTTAGAATTAGGCAACATTCCTTGAGCAAAAGGACTTGGCCAATGCCAACATTTCTGAAACCAGGTTATTGTGATTTGAACATTCATCTGATGCAAGTATTGGGATCCACTTGAATTCATTTTCTACATGGTCTTGATTCAACTGTTATTTTAGTCTCATGCTACACCTTATTCTGAGCAAAAATCAAGAAGTATTTCATCTAATACATGAGAAGACTGTCAGCTATGGATTTGCTTGCTTGGATGTGGTCATCTTTATTTGATGCCTTTCTCTTCATATTACTAATTTCTTGATGATTATTGCTTTATTCAAAGTCCCAAAGGAAAGTGGGTTTTCTATATGACATTCTTGTCTATTGGATTGCATCCCATTGGTCAGATCTTTTCAACTCTTAACTTTTAATTTTATGCTTAGGATTAGTCTCTTCATCTCCTCCCATTTCTTAAATTTCAAAATCTCTCCCCCTTTTCAAAAAACTTTCTTTATTTGTGATTTCAAAACTTAGACCTTATTTCAAATTAGAAACTTTGGCCTTATGCCATTGCATTTTTAAAACTATTTTCTTAAATCAAACTTGTAAATGAATCTAATCATATTGACTAAAAATTTCAAAAGACAAATAGAACTAACACTCATTCAAACTTTTGGGCCCTTTGTGCCTCTTTTAAACTTAAACTTTTGTTAAAAACAATCCACTCATTTTGAAATTGATACCACGAACTACGAGGTTTTGATCCCTGATTTTTACGTTGGTACGTAGGCACAAGTCTGAAGGTCTTGTCAAATACAAAGATATAATTAATGAATTCTTTTCTCATCCCCACACTCTATTTTTTTTCAAACATATTTATACAAAAACGCATACACACATAAAAAAAGGGCTCCCTAGGAGTACCTAGGACACTTTGGGTTCTAACACCTTCCCTCTGTGTAACCAACCTCCTTACCTATAATCTCTGGCATTTTATTAGTTTTTATTTGAAAACTTCTTATCTTTGGGTTTTGTTCTTACTTTTCCCTTTTCCTTTGGAAACAATAAAAGCGCGGTGGCGACTCTGGTTTTATTGACGTTAAGTTTATCCATAGCTTAGTGGTCATGAATTTACCGCTACAAAAATTAAGTGGCGACTCTGCTGGGGAGTAGTCCTCAGTGGGTTTAGCCTACTTTTTATTTATGTGTACATATTTGTATATTTGATGTTTGTATACTAGTTTGTATGATATAATCTGCTTGTTATGCTTGGTGATCTCTGAGTGGTGAGATAAGGTCTAACCCGGACTTGAGTGCAATTAAGATAGGAGGATGGTATAGTCATGTTCAACTTGTGTGGAGTAATCCTTAACATGTTCACTACAACAAACAAGACCTTAGACAGCGCTTTTTTTAGCCTTAGACAGCGCTTTAAAGCGCTGTCTAAACCTCCGCTGCTAAAGGTTTAGACAGCGCTTTTTTAAATCTTAAAAGCGCTGTCTAAGCCCCCCCCCCCCCCTTAGACAGCGCTTTGGCCAAAAGCACTTTATAAGACCCTCTTATTTTAAATTTTTTAGGTATACCTTAGACAGCGCTTTTGAAAAGCGCTGTCTAAGCCCCACCCCCTTAGACAGCGCTTTGGCCAAAAGCGCTTTCTAAGACCCTCCTATTTTAATTTTTTTAGGTATACCTTAGGTCTACCTGTTTTCAACCAGATTTTGACAGACAATTATCACATTTTATATATGCCATTTTGGCCTTTTTTCTACCAATTTTTGGCTAACAAATATATATATATACCAATTCAAACCAATTTTTCCTTAAATGTATCAAAATATATACAAATTTATGTACACATTTACAAGTCATTACATATACTACAAATGTACACATTAATTACACAAATTTATGAACAAACATTGAGCTCTATCATGAATTGACACCACTCCTCTTTGATTTCATCCACTTGATCCTTTGTATAAAATGCACACTTGAATTCCTCAAAGTACTACATAATAATATAACATATTTTGAATTAATTCCAACTATTTAATTATATGAGATATGTGTAAATATAAAAATAACTCATAAGTTAGAAATACATACATCGGTGGAAATCTTTAATCGGCCCAAAGCAAGAGTATCTCGCATAAACCTCAACATGAAATACCCGCAATCTATTTGATTACGTTGTTGAGGACACTACATATGAAAAAAAAAATATGGATTATAAATCCTAAGTTTTATCAAGTGTCATCACTAATATAATAAAAAATGTGGTAATTAAAAATATACCGCCACTTTAATCCATGTAATGGAGTTGGCGCCCCTCCTTGAGGTTTGGATATCTCGTTGGGCCCGAAAAGCTTGTAGGACGCTAATAAAATAAAAATGAAGCAATTAGAACAATTCACATAAACTAAGAAAAATTTTGAACATTCTCACTTACGTGTCAATTAGGACCTTCATATCCGGGTATGTTGTCCAATCATTTCCTAACGAGTCAAGATAATACACAATTTCTCGGATAGGATTGATTGCGAGCAACAACCAATGTCCACTGTAATGATTAGGCAAATGTTAGATGGTAACTTGGAAAATAATTATAATAGATGAATTTAGAATGAAATGCTAACCCGGTATTAAACGGTATAAAAAACAACTTCTCCACATCTTTATTGTCCATGAGGATCCGAAGAACGTACTCCGTCACGGTATCCGGTCTACTTAAGATTAAACCTAAGTTGACGGTCGCGGGTGCTAAGAATCCGAATGACACGTCCAAACCATTGAGGCGCATCAATTTGTCATACAAAAACCTAATATAAAAACATCATTAACACCTCTTTTGAAACATAAAGTAAACCGGATTAACATAAAGTAAACATCATTAACATAAGTTGTTTAATTAATAAAACAAAGTAGACCGGATTTACCTAATATATGTATTGACAACGGTGACGCCGATTTCTTCATGACTAAAAACTTGCATGAAGTCTTCATTACCAATCATTTGGTCGTAATCAAAGCCGAAAATCCCTACCTCCATATGTACAGTCCGAACACCTCCGGTCGGTATATCGGTCATCTCTAGAAATGTCCTGAGGCACGACCTATACTTGGTGGTAGGTTTTTTCCTAGCTACAGTCTTCTTAGAACCAGAACTTTTTACCCGTGCGGAGGCGTTGCTAACCTCCTTTTTTTGTTGTGCGGAGGCATTGCTAACCTCATTTTCTTGAAGCTACATGTCATATAAATAGTTAGATCAAATTAAGAATGTAACAACTTCCATGAATATATGTCATATAATTGTATATTACCTCTTTTCTTGAAACCGTGGACTCGGTATGCCGTGGAATCGCATTATCTTTTGATTTGGATTTTGTGGGAGTCTATTTAACATAACCAAGGAAAATATGTAAGTAAAATTTTAAGCATAAATTTTAAACTTTGAATATACACATTAAAGTTAACATAAGTTTTAAGCATACCTCATATCCTACGCATATGAGGTTTGTCGGCCATGCAACAAACGAACCTACTGCTTCGTGCACCGTTGTTGCATCTGAATCATCGCTAGGATATGGTAATGCTGCATTCGGCTCAACTGCAATATCAACTGATACCTTCAAACATCCAGCAGGGAGCTCTCTAGTGTGGAGTAATACTCCGCTAACGTTATGCACTTTTCCCTTGCCAACCATCCGATAGTATGGTGACGACAAATACAGCTGACAATGGGAAATGCCCTAAAACCAATAATAACAAGAAATCGTTAATGTGTATATATGTCAAATACATAATTTAAGCAAATAGTTCAATTTAAGACAATTATATGTAATTACCTCTGGAATGTTCGACTGAAAGGTACAGTTGATACTGTCTTTGTCCGAAGCATCTCTGTATACTGTTGAGGCGCTAGCCTCTCTTTCTCTCCTCAATGCATCAAGCTCAGCTTGCATGGCTTCCAATCTTGCATGAAGCTCCCGATTACTAGGAGCCTTTCCTTTTTTAATACTCAGGGAGGTCGGAGTGACTCCAAATCCCTTACCCCTCACCCGACCAGAATACTCAGGGACATCTAATGCCCGACTAAGTATGCCCTTAGTATCATCGGGAGATAAAGACTGAGATAGCTCCTCCTGAAAAATCAGATGAATACCGTATACTTGTCAAATATTTGTGTATAAAAATGTTATTCAATTAATGAAAAAATGTTATACTTACACATTTCTGGTATACGTGTAAAACTTCTTCTTGAGGAACTCCAGATTTGCCCACACGGGCTTCCTTCCACAAAACATGTGCAGGAAGAGATGTTTCTGAACTTTCCTCCTTCTGCAGCTACACATTAAGTCATACAATTTGATCAGATAAAACTAATATATGATGAACAAATTTGTTATCGCAATTTATAAATACTTACCATGGATTGTTCTAAGCGTCCATATCCGACACGTCCTTTTCGGTACGGATATGCGGGACTTGATGCTCTTTCCCGATTTGTAGCACTTATTCTTTGAAAAACCGGGTCTTGTCTTTTGGATTTGAAAGCTTCCCATTCTTCAGCCGATATCAAACTTTCATATTTTTTAGGAAGCTCCGCATCCACAAAATTACCATCCGCATCCTTAAGGAACTTGGATGATAAAAATGTCCGAAACCCTCTTAGAAGCTTTCCGGCCAATTTCATACAAAAACCTCTTCTTTCTTCTTCGATGTTAAAACATCGCTAAGAAAAACATACAAATTGATAGTTGGTATCGGTAATTGAAAAAACATAATTGATACCGTATAATTAAGGGCCAAATGATTGTACCTTTATCTCACTCCAAATTTTTTCTTTGGACTCATTCAGCTCTTTGTTTCTCCAATCATCACATGTAATGGGAATTTCATTCCTTACTAGTGCACCGATAAAACTAGTTAAGGTATGCCCATTAGGTTCTATAAGCTGTCCCTGGTTGTTCCAATAGACATCTAGTATGATGCCTCGAGATCTTCCTTGGACCACCCTTCTCATTACTGTGATGCCTCTTCGAATTTCTTCTTCCGCGGATACTTTTTTACTAACTTCCTCATGTTGGTCATCAGCCATGTCTAACCTGTAATAAACCAAGGAAACCATCAAATATCAAATATAACTTATAATCAAAGCAATTGAAAACAAAAAAATAAAGAAATCATGCATTATCAGATATAACTTATAATCAAAGCAATTGAAAACAAAAATATAACGAAATCATGCATTATCAGATATAACTTATAATCAAAGCAATTGAAAACAAAAAAATAAAGAAATCATGCATTATCAGATATAACTTATAATCAAAGCAATTGAAAACAAAAATATAATGAAATCATGCATTATCACATATAACTTATAATCAAAACAATTGAAAAAAAAAATAAAGAAACCATGGATAATGTACCTAAGTCACTAACATCTCTTTCTTTTCTTTGTTGGAATATTAATCACTTGTTTCTTAGCAATGCGTACGGATGAATTGATCCAAATTCCCTCATTATGATCGTCAACCTTACCAATATAACAACAACGCAAGCAAGGACAATGCATTCGTCTGGGGTTTTCAGCGTGTTGAACAGCATACTTAACGAATTCCGCAACCCTACTCTCGTACTCTTTGGTCATTCGATCGGCACAGATCCATGTTTTATCCATGGTTTTCCTACTTATTAAAGTAAACAATTAATCCAGACGAAAATACATAACTAAGGTAGTATCTTTGAATATCCTAACAATTATAAAGTTCAATTCATTTTAAACTTCAAAAACCTATACATAACCAATGTTAATATAAACTTCAATAACGTATCCGATACGCCAATATACCAACTTTAATTACCTCATCACTTTCATTTTTTATATTACAAGAATCAAACTTTTTCTATTACAATATACCTATAACTATACCTATAACACGTTAATTTTTCTATAACTAACTTTAATTTTCTATTACAACATTATTACTTATCAAACATAACAACTTTAATTACCTCATCACTTTCATTTTTTCTATTACAAGAATCAAACTTTTTCTTCCATTACTTTTCTCTTATCAACATTATTCTATTATCAACATTTTTCTATTATCAACATTATTACTTATCAAACATAACAACAACAATGTACCTTATGAACTCAGTTTTTACAAACTCAGTTTTCTAATCAAACATAACAACAACAATGTACCTTATTGTTTTCCTTACAAACATCAACATTTTTCTATTGTCAACTTCTAAACTCAGTTTTTATGAATCAAAACAACTTCAACAAGAATAATACACTAAACTCAGTCAACAAGATTATGCACATTCTCAACATTAGTAAACTACCGCAAGATTATAAACATTCTCAACAAGATTATAAACATTCTCAACATTCTCAACAAGATTATACAGTAGAAACGAAGAAATGAAGAAATATTGAAGAACATACCGCAAGAAATGAAGAACAGTAGAAACGAAAAACGAAGTCAACACCCAAATGTCGAGACACGTACGATTCTTCAAACACGTTCAATGATTGAAACCGAAAAATGGAAGTGTATTCGTGTTCGCTGTTATGGTTTTCGCTAATAGGGTTTCAACGTTCGCAGGAGGGAAAACAAAAGAACAGAGAACGAAAATTGAAATGGAGTCTGAAATTTTATTTTAATTAGACCTTAGACAGCGCTTTTGTGGAAAGCGCTTTCTAAGGTATGCCTTAGACAGCGCTTTCCAAAAGCGCTTTCTAAACCCCCCCTTAGACAGCGCTTTTGGTTTTAATTTTTTTTTAATTTAAAGACTTTAGACAGCGCTTTATCAAAAGCGCTGACTAAGGTCTATATTTAAAAGCGCTTTCTAAAAGCGCTATCTAAGGGGGGGTCTTAGACAGCGCTTTTAGAAAGCGCTGTCTAAGACCCCCCCTTAGACAGCGCTTTCATTATTTTTTTGGAACATTTTCCGTGTTTTATTTTAATTTTAACCTTAGACAGCGCTTTCTTTTAAAAGCGCTGTCTAAGATGCGCTGTTAAAAGTCATTTTTGGCGTAGTGGTTGGCTTGAGACTCGTCTACTCAGTGGAGACCCTTTTGGAGCTATTGATGTCACACAAGTTATTTGTGGTTAGGCACTACTTTCTCTGATTTGGGGTCCGAGAAGATGAGGATTGTAGAACATTTAATCCAACTTAGCCTATTTAGGATGTAGTGCGGAGAGTGTTCAGGTATAGACTTGATAATAGTTGTCATGTGATACTACACTCAGAAGAGTTTCTCTTGAGAATATTATGGGTTGACGACTTATTCATCCTAACATGTAACATCGGATAGATGGAATTAAGACTCTGGGAACTTTTTAGAACATGATCTTTATGTTTTTTTTCCTTAGTACACTCCTTTGGAATGGTTCTTAACCTGACTCCATGCTCGTGACTCACAACAAATCCTTTGATTCTTGGTTGATCCAATCAATTCTTGTTAATATCAATGGAACTTGGATGTTGATAAGGTGAAAACCATAATCCACCAAAATGGATGATTGATCTTGACAAGGACTTGATTCATCCCTTGACCTTCGTTTGTTTGCCTTGTGTTTGATCCCTTGTTTGTAATTGTTCCATTCATGCATCCATGCGCATCATGACATTCATCACACAATTGTTTTTTAAGGAACTAAGGTCTTATTTGCAAATATTTTCAGACCATGGATTGTGGACGAAGGAACACTATGAAGAATAGTTTCAGATGTCCTGATTTGAAAGAGCTAAGGAAGTTGTCATCCTTTGTGCTAGATACCTTGGACTTCAAGAAACGTCAAGGGAAGATTTTATATGTTTTATCTACTGATGTGGTTGAAGGACTCTTGAGTGTGTTGGTTCAATTTTATAACCCTCTTTCCCATTGCTTCACTTTTCCCGATTATTATCGTATGCCTACGTTAGAGGAGTATGCCCATCTCTTTGGAATACTTTTTGCTGACAAGGTGCCTTTTAGTGGATTGGAGAAGATTCCCATATCTCATATCATAGCCGAAGCTCTTCATCTAAAGAAGTATGAGATTGAGGCTCGTTGGGTGAAGAAATGAGGAATGTTTGGATTGACTTCTGAGTTTCTCATAGGGAAAGATACTGTCTTTTCTCAAGCCGGTAGTGTGGAAACTTTTGAATCCATCTTTGTGTTTCTCATCTATGGTGTAGCTTTGTTCCCTAACATTGACGGTTTCGTTGATGTTAATGCCATTAGAATCTCCTTGATTGGGAATCCTGTGCCTAATTTGTTGGGTGATATGTATTTCTCTTTGAATTTTAGTAATTCTAAAGGTGGTAGGACTATTGTGTATTGTGTTCCTCTCCTGTACAAGTGGTTTATTTCGAACTTGCCTCAGACGCCTGCTTTTGTGGAGAACGAGCAATGTCTACGGTGGTCTCAGAGACTTATGGCTCTCACTAATGATGATATTGTTTGGTATGATTCTGCATTGAGTAGTGTGGATATTATTGATAATTGTGATGAATTCTCTAATGTGCCCCTCATTGGTACACAAGGAGGAATTAACTACAACCCTGCTTTGGCTCGTCGTCAACTTCGGTTCCCCTTGAGCGAAAATCCTAATATTACTCAATTAGAAGGTCTGTTCTATAAAGAGGGTAAAGATCCCCAACATTTAAAGCAGAAGATGATACATGCTTGGAATAATATGCATAAGAAAGGAAGATCCGAGCTTGGTCCGAGAGTCTGTGTAGCCTTGGAAGCTTACACTATTTGGGTAAAGAAGAGATCTTTGGAGTTGAAGATGTCGTATGCTTGTGAAAGACCTACGTCCTTGGTTGTGGCTGAGCCATCAACTCTCCCTAACCAATATCTAGAGGAGTTGGAAGACTCACTCATCAAGATGAAGCAAGAGAGAGATATGTGGGAAGAGCGGTTCCATGCTTTGATCCAAAAGCATGAGGAGTTACAGCTTGAGTCAAAGGACAAAGATGCGCTTATTGAACTTCTTAAAGATCGAACGGTTAAGAGACAAAGAGATCCAGAGGATCCACCTTCCTCTGGTATGCCTCAGCCTTCCGGTGCTTGGAAAAAGATTGTTGATCAGCTAGTCCTTGAGAAGGCTCAGATGAAGACATCTTTCGAGTCCGAGATCCGACGCATCCGAAGGAAGTACGAACCTACAGCCAAATCGTCTGACACATTTGCTAAGGGATCCTTAGGATGATTAGTTTCCTTTTCTCTTATATTTCTACTTTAGTTTCTGAAATTGTACTCTGTGTATTCCTTCCAAATTTTATGAATAAAAGAGATTTTTATGATCAATCAAATTGTTATTATTATTATTATATGTTTGAAAATGAAACAACATGTTCCTTGAAATTAAAACAATAAAAAACATTGCATTTATTGCATCATTTACATAGCAGGTTTTCTTCTGCCAGATGTCTTATCGGTTATTCTTCTGTGCTTCAGCCAAGCTGACTCACCGATATAACACCCATGCCAATCAACCCAGAATTATGGAGAATTTGGAACAAGAGAATAGAGAGCTGAAGGATGAGATTGCCCGATTGACTTCCATGATGGAGTCTGTTCTTGCTGCGCAAAATCAATCTTCACCAACTCTTGCAACTCCTCCCCAGAGGATTGTAATATCCGAGGTTGCTACCTCGACCATTCCTATTGCTGCCACTCAATCCGATTCGTCAATACCTGTTGGATTCCCGTGGGGGATGCTACCTAATTTCATGCCTGAAGGGTTTGAATCCACCTTTGCTTCTATGTCAGCATCTAGCCCAGTCATGTATGTGCCACCTCCAGTTGTTCATACCTTGCCTCATGTTGAGGACACCATTTACCATTTTGAGTCGTCTGAGGGCCCAGATGTTTATGAGAAGATTGATGAAATGAAGGATCAGTTCCTTGAGTTGCACAAGAAGTTACAAACTTTGAGAGGAAAATATTTTTTTGGTAAGAGTGTTGTTGAACTCTGCTTGGAACTAAATGTGAAGATCCGGATGAAGTTCAAAGTCCCTTACTTTGAAAAGTATAAGGGAAATACCTGTCCACTTAGTCACCTTGTTAGGCACGCCATGAGAATGTCAACTCAAACTGATAATAATCAGTTGTTGATTCACTACTTTCAAGAAAGTTTGACTGGTACTGCTCTAAGATGGTATATGGGGCTAGACAGTGCAAGTGTTCGCACGTTCAACAATTTGGGTGAAGCTTTTGTGAAGCAGTACAAGTACAATGTTGATATGGTGCCTGTTGAAGACCAACTGAGGTCTATGTCTTAGAAGGATAAAGAGCATTTTAAAGAATATTCTCAAAGATGGAAGGAACTTGCTTCTCAGATTAATCCTCCATTGGAAGAGAAGGAAATGACGAAGATTTTCTTAAAGACCCTGGGTTCGTTTTATTATGAATGTATAATTGCCAGTGCCCCCAGTGACTTTACCGAGATGGTAAACATGGGGATGAGGTTAGAAGAAGGATTCCGTGAAGGACATTTGTCTAAGGAAGAAGTATCATCCAGTAAGAAGTATGGGAGTGGTTTTTGCCAAAAGTAAGGAAGGGGAAACCAACTCAGTATCAGTGGGAAGACAGAAGAGGCCTCATGTCAAAAGAAACCCTTAACCACGTCAGCATCAACATCAAGTCTCATCAGTAATTCCAGTGTTTTCCAATAATTCCAACAATCAACCTATTCCAATTCAGCAACAACAACGTCAATAACAATCGCAACAAAGAACCAATTACAACAACAACAACAATAATCAACAACAGAACTTCGAGAGGAAGAAGGTCTCTTTTGACCCTATTCCTATGTCGTATGCCAAACTATATCCATCCTTGGTTCTCAAGTGTAAGACCCCAATTTTGGGCCCTAAGATCCCTCATGGCCCATATCATTCATATCATGGCCTCAAGGATCATTGCATGCCCTAGCTTCCCTCCTAGTGGGTAGGTTGCCTTGTGGGTTGATTTCTTGATCACCAAGCATACTTTGCATTTTGTATATCTTTGCCTTTCATATGTTTACTAACCAAAAAGTACAAAAATATTGTCAGTTTAACCTTGTTGCTTGCAGTTGAAGCAGTCATCAGTAATTAGGTCAAAGACAGTCAACAGTCAGTCAAAGCAATGGATGGTGGCCATTCTTGCAGAATTTGGGCATCATGATCAATAATCACAAGTTCATACATCTTGAGACATCATTTGAAGTCAAGTCCTCAAGGAATTAGGGTTTGGAATTCATCAGAAGTGCATCAGTCATCCAAAACCCTAGAAAAGTCAACAGACAGTCAAACTTGGTCAACTGTTGATTTAATCAAGAATTTGATGGATAGAATTGATCTGAAGAAGCTCATTCATGCTTATACTAGCCTCATATATCATGTCAAACCTCATCATGGAAGAAAATCAAGTCAAATCAGAAATTTTCCAGAAATAGAAAGTGGACCTGTAATTTCAACTGCCAAAAATGGAAACTTCTTGATCCCAAACTTACATCATGATACAAGCTTCAAATGAATTTTTGCCCAACATGAAAGTTGAAGATCTTGTCTTCCCATTTTCAAAAAGTCCAAGAACTCCCAAATCCCATGTGTGGTTGTCAAGATATGATCAAATCATTTTCACCAATTTTTGAACTTCAACAAGCCATATCTCTCAAACCATAAGGCCAAATTTGGTGGGGTTTTTTCCTACAAACCACATTTTTCACCCTCTTTCCAAAAATATAAATTTCATGACCTAAAACCTTACCATTCAAAATGGCATTTTTGGACCTTTTTCATTTAAAATCAAGTTTGACTCAAGTTTGACTTTTTGAGTTTTTGACTTTTTCTTAAATTGGCCAATTGGGAAATGTGTTAAATCATGTTTGTGACTTGTTCCAATTCCAAAACCATGTTCATTTCACCATTACACTACAATTATGGACCAAAATGCTAAAACTTGAAAATTGGCAATTAGCTTCAAATAAGTGAAAGCAAGTACAGCAGTCAAAAAAAGCAACAACAAGCAGCAATTATGTTGGTCCTTCTGCAGCATTTCACAGCCCACTCAAGCAGCAAACGTACCTCCATTTCCCCACTTATGCATAATTAGCAAAATTGCATTTGTGATCATTTAAGATAAACCAACTTACCATTTCATTAGCAGACCAAAAACAGACCATATTTAAGCTTCATTTTCTGCATTTCAACCCTAGTTTTCACAGCCACACACCAAAAATCCTCTCACACTCTCATCTTGCATTTTGGCCAAAACAAAATTCTGCACAACCATTCAAAGAAACTCGAGCAGCCTTTGTTTATTCCATGACCTAGTCACCATCTAGAGCCCGGCTGCAGCAACATTTACCAGCTGAAAATCATCTTGAGGTCTGTTTTCTTCCAAATATACAAACATGGCAGTTAGAGTTTTGAAGGATTTCAAGCAAGTGTGAGCCAAGGTTCTTCAAAGTTTCGTCATTCCAAAAGCATATTGGACCTCTGAGTGAGCTGGAAGCATACAAACAGCACTGTTTCATTGGGTTTTCCAAATCAGGTACTTTAGTTGCTTAAGTTCTTTGAACTTGCTTGCTTGCTTTGCTATTTAGCATTTGCTTTGAGGTATAATTACTTCTTCTTCATGTAGTCTGGAGACCCGGTCTGTTATTTGACCGGGCAAACTGTCTGAAGTCCTCCTTAAGAGGCAATGCCTGTGTGTGTTTATTTTTGTCCTAAGCAGGAAAAGTCCTTCAAGTAAGGCAATTGGTGGAAGGTAGGGATAAGCAATCTATCCCCCACTATTCAGTGTGTCCTCTCTTTGTTCCCATTACATGGTTGAAGCAATGAGATAAATACCCAAGATCTAATCGAGTCAATAATGTGGAGAGAGTTCCTACTTTCTGAACTCCCACGCTTTCTCTGATGCTCTCTCTGATATGAGATTGAAGCAATGAGGCATACCCCTCATCTCCTTTTCATCTGCTTCACCTGAGCCCCTCAATGGCCAGGTTAAGAGCGACCTTCACCTATCACAGTGGACTTTCAAAGTCAAACCCTCTTGTGTGAGCCCCCATTGTTTGGCTATAGAGTGTGCTGTTTGTTATTCATTGATTGATTGATTGTCATATGCACTTGCTTGCCTGTATGCTATGCATTTATCATCATCATCAATTGCCATTAATGCATGATCATCTCATTTATCTTTGTGATGCTATCTTTGTTGTTTGCCCATTGAGGACAATTGTAAGTCCATTGCCTTGGCATTTGTTCCTATGATATGGAAGGATAGAGTGTAAGACCTCATTGGTCACTCATATCTTCTGTTTTATCTGTTTGCATGTGAGGATACAGTTATAAGTCCCTGTAAGTTGGCATCTGTCGTCCTGTGATCATAATTTGATCTGTTTGATGTTGTATGTGAGGTTGCAGTTATAAGTCCCTGTAAGTTGGCATCTGCTTTCCTGTGACCATAGTTTGTTTCATCTGTTTGTATGTGAGGTTGCAATTATAAGTCCCTGTAAGTTGGCATTTTGCATTCCTGTGATCATATTGTTGCTTTTGTTCTTGTATGTGAGGATCCATTGTAAGTCCCTGTGATGTGGCATTGGATTTCCTAGGACCATACTGTGGAGTTAACCTAAGTCCAGATAGATTGGCAGTTGACTTCCACATTTCATATCCCATTTCTTGTTTTTCTTTTGAGGAGATTGGTGTAAGTCCATTGAGTGGCATCTGACATCCATTTCTGTTTTAGGAGACTGGTGTAAATCCATTTATTGGTATCCGGTATCCGCTTTTATTTCTTTGCCTGTGGAGATTAGTGTAAGACCATTGAGTGGCTTCTGATATCCCGTTCTGTTTTAGGAGATTGGTATAAGACCATTGATTGGCATCCGATATCCGCTTTTGCTTGCTTTGCTTGTTTGTTATTATTAATTGCTATTCCAAAGGACACACTTGAATCATCTGCTATATGATTTCAAGAAGTGAACCTTCTAAGAAGTTTTACTATCCATCCTTCATCCATTCATCATTCATTATGTCCTAGACCTTTCACTCTTTACCTTTCAAACTTGACATAAGTGTTGTGCAAACATCTTCATGTTTTCTAACTAAAAACCTGGACTCAAGTCCTTGATCTTTTTTTCAAAACTCCATTTTCATAATACTTCCTTGAATCAATCTTAATCATACTTTGACTTCATTTTCATAATCATAATCAGTAACTTCACTCATTCACTTGTTTTGGCTTTGTCCATTAATGTTTTCATACATGAGCTATAGGTTTGATTTATCTTATTGGTTGATGTTAATCTCACCTTCTGTCTTTAGTGATTGAATTGTAAGTCTTCCTTGCCTATTATAGGGTTAACCCCTCCCTGGCAAGTTGAAGCTGTTCTCACATGGTGGACGTTGTTGTTTGTATAAGGTTGAGTTTTCTCCCGTGGATAACGTAAGACCTAGGGTTTGTGTTTAAAATTGAACCTAACCCACTTTTGGAAATCTTTTAGCCGAACTACGGCGTTTTGATCCTTACCTTTGATGGAAGGTACGTAGGCAGCGGGTTCATCCGTTCAAACCCAATAACCCAATAAAAAATGTATATTCTTTTCTCATCATCCCAATCATGTTTGCACAATATTTTTGTCATAACAAATAACAATTTAGCATAACAAGTGTGAAAAGGGCTCCCTAGGAGTACCTAGGACGTAGTGGGTGCCTAACACCTTCCCATTGCGTAATTTACCCCTTACCCAGAATCTCTGATCTTTTTATTAGTTTTCTACGTGTAAAACTTCTTAGGCTTTTGTTCGCTTTTTAGCCAGTCCTTTGGATAAATAAAAGTGCGGTGGCGACTCGAAAATTTCAATGTATCTCATAGCTTATGATTTAATCGATAGATCATATAGCGACGAATACACCGCTACAGAAAAGTGGCGACTCTGCTGGGGACACGAACCAGAATCCCTGGTGGTATTGCCTACTTTTCACCCTTGTTGTGCTATATTATTCTTTATCTGACATATTTTTGTACAATTTGGGATGACTGTATTGATTGTAATGTGTGAATTGCTTGATATACATTTGCTGTTTGCTTTGGTGATCTGTGAGATGAGTTCTATACCCGAACTCGAGTGCTCTCTAGGATAGGAGAATGGCATAGTCTTGTCGACTGGTGTGGAGTAGTCCTTAGCCAGTTGACTTGCGAGTCCATTCACTTGGTGGAGGTCATGTTGAACTAATAATGTCACACAAGTTATTTGTGGTTAGGCATTATTCTTTCAATCATGTTCCGCAGAAGCCAAGGACCTTAGTTTACCAAACCCATCTTGGCCTATTTTTAGGACCGTAGTGCGGAGGTCGTTCAGATGTCAGTTCTGATACGATTGTTACGCGATACTACACTCATGAGAGTTTCTCTTGAGAATATTCTTGGAATACGAGTATTCGTTCCTCCGATAATATTCGAAAGATGGAACGATGATTATGAGAACCTCTGATAGAACATGTCTGGCAGGTTTAAACCCTAGTACACTCCCTTTGGGTGGTTCTTAACCGAGACTCCATGCTCGTGACTCTCAACAAACCCGTGATTCGTGGTTGAGTCGTTCAAATATTGTTAATATCAATGGATCCCGGATCAGGTGTAAAACCTAAGATCCACCAAAGCGGCTGGTTGATATTAAGAATGTCTGAACCGGTTCGTGTACCGTTAATATCAATGGAACTTGGGTGTCGATAAGGTGAAAACCTAAATCCACCAAAATGGATGATTGATATTAGGGATACATAGAGCTTTCCCACGACCTTTGTTTGGTGTGCTTTGCTTGATCCTTGAGTGTGTTTGTTGCATTCATGCATTCACGCATTCATCCGCATTCATGTCATCAAAAAAGAAAATTTTCAAGGAACTTAAAGGGTTGATTTGCAAAATTTTCAGACATGGAAAGACCGAAAAGGCATACAAAGAAGTACAGCTTTAAGCAGCCTGATGTCAAAGAGTTAAGGAATCTGACATCGTATGTATTAGATCCCTTGGGTTTCAAAGCTCGATATGGGAAGCTTCTGCCGTTGCTGACTACTCAAGTGGATGAGGGATTGATGAGCACTCTTGCTCAGTTCTATGATCCGCTCTATCATTGCTTCCTATTTCCGGACTTCCAACTGTTGCCGACTTTGGAAGAATACTCTCACCTTATTGGGATTCCGATTCTAGATCAAGTGCCGTTCAGTGGCTTAGAGAGTATTCCATCTGCTCGAGAGATTTCCAGCTTGTTGCACATAGATGAAGATCTGATTAGAGCTAATCTGACTACCAAAGGCGGAATTCAAGGTTTTCCTTCCGAGTTCCTCATTGCCCAAGCTACCTTTCACGGGAAGGCCATGAGTGAGGATGCCTTTGAGGCTCTATTCGTATTGCTTATCTATGGATTGGTGCTGTTTCCCAACTTCGACAAGTTCGTGGACATGAACGCTATTAGGATCTTTTCAGTCCTTAATCCGGTTCCGACCTTGTTGGGTGATGCATATGTCTCCATGCATCTGAGGAATATGAAGAATGGAGGAGTCATTGTCTGCTGTTTACCCCTGCTGTACAAGTGGTTTATTTCGCACTTGCCGCAGACAGTTGCTTTCAAGGAGAATAAGGGATGTCTACGGTGGTCTCAGAGACTCATGTCTCTCACCAATGATGATATCACCTGGTATGATCGCGTGTATGATACCGTTCAGATCATCGATTCTTGTGGTGAATTCCCCAATGTGCCTCTTCTTGGTACATGTGGTGGGATCAGCTACAACCCTACGCTTGCACGTCGTCAGCTTGGGTTCCCCCTAAAGGATAAACCCCATAACATTCTGTTAGAAGGTGTATTCTTTCAGGAGGGTAAAGATCCCCAAGGCCTGAAAGCCAGATTTGTCCGTGCTTGGCGCAATATCCGTAAGAAGAGTAGGAATGAGTTGGGTCCGAAGAACTGCATCGCTTTGGAGCCATACACCTCTTGGGTCAGACAGAGGGCTGCTACCTACCTGATGCCATATGATCATCCAAGACCTACACTGTTGGATGTGGCTGGGCCTTCAACCCTCCCTACCCAACGTGTAGAGGAGTTGAGAGAAGAAGACCTTTCGCGTGCCTGGATCCGTGAGAGGGAGGAATTGCTGCAGCAGCTCAAGGAGAAGGATGATATGATCGAATTTCTCGAGCACCGAGTGGTCGACGATCCGAACGACACTTGGACTTCTCTGCTTCCTCAGTCTTCCAAATTCTGGAAAAGGAAGTATGATCGACTTGCGAAAGAGAAGGCTGATATGGAGGCTGCCTATGAGAGAGAGATCAAGAAGTTGTGCACTTCTCGCCTTCCAGCATCCCGAGCTAATAGGGATCCATAGGATGTCATTTACCTTTCCTCTTTGTAATATTTAAAAGAATGCTGTACTTCTTTGTCTTAATATTTTGAATGAAATATTTTCCATGAGCAATTAAAATGTTTAATATTCAAAATATTGCAAATGTACCCTAAGGGTTCCTTGAAAATCAAAGCATTTGCACAAGCATTTCATGCATCATTCTTGCATAAGCAGGTGCCCTTTTGTTTCTGGTCTTCCGGTTCTAATCTCTGTTCTTCATTTATTTTGAAGACAAGCTGACTCACCGGTATTATACAAGAGTCAACTCCGCCAGAATTATGGAGCAGTTGGAACAAGAGAATCAGAGTCTGAGAGATGAAGTCGCCAGACTTGGCGCTCTGATGGAGCAACTTCTGGCCGCCCAGAATCAGCCTGCTCCTCAACCAGCAACTCCCGTTCAGCGGACGGTTATATCAGAGATAGCTACTTCAGCGGTGCCTGTTAGTGCCCAGCAGCCAAATGCCATGCCTCCCGGTTTTCCTTGGGGGATGCCTCCGGGCTTCATGCCTGATCTGCCAGCTCCTACGTTTGCTCAAATGCCGGCATCTAGCCCGGTCCCTATTCCTGTTCCTCCTGTCGTGCATACCATGCCTAGGGTAGACGACACCATCTATCACTCTGAAGCTTCTGAGGGCTCAGATGTTCACGAGAAAATGGATGCAATGAACGACCAATTCCTCGAGCTGAGAAAGGAATTGAGAACTCTTAGAGGCAAAGATCTCTTCGGCAAGTCAGCAGCCGAACTTTGTCTAGTTCCCGGTGTTAAAATACCAGTTAAATTCAAGGTCCCAGACTTTGAAAAGTATAAAGGGAACACTTGTCCTTTGGCACACTTAGTCATGTATGCCAGGAAGATGTCCACGCAGACCGACAACGATCAACTCTTGATCCACTACTTCCAAGACAGTTTGTCTGGTGCTGCTCTCCGTTGGTATATGAGTCTGGACAGTGCCAACATCCGCTCTTTCAACGACCTTGGCGAAGCTTTCGTCAAGCAATATAAATACAACGTTGACATGGCGCCTGACAGAGATCAACTCAGGTCTATGTCACAAAAGGACAAAGAATCGTTCAAGGAGTACGCCCAGAGATGGCGTGAGCTGGCAGCTCAAATCACTCCACCATTAGAAGAGAAGGAGATGACCAAGATCTTTCTGAAGACTCTTGGGTCATTTTACTATGAGAGAATGGTGGCCAGCGCTCCCTCTGATTTCACCGAGATGGTGAACATGGGGATGCGTCTTGAAGAAGGTGTCCGCGAGGGACGGTTAGCCAAAGATGATGGTTCTTCCTCTAAGCGATATGGAGCATTTAAGAGGAAAGAAGGCGAAGCGCATGCTGTGCAGTCTCAGCCAAAGCATAGAAGACCCTCTGTTCAGAGGAAGCCTGCACGACATTCCGGTCATCAGCACCAGGTGGCTCACGTAGCGCCTGTTTTCAAGGATAATGCTCCTCAACGTCAGCAATATCAACCTCAACAGTATCAGCATCAACAACAATATCAACAACCCCAGTATCAACAACAAGCTCGTCCACAGCAACAGGCTTACCAGCCTCGTGGGAATTCGAGTAATCAAGCGAACACGGGTTATGAAAGGAAGAAGATCAGCTTTGATCCGATTCCTATGACGTATACGGAGTTATATCCCTCTCTAATAGAGCGGAAGTTGGTTTCTCCGAGAGATCCTCCGGCTATACCGGCCAACCCTCAGTGGTGGTATAAGCCTGACCAGCATTGCGTCTATCACTCTGGTGCTCCGGGCCATGACATCGAAAATTGCCTCCAGCTGAAGACTAAGGTTCAAGACCTTATGAGAAGCGGAATTCTGAGTTTTGAAGACTCCAACCCAAATGTCACCAGGAACCCATTGCCTTCGCATGGGAAATCTGTGAATATGATCCAGGAGGACCTTGGGAAGTACAAGGTTAAATACGTCAGCCATATCCGACGGTCGTTGGTTGATTTACATAGAATGCTGTGTCAGCACATTTATTTGGAGCATAACCATGACCAGTGCCGCGTCTGCTCGGTCAATCGTTTGGGTTGTGACCAGGTTCGCAAGGAATTACAAATGATGTTGAATGAAGGTACCATTGAGATTCTCCAGAATCGCAAGGTGGATACAGTTGAACCTGAGGTGAATGTCATATCTCCAGTGTTCAAGTTGCCTGAGCCTGTTGTTATTCGCTACAATAGCAATAAACCAAAGGCTTCCCCTGCTTTGATTATCAAGCCAGCCGGCCCTGTGCCGTATTCATCTGATAAAGCCGTACCTTTCCGGTACAATCCTGTTGCTGTCCAGGATGGGGTTGAGGTACCTCTGCCGTCTACTTCCGTGACCACTATCGCTGATGTTAGTGGGTTGACCCGCAGTGGTCGTGTGTTTTCTGTGCCTGCTAGGGCTACCGCTTCTGACACTGTTGTGCACCCTGTAGGGACTGCTGTGAATGTTCAGAACCCGGCACTTGATGTTGCCAAACCCTCCTCGCCTGTACAAAAGACTCCCATTTCTTCAGTTGTTGGCCCGAGTGGCATTATTGACGAAGAATCTGATGAGATGCTGAGGCTCATCAGAAAGAGTGAGTACAATATTGTAGACCAGCTTCTACACACGCCCTCCAAGATTTCCATACTTTCTCTGTTGCTGAATTCAGAACCCCATCGGGAGTCTCTGCAGAAAGTCTTGGACCTAGCGTATGTTGATCATGACGTCACCCTAGAACAATTTGATAGCATTGTTGCAAATATTACCGCTTGCAACACTCTGAGCTTTTGTGACGCTGATCTCCCTGAGGAGGGAAGAGACCACAACATGGCTTTACATATCTCTATGAATTGCAAATCTGATGCAATGTCCAATGTGTTGGTGGACACTGGATCGTCTCTGAATGTATTGCCAAAATCCACACTCTCTCGTCTGTCATATCAAGGTCCTCCTATGAGGCAGAGTGGGGTTGTTGTGAAAGCTTTTGATGGGTCGCGCAAGACCGTGATTGGGGAAGTAGATCTCCCGATCAAAATTGGACCAAGTGATTTCCAAGTTACTTTCCAAGTAATGGATATCCACCCATCTTACAGCTGTCTCTTAGGCAGACCATGGATTCACGAGGCTAGCGCCGTGACATCCACCCTACACCAAAAGCTGAAGTTTGTGAAAAATAAGAAATTGGTTGTAGTAGGGGGAGAAAAGGCTCTCCTGGTCAGTAATCTGTCTTCTTTCTCGTATATTGATGCAGAGGATGAAGTTGGAACTCAGTTTCAAGCTTTATCTATTGATAAACCAATCGAGAAGAAGTCTCCTTCATTCACTTCCTACCGAGATGCTAAGCTGGCCATTGAATGTGGTGCAGTCGCTGGTCTAGGGAAAGTGCTTGAACTTGAAGATAATCGATCCCGGGCTGGCATTGGCTTTGGTTCTGGGGCATGCAATGAGCAAGGTCTGTTCACCAGTGGAGGATTCATTCACGCCGATCAACCTGCAGAAGAGGAAGCTGCTGCTATCATTGAAGAAGAAGATGCAGAAGACTTGAACAATTTTGTTATTCCTGGTGGTGTCTGCCACAATTGGGTCGCTGTGGATGTTCCTACAGTTATCCATAGATCAGAGTAATTGTTCATTTTGTTTAAAACCCTTCTCCCATGCCAAAAGGAGAAGTGATGACATTGTTGGCAAAGCATATATACAATGATATTTTCATTCAATTTTTGCATTGTTAAACATTTGTTTTTCCTTTGTTTTCACTTTTTGCTTTCTTTATGAAATCAGTGATCACAAAAAACCATAAAAACAAAAATAAAAGCTATAAAAGCAACATTTCTTCATCTGCATAATGACTTGCTTGTCTAAATTCTGAAGTTTTTCTTAACCAAAATCATTATGCAGGTTGATCCTAAAACCCATTGAACATAATGATCCAACGCCATCTCCCAATTTTGAATTCCCTGTATTTGAGGCAGAGGAAGATGACGTTGAAGAGATCCCTGATGAGATCACCCGTCTCCTTGAGCACGAAGAGAAGATCATTCAGCCGCATCTCGAAGACTTGGAAACAGTCAACTTGGGATCTGAAGATTGTGAGCGCCTGGTGAAGATTGGGGCACTTCTTGAAGGGTCTGTTAAGGAAGATTTGATCAGCTTGCTACGAGAATATTCAGATATCTTTGCTTGGTCCTATGAAGATATGCCGGGTTTAGATACAGATATTGTGCAACATTTCCTGCCTTTGAAGCCTGAGTGCGTGCCTGTGAAGCAGAAGCTCAGAAGAACTCATCCAGATATGGCAGTGAAGATCAAAGAGGAAGTTCAGAAGCAAATTGATGCGGGGTTTCTGGTGACTTCGACATATCCTCAATGGGTGGCCAACATTGTGCCTGTTCCTAAGAAGGACGGAAAAGTCCGTATGTGCGTTGACTACAGAGATTTGAATAAAGCTAGCCCAAAAGATGATTTTCCTCTACCACACATTGACATGTTGGTAGACAATACAGCTAAATTCAAAGTCTTTTCCTTTATGGACGGATTTTCCGGATATAATCAAATCAAGATGGCACCAGAGGATATGGAGAAGACAACATTCATCACACCTTGGGGAACATTCTGTTATCGAGTGATGCCCTTCGGTTTGAAGAACGCCGGAGCCACGTATCAACGAGCTATGACTACCTTGTTTCATGATATGATGCACAAGGAGATAGAAGTCTATGTTGATGATATGATTGCTAAGTCCCGAACGGAAGTTGAGCATATTGAGCATTTGTTGAAGCTTTTTCAGCGTTTGAGGAAATTCCAGCTTCGTTTGAATCCGAACAAATGTACTTTTGGAGTCCGTTCCGGCAAGTTGTTGGGTTTTGTGGTAAGTGAAAGGGGTATTGAGGTTGATCCTGCAAAGGTCAAAGCAATACAAGAGATGCCCGCACCCAAAACTGAGAAGCAAGTCCGAGGTTTTCTTGGCCGCTTGAACTACATTTCCAGATTTATATCCCACATGACTGCCACATGTGCACCGATATTCAAGCTCCTCCGGAAAGATCAGTCTCATGATTGGACCGAGGATTGCCAGAAAGCTTTCGACAGTATCAAAGATTATCTGTCCGAACCTCCGATTTTGTCTCCGCCAGTAGAAGGAAGACCTCTGATTATGTATTTAACAGTTCTTGAAGACTCGATGGGTTGTGTACTCGGTCAACAAGATGAATCAGGGAAGAAGGAGTTTGCTATATACTACCTCAGTAAGAAGTTTACTGATTGTGAGTCTCGGTACTCAATGCTTGAGAAGACGTGCTGTGCTTTAGCTTGGGCAGCTAAGCGTTTGCGCCAGTACATGATAAATCATACAACTTGGTTGATATCCAGAATGGATCCAATTAAGTACATCTTCGAGAAGCCTGCTTTAACTGGGAGAATTGCCCGTTGGCAGATGCTGTTGTCTGAGTATGATATTGAGTATCGAGCTCAGAAAGCTATCAAAGGTAGTATCTTGGCTGACCATCTAGCGCACCAGCCGATTGAAGATCATCAGTCTGTTCAGTTTTGACTTCCCTGACGAGGAAATTCTGTATTTGAAGATGAAAGATTCCGATGAGCCTACACTTGATGAAGGTCCAGAACCTGGTTCCAGATGGACGATGGTGTTTGATGGCGCTGTTAATCAGTATGGAAATGGAATTGGGGCAGTGATCATTAATCCCCAGGGTTCGCACATTCCGTTTACAGCCAGGCTAACTTTCAAATGCACGAATAATATGGCGGAGTATGAAGCCTGTATTATGGGACTTGAAGAATGCATTGATTTGAGAATCAAGTATCTTGATGTCTATGGTGATTCAGCTTTGGTTGTCAATCAGATCAAAGGTGAATGGGAGACGAATCAACCAGGTCTCATCCCATACAGAGATTATGCAAGGAGAATTTCAACTTTCTTCACAGAAGTTGAATTTTATCATATTCCTCGAGAGGATAATCGGATGGCAGATGCCCTTGCTACACTTGCTTCCATGATTGTTGTCAGATGGTGGAATGATGTCCCCAACATTACTGTGATGCGCTTGGACAGACCCGCTCACATATTTGCAATCGAAGAAGTGAAAGATGACAAGCCTTGGTATTTTGATATCAAGAATTTCCTCCAGAACCAGGTCTACCCGCCTGGGGCATCTGTGAAAGATAGGAAAACTTTGAGAAGGTTGTCAGGCAGTTTCTACCTCAGTGGTGAAGTGCTGTATAAGAGAAATTTTGATATGGTTTTGCTCAGATGCGTGGATAGACACGAAGCAAACCTGTTGATGACTGAGGTCCATGAGGGTTCATTTGGTACTCATTCCAATGGACATGCCATGGCTAAGAAGATGTTGAGAGCAGGCTACTATTGGCTGACAATGGAGTCTGACTGTTGCAAGTATGTGAAGAAATGTCACAAGTGTCAAATTTATGCGGATAAGATTCATATTCCTCTGACACTCTTGAACGTGATTTCGTCACCATGGCCTTTCTCTATGTGGGGAATCGACATGATCGGCATGATTGAGCCGAAAGCGTCCAATGGACATCGATTTATTCTCGTAGCAATTGATTACTTCACCAAATGGGTTGAAGCCGCTTCGTACGCGAATGTAACCAGACAGGTGGTTGTGAAGTTTATCAAGAACCAGCTGATTTGCCGTTATGGTGTGCCAGAGAGGATCATTACTGATAATGGATCCAATCTGAATAACAAGATGATGGATGAGTTGTGCGCTGAATTTAAGATTGCACACCATAATTCCTCTCCTTACAGACCTAAGATGAATGGGGCTGTTGAAGCTGCTAACAAGAATATCAAGAGGATTATCCAGAAGATGACTGTCACGTACAAAGATTGGCATGAGATGCTGCCATTTGCTTTGCATGGATATCGTACGTCTGTACGCACTTCAACAGGGGCAACCCCTTTCTCCCTTGTTTATGGCATGGAAGCCGTTCTCCCAGTAGAGGTGGAGATCCCATCAATGCGAGTCTTGATGGAAACCAAGTTGACTGATGCTGAATGGATTCAGAGTCGTTATGACCAGTTGAACTTGATTGAAGAGAAGCGTTTAGCTGCCATGTGCCATGGTCAGTTATATCAGCAGAGAATGAAGAAAGCATTCGATAAGAAGGTCAAGCCTCGTGTGTTCCGAGAAGGTGACCTTGTGCTCAAGAAAGTTTTGTCTTTCGCGCCCGATTCCAGGGGCAAGTGGACTCCAAACTACGAGGGTCCATATGTTGTTAAGAGAGCCTTTTCAGGCGGAGCTTTGATGCTTACAACAATGGATGGGGAGGATTTCACTCGTCCTGTGAATTCAGATGCAGTCAAGAGATACTTTGCCTAAAAAAAAGTATATGCAAATAAAAAAAAAAAGAATGAAAAAAAACAGAATAGCTCGCTAAGTTGAAAACCCGAAAGGGCGGCTTAGGCAAAAATGAGCGTCTCGGTGGAGAACCCGCAAGGGTAATCCAGGCAAAAATTAGAGACTTGAAAAAAAAAGAGAATATTTGCATCCCGCTAGATTGAGTACCTCACCCTGGGGCAATCTAGGCAAAAATTAGGGATTTGGCAAGTAACTGCATCCTGACAAGACTTTCTGGTATCAGTCGTCATTTCGTCAGAAGATTCTCGATTCGTCGTCAACTGAAGCTTCGGATACATCGAGATTCAAATTGGTAGAGAAAGGATCATTATGTTCAATGTAGCCCTCTTCCAATATATATCACTGATTTCGAATTTGTACGGATCTATGGAGTCTTGCCATTTGCAGACTACCATTCCATCAAATCAATTTGAGCTTTTTATCCAATTATTTGCACTCTTATTTGTTTCAATTCAACAAATGTTTTGCATGTTTTAAATTGATAAAATGTCATTGTCTTAAACAAATCAAAATTTTCAAAATTTTTTGTTTCAAACAAAGTGAACATTCACAAGATTGAAAGGATACTCGAGAATATCTCAGTGCTCTCCCGAGGGTGGCATGATTCCCAACAGGTAAGACATTCGTTCATACTCCTGGTTTGGTGGTATCTTCTTTCTTCAGATCTTTGTTGAGGTTGTTCCTCAAACAGAGTAGTTGTTGGGGTTGTTCCCCAGTACAGTCGCAAGTAGGTGTTGTTGAAGACTTCGTTCTTTCCAGCAGCAGTTTTCCCCTAGCATGGGTGTTTTTCTTATAGAAGTTTCGGTGGTTGATGGTTTGTCATCCTGGTGCCCCGTCACTTTCTCCAGTGGGTCGTATACCCCAGACTTTATTTGTCTCCTCAGCACAGTCATGAGTGCAAACTGATTGATTAATACTCCCTTCGGAGTCGCGAGTAAAGCTGTTATTAATATCCCCACCAGGGTTGCAAGCAGAGTTTGTTACCGCTTTTCCCCATGCAGTGTGCCAGTAGGATTTGTCTGTGTCCTCAGCATGATCGTTTCCTTTTTGAAGACTCGGTAAGTCAGTGGTTTGATACCCGGTACTTTACCTTTTCCCCGGCGAAGTCGTCTGCGGAATTGTTGCTATCTCTCCATCAGAGTTTTATCTCTTCAGCAGAACAGGATTTATTTTCCTACTCAGTGGTTGATTTGGGTTGACATCCCAGTATTTTAACCATCCTTTCCTCAGCCCAGTCTGCAGAGTGTTTGTTGTGGCAGCTTCGCCTGTTGAATACTTCTTTCAATCCCCGTATGGTCGGATGATGGCTCTAGCCTCCAGTGAACGGATTTGATTTCCTGACTGTTTGTGATCCCCAGTAGAGTGGCTTGCATTGCAGAGTCTACTTGTTGTGATCAGTTTGCTGTGTATTCTCCCAAAGTGGAGTGGTTTGAATCTACTTACTTGATCTGTCCTCCCTCAGTGGTTCATTCCCAAAAGAGTAGCCGACAGTTTTCCCCAGTAGAGTTGCTTATGCAGTTAGATTCTATTTGGATGATATCATTCTCCCTCAGTGGGTTGTTCCCCAGCGGAGTTATATGGAGTTTGCTTCTACAGCAATTCGTGCTTGTGCAATGCACTTCTTGTTTCTCAGTTGACACTGGGATCCCCTGCAGATATCTTGGGTTTTCTCTTGTTCCCCTACAGATTTGTCTTGGTGGCTGTTTTGCCCGTTGTGACTTTCTGTACCCTGTTTGGGTTATTTCCTGATATCTATGATTCTCTGCTTCTTCAGCAGTACCCGCAGATCTTTGCTTTACAGCATATAGATCTCCGCAGATTGGCTCTCCAGCTGGTTTTTCCCCTGGAAGTATAATACCGGACGTTTTGTTCCTGAACCTGTTTGTGTTAGAAATTGTCTGTTTTGTCAGCATTCATCAAACATAAATCACGCATATTCATGCATATTCATAAAACATTCAGATATTCGTGTTGCATTTTTCGCCGTGTATCCTTTGTTTGTCGTGTCTCCTGCTATGGTGATATAGATCTCTTTACAGATATCCCCAAGCAGATGTCGGGTGTTTAAAATCTCTCCATATAGAGTCAGCCCCATAAGCAGAAAATGTTGTATTTCCTTCTGCAGTTCCCCACCGAGATCTATCCTCGTGGATGACGGTTTCTTCCGTTTCCTCCCAATACATATATTGGGATGGATGTTCCTATTTGAGTTATATCCTCATTAGGACGTGTCTTGATTCAGTCCGTCTTTTCGGATCATTCCCGAATTGGCTATTTGTCAAATGTCTTATGCTTCCCAGTGGGTTGTTCCCCAGCGGAATGTTTTTGGGCCTCTGCCTACAAACCAGCAGTTGTAAGTCCTACTTTTCCTGGCTTTCTTAAACAGAATCTGTGGTTATACACCTTTTATTCTCCAGCCAGAGTTTTTGGTTTTCTACCTACTACCCGGTAGTTGTAAATCCTATTTTCCTGCTCTTCAGCAGTTGGTGGTTTGTTATAAACCCTATTTTGGTTTCCCGTGCGGATTTGTGATTTGTTCTATCCCCACGTGGAGTTGTTGGTCTTCTACCCCGTATTCGGTAGATGTAAACCCTAATTTTGTGGTTATCTTCATCTAGTTCTTGATGTTGATTTTCCTTTGCTTGGATAAGTTGCTCAGATCAGCACTTATATCCCTAGCAAGTCTTTTGTGGATAATTGTCGTATGCTAGCAATTTTATCCCCAGTGGGTCTTTTCACCGTATGCTCGTGATTTGTTCCCTGGATCATTGATTCTTTACCAATGCATCCCCAGCTAGTCTTCTGTGGATAATTGCCGGATGCTTGCAAATTATCCTCAGCAGCTCGCCTTTCATTTACCCTTTTGTCGGTAATGTCTGTTGCTCCTTTTGATTGGTCATCATTATATACCTCTCCTGGTATCCCGATGCCTTTCTTTTCGGATTTTATCCTATAAACAACCCAGTAACCGGTTAAGGATAATCTTCCATGCGAGTTTATTATTCACGTTTTGACGGCTATGAATAATATGTCTCATGCGCTCTTTGGTTGGAGTCCTTTGTTGATCTTCCCCAGTCGAGTAAGGTTCGTATTCCTTGTGGAATCGAACGTCCATCCTTTAAACAAGTCTGCTGTTCTAGCTTTCTTTCGGATGATGAGTGTTTTGGAACACACACCAATTCACGCTTTTTTGACCATCCTTTAAACAAGTCTGCTGTTCTAGCTTTCTTTCGGATGATGAGTGTCTTGGAACACACACCAATTCACGCTTTTTTGACCATCCTTAAACAAGTCTGCTGTTCTAGCTTTCTTCAGGGTGATGAGTGTCTTGGAACACACACCAATTCACGCTTTTTTGTCCATCCTTTAAACAAGTCTGCTGTTCTAGCTTTCTTCAGGGTGATGAGTGTTTTGGAACACACACCAATTCACGCTTTTTTGTCCATCCTTTAAACAAGTCTGCTGTTCTAGCTTTCTTCAGGGTGATGAGTGTCTTGGAACGCAAACCAATTCACGTCTTCGGATTTTATCCTATAAACAACCTACAACCCGGTTCAGGATAATTTTCCTTTCGAGTATATTATTCACGTTTTGACGGCTATGAATAGTATGTCTCATTCACTCTTGGGTCAATCATTTGTTGTTTTCCCCTCAGAGTAAGATTCATTTTCCTTGTGGAATTGAATATCCACCCTATAAACAAGTTTGCTTTCGCTCTCTTCAGGATGATGAGTGTTTTGGAACACACACCAATTCACGTCTTTGGTCGGTCACCTATTATATACCCAGTAACCGGTATCCTTGGTGTTCCTTCCTGAGTTTGTTACCCTTGTCCGGTGACACCTCATTTTGCTTGTTACTTCCCTCAGTGGAACTTTTTTGTTGCTTCTCCCCAGGAGTCAGCTTGTGTCTCTCCAATGGATTTATTTTCCTTTGGAATTCTTTTTCCCAGTGTGAGTCCTTCACTCCCCAGTGAGTTCTCCAATCTTTTTTCCGTATTCCCTAATCAGAGTCGTGTTTTGTTCACGTTATGTCAGTTTTGTTTTTTTCCCAGTTTAGAGTCGTGTCTTGTTCACACATTCCTTTTTCTTTTATTATCCCCAACTAGAGTCTTGTTAGAGTCTCTGTTCCTGGTGAGTGTAATACTCCGATGGATCGTCTTTTCTTCTGTGTGAATCATATTCCCCACAGAATTTGTGTCTTTTGCACGCATACATCTGCATCATGAGGTCTCTTAGGGACCAAAATTTGTCTCATTACTGTTATTTAAGTCCATTCTACCGCGTCGAGATGAAGATTTCTAAACTTCACTTCTCCGGCTAGAATGACCTTAAATAGGGGCATCTGTAAGACCCCAATTTTGGGCCCTAAGATCCCTCATGGCCCATATCATTCATATCATGGCCTCAAGGATCATTGCATGCCCTAGCTTCCCTCCTAGTGGGTAGGTTGCCTTGTGGGTTGATTTCTTGATCACCAAGCATACTTTGCATTTTGTATATCTTTGCCTTTCATATGTTTACTAACCAAAAAGTACAAAAATATTGTCAGTTTAACCTTGTTGCTTGCAGTTGAAGCAGTCATCAGTAATTAGGTCAAAGACAGTCAACAGTCAGTCAAAGCAATGGATGGTGGCCATTCTTGCAGAATTTGGGCATCATGATCAATAATCACAAGTTCATACATCTTGAGACATCATTTGAAGTCAAGTCCTCAAGGAATTAGGGTTTGGAATTCATCAGAAGTGCATCAGTCATCCAAAACCCTAGAAAAGTCAACAGACAGTCAAACTTGGTCAACTATTGATTTAATCAAGAATTTGATGGATAGAATTGATCTGAAGAAGCTCATTCATGCTTATACTAGCCTCATATATCATGTCAAACCTCATCATGGAAGAAAATCAAGTCAAATCAGAAATTTTCCAGAAATAGAAAGTGGACCTGTAATTTCAACTGCCAAAAATGGAAACTTCTTGATCCCAAACTTACATCATGATACAAGCTTCAAATGAATTTTTGCCCAACATGAAAGTTGAAGATCTTGTCTTCCCATTTTCAAAAAGTCCAAGAACTCCCAAATCCCATGTGTGGTTGTCAAGATATGATCAAATCATTTTCACCAATTTTTGAACTTCAACAAGCCATATCTCTCAAACCATAAGGCCAAATTTGGTGGGGTTTTTCCTACAAACCACATTTTTCACCCTCTTTCCAAAAATATAAATTTCATGACCTAAAACCTTACCATTCAAAATGGCATTTTTGGACCTTTTTCATTTAAAATCAAGTTTGACTCAAGTTTGACTTTTTGAGTTTTTGACTTTTTCTTAAATTGGCCAATTGGGAAATGTGTTAAATCATGTTTGTGACTTGTTCCAATTCCAAAACCATGTTCATTTCACCATTACACTACAATTATGGACCAAAATGCTAAAACTTGAAAATTGGCAATTAGCTTCAAATAAGTGAAAGCAAGTACAGCAGTCAAAAAAAGCAACAACAAGCAGCAATTATGTTGGTCCTTCTGCAGCATTTCACAGCCCACTCAAGCAGCAAACGTACCTCCATTTCCCCACTTATGCATAATTAGCAAAATTGCATTTGTGATCATTTAAGATAAACCAACTTACCATTTCATTAGCAGACCAAAAACAGACCATATTTAAGCTTCATTTTCTGCATTTCAACCCTAGTTTTCACAGCCACACACCAAAAATCCTCTCACACTCTCATCTTGCATTTTGGCCAAAACAAAATTCTGCACAACCATTCAAAGAAACTCGAGCAGCCTTTGTTTATTCCATGACCTAGTCACCATCTAGAGCCCGGCTGCAGCAACATTTACCAGCTGAAAATCATCTTGAGGTCTGTTTTCTTCCAAATATACAAACATGGCAGTTAGAGTTTTGAAGGATTTCAAGCAAGTGTGAGCCAAGGTTCTTCAAAGTTTCGTCATTCCAAAAGCATATTGGACCTCTGAGTGAGCTGGAAGCATACAAACAGCACTGTTTCATTGGGTTTTCCAAATCAGGTACTTTAGTTGCTTAAGTTCTTTGAACTTGCTTGCTTGCTTTGCTATTTAGCATTTGCTTTGAGGTATAATTACTTCTTCTTCATGTAGTCTGGAGACCCGGTCTGTTATTTGACCGGGCAAACTGTCTGAAGTCCTCCTTAAGAGGCAATGCCTGTGTGTGTTTATTTTTGTCCTAAGCAGGAAAAGTCCTTCAAGTAAGGCAATTGGTGGAAGGTAGGGATAAGCAATCTATCCCCCACTATTCAGTGTGTCCTCTCTTTGTTCCCATTACATGGTTGAAGCAATGAGATAAATACCCAAGATCTAATCGAGTCAATAATGTGGAGAGAGTTCCTACTTTCTGAACTCCCACGCTTTCTCTGATGCTCTCTCTGATATGAGATTGAAGCAATGAGGCATACCCCTCATCTCCTTTTCATCTGCTTCACCTGAGCCCCTCAATGGCCAGGTTAAGAGCGACCTTCACCTATCACAGTGGACTTTCAAAGTCAAACCCTCTTGTGTGAGCCCCCATTGTTTGGCTATAGAGTGTGCTGTTTGTTATTCATTGATTGATTGATTGTCATATGCACTTGCTTGCCTGTATGCTATGCATTTATCATCATCATCAATTGCCATTAATGCATGATCATCTCATTTATCTTTGTGATGCTATCTTTGTTGTTTGCCCATTGAGGACAATTGTAAGTCCATTGCCTTGGCATTTGTTCCTATGATATGGAAGGATAGAGTGTAAGACCTCATTGGTCACTCATATCTTCTGTTTTATCTGTTTGCATGTGAGGATACAGTTATAAGTCCCTGTAAGTTGGCATCTGTCGTCCTGTGATCATAATTTGATCTGTTTGATGTTGTATGTGAGGTTGCAGTTATAAGTCCCTGTAAGTTGGCATCTGCTTTCCTGTGACCATAGTTTGTTTCATCTGTTTGTATGTGAGGTTGCAATTATAAGTCCCTGTAAGTTGGCATTTTGCATTCCTGTGATCATATTGTTGCTTTTGTTCTTGTATGTGAGGATCCATTGTAAGTCCCTGTGATGTGGCATTGGATTTCCTAGGACCATACTGTGGAGTTAACCTAAGTCCAGATAGATTGGCAGTTGACTTCCACATTTCATATCCCATTTCTTGTTTTTCTTTTGAGGAGATTGGTGTAAGTCCATTGAGTGGCATCTGACATCCATTTCTGTTTTAGGAGACTGGTGTAAATCCATTTATTGGTATCCGGTATCCGCTTTTATTTCTTTGCCTGTGGAGATTAGTGTAAGACCATTGAGTGGCTTCTGATATCCCGTTCTGTTTTAGGAGATTGGTATAAGACCATTGATTGGCATCCGATATCCGTTTTTGCTTGCTTTGCTTGTTTGTTATTATTAATTGCTATTCCAAAGGACACACTTGAATCATCTGCTATATGATTTCAAGAAGTGAACCTTCTAAGAAGTTTTACTATCCATCCTTCATCCATTCATCATTCATTATGTCCTAGACCTTTCACTCTTTACCTTTCAAACTTGACATAAGTGTTGTGCAAACATCTTCATGTTTTCTAACTAAAAACCTGGACTCAAGTCCTTGATCTTTTTTTCAAAACTCCATTTTCATAATACTTCCTTGAATCAATCTTAATCATACTTTGACTTCATTTTCATAATCATAATCAGTAACTTCACTCATTCACTTGTTTTGGCTTTGTCCATTAATGTTTTCATACATGAGCTATAGGTTTGATTTATCTTATTGGTTGATGTTAATCTCACCTTCTGTCTTTAGTGATTGAATTGTAAGTCTTCCTTGCCTATTATAGGGTTAACCCCTCCCTGGCAAGTTGAAGCTGTTCTCACATGGTGGACGTTGTTGTTTGTATAAGGTTGAGTTTTCTCCCGTGGATAACGTAAGACCTAGGGTTTGTGTTTAAAATTGAACCTAACCCACTTTTGGAAATCTTTTAGCCGAACTACGGCGTTTTGATCCTTACCTTTGATGGAAGGTACGTAGGCAGCGGGTTCATCCGTTCAAACCCAATAACCCAATAAAAAATGTATATTCTTTTCTCATCATCCCAATCATGTTTGCACAATATTTTTGTCATAACAAATAACAATTTAGCATAACAAGTGTGAAAAGGGCTCCCTAGGAGTACCTAGGACGTAGTGGGTGCCTAACACCTTCCCATTGCGTAATTTACCCCTTACCCAGAATCTCTGATCTTTTTATTAGTTTTCTACGTGTAAAACTTCTTAGGCTTTTGTTCGCTTTTTAGCCAGTCCTTTGGATAAATAAAAGTGCGGTGGCGACTCGAAAATTTCAATGTATCTCATAGCTTATGATTTAATCGATAGATCATATAGCGACGAATACACCGCTACATCAAGAACCTACTTCAACCCAGAAATCCACCTCAAATCCCAGAGCCACTTCCATGGTGGTACAAACCTGAACTCCGTTGCGCCTTTCACAAGGGAGCTCCTGGCCACGACATTTAAAACTGCTACCCGTTGAAATATGAGGTACATAAGCTTGTAAAGAGTGGGATGGTGTCCTTTGAGGACCGTGAACCGAATGTGAAAGCCACTCCGTTGCCCGCTCATGGTAATGCTTCAGTCAACATGGTAGATGGTTGTCCTGAAGAGTATAAATTTTATGATGTTCGCCATGTCAGACAGTCTTTGGTTGCAATTCATAGAGATACTTGAACCCCCCTGAGACCCTTGAGACTTGTATACTTAGAAAATGAAGTCCAATTCTCAATCTTGCTTTGTGTGGGCTCCTTTTGTTAAGGAGTGATCGATCAAAACCTGATTTCCAACATGAATTAACACCTATATTTTATTTCCCGGCCTCAGATAGTTGTGACTTCTGCATAAGTCCAATAATGATTGCTTAACATAGAGCTAAATTTGATCAATAAGGCATAACATTCTAGTAAGTGAGATTGTAAGTCTCTCATTCTTCATGCCATTGTGTGGAAACTTGACCTTTTTTCCTTTCATGAGATATAGTGGCATACTTGTTGAATTACCCAAGTTGGAGCCCTTCTCATGGAAGATGTCTTGTTTTAAGGATTCATACGTGTGAATGAATGGTTGAGTGTTCTCAAAAGAATGACTTAATCAATAAGGACTCAACACTAACATTTGACTAACCATTGACTAACTCTTATTAATATTTCCTTGCTTTCAAGTTATTTACTTTATGTAATTTAAATTTCAGTACCTCTATCATTCATTGCCATTTACATTTCATGCAACTTGTTTATGTTTCAAGCCATTTTCACTTTGCTCATTTAAGCCATATCTTGTGATTGTATATTGGTTTGCTTGTTTTTGTTTTATTTGTGGTCTTAGGACCTTAAAACATTTAATAACAAGAAAAACCCTAAAAAACATTTGGTGGACTATTGAGACTTGATCTGAACTTTTGAACTTAGAATTAGGCAGCATTCCCTATGCTAAAGGACTTGGCCAATGCCAACATTTGAGATTGATCTATCTTGAAGTGTGCCTTCATCTAATGCAAGACTTTAAGTGTCATTGATTCATCTGTTACTCTGTCTTTCTACTTAATTATTGTTTTGTTATCATCGTATATGATTGATGTTTTGTTCTGAGTTAATCAAGGAATATATCATGTGATACATTGGAAGAAATTTGAAGACTGCTATATATTGGAGTGCATGTTTGGATGTGGCTATCTTTATTTGATGCCTTGATCTTCATGATGTCTGGATATTGCTCATTACTTATTGCTTGTTGCTTGATTAAAGTCCAAAGGGAAATGGGTTTCTATATGACATTCTTGTCTGTTGGATTGCATCCTATTGGTCATATCTTTTCAACTCTTAACTTTTAAATTTTGCTTAGGGTAGTCTCTTCATCTCCTTCTGTAACACCTCAAAATTTGCCCTCCTCTTCTTGAGACTAGTTTGACACATTTCATTTCATATTTTAGAGCATTAGGCATTGCATTTTGCATCTCATATGAAGATAAGAAGGTCATCCTTCAAAATCTTTTCAAAAGATGGATAAGCTACATGATTCAAGCCTGAGGGTCTCTATGAATTGATTATCAGCCATCTGAGGGTATGGGCTTCAATTAGGGTTTCTTGATTCTTCAAAGGCCTTGAGCATCATATTATTTGCAAGGATATATTACCATCATCATGGTTCTATCATCATCAAGGGTTTCATAGTTCATTCTCAAGTTCCTTTGGATTAGGGTTGTGACCTCTGGTCAACCCTAATCAATGCAGTTCTTCCAGCTAGGGTTTCTCAAAGAGATGAGGTATTTTCTTATAATGAGGATCACATGATTGTTATAAGGAGATTACATGAGCTAGGGTTTCATTTTTGAGCAATTTCCCCAAGTGGTAGAGGCTCAAGTGGATCAAGGCATTTCAAGGTCATCTGAGGACCAAAAAGTCAACTATGCAGTCAACTGAGGGCTATGAGGTGGGGAAATGAGTTGAGACACCTCAATCATGTTCAAATGGGGTCTATTTATCATTTTAAACATCCATCTTGGAGATTCAAAGGTCATGGAAAAAGTTACTAAAAAGGGAAAATGGCCTATAATTCAAAGTTTCCAAATTTGGCAAGTTTTTGGTTCACTTTCAACTTGACTTTTCAATATCAAATAAATTTCAAATGGATTTTTGGTGAACATGAAACTTGAAGGTCTTGGTCTCCCCTTTCCAAAAAGTCCTAATTCTTGTCCATGTGATGAATGGTTAAGGAGTTATGGTCATTTGATCACAAAGTGTGCATGGAAATTCAAAATGGCATAACTTTTGATACAATGCTCCAAAGTGGTTCATTCTTTTGAAAAAATGTTTCTCATGTTCAAGACATCTCAAATGTGCTTTTGCCATGCATGGGATAAGTTTGTATGTTCATTATTTCACACATGTTCATTTTGAAGCAAATTTTCACAATTCATTTTTGGCTTAAGATGCAAGCAAATCAATCATCAAATAGCATGGGACTGTACACGTGGATTATGGCAAGGAGAGCTTCATTTGCATTTTTGCAATTTGCTTCACATCTCATTAATCATGATTAACCATTGGCTTAAGTGATTAGCATTGTGATTAGCAAGGCATATAAATACCAAAACCCTAGCCATAACTGCCATAACAAACCATTTCAGATCTGAAATTGAAGAACTCTCCAAAATTTCTCTCTCTTCGAATCTTCATTTTCCTCAAACAATTCTCCAAGATCTTTGCATATTCTTGTTCCTGGTGCTTCACTGATCAAGAATCATCATCTGTTTGGATCAATTAAGCCAGAATTCGAGTAGTTCATGTACATGAGAATGGCGATGGATTTTGGAAATTGAAGTGGATTCAAGTGTTTTCAACCATTGCTTCTTGCTTAAAGCTTCATAGGAAGTGTAGTGGAGTAGATCTGGAGTTGTAGAGCGCTTGAGAACACGATTTCCGAAACCTCCATTCCAAGGTGACTCAAAATTCACTCTTTTTTTTTTGCTGTTTTAAGGTCATAGATTTGTAGATCTCGTTGAGTAGAGCATGTAGATATGTTTAGAATTAAAAATGGTTAAGAATTGAGGAAGTTAGGTTAACTGGAAGTTTGGATCTCAAATATGTTTGTCTTTGATTTGCAAAATTCATGGAGAGTTAGGATGATCCAATTGCATATTTGGAATCCTCGTTGAAAACCAGTTCGATTGATATAAACCTTTTGGATTTCTGGAATTTCTCACGGCGGAGCTACTGTGCATCTCGCCGGAGAAGACGACAGGAGAATGTAGCTTCGGCATCTGTATCATGCTAGGGTTTGCTTACGTGTGAGCCATGTGTGTGCTTGCTTGGACAATTGATTGGTTGAGATTGTGTTGACTGGCCACGCGTGCCTTGACCAATGACTGTGCATGCTTAGTGTTTAAGTGAAACGGTGCGTTTCATTCTTTTAAACCTGAGCCATTGATCTTGATTGCGCGCCAGATCGTGTGGTGGTTGTGCTTTCTGGATTTATTCAAATTAATTTGTTTCCCTCCATTTCCATGTTATTTTCCAATTATTTTGCTTGTTTTAGAAAATTCATAAAAAATACAAAAATAGTCCAATTTAATCCCAATTTTTTTCATAGTTTTTTTTTTATCTCTACTATTTTTTGGTGATGATTTCATGAATTGTTGATGTTTTGACTTTTATTTGTGAATTTTTGAATGAATGTTGTGCCAATTTGATCTATTGCATTCAATGCATTGTGAAATCCTCATCTTTGAGCCATCTGATCCAATCTTTTGCATGCTTGACATTCACACCTGATGTGAATTTTTGGTCACTGGTTTGAAATTTTTCTCATATGTTATCATCACTTTTCACACATGGAGAAAAGTGTGACAATTTGTGTCACATTTTTGACATTGGAATGGTACATTTTTGTTCACATATCATTTGAATCTTTCTGGATTTGATCTTTTGCATATTGATTTTTCATAACATGAGGAACTTGTACAAAACATCTCAAAGTCATTGCATGCATTTCTGATTTGATATGAATTTTCTAAGTTGGAAGTTCATTTTGTGCACATTTTTGGTCATTGCATGGCATAGACCATTTGAGATACTTGCTTATTGATTTGATGTTGGTCCTTTTGAGGACATTAGATGAAGTGTTTGAATGTGTAATGTGCAAAAGATTGGGTTCTGTTTTGGTCATTTGATTGGGTTTTGAATCTTGTCTTTGCACTAGGGTTTTGTACATAAACTAACTTTGTCTTGTGTTTCAGGTTTGGATACTCCTCATTGATGGTTGAGTTGTTCTCACTTTGTGAGATACAAATGCATTGAGTTCTGACTTATGTTTGTTTTGTAGGGTTTTAAGTGATGTAGTGAGCTCATGAGTTCATTTGAGTGCTTGGGCATTATGCATTGAATTGTGTAACTGTTGGAGAGTTTCACTGTTTGTTTTCTGGTTATGACTGAAGTACTAACTGTTTAGTCTTTGTACAGGTACCTTAGTTGCTTGCTTGATTTTGCTTTTGCTTAAGCTTTGGATTGTGGTTGACACACCACTCAGGTAGTTAGCTTCTTACTTCATGTAGTCTGGAAGTCCTGTCACCTTTTTGGCAGGCATTTTGCTGGCAAGTCCTCCTTCAGAGGCTCTGTTTGTGTTTGTTTACAATTGTGCCAAAGACCTCCAAGGAGAGGCATGTGATATTTGATAAGACCTCCAAGAATAGAGGCAATTGACGGATAGAAGGGATTAGCAGCCAATCCCCCGTTATTCAGTGTGTCGTTCTTTATGCTCGCACTACGTGCTGATGCTTCTGAACATGTGCCCCAGATCTTTGTCCAGAGTCTGTCAAGTGGAAAAGGATCCCACTTTCTGGATCCCCACACCTTCTGTTTCATGAGCTCACCCTGGCCAGGGTTAAGACCATGAGGTCTCATCCTCATTCAGACTTTGATCAGCTTCACCCTAACGTTCAATGTTAGTGGTTAAGAGCTACAGATTACCTCTTATAGTTTGGCTTGTTTGTCGAGGTTGATATGACCCCTCTTGACTAAAGCCCACACATTGTTTGAGCCTCTTGTATGGATATAGTGTGTGATGTTTGTTCACTTGTGTTGGTGATTATTTGCTTTTTGAGTTGACTCGCTTCCAGAGTGAGTTAAGTTCATGTTAGAGACCTCAACTTAGGGATATTGATTGCTTGACAACTTTTAGGCTCGAGTCTTAGTCTCCCTATTAGTTTGTTGTCTCCCTGGTCTCTGGTTAGGAGAGTGTTTTACCCCTGTTAAGGGGAACTACATTGCCCTGATTCTCATACCAGATGAGATACGTAGGCAGGAGATTGAGCGAAATCTCTCGGGGAACCCTTTTTCTTTTTTGTGTGTGTGTTCACCCTTTAATGGTTTCCTCTTACATTTGTGTTCTGGCATTTGTTTTGGGTACGTGTTTTCTTTGGTGTGAGTACCCGTTTGTTCAGCGTGTGTGTTGTATGTCCACACCTTGGGGTTCATAATTGGGGTTCATTTGTGGTTGTTGTCCATATTTTGGGGTTTATCTCGGGGTCTATTTGTGACGATTGTTATACATTTGGGGTTCATTCTTGGGGTTCACTTTGGTTAACAGTTATCTGTTTGGGGTTCATCTATATTGCTTGGGGTTCATCTTTGGGGTCCATTTGTGATGATTGATATTCATTCGTGGTGATTGTTATCACTTGGGTTCATCTTTGGGGTTCATTTGTGATGATTATTATTCATCTTTGGGGTTCATCTTTGGGGTTCATTTGTGACGATTGTTATTCACTTTGGGGTTCATTTGTGAAGATTGTTATTCACTTTAGGGTTCATTTGTGATGATTGGTAGTCACTTTGATGTACGTTGGTTTGCGTTTGCTATTGTTGGGAGTCGGGTGTAAGTCCATGTATTGGCATTTTGTTTCCTTTTGGGGTTTCCTTTTGGGGTTTCTTTTGACGTCTCAGCGTCCCATTTTGGTGTCTTGTTTCGGCGTGCATTAGCCAAGCTACGAGTGATCTGATTCTTCTATGGATAGAGAAGATACGTAGGCATTGGACGCGATGTCTTAGCGAGCATGTCTCCCTTTCCCCGAACTACGTTGACTCTGATGTTTGTTTCTGACAAACTACGTAGGCCCAGGATGCGACATCCTGCCGAGTCCACTTCCTCCGTCTTCTTTCTTTTCCCCACCTGATTATAATTCCAGTTTGTGCAGTTTCTTTGAGCAGTTTATTAGCAACCTATTTCCTTTCTTTTGAGCTATCTTTTGAGCGTGGATCCCGTCGAGTACGGCGGACGTGAGGGGTGCTAATACCTTCCCCTTGCGTAATCGACTCCCATACCTTGTAATCTCTGGTCGTAAGACCGTTCCTTTCCCTTTCTTAGGTTAGTCCTACGCTCCCTTTCCGTCATAGGATGAATAGCGTCGGTGGCAGCTCTGTATTTTTTCCACCGGTTGTTTTTCGCGTTGCGACAGCTGGCGACTCTGTTGGGGACACGTTGACCTCTTGCTGGTCCATCTTCCCTAAGCGAGTCAATCCTAGCGCTCTCTAGCGTAGTTTTTAGGGTAGTTTGGGTTGCTTTTACTGCTTATTTATTGCATTTGTGATTATTATACTGTGATTGTATATATTTGCATATATGTTTGCATGCATCATATTATCACTGTGCTGGATTCTGGACAGCTGTGGTTCCTCTGATTTGGGGGTGGGTGTTCTGAGTGGGGCTAAAACCCAGGCCCGAGTATACACCTAGGATTAGCGTGGTCTCATGTTTCCTCACATGTTGGATTAACATGATGTTGAGACGTGACATACCACAGCCGGACGAGGTTCTTCTGAGAGAAGCTCTTTCTTGTGGAGTTTCCACTCTGGTTGGGTTATCTCTCTTTTGAGTTGTTGACTTCGGTGACCGTTCTTTCCCGGATCTTTGGTTTAGATGATCTTATGAGAGCTGCACGGCACACCCGAAAGGGCAAACCCGTTGAGTATCTCGTCCAATTGTCGAGACCGATTATCCGCCTTAGGATTACCTTATTAGAATTCACCTATGAGGGGAGGGGTTTGATTCTTACAGGTACAGGTTCTGTTGGCGATTATGTGATGGTGACTTTGGTTCAGTTGGATTTATGGATATTTATTTCTGACACGCCGGAGTTCTGTCCGTGGTATTTATCAGTGAGGGTCCGTTTATTTCGGATTCCCTGGGTCAGATTTGGGGTTACTTGTTCAGATGATATTATTGCTATCCGTTCAGTGACTTTCTGTGATGATGGTGATGTATCCTCTGGTTCTGTTTATTTCAGAACCCCCCGTGTTGGATTTGTGGTTACTTAGTCCCTTGGATGGTTGTGATCAGTTCAGAGATCGGAATCCAGTACAGTTGATGTTCAGATATCTTGGAGGATGGCACTATGAATTGCATTCATGCATCTGCATGATTCCCATTTCGCATTCATCTGCATCTAGCTCATGTTTATCCATATGCAGGGTACATTCTTGATTGAGATTCTGGTTGAGAGACATCCTTCGTCCGAATGTTGCTGTCAAATTATTATCCGTCTCGATGAAACTAGGATCGAAGGACAGAATGTTCCTCATACGGATAGACATTGCATTCATGCATGAATCATAATAACTTGTCTTCTATTTTGCAGGTGTCGGTTTCTAACATGTTTGGTTGTTACAGGAATCATTGCTCGCGCACGCAGAATCATCCCTCTGCACGTAACTCGTCCGCACAGATACCCTACCAGACGCAACAAACCCAAACTGATGGATCCATCCAACACTGACATTCTCGAGCTGAAAGAGAAGATGAGTGAGTTGATCAACGCCATGCAAGGGTTCGCCATGGAACAGAAAGCAATCGCCGAGAAGGTGGAGAGGCTTGAGCTGGCTTCGATCGCCAACAATGGCAATAGTCATGAGGGTAACTCCATCCATGGTCCTGGTGGTTCTAGGGGTGGTGGCGATCCCAGAAGGAAGGCAACTAATGTTGGTGTATTCATCAACAATGGTGGTGGTTTTGGTTTTGCGGCAGGCGGTGGTCCAGGTCCTGTTGGCAACACTCTGAAGGACAATCAGTTTTCCCCTTTCTTTGGGGCCGTGGAGGATAAAGAAGAAGATCAGTTCTCTGTGCTGAATGAGCAGTTCAGTCAGTATGGTGTTCAACCGCCGAACAAAGAGATTCAGGTACTAGCAGAGAAGATTAGGGCTCTGGAAAGCCATACCTCTCCTGGGACTATCAATATGACAAACATGGGGCTGGTTGAGGGGATTGTGATTCTACAGAAGTTCAAAGTGCCCACGTTTGATAAGTACAATGGGAGTTCTTGCCCGGAAACTCATCTTCAGGCCTTTATCCGAAAGATATCTGCCTACACCATGGATCAGAAGCTCTGGATGTATTTCTTCCAGGATAGCTTATCTGGTGGGTCTCTTGAGTGGTACACCAAGTTGAGATCATCAGATATTAAGAGCTGGTAGGATTTGGGGGATGCTTTCTTCAAACAGTACCAATTCAACGCTGACATGGCACCAAGCCGTACCCAATTGCAGGGTATGTCTCAGAAGCCGAATGAAGGGTTTAAAGAGTATCCTCAAAGGTGGAGAGAGTTGGCTGCCAGAGTTCAACCTCCGTTGGTAGATCGGGAGATGTCGGATTTGTTCATGGGTAGCCTTCAGGGGACTTTTGCTGAAAGGATGGTGGGATGTCCAGTTACTAGTTTTGCAGACATAGTAGTGGCTGGTGAGAGAATTGAAAGTTGGTTGAAAATAGGAAAGATACAGGGAAATGCTTCGTCGTCTGGATTGAAGAAGCCCTTTGGGAACGGTCAGCGTAATAAGGAGGGCGACACGAGTGATGTATATGCCCAGAGAGGCATGGTAGGGATCGTTACTACTAGCATACTGTTGCAGTAACAATTCCTGCTGATAATCAACCCGCATAACAGCAACAGCAACGACAGCCTTTTCAGTAGAGGACACAAAGGGTCGGGTACCAAGTGAGAGGAAGGATGACTGATCGCCAGTTTGATAGGCCACCCGTGACATATGCTCTTCTATTTAAGAAGTTGAAGGATCTTGGGTTGGTTCAGCTGAGGACGTTAGCGCCGGTAAGACCAGATCAGAGGCCTACAAGTTATGATGAAAACGCCAAGTGTGAGTTCCATTATGGTGCTCCCGGGCACAATATTGAGGGTTGTAAAGCCTTTAAGCATGTTGTTCAGGACTTGGTGGATTCCAAAGCCATCAATTTTGCGCCATCATCGAATGTTAATGCTAATCCCATGCCGACGCATGGTCAGATGGGGGTGAATGCAATTTTTGAGGATGCAGGCCATATATGTGCGGTGGGTGAAGAGACTGACAGTGACTGCGAGCTCGACTCATGGATAAAACCGTGCGTACCAGGAATGGAGATCCAGAACTAGAAGGCCGAAAAGATCATCACTGTTACTCTGCGTGAAGAGTAATATTTCTGTTTATCAATTCTGTTTGCATGAAAGCCATACGTTTTGCCCGAAATGTAATGGTTCATTGTAAGGGTCATCGCATGTGTTTCATTTTGCAATATTTGCATCATTAATAAACGGACGTTTTCACATTAAAAGCGGTGTTCTCTGTTTTTCATTAATTTTTGCAGTTTAAAAATAAAATAATAAAAATGGCAATGTTTATTTTCATTTTTCTTCCTTTCAATTTGTCTCGTTCCGACTCTAAAGCAACGCATGAATCAACATTCATGCAGATGCGATTCTTCTCCGAATCTCATTGATAAGAATCATGTTACACCCTTATATGACTTCGACGATCCGATCTATCATGCCGAAGAAGAAGGCGAAGAAGATTGTGAACTGCCGGAAGAGTTAGCCGGGTTGTTGAAACAAGAGGAGAAGGTGATTCAACCGCATGAGGAGCAAGTTGAGATTGTTAATCTGGGCACTGAGGAGGTCAGAAAGGAAGTGAAAATTGGGGCCGCTTTGGAGGTGAATGTCAAGAGCAGAATGGTAGCACTGTTGAAAGAGTATGTTGATATCTTCGCCTAGTCTTATCAAGATATGCCAGGGTTGGATACCAATATCGTTGTGCACAGGTTGCCATTGAGAAAAGATTGTCCTCCAGTGAAGCAGAAGTTGCGCAGAACTCGACCTGAGATGGCCATGAAAATCAAGGAGGAGGTACAAAAGCAGTTGGATGCTGGTTTCCTAGCTGTCACTAATTATCGGCCTTGGGTCGCGAACATTGTGCCAGTACCGAAGAAGGATGGAAAGGTGAGGATGTGTGTGGACTACCGGGATCTGAACAGAGCTAGCCCGAAAGATGATTTCCCATTACCTCACATTGATGTGTTGGTAGATAATACAGCTCAATTCTCGGTGTTTTCCTTCATGGATGGCTTTTCTGGCTATAATCAAATTAAAATGTCGCCAGATGATATGGAGAAAACAACGTTCATCACACCATGGGGTACTTTTTGTTATAAGGTGATGCCATTCGGTCTCAAGAATGCCGGTGCCACGTATCAAAGAGCTATGGTGACTTTGTTTCATGATATGATTCATCATGAGATCGAATGCTATGTTGATGACATGATAGCAAAGTCCCAAACAGAAGAGGGGCATTTGGTAGACTTGGCCAAGTTGTTTGACCGGTTGAGACAATTCAAATTGAGGTTGAATCCGAATAAGTGCACTTTCGGAGTGCGGTCCGGTAAGTTGTTGGGGTTTATTGTAAGTGAAAAGGGAATCGAGTTTGATCCTGCTAAAGTAAAAGCGATACAAGAAATTCCTGAACCGAGAACAGAAAAGGAGGTTCGTGGTTTCTTAGGTAGATTGAACTACATTTCACAGTTCATATCTCATCTAACAGCCACGTGTGAACCTATATTCAAGTTGTTGAGGAAAGATCAAACGGTCAGGTGGAATGATGATTGCCAAGCGGAATTTGAAAAGATAAAAGAATATTTGCAGGAGCCTCCGATTCTGATGCCTCCTGTGGAGGGGCGACCGTTAATCCTGTACTTGACAGTCCTTGAGGGGTCTATGGGGTGTGTACTGGGGCAGCATGACGAGTCTGGTCGAAAAGAGCATGCAATTTACTACCTTAGCAAAAAGTTTGCCGACTGTGAAACAAGATATTCACTGCTCGAGAAAACTTGTTGCGCTTTGGCATGGGCTACTCGCCGACTGAGACAGTATATCCTGGTTCATACCACTTTGTTGATTTCCAAGATGGATCTGATCAAGTATATATTTGAGAAGCCAGCACTGACCGGACGGGTTGCGAGATGGCAAATGATTTTGACTGAATACGATATCCAGTACACTTCCCAAAAAGCAATAAAGGGGAGTGTATTGTCGGACTACCTCGCCCAGCAACCCATTGAGGATTATCAATCGATGAAATTTGAGTTCCCTGATGAGGACATCATGTTTCTCAAATCGAAAGATTGTGAGGAACCTATCCCGGAGGAGGGGCCCGACCCTGAGTCTGAATGGATTTTGATGTTTGATGGGGCCGTTAACGTGAATGGTAGTGGAGTTGGTGCTGTTTTGGTTACGCCAAAGGGATCCCATATTCCTTTTGCTGCACGGCTAACGTTTGAATGCACCAACAATGTGGCTAAATACGAAGCTTGTATCTTGGGTGTCGAAGAGGCGATTGATTTGCGAATCAAGAACCTTGTTATCTATGGAGATTCAGCTTTGGTTGTGAACCAGGTTAACGGGAAATGGCTTACGCATCAATCTCACTTAATTCCATACCAGGATTATACGAGGAGACTGTTGACGTTCTTCACCAAGGTGGAATTGCACCATGTGCCGAGAGAAGAAAATCCTTTGGCAGATGCTTTGGCTACTCTGGCCGCTTTTATCAAAGTGCAATGGTGGAATCAAGTTCCTAGTGTTGAGGTGGGACGGATGGATAGACCGGCTTATGTGTTTGCTGTCGAAACAACGCCTGATGATGAAAAGCCATGGTATTATGACATCAAGTGTTATCTGGAGACTCAGGAGTATCCCGAGGGAGCGTCTAAGAAGGACCGAAAGACTCTGAGGAGGTTGGCCATGGCGTTCTATTTGAATAAAGATGGGGTTTTGTACAAGAGGAATTTTGATTGGGTTTTGCTCAGATGTGTTGATGACAAAGAAGCAAACCAACGGATGAAAGAGGTGCACGAGGGATCGTTTGGTACCCACGCCAGCGGAAATGTGATGGTGAAAAAATTGCTAAGGGCTGGACATTATTGGATGACAATGGAGGCTCAGTGTCTCAACTTCGTGCAGAAATGTCATAAATGCCAGATTTACGCAGACAAGGTGCACGTGCCTCCAAACCCGTTGAGTTTGATGTCGTCTCCGTGGCCGTTTGCTATGTGGGGCATTGATATGATCGGAAAGATTGAGCCTACGGCTTCGAATGGGCACCGGTTCATATTAGTGGCTATTGATTACTTCACCAAGTGGGTGGAAGCGGCGTCTTATGCAAACGTGACGAAACAGGTCGTGGCCAGGTTCCTGAAAAGAGACATCATTTGCAGATATGGGGTTCCCGAAAGAATCATCACTGATAATGGTTCTAATCTCAACAACAAGATGATGGTGGAACTATGCCGAGAGTTCAAGATCGAGCATCACAATTCTTCTCCTTATCGTCCAAAGATGAATGGGGCGGTCGAGGCGGCTAATAAGAATATTAAGAAGATTGTGCAAAAAATGGTCGTGACCTATAAGGATTGGCACGAGATGTTGCTGTTTGCATTGCATGGGTATCGAACTTCGGTGCGTACATCTACTGGGGCAACGCCTTTCTCGCTTGTGTATGGGATGGAAGCTGTGCTACCAATTGAGGTCCAGATTCCGTCATTGAGAGTCCTGATGGATGTGAAATTGGAAGAGGCTGAATGGGTAAGGACTCGGTATGAAGAGTTGAGCCTGATTGAGGAAAAGAGGCTGGCAGCCATTTGTCATGGGCAGTTGTACCAGCAGCAAATGAAGCGTGCTTTTGACCGAAAGGTGCGACCTCGCGTGTACCATGTGGGAGATGTGGTGTTGAAAAGGATCCTTCCTCCTCAGAACGATCGTCGGGGCAAGTGGACACCCGATTATGAAGGTCCATTCGTGGTCAAGAAGGTTTTCTCTGGCGGAGCCTTGTTGTTGACGACCATGGATGGCAAGGATTTTCCATTCCCTGTAAATGCGGACGCAGTTAAAAAATACTTCGTATAAGAGACCCGTTGGACGAAAAGAATAAAATAGTCCAGGCAAAAATGGGCATCCTAGCGAACCAAAGAAAAATGAAAAAGGTTCGGGCAAAAATTAGGGATAAAAAGGAAAAAAATTGTACATCCGGCAAGTCGAAAACCCCACAAGGGCGGCTTGGGCAAAAAACGGTATCCCGGTGGACTGAAAACCCGAAAGGGCAGTCCAGGAAAAAGAGGGAATGAAACGAACAACTGCGTCTAGCATGATCGTTTATGCTGTGGATATGGCACATGGATAATCTGAAAGCGGAGATCGGTCGGAAACGTCTTGCTTCGGAAGGCAAAAAGTGCGGAGAGTCTTGAGGACATATGGGTTGTAACCGGGTTGGAACTTGATGAGATCACGGGTTCACATTTCCATTAGGATAGATTTTCCTTTTGTGCGCAATTACCTCTTTTCAGGGATTGCTTCATGTGTACCGCTCAGTTACGAGCCACCTTTTCAATCAATAAAATGCATATTCAGTCAAATAATTTTGTTTTTGTTTTCATTACCGCTTTGATTGCAAAAACATCCGTTTATTTTGATAAAGAATCTTTGCATTTTGAGACATAGGGGTCCCTTCCAATGCATGTTTATAGGATTGAAAACCTGAAATCTTATTCGGAAGGCTGAGTGACCTAGGTGTTGAAATTTTGGCACACATGGGGCACGTTTTATCTAACGATCTCTTTTGCATGTGCTGTTGGTTATTTTCACTCACTTGCAGGTTGGGGGGAGAAGCGTTTCTTTTCGATAAAAGATTCCATTGAAGTCCAATCAGGGACAAGGAGTTGAAGAATGGTGTAAAGACGGCGAAAGAATTGCGACGATCCTAGAGGGTTAATCAAGAAGACTCTTCAAAGTCTGAAGAAGTGGAAAATTGACACTGTAGTTAGATGGTGAATGCCAGTGTTCGACGAGTCGACGGGTGTTCCGTGTCAAGTATTTCGTACCTCCCCAGCGGGTTCGAGATCGGTGTTTCCTCAGCAGTCAGGCCTGAAGGTCGCTATTCCCCCGGCAGGGGTGTGCAGTGGTAGTTTTTCCCCAGTAAAGTCCCCAATCAGATCGGGTTTGGTGGAGGTCATCCTCAGTGAGGGTTACTCTTTCCTCGGCGTCAGTGTTATTCCCTAGCAAGGTTGAGATTGTTATTTCCCCAGCAGGTCTGAAGGTTGCTGTTTCCCCGGCAGGGGTGTTGTTTGGCAGTTTTTCCCCAGTAAAGTCCCCAAGCAGATTGGGTTCAGTGGAGGTCATCCCCAGTGAGGGTTACTCTTTCCTCGGCATCAGTGTTATCCCAAGCAGGGTTGGAGATTGGAGTGATATCGAGTTCCTCAGCAGAGTTGCTCGTGTCGTCCCCTGAGGGGGATATTTTTTATGCATTCATCATTTAGAGAAGCATAGCATATTGCATAATTAATTGCGTATCATTTCCATGGTTATGGAGCATTACGCTGTAAGGTTCATGCATCGGTATTGCAAGCATAAACTAGTCTCGAGCCATGGTTACCGTTTGAGAATTGGTTTAACTGGTTGGTGAAGATGTTACTCTGAGGAGTTTGGCATCGTGATTTTGAATCAACAATATTCCCCAGTAGTGCGATATTGGAGGAAAATTTCCGTCGTTCGGAGATAGAAGTGAAGATTGGAGAACGTTACGCGATCAGCGCGGAGATCGGGGTCCATCAGGAGAAAAGGAGACGCAGAGTGTCTTCTAGAGAACGGGGTTCAAATGGAGAACGGGGTTCATTGTTTGGCAGTAAGAGTGACAAGAAGTTTTTTGGGGTTCAAAAAAATAAATAATAATAATAATAATAATTGAAATTCTGGTGTAGTTAGAGTTCAGATGTTCTACTCCATATCATGACATCTGATCTAACATTGTTGCAAATACAGCAAGACAGTTATATAAATTATGATCCAATACTCATATGCACACATTCACAGATGTTACAACATCTGCTAATATACCACCATGGAAAGAAGAACATCCAGTTCTGTCCATCTAGTGCAAACACACAGTAGAGATCAAACATAGCCCTTATGTTTATTTATCCTGCCCAGTTATCAGCATGATGTCTCAACATTGGTATGAACATCACTTGTCCCAACATTACAGATGAGTGACCTGTAACAGACCAACCAGTCCATCAATATCAGCAGTCAATGATGAATGTCATAACATTCTATTTTACATTCAGACTGCAGGCTATGTGTCATATTTGTTATTCCCTTCATAAACAGACTAAAACCAGACTGAGTTATAACAGACAAAATATAGTGTGCAGAAGGTAAAAACACAAGCAATTGTTAATCCAGTTCGGTGCAACTCACCTACGTCTGGGGGCACACCAAGCCAGGAAGAAGATCCACTATCAACAATATTAGTTCAGAGTTAAACTCCCCCATTTACAACTCTTCACTTAATCCCTACCAATGCAATCTATACCTAGGAACTCCTACATAGAAACCTCCAGTTTCCATTCCTATCACTACAAATACAATGTAATGTTAAAACAACTTGAACTTGCTTCACAGCTTCGTTCAAGACCATAACAACTCTTGCCTACAGGCTTTGAGTTACAAATACTCTCAGTTTTGAACACTGAGAAACACATGGTAACCTTCCCACAGATTGGGAGGTTTACGTCACACACACCCCTAAATTTTCATTCCATGAGGCTTACAAAACCTAGGTTACATTATGCTATTTATAACCTAAGCACCCAACTGGATTTGGGCCTTCAGAAATCGCAGCAAACTTCTCCTTTGTTGTTACAAAGCCAGCAGAAAGTTTCTACTACAATCAAGGTCTTCAATCTTCTAGTTCCTAAAATATCTCCATATTTAGTTCCTAAAATATCTCCATATTTAGTTCCTAAAATATCTCCATATTTAGAAACTGTTTATTCTGATTGAGTCTTCAAGACCTCCACAAATAGCATATGCTGTCAGGAATGAATGTCACAACATTCAGTTTGACGTCCAGAACATAGACCATATGCTAAGTCTGTTATTTTCCTGAAAACAGACTGTGCTAAATGTTGTACTGTAGCAGACCAATCTGTCTATACTTCAATATCAACTTACAGTATAAAAGGTCAAAACATCCAGTTTGACATTTACACAACGGCCTTATGTCAGGTCTGTTATTCTCTTGATAAACAGACTGAGATACATACTGAACTGAAGCAGAAAACCAACCTGCCTATTATTCAGTATATGTTGTCGCTGATGAATGTCATAACATCCAGTTTGACATTCAGACAATAGGCCTTATGCCAGGTCTGTTATTTTCTTGATAAACATACTGAAAATAAATACTGAGTTATAGCAGAACACCAACTGTTCTATTCCTCAGTATCTGCTGACAGGGATGAATGTCATAACATCCAGTTTGACATTCAATAAATCCTGTATTAGCTAAACCTGCAGTATACTACTCAGAATGTCATGACATCAGCCAAGACATCAGAGTACAGTTAGATGATCTAACACATAATGCAGTCAATCAAACATCTCCACAGCATGTCACGACATCAATCAAGACATTAGAGTCCAGTTAGTGTTTTACCATAAAATGCAGCCAATCAAACATCTACAAACTCCCCCTTTGGCAATTTTTTGGCTAAAACAACTTGGCATCACAACAGAGTCCATAGCAGCGGAAAACACACATCTAGCAGGAAATTAACCTAGCTAATACACTCTGAGCAGCAACACACTCACCACAGATAGAAGTTAAATAAAAACTTCACATTGCAGCACACATACAGAAGTTAAATAAAAACTTCTGATTGCAGCACACATAAACACACTCACACTCATAGAAGTGGAACACAGCTGCAGCATGACCTCTGGATTAGAGGATCTTGAATATCTGTCCTGAATATCTGTTTAGCAAAACAATCTGTTGTCCTGGGGCATCACAGGTGTTACTCCCCCTTTTTGTCAAAAATGTTGCCAAAGCAACACTTAATATTACAGACCAACAAATACTGCATGACCATGTTTTTGAACTCCAGCAGGTACATAGGATATCTTATGTTAAGACATCACACATAACATCTTGTGAACACTCTTTGTTGTACCAAAATTGCCTATATCTTTCCTTTTTATTCACAAGGTAAACTATCAACAGTTAAATAGCATAACAGTAGTTTAAACAGCAACAGAAGCAACACAATTACTAGCTTTATAGTTACTAGTAATACACACATGCACAAGGGTACTTCTCCTCCCCCTAAATTTGTGCACCAAAAACATAATTACTAGTTAAGGATGCAACTAGTAAGACACACAAATCCACAAGGGTACTCCTCCTCCCCCTAAATTTGTGCATACATCAAATAACAGTAACTCCAGCACCTGTACCACACAACTGTAACACACAGGCTCATTCTAATATATCATAATGAGACACACCACATCCATATTTCCTTATGGTTGTAAGTTTCAGAGGGAAATAACAATCCGGTCACACATTCTTCTGCTCACTCAGCCTTGACACACACCACATCATCCCAATAAGTAACCAGGTGTCATACCTTGTTATCTTAGAACATATAGACCACAAGCTTGATGATTACTTGCAGCACAAAGACAGAACTCCCCCTGTCATGAACAACCAACTCTCCTCTTGAAACTTGGAGATCACACATGAACATATCCAACACCCCAAAGTTGGACCTTCACATACTTCCTGATTCAAAGAGAACCCAAACCACTTGATGAATGGAAAACATAAGACGCATCTTCATGTCTTCAAGAGCACACCCTCTGATCAACCCTCTTGGCTGAACACATCCACACTCTGTGTCAATCTCTCTTCTAACCAGAGCAGAGAACCAAAATGTTCTAACATAAGTTAGGACATCCAAAGAACACCATCTGATAATCCTCAGATATCACTGGGTCACCAGCTTGATCCAAAAGGAACCAGACACAAATTGGGACATATACATTCTCATCCCATTACACGAGATAATTTTCCATAGATAGCTCAGAACTCCTACCACAAGCTCCAAGAGATGAATAGAAAACACCTCCTTATGTCTTCAACTTACTACTTTTTTGCTCAAAGTAATTTGTCTCAGACCTTCCTCAAGCATAATCAGCTGCCATATGTTGATTATCTTGATTCTTCGAACTCACTTCTGAGATAGACCAAATGCCACTGTTGATTACCTCCTTCATGAATCCTCATATGAAAAAAATCAAATGCCATTTTTGACCTCTCCATGTTTATCAGACTCCTCCCAAAGATATTCTGATCTTCCACGTGAGACTTGAACTTCAAGCTACATGTTGAACAAAACTTAGATTTTCTAAGACATGAACATGTAACATCCTTTCTATCCAACAACTCCAAAGAACTGCAACGAGAACGACCTTTTTAAAGTATCCAATCTACAAACCTGTAGACCCTTCTATCTTAAGTTGATGTGCCACTTCACCAACTAAGATTCTGATGTTGAACCAAATGTCACAACATTGTGTTTTAACATCCAGCGGTAGAATTCAGCTCCTTCTTCTGCCACTTGAAAGAACTTCCTCCCTACACAGAACAAGAGTTCAATGCTCTCATAGACTTGATTGTGGAACCAAGTTTGAGTAAACAACCTCCATCCTGCAGGTTTGCGGTTAAGTCATCCAAGCTCACACCTTGATGAATCCCTGCTTCTTCTCCAAAGACATCAGACACTCTGATGTATGAGTCTTCAGAAGGACTAGTTAGAAACTGTCCCTTCAGCTATACCAAGGATTCCACTTCTTAAGGCAAGGTTGTTTCCATGATGTTAAGAATGTTGCCACTTATTCTTAACTTCATAGTGTGCATTAGCCAATGCACTTCCTTACCTAGATCAGAAGTAAACTGATCCAAGTAACCACCATCAGGACTATGATGTTTTCTTCTTCTTGTGCACACCAAGGCTGAACATGTTTCTTCCCAGGAAACCTTTTCAGTGATCATATGCTTTTGCTGCCACCAAAGTGATAGATCATAAGCCAATGTACTATCCTTCCTGTGATTCTGCACAGGGTATTGAAGACGAGATGTTCCAACCTCTTTAAAAACATCAGTAATCTTGAGCTCCAAGGATAATCAATTAAATACTTGTACTTGGCACAAGTAGACATTGATCTTAAATCCTTTCCTAATATTCCTTTCAGATACTTCCACCATAAAAGTACTTTGAAAATACTCTTCTTGTGTCAACATTTTCTGCTTGCAAGCACCTCAACAATTTTGAAAAATTTCCCAGATTAAATTCACCCTTAGGAATGTGAGAGATGAATCCTTCCTTGCAAATGTGTCACACAACAACCAGAACCCATGTGACACAGGTCAACAGCCAACCAGACCCTAGGCTGACCAAACGTGAGGAGGTTAGCCAAAACTCCCCCTCAAATTAACAATCATGGAAACTCCACACCAATATCCATGCATTGTACACAAATGTCTCAACATGACATACACCATCCCTACCAGTGGCAACTAACTCTATGAGTTATACCTATACATACTCCAATCACACCAATCAGACTCCAGCTGACCATACGTACTAGTGAACGAAAACAACACCAGTCAATAGTAGATATGCATTGCCAGAGCATACTACCTCAACCAACTTCTGAATCTTCATATTCTCACTCCTTGAAAGAACTGCCACTTCTGAGCGTGGTGTTTGAATAACAAGATTCATGGTCCCAATCCTCTTAAATGATATAGCAATCAGGTTACCCCATTATTGACTTCTAACATCCAGGGGACTTGTCTTCCAACACAACATAGTACTTCAGGGAACAACTATCCCACCCTGATCAATCTACAGGAATAAGACAACCAGCAGGAAATTGCACAATGTCACATCTCAACCAGCTCCACTTCTAGAGATCAGACTTCTAAAAGTGACTTTCTTGAGCACACACACAGTTGACCCTACCCTTGTCAACTTAGCACAAATAGATGTCTCCTCTTCCAGGTCAGGAGTAGGTTCCAAACAAAAGTATCCCTTTGTTTGACACCTAATACATTTGCTCTTCAACCAGTAGCTGCATACTTGTTGAACAACATGTTCTAACATCACATAGAACATTAGTTCCACCTCCTTGGAACAAACCCTCCTTAAAAGTATTCAAGGTCTTCATATACACTACCCAAGAGAGTAAAAGAATCAGTGATCAGGTGATTCTTACCATCCTGAAGTGAGAACGTCATGATGAGTGGACTTGAGGAGACTCAAGTATCTTTGACATCTTCAGTAGATTATGATGAAATCTTGAATATAGCAGCCTTTCATCCATATGAGGGGAAACTACATCAGAGTTTGAGTTTTGCCAGGTATTATGCAGCGGAAATCATAATACAGCTCAACCTATGAACACACACTTCACCAGATCAGCCTCTAAGAACATACCAAGTTTGAATATGATTCAATACTTAGCACAGCTGTCCCACACAAGGCCAATTGCCAACCTCCAGAGACAGGTACACACAGTTCCTGTCATGAATAGTCCATCCACCTACTTCAAGGGACCATTCAGGGAGATCACAGAACCTTCCACAGATTCCAACATCAGTACTAACATAACTCCTTGCAACATACCAGAAAGTATCACCCATGGATCTCATCCAGAACCAGAACAGGATGCCTGCTCTGATACCATTTGAAATTCTGGTGTAGTCAAAGTTCAGATGTTCTACTCCATATCATGACATCTGATCTAACATTGTTGCAAATACAGCAAGACAGTTATATAAATTATGAACCAGTACTCATATGTACACATTCACAGATGTTACAACATCTGCTAATATACCACCATGGAAAGAAGAACATCCAGTTCTGTCCATCTAGTGCAAACACACAGTAGAGATCAAACATAGCCCTTATGTTTATTTATCCTGCCCAGTTATCAGCATGATGTCTTAACATTGGTTTGAACATCACCTGTCCCAACATTACAGATGAGTGAACTGTAACAGACCAACTAGTCCATCAATATCAGCAGTCAATGATGAATGTCATAACATTCTGTTTTACATTCAGACTGCAGGCTATGTGTCATATCTGTTATTCCCTTCATAAACAGACTAAAACCAGAATGAGTTATAACAGACAAAATATAGTGTGCAGAAGGTAAAAACACAAGCAATTGTTAACCCAGTTCGGTGCAACTCACCTACGTCTGGGGGCATACCAAGCCAGGAAGAAGATCCACTATCAGCAGTTTTAATTCAGAGTTAAACTCCCCCGTTTACAACTCTTCACTTAATCCCTACCCAATGCAATCTATACCTAGGAACTCCTAGATAGAAACCTCCAGTTTCCATTCCTATCACTACAAATACAATGTAATGTTAAAACAACTTGAACTTGCTTCACAGCTTCGTTCAAGACCATAACAACTCTTGCCTACAGGCTTTGAGTTACAAATACTCTCAGTTTTGAACACTGAGAAACACATGGTAACCTTCCCACAGATTGGGAGGTTTACCTTACACACACCCCTAAATTTTCATTCCATAAGGCTTACAAAACCTAGGTTACATTATGCTATTTATAACCTAAGCACCCAACTGGATTTGGGCCTTCAGAAATCGCAGCAAACTTCTCCTTTGTTGTTACAAAGCCAGCAGAAAGTTTCTGCTACAATCAAGGTCTTCAATCTTCTAGTTCCTAAAATATCTCCATATTTAGTTCCTAAAATATCTCCATATTTAGTTCCTAAAATATCTCCATATTTAGTTCCTAAAGTATCTCCATATTTAGAAACTGTTTATTCTGATTGAGTCTTCAAGACCTCCACAAATAGCATATGCTGTCAGGAATGAATGTCACAACATTCAGTTTGACGTCCAGAACATAGACCATATGCTAAGTCTGTTATTTTCCTGAAAACAGACTGTGCTAAATGTTGTATTATAGCAGACCAATCTGTCTATACTTCAATATCAGCTTACAGTAATAAATGTCAAAACATCCAGTTTGACATTTACACAACGGCCTTATGCCAGGTCTGTTATTCTCTTGATAAACAGACTGAGATACATACTGAACTGAAGCAGAAAACCAACCTGCCTATTATTCAGTATATGCTGTCGCTGATGAATGTCATAACATCCAGTTTGACATTCAGACAGTAGGCCTTATGCCAGGTCTGTTATTTTCTTGATAAACAGACTGAAAATAAATACTGAGTTATAGCAGAACACCAACTGTTCTATTCCTCAGTATCTGCTGACAGGGATGAATGTCATAACATCCAGTTTGACATTCAATAAATCATGTATTAGCTAAACCTGCAGTATACTACTCAGAATGTCATGACATCAGCCAAGACATCAGAGTACAGTTAGATGATCTAACACATAATGCAGTCAATCAAACATCTCCACAGCATGTCACGACATCAATCAAGACATTAGAGTCCAGTTAGTGTTTTACCATAAAATGCAGCCAATCAAACATCTACAAACTCCCCCTTTGGCAATTTTTTGGCTAAAACAACTTGGCATCACAACAGAGTCCATAGCAGCGGAAAACACACATCTAGCAGGAAATTAACCTAGCTAATACACTCTGAGCAGCAACACACTCACCACAGATAGAAGTTAAATAAAAACTTCACATTGCAGCACACATACAGAAGTTAAATAAAAACTTCTAATTGCAGCACACATAAACACACTCACACTCATAGAAGTGGAACACAGCTGCAGCATGACCTCTAGATTAGAGGATCTTGAATATCTGTTTAGCAAAACAATCTGTTGTCCTGGGGCATCACAGGTGTTACTCCCCCTTTTTGTCAAAAATGTTTCCAAAGCAACACTTAATATTACAGACCAACAAATACTGCATGACCATGTTTTTGAACTCCAGCAGGTACATAGGATATCTTATGTTAAGACATCACACATAACATCTTGTGAACACTCTTTGTTGTACCAAAATTGCCTATATCTTTCCTTTTTGTTCACAAGGTAAACTATCAACAGTTAAATAGCATAACAGTAGTTTAAACAGCAACAGAAGCAACACAATTACTAGCTTTATAGTTACTAGTAATACACACATGCACAAGGGTACTTCTCCTCCCCCTAAATTTGTGCACCAAAAACAGAATTACTTGTTAAGGATGCAACTAGTAAGACACACAAATCCACAAGGGTACTCCTCCTCCCCCTAAATCTGTGCATACATCAAATAACAGTAACTCCAGCACCTGTACCACACAACTGTAACACACAGGCTCATTCTAATATATCATAATGAGACACACCACATCCATATTTCCTTATGGTTGTAAGTTTCAGAGGGAAATAACAATCCGGTCAGACATTCTTCTGCTCACTCAGCCTTGACACACACCACATCATCCCAATAACTAACCAGGTGCCATACCTTGTTATCTTAGAACATATAGACCACAAGCTTGATGATTACTTGCAGCACAAAGACAGAACTCCCCCTGTCATGAACAACCAACTCTCCTCTTGAAACTTGGAGATCACACATGAACATATCCAACACCCCAAAGTTGGACCTTCACATACTTCCTGATTCAAAGAGAACCCAAACCACTTGATGAATGGAAAACATAAGACGCATCTTCATGTCTTCAAGAGCACACCCTCTGATCAACCCTCTTGGCTGAACACATCCACACTCTGTGTCAATCTCTCTTCTAACCAGAGCAGAGAACCAAAATGTTCTAACATAAGTTAGGACATCCAAAGAACACCATCTGATAATCCTCAGATATCACTGGGTCACCAGCTTGATCCAAAAGGAACCAGACACAAATTGGGACATATACATTCTCATCCCATTACACGAGATAATTTTCCATAGATAGCTCAGAACTCCTACCACAAGCTCCAAGAGATGAATAGAAAACACCTCCTTATGTCTTCAACTTACTACTTTTTTGCTCAAAGTAATTTGTCTCAGACCTTCCTCAAGCATAATCAGCTGCCATATGTTGATTATCTTGATTCTTCGAACTCACTTCTGAGATAGACCAAATGCCACTGTTGATTACCTCCTTCATGAATCCTCATATGAAAAAAATCAAATGCCATTTTTGACCTCTCCATGTTTATCAGACTTCTCCCAAAGATATTCTGATCTTCCACGTGAGACTTGAACTTCAAGCTACATGTTGAACAAAACTTAGATTTTCTAAGACATGAACATGTAACATCCTTTCTATCCAACAACTCCAAATAACTGCAACGAGAACGACCTTTTTGAAGTATCCAATCTACAACCCTGTAGACCCTTCTATCTTAAGTTGATGTGCCACTTCACCAACTAAGATTCTGATGTTAAACCAAATGTCACAACATTGTGTTTTAACATCCAGCGGTAGAATTCAGCTCCTTCTTCTGCCACTTGAAAGAACTTCCTCCCTACACAGAACAAGAGTTCAATGCTCTCATAGACTTGATTGTGGAACCAAGTTTGAGTAAACAACCTCCATCCTGCAGGTTTGCAGTTAAGTCATCCAAGCTCACACCTTGATGAATCCCTGCTTCTTCTCCAAAGACATCAGACACTCTGATGTATGAGTCTTCAGAAGGACTAGTTAGAAACTGTCCCTTCAGCTATACCAAGGATTCCACTTCTTAAGGCAAGGTTGTTTCCATGATGTTAAGAATGTTGCCACTTATTCTTAACTTCATAGTGTGCATTAGCCAATGCACTTCCTTACCTAGATCAGAAGTAAACTGATCCAAGTAACCACCATCAGGACTATGATGTTTTCTTCTTCTTGTGCACACCAAGGCTGAACATGTTTCTTCCCAGGAAACCTTTTCAGTGATCATATGCTTTTGCTGCCACCAAAGTGATAGATCATAAGCCAATGTACTATCCTTCCTGTGATTCTGCACAGGGTATTGAAGACGAGATGTTCCAACCTCTTTAAAAACATCAGTAATCTTGAGCTCCAAGGATAATCAATTAAATACTTGTACTTGGCACTAGTAGCCATTGATCTTAAATCCTTTCCCAATATTCCTTTCAGATACTTCCACCATAAGAGTAATTTGAAAATACTCTTCTTGTGTCAACATTTTCTGCTTGCAAGCACCTCAACAATTTTGAAAAACTTCCCAGATTAAATTCACCCTTAGGAATGTGAGAGATGAATCATTGCTTGCAAATGTGTCACACAACAACCAGAACCGATGTGACACAGGCCAACAGCCAACCAGACCCTAGGCTGACCAAACGTGAGGAGGTTAGCCAAAACTCCCCCTCAAATTAACAATCATGGAAACTCCACACCAATATCCATGCATTGTACACATATGTCTCAACATGACATACACCATCCCTACCAGTGGCAACTAACTCTATGAGTTATACCTATACATACTCCAATCACACCAATCAGACTCCAGCTGACCATACGTATTAGTGAACGAAAGCAACACCAGTCAATAGTAGATATGCATTGCCAGAGCATACTACCTCAACCAACTTCTGAATCTTCATATTCTCACTCCTTGAAAGAACTGCCACTTCTGAGCGTGGTGTTTGAATAACAAGATTCATGGTCCCAATCCTCTTAAATGATATAGCAATCAGGTTACCCCATTATTGACTTCTAACATCCAGGGGACTTATCTTCCAACACAACATAGTACTTCAGGGAACAACTATCCCACCCTGATCAATCTACAGAAATAAGACAACCAGCAGGAAATTGCACAATGTCACATCTCAACCAGCTCCACTTCTAGAGATCAGACTTCTAAAAGTGACTTTCTTAAGCACACACACAGTTGACCCTACCCTTGTCAACTTAGCACAAATAGATGTCTCCTCTTCCAGGTCAGGAGTAGGTTCCAAACAAAAGTATCCCTTTGTTTGACACCTAATAACATCTGCTCTTCAACCAGTAGTTGCATACTTGTTGAACAACATGTTCTAACATCACATAGAACATTAGTTCCACCTCCTTGGAACAAACCCTCCTTAAAAGTATTCAAGGTCTTCATATACACTACCCAAGAGAGTAAAAGAATCAGTGATCAGGTGATTCTTACCATCCTGAAGTGAGAACGTCATGATGAGTGGACTTGAGGAGACTCAAGTATCTTTGACATCTTCAGTAGATTATGATGAAATCTTGAATATAACAGCCTTTCATCCATATGAGGGGAAACTACATCAGAGTTTGAGTTTTTCCAGGTATTATGCAGCGGAAATAATAATACAGCTCAACCTATGAACACACACTTCACCAGATCAGCCTCTAAGAACATACCAAGTTTGAATATGATTCAATACTTAGCACAACTATCCCATACAAGGCCAATTGCCAACCTCCAGAGACAGGTACACACAGTTCCTGTCATGAATAGTCCATCCACCTACTTCAAGGAACCATTCAGGGAGATCACAGAACCTTCCACAGATTCCAACATCAGTACTAACATAACTCCTTGCAACATACCAGAAAGTATCACCCATGGATCTCATCCAGAACCAGAACAGGATGCCTGCTCTGATACCATTTGAAATTCTGGTGTAGTCAAAGTTCAGATGTTCTACTCCATATCATGACATCTGATCTAACATTGTTGCAAATACAGCAAGACAGTTATATAAATTATGAACCAGTACTCATATGCACACATTCACAGATGTTACAACATCTGCTAATATACCACCATGGAAAGAAGAACATCCAGTTCTGTCCATCTAGTGCAAACACACAGTAGAGATCAAACATAGCCCTTATGTTTATTTATCCTGCCCAGTTATCAGCATGATGTCTTAACATTGGTTTGAACATCACCTGTCCCAACATTACAGATGAGTGAACTGTAACAGACCAACTAGTCCATCAATATCAGCAGTCAATGATGAATATCATAACATTCTGTTTTACATTCAGACTGCAGGCTATGTGTCATATCTGTTATTCCCTTCATAAACAGACTAAAACCAGAATGAGTTATAACAAACAAAATATAGTATGCAGAAGGTAAAAACACAAGCAATTGTTAACCCAGTTCGGTGCAACTCACCTACGTCTGGGGGCATACCAAGCTAGGAAGAAGATCCACTATCAGCAGTATTAATTCAGAGTTAAACTCCCCCGTTTATAACTCTTCACTTAATCCCTACCCAATGCAATCTATACCTAGGAACTCCTAGATAGAAACCTCCAGTTTCCATTCCTATCACTACAAATACAATGTAATGTTAAAACAACTTGAACTGGCTTCACAGCTTCGTTCAAGACCATAACAACTCTTGCCTACAGGCTTTGAGTTACAAATACTCTCAGTTTTGAACACTGAGAAACACATGGTAACCTTCCCACAGATTGGGAGGTTTACCTCACACACACCCCTAAATTTTCATTCCATGAGGCTTACAAAACCTAGGTTACATTATGCTATTTATAACCTAAGCACCCAACTGGATTTGGGCCTTCAGAAATCGCAGCAAACTTCTCCTTTGTTGTTACAAAGCCAGCAGAAAGTTTCTACTACAATCAAGGTCTTCAATCTTCTAGTGCCTAAAATATCTCCATATTTTGTTCCTAAAATATCTCCATATTTAGTTCCTAAAATATCTCCATATTTAGTTCCTAAAGTATCTCCATATTTAGTTCCTAAAATATCTCCATATTTAGAAACTGTTTATTCTGATTGAGTCTTCAAGACCTCCACAAATAGCATATGTTGTCAGGAATGAATGTCACAACATTCAGTTTGACGTCCAGAACATAGACCATATGCTAAGTCTGTTATTTTCCTGAAAACAGACTGTGCTAAATGTTGTACTGTAGCAGACCAATCTGTCTATACTTCAATATCAACTTACAGTAATAAATGTCAAAATATCCAGTTTGACATTTACACAACGGCCTTATGCCAGGTCTGTTATTCTCTTGATAAACAGACTGAGATACATACTGAACTGAAGCAGAAAACCAACCTGCCTATTATTCAGTATATGTTGTCGCAGATGAATGTCATAACATCCAGTTTGACATTCAGATAGTAGGCCTTATGCCAGGTCTGTTATTTTCTTGATAAACAGACTGAAAATAAATACTGAGTTATAGCAGAACACCAACTGTTCTATTCCTCAGTATCTGCTGACAGGGATGAATGTCATAACATCCAGTTTGACATTCAATAAATCCTGTATTAGCTAAACCTGCAGTATACTACTCAGAATGTCATGACATCAGCCAAGACATCAGAGTACAGTTAGATGATCTAACACATAATGCAGTCAATCAAACATCTCCACAGCATGTCACGACATCAATCAAGACATTAGAGTCCAGTTAGTGTTTTACCATAAAATGCAGCCAATCAAACATCTACAATAATAATAACAAAGAGAAAATCCCCAGCACAAGTGGCATTCAGGCCAGGTTTCCGGTATTCAGACGAAGTGGTATTCAGGCCAGGTTTCCGATGTTTAGACCGAAGGGGCATTCAGGCCAGATTTCCGGTATTCAGATCGAAGTGGCATTCAGGCCAATTTTCCCGATGTTCAGATCGAAGAAGTTTCCGACGTTCAGGTCGACGCAACTTGTGGCATTCAGGCCAGGTTTCCGGTATTCAAACCGAAGTGGCATTCAGGCCAATTTTCCGATGTTCAGATCGAAGAATTTTCCGACATTCAGGTCGACGCAACTTGTCGCATTCAGGCCAGTTTTTCCGGTATTCAGACCGAAGTGGCATTCAGGCCAGTCTCTCGGTGTTCAGACCGATATTAATAATCTCATATCTTCTGATGCTCAGATCGAAGTCATTTCCAGTATTCAGACTGATGAGTGGCATTCAGGCCATGATTATTTCTGTTACCATTTATTTTGGTATCCAGGTTAACATTCTTTTTCGGTATTCAGACCGACTCTCACCGTACCAGACGGATTCTTCTTTCAAGACCACCTCTTTGCCGATTCTGACAGGCATGGTTACTTCACTTCACTTCAGTGTGAAATTCCAGTGGAGTGCAAATTGTTCGTTTGTTATTGGTATTCAACCACTTTTCACCCTGATCATCTGAAACCCGAGGCTATTCATATCGACAGGTTCACAATGGATTGAATATGGGCAGCTGTAACACCTCAAAATTTTCCCTCCTCTTCTTGAGACTAGTTTGACACATTGCATTTCATATTTTAGAGCATTAGGCATTGCATTTTGCATCTCATATGAAGATAAGAAGGTCATCCTTCAAAATCTTTTCAAAAGATGGAGAAGCTACATGATTCAAGCCTGAGGGTCTCTATGAATTGATTATCAGCCATCTGAGGGTATGGGCTTCAATTAGGGTTTCTTGATTCTTCAAAGGCCTTGAGCATCATCTTATTTGCAAGGATATATTACCATCATCATGGTTCTATCATCATCAAGGGTTTCATAGTTCATTCTCAAGTTCCTTTGGATTAAGGTTGTGACCTCTGGTCAACCCTAATCAATGCAGTTCTTCCAGCTAGGGTTTCTCAAAGAGATATGGTATTTTCTTGGAATGAGGATCACATGATTGTTATAAGGAGCTTACATGAGCTAGGGTTTCATTTTTGAGCAATTTCTCCAAGTGGTAGAGGCTCAAGTGGATCAAGGCATTTCAAGGTCATCTAAGGACCAAAAAGTCAATTGTGCAGTCAACTGAGGGCTATGAGGTGGGGAAATGAGTTGAGACACCTCAATCATGTTCAAATGGGGTAACTTTTGATACAATGCTCCAAAGTGGTTCATTCTTTTGGAAAAATGTTTCTCATGTTCAAGACATCTCAAATGTGCTTTTGCCATGAATGGGATAAGTTTGTATGTTCATTTTTCACACATCTTCATTTTGAAGCAAATTTTCACAATTCATTTTTGGCTTAAGATGCAAGCAAATCAATCATCAAATCATGACCATTGGATGTTTTTAAGTGGATTGGAAGCTTAGCATGGGACTGTACACGTGGATTATGGCAAGGAGAGCTTCATTTGCATTTTTGCAATTTGCTTCACATCTCATTAATCATGATTAACCATTGGCTTAAGTGATTAGCATTGTGATTAGCAAGGCATATAAATACCAAAACCCTAGCCATAACTGCCATAACAAACCATTTCAAATCTGAAATTGAAGAACTCTCCAAAATTTCTCTCTCTTCGAATCTTCATTTTCCTCACACAATTCTCCAAGATCTTTGCATATTCTTGTTCCTGGTGCTTCGCTGATCAAGAATCATCATCTGTTTGGATCAATTAAGCTAGAATTCGAGCAGTTCATGTACATGAGTATGGCGATGGATTTTGGAAATTGAAGTGGATTCAAGTGTTTTCAACCATTGCTTCTTGCTTAAAGCTTCATAGGAAGTGTAGTGGAGTAAATTTGGAGTTGTAGAGCGCTTGAGAACACGATTTCCGAAACCTCCATTCCAAGGTGACTCAAAATCCACTCTCTCTTTTTGTTGTTTTAAGGTCATAGATTTGTAGATCTCGTTGAGTAGAGCATGTAGATATGTTTAGAATTAAAAATGGTTAAGATTTGAGGAAGTTAGGTTACCTGGAGGTTTGGATCTCAAATATGTTTGTCTTCGATTTGCAAAATTCATGGAGAGTTAGGATGATCCAATTGCATATTTGGAATCCTCGTTGAAAACCGGTTCGATTGATATAAACCTTTTGGATTTCTGGAATTTCTCACGGCGGAGCTACTGTGCATCTCGCCGGAGAAGACGACCGGAGAATGTAGCTCCGGCGTCTGTATCATGCTAGGGTTTGCTTACGTGTGAGCCATGTGTGCGCTTGCTTGGTCAATTGATTGGTTGAGATTGTGTTGACTGGCCACGCGTGCCTTGACCAATGACTGTGCATGCTTAGTGTTTAAGTGAAACGGTGCATTTCATTCTTTTAAACCTGAGCCATTGATCTTGATTTCGCGCCAGATCGTGTGGTGGTTGTTCTTTCTGGATTTATTCAAATTAATTTGTTTCCCTCCATTTCCATGTTATTTTCCAATTATTTTGCTTGTTTTAGAAAATTCATAAAAAATACAAAAATAGTCCAATTTAATCCCAATTTTTTTTCATAGTTTTGTTTTGATCTCTACTATTTTTTGGTGTTGATTTCATGAATTGTTGATGTTTGGATTTTTATTTGTGAATTTTTGAATGAACGTTGTGCCAATTTGATCTATTGCATTCAATGCATTGTGAAATCCTCATCTTTGAGCCATCTGATCCAATCTTTTGCATGCTTGACATTCACACCTGATGTGAATTTTTGGTCACTGGTTTGGAATTTTTCTCATATGTTATCATCAATTTTGACACATGGAGAAAAGTGTGACAATTTGTGTCACATTTTTGACATTGGATTGGTACATTTTTGTTCACATATCATTTGAATCTTTCTGGATTTGATCTTTTGCATATTAATTGTTCATAACATGAGGAACTTGTACAAAAAATCTCAAAGTCATTGCATGCATTTCTGATTTGATATGAATTTTCTAAGTTGGAAGTTCATTTTGTGCACATTTTTGGTCATTGCATGGCATAGACCATTTGAGATACTTGCTTATTGATTTGATGTTGGTCCTTTTGAGGACATTAGATGGAGTGTTTTAATGTGTAATGTGCAAAATATTGGGTTCTGTTTTGGTCATTTGATTGGGTTTTGAATCTCTTCTTTGCACTAGGGTTTTGTACATAAACTAACTTTGTCTTGTGTTTCAGGTTTGGATACTCCTCATTGATGGTTGAGTTGTTCTCACTTTGTGAGATACAAATGCATTGAGTTCTGACTTATGTTTGTTTTGTAGGGTTTTAAGTGATGTAGTGAGCTCATGAGTTCATTTGAGTGCTTGGGCATTATGCATTGAATTGTGTAACTATTGGAGAGTTTCACTGTTTGTTTTCTGGTTATGACTGAAGTACTAACTGTTTAGTCTTTGTACATGTACCTTAGTTGCTTGCTTGCTTTTGCTTTTGCTTAAGCTTTGGATTATGGTTGACACACCACTCAGGTAGTTAGCTTCATACTTCATGTAGTCTGGAAGTCCTGTCACCTTTTTGGCAGGCATTTTGCTGGCAAGTCCTCCTTCAGAGGCTCTGTTTGTGTTTGTTTACAATTGTGCCAAAGACCTCCAAGGAGAGGCATGTGATATTTGATAAGACCTCCAAGAATAGAGGCAATTGACGGATAGAAGGGATTAGCAGCCAATCCCCCGTTATTCAGTGTGTCGTTCTTTATGCTCGCACTATGTGCTGATGCTTCTGAACATGTGCCCCAGATCTTTGTCCAGAGTCTGTCAAGTGGAAAAGGATCCCACTTTCTGGATCCCCACGCCTTCTGTTTCATGAGCTCACCCTGGCCAGGGTTAAGACCATGAGGTCTCGTCCTCATTCAGACTTTGATCAGCGTCACCCTAACGTTCAATGTTAGTGGTTAAGAGCTACATATTACCTCTTACAGTTTGGCTTGTTTGTCGAGGTTGATATGACCCCTCTTGACTAAAGCCCACACATTGTTTGAGCCTCTTGTATGGATATAGTGTGTGATGTTTGTTCACTTGTGTTGGTGATTATTTGCTTTTTGAGTTGACTCGCTTCCAGAGTGAGTTAAGTTCATGTTAGAGACCTCAACTTAGGGATATTGATTGCATGACAACTTTTAGGCTCGAGTCTTAGTCTCCCTATTAGTTTGTTGTCTCCCTGGTCTCTAGTTAGGAGAGTGTTTTACCCCTGTTAAGGGGAACTACGTCGCCCTGATTCTCATACCAGATGAGATACGTAGGCAGGAGATTGAGCGAAATCTCTCCGGGCACCCTTTTTCTTTTGTGTGTGTGTGTGTTCACCCTTTAATGGTTTCCTCTTACATTTTTGTTCTGGCATTTGTTTTGGGTACGTGTTTTCTTTGGTGTGAGTACCCGTTTGTTCAGCGTGTGTGTTGTATGTCCACACCTTGGGGTTCATAATTGGGGTTCATTTGTGGTTGTTGTCCATATTTTGGGGTTTATCTCGAGGTCTATTTGTGACGATTGTTATACATTTGGGGTTCATTCTTGGGGTTCACTTTGGTTAACAATTATCTGTTTGGGGTTCATCTATATTGCTTGGGGTTCATCTATATTGCTTTTGGGGTTCATCTTTGGGGTCCATTTGTGATGATTGATATTCATTTGTGGTGATTGTTATCACTTGGGGTTCATCTTTGGGGTTCATTTGTGATGATTATTATTCATCTTTGGGGTTCATCTTTGGGGTTCATTTGTGACGATTGTTATTCACTTTGGGGTTCATTTGTGAAGATTGTTATTCACTTTGGGGTTCATCTTTGGGGTTCATTTGTAACGATTGGTAGTAAGACCGACTCCCGTACCTTGTAATCTCTGGTCGTAAGACCGTTCCTTTCCCTTTCTTAGGTTAGTCCTGCGCTCCCTTTCCGTCATAGGATGAATAGCGTCGGTGGCGGCTCTGTATTTTTTCCGCCGGTTGTTTTTCGCATTGCGACACCTTCCACCTTCTTTAATTTCAAATATATCCCTCTTTTCAAAAAAAATCTTTGCTTGTGATTTCAAACTTATACATGTTTTAATGACTAGAAACTTTGGCCTTATGCCATTGAATTTTTGAACTTCTTTTCTTAAATCAAACTTGTGAATAAACGTAACTAGATTGACTTAAATTTCAAAAGACAAAAAGAACTAATAACCTCATTCAATTTTTTTGCCCTTTTGTGCCCTTTTCTTATTAAAATTGTGTTAAAATCAATTCACCAACTTCTTTGAAATTTTTACCACGAACTACGGGGTTTTGATCCCTCATTTTTATGTTGGTATGTAGACATAAGACCGAAGGTATTGTCAAACACAAAAATATAATCAATGAATTCTTTTTCTCATCCCCACACTCTATATTTATCAATCATATGTTATACCAAAAACATATGCACATATAAAAAAGGGCTCCCTAGGAGTACCTAAGACACTTTGGGTGCTAACACCTTCCCTCTGTGTAACCAACCCCCTTACATGTAATCTCTTGCATTTTATTAGTTTTGATTTGAAAACTTCTTATCTTTGGGTTTTGTTCGTACTTTTCCCTTTTCCTTTGCAAACAATAAAAGCGTGGTGGCCACTCTGGTTTTATTAACGTTAAGCTTATCCATAGCTTGATGATCATGAATTTACCGCTACAACAAGGAACAAGCTTTCGGTAAAAGGTAAAATGCTTATGTTATTCCCTCTTTTTTTTTGTTCAGATTGATCCCTAACCCATTATTCTTCCTTCTTTCTCTACGAGGTGCTACTGGAATCTAAGCTCGGATGCTTAGGGTTTCGGTGTAAAACCCTAAGTATCAAAGAACTTGGAGCTTTGGTGAGGATTTGGGCTATAGCAGCAGCAGATTCGGGGTCCTTTCTCAATCAAAATTCTATGTATTTATATATTAGATTTTAGGTTTAGAATTAAGTTAGATTGATTTATTTTAGGAATTTTAGAATCCGATTTGATTATAATATGATTTGAGTTAGAAATAGATTAGGGTTTCCAAATTTTAATCGAAATCTATAATGTATTTGGTCATGATTCAGTTGTGAATTATTATGACTCGTATGAAATTAAAAGGTTTTGATTAATTTTCAAAAAATCAAGTTTGAATCCATTTATTCTTTTGATTAAGTTTGAATACATTTCTGGTTCTGATTAAGTTTGAATCCATTTCTGCTTCTGATTGTATGCAAAATGCAAGTTCTAAACCATTTATGCTTCTTATCATACGCATATTGGGGTTTTTGGGAATTAGGTGAATGGGGGTGGACCCGGGACACACCTAATTCGTTTCACTGGTTGGATTATGGGTTTGACCCAGTTGACCCATGGGTCATCCAATGACCTAGTTCATAAAGCCCAGTTTGGGCCAGGCCCAACTCTAACAAAAACAAACCGAAAATAAAAAGAAGCCAAACAATTCTAAATCCCTAATATAATAAGCATCAAATTAATAAGTTAGTTAATCATATTATCCTATTAACACCTAATAAAATAATTAGTCTAATAATCCAAATTTAATCATAAGTTAAATGATTATACTTAAATTATTTTATTGATTCGATTCAATAAAACCAATATAAGTTATTAACCTATGTTTAAATAAATAATCTAATTATTCGATATAAACAAAGATTAAGTAATTTTTATTAGAAAACCTAATTGATACCATAATTATTCAAAGAACAAAAGGCCCTAATTAATTCTAGAGGAGAGACCAACAATCCCTTACGACCTCATTAGCCTGTTAATGATCTGAAAAGTCAAAAAGGTCTCCTTTGACTTTTCAGGTTACTAATGTTGACTTGCAACAACTCTGGGTAAGGATGGTCAAAATTTGGGTTACGATAGATTGGTTAGTTAAAAAAATGTTAGAAAGAGATTGGACACCTTCTTAGTCACTTGGCTTGACCTAGAAAATAATTTTCAAGATAAAAACATTTGAAACATATTGTGAGTGTGCATGAGTTTCCTTAGAACTTAGAAGTTACTTCCTTACTTTTACAAAAATCTAGTGACTCTGACAGACATAACCTGGCAATCTTTCACACTTCCTCTCTTACATTACTTTGAGGCTTCCTAGACTTTTTCCAGATACATTGATCATATACGAAATTTAATCTTGAGTCTCTTTTTGGTTATGAGGTATGAGATGTATCTCTAGTTAGGTCGCCATCATACGAGAGTCAAATTTTATTTCCTCTTACTTTAATCATCATTGTTGTCATGAAAAGTTCAAATGGATCTTCTACGGGATTATCATCATTGTGAGCATTTGATTATCACAGATAGTTGTACTTTTACGCACATTGATATACGTCTTTCACTTTTTATAGAAATATCCATGAATCCCCAAAGGATGGATGTCTAGTTCCCCTTAATTACGTTCCTTGTAGATGAATTTTCCCCAACAATGTGAACCATGTAATCCACTACATTTTGTTATGTGTAAATGAACATCTTAATAATTCAATCTCTTTGTGCTTAATGCTTTCCTTTTTCTATGACATTGGTATAATCAATCTAAAAAGCAATGAGAACATATGTATATTTGCATAGAAAAATCAAATAAGATTGTGGTGCTTGTTTATGATTGCTGGAGAGATGATATATTCAGTCGGGACATTAGATATTTTACGTACGGTAAAGTTTCTTGCAAGTTCGTCCGGGTTATTAGGGTAATGGATATAACCAAGATGGTAATGTCGTGATGAAATCGTTCATATCTATTTTGTAAGATAGCCACGACTTAAGAAGAATAATAAAGGTTCAAGCAAGGATTAAACATAGGAAATTGACAAAATATTCAAAGGCGTGACATAATTTTCTCTCTCATTGAATATTTTAATTCTTATTTTAGTATAGTTAGTTTTATAATCATTACACAATCTACCCAGTCGCGCTATGCGAGACCTACATTTTACAATAATTTCTTTTGTAACCTAATAACATGTATAATTGATTTTGTGATTATAATATTTATGGGTTATTAATATTCAATTACCACTTACAAATTTCTGTTGACACAAGATACTATGCATTAATTTTAACCTTAATGGAGGGAACTGGCACAATGTTTGACTTATGAGGAGAAAAATTGAAATTCAAAATGTTCATGTCCTAACGAAACACTTTCCACATACTAAGAGATTTCTAAAACATCGCAAAATTTATATAATATTACAAAAACAATTGTGTTCCATTTTATATAAAAGATAAATTTTGACACCAAATAAATATTTTGTGTGATTTTTTATTATATCAACTTAAATATAAAAGCTATCATGCAAATAGAAAAAAGAGTAGAACAAAGAAATAAATATGTAGAAACAATATTCATAGGATCAAATGGTTCCTTGAATTCTCTTATACTTGATAATTATAATTATAATAATATAAATAAAAATAATAATAATAAAGTGTTGCAAGACAATATTATGTATAATATAAAATTCTTACAAATTACAACCATAAAACATGGGTGTATAGACAATTTTTTATGTATTCATACCTCCAATTGGAACAATACTTCTTTCATAAATTATTGTCCTACCTTCAAATCCATGTCCTACATTACCGAGCTCCTCAACCATATTAGTGTTTACATTAAAACAAACTAATTTTCCAGTATGCTCTATCAAGAATATATATCCATTCTTTCCAACTCCAATAGGATGCTCAATGTAAGGAAAAGGCCAAACTGTATAGAATTTAATCCATGATTCTTTCACCCCAACTTCACCCAAAATTGATATGTGAAAAATATCATCACTTGGGTAGTTCTTAATGTGATTTGAGATTAAAGCAATGCAACCATTTAATACTACTAAGTCTTTCCAATAAAGTATAGATCTAAAATTTTTATCATCGGGTATGGGTGTTATATGGAATACCTCATTACTTAGGTCAAATGATAGTAGGTATTCCTCATCATAATTTTCATTATCATAGCCTTCTTCACCCCACCAGTGACACATTCCGTCAATACACAACCCTTGATCTATATAATTATGAGGGATATCAGAGTCAAGTTTCTTCCAAGAGTTACTTTGTAGACTATATATCTCCCAAAAGAGTTGGTAACATATATCTTCAAATGGAAAATCCTCAATGTCACTTTCACTATCGCTATTTGGATTATACATTATTTGTCGAATCACCTTGTAGTCCTCTCTAACAGAATCATAACCAAAACCATATCGAGTAATTTCAATATCCATATACGGTACAGACTCACGAAAGCTAGTAGGAATAACCTTGAATTCTTGGGTAGCAGGGTTCCATAATACAAGTCTTGTACTTGTCTGGGAGTAACTGATTAGACAGAGAACCCCATTAATGCTACGAGATCCCAAAATTTCAAATTCAAGGTCATCCATTTGAAATGGATTTGGCCAATTTAATTTGATATTATTCTCAAATTGCTCATCTGATAGAGAATATAACACATCAATCGAAGTCGTTTTATGTTGTAGGTGTAGGAGAAGAGATGTATAATCATAGTAAGAATGATTATAGAGGTTTTTGCAGAACAAGCTCATGAAATAAGAGTTTTGAAATAAGACGGTCCTTGATTTACAAACACATTCAAAGCGCTTCAAAGTTTTTACAGATAATTTTGAAATTATGGAGAAAGAAAGATCATTAGGTATGTCAATACTAACCTTCTTAATTCCCACAGCTGAATTGTGTTCCATCTCTAGAGACTTCAGAGTTTTGTTTTCCATTGTAATCATCTTTGTTTTCAGATCTAAGAAAACTTAGTCCAATTTATTTACACTTTTTAGAGAGAGAAAACAATTACATTCATTGAACTTATAAGATGATTTTACTATTTATTAATTAAATTTTTTAAAATACAAATGCTACCTTAATTGTTAAGCAACTCAAAATATATCTTTTTACTAGATATGTTTGCGTGATTAAGAAGAAACTCAAAAGATATTTCATTTAGTGTGTTCTAATTAAATTATATGCCAATTTTTTTTTAAAGATATATTATAATAATTGATAAGAAATTCAAAAAAATAAATTTAAAACTTAATTTTCTTTAAACACAAATTTTTAAATTGCCAAAAGTACCTTTTAATATAAGTATGTATAACTTGATGTCTCAACTCGTTTGACACTCTAAGATCACTATTTGTTGTGTTATAATTTCAAAGGGACTCTCCTAGGGCGATGCCTTTAGAGTGTCCTAGAAGAGACAGAGATAGAATGTCTCCCAAAGGGAGGTATAGCCTCTTCCCATGGTTTTCCTGTCGCCCCGTCAATGGAAACATTGGATAAAATATTTCTTGAGCAGAGAGGAAGTTAGGATGATGAGCTGACCCACGTCTCCATTAGAAATAGGGATTCAACGGTCCATCATTCATTGAGTGGACAATGACCCTTTCCAACAAAACTCTAGGTCCAAAGGGCATATTTAAATACTCTTCCCTCCCAGGGGAAAGGATATATCATTCTTTTAACCTACAAGAGCATAACACTTACTAAGGTCTTACCACATGACTGAGGAAAACCATATGTTTGTTGCCAAGCATCATCGGTCATCTACATAGCCTCTCACCTCATTTGAAAAGGACTCCAAAACTACCTCAAAGCATCTCCGTACATGGCTTCTCTTTGTTGTGGGCAAACCCTAACCACCATATCATGTTATAAACCTACTAAGGCCTCTGAGTCTCCCTACCCTTATAGGGGGAATACACACACCTATCTTTCCACTGCTATATATAAAGCGGTTCTAAACCTAAGAAGGCAACGGGGCAGTGCAAAATACTATCTAAATTAGGGTTTCATGTTTGTGCTTTGTGTGAGCCATTCGAGTATCTCCTCGATACTTGAATTGGACCTAGTTTATTGAGTTGTAACTAACAATCCCTCTGAAGCTTTTAAGTAAGAGTGGATTGTGTTTCTCAGTTGTAAGTTGTTGTAAGGTTGAATGGAAGTGAGAAGGGTCTCATATCTAGGAGTGTCTTAGATAGAAACATCCACGGGTAGAGATTAGGTGAGAAGTCTGTAAAACCTGAGGTTGTTCAGGACTTCAAACTAATTTTGTGATAATGGATTTCTTTCCTGGCTTGGTAGCACCCAGATGTAGGTGACATTTCACCGAACTGGGTTAACAACTGATTATGTTATGTATTGTCATATAGTTATTTAAATCCTAATATTGTTGAAGCTGCGAATAAGAACATTAAGAGAATCATCCAGAAAGATGGTTGTAACCTACAAAGATTGGCATGAGATGCTCCCGTTTGCTTTACATGGGTATCTACATCCATCCGCACTTCAACAGGGGCAACCCCTTTCTCACTTGTTTATGGCATGGAAGTTATGCTCCCAATGTTGAGATTCCATCATTGCATGTCTTGATGGAAGCCAAGTTGACTGAAGCTAAATGGTGTTAGACCAGATATGATCAGCTGAATTTAATTGAAGAGAGGAGGTTGACTGCCATGTGCCATGGTCAGTTGTACTAGCAGAGAATGAAGAAAGCTTTTGATAAAAAGGTCAGGCCTCATGTATTCAGAAAAGGTGACCTTGTGCTCAAGAAAGTGTTATCTTTCAAACCAGATGCTAGAGGCAAATGGACTCGTAATTACGAAGGCCCATATATTGTTAAGAGAGTCGTTTTAGGCGGTGCTTTGATTCTTTCAACTATGGATGGTAAAGAGTTCACGCGTCCTTTGAATGCCGATGCAGTCAAGAAATACTTTGCCTAAAAAGAAAAGAACAGCTCGCTAAGTTGAAAACCCGAAAGCGCGGCTTAGGCAAAAATGAGTGTCTCGGTGGATTGAAAACCCGAAAGGGCGATCCAGGCAAAAATTAGAGACATAAAACAGAAAATTTATCCCGGTAGTTGAATACCCCACCTTGGGGCAATCTAGGAAAAAATTAGGGATCCTGGCAAGTAACTGCATTCGGTTGATCTCCATTCATGAGAGAACTTTTGAGCAAGTCAGTCAACTCTGATTTATCATCCTCAACCGAAGCCAAGAGCACAGTGGATACTGAAGTTGGTAAAAGGATTAGTGATCATTGTATTAAATGTAGCCATTTTCCATGTAAATTATCATTTTTTGACTTTTGTAAAGATCTGTGGAGTCTTGTCATTTACAGACTACCATTCTATTAAATAAAGTTTAGCTTTTTATCCAATTGTTTATACTCTTATTCATTTTTTCAGCTAAATAGAACTGAATTTTTATGATGATAATTTTGAAATTTTGTGTAGCGGTAAATTCATGACCATTAAGCTGTAGATAAAATTAACGTTAATAAAACCAGAGTCACCACCACGCTTTTATTGTTTCCAAAGGAAAAGGGAAAAGTACGAACAAAACCCAAAGATTAGAAGTTTTCAAATCAAAACTAATAAAATGCCAGAGATTACAGGTAAAGGGGTTGGTTACACAGAGGGAAGGTGTTACCACCCAAAGTGTCCTATGTACTCCTAGGAAGCCCTTTTTTATATGCATATGTGTTTTTGGTATAAAAGATGTTTGCAATAAAGAGAGCGTGGGGATGAGAAAAGAATTCATTGATTATATTTTTGTGTTTTACAAGACCTTCGGACTTGTGCCTACGTACCAACATAAAAATGAGGGATCAAAACCTCGTAGTTCGTGGTATCAATTTCAGAGTGAGTGGATTGATTTTAATAAAAATTTAAAGTTAAAAGATGCACAAAGGGCCTAAAAGAGTTTGAATGAGTGTTAGTTCTTTTTGTCTTTTTTTTTTTTGAAATTTTAAGTCAAATATGGTTAAGTTCATTTACAAGTTTGATTAAGAAAGGAGTTTAAAAATGTAATGGCATAAGGCCAACGTTTCTAATTTGCAATAAAGTCTAAGTTTAGAAATCACGAGCAAAGAAGATTTTGAAAGGGGGGAGAGATTTGAAATTTAAGAAATAGGAGGAGATGAAGAGACAAATCCTAAGCAAAAATTTAAAAGTTAAGGGTTGAAAAAAATCTGACCAATGGGATGCAATCCAATAGACAAGAATGTCATATAGAAATCCATTTTTCCTTTGGACTTTAGAATCAAGCAATATCAATAAACAAGTAGCAAGATGAAGAGCAATGCATCAAATAAATATGCCCACATCCAAGCTAGCAACTTCACAGTCTTCTTCTTAATCTTCCCATGTATCAGATGACATACTCCTTGAATGGCTTAGAATAAGGCATTAGACACAGGTTCAAAGTAACATTTGCATCAAGATCATGTAGTAGATGAACTCAAGTGGATCCCATATACTTGCATCAGATGAATGTTCAAATCACAATAACCTGGTTTCAGAAATGTTGGTGATCAGTGCATTTTGATGCACGTTCTTCCATGTTTGTACTTAAGAATTTCTTCGGTTTGCTTTGATTATTTTTATGTTTTATTGTGTTTTCATAATTTATGTTATTTTTGCACTTATTTAATTTTCGTATTTAATTTTCAGCATTAGCAGCTTTCGCGAGAAAAATCATATCTTGAGCTAGAAGTATCGGATTGAGACATGCTACCAGTCGATGGAAAGCTAAGAAAAAGATCTACAACTTTTGTTCAGAAGTCAAGAGCTGAATCAGAGTGTAGAAGGTCCAGAAAATTCATTGAAGTTGCAGCATTAGTTTTATTTAAGTTTTGGGTCATTAGTTTTGGGCTTGGGTTATGTTTTCGATCCAGTTGGGTTGTAAACCAAATTCCTTGTTTTCCATATACTTAGCAGCCGCATAACATTAGGATCATCACTATTCACGAAATACTTGAAAGCTTTGGCACGAATTCTCATGAAGAACTAATCGATCCAAACAATTTGCTGTATTCGGGTTCCGATACCTTGAGATTTTAGTAATTCTTATTCAGGTTTTTTATTCCTTTCAATATTAATATATGTATTTTGTTTGCTTAATCCGATTTACATATGCTATATTGATTTAATCCGATTGATTGTGTGATCCTAACTATAGTCACGATTTCGTTTGCTTAATTCGTTATCGAGTCCGTTTAATTCATGTTTGCTTAATTCATGAAACTTAATCCCATTTGCTTAATTCGGATAATAGGAACATACAACTTATACTATCAATTGCGCTTGTCAGTTGATATTATAATCGAATAGGAATAGTTAATCTGCGGTTGGAATTACGATAGTCGATGATAGGCAAAGACCGAATCAGTAAATTGTTGCTACAGCTTATTTCAATAATCACTTATTTTAATCTTTTTTTTTAATCCTAAACCAACCAAAACCCCATTAATCGTTACTATCATTGGTTAATTCATTCAAGAATCCTTGTGAGAACGATAATCCGAGTCAATTTGTTCATGGTCCGCGCGCGACAGCGGATCAAATTGGCGTCGTTGCCGGGAATTCTTATCGAATTAGTCAATAGTTTAGTTTTAAGTATTGTGTGTTTTGTTGTTCTGCAATTTCCTGTTATTTTTCCAAATTTTTCTACAGTTTCGCGTTCGGTGTTGCATATAGAGTCAGAAAAAACCGGTTTTTGGAAAATTTGTGTTTGATTGTATAAGTTTTTTGCCTACTGGAAGCAGAAAAATCGTGCGATCAATACTCAGAGTAAGGGACTCTGACGTCAAATTTGCCAAATTCCTTGTTTTTCTATTTTTAATTAATTTTTTTACTGTTTCATAGTGTCGAAAAAATCCAAAAAAAATCTCAAAATTTTTATTTCACGTCATTAGATTAAGTTTGGTGCTTTTGTATTTTTCTGATTTTATTTTAATCGTTTTTCTTCTTTCTATTTGTTTTTGTCTATTTCAGACATAGTTGGTATTTCTGTGTTTTTTTATTATTACATGGATGATCAAAGAACATTAAGGCAGTTTGCTGCTCCTGATGTTAATTATAATGACTTTTGTATTGAATATTCTGATGTTTCGGTTCCTTTTGAATTGAAATCTGGTTTAATACACTTGTTTCCAAGGTTTAGTGGTCTTGCAGGTGAGGATCCGCATGAGTATCTGAAGGAATTTGAGGTTGTGTGCTCTGCACCTTCTGGACCTTCACTAGAAGATATTGTCAAACAAATGGCTACAAATAATCTTCAGTTTCAACAACAAGTAGATTCTACTTTAAAGACTTTGCAAACACAGATTGGGCAGCTTGCCACTTTGGTGAATGCCATGCAGCAAGCTCAAGGATCAAACCAACAACCCTTGGAAGAACATTCTGTTTTTCAAATAGATTTGATTTTGGAAATTGTTGATGATACTTGTAGTGATTTGTTTGCATCTGATTTTCCATCATTGTCTGGTTTTAATGATGTTTATTCTTGTGATATTTGTACTGAAACTAAAATTTTCTCTGTTTATGCTGAAATTGAGGTTGCCTTGCAAGTTGATATTCTTACTGCAGATGAGGTTGCAAATAAAGTTGTTCATGTAGATAAAACTCTTGACATCCCGGTTGCCACAAACACTCCTTCTATTGAGCAGCCACATTCCCTCGAGCTGACGCAACTTCCTGAAAATATGAAATATGCTTATTTAGAGATAAATGAAAACCTACCGGCTATAATTTCTTATAACCTTGATTTCGATCAAGAAAATAAGCTTTTGCAGGTTTTAAGGAAGCATAAAAAGGCATTTGTTTGGACATTGGCTGACATTCCAGATCAGATCACCTTCACGTGTTCATTTGATACTTTTACTTTTAGAAGATTCTTTGATCCTGGAATAAAATGCTAAGATACTAATAAAAATTTCAAGTTCAATGGACATTACCCAAAGCTATTCCATGACAGCCCCACTTTGGAAGAAGAAAATGTAGAATATATCTCTTTGGGAAAGGCTGCTTATGTGATCACCTATCCTCCTTGACTACTCGGGTGTGTTCTTTCCTCTCTCTTCTCTCTCTTATTTTATGTTTGTTTCTTTCATTGAGGATAATGCATATTTTAAGTGTGGGGGAGGGAATACTTTATTTTCTTTGTTTTTGTTCTTTGTTTTTTTTTTCTAACTAAAAAAAATTGCATTTTTGTTGAAAGTTTTAGGCTATAGAATAATTTGAGGTCGAGTTTGCGAAGACTTGGGAAAAATTCACAAGATCGGTATTGTTTTAACACCGTAAGTCTCCTGCATATGGAAATTGAGTTGAATTTTTATTATGACATAGCCTTAAATTCTCATTCTCTGACAGCTCTTGAGTAGTTTATTTCAGCAGTCAGCACCATCTCACACACACTCTACGTAGGAAAGCCGATGAATATAAGTGAGTGTTCCGAAAAAGAAAAAAAAAATAAAGGAATGCACCTTCTAAGTTTGGTGACCCTCACTCGGTCACTTAACCCAACGGTTGTGGAACCTTCAAAAAAAAAGTTGGAAATAAGACTCTTTTGTAGTTGGTTCAGCGGTTTCTGGTGCTGAACTTGGTAGGGCGGATTACGGTCCGATCCCCCGCAACTACAATTGAGTAAGCAAAGGGTTATGCCACTTAAGTACCAGAACCCCGTGCAAAAAAGGATCAGAGTCACTAACCGGTCCCCTTGCTATGAGTGTGTGGAGATAACGAGCTTAATGTGATTGCGCCTGAATGAAAAAGAGCCAAAGAAGGATGAGTAAGTTAGGCTTTAATATAATAACATGATTCGAGTTGATTTGTGTATTCAGGAGATTTATGTCTGCATAACTGTGGATTAGTGTTCTTACAATGTCCTTAGTGTGCAAGATTAGTACCTATCGAAGCAAACTTAACCGAAGATGGCTTGTAGCCTAGAATGAGTAACCGTTGATGTGTCTGTGTTTTGTTTTGTTTTTCATTTTGCTCGGAGTGCAAAAGTTCAAGTGTGGGGGAATTTGATTAGTGCATTTTGATGCACGTTCTTTCATGTAAGTACTTAAGCGTTTCTTCGGTTTGCTTTGATTATTTTTATGTTTTATTGTGTTTTCATAATTTATGTTATTTTTGCACTTATTTAATTTTCGTATTTAATTTTCAGCATTAGCAGCTTTTGCGAGAAAAATCATATCGTGAGCTAGGAGTATCGGATTGAGACGTGCTACCAGTTGATGAAAAGCTAAGAAAAAGATCTACAACTTTTGTTCAGAAGTCAAGAGCTGAATCAGACTGTAGCAGGGCCAGAAAATTCGTTGAAGTTGCAGTATTAGTTTTATTTAAGTTTTGGGCTTGGGTTATGTTTTCGATCCAGTTGGGTTGTAAACCAAATTCCTTGTTTTCCATATACCTAGCAGCCGCATAACATTAGGATCATCACTATTCACGAAATACTTGAAAACTTTGGCAAGAATTCTCATGAAGAACTAATCGATCCAAACAATTTGTTGTATTCGGGTTCCGATACCTTGAGATTTTAGTAATTCTTATTCAGGTTTTTTATTCCTTTCAATATTAATATATGTATTTTGTTTGCTTAATCCGATTTACATATTGTATATTGATTTAATCCGATTGATTGTGTGATCCTAACTATAGTCACGATTTTGTTTGCTTAATTCGTTGTCGAGTCCGTTTAATTCATATTTGCTTAATTCATGAAACTTAATCTCGTTTGCTTAATTCGGATAATAGGAACATACAACTTATACTATCAATTGCGCTTGTCAATTGATATTATAATCGAATAGGAATAGTTAATCTGCGGTTGGAATTACGATAGTCGATGATAGGCAAAGACCGAATCAGTAAATTGTTGCTACAACTTATTTCAATAATCACTTATATTAATCTATTTTTTTTTAATCCTAAACCAACCAAAACCCCATTAATCGTTACTATCATTGGTTAATTCATTCAAGAATCCTTGTGAGAACGATAATCCGAGTCAATTTGTTGCTAACTACGTTTTGTCAAAAATACTCGTTCCTGATCCGCGCGCGACAGCGGATCATTGGCATTGGACAAGTCCTTTTGCATAGGGAATGTTGTCTTATTCTAAGTCCAAATCTCAGGTCAAATCCAACAGTCCACACAAATATTTTTTAGGGTTTTTGTTGTTTATTAGGTATTTTATGGTCCTAAGACCACAAACACAAACAAGATATAAAAACAAATATATACAATCACAATATATGGCTCAAATGAGCAAAGTGAAAATGACATAAGCATAAACAAGTTAAATGATATGTAAATGGCAAATGGAATGGTAAAATGACTCGAATTTAAATGACATAAAGTAAATGACTTAAACTTAAATGCAATAAAAATAAGAGTTAGCAAATGTTAGTTGATTAGATGTTAGTTGATTAGATGTTAGTGAAGTTTTACTTTTCAATTGATTAAGTCATTCTTTGGAGAACACTCAACCTTCTATTCACAAGCATGGATTCTTGAACCAATACATCTTCTAAAGGAAGGATAAAAGGTCAAGCTTCCACATAATACCATGAAAGGGGGGAGACTTACAATCCCACTTACTAGAATGCTATGCCTTTTGGGTCAAAATTTAGCGCTATGTTAAGCAATCGTAATTGGACTTATATAGAAGTCTCAAATATCTGAGGTCGGGCGATATGGTATAATGAACCATACTCCTAAAACATACCACCCTCAAAAAAATAAAATGATCAAAGGATGAACTTAATCTCATCCATACTTGTATTGGTTCATCTAACATAAGTTATTGATGAACCAATTAGCCTTAGGATATTGAGATGCCATTGGTAAATGGAAGGGATTGGAAATAATGGGATTGAAGTTGAAGAGAGAGAGGAGATGAGACAAACACAAATTGGTCATGGGAGGAATTTTATCAAATTAAAATCGTTCATTCATTTTGGTAGATGAAATGTACATTTCATTAATCCTCTAAATCTAATGTTTTTAATCCAACAAAAGTCAAATCAACCTTGACAAAGGCCCAAACACATATTCAAACTTCACAAGTCAATAAAAATGGCTCAACAATATTTCTACACAATTAATCAATTAAATATCAAATTAAAATACATTTAAATTAAATTATGTTTGATCAAAAACCTAAAACCTATTCAAAACACCAAATAAATGGCCATGAGATTTATCCTAGGTCAATGAAAGTCAAAGGACCTTAGACAAAAAAATTCATAATTTTTGAAAAGTCAGAAATATTTTTAAACAATTAAAAATATGCACAAAAACAATTAAATTATAAAAAATGTCAAAATTAATCCAAAAATAATTTTAATTCATAAAATGAAATTGGAAAATATTTCAAAACTTTTGGTGAAAGTCCCATATTTTTTGGATTAAAAATGAAATTGATATGAATTAATTAAAAATAAGCAATTAAATAAAATATTCAGAAATTCAAAAAAAGGATAGCCATCTGATCTCCCTCATTAATTAAGTTTATATCTAATATAAATCACTTAATCTTTGTTTATGTCCAAGTTTCATGATCAATTTCAAGATGTCCTCTCCAACTTTTGTTCGTTGAGAAACTTCAAATTCAACTTGCAACGACATGTGCCAAGAGGAAACATTATAAGTCATTTTGGGCCATCATCATTGAACGAGCAATTTTCCTCAACTTCTAAAATGCATAACTTCCTCATGCCAATTCCAAATGATGTCAAATTTATGACCAAATTAAAGAGGGCTGAAATAGCTACAACGTTTCTGAAGGAACTTTTTCCATTTGAAGCTCATAGTAAAAGTTATTCAAGGTGGAAGAAGTGGTCATTTGACTTGGTACTTAGAAAATTTTCAAATATGTTTGATTTCTCAAACTTCAAATTCAAAATGTATCATGATCCAAGCTCCAAATAGAAAAGTGTTCAACATCAAAGTTGTTCCCCTTGATGTCACCTTTCCAATAAGTCCAAGATCGCCTTATTTGGACCAATATTGAGGGACTTGCGCATGGTTCCTTTCATAGGTTTGTTTTGACAAAGTTTGAATTCAAATAACCATTTTCTATTGCATGCTTACATGTTATGGTTTCAGTACTCAATGTGCATAAATTGTAGCAAGAGTGCATCATGAATTGGGCTCAAATTAATGCCCATGCATCCATGCACCAAAGTTGCTAAATTTGACAAAATTTCAAGGTGTGTGAAAAGCAACTTGATACCTTATAAATACATGGCAATTATGATCAGAAAGAGGATCCCTGCTTGCCCAAGCTTTGAACCATTTCCTCCCTAGCCTCCATTAAAGGTTAAACTTGAAGATTTCACTTGAAATCGAGTACCAATTCTCCTTTTGTTTTAAGATTGAAACTCCAAAATTGAAGCCTTTCTTTGATCCATTTCACTTCCTGCAGGCTTCTAGAGTCGAGCCAAGGCCAATTGAAAGTAATATCAAGCAAGATTCAAGCTACCCGAAGGTGATTTTTTAGAAACTTTGAGCCTCCGATTCTCTCTCAATTCTTCACCATTCTCTTTGGTTTTTGGTTGGCTGAAGTCTTACCAATGTAGGCAACAAGATTAAGTTGCTTTGAGGTCAAATCGAAGAAACTCAAATCATGAACCTCAAATTTAAAATCCATATATATTTCAATATACTTGGAATTAGAAGAAATGGAGGTCAGATTCATTCTCCTGAGCATTTTTCCTTTAAAACCATGTCCTTACTTTTCATTTTTATGGTGGTTTGTGTTAGACCGGTCCGGTGAGGTCCACCGAAGAAGATGACTGGATTTAGGGCTCCGGTGGTTTGTTGGCATGACCTAAACCATCTTATCTCACGTCCACATTTTTAATCCTGGCCCTCATTCCTGATTACCACGTGTGTACACGCTTTGACTGTTGAACATGATGGAAGCACGCGCTTGGCCATCAGATCTGCCACCTCAATTAATGAGGGAGATCTGATGACCCTTGTTTTTTTTGTATTTTCTGAATTTTCATTTAATCCACTTATTTTATTTTATTCATAATAAATCCATTTTTAATCCAAAAATCTTTAAATATTTTTCTCTTCCATATTTTGAATTAAAATTATTTTTTGGATTAATTTTGGTATTTTTCATGAATTAAATGTTTTTGTGCATATTTTAAATTGTTTTAAAATACTTCCGATTGTTTAAAGTTGTGAAATTTTTTATCTAAGGTCCTTTGACCTTGTTTGACCTAGGATAAATCCCTTGGCCATTTATTTGGTGTTTTGAAGGGATTTGAGATTTTATCCAAATTAAAATGCATTTAATTCATTTCTAAATTGATTAAATGTTTAAAAATTATGTTGAGCGATTTTTATGGTCTTGTGATGTTTGACTTTCTGTTTGGGCATTGGTCATGGTTGATTTGATTTTTTTTTACCAAACCATTGGATTTAGGGGATTGATGAAATGTAAGTTTCATCTCCCAAAATGCATGGATGGTATTGATCAAATGAAATTCCTCACATGATCAATTTATGTTTCTATTTTCCCCTCCCTCTTCACATTCATCCATATTCTTCCTCATTCCCTCATTGACCAATGAAATATCTTTATGCCTAAATGCTAATTGATTCATCAATAAACTGGTGTCAAATGAATCAATACAAGTCTGACTGAGATAGGTCCCTCCCATTTTCTTTTAGTGTGTGGTATGTTTTAGGAGTTTGGTTCTTTGTACCAAATCTCTAACATGAATTAACACCTATATTTTATTTCCCGACCTCAGATAGTTGTGACTTCTGCATAAGTCCAATAATGATTGCTTAACATAGAGCTAAATTTGATCAATAAGGCATAACATTCTAGTAAGTGAGATTGTAAGTCTCTCATTCTTCATGGCATTGTGTGGAAACTTGACATTTTTTCCTTTCATGAGATATAGTGGCATACTTGTTGAATTATCCAAGTTGGAGCCCTTCTCATGGAAGATGTCTTGTTTTAAGGATTCATACGTGTGAATGAATGGTTGAGTGTTCTCAAAAGAATGACTTAATCAATAAGGACTCAACACTAACATTTGACTAACCATTGACTAACTCTTATTAATATTGCCTTGCTTTCAAGTCATTTACTTTATGTAATTTAAATTTCAGTACCTCTATCATTCATTGCCATTTACATTTCATGCAACTTGTTTATGTTTCAAGCCATTTTCACTTTGCTCATTTAAGACATATCTTGTGATTGTATATTGGTTTGCTTGTTTTTGTTTTATTTGTGGTCTTAGGACCTTAAAACATTTAATAACAAGAAAAACTCTAACAAACATTTGGTGGACTATTGAGACTTGATCTGAACTTTTGAACTTAGAATTAGGCAGCATTCCCTATGCTAAAGGACTTGGCCAATGCCAACATTTGAGATTGATCTATCTTGAAGTGTGCCTTCATCTAATGCAAGACTTTAAGTGTCATTGATTCATCTGTTACTCTGTCTTTCTACTTAATTGTTGTTTTGTTATCATTGTCTACGATTGATGTTTTGTTCTGAGTTAATCAAGGAATATATCATGTGATACATCGGAAGAAATTTGAAGACTGCTATATATTGGAGTGCATGTTTGGATGTGGCTATCTTTATTTGATGCCTTGATCTTCATGATGTTTGGATATTGCTCATTACTTATTACTTGTTGCTTGATTAAAGTCCAAAGGGAAATGGGTTTCTATATGACATTCTTGTCTGTTGGATTGCATCCTATTGGTCATATCTTTTCAACTCTTAACTTTTAGATTTTGCTTAGGGTAGTCTCTTCATCTCCTTCCACCTTCTTTAATTTCAAATATATCCCTCTTTTCAAAAACTTTTCTTTGCTTGTGATTTCAAACTTAGACATGTTTTAATGACTAGAAACTTTGGCCTTATGCCATTGAATTTTTGAACTTCTTTTCTTAAATCAAACTTGTGAATAAACGTAACTAGATTGACTTAAATTTCAAAAGACAAAAAGAACTAACAACCTCATTCAATTTTTTTGCCCTTTTGTGCCCTTTTCTTATTAAAATTGTGTTAAAATTAATTCACCAACTTCTTTGAAATTTTTACCACGAACTACGGGGTTTTGATCCCTCATTTTTATGTTGGTATGTAGACATAAGACTGAAGGTATTGTCAAACATAAAAATATAATCAATGAATTCTTTTTCTCATCCCCACACTCTATTTTTATCAATCATATTTTATACCAAAAACATATGCACATATAAAAAAGGGCTCCCTAGGAGTACCTAAGACACTTTGGGTGCTAACACCTTCCCTTTATGTAACCAACCCCCTTACATGCAATCTCTTGCATTTTATTAGTTTTGATTTGAAAACTTCTTATCTTTGGGTTTTGTTCGTACTTTTCCCTTTTCCTTTGGAAACAATAAAAGCGTGGTGGCCACTCTGGTTTTATTAACGTTGAGCTTATCCATAGTTTGATGATCATGAATTTACCGCTACAACAAGGAACAATGCTTATGTTATTCCCTCTTTTTTTGTTCATATTGATCCCTAACCCATTATTCTTCCTTCTTTCTCTACGAGGTGCTACTAGAATCTAAGCTCAGATGCTTAGGGTTTCGGTGTAAAACCCTAAGTATCAAAGAACTTGGAGCTTTGGTGAGGATTTGGGCTATAGCAGCAGCAGATTCGGGGTCCTTTCTCAATCAAAATTCTATGTATTTATATATTAGATTTTAGGTTTAGAATTAAGTTAGATTGATTTATTTAGGAATTTTAGAATTCGATTTGATTATAATATGATTTGAGTTAGAAATAGATTAGGGTTTCCAAATTGTAATCGAAATCTGTAATGTATTTGGTCATGATTCAGTTGTGAATTATTATGACTCGTATGAAATTAAAAGGTTTTGATTAATTTTCAAAAAATCAAGTTTGAATCCATTTATTCTTTTGATTAAGTTTGAATACATTTCTGGTTCTGATTAAGTTTGAATCCATTTCTGCTTCTGATTGTATGCAAAATGCAAGTTCTAAACCATTTATGCTTCTTATCATACGCATATTGGGGTTTTTGGGAATTAGGTGAATGGGGGTGGACCCGGGACACACCTAATTCGTTTCACTGGTTGGATTATGGGTTTGACCCAGTTGACCCATGGGTCATCCAATGACCTAGTTCATAAAGCCCAGTTTGGGCCAGGCCCAACTCTAACAAAAATAAGCCGAAAATAAAAAGAAGCCAAACAATTCTAAATCCCTAATATAATAAACATCAAATTAATAAGTTAGTTAATCATATTATCCTATTAAAACCTAATAAATAATTAGTCTAATAATCCAAATTTAATCATAAGTTAAATGATTATACTTAAATTATTTTATTGATTCGATTCAATAAAAACCAATATAAGTTATTAACTTATGTTTAAATAAATAATCTAACTATTCGATATAAACAAAGATTAAGTAATTTTTATTAGAAAACCTAATTGATACCATAATTATTCAAAGAACAAAAGGCCCTAATTAATTCTAGAGGAGAGACCAACAATCCCTTACGACCTCATTAGCCTGTTAATGATCTGAAAAGTCAAAAAGGTCTCCTTTGACTTTTCAGGTTACTAATGTTGACTTGCAACAACTCTGGGTAAGGATGGTCAAAATTTGGGTTACGATAGATTGGTTAGTTAAAAAAATGTTAGAAAGAGATTGGACACCTTCTTAGTCACTTGGCTTGACCTAGAAAACAATCTTCAAGATAAAAACATTTGAAACATATTGTGAGTGTGCATGAGTTTCCTTAGAACTTAGAAGTTACTTCCTTACTTTTACAAAAATCTAGTGACTCTGACAGACATAACCTGGTAATCTTTCACACTTCCTCTCTTACATTACTTTGAGGCTTCCTAGACTTTTTCCAGATACATTGATCATATACGAAATTTAATCTTGAGTCTCTTTTTGGTTATGAGGTATGAGATGTATCTCTAGTTAGGTCGCCATCATAAGAGAGTCAAATTTTATTTCCTCTTACTTTAATCATCATTGTTGTCATGAAAAGTTCAAATGGATCTTCTACGGGATTATCATCATTGTGAGCATTTGATTATCATAGATAGTTGTACTTTTACGCACATTGATATACGTCTTTCACTTTTTATAGAAATATCCATGAATCCCCAAAGGATGGATGTCTAGTTCCCCTTAATTAGGTTCCTTGTAGATGAATTTTCCCCAACAATGTGAACCATGTGATCCACTACATTTTGTTATGTGTAAATGAACATCTTAATAATTCAATCTCTTTGTGCTTAATGCTTTCCTTTTTCTATGACATTGGTATAATCAATCTACAAAGCAATGAGAACATATGTATATTTGCATAGCAAAATCAAATAAGATTGTGGTGCTTGTTTATGATTGCTGGAGATATGATATATTCAGTCGGGACATTAGATATTTTACGTACGGTAAAGTTTCTTGCAAGTTCGTCTGGGTTATTAGGGTAATGGATATAACCAAGATGGTAATGTCGTGATGAAATCATTCATATCTATTTTGTAAGATAGCCACGACTTAAGAGGAATAATAAAGGTTCAAGCAAGGATTAAACATAGGAAAGTGACAAAATATTCAAAGGCGTGACATAATTTTCTCTCTCATTGAATATTTTAATTCTTATTTTAGTATAGTTAGTTTTATAACCATTACACAATCTACCCAATCGCGCTATGCGAGACCTACATTTTACAATTATTTCTTCTGTAACCTAATAACATGTATAATTGATTTTGTGATTACAATATTTATGGGTTATTAATATTCAATTACCACTTACAAATTTCTGTTGACACAAAATACTATGCATTAATTTTAACCTTAATGGAGGGAACTGGCACAATGTTTGACTTATGAGGAGAAAAATTGAAATTCAAAATGTTCATGTCCTAACGAAACACTTTCCACATACCAAGAGATTTCTAAAACATCGCAAAATTTATATAATATTACAAAAACAATTGTGTTCCATTTTATATAAAAGATAAATTTTGACACCAAATAAATATTTTGTGTGATTTTTTATTATATCAACTTAAATATAAAAGCTATCATGCAAATAGAAAAAAGAGTAGAACAAAGAAATAAATATGCAGAAACAATATTCATAGGATCAAATGGTTCCTTGAATTCTCTTATACTTGATAATTATAATTATAATAATATAAATAAAAATAATAATAATAAAGTGTTGCAAGACAATATTATGTATAATATAAAATTCTTACAAATTACAACCATAAAACATGGGTGTATAGACAATTTTTTATGTATTCATACCTCCAATTGGAACAATACTTCTTTCATAAATTATTGTCCTACCTTCAAATCCATGTCCTACATTACCGAGCTCCTCAACCATATTAGTGTTTACATTAAAACAAACTAATTTTCCAGTATGCTCTATCAAGAATATATATCCATTCTTTCCAACTCCAATAGGATGCTCAATGTAAGGAAAAGGCCAAACTGTATAGAATTTAATCCATGATTCTTTCACCCCAACTTCACCCAAAATTGATATGTGAAAAATATCATCACTTGGGTAGTTCTTAATGTGATTTGAGATTAAAGCAATGCAACCATTTAATACTACTAAGTCTTTCCAATAAAGTATAGATCTAAAATTTTTATCATCGGGTATGGGTGTTATATGGAATACCTCATTACTTAGGTCAAATGATAGTAGGTATTCCTCATCATAATTTTCATTATCATAGCCTTCTTCACCCCACCAGTGACACATTCCATCAATACACAACCCTTGATCTATATAATTATGAGGGATATCAGAGTCAAGTTTCTTCCAAGAGTTACTTTGTAGACTATATATCTCCCAAAAGAGTTGGTAACATATATCTTCAAATGGAAAATCCTCAATGTCACTTTCACTATCGCTATTTGGATTATACATTATTTGTCGAATCACCTTGTAGTCCTCTCTAACAGAATCATAACCAAAACCATATCGAGTAATTTCAATATCCATATACGGTACAGACTCACGAAAGCTAGTAGGAATAACCTTGAATTCTTGGGTAGCAGGGTTCCATAATATAAGTCTTGTACTTGTCTGGGAGTAACTGATTAGACAGAGAACCCCATTAATGCTACGAGATCCCAAAATTTCAAATTCAAGGCCATCCATTTGAAATGGATTTGGCCAATTTAATTTGATATTATTCTCAAATTGCTCATCTGATAGAGAATATAACACATCAATCGAAGTCGTTTTATGTTGTAGGTGTAGGAGAAGAGATGTATAATCATAGTAAGAATGATTATAGAGGTTTTTGCAGAACAAGCTCATGAAATAAGAGTTTTGAAATAAGACGGTCCATGATTTACAAACACATTCAAAACGCTTCAAAGTTTTTACAGATAATTTTGAAATTATGGAGAAAGAAAGATCAGTAGGTATGTCAATACTAACCTTCTTAATTCCCACAGCTAAATTGTGTTCCATCTCTAAAGACTTCAGAGTTTTGTTTTCCATTGTAATCATCTTTGTTTTCAGATCTAAGAAAACTTAGTCCAATTTATTTACACTTTTTAGAGAGAAAAAACAACTACATTCATTGAACTTATAAGATGATTTTACTATTTATTAATTAAATTTTTTAAAATACAAATGCTACCTTAATTGTTAAGCAACTCAAAATATATCTTTTTACTAGATATGTTTGCGCGATTAAGAAGAAACTCAAAAGATATTTCATTTAGTGTGTTTTAATTAAATTATATGCCAATTTTTTTTTAAAGATATATTATAATAATTGATAAAAAATTCAAAAAAAAAATTTAAAACTTAATTTTCTTTAAACACAAATTTTTAAATTGCCAAAAGTACCTTTTAATATAAGTGTCATGAATTGTTTTTATAAGTTCTCTCAAACAAATACTATCACAAAATTTATGTTAATAGGTATTCTCGAATAAGTCAATGCAATCAAACATTTGATCTCATTGGTCTTTCAATTTGTTAATCTACTTAAACATTATTTGAATTAAGTGTTTATAAATATTCAAAGGAAACAAACTTTTGAGTAGGCTAATAGGACAATGAGGTCTTTAGAAAGGTCAGACTTAGGTTAAAAATTAAATATATGATAGACTACAATTTTGACTTAAACTTTAAATATTTTAGCCCGTTAGATTCAGATTTGATAAAGCCTCGACTCGACTCAGTCTCTTCTCATCCCTAGTGACGAGATGGGTGCATATGAAGTATATGCACATCCTTGAGGTGGAATGTTGATATTAAAATTATGATTAGTATATAATAATGTCATTATGGGACTATTTGTTTTAACTTAAAAGAAAAATTGTATTTTTAAAAATTGATTTTAGAAAATCATTTTTTTAAAATATTACAAAATTTGTTTAATTTATTTTTTATAAATTAAAAGACTAATTTTGATATTTATAACGTAGTTATACATTATTCAAGATCAGTAAGATCACAATTTTAAAAAAGATGTGTCTTAAAAATAATTTTTATGAAAAAATGATTTTATAATAATTTTGAGTAGGCTAAAATCAGTAAAATGATTTTATAAAAAATTATAATTAAAGGATAAAATACCTAAAATAATTTTTTTTTATGGAATTTAAAATAATATTTTAAAAATAACTATTTAAATCAATTTTTTATTAAAACTTTTTTTAATATGTATTTAAAATTTTCAACAAAAATATATTATATTATAAAAATCATTTTTTTAAAAATTTGATACAAACGGATTCTATGTCTTGATTGTATTTATATAATCCTTTCTTTCTTAATTAATCATTATTTTACTTTAAATGATTTTTAATAAAACGTAATGCACAAGAGGCAAGTGAAAATGCACATAGAATTGTGTATATGCGTATCATATCATATCTATTCTATTTTGTAAACAAATTTTAGTTTTAAAATTTTGTTGAATAATATATATATATATATATATATATATATATATATATATATATATATATATATATATATATATATATATATATATATATATATATGGGTGAAGGGAGTATGGTTTTTAGGCAGTTGCTTGTGGTTTTAAATGAACCCTAATAAGATATTTTGTGTAAATGCTTTTTGCCCTATGCAAATGCACGTAAAGCAAGTTTCAGGGCATGTTTTATGTCATTAATTGATTCCTAAAGCTTCCACGGTCATTATATTGTTATATTTGTTGGAACAAGAGAATGAAGAGATAACAAGAATGTAATTAATTTTGAGAAAATGATATGAAACTTTTTTATTGGAAGAGGAATGGATGATTACAAGATAACCTTGTGTATTTATACATGTTAATTAATTTAGTTAGTGGATCTTAACTGGCTTAACTAACCAACAACTAACCTATGATAATCTTTGATTTTTTAATTGCACTAACTTGTATTATAAGAATTCTAATTCAATATAAATTATATCCTTAACATTCCACCTAATTCATATTGTCTGAGTTTTTCATTCCAACAAATTTCTTTAATTTTTTAAATCTTATTTTCTTTAATGACTTGATAAGTATATCAACAAGATGTAATATTCAAACTTAATCTTTCCTTTACTCACTTGATCTTTAAGAAAATGATACTTCTTTTCCATATCCTTACTTCTACCATAACTCATAGGGTGATTGGCTAAGTCTATTATTGATTTGTTATCCATCAATATCGTCATCTTCTCATGTTCAACGATCTTTAATTTCTCCAACAACATTTATATCCAGAAAGCTTGACGTGCTTCATAGGAAGCTGCTACATATTCAGCTTCACAAGATGATAATGCTATTATTCCCTTATTTCTTGAGCTCCAAGAAATTGGAGAACCTCTTATCATGAATAAGTAGCCTGCAGTACTCTTTCTATCATATTATCTCCACTGAAATTTGAACCAATATAACCATGTACCATTACACTCATGCTAATGTTCTATTATCTTGGCATTAACACACAATGGTCACTTGTGCATTTGATGTACAACAAAACTCTCTTAGCTGCTGCTAGATGACATTCTCTAGATTTCTCCATGAACCTGCTTATCAAACCAACATCTTGGCAAATATGTTTTGCCTGGTGTTGCAAAAATATCTCAAGGATCTAATGATTTGCTTGTACAAAGTTGCATTTACAAGCTCATCATTTGTATCCTTGCTCAACTTTGCTCTTGACTCCAATGATGTGATTTCTGAGTTGCAATTGCTTATCTTGAATCTTTTCAAAATATCCTCGACATACTTCTTTTGATGCGGGAACACTTCCTTTGCTTGTATCTTTGAACTCCATTCCTAGGAAATATCACAAGTTCCCTAAGTCCGACATTTCAAATTCTTACATCATACTTTCCTTAAATTTCATGATTTCATCTTCATTTGAACCCGCGATCAGCAAGTCATCTGCATATAAGCATATGACGATCTGAATGATCCTACTTGAGTCTTTGACATACCTAACATACTCTGAAGTACATTTTATGAATCCGATCTTGATCATAAAATAATCCATCATTTTGTTTCAAGCTATAGGAGCTTGTTTTAATCCATACAAGGCCTTTCTCAATATGTAGACTTCCACTTGTTGACCTTTGATTTAAAATCCTAGTGATTGCTTGACATTAACCTCTTCACCCAATGGTCCAATCAGAAATTCTAACTTTATATCCAACTGATACATCTTTCAGCCTTTGTATGATGTTATTGCTACAACAAGTCTTATGGTTTCAAACCTTGCAATTGATACACTTCATTAAAGCTAATACTAGGTTTTTGCAATAAGCCTCTTGCAACTAATATGAATTTGTAATTAACAATTTCCCCATTTGGTCTAAGCTTCAACTTATAGACCCGCTTCAAATTAATTAGCTTCTTGTTTGATCTGTCTATAAGCTTTCATGTCTCGTTTCTTTCAATTGCTCTAAGTTCCTCTTGCATAGCTTCCAACCAATTTGAATCCTTCATATCTTGATTCAAATCAATCAGTTATGACTCATCCATCATTGCCTCTTATATTAAGTCACCGTATGCATAAATTTCTTGGTCAGGATATCTTTCATAACCAGTTAGCCTTACTGATTCAGTTCTTGTTCTAGTTGACGTTCTTACATTTTGTTCAGATATTCCTTTACTTTGAGCAGATACCTCTTCACCTGGTTGATCATATTCAAGTACAATTTTGATTATGTTGATTATGTTGATTATGTTGGATTGACCTCTAAGTCTAATTCCAAGCTTATTCTCATTTGGTGAATACAACTTGTAAGAACCAGTTGAGTGATAGCCTATCAGGATCACAACTTCACTTAAATCATACAAATTTATCCTCAATTGTTAAGGTACATGCCTAAATCACGTTGATCCAAACACCTTGAAGCGACAAACACTTGGCTTTAAACTTGTCCAAGCCTCACAAGATGTTTTTTACAACATCTTCTTTGTTGGGTATCTATTAAGAATATACACAGTTGTTGAAACTTCTTCACCCTAAAACCTCTTTGGAGTATCCTTAGCTTTCAACATGCTCCTGGCCATATTCAGTACAATTTTATTATTTCTTTTTTCTATTTCATTATTTTGTGGTGTGTAGGGTGCTATGATCTCATACTCTACACCTTCATCATCATAGAATTTTGAAAATTCAATAAAGGTGTATTCACCTTCACCACCCGTTCTCAATTTCTTAATACTGAAGGAGAAGGGCGATCCAAAACGCAATGAAAATTAGTGATCCTTACGAATGGGCATGATCAGTGATAGAATATTTACCTCTTGTGACGATTGAAACGTTTGATCCAGATCTACGAAGCGATCACGAACGTTAAACGACGACAACGCCTCTACTCAGTCCACACGAACGAATTCCTTCAATCTCAGTGCTAGCTGCTATGAATGAAGGCTTTGAGTGTGTGTGTGTGTGTGTGAGAGAGAGAGAGAGAGAGAAAGAGAAAACGAAAATACAACCGCAATGAATGCTTCTACACAAGGGTTCTATTTATAGAACCACTTGTGTGGGCTTCAAGCTAAAAAGCCCACTTAAGTGTAAGTGACCCATATTTTATAATATGCCAAAATCACTTAAGTATGTGGTACCTTACCATATTTCGTATTCTACTTAAGTACACCGTACCTTACGATGTTCTATAATTCACTTAAGTACACCGTACCTTACGGTGTTCCTTAGTTACTCTATCTCTCATCAATCCGTCCTTTGTGTGTGACCCTGTAGGTTTTCGCGGCATTGACAATTATATTAAATCACGTATTTAACATAATAAACAGCGAGCGGTATCTAGCAACACATCACTGCTACCCAAGACACGAAAATGTCATGTGATCTGACAAATCCTTTTGTGATAATACGTATGCGTATAATTACCCTTTTGCCCTTATGTCTATATTGAACACAGGGCATAGACCGTGTCATCCTTCTCCAGTTCAATATTGGGCCCATAGACATTTATCCTGTTATGCAGGATGGACAAATTCCATCTAGATCACTCATGTCCCTCAGCATGCTTCGTGGAGTACCCATAAACTGTCTTTATGGTTATCCAATTACGGACAATGTTTGATCAGCAATAAAGCACTCGACTCTACATCTAGGGTCCATAGTGGTTTCAGGTCGAAGGGTGGTATACACCATTATCACCATGAGAATAACTAATGACACTTTGCATAACATTCTATATAGTATTCTCATAGCGGGTCAATCCTGAAATTCTGGTGTAGTCAGAGTTCAGATGTTCTATTCGAAGTCATGACATCTGATCCAACATTGTTACTAATACAGCAAGACAGTTATACAAATTAAAACTCACTACTAATATGCACACATTCACAGATGTCACAACATCTGCTACTATATCACCATAGAAAAGAAGAACACCCAGTTATGTCCATCTGGTACAAAGACACAGCAGAGATCAAACATAGCACTTACTTCTATTGAGCATGCACAGTTAACAACATGATGTCTCAACATTGATTTGAACATCACCTGTTCCAGCATTACAATTGGTTGTACTATAAAAGACCAACCAGTCTATACTTCAGTATCAGCTGTCAATGATGAATGTCATAACATTCAGTTTGGCATTCAAACAGTAGGTTATGTGCCAGGTCTGTTATTCCCTTGATAAACAGACTAAAATACATACTGAGTTATAACAGACAGGATTGTAACGTGCAGAAGGTAAAAACACAAGTAATTGTTAACCCAGTTCGGTACAATATTACCTACTCTGGGGGCATACCAAGCCAGGAAGAAGATCCACTATCAGCAGTATTAATTCAGAGTTAAACTCCCCCGTTTACAACTCTTCACTTAATCCCTACCCAATGCAATCTATACCTAGGAACTCCTAGATAGAAACCTCCAGTTTCCATTCCTATCACTACAATTACAATGTAATGCTAAACAACTTGAACTCGCTTCACAACTTCGTTCAAGACCATAACAACTCTTACCTACAGGCTTTGAGTTACAAATAATCTCATGCTTTCAAGCACTGAGAAACACCTGGTAACCTTCCCACAGGTTGGGAGGTTTACCGCACACACACCCCTAATTTTACATTATTTGAGGCTTACAAAACCTAGGTTACAATCTGCTATTTATAACCTAAACACCCAACTGGATTTGGGCCTTCAGAAATTGCAGCAAACTTCTCCTTTGCTGTTACAAAGTTGGCAGAAAACTTCTGCTACAATCAAGGTCTTTAATCTTTTAGTTCCTAAAATATCCTAACATATCTCCATATTTAGAAACTGTATATAGTCACCAAATATTCTAATTGAGTCTTCAAGATCTCCACAAATAATGCCACATAGGATTTTGACTAATCCCAGAATATTAAATTAGTTAACACATACCAGAATTAACTCATTCAGTTTTATACACATGCGTGATGTCACAGTCACGATGTCGTGACATCGTACATGACATGTTGGTCCAGATGTTGAACTTCTTCAACCCAACATATTAAAACAACAGAGGTGATTACATTATTTGTTTTACAAAATTAATGTCAATCCTAAGGTACTAACAATCTCCCCCTTTGGAAAATTTTAGCTAAAACAAATAAACATTACACTAGACACCACATCCCAATATGGGCCTGCACTTCCTCTTTGTCATTGTCAGCCCCATCACCAACACCAACTTTGGTGTACATGAGGAAGAAGTTGTACAAGAATCAGCTGCATCAAAACCCTTCCCTTCAACACTAGGGCTTCCTGAAGAATATGTAATGCTGAGTAGATAATGCAACTCAGATCACAAGACACAACTGTCCTCTTAACTCAGATCACAAGTCATAAGTGATATACCCAGTTAGTGACTTTTGTGCCTGAACCCAACTTCTCCTTGCTACCACATTTTGCTTGCTTCTGGTACATCCTCAGGACAAAGTTTATCTCCCCTTTTTAGCTAAACATTTATAAATGAAACCTTCACAAAACCAGATCCAGGCGCAGTATGCCCAAATCTTAACAAACCCCATGGTTTAGAGGAAAAGGAATGTCGCTCTTGTGAGAAGAGGAGTGTTGATACATCCCTTAAATAGGCCAGACCATGCTTAGGAATTAATGGTAGAAGTAAATACTTGGTCAAGATCCATAAGTATATGCTTAAGAATTAACGGTAGGAGTAAATACTTGGTCAAGATCCATAAATATTTGCTGAGAATCAGTCAGAGAATCACCACCAATATCCCAGACTATCTTTGGATACCTTTTATAGCTCTTGACTGTTTCTTTTCAGAAACAACAGTTTCAATGCGTGTAGACTATTCCATAAATATTGTCAGACACGTTGCAAGCTATGTCTTAACATTCGACACTGCTTTTGTCTACATTCTTCATGTATTCTCCCTATCATCATTTCCTAAAACCACTTTCTCACCTCCAGTGGTAGCTTGACATCTAGCACCACACATCCACATTTCCTTATATAACTTCCAGCAGGTACATAGGATATCTTATGTTAAGACATCACATATGACATCTTGTGTACACTCTGTCCTTTTTGTTCACAAGGAAAACTACCAGCAGTTAAACAACTTATCAGAAGTTTAATCAGCAGCAGAAGCAAAAACAATTACTAGTTATGGCTACTAGTAATACACACATGCACAAGGGTACTTCTCCTCCCCCTAAATCTGTGCAACAAACAACAGAATTACTAGTTATGGATGCAACTATTAAGACACACAAATTGTCCAAGGCAATGTCATGACATCCGGTCAGACATTCTTCTGCTCACTCAGCCTTGACACACACCACATCATCCCACTAACTAACAAGGTGCCATACCTTGTTATCTGAGAACACATAGACCACAAGCTTGATGATTACTTGCATCGCAAAGACAGAACTCCCCCTGTCATGACCAACCAACTCTCCTTTTGAAACTTGGAGATCACACATGAACATATCCAACACCCCAAAGTTGGACCTTCACATACTTCCTGATTCAAAGAGAACCCAGACCATTTGATGAATGGAAAACATAAGATGCATCTTCATGTCTTCAAGAGCACACCCTCTGTTCAACCCTCTTGGCTGAACACATCCACACTCTGTGTCAATCTCTCTTCTAACCAGAACAGAAAAACACTTCACCAACTGTTCTAACATAAGTTAGGACATCCTTCACAACATAACTAAAAACACCATCTGATAATCTTCAGATATCACTGAGTCACCAGCTTGATCCAAAAGAAACCAGACACCAATTGGGACATATACATTCTCATCCCATTACAAGAGATAATCTTCCATAGATAGCTCAGAACTCCTACCACAAGCTCCAAGAGATTAATAGAAAACACCTCCTTTTGTCTTCAACTTACTACTTTTCAGCTCAAAAGTAATTTGTCTCAGACTTTCCTCAAGAATAATCAGCTGCCATATGTTGATTATCTTGATTCTTCGAACTCACTTCTGAGATAGACCAAATGCCACTGGTTGATTACCTCCTTCATGAATCCTCATATGAAAAAGTCAAATGCCATTCTTTGACCTCTCCACGTTTATCAGACTTCTCCCAAAGATATTCTGACCTTCCAAGTGAGACTTGAACTCCAAGCTACATGTTCAACAAAACTTAGATTTTCTAAGACATGAACATGTAACATCCTCTCCATCCAGCAACTCCAAAGAACTGCAATGAGAATTATCTTTTTGAAGTACCCAATCTACAACTCTGTAGACCCTTCTATCTTAAGTTGATGTACCACTTCACCAACTAAGATTCTGATGTTGAACCAAATGTCACAACATTGTGTTTTAACATCTAGCTGTTGAATTCAGCTCCTTCTTCTGCCACTTGAAAGAACTTCCTCCCTTCACAGAACCAGAGTTCAACATTCTCATAGACTTGATTATGGAACCAAGTTTGAGTAAACAACCTCCATCCTGCAGGTTTGCAGTTAAGTCATCCAAGCTCACACCTTGATGAATCCCTGCTTCTTCTCCAAAGACATTAGACACTCTGATGCATGAGTCTTTAGAAGGACCAGTTAGAACCTAACCCTTCATCCATACCAAGGATTCCACTTCCTAAAGCAAGGCTGTTTCCATGATGTCAAGAATGCTGCCACTTATTCTTAACTCCACAGTGTGCATTAGCCAATGCACTTCCTTACCTAGATCAGAAGTAAACTGATCCAAGTAACCACAATCAGGACTATGATGTTTTCTTCTTCTTGTACACACCAAGGCTGAACATGTTTCTTGCCAGGAAACCTTTTCAGAGATCATATGCTTTTGCTGCCACCAAAGTGATAGATCATAAACCAATGTACTATCCTTCCTGTGATTCTGCACATGGTCTTGAAGATGAGATGTTCCAACATCTTTAAAAACATCAGTTATCTTGAGCTCCAAGGATAATCAATTCAATACTTGTACTTGGCACAAGTAGACATTGATCTTAAATCCTTTCCTTTCAGATACTTCCACCATAAGAATATTTTAAAAATACTCTTCTTGTGTCAACATCTTCTGCTTGCAAGCACCTCAACCGTTTTGAGAATCTTTCTAGATTAGATTCACCCTTAGGAATGAGAGAGATGAATCTTTCCTTGCAAATGTGTCACATAACAACCAGAACCCATGTGACACAGGTCAACAGCCAACCAGGCCCTAGGCTGACCAAACGTGAGGAGGTTAACAAAAACTCCCCCTCAAATTAACAATCATGGAAACTCCACACCAATATCCATGCATTGTACACAAATGTCTCAACATGACATACATCATCCCTACTAGTGGCAACTAACTCTATGAGTTATACCTTTACATACTCCAATCACACCAATCAGACTCCAGCTGACCATAAGTACTAGTGAAAGAAAACAACACCAGTCAATAGTAGATATGCACTGCCAGAGCATACTACCTCAACCAACCTCTGAATCTTCATATTCTCACTCCTTGAAAGAACTGTCACTTCTGAGCGTGGTGTTTGAATAACTAGATTCATGGTCCCAATCCTCTTAAATGAAATAGCAATCAGGTTACCCCATTATTGACTTCTAACATCCAGGGGACTTGTCTTCCAACACAACATAGTACTTCAGGGAACAACTATCCAACCCTGATCAATCTATAGGAATAAGACAAACAGCAGGAAGTTGCACAATGTCACATCTCAACCAGCTCCACTTCTAGAGATCAGACGTCTAAAAGTGACCTTCTTGAGCACACACACAGTTGACCCTACCCTTGTCAACTTAGCACACACAGATGTCTCCTCTTCCAGGTCAGGAGTAGGTTCCAAACACAAGTATCCCTTTGTTTGTCACTTAAAAACATCTGCTCTTCAACCAGTAGCTGCATACTTGTTGAGCAACATGTTCTAACATCACATAGAACATTAGTTCCACCTCCTTGGAACAAACCCTCCTTGAAGGTCTTCAAGGTCTTCATATACACTACCCAAGAGAGTAAAAGAATCAGTGATTAGGTGATTCTTACCATCTTGAAGTGAGAACGTCATGATGAGTGGACTTGAGGAGACTCAAGTATCTTTGACATCTTCAGTAGATTATGATGAAATCTTGAATACAGCAGCCTTTCATCCACATGAGGGGAAACTATATCAGAGTTTGAGTTTTGCCAGGTATTATGCAGCGGAAATCATAATACAACTCAACCTATGACCACACACTTCACCAGATCAGCCTCCAAGAACATACCAAGTTTGAATATGTTTCAATAATAGCACAGCTGTCCCACAAAAAGGCCAATTGCCCACCTCTAGAGACAGGTACGCACAGTTCCTGTCATGAATAGTCCATCCACCTACTTCAAGGGACCATTCAGGGAAATCACAGAACCTTCCACAGGTTCCAACATCAGTACTAAGATAACTCCTTGCAAGATACCAGAAAGTATCACCCGTGGATCTCATCCAGACACATAACAGGATGCCTGCTCTGATACCAATTGAAATTCTGGTGTAGTCAGAGTTCAGATGTTCTATTCGAAGTCATGACATCTGATCCAACATTGTTACTAATACAGCAAGACAGTTATACAAATTAAAACTCAGTACTAATATGCACACATTCACAGATGTCACGACATCTGCTACTATATCACCATAGAAAAGAAGAACACCCAGTTCTGTCCATCTGGTACAAAGACACAACAGAGATCAAACATAGCACTTACTTCTATTGAGCCTGCACAGTTAACAGCATGATGTCTCAACATTGATTTGAACATCACCTGTTCCAGCATTACAATTGGTTGTACTATAAAAGACCAACCAGTCTATACTTCAGTATCAGCTGTCAATGATGAATGTCATAACATTCAGTTTGGCATTCAGACAGTAGGTTATGTGCCAGGTCTGTTATTCCCTTGATAAACAGACTGAAATACATACTGAGTTATAACAGACAGGATTGTAAGGTGCAGAAGGTAAAAACACAAGTAATTGTTAACCCAGTTCGGTACAATATTACCTACTCTGGGGGCATACCAAGCCAGGAAGAAGATCCATTATCAGCAGTATTAATTCAGAGTTAAACTCCCCCGTTTACAACTCTTCACTTAATCCCTACCCAATGCAATCTATACCTAGGAACTCCTAGATAGAAACCTCCAGTTTCCATTCCTATCACTACAATTAAAATGTAATGCTAAACAACTTGAACTTGCTTCATAGCTTCGTTCAAGACCATAACAACTCTTACCTACAGGCTTTGAGTTACAAATAATCTCATGCTTTCAAGCACTGAGAAACACCTGGTAACCTTCCCACATGTTGGGAGGTTTACCGCACACACACCCCTAAGTTTACATTATTTGAGGCTTACAAAACCTAGGTTACAATCTGCTATTTATAATCTAAACACCCAACTGGATTTGGGCCTTCAGAAATCGCAGCAAACTTCTCCTTTGCTGTTACAAAGCTGGAAGAAAACTTCTGCTACAATCAAGGTCTTCAATCTTTTAGTTCCTAAAATATCCTAACATATCTCCATATTTAGAAACTGTATATTCAGCAAATATTCTGATTGAGTCTTCAAAATCTCCATAAATAACCCCACATAGGATTCTGACTAATCCCAGAATATTAAATTAGTTAACACATGCCAGAATTAACTCATTCAGTTTTATACACATGTGTGATGTCACAGTCACGATGTCGTGACATCGTACATGACATGTTGGTCCAGATGTTGAACTTCTTCAACCCAACATATTAAAACAACAGAGGTGATTACATTATTTGTTTTACAAAATGAATGCCAATCCTAAGGTACTAACAAATCCGGTATAAATATTACTGTTAATATTCATACCTATGTTTAAGACTTGATAACTCTTTATCCATGACCCATGAGATGTGATCATCAGTCTATATACATAGTAGTCTTAATGCTTTAATGTTATCCCACTTCACATAAAGCTCGACTGCGGATACTTTAATAATAGTGTCCTTATGTTTAATGCGATCTCATGATCAAGTCACACTTGATACATTAAACGGACTGACTATTCTAGGGACTTTATTAAACAAACGTAATAAAGAAAAAGTCTTTTATTATTAATAAATAATTCGATACAAGTACCAAAAGTATTGGCCTCTAGGGCTTACACCAACAAATACTTCATTCACTTAGACTTTCATCTAGCAATTTAAATTTCTCGAACTAGGTGAGTACATCACTCTTTTTTTCAACCAGATATATCCACACGTTTCTAGTAAACTCATTTATGAAAGTTAGGAAATAACAGTTACACACATTTGATTTTACTTCAAATGATTCACACACATTAGAATGAACAAACTCCGATTTTTGCTTTGACTTCATAGGTATGCCAGGTTTGAATTACCTCCCTGTTTGTTTGGATTTGCAACTTTGTTCATATATATGACCTGGCTCCTTTATTTTAGGAAGACCATACACCATCTTTGCCATGTTAAGCAATTTTAGACTTCTGAAATTCAAGTGTTCATACTTGTGATGCCACAACCAGTCTTTATGTTCATTCACAGTTGAGGAAAGGCATTAATGATCAATCATGTTGGTCTCTATCTTGAAAGTTTTCTTATCTTCTAGTGATTCATTCAAGATAAATCTTCCTTCTGCATCACACACCTTCATCTGCTTGTTTGCCATCTTCATATTGTAGCCCTTTATAACTAATTGACTTATGCTTATCAAGTTACTTTTAATTGAAGGTTCATATAATACATCATAAATTGTAGCATTTTGACCATCCTTCCTTAGCACAACTATGTTTTCTTTTCTTTATGATGTGACATTTCAACCTTCTGCAAACTTTATCACTTTCTTCACGATTTATATAACATAATGAACCAATTCATATTTCATATCATATTATTACTACATCCTAAATATAGATACCAAACCTTAGTTTGATCATTACTAGATTGATTGTTTTCCATTAGTAACACATCATCAGAATCACTCCCTCATACATGTGCATATTGGGCTTACTTCTTATTTTTTGGCACTTGAATCTTTGTTGAAATAACAATTCCTGGAATAGTGGCCATATTTTTGTAAAAATAATAGCATTACACTTCTTTCATGTCAACCTTCTTTCTTAAGTTCTTATTTGAAGTGCCTTTCTTGACTGGATCACTTTGATTCTTTGAATTCTTGGTTGAATTATCAACAATTATAGAGCTCTTTTTCCACTTCTCTTTTTCTTTTCCATCTTTTTTGATCAATCTTGCTTGCAGTGCCTACTCAGCCACCTTTTCCCATTCTAATATTTTTTGTTTCAATCTGATCACGAGCCTCTAAAGAAACTTGAAGGTTTTATAACTTCATCTCAAATATGTTCTTGGACTCCTATATTGACACTAAAATGTAATCAAACTATGGAGTCAAGGCTCTCAACCCCTTCTAAATATTTTGCAAATCAATGATTGGGTAACCACATGCCTTCATCTTATTGGTCAGCAATACCAATCTTGAGAAGTATTATGTGATTGTTTCATCGTCTTTCATTTGAGTCATCTCATACTGCCTCCTAAAGGTCTATAGTTTCACTCTCTTTAAGCTCTCATCTCCATCATACAATTTCTCTTGTTTATCCCATGCTCCTTTGGCCATTTTTTACTCAATGATCTTCTAAAAAATATTTGGATCCATACATTGATGAATCAAGAAGATAGCTTTCCCATATTTCTTGTGCTCTTTGTGTGCAGCTCTTTGGGTATCATTCTCATTTTCCTACAATGTTGGCATGCCATCATCCACGATCTCAACTACAACTTGAAATATAAATATGACCTTCATTTGTGCATTTTATCTATCATGGTTTTTACCTTCGAAAGCTTGTAGGTTTACAGGAAATTAGTTTGAAGTTATGCTCCCATTTGTCATTGCAAATGACTGAATCGAATTGGCCTCTATGATACCAATTTGTTTGAACAAGATGATGAATTTTGAGGATGAAGAGAGAAGAAAAATGTAATTTATTTTTAGGAAATGATATTAAATTTTTCTTATTGGAAAAGGAATGGATGAGTACAACATAACCTCATGTATTTATAAATGCTAACTAATTTGGTTAGTGGATCCTAACTGACTTAACTAACCAACAACTAACATGTAACAACCTTTGATTTCATAACTACACCAACTTGTATTACAAGAAATCTAATACAACATGAACTATATACTCAACAATAGTAACTCATCTTCCTTATAGAGTGTGAATATAATCCTTAATATCTACTTGTCAAGCTAAAACTTAAAGAAAAAGACAACACCACAAGAATTTATTTGTTTAGGAAGAATCCGCTATAAAATAACTGAATTGATTTTTTATATCTTTTTTAACTCTAAAAATGATTGAAAACCGGTAATACTCAAGTTTTAAACTAACTAGAAAAATCTTTAAAAAGTGCATGATGACAAGTTATCATCTCCCCTTTTATGGCCGTGAAGTATCGGCTTGTTGTTTTTGGACGCCTTGGTACCTCTAACAAGTTGTACCAAAGTTCTAGTTAAGATTGGTGAGGAAGTTTATCCAAGTGATTGCATCAAGTAGAAGATGTGACAAACTCACGTTTGAGGGCAACATTGTTTGGATCAAGTGTAAATATCTTAGATCCACTATGAATGGGAAATGCTTAATATGTAAGATAGGTAGAATATGACTAATAACTTATTATTTTTGGTGAAATAATGTTTCCCATTTATATGGTCATGGAGAATTAAAATATTATTACTATTGGTGGTCCTCTGATCACCCCAAAAGACATGACGATAGGCATCAAAATCATATTGGTGATGTAATGTTTCCCATTTCTCATAATATGACTTTACTGAGAAGATTTATCAGAGCTAATTGACCAGACAAGCTCATTTTCACATCTCTTTTTGGTTCTACTTCAAATAAGACCTGAAGAAATTCTTATTTTTCTCTGTAATTTGACTATCAAAATCAATTTCATCATAGTTGAGATTTCAACGCCACGAATCCTCCCTCTACCTCCCAATATCTCATGCATTCCCTTTTGGAATTGAGGATTATGTTAGAACAAGATTTAGTTATGTATCTATACCTTGAGTTTTGATGATAACAATGTTGTATTTGTGTGAGAATAATTTTGGTACCCTAATGGTTTGTTATTGTGTAGCTTTAACAAACAGTTATGACTCTGATCACATGATGTGCAACATCATCAGTTTCTGAACTTTACGTTCCAAATCCGCTTTTGCGTTGCAATTAGAAGTTCTGAAAGACGTCAATATTGTTGATGCAATATTCTTTCTGCTTTTGTGTTATCTCACCCATCAGAAGCTTCTAAGGAGACACTATGTTGCTTTTGCAATGTTCTCTCAGTTGTTTTGCTTCTGGATATGACTCTAATCAACAAGCTTCTGAAGAATAGCAAGCTTCTGAAGTTGTGTTATGTAGTTGAAGATTCTGAAGATCTCAAAACAGACGATTGAAGTTATCAAGGTTCTGACTGAGGTTTCTGATGACTCTGAAGATTCTAAAGACACTGAAGAACTCAAGCCATACTACTGACGTTGTCAAGTATTTGACTCAAGGTTTTGAAGTTTCTAAATCCAACTCTCTATTTCTTCACTTCATGCTTCAATCATCTTTTATCAGAAGCCAATGAATCTGAAGATAAGATCAAATGGGAACGTGATCAAATAGTACATAGTACAAATTGAACAACCTTTCCACTACCTGATTTCATGGGCAATGATTGTACTATTCATTACACCTATCGCTGAATATGTGGGCGAAAGGACGTACATGGTATCATTCCTTTCTCATTCAACAGTGGACAGCCGCTTAAGGAACTTTCCCCATTTTTCCCTCTAACGGTCACATTCTTACACTATATAAGCATGCATTAGAGACTTGAAGAACTCTCGCTCGCTGATCTACACAAGTATTTTGACAAGCTAATTTTCTGTGTGAAAAGCTATCGTCTTTTGTATACATTGTTCTTTAAGTATTTATTTTCATTTTTGTAAATATGCTTGTGAAGAAGCACCTTGTAACACATAAACTTTTATCCAAACTATTTGTTTGATTCCTTAAGGAGGTTATCCTTGAGAAGACAAAGAAAGTTGTTCTTTGTGAATCCTTGAGGAGACTAAGGTTTAGTTGGATCCTTGAGAAGACAAAGAAGGTTATTTTTTGTGTTTATTGTAATATGTTGATTATAGTGGATTAAGTCCTTGTGTATAAGGCAAATCACCTTGGCGGGTGGACTGGATTAGCTTTGAGTTTCAAGCAAACCATGATAAAAATCATTGTGTTTTTATCTCTTCATTATTTAACTTGTTAGTAGAGTTTTTCTTTTGGAAAAAAGCTTTTAATAATGGATATTGAACTGTAAATGGAATATGTCCTAGCCATTTTCCAATAAAAAAGGAATATCCTCACAAACACCAAGCCTTTAGGTTATGAAATACATAAATCTTAAACCATTTGATTCTTCACATTTTCCTATCTTAATCAGATCCCTCCACCATAAATATTCCTTCACATTTGATCTTTTCTCATCCTTAAACCAAAACCTTATTTTTAGATCACCATACTTGCGTTGTAGAATACCCACCCAAATTGCAATTTTCTTTGATAAACATACATACCCATTACATAATAAATAACTATTGAATACATTAACATCCTTGATTCCTAAACCACCCTCATGTTTTTTCGTTGCAAACTCCGTATCAACTAACCCAATTGGTCCATCTCTTTTCAATAAATCCATGCCATAGAAAGTTACTTTAGATTTTGATGATTTCATTTCAAATTCTTACATAGACTTTGTAAAATTCATTGACGATATATTGGTAAGTTTCTCAATATTTAATTCAATAATGTGACCCTTCCTCTTATTGATAAGAATCTTCTTTTCTAAGTGAACAACTTATTTCTTAAAATGAACAAGATAGATTCAAGGTTTTATACCTTCTAGGGTTTGACCCTACTGAAATTCCCAACAACGTGACCTTTCCTCCTATTGATAAGAATATGATGTCCCAAGTGGACAACTTATTTCTTAAAATGAACAAGACAGGTGTCCGGGATGCGACTTCTAGGGTTTGACCCTCTACTAAAATTCCCAAACTTTAAATGGAATACTATATATGTTATAAGTCAAAAAGTGAGATGATGCCAGCACCATATGCATCATATTCTCAATCCCATAGCACGCTTGACTCAGTCATTATTATCATCTGACCTTGACCATCCATTATATTCTCCAATGTTATCATATCCTCATGTAAATTTATATGTTGGGTGTAACTTTATTGAATGATAGACATCTCTCTGTAAGGAAAATATTGTTCTCGCACGCGTACATGGCAAACTTTTCGTCAATTGTTTGTAAAAGTTTCTTTGATCTATATTATTTACGTCGGCCAAGAGATAACTTTGGTTCGCCTCAATGTTCTCGACAATCCCATAAGGTTTCCAAATTTTGATTCTCTGATGCATGGTCAAAGGGACTGCTCATGCCATATGAATCCATTATCTACGAAGGAGTGAGTTATAGTTCTCCTTGGTTGAAACGACTACAAAAAAAGTTGGCCTCGTAGTTGCCACCACAACAACTTCCACCTGTATAACCCTTAGATGTTTACTTGTCTTTCCCTCATAGTTTGATAAAACCATGTTGTTGGGATTCAAGTATGTGTTGAATTTGCCAATTTTCCTTAACAAGGAGTATGGCATTATGTTAATAAAATCTCCACCATCTACTAAGACCTTATTTATCCTCATGTTCTCGAACTTTTCTATAATGAATAATGGCTTTAAATGTTGTTGCATTACCATATCAACCCTTTCAAATACAACCATGTCTTCATCGATAGAATTGTCCTTCGTTATATAATAACACAAGGTATTGTGATTCGCCAACTCTTTAGCCAAACCACTGTCTTCATCTTTGGTCACCTCAATGACTGAATCATGTTCAATAGGTAACATATATATCATGTTACAAATTATATCTAGCTCAGGTTCAGAACCAAAATTAAAATTATCAGTGGTCATGTCTTCGTCTAGGTCATGTGTGGCTTGTTCCTTCTTGAACTCTGCCATAGGTGGCGAAGGAGGGAATAACCTATGCTTCATATGCCTTTTGGTCGACTGGACTTCATTCATATCTAGAACACTGCCACTTTTGCTTGAACTCTTTACCTCGAAGGAATCATTCTTCCTTTGTTGTTGCCTTATCCACTAACTCCTGGTCATAAGATTCATGCCCAAGTAATTCTTAGAAGTATAAGAATATATATTTGATACTTTAGACTTGTCATGGTACAATGATCTTATACTGATCTCAATCGATCACCATTTATGTTGATCATTGTCTATTTTTCTTGCATGTCAGATCTACTCACCCAAGGGGTCATTGGAGGGTGGGACATAAGTCCTACTCTATTGGGTTTTGTGAGGGACTCCCCTTTTGTCGAAGACAAATTTACCCTACTTGTCTTGCTTACCATACCTCCTTAGTTTATGTGTGTAAGGTATGACTTTCTCTACCTCTTTGGAAAATATTTTGTTGAAGATTGTGTTGTAATTAGGGCAAAGCATAAGTTAAAAGTCTTTGAGCTTGCATCTATTCAGGAAGTTGATTAGCGCTTCTTCATCTCTAGGATACACCATATTCACCTGCTTGATATAGGTGAGAATTTAGACCTCGTCTACTTTGGTGACGACGCCTTCAGTGACATTAACAATCATTACTTCCACAGGCTTGACAAAGAGGGCTTCTTTTGCCTTGAGGTATGAATCAGCTTCTGCATGAGGCTTCTGTTTCCCAGTAAACTTGAGCCTTTCTTCCTTTAGATAATTCTTCACCAAATCCTTGAAATGGACACATTGAGAAGTATTATCGACAAGAACCATATTTTCTTTCTTTGTTCTAATGGAAGTGTTTTGAGCCTTTTAGAGACTACAATTTGGTCATCAAAAACTAACAAGTCAAAGATTTTGTCACATTTGGTTACATCAAATGTGTATGTCTTTGTGACAAATTTCTCATTTTTAATAGGTTCAACATGATTTTTCCCATCTGATGGCTTTACCACCTTACAAACATAAGGATGCCCTAGTTTTAATTCTGTCAGGTTAACCTCATTTTCATCGACATAATTACAACCAATGATGGATACCTAATCAATTTCATATACCTCTGTATATGTGACTTTTTTCTTTTTTATGGTATTTATTTGACCTATCCTTTTCAGCTTTTAGCCATTTGACCTATCGAACTCTGTCTGCTAGTTGGGTCATATCCCTCAAGTATTATGTATCCAACTTCTTCCTAATGGAGTAGTCTAGACACCCTGCAGCTAGTTCCACTAAATCATGTTCAGGAACTTGAGTGAAGCACCTCGACTCTATTATCCTAAACCTATTAATATAGTCAACTATTGATTCATTCATATTTCTCCTTATACTAGCTAATTCTTTGAGGTTGATCTTCTACTAGCCCTTGTAAACCTACTCATGGAATGCCCTTTCTAACTGACTCCAATTATGAATGGAGTATGGGGGAAATATGGCGAACCATGTGAATGTTTTATTGGTCAAAGAATTGAGGAAATACTTCATTTTCAAATTTTCATTATTGGTTAAGTCCCTTGCCTCTGACTGATATCGAGCAACGTGTTCGACAATGGATTCACTAGCGTCTTATGCAAACTTAGTAAACTTTAGGATTTTCCAACCCCTGGGAAATTCGGTTTACAAGATGTATTTACACAATGTTGAAACAAAATTTGGTTTGTGGAGACCAACGTTAAGACCATTTTGGGCCAGTATCTGCTCGACCACATTAGTTATATTACCCTGCCCCCCAAAATTGTTTTGTTGGACATTTCTAACTACTCGGTCAGCATCTTGGTTTCTATGCGCCAATACTACCTCAGGGCCATTTTGGCTTACATTGCCTTCGACTACCCTGGGTATCGATTGTTCAACAGGTATCTCCTGTTGTGGTATATAGTTATTAGGCACCAACTGAGTGGACGCTCGAGGAGCACCAAAGAAGTCAGTAATTTGATCCATTTGGTGTTCCAGTTACTGGTAATTATGGTTAGTGTTTTGAATCAAAGGATTCAACACAGTTCATATTTGATGTGTAAGCATGTTAACCATTTCGTGATTACTCTCATCCATTTGTTGCCTCATGAACTGGAGAGAACTAGTGGTTAAGGATGGCATACTTAGAGGAATATACCCTAACCCTCCTGGTGGCTGTGTCATTAGACCAAGGTTGATAATATCATATCTTGATGCTAACTATGGGTCAATATGGAGTTCAATAGCCATTGTATTATTAACATATGTGGATGTGTTAGTTTGTAGGCCTACCATCATAGTAGTTGGCATGCTATAAGGAAGTTCCCTACCACTTTGGGGTAATGTAAAGTTCAAGGGAAAAGGAGGCTTTGGGTCTAGTGTCAGATTTTGTGTAGCCTTATGAGTAGTGGGCACACTCGTTACTTGTGGTAAGGAAACCACCACTTCTGGTGGTACCGTCGATGCTGTTATTTGGCTTATAAGAGTAGGGTTTTCTCCAACGGTTGTTGAAGTCCTTGCATGTCCAACCGTCAAATCTATTGGTTTATCTTCTATGTTATGAGCATTTCTCTGAGGGGGAAGTGTTTTTTTTTTTTAAGTTAGACGAGTCATTTATGGAAGATTTTTACCACTTCTTAAATGCATAAACACTCAACAAATGAAGATATTTCATGTATGAAGAACAAAATAAACAATGCAAAAGCCATGACACTTTCTTGCAAAAAAAGAATTAAAATTTCTTGCACTAAAGGGTCCCACTAGGTGTGTCAAATTGTTTACTAGTATTTTTAATAAACAGTCACGAGTTTGGTTCACTTGAGAGATTAAACTCGAAAAAATCTCAAAGACAAACTGTGCAGAAGTGTTTGTGATTGATACTTAAATGCTTAAAAATTAATGAACTAAATGTAAATGCAGATTGATTTGGAGAAATAAAGTAAATAAAAAGCATAATAAATGTCATAAAACAAGTGAATTGATTTAAAATACTTAAAGGAATTTAAAAGATGGACGCAGACTCATACATTTCTAACAAATTATTTCTCTTTGTGACTTGGATACTTTAGTTCTATAGAAAGTGAGAAAAAATTTACGACCTCGGTCCCCTACACTGAGATTGCCTTACATACTAATATAATAATAACCGTCGACAACAGATAGATCCCAAGATTTAACATGTACCCCACTACATAGGCTTCATTGCTCTAACTTTCTTTCACGCGTCTTCAAAGATAAAACTGTTGAAAACCAACCATCATGCTGATAATTGCATTGATAACTGCTTTAAACCTCTTAACTTCATCTGTCGAGAGTCTTTGGTTGACTCCTATAGTGTTTTTGAGTCATCTCCATATCAAATAGTTTATGTACTTTAAGAATATCCTAAGTCCCTAACATCTAGTGGACGTGTCGATCTCGACCTTTGTTGAATAGCTAATTTGTATAACTTTTTTCGAGATTTTGAACATGTTTTGAAGAGAAAGTGATCCTAATCTTGTGGATCTGTTCCTGAGACTCATCCAAACCATTATTTGTCTAGACTCATCTGAGAAGTTAGTTGAACCATCTTATCGACATAGTTAGTATGTCGAAGCCTCTAATTGAAGCTCTTGACACTTAGCATTTTCCAACATAATTATTACCATTATTTGCTGACTTTCTTCGACTAAAATTTCAAAGCTAACACTTTGTAAGAGGCTTAAATGTATAATAACTTTTTATAAATGCATCAACACTAATTACTTCAATTTTATATATTAATTTAATTGAGTTTGTGTAATTTTAAATGTGTCAATTTATATCGGTGGTGTGTCATATTATAGGTTTTATTATGCTATCAGATTTTATTATGCAGTTTGGTATCATATTTATGACCAATTTATAGGTTCTAAATAATTATACCATGTGAGAGTACAATATGCAATTAGGTTTTATTTGATATGCATAAACATTATACTAGTATTGAAAACATGTTAGTAGCTTTTATTTTGAGTAACAAGGATAGTGCATAATTCTCAATTTATACTACTATATGGTTTATTTTTATAGAAATAATTCATGACTTATACTAATATAGAAAGGCACAATTTTATATTAGTAAAGTCAATCTTATGTTATTGTTAGGTTTGGTCCAACTCACTCTCATTGTGTTGTTTTATAATTATATATTTCAGGAGATCTTATCTCAGAATTTAACTCAAGAAAAATAAGTGTTCCTTAAAGATGGCTTAAGCCATCGTTTATCAATAAAAGTTCTTCCTAAAGTATACATAAAACAACTCTTATTAATATATATCATCTCTTAAAGATGACTCGAGTCAAATAAAATTATTTTGTAAAGTATATAAGACAACGCTTATTAGCAGAAAATGTTGCCTAATGATGACTTACGCGTGCGCTTTTAGCAAAAAGTGGTGCCTATGATGTCTTACGCCAACACTTTTATCTAAAGGTGTTACCTAAAGAGGACTTACGCCAACATTTTTAATAGAAAGTGATGCCTAAAGTGCACTTAGGCACGCGCTTTTAGCAGAAAGTGCTGCCTAATGATGCCTTAGACCAACACTTTTATCATAAAGCACTACCTAAAGAGGATTTACATTGTCTCTTTTAATATAAAGTGTTTCCTAAAGTGCACTTAAGTAACACTTTTACATATGAAACAAATGTCGTATATACGTGGAACAACGTCAGAATATACATCACTTTAAAGTGTTGTCTAAGGTCAAAAAGCAATGCCTAAGGTATTCTTTGGCATAGTGGTTCCAACCTTGTTTGCAATACTTATTGAGCATGAGAATGAATTAGAAATGACTTGCCGCAAGTTACTGCTAAAAATTAACTTAAAGCAAAAGAAGAGAAACATGACATGTCCTTGACAGCCTCTTCTTCCAAGGCGAGAAAAGTATAGGAAAATGATGAGAGCTCTGAAGAATATTCTTCCAAATGGGAAGAGATGGAGTTATTTTTCAAATTTTATAATTAATAAATATCATTCACATAATAAAGAAGAAAAGAAAAAGGAATATGGTCAAACCACTTGTTATGTAAGTGCAAAAAATTTGTTCATTACCGCACTAGATATACAAGCCTTAGTAAGTGCAATGATGACAATTCATCATTGCCTATATTTAGTTGAAGAATTGGAGCAGAAAAAGTTAAAGTCAAGAAAAAATGAAGAAGAATGACCAAAGAATAAGGGGAAAATAGCTAAGTATGCAAATTGTGGACTTAGTGAAAATTTGAGTAAAAAAGGAGAAAAAATGATGCAGCTTCGGAAATAATCACATGCAGCATCGCACATGCAATAGGGTCATTAAAGATGCATCATGTGTGCGAAGCAAGGAATAACGTACGCGATGGTTACTTTTCTGGGTTTTTTTTGACGCATTCTAGTCCATTTTGACGCCTTTAAAAGAGGATTTTTTTCACTTTCACGAGGTTATAATTTTGGAAGATTGAAGCACGAATTTGAGAGCACAAGTGGAGATTTTTATAGCATTTAAAGTCATTGGAGGTCATCGCTTTGAGGGACTTCTTGTGTTATTTTCATCTATAAATTGTGGTATTTTTAATTGCACTATGAGTAGCTAAACTTTTTTAGGTTAGATTGTGTTATAATGAACCTATTTCTATATTTTTTTGATTCTATGTTGATTTGACCATGGTATGAACCTATTGATCTATAATCTTATCCAATTAATCTATAATCTTATTCAATTGCTTCTTGTTCGTAACTCTCTTTAAGTGATATACTCTTTTAATTTGATTTTGGGCACATAGGAAATACTGGTCATTAGTCTATGTGTTGGACCTAGGGAAATTGTTGTACTAAAGCTGGTTGAATAGGGATATGAGACCCCGAGTAGTGGCATAGAGATATAATGTTATATACATCGCCTAACCCTACTTACACTGGCGAACTAGGGATAGAAATATCCGAGTAGTGGTTAGTGAGTTATTTCGTGAGGGATTGACTATGAGCATTTTGTTAATTCGTCGTAGGGTTATAGTAATTAGATCATTCATATTGGGCATCAAACATCAACAGTAGAGGAATAAGGGATTATATAACACAACTTGACCGCTGTTATGATATTGTTTACTCGTTTATTTACTTTCCGCACTAAGACTCGAACCCCCCCCCCTTTAGTATTTTTATATATTGTACATATTTTATCTTGCTTAGAGGACGTCCCTGTGGATTCGATCTTTTTATTACTTCAATATTATTGGTCCACTTGCCGAGAAGTCATCATGCAACAACAAGAAAGATTCCTATAAGAAGAAGGTTAATCATACTAAAGGTCAAAAAGCTTATATATCTTAGGAAGAAAAAGAAGAAAGCTCTTCTTTTTCTAGTTTGAGCTCTATTGATAATGAATCTGCAAATTTGTGCTTAATGGTGCACAAAGAAAAAAAAAGTCTTAAATGTATATTATTCTGATTCTTATTTTAAACATTCTTATAATCAATTTTCGAAAGCTTTTAGAGAAATTATCTCTTCAAAGAAAAATGATTTTAAAACTTGAGAGAGAAGTTTGTATTCTTAATAGTGCCTTAGAATACTTAAAGGAAGTACATATATCTCTTGTAAGAAATAGTTACGTGTTTCAAATACTTTATAAGAAAAGGTAGTTAAAATGGAATGTGATATTTGTCCAACTTTGAAAATTGAAAATGAAATTTTAAGAGGGCAAATCGACACATGTCAATTCACTATCTAATGTTGTTTCTTCATTTTTTAGTGATAAAGGGGACAATTTTAAGACCCCCTCCCCCACTTCATTAGAAAATGTAGAAGGAACATTTCACCTAAAGAAACTTGTCATTATTATGGTGATAAAGGTGAAATTGAGCCTCTTTGATGTATTAGAAATGTTAAAGTTCCTAATGGTATTATGGCATGGATACCTAAGAGTCCTTTAACTAACCCTCAAGGAATTAACATAAATTGAGTTTCTATTTCAATTTCACGATATCTTGTGCAGGAGTGTCTGAGAATCTGAATGGATTCTCAAGACAGGTGAAAGAAGATGTATTTAATCATATTTTTTTATCGTATTATGCTTTTTTATATTAATTTTGTTGTTTGTTAATTTTATTTATGCAGGAAGTTAAATCCTAGATCATCATAATTTGTATGATTGTTCCATTCTCCTCTATCTATGTGTAGTTACAATTAATTTATCTTAATTATTTTGTTTGCATCTTTGTCATTTATTTATTTTTTCATCTATATCAAAATCATTTTTCATCTGCATCAAAAAATGTTTTTCTGGGATTAATTTTTTTTATTAAATTGCTTTTGCATGCTTTTTCTCATTAAAATTTTAAGCATAAGAAAAGTCATATCTTATTGGTTCAGATTTACGTTGATGATATTTTTTGTGGATCCACTAATGAGTCTTTATGCAAAAAAAAATCTAGTATCATGCAGGGAAATTTTGAAAATTTGATGATGGGATACCTTAGTTACTTCTTAGTATTGCAAATCAAACAAACAGAGACTAACATGTTCATCAGTCAGAAAAAGTATTGTTTAGAGCTTTTGAAAAAATATGATATGAAAGATTCAAAGAGAATTTCTACTTCTATGACTTCAAATTTGCTGATTGATAAAGATGAACAAGGCATGGGGATTATAATTTCCAAATATATAGGCATCATAGAATCCTTACTGTATTTAACTGCAAGTAGTAAAAATATCATGTTTAATGTGTGCATGTGCACTCGATTTCAAGTGTAACCATGGGAATCTCATTTTAAGATCGTTAAAAGAATTTTGAGGTATCTTAACAGAAACTTGCATCATAGTCTTTGGTTTTCCAAGGGAAGCGAGTGTATCTTAGTAGGATTCTCTGATTCTGAGTTTGTAGGGTACAAATTGGATAGGAAGAGTACTGGTGATACTTGTCATTTGTTTGGAAATTGTTTAGTTTCTTGACATAGTAAGTATCCGCATAGCATTGCTCTTTCTACTATTGAGTAAATATGTAGTCGCCAGTAACTATTAAGCACATGTCTTATTTATTTAATCTTCCATTTCTGAATGTCTTAATCACTTGACGTTTTTTTATTGTTTGGTTCATGTCGTATTGCGTATATGTGTTGCATTTGGCATGTGTTGTATCTTGTGCATCTATGATATATTCTTATTATATTATGTATATCACTCTTTAGCTTTATTTAGCTTTATTTCTCTAGATTATTTTCTAAGTTGCTTTTTTTTTGCGTTTAGACTCATTTATCTCTCTTTGATCTTGTCAAATGGGGAGAAAGTTGTAATGTGAGTCTAGATTTGATTTATGTGTTTTATACTACTTGTGGTATTGCGCAATGTTTCAGGGGGAGTTCAAGTAAAAGGAGGAAAACACTAATCATGTTTTGCTTCTGCTCAACATCGACTAAATTCCAAATGCAAAATTTCCAAGCTTGCCGAGCATCAAAAAATGGGACACTGAAGTTTCACTACCTTATAGGGTTTGGTCTAGTTTAAAATTTTTTTCTTGTCAACTTTGTCTTTTAGTTTATTAGTTGTAATCCAGTATCTTCACATAGTTTCTCATTCTAGGGTTGGGTGCTAAGTCGTTTTTACGCATGCATAAATCAAACTATTTACTTAAAGTCAACACAATATGTTTCTATTTAATTAGTGGGAGGTTTAGATCAAGAAACACATGAAAGAATGATTCAGACCATGCCATGTCTCAATTCAAGTTAGTACTTCATTTTTTCTTAAAATTTGAAGTTTTTAAAGTGTGATTTGAATCAGGGAACTTCTTGACTTGAATCTAAATTGCATGTAAAAAATAGAAATGATTATGTGTGTTTGATTTTGAATAATGAAAAAGGGTAACTCAAATCAAATAAGGATTATGAAAAATATGATTTTTCTTTTGTGTGTTTGGTTCGAATCATGGAAAAGTCTGACTCGAATCATGGAGGTCTTGATTTAAATCACAAAAAGGGTTGATCGATCGAATTTCGGATGCAAATTTTTGGATTTTGGTTATGTATTTTTGATTCAAATCATAAAAAGTCTGATTCGAATCATAGAAGCAATTTTCTTGGTTTTTAATTATTAATTCAAATCATTCACTCTCTTGAATCGACTCATACCATTTTCTCTTAAATCGAATCAAATGTGTATTTTCTCTCTTTTTTGTGTGTGGCTTATCTTCAGCACATATATAAATCTTTTTTCAAAATCCCTCTCATAAAAATTTATGATTTAGAACACACAACACATTTTTTCTCAAACCTTCACAAAAGTATTTTGAGTTTTGTTTTGAGTTTGAAACTAAAATTTCTCTTCATCTTCAACCTCTATCTTTTACCATTATTGTTTTTTTAGTTCCTCAACCTAGGATATGAGATTTGTGGTAGGAGGTTTGATTTGTGATTATTTTTTTGTGAAGGTTTAAATATTTAAACTTGGCAGTTGTTTGGTTGTGACTTCGATTGAAAATCCAACTGTAAAAAATAACAAGTTTCTTTTCTTGAAGATTGCTTAGGTAGAACTGTATGGAAGCTACTATATATGGAGTTTGAGTTTCTATTAACTTTATATAGTTTAGGGATCAGAAAAGGAATTGATGGGAGTTAGGTGAGGTTGATGTTGAATGGACGCTTGGAGTATAATTCTTGAATCGAGAAAGTGGAAGTAAAGATCGAGTAAATATCTTAGTTTCAGACGTTGTATACATTCAAAGAGAGGACTCGGATATAAGATTTTTTTAATTTTGAGGATCATCTTGAATCTTGTGAATGTATTAAAAGACTTCGTAAAAATTATCAAATTATAGTGGAAGAGTATCGATTTTCAATGGGAAACTATTAGATAGTGGAGTAGGCACAGAGTGAGGAAGAACGTGCTAAACCACTATAAATTTGGTGTACTCTCTCTCTCTATTTATCTCTCTCATTCACTCTCTCTCTCTCTCTCACTCTCACTCACTTTCTCCCTATCTCTCTCATTATCTATCTCTTTATCTCTCTCCATCTCTCTTTTTTATATTTTGTTTAAAATCATATGCTAAGGTTTTATTGTTCTTTTAGAAATTTCATGTTGTTAGGCTTTATTGTCTTCATAGCGATTTTGTTTATAAAAACAAGGTTTATGTTAGATCAATCTTACTTCTGATTTGAAGGTGAGAAAAATACACAAGAAAGGGGGTTGAATTGTGTATGTCCAAAAATTCATTTCACTTCTGAACCAAGAAGTTAGATATCAGAAACAGATGTAGCAGCGGAAATAAAGATTCTAGGAAGTAAATGCTAGCGACACACAAAGATTATCCTGGTTCATCTTCTCAACTGAGAGTAGTCCAATACCATTGCCTCAACAAGAGCTTTTCACTATAACCAAACAAGTTACAAATTTCTCAAGAACACTTGCAAGAGACTTCAATGCTCAATCAACCTAGAAAGAGACTTCTTGCTCAAGTACACATATAAGAGACTTCCTTGCTCAAGCACACATGCAAGAGACTTCCTCTACTTAAAATAAATTATTTAGTAGAAATGTTAACCACTATACTTAGATACACATTTAGAAGTATAGTAGTTGTGCTACAACCACAAAGGTTATTAACCTCTTAAGATTTCTAAGATATACAAAATCTTATGATCTTAGGCAATAATAGTTACAAATGAAAGCTTAGAGTTATGCTCAAGATAATGTAATGAGTTGTTATGTTATTCTTTCAAATCTTCATATTCCTTTTATAGAGGTAAAGAAAGAGTTGTTGGAGAGTTTGAACACAAGAGCAAACTTAGTGAAGAAGCATGCCAAGAGAGACGTCAGAGAATGCATCTGGTTTGAAGGATTGTCCAATGAATAATGTCATTGTTCACAGCATCTTTTGAAATAATAGGTATCTACCAAATGTAGAATAGGCTCAAGAGGTCACATCACCATACCTCGAGCCTTGCAAAATGAAACCCTAGTTGACTCTGTTCATAATTATGGGGCTTTGATAAGACAAGTTTGTTATGGTATAGTGTACGGATCAGAGGCTCTTCAACCTTTTTGAATATGAGTTGTCATCAGAAGCTAGGCCATGAGACCAGAGTCTGAATTTTTCAGAGGTTGATGAACTCATTCAGAGTCATTAGATTCTGATCAATCAGAGTCATACTTAAAATGCTTCTCCAGATATGTTTTCAATTAGTACTGTTATATGCTTGTGATCCTGCACACTTGAACATATGTTAGTATACCCATATATTATTTAAGTGCTTTGTTATCACCAAAACCCAAGGGATATGAATAATCTTGTTCCAAGAATCTCCCCCATTTTGATGATGACAAACAAGTGTATTTAAGAATAATGGTTGGTCAGTTTTAACTAACTTGACAACATCAAAGTCTAAGGTTTGTAAGCTCCTCCTGAGTCTAATAGTCCATGGGTTGAGTTTGGTAAGCTCCCCATAAGTTCTATCCAAGTTAATTCAAACTTATTTTGATATATAAATGTTTACAAGGAGGCAATATCAAAATAATTGAATAATTAGGGTTCAAGATTAATTAAAATAACTTAAAAAATACTTTTAACCTTCTTAAATATTCCCATAAATTTCTCCAACTTTTGTCATCAACAAAAAGATAATAAATACAGATACTGATGACTGATAAGCATATGAATCACGGTTTTCAAGATGGTCAAAGGTATACTGTGACAACATGGTTTCCAAGAAACAGTAAGTTCAGATGCACATGACTCAAAGACACAGTCTTCAAGATAGACAAGATTTTAACCAAATCCCTATAAAAATAGATGTAGAACCAACACCCAAACACACAACTAAGTGAATCACAAGAATGGGTAAGAAGAGGACATTCAAGGCATATAAATGATACTTTGCAAAATAAATTTGCAATATGATGAGAAAGGATGCGAGAGAAGAGAAAAAGAAGAATAAGGCTGAGGAATTAGCAAAGACTCAGAGAGCCACACCAGCAGATGAAGATATCACATCTAGTGGAGTTGCTAAGAAGAGCAAGATTCTAGCAGTAGATGAGGAGTCGGATGAAGACTATAAGACTTTTTTGGAGACTTGCAAGGGAACAGAAGACCAAGAAGATAGTGTTTAGGAACTAATCTTGTAATGTCTTATGAATAAAGTTTCCATTTCATTTCCAATAGTAAAAAACTTCCTTTGATATCTTTCAAGATATGATTATGCTTATAAATCAATAAGAAAGATCAAATGAAGAAATAAAATAAAGAACATTTCTATAAAGAAATAAAAGCAACAGAGATAAAATACATAGCAAATTAAACAAATAAAACAACTAAGAAGAAGAAGTTTCATCCAAAGAGACCCCCTTGACCTTAAATAGGTTAATAGTTTTCAAAGCTTCTCTAAGATTTAGCTTATCTCCTCAGACTTTTGATTTAACCTCTGTCATAGTTAACTTCTTGTTGAATGAAATGTTCAGAAAGACCCTTCCATAAGGAATGGAACATGACTTTCCCTATTTAAAGCAAGTGAGATCCATTTTCAAGTAATGAAACATGACTTAAGGGAGGTTAATCTTCATATCTAAGTTGAGAAGTAACAGAAAAGCTTGTTCATCAATATCCAAATAAGTCATATCCTTATTCTTTGGCAAGATGTTTGAGACTAGTAGATGATACCAGACTAATGTCTTGGAATTGAGACTAGACACTTTGGATATGTTTGAGAGATCATCAAATATAAGATGAGGAGACAAATAATATTCCCAAAAGAGCATATCTAGAACCATACCTTATCCTCACAATTTATTTCATTAGAAATAGATGTAGAGGTGGTGGTGATAGGGACACCAGATACAACAGAAAGAATAGCAGATTCTAGATTTAGATCTAGGGTGGAAGCATTTACCCAAAAATCCTTAATTAGATTAGGTAAGTATGACCATACAACACATCAAAGAAATTATCCCAACCATGTTAGGAGACAGTACTTTTAAGATCAAAGTCATAAGCCATTATTTCTTCAAAAACAACCAGCCCTTCAATGATTACATTTAACTGGTTTTCCATACCAAGGTTAGATCTTGAAGCCATCTTAGATAGGGAAAAAACACAAGAAATAAAAGAAGAGTGCAAATAATTAGAAATAAGTTTTCAAAGATATAGAAGATGATTTGTCAGAAATTGTTTTAAGACCACTCAAGGAAAATCTTTAGAAAACAAAATAATAAGCACAAATAAACAAGTAAGCAAACATGAGGTGATGATATATGGGTAATTTCACAGGAATCGAGAAGTTGTGAATCATTACCTAATAGTCTTTACCCAAACAGACACTGTGCACGATAATTATCAGGCATGTGAATGCAATTTGAAGAAAATAATTCACCTCCATAGTCTCAAAGTCTGATATTTTTCAGAAGCCACTTTTCATCAGAGGCAGTCTCCTAGACTCTAATTGAAGTTACTTATGAGCAACATTATACTTTGATACTCTGATCAGATTCAAGCATTATTCCTCAATATAGACCATGTTCAGATTCTTCTTGATGAAATCAAATATTTCAATAGGTAATGGTTTTAAAAATATGTCATCCCATTGAAGATTAGTATAATGAACTTAATATCTATAACTCCTCTGGAATTGATTCAGCTCTTCTTGCATGGTCACAATCCATCCACCATCTGATAAAACCTCATCTCAAAAAGTTGGCTCAATCAAGGAAATAAACCCGAACATGTAGTTATCATCTCTAAAATCTAATCTAGTTTTCAAGAATTAATTCCTAACTAATCTAAAGAACATTAATTCCTAATTCTCTAAAGAATCCGCACCATTATCTAATTCTAATTAATTCATAATTCTCTAAATCTAATTAAACTAATTAAAATGTAATTCTAAAAATTTTAATTAACTATTCACTAATCAAGAATTAAATCTTAAAATTTTAATAAACCTAATTAATCAATCAAGATTCACCTAATTACTAAACATGTTTTAAAATCTTAATCACTAATCTAACACCTTGATCCCCTAATTACTAACTAACCCAGAAATTGTTAACTAACCCAGCCCAACCATACTGAAAATGGGCCTTGAGGGACGAAAAGGGGTGTAAGCCCATTATATGGATGCTGGAAATGGAATTTGGTACAGAAAGGCCTAACTCGGTCCAATCCGGTGTGCTGGTGGAGGGTGAGGTCGGTTAGAAATTCTACTGAAATTCAAATTGAAATTTAATAGTCGGTTAGAGATGCAGTGCTGGTTAGAAATGCAAACTCTATTTGAAATGTAAATGAAACTTCATTTTCCTGTTTTTGAAATGCAGTTTCTGTTAGTTATTAGTGTTAAAGGAATTTTTTTATAATGTGTTATATGTACTGAAACTGTTATTTACTAGAGGTTAGGTAATGAATCGAAGTTCTGAGCTTTATTGAAATGTACCAACTGAAAGATCAATTGATATGCTGATTTAGGTTGATTGATATGCTAGTGAATTCGAAAATGAAACGAAACTCGAACTGTCATGAAATTGTTTTGGACATGGATTTACTTGTGAATAAAATTGGTGTAGGTTAAATATGAATTCTGTTTTTTGACTTGGGTGAAAATCTGAAATGTAAGGTGCAGGTGAAATCAACATGTTTTTTATTTGCAAGAAAATGGTTAGGAAAAATGATTGTGTATTGCTTAGTTATTTGTTTTTCAATTGAATGTTTGGCTTTGTTATGCATTGTGGCTGATTTTTCCATGACTTATTGATGCAGGATGCTTATGGTTTGGTTAACTCGATGGTTGTGTAATGCCTCATGTTACCATGCTGCATAATTCTGTCAGCACATATCATGTTAGGACATTGGTCAGGCTGCAGCAAGGCTGGCATGAAGTAGGTTTATGTTGCCACTGTCATGGATTGGTGCATTGGCTGAAACATGAGCCTTATGCAAACTCCGTGGAAATGGCAAAGTGAAATAAGGCTTACTTGTCATGAAAGCAAGCAAGGATGGAATATGGAGGGAATTGGAATCAACATGAGGCTGCATTAGAAAAGGTCTTAGAACTTAGGAAAATATGTGAGTTAACTTTGGTCAAAGTTGACCAAAAAAGTCAATTGTTGACCAAAGTCAACTATTGGTCAAAGTTGCCAATTTTGTCATTTTTTGTATGAATCTTTGTAAATGATATTTTTATGAATGAATGAACAACTTTAAATGAAAAATAGTCCTTTATGATTTAATGCGACATGTTTTAAATTCAAGTTAGAACTTTCCCTCCAAAATTCAAGTTTGAATCATCCTTCGAATCATGATCTTTAAATACACTAATTGACATGAACCAATGGATTATGAATGAGATATATGAATCAAGAACCAATGGACTAGGAATCCACCATGAAACATGGGCTAAGCTATGCACCATGAAGCATGAATCAATGAATGCACCATGACTAAGACTTAAAGAAAACCTTGGATAAGACTTGAATAACAATGCCTTGGATCAAATGAATCATCAAGTACATAACCATGTAAATCCAATGGTCAATTTGATAAATGATTCCCGATAATAATAGCAAGTTGATGATTGATGATGCATACCATAATGATTAAGAACCACACTTCAATGAATTAGGGTCCCACAGTCAATCACAAGATTAAAAGACAAACCTTATTATCCACAAATGCCAAGTATCCATGATTAGGGTTTCAAGATGCAAACCACCTAATCAAAGACCTCAAACCAATCACATAGCTCCACAATCAAATCCCTACCACATGGTTCCCAAGATTAGGGTTTCATGATCAAATCCAAGCCCATAAGGTAAACCACATGATCCATGAGTACTAAAGGCCAAGAAATATGGTTTTATGCAGAGGTGAATACCATGATGCAATATCCATAAACCAAGGTCCCAAGCATCAAGAATTAGGGCTTCATACCTTGGTCCATATAATGGACTTTCCAAACTGACTGCACCACCATAATCCCTATTGTTGAAGCTTGTGCAAACCCTAGCTCTTGTTAGGTATCAATAACCACAAATTTTGAAACTATGATGACTTGTTTGGAAGTGCTAACATGAATGAGTGATACACATGTATTTGGAATGAATGAATGTCGATGAATCACAAACCAAAAGTCAGATGAAAGTTGAAAAAAAATAGGGCAATGTTTGGGGTATGACAACATGATCAACTTCTAATTCAACAACTTTTGAACCTCTGACTTATGAGATACTAACTTCTGAAGGTCCAGCCTCTCGATTTTCTTCAAAAAACTAAAAATCTGCAACACTTTCAACAGGCTCTGCCGTATCATGGTCAGACCCTTTTTCATCAAATTTTGCATGTATAAACTCTTAAACTGTCCTGGTTTCAGAGTTATACACTATGCATGCCTTACAGCGATCAGAGTATCCTAGAAAGATACCCTTTTGAGCCTTAACACTAAATTTCTTTAAATAGACTTTATTGTTCATAATGTTATAGGTACATCCAAATTGATGAAAGTAAGATATGTTTGACTTTCTTCATTTAAGCAATTCATATGTTGTTCTATTCAGAATTAGTCTAATATAGATCTTATTCTGAACATAACAAGAAGTATTGACAACTTCTGCCCACAAGTATTTAGGAAGATGATTCTCATGGATCATGGTTCTAGCCATTTCTTGTAGTGATCGGTTCTTTATTTATACAACCCCATTTTGATATGGAGTTCTAGGAGAAGAGAACTCATGGATAATTCCATGTTTATCCCAAAAGATCTCAAAAGGCTCGTTTTAAAATTCACCACCATGATCACTCTGAATTTTAGAATTTTTAGTTCATTTTCAGATTGAACTTGTGTACAAAAGATGCTAAATACTTAATGTGATTCATCTTTGGATCTAAGTAATTTAAACCAAGTCCATCTGATGTAATCATGAACAATGACCAATCCATACTTCTTCCCATTGATTGAAGCAGTTGTAAGACCCCAATTTTGACCCTAAGATCCCTCATGTTATCTCATCATTTGCATTAGCTTTGGGATCACACCTTGGTATCGTCCTCACCCCTCATTCATTGGGTTTTCATTGGGAGAGATCACCAAGCACTTTTGATTATATCATACTTTATTTTCTTTTGTTTACTAACCAAAATACCAAAAAATATGTCTAGTGCAACTTTGTTTCTTTTATAGGTAGTATGTGTGTTCACATGTGCCTCACCAAGCTCACAACTAGGGTTTGAGACCCTCAAAGCAAGAGATCAAGCAAGCAAGGGTCGACATTGGTTCTAAGCATTATATATGGATCCCCATGTTCTTTATTTGTCATTTTGGTTAAGAATTCATCAATATTTTGAAGCTTGTTTGTCAAGGAAGCCTTAATTCATCTACGTATCTTGTGTGCCTTCCTCAGCAAGTTTCTTCAACAATGGGTCAAATATTTCAAGGGATGCTTCATTGTACGTTATATCAAGCATATATGATCCTCCATGATCCCCAAAGTTTAAAGGAATCTCAAGTTTTCAAGTTGATTCAAAGAGGTTGACCAAAGGAAGTCAATTGGTCAAATCCAGGGTTCCCTAGACCCTATCTCCTACAATTTTTATCATATGAAAATTATTACAAGAGAAATGTTACTCTTTATGACATTACAAACAACTTTCATGTTGACATCAAGAGCTAATTTTTCTTTTAAAGTCATTTTTAATGGTGAAATATTATAGGTCATTTTGTTTGTGCCCTAGTTAGGAGGTCAACTTCCATGAATCATAACTTACTCATTTTTTATGATATAAAGTCCATCCAAGTTTCATGATCAATTTCAAGATGTCTTCTCCAACTTTTATTCTTTGAGACATCTCAAATTCAACTTGAAAGGGCATGTGCCAAGGGGAAACATTATAGGTCATTTTGGGCCATTACCATTGAACAAGCAATTTTCCTCAACTTCTAAAATCCATTATTCCCTCATACAAGATCCAGATGGTGTCAAATTTGTAACCAAATTGAATAGGAATGATAGAGCTACAATTTTGGTGCAGGAACCATTTTCATTTGAAGCTCATAGCAAAAGTTATTCAAGGTGGAAGAAGTGGTCATTTGACTTTGTACTTAGAAAATTTTCAACCATGTTTGACGTCTCCAACGTCCACCTTATAATTCATCATGATCCAAGTTCCAAATGAAAAATTCTTCAACATCAAAATTATTCCCCTTCCTGTCACCTTTCCAAAAAGTCCAAGATCATTTCATTTGGACAAGAATTTAGGGACTTGTGCATGGATTCTTCTCATGGCTTGTTTTGGAAACTTTTGAACTCAATTTCCAATTACCATTGCATGGTTTCATGATATGATCTCAGCAAGGTTTGTGCACGGATTTGGACTCAATGACATCATCATTTTGGGCCTAATGCCTGTCCATGCACCCATGCACATGAGCTTATTAGTTTTGGTTCAAATTTTGAATGGTGTAAAAATCAATTCCTTGGCCTATATATTGAAGTGCATTGCCTCAGATGAAGAGGACCCTTTTGCCCAAGCTCTGCCAAGCAATCCCATAGCCACACTTGAGAGAATACCTTAAGGGTTTCTTTGAAATCGAGTTCTTGATTCAAATTCAATTTGTGAACAAGAACTCCAAGGATTCACAACCATTTTCACTTCATTCAACTCCTGCCAGATTTGCATCAAGATTTTCTCTCAAAGCTGCTACCCGAAGGTGGATTTTCTCAAATTTTAACTCTTCGATTCTCCCTTATTTCTCAACTATTTTACTTGTTTGTTGGTTGTCTGAAGTCCTACCAATATAGGCACTAAGATTGAGTTGCTTTGAGATCAAAGCATCTTAGATCATGTACCTCAAAATTCAAATCCTTGTATCTTTTAATATACTTGGAATTAGGAGAAATTGTGGCCAGATTCGAGCTCCTGGGCATTTTTTCTTTAAAATAGTGTGCTAACTTTTTATTTTAATGGTGGTTGGTGGTGGACCAGTCCGGTGAGGTCCACCGGAGAAGATGACCGGAACTAGGGCTGCGGTGCTGGGATGGAACGTCTCAGGCCATCTGATCATAACACCACGTTCTAGTCTCAGCCCTCCATTTTGATTATCATTTGTGTTGCGCGTTTGACTTAGGTGTTTGGTGTACTCTAGCGTATGACCATCAGATCTGTCACCTCAATTAATGAGGGAGATTTGATGGCCTTTGTTTTTTTGAACTTATTTTTTATTTTTTGATTTTCTATTTAATCCATTTATTTTATTTTATTCATAGAAATTTCATTTTTTTATACAAAAAATATGGGACTTTCACCAAAAAAATTTAAATATTTTTCTTTTCCATATTTTGAATTAAAATCATTTTTTGGATTAATTTTGATATTTTTCATGAATTAAATTATTTTTGACTTGTTTTTAATTATTTTAAAATACTTCTTACTTTCCAAAAATCATGAATTTTTTTGTCTAAGGTCCTTTGACCTTGTATGACCTAGGATAAATCCTTTGGCCATTTAGTTGGTGTTTTGAAGGGATTTGATGTTTCGTCCATTTAAAATGCATTTAAGTTCATTTTAAAATTAATTTTTAATTGTTTAATAGTTTAAAAAATTTGTTGAGCCATTTATTTGGTCTTGTGATGTTTGACTTGCTGTTTGACCTTGATCATGGTTGATTTGGCTTTTGTTTGATCAATACTATTGGATTTAGGCGATTGATGAAATGTACATTTTATCTCCCAAAATGAATGGATAATATTGATCAGACGAAATTCCTCCTATGATCAATTTGGGTTTTTATTTCCCCTTCCCTCTTCATCTTTATCCCTATTCTTCCCCAATCCATGATTGACCCATGAATTTTCTTCATGTCTAATGCTAGTTGATTCATCAATGACATTGTGTCAGATGAAACAACATGAGCCTGACTGAGATAGGTCCCTCGCTTTTTTAATGTGTGGTATGTTTTTAGGAGTATGGTTCTTTGTACCATATATCTAACATGCATTAACACCAATATTTGTATTGCCCGGCCTCAGATAGTTGTGACTTCTACATAAGTCAAATTACGATTGCTTAATATAGTGCCTAATCTGTCCCATAAGGTAAATCATTTTAGTAAGTGATATTGTAAGTCTCCAATTCTTCATGGCATTATGTGAAAACTTGACCTTTTTTCCATTCATGAGAGCTAGTGGCATACTTGTTTATTTATCCAAGTTGGAGCCCTTCTCATGGATGATGTCTTGGTTCATGTATTCATACTTGTGAATGGATGGTTGAGTGTTCTCTAAAGAATGACTTAAACAATTAAAACTCTTCATTAACAATTGACTAACCTATTATTAACATTGCTTTACTTTTAAGCCATTTACTTAATGCAATTTAAATTCAAGTACATGTATCATTCATTTCCATTTATATTTCAGGCAAGATGATTATGTTTCAGCCATTTTTACTTTGCTCACTTGAGCCATATCATTTTTGTTTGTATATATTGTTTGCCTTTGATTTTGTTTTGTTTGTGGTCTTAGGACTTTAAAATACCTAATAACAAAAAAAATCCAATAAAACATGTTGGTGGACTGTTGGACTTGATCTGAGCTTTTGGACCTAGAAGTAGGCAACTTGCCTATGCTTTGAGGACTTAACCAATGCCACTATCTAAGACCAAGTTATCTTTGACAACGCCTTTCCTCTGATACAAGCCTGGAGTGCTCTTGATTCATCTGTCACTTTGTCTTTGTACTTAATTGTTATATTATTATTATTATTATTGTCCGATGATTGCTTCTGAGGTCACCTCAAGGAAATATTTTCATTTGATACATTGAAATAATATATTAAAGACTGCTAGCTATTGGAGTGCTTGCTTGGATATTATGGCTATATTTATTTGATGCCTTGGTCTTCATATGGTTTGCTTGGATATTTCTTATGCTTGTTACATCCTAAAGTCCAAAGGAAAATGGGTTTCTATATGACATTCTTGTCTTGTGGATTGCTTCCCATTGGTCAGATCTTTTCAACTCTTAACTTTTAATTTTTGTCTAGGATAGTCCCTCCATCTCCTCCCACTTCTTTAATTTTAAAATCTCTCCCCCTTTTCAAAACCTTCTTTGTTTGTGTTTTTTCAATTTAGGCATGTTTTAATGAATAGAAACTTCAGCCTTATGCCATTGAATTTTTAAACTCTTTCTTAAATCAAACTTGTGAATAAACTTAATCCTATTAACTTTAATTTCAAAAAGACAAAAAGAACTAACAACCCCATTCAAATCTTTGACCTTTTGTGCCTTTCCTTTTAAACTCTTGATTAAAATTAATTCACCAACTTCTTTGAAATTTTTACCACGAACTACGATGTTTTGATCCCTCATATTTATGTTGGTACGTTGGCATAAGACCGAAGGTCTTGTCAAACACAAAAATATAATTAATGAATTGTTTCCTCATCCCCCCATTCCATTTTATCAAACATCTTTTCAACAAATACACTTGCACACAAAAAAGGGCTCCCTAGGAGTACCTAGGACACTCTAGGTGCTAACACCTTCCCTCTGTGTAACCAACCCCCTTACCTGAAATCTCTGACATTTTATTAGTTTTGATTTGAAAAATTCTTATCTTTGGGTTTTGTTCGTACTTTTTCCCTTTTCCTTTGGAAACAATAAAAGCGCGGTAGCGACTATGATTTTATTGACGTCAAGTTTATCCATAACTTCATGGTCATGAATTTACCGCTACAAAATTAAGTGGCGACTCTGCTGGGGAATAGTACTCAGTGGGTTTAGCCTACTTTTTTATGTGTATATATTTGTGTATTTGATATTTGTCTATATATATTGTCTGCGTGATATAATTTCTCTGTTTTGCTTGGTGATCTCTGAGTAGTGAGATAAGTTCTAACCCGAACTTGAGTGCAATTAAGATATGAGGATGGTATAGTCATGTTCGAATTGTGTGGAGTAATCCTTAACGAGTTAGCTTGAAACCTGTCATACCCCGATTTTGACCCTGATTTTTTATTTGGCACTTGGCCTAAAATTCACTCGCATACATTCATTCCCAAATCCATTTTTTTGATAGACATTGTCTAGCTTCTTGATCATGGTGTATGTTGATTATAAATGGATTTCAATCATTTGTTTTTTATTTTTCCAATTTGGTTGTAATTTCAAATTAAACTTAATTCCAAATTTCAATTTAATTTTAATTGTTATTTTTACTCTAATTGATTTTAACAAATGTTAGAATTGATATCGAAGTAATTTTAACAAATTATGAATTAATTTGATTTTAATTTGGTTTTTACTGATTTGTTATTATTATTTAAATTGATATTTAATTTGGTTTTGGATTATTTAAAAAAATCCATTCTTTTTATAACCAAGCATATTTCCCCAAGCCATGCATTGGACTTAATTAGAGGGAAAAATGTGTTGTTGTTGGTGGACTCATCCTTAGAGGGGCAATATGCAAATGATGATGCTACAAAGTTAGTTGAGCTTGCGTCAAAAATGTCTTCAGTTTGAGGCCAGAGAAAGACCTGATACTAAGTTTCTTCTCACTGCCGTTACACCTCTTCAAAAGTAGAAAGAAGTGGCATCTCATGTGTTAAGGGGCCTTACTAAAACAGCGGCAGTGCTACCGCTACCAACTATGCTTTCTCCTCTTGGAAAGGTTTGTGCTAGGATGGATCTTACTGCTATTCATGATATATTGTAAAAAAAAAGGGGGTTATAACAATGAAGAAGGTGCCGAAAACGAGTTTTCATTTCAAGAATGGACACAGCAAGTGCAAAACATCTTAAACACAAAAAAGTTCGGCGATATTGCATTTAGAGACAAGGATTTCAAGAATACAATTGAGTATTATTCCAAGTCGGTGGTTATGATGTCTGTTCCCTCCGCAACCGTCTTTGCAAGGAGAGCCTTCTCCTACTTGATGAGCGAACAGGCGGAACTTGCATTAAGAGACGCAATGCAGGTGCAGGTATGCCTACCTGATTGGCCAACTTCATTCTACCTACAAGCTTTTGCTCTCTCAAAGCTGAGAATGGAAACCGACGCACAGGACATGCTTAACGACTTTGCAGATTCCCGTTCGACATCCATTGCATAATTCTGCAAATTAAAAAACAGCAATATTAACAGCTTGCTTTTTGCTTTTGAATAAGAAAGACACTGGTAATTGATGCTTCAGATACTGTTACATGTGATAAAACAACAAAAATCATCAAAGTCCTGTTTACGGTTACATATCATCCAATTCATATTGATGGCTAACATTGAATGAAAGCTACTACCTGGAATGATAATAGAAGACACGAATGCTTTGTTTTAGAAGAAACATGCGATAATGTCAATGCCATGGTGATGATGATTGATGGTTCAATTAAAATTGCGAGAAAGGGAGAGGATGACATAAGCACCTGTGCAGTAATGACGCCTTCTTCTGCTTCTTTAAGCCGTACAAGAGGCTCACCTGCAGCTTTCACTACTTCAGAAAATTTCTGGATGGTTGCTTTTAGTTCTCCTTCAAAGGCTGTTGGATGTTTACAAATTTGGAAATGGCAGCAAGGATGTTCTTGAAAACATTGGTCATGTCTACCGTGAAATTTTGTGGCAAATCTCTCTACTTGAAAATACAAAGCGTGAGATAGAGGATGATGTTGCTAGTTCTTTAACTGATTCACAACCGGCTGAAGCTGATGCAAACGAAACTGAAGATCAAAGGTTCAATTATTTCAGGCAGATTCTTGATCCATTATTCAGACGGAGGACATCAGGCTGGGGAATAGAAACACAGTTTTTTGATCTTATTAACCTCTATCGAGATTTGGGCCGTGCCACTGGTTCTTCACACCAAACGAATTCTATTGGTTCTTCAAACAGGCGGTTGGGTTCCAGTAATCAGTTGAATCAGTCGGGGTCTGTGGATGTTTCTGAGGCTAATAATAAGGAGTGTGACAAGCAGAGGATGCCTTATGCTTCTTATTGTGACATGGTCAGATCACTTTCATTTCACATAACCCGTCTGTCCCAAGAGTTGGAAAAAATAATGCTGCAACCTTCTCGCCGACGTGATGATATTGTGAGCGTAAGCCCTGCTTCAAAACCAGTGGCTTCTACTTTTGCATGCATTATTTTAGATCACAGGAATTTTGGTGGCCCTGCAAAATTAAACCAAACCATAATGGTCATCATCAAAACAATCACCAAGAAACCAATCAGCCTATCAAGAGGAATACCTGTGCCAGAGTCACAAGGGAGCAGTGGTCCTGAGCTTTATAAGAAAAATTTGGCTAGGAATGATGCTGGTGAATCTCCTGTCAATTTTGATTTCTTTGGAGGACAACAGCAATTAAGTGGCCGCCGAAACGGAATGCTTCAGCCTTTACCTAGACAGCATTCAGGAATAAATGAAATGCATCTATTACAGCAGCAAGCGTTACTTAACCAGACGCAAGAACTTCAGGGGCAGCAACAATTTCATCAACTAGAAGCAAACCAACTTCATCAGATGAATATAATGAAAGGTCGTTCCTATCATGTTCAGACAAAACACCAGAAGATTGTTGCACAATCTCAACAGCAGCATCAGCAGTTCAATTCCCTGCAGTAAAAAAGAGAAAGGATTAATTTACCAAGCAGTAAATTCCGAAATTTCCCAATTTGGGATTTGAGACAAAGCGAAGAAGAAAGCTAAAGTGTAGATTACCTTTCCGGAAGATAGCATCGAAATAGGCACTCCAACTCTGAGCACCACAAAAGCGCTTCTGGAGTTTTTCTCCATTGGAACCTTTGGAGATCCTTTGTAACCCTAAAGCTGTGAGTATAAAAAGAAAGGAGTGAGAACAGAGGGAGGGTGGAAAAACGAAAACCCTAGATAGAAGAGCGGCGACCACCAGGAAACCCTAATCAGAAAGAAAAAATTAGAGAGGGAGGCGGCCAAAATACCACAAGAACCCTAATCCTAAAGTTAAGGCAGAATCAAAAAGCGAAACCAAATTTTTGGAAGAGGCAAAGGGAGAAGATTCAACCCTTACCCGAGTTGTCGCCACCGCCGAAGGTGAGCCCTTTCCGTTTTAGCCATGGATTCTTGCATCATTTCAGGAGATTGAGTGAGATGTGAGCGATTGGGGATGGATTATTTGCGCTTGAGGTAGAGAGTGGCGCGATTGTGAGTAAGCGAGTTTGAAAGAGGTGGAGAGTGGCGTTAAGGTTGAGAGAGAATGAGTTTGAACGGTGAGATTGAGAGAGAGTGATACCGAGGCGGAGAGATTGAGAGAGGAAGAGTTCTGGGAATTGTTTCATTTTTTTTTCTTTTTTCCATTTATTTACTTTAAGCGTGGTTTAAACTTTTTTAATTCCATTTTTAAGTGACCGTTGGCTTTCCTAGTAGATATTTAATATTGGCTATTAAAGTTGATTCTTTTTTACCATTTCCAACTTATTCCCCTTCGGAAATCCAACAGACAAGTGGTTGAAATTAATTAGGTTATTCTACTTTTTTTTTTATTTAGTCTTTATTATTTTTTATTTTAACCCTTTTAATTTATTTTAGTTTATATATTTAAGTTAGCATTAAGATATCAATTAGTTGTTAAGTGGTTTGGTGGAGAGGAGTGGTGTTTAGATCTTTAGTGTAGTGGGTTCGATACTCTTAGGTGTAGTTTTTCGTTCTTTTAGCATTTTCTTTTTATGCTTTATTCTTCATATTTCTTTTTTCTATTTATTGTTTAATAATATGATTTGTTTTTTTTTTAATTGCATCATGCATGCAAAACCATTTGAAAATTATAAAAAATCATACTTTTCTCGATTTAATATCGAGCCCCCTTTTTCACACCCTTGTAAGTCGATTGCTTTTTAAGCATCGCCGCCAACCTCACATAGCTTACTCTTGGGCTTTCTTACAATGAGCCGGTTCTCTTGCACTTACACTCATGCATTATTTGTTTGTGCCCGATTTTATTTATTTCATGATTTTTTTTTTTTTATCGCCATTTGACAAATGTACCCCACTTCCCCAATGTGTAATAATTTGGTATTGTTTTATTTCTTTATTACTTGGTTGTTTAGTTAGATGCTAATATAAGAATAAAACCAACAAATTTCAAAAATACAAAAAATATGACTCGATCCAATGTCGAGTATTTTCTCAATAAACAAAACAACTCATTTCTCCCTCCTATTCCATCCTATTTCTTTCAAAACTTCATCAAATGCTTGATCCAACGTCAAGCCATTTTTCATAATCAAAAACTCAAAAAATATTAATCCATATTCAAGACCTTTTCAATAAAAGATGGAAATGGAACGTGGTGTATACCACGCACTCCTGAGACTAGGATTCGAGATGTATATCTCGCCAATCCTAGCTCTCGCCATCATCCAACCTATCCACTTTGTTTCTTCAAACACTCATTCAAATTTCTCAAACGTCCATCAATACTTGATCTAGGTCAAGTCATTTTTACAACAAAACTCAAGATACATAATTCTTATTCAACACTTTCAATAAAGGTGGAAATGGAACATGGTGTATACCATGCACTCCTGAGGTTAAGATTCGAGACGTATGCCTCGCCAATCTTAACTCTCGCCATCGCCTAAAAATTGTCAATGCAGTTTCTTCAAACCCTTTCTCAATCAAATTCTAAAATACCTAATCTTTATTAAACATCTTTGCAAATAAGATGGAAATGGAACATGGTGTATACCATGCACTCCTGAGGCTAGGATTCGAGATGTATATCTCGCTCATCCAAGTTCTCGCCATCACTCAAAAATACATCCAACCAATCAAACTCTTTTTTCGCCGCCGTGCGACTAATCAAAAACCTTTTCATAAATGGAAGATATATTGTCTTAAGTGATACAAAACAATGTTTCGGCCACGATTGTTGAGTAGAGATAAATGACGCTTTTCCGAATGTAGATTTATAAATCCGTTCGATGTGTGGTACGCGTCCACTCCTCATCTGTTTTGGGTAAAACAATGTTTATGTCGATTAATACAGTATAGCTTTCGCTAAAATCGACCAACAAACAAACATTTTTCTACCCAGAACTACGTAAGCCTTGATTTCTCTTTTGAGATACGTAGGAGCAGGATTTTTAAATCTTGTCAGGCCCACTAATAAAAAACTTAGGTTTAGTCCTTCGTCAAAAATCCAAAAACATTTCTCCTATCTTCTATTCTTTCATTCCCACCTAATAAATAGAAAAGCCTAACATTTCAACTAACATTAATGCACACAACTGACCTAATGGTTCCCGTTGAGTACAACGGACGTAAGGGGTGCTAATACCTTCCCCTTGCGTAATCGACTCCCGAACCCTGATATCGGTTGCGATGACCATATCTTATCCTTTCTTTTGTCTTGGGTTTTATCGATATTTCCCCTTTCCTTTTTAGGAATAAATAAAGTTCGGTGGCGACTCTGTTCAGTCCATCATTGCGAGCGTGCGATCGCGCTTCGCTTTGTAGTCGTATCCCCATTTTTTCGAGGTGCGACAGATGGCGACTCTGCTGGGGAAAACAGATCCTAAGCGAGTCAAGCCTAGTTAGGACGTTTGTGTGCCTTTGTTTGTTTAATTTTATGGCTTTTCCCTTATTTATTGCTTTTAATATCTTTATTATTATATTGATATATTTGTTGTATATTGGTTCCAATGTGTTGGTATTTGGGTTTTTTATTGCAAACCATGTGGGAAAGACTCTACACCCGAGTCTAGAGTGAAAAAACACATAAGATAGGACGATGGTTGAGTAGTACGGACTCCCGAGGTGAATACTTCGTAAGGGTCGGTACGAGAACCTCACTTAGAGTAGATCCTTTTGCAAATATTGTCGCCCGAGGTGTATACCTCGTAAGCGCCGATGTTTCAAAGGGGTCCATGACTCTAAGGACCTTTTAGAACATTAAACCTTTGGCCAACTAGAAATGATGGTTGCGTAGTATGGATTCCCGAGGTGTATACTTCGTAAGAATCGATACGAGAACCTCGCTCAGAATAGATTCCCTAGATGGAGTTGATGACCGGAAAGTATTTTCCGTAAGCGTCAAACAGTCTTTTGAATCCATGACTCTGAGTACCCTGTCTAGAACCCAGTCGATGGTTGCGTAGTACGGACTCGCGAGGTGTATACTTCGTAAGGGTCGGTACGAGAACCTCACCCAGAATATATTCCCTTGATGGAGTTGACGACCGGGAAGTATTTCCCGTAAGCGTCAAACAGTCTTGTGAATCAATGACTCTGGGGATCCTTTGTAACAAAGCCCTAGATCATACCCGGTGAGAACCCCATTTTGGAAAAGCAATCAAATTTATCCATACCTCCGACCTTTGAACCTATCCAAAGAAAAAAAAAACAAAAAACATTGCATCCATTCATTCATTGCATATGCATAAAAAGCAAAACTCTTAGTTGTTTCGCATTATTTCAGGAGTCCAAGACTTGTTAGCAAGATGAATCCTGAGAGAAGAGGCACTTTTCAGTTCAAATACAAGAACGTGGACCTTACCAGCCTGCAGAAGTTGAGTGCTAAAGTAACACCCCTCAAACTCAACAGCTTCGTACAAAACTATGGAAGAATTCTTGACATCCTAAATGAGAAGATGGACATGATGACCGCAGTGACTATCGCTCAGTTCTATGATCCACCTCTCCGTTGTTTCACATTTTCTGACTTCCAGTTGGCTCCTACCTTGGAGGAAGTTGAGAGGATCATAGGCCGGAACTTGAAGGACCATAACCCATTTCCTAAGCTCGATGAAGATATCCCTCCCGAGAGAATAGCTTCAGCGTTGGGTCTGAAAGTTTCCGAAGTAGTGGATAATTGGGATGTGAAAGGACCTTTCAGTGGTTTCTCTAGGAAGTTCTTGGAAGATCAGGCCAAGAAGATGGAAAAAGAAGGGAATTGGGAAGCCTTTTATGCTGTGTTAGCCGTGTTGGTATATGGGATAGTCCTCTTCCCAAATATTGACCATTTTGTGGACCACCTGGCGGTGAGAATTTTCTTCTCTGGTAACCCTGTACCGTTCCTCTTGGCAGATCTCTACTACACTCTCCATGATCGTCATGAGAGGAAGGGAGGAATCATCTTGTGTTGTGCACAGTTGTTACATGCTTGGTTCAGATCCCACATGCCGGAAGAAGGTCCTTTTGTCTCCAAAGAACTTAAGCCTTTCCAGAAGTTGGCTTCCCTCACCTCCAGTCACGTTAAGTGGTATATCCGAGATTGGGAAACCGAGAATGTGATTGTCAGCATTGGAGACTTCCCTAATCTGCCGTTAATAGGAACCAAGGGTTGCATTAACTATAACCCCATGTTATCTCTGAGGCAGCATGGGTACCCTATGAATGGCCCTCCAAAAGTTGAAGCTCTAGAGCCTTTCATCCTACATGGTGTTGAAATGGATCATCCCATGGTGAAAAAGATCAAGAGGTCTTGGCAAGCAGTTATCAGAAAAGGTAAGGAGTTGGGTAGGAGAAATGTCATTGCCCAAGAGCCTTACACTTGTTGGGTTAGAGAGAGGGTTCAGATGATTAAACTCCCGTATCCATTTGATCCTTCTATCTATCCAGTGATTCCTGAGCCAGAGCCCATATTACCTGAAGATGTGGAGAAGCTCAACAATCGTATCAAGGAGTTGGAATTGGAAAATGCTGATTTGAGAATCAGGCTTGGCCGAGTTTCGGTAGAAAATGGGAACTTGAAAGACGATCAACAAAAGAAAGACAAAGAGCTTGAAGTCTCCAACAAAAGAGCTAGAGAGTCTGAAGCGAGGAGAGAAAAGTTTGGACAAGCACTCTTTAGCACTAAGTCTGTGTTCAAATCAAAGGAAGAGGAGTTGGATAGAGCTTTACTCCGGATTCAAAAGCTCAACAAGACTTTGGAGCTGACCCTTGAGATGAAAAGGGAAGCACGGTTGATTTCTGAGATTCGTACTCGTGAATTGGAGAATACAATTCAGAAGTACAAGGATGCTCTGGAACGTGAGAAGCTGAAGACCGAAGAGTCAGAGAGAGTGTGCACACGATTGAAACATCATTTGGATCGAGCCGACGCTAGAATCCAGGCACTTGAAGGTGGGGATCAAGATGCTGCCTATATGGTATTACTGAATGAATGCAGATATTGGAGGAACCTCTATAGGGACATAGAGGCGACTAAGGCTGAAGATGTGCGCATTATCCAAGATCTCCAAGGGCTCTACACTGAGTGGAAGGGCAAATTTTTGAAGCTGTCCGGATTTGCGAGTTCCATCATGCGTGAGCTACCTGAGAAGCTGCAAGAAGCTGATTGGTGCATGTGTCCAGAGAACACACCGCATCAAGTCTATAATTTCATTAAGTTTTGTAAGGCAATGTTAGAAGGGTTAACTACCGACCTTGCTACGGTTCGGAAAGCCCATAAACCATGAGCACGTTGTTTGTATTTGAACTTGAATATGAGATTAATGAAAAATCGCTTTTGAGATTCGTTTTATTGTGTTTCATTGCCTTATTATTTTAAATATTTGCAAACAAGTGTTGTGACATTTTGAAATGAATGATTGAAACTAACCAAGAGTTTTGCAAACAAAATGCATCCATACATGCATTCATGCATTTTTCAAAACAGAGTCTCATTCTGTCCTTTCTTCCTCCAGTTTCACGCTGAATTTTCAACACCAGTATAACACTCGTGCCAGAGCTCGTCAAAGAATGGCAGATCAAGAGCATGAATTGGAGCGGGTGAGCTCAGAGCTAGAAGACCTGCGTGGAAACATGGGGCAGGTCATGGAGATATTACAGGTTATCAGGGCAAAGCTAGATACCCAAACAACGGTCGTTTCTGAAATCGCAGGTCCATCGATTGAACCCCAACCTGCGAGGGCGGTACCAACAACCTGGCCCACCTATGGTTTACCTCCTGGTTTCACTCCTGCAGTTGAAGGTGCCCCTGGTTTTGCACCATCTGCTCAGCAGACAGCTCCTTTACCGACCATCAATGAAAACCATCCGGTGGTTCACACGTTCGCACCTCCTCTCGTTCGTGCACACGTGCAACCCTACTTTGAGGACCAACAACACGCCCCAGACTTTTCAGATGAAGATGAGGAAAGGCAGGAGGACCTAAGAGGGATGAAGGAGAACTACCAGCTGCTTGAGAAGAGATTGAGGGCTATGGAAGGTGACCAAGTTTTTGGTGCTACAGCTAAGGAGATGTGCCTGGTGTCCGGTCTTGTGATCCCAGCAAAGTTCAGGACCCCAAATTTCGATAAGTATGAGGGCCACTCGTGTCCTAAGAGTCACCTCATTATGTACTATCGAAAAATGGCTGCGCATGTAGAGGATGACAAGCTCATGATACATTGCTTCCAGGATAGCCTGAGGGGTGCTCCCTCCAAGTGGTACCTAAGCCTGGATCAGAGTAGGATTCGGTGTTTCCAGGACTTATCTGATGCCTTCATCCAACACTACAAGTATAACATGGATATGGCCCCGGATAGGAGACAACTACTCAGTATGTCCCAGAAAGACAAGGAGTCTTTTAAGGAATACGCGCAAAGATGGAGGGAAGTGGCCTCGCAAGTCGAACCACCTCTGGCTGAGAAGGAATTAGCGGATTGGTTCATGGATACAGTTAAACCTGTGTTCTATGAAAGAATGGTAAGTAGCGTATCTGCAAGTTTCTCTGACCTGGTCGCTGTAGGCATAAAGGTCGAACTTGGATTAAAGAATGGAAAGATGACGACTACCTCTGAAACATCTGGTAGTAATGCCAAAAAGTTTCCTGGAGGATTTCAAAGAAAGAAGGAGGGGGATACGAATGCAGTGTCAACCAGCCAAAGAAGGAGTCAGTCATGGAAGAAACAACACCAATTTTCTCAACAACAACCAATATACCCAGTACAATATGTCCAACAACCGTATGTGGCAGCCGTCACACCAAATTTTAACCAACCACAAGCTTCAGTTTATCAACCTGTTCCTGCTCAACAAGCGCCGATATATCAGCAAGCGCCCGCGCCACCTGCTTATCAACAGCCAAGGGCACAGGCTCCTCGACCACAAAATCCTCCAAATCAAAATAGGGTGCCAAGAAATAGAGTTCCGTTTGCTTCAATCCCTATGACATACACTGAATTGTACCCATCATTGCTACAAAAAGGTTTAGTGACGCCCAGATCTTTGGGTCCTCCACCAAATCCTTTACCTCCGTGGTACAATCCAGATGCTCATTGTCCTTTCCATGGGGGTGCCCCTGGACATGATTTAGAAGGATGTTATGCTTTAAAGCATATTGTGCGAGACCTGGTTGAAAAGAAGATTCTGTCGTTTCGAGACGTCGGACCCAATGTCAAGAACAACCCTTTGCCAGCACATGGTGATGTCAATGCCGTTGAAGATGCTTCTGATGTGTGTGTAATCAAGAATGTGGAAGATGTTAAAACTCCGCTGCTAGCGCTTCATGCAGGATTGGTGAGGGCTAGATTGATTGATACTTGTCACGATAGTTGTGAGGAATGTGCCATTCAGCCGAAAGGATGTAAAGTGGTACAAAATGACATTCAGAATTTGATGGATCAAGGTGTTTTACAAATTTCTGGTCCAGCAATAAATGAGGAAGTTTCGGTCATTGAACCTGTTTTTAACATACCAGAATCATTTGAGGTGACTTATCACAGGAGAGATGTTGTTCATCCGTCACCCGTGGTGGTTTGCATGCCTACACCATTTCCTTTTGAAAGTACCAAGGCAGTACCATGGAAGTACGGCGTAACAGTGGTAGATGGAGTGGTAGATGGAAAAGCTGAGGCCGTTGAAAGTAAGAAAGGTGTGGAGAATGTTGACGCCGACATCACCAATATCGCGGGAACAAGTAGGGTGACCCGTAGTGGTCGGATTTATACTCCCAATGTTAATGTCAACCCTCAAGAGCCAACAAGGGGAGCTGCAAATGTAAATCCTACCCCAGAACAGGGAGGGGCACAGCCGGCTGTGCAAACAGATGAAGCAAGTGAGTTCCTAAGGATAATAAAGAAATCTGACTACAAGATAGTTGACCAATTACATCAAACACCATCAAAGATATCTATCTTGTCCTTGCTTCTGAATTCCGAAGCTCATAGGGAGGCTCTACTAAAAGTGCTTGCTCAGGCTCATGTTACCCAGGATATAACGGTTGGCCAATTCGATGGAGTGGTCGCCAATATCACAGCCTGCAACACTTTAAGTTTCAGCAATGAAGAGCTACCCAAAGAGGGGAAGAATCACAACCGTGCTTTGCATGTATCCATAAAGTGCCAAGAAGATGCTCTGGCCAGAGTTTTAGTTGACACTGGATCGTCCCTCAATGTTCTACCAAAGAGGGCACTTGCTAAATTGTCTTACCAAGGTTCAGAATTGAAACCTAGTGCGCTTGTGGTGAAAGCTTTTGATGGTTCTCGAAGGACAGTAGTTGGGGAGGTAGAGTTACCGATACAGATTGGACCGCATGTATTCCCCATCAATTTCCAAGTCATGGACATAAATCCAGCTTATAGCTGCCTTTTGGGACGCCCATGGATACATGCCGCTGGGGCAGTAACTTCTACTCTGCATCAAAAGATGAAGTTCGTTGTCGATAACAAACTCGTTATTGTCTCAGGTGAAGAGGACTTTATCATCAATCAACTCTCCTCTTTCCGTTATATTGAGGCTGATGAGGATGCCTTAGAAACCTCCTTTCAAGCCCTAGAAATATCCAATGCCACGCTTGAAGAGGTTAAGGATCCTGTTGAGAAAGCTAGTTTGTCATTCGCTTCTTTGAAGAGTGCAAAATCAGCAGTTGAAAGTGGAGGCCCTGCAGGTTGGGGGCAGGTTATCAACGTCAGTGAAAAGAATGACCGTTTTGGTTTGGGGTACAAGCCTTCTGCTAATGGAGGAGCCCTGGTCCCTGCAAAGGACCGTGTGCGGAGCATACAAGAGGTTTTCCTGAGCAAAGGATTTATCCATGGAGAACAAGTTGGTGCAGTGGAAGATGACACTGAAGATGGAGAAACATCGAATCTGATATACCGGTGTGAAGCAGCCCTAACAAACTGGGAAGCGGTTGAAATTCCAGAAGTTTTTCCTGTGTCAAAGTAATTGTTGTTTTCCTTTGTGTGTTTTTGAAAATCCTTAGCTCTGCCCAAGGCTAATGGATCATTTGTAGGGCCCCTTTTGAATTTCAAAAAAAATCATTATGACAAATAAAGAGCATTTTGTTCGAATTCTTGTCGTTCATTTATCTGTTGTTTTTCTTAAAATGGCAATCCTTTCAAAAAACTACAAAAATATTTTTTACTTCTTTTGCATGTTATTTCCATTTTTCTAAAAAAAACCCATCATTAAAAAACATGCAGAATAATCAATAAACCAGTTGAATTCGATGACCCCGCTACTTCCTATAATTTTGAACTCCCCATCTACCAAGCGGAAGAGGAGAGTGAGGAAGATGGTGATTTCCCAGAAGAACTGGAAAGGATGCTCGAGCACGAGTCGAAGGCCCTTCAGCCACATCAAGAACCAGTGGAAACAATCAACCTTGGCACTGAGGAAGACAAGAAAGAGGTCAAAGTTGGGACTACACTTGAGGCAAACATCAAAGAAAGATTGATCAAATTGCTACATGAATATGTAGATGTATTTGCTTGGTCATATCAGGATATGCCAGGTTTAGATACTGACATTGTTGTCCACAAGCTACCACTACAGCCAGATTGTCCGCCGGTGAAGCAGAAGCTCCGAAGGGCAAGACCCGACATGGCTCTAAAGATTTGTGACGAGGTGAAACGTCAATTTGATGCCGGTTTTCTAGCAGTTGCAAAGTACCCTCAATGGGTAGCCAACATTGTGCCAGTACCCAAAAAGGATGGCAAGGTCAGGATGTGTGTTGATTATAGGGATTTAAACAAAGCTAGTCCAAAGGACGATTTCCCCCTGCCACATATTGACACTCTGGTAGACAACACTGCTAAGTTCGCAGTCTTCTCCTTTATGGACGGATTCTCGGGTTACAATCAAATCAAGATGGATCCTGAAGACATGGAAAAGACCACATTCATCACCCCTTGGGGAACATTTTGCTACAAGGTAATGCCATTCGGTCTCAAAAATGCTGGGGCAACTTACCAAAGAGCAATGGTCACTCTTTTCCATGATATGATGCATAAGGAAATTGAGGTCTATGTGGATGATATGATTGCAAAATCTCAAGGTGAAGAGGATCATATGGACCACTTGCAGAAGCTGTTTGAGCGTCTTCGGAAATTTCGACTACGACTAAATCCTGCTAAATGCACCTTCGGTGTCCGATCCGGAAAGTTGCTTGGTTTCATTGTTAGCCAACGAGGAATTGAGGTAGATCCTGATAAAGTCCGAGCTATACAAGAGATGCCTGCTCCACGCACCGAGCGAGAGGTTAGAGGCTTCCTGGGGCGTTTGAATTATATCTCAAGGTTTATCTCACATATGACGGCCACATGTGAGCCTATATTCAAATTGCTTCGAAAAGATCAAGCAGTTGAATGGAATTCTGACTGCCAAATGGCTTTTGAGAGAATCGGACAATACCTGCAAGAGCCCCCTATTCTAATTCCACCTGTTCAAGGGAGACCACTCTTTATGTACTTAACCGTGCTTGAAAAGTCAATGGGATGTGTGTTGGGACAACATGATGAAACCGGTCGAAAGGAACATGCCATCTATTATCTGAGTAAGAGGTTTACCGATTGTGAAACCCGATACTCACTCTTGGAGAAAACTTGTTGCGCTTTAGCATGGGCCGCTCGTCGTCTAAGACAATACATGATTTGCCACACTACTTTGTTGATCTCAAAAATGGATCCAATAAAGTACATCTTTGAAAAGCCTGCTTTGACTGGAAGACTCGCCCGTTGGCAGATGTTACTATCTGAGTATGACATCCAATATGTGTCTCAGAAATCCATCAAAGGAAGTGTGTTGTCTGATTACTTGGCAAACCAGCCCGTTGAAGATTACCAGTCGTTGAAGTTTGACTTCCCGGATGAAGACATCATGGTAGTGAAAGACTGTGAAATCCCAGGACTTGATGAAGGACCTGAACCCGGATCTCGGTGGAAGCTCATGTTTGATGGTTCCTCCAACTACATGGGGCATGGCGTAGGAGCTGTCCTGTTGAATCCGAATGGTGGATACACTCCCTTCACAGCAAGGTTGTGTTTTGATTGCACGAACAATATAGCAGAATATGAGGCGTGCATCCTAGGCATTGAAGCAGCAATTGATCTCCGAATCAAAATCCTTGAAGTATGTGGAGATTCAGCCTTGGTGATATACCAAGTCAAGGGCGAATGGGAAACCCGTGATACCAAGTTGATCCCATATCGTGCCCATGTCATGGAATTGATAAAATACTTTGACGAGATCACTTTCCGTCATATCCCGAGAACTGAGAATCAAATTGCTGATGCTTTGGCTATGTTGGCTTCAATGTACCAAGTCAGATTCCATAATGAAGCACCTCTCATTCAAATCGAGCGGAAAATTGAGCCTGCCTACTGCCAGACAGTTGAAGAGGAAGCCGATGGTAAACCCTGGTTTCACGACATCAAATGCTTTTTGCAAAATCAAGAATATCCAACAGATGCAACAACCCTTGACAAGAAAACATTGAGGAAGTTAGCATCCAAATTCTTCTTAAGCAATGGTGTGTTGTACAAGAGAAATCACGACATGATTCTGCTCAGATGCGTGGATGAACGTGAAGCGGACATGTTGATCAAGGAGATTCATGAAGGATCCTTTGGAACTCATGCCAATGGGCATGCCATGGCCAAGAAGATTTTGAGAGCTGGTTATTACTGGTTGACCATGGAATCTGACTGTTTCAATTATGCTAGAAAATGTCATAAATGCCAAATCTATGCCGATAAGGTACACGTGCCTCCGACCTTGCTAAATGTTTTGACGTCACCTTGGCCTTTCTCAATGTGGGGCATCGACATGATTGGCGCCATCGAGCCTAAAGCCTCCAATGGTCACCGCTTCATCCTGGTTGCCATTGATTACTTTACCAAATGGGTAGAAGCCGCCTCTTACGCTAATGTGACAAAACAAGTGGTTGCACGGTTTCTCAAGAAAGAGATCATTTGCCGTTATGGAATTCCAAGTCGGATCATCACAGATAATGGGACGAATCTGAACAATAAGACCATGAAGGAATTATGCGAGAGCTTCAAGATTGAGCACCATAACTCTTCACCATATCGTCCAAAGATGAATGGCGCTGTTGAAGCCGCTAATAAAAACATCAAGAAGATCCTGCAGAAAATGGTAAAAACCTATAAGGATTGGCACGAAATGCTACCCTTCGCATTGCATGGATATCGGACTTCCGTCCGCACTTCAACAGGGGCAACCCCGTTCTCTTTAGTATATGGGATGGAAGCAGTTCTCCCAATTGAAGTAGAGATACCTTCAATGAGAATCTTGATGGAGACCAAGCTAGAAGAGGCTGAGTGGATTCAAAACAGATTTGATCAGTTGAACCTCGTAGATGAGAAGCGATTGACTTCTTTGTGCCATGGACAATTATACCAAAAACGGCTTAAAAGGGCTTTTGACAAGAAAGTACGTGTTCGGGAATTCAGAGAAGGAGACCTCGTGCTTAAGAAGATCTTGCCAATACACAAGGACTCACGTGGGAAGTGGACTCCCAATTATGAAGGCCCATATGTTGTAAAGAAAGTTTTCTCCGGAGGAGCCTTGATTCTCACAACTATGGATGATGAAGAACTCTCACATCCCGTGAACTCTGATGCAGTTAAAAAATACTATGCCTAACAAAAACCCGCTAAATCGAAAACCTGAAAGGGCGATTTAGGCAAAAAAGGGTATCCCGGTGGACTGAAAACCCGAAAGGGCGGTCCAGGCAAAAGTTAGGGATGAATAAAAATTGGTAGCTCGCTAAGTTGAAAACCTGAAAAGGCGATTTAGGCAAAAAAGAGCGTCCCGGTGGATTGAAAACCCGAAAGGGCGATCCAGGCAAAAGTTAGGGGCACAAAGGCATAAACTGCATCAGTTGTTACTGATTTACACCGAAGAATTTGAGGTGGAAGATTAATCCAGTCACTCCCCTTAGAAGCAAGGTTTTTGGGGGAATCATACCTATTAAGGATGTTAGTGGTCACTGAATTCAATGTAAACCTTTCCTTATTGCCATTTTCAAAAAAATTTGTAATACTCTATGGAGCTACGCCATTGGTGTGCTACCATTCTTGAATAAAATACCAGTTTTCCCAATCATTGTTAATTTGTGTTCATCTATACTTTCTTTGTTATGCAAAATGTCATTTATTTGTTAATAATGAAATTTTGAAACTTGAAAAAGAATTTGAAACTTAGAACAAATTTACTTTGATACATGTGAAAATCGAGGGAAAATCATTTGTTTCCCCGAAAGGCTCAAAGTTTGCATAAATACTCCAGGATCACCAACAAAAGTCCCCATGGAATACAACTCATGAATCCTCTAGAAGGATGGGCCTTTGGTTATTTATAACTGTCAATCATGATAGTTTCTCCCCTGGATGCGCCTGTTAATTGCACGAGTATGAGTTATTGGTGTTGATGAATCAGAATCTCTGTCTCTACCAACTCCCAGTCCACTCAGGTGTCAGCATTCTCATAGCATGATCATTCATATATCATGCATAAAAGAATACAAATCATGCATGGCCGAAATGTACTTCGTGCTCATTTTGCATTGACCCAGGTCTTGTTGTTGATCCTATATCCTTTGACCTTTGATTCCAGTCTATATTTGGTGCCCTTAAACCCACATCCGGTTTTCGCAGTCATTTTCAAGTCCAACCCAGTTGGCACCTATTAGAAAATTTTCCATTAAGGTTCATTCTCTGTTTGGATTATCCGATGAATTTCCGGATTACTCCTTGGTGTATCGATGTATTTCCACGACTTGTCTGATGTATTTCCAGATGTTTCACCATCTATTTGAGGTGTTCTTTGATGTGTCTATATTCTGATGTATTTCCAGAATTTCCTTGATATATTAACAGATGTGTCTGTATTCTGTTGTATTTCCGGAATATCACTTGTAATTCTGATGCATTTCCAGAATTTGTTTCTTTTATTCTCTGATGAATTCCCAGACATGTCACTTTTATTCTGATGAAGTTCCAGAACCCCTATGTCATTCCCTGGAATTATTTCAAGACTCATTGGTGTCTCCTAAAAATCAGTTGTTGCTAGGCATTATTCCAAGCTCAGTTGTTACTAGAACTCATTTCAAAGTCCAATTGTTGTTATTCCGGGGTCAGGTCATCCTTGAACCTGCTCTGAAGATCCTTTGTTCAATCCTATTCAGGTCATGTATGAACCTGTCATTGAACCTTTTTATTCCGGGGTCCGGTCATGCTTGAACCTACTCTGAAGATTCTTTGTTCAATCCTATTCAGGTCATGTACGAACCTGTCATTGAACCTTTTTATTCCGGGGTCCGGTCATGCTTGAACCTACTCTGAAGATTCTTTGTTCAATCCTATTCAGGTCATGTACGAACCTGTCATTGAACCTTTTTATTCCGGGGTCCGGTCATGCTTGAACCTACTCTGAAGATTCTTTGTTCAATCCTATTCAGGTCATGTATGAACCTGTCATTGAACCTTTTTATTCCGGGGTCCGGTCATGCTTGAACCTGCTCTGAAGATTCTTTGTTCAATCCTATTCAGGTCATGTATGAACCTGTCATTGAACCTTTTTATTCCGGGGTCCGGTCATGCTTGAACCTGCTCTGAAGATTCTTTGTTCAATCCTATTCAGGTCTTATATGAACCTGTCATTGAACCCTTTTATTCCGGGGTCCGGTCATGCTTGAACCTGCTCTGAAGATTCTTTGTTCAATCCTATTCAGGTCTTATATGAACCTGTCATTGAACCCTTTTTCCGGGGTCCGGTCATGCTTGAACCTACTCTGAAGATTCTTTGTTCAATCCTATTCAGGTCTTATACGAACCTGTCATTGAACCTTTTTATTCCGGGGTCCGGTCATGCTTGAACCTACTTTGAAGATTCTTTGTTCAATCCTATTCAGGTCTTATACGAACCTGTCATTGAACCTTTTTATTCCGGGGTCCGGTCATGCTTGAACCTACTCTGAAGATTCTTTGTTCAATCCTATTCAGGTCTTATACGAACCTGTCATTGAACCTTTTATTCCGGGGTCCGGTCATGCTTGAACCTACTCTGAAGATTCTTTGTTCAATCCTATTCAGGTCATGTATGAACCTGTCATTGAACCTTTTTGTTCCGGGGTCAGGTCGTACTTGAACCTGCTCTGAAGATTATTTGTTCAATACCATTCAGGTCATGTATGAACCTGTTTGTTGAACCCTTATTCCGGTGTCAGGTCATACATGAACCTGTTCTGAAGAGTTTTCTCCTTGATTATTCCCCAGCGTTGTCAGGTCTTATATGAACCTGTCATAGCATCTTTTTCTTTATTCGGTTGTATTCTAAGTGCCGTTTATCAAATCTCACTTTGAATACTCCCCAGTGTGTGTCTGATTCGCCAGCAGGACTGTTTTCCCAGCAAGTTGTTTCTTACCGTTTGTCTGTCCCCCTGTGGATCATCAGCATTCCCCACAGTTTTGGTATGTCTAGTAGCATCTCCTGTTAAGGGTCCATCATATCCCTAGCAGATAAAAAAAAATAAAAAAAAAAATAAAATAAAAAAAAAAATAAAAAAAAATAAAAAAAATAAAAAAAAAAGAAAAATCATGCATCCATGCATATCCATGCATATCATGGCATATCATGGCATATCATGGCATATCATATCATATCACAACATTGTCATAGGGATTCAGGATCAAAATCCGGGTCTTCTTAGTATTTAATCATCTCCCACTATGATCATATGAAGAGTGTCCTGCTTCATATTCTCTAGTTGAAGATACTTAAATAGGGGCAACTGTCATACCCCGATTTTGACCCTGATTTTTTATTTGGCACTTGGCCTAAAATTCACTCGCATACATTCATTCCCAAATCCATTTTTTTGATAGACATTGTCTAGCTTCTTGATCATGGTGTATGTTGATTATAAATGGATTTCAATCATTTGTTTTTTATTTTTCCAATTTGGTTGTAATTTCAAATTAAACTTAATTCCAAATTTCAATTTAATTTTAATTGTTATTTTTACTCTAATTGATTTTAACAAATGTTAGAATTGATATCGAAGTAATTTTAACAAATTATGAATTAATTTGATTTTAATTTGGTTTTTACTGATTTGTTATTATTATTTAAATTGATATTTAATTTGGTTTTGGATTATTTAAAAAAATCCATTCTTTTTATAACCAAGCATATTTCCCCAAGCCATGCATTGGACTTAATTAGAGGGAAAAATGTGTTGTTGTTGGTGGACTCATCCTTAGAGGGGCAATATGCAAATGATGATGCTACAAAGTTAGTTGAGCTTGCGTCAAAAATGTCTTCAGTTTGAGGCCAGAGAAAGACCTGATACTAAGTTTCTTCTCACTGCCGTTACACCTCTTCAAAAGTAGAAAGAAGTGGCATCTCATGTGTTAAGGGGCCTTACTAAAACAGCGGCAGTGCTACCGCTACCAACTATGCTTTCTCCTCTTGGAAAGGTTTGTGCTAGGATGGATCTTACTGCTATTCATGATATATTGTAAAAAAAAAGGGGGTTATAACAATGAAGAAGGTGCCGAAAACGAGTTTTCATTTCAAGAATGGACACAGCAAGTGCAAAACATCTTAAACACAAAAAAGTTCGGCGATATTGCATTTAGAGACAAGGATTTCAAGAATACAATTGAGTATTATTCCAAGTCGGTGGTTATAATGTCTGTTCCCTCCGCAACCGTCTTTGCAAGGAGAGCCTTCTCCTACTTGATGAGCGAACAGGCGGAACTTGCATTAAGAGACGCAATGCAGGTGCAGGTATGCCTACCTGATTGGCCAACTTCATTCTACCTACAAGCTTTTGCTCTCTCAAAGCTGAGAATGGAAACCGACGCACAGGACATGCTTAACGACTTTGCAGATTCCCGTTCGACATCCATTGCATAATTCTGCAAATTAAAAAACAGCAATATTAACAGCTTGCTTTTTGCTTTTGAATAAGAAAGACACTGGTAATTGATGCTTCAGATACTGTTACATGTGATAAAACAACAAAAATCATCAAAGTCCTGTTTACGGTTACATATCATCCAATTCATATTGATGGCTAACATTGAATGAAAGCTACTACCTGGAATGATAATAGAAGACACGAATGCTTTGTTTTAGAAGAAACATGCGATAATGTCAATGCCATGGTGATGATGATTGATGGTTCAATTAAAATTGCGAGAAAGGGAGAGGATGACATAAGCACCTGTGCAGTAATGACGCCTTCTTCTGCTTCTTTAAGCCGTACAAGAGGCTCACCTGCAGCTTTCACTACTTCAGAAAATTTCTGGATGGTTGCTTTTAGTTCTCCTTCAAAGGCTGTTGGATGTTTACAAATTTGGAAATGGCAGCAAGGATGTTCTTGAAAACATTGGTCATGTCTACCGTGAAATTTTGTGGCAAATCTCTCTACTTGAAAATACAAAGCGTGAGATAGAGGATGATGTTGCTAGTTCTTTAACTGATTCACAACCGGCTGAAGCTGATGCAAACGAAACTGAAGATCAAAGGTTCAATTATTTCAGGCAGATTCTTGATCCATTATTCAGACGGAGGACATCAGGCTGGGGAATAGAAACACAGTTTTTTGATCTTATTAACCTCTATCGAGATTTGGGCCGTGCCACTGGTTCTTCACACCAAACGAATTCTATTGGTTCTTCAAACAGGCGGTTGGGTTCCAGTAATCAGTTGAATCAGTCGGGGTCTGTGGATGTTTCTGAGGCTAATAATAAGGAGTGTGACAAGCAGAGGATGCCTTATGCTTCTTATTGTGACATGGTCAGATCACTTTCATTTCACATAACCCGTCTGTCCCAAGAGTTGGAAAAAATAATGCTGCAACCTTCTCGCCGACGTGATGATATTGTGAGCGTAAGCCCTGCTTCAAAACCAGTGGCTTCTACTTTTGCATGCATTATTTTAGATCACAGGAATTTTGGTGGCCCTGCAAAATTAAACCAAACCATAATGGTCATCATCAAAACAATCACCAAGAAACCAATCAGCCTATCAAGAGGAATACCTGTGCCAGAGTCACAAGGGAGCAGTGGTCCTGAGCTTTATAAGAAAAATTTGGCTAGGAATGATGCTGGTGAATCTCCTGTCAATTTTGATTTCTTTGGAGGACAACAGCAATTAAGTGGCCGCCGAAACGGAATGCTTCAGCCTTTACCTAGACAGCATTCAGGAATAAATGAAATGCATCTATTACAGCAGCAAGCGTTACTTAACCAGACGCAAGAACTTCAGGGGCAGCAACAATTTCATCAACTAGAAGCAAACCAACTTCATCAGATGAATATAATGAAAGGTCGTTCCTATCATGTTCAGACAAAACACCAGAAGATTGTTGCACAATCTCAACAGCAGCATCAGCAGTTCAATTCCCTGCAGTAAAAAAGAGAAAGGATTAATTTACCAAGCAGTAAATTCCGAAATTTCCCAATTTGGGATTTGAGACAAAGCGAAGAAGAAAGCTAAAGTGTAGATTACCTTTCCGGAAGATAGCATCGAAATAGGCACTCCAACTCTGAGCACCACAAAAGCGCTTCTGGAGTTTTTCTCCATTGGAACCTTTGGAGATCCTTTGTAACCCTAAAGCTGTGAGTATAAAAAGAAAGGAGTGAGAACAGAGGGAGGGTGGAAAAACGAAAACCCTAGATAGAAGAGCGGCGACCACCAGGAAACCCTAATCAGAAAGAAAAAATTAGAGAGGGAGGCGGCCAAAATACCACAAGAACCCTAATCCTAAAGTTAAGGCAGAATCAAAAAGCGAAACCAAATTTTTGGAAGAGGCAAAGGGAGAAGATTCAACCCTTACCCGAGTTGTCGCCACCGCCGAAGGTGAGCCCTTTCCGTTTTAGCCATGGATTCTTGCATCATTTCAGGAGATTGAGTGAGATGTGAGCGATTGGGGATGGATTATTTGCGCTTGAGGTAGAGAGTGGCGCGATTGTGAGTAAGCGAGTTTGAAAGAGGTGGAGAGTGGCGTTAAGGTTGAGAGAGAATGAGTTTGAACGGTGAGATTGAGAGAGAGTGATACCGAGGCGGAGAGATTGAGAGAGGAAGAGTTCTGGGAATTGTTTCATTTTTTTTTCTTTTTTCCATTTATTTACTTTAAGCGTGGTTTAAACTTTTTTAATTCCATTTTTAAGTGACCGTTGGCTTTCCTAGTAGATATTTAATATTGGCTATTAAAGTTGATTCTTTTTTACCATTTCCAACTTATTCCCCTTCGGAAATCCAACAGACAAGTGGTTGAAATTAATTAGGTTATTCTACTTTTTTTTTTTATTTAGTCTTTATTATTTTTTATTTTAACCCTTTTAATTTATTTTAGTTTATATATTTAAGTTAGCATTAAGATATCAATTAGTTGTTAAGTGGTTTGGTGGAGAGGAGTGGTGTTTAGATCTTTAGTGTAGTGGGTTCGATACTCTTAGGTGTAGTTTTTCGTTCTTTTAGCATTTTCTTTTTATGCTTTATTCTTCATATTTCTTTTTTCTATTTATTGTTTAATAATATGATTTGTTTTTTTTTTAATTGCATCATGCATGCAAAACCATTTGAAAATTATAAAAAATCATACTTTTCTCGATTTAATATCGAGCCCCCTTTTTCACACCCTTGTAAGTCGATTGCTTTTTAAGCATCGCCGCCAACCTCACATAGCTTACTCTTGGGCTTTCTTACAATGAGCCGGTTCTCTTGCACTTACACTCATGCATTATTTGTTTGTGCCCGATTTTATTTATTTCATGATTTTTTTTTTTATCGCCATTTGACAAATGTACCCCACTTCCCCAATGTGTAATAATTTGGTATTGTTTTATTTCTTTATTACTTGGTTGTTTAGTTAGATGCTAATATAAGAATAAAACCAACAAATTTCAAAAATACAAAAAATATGACTCGATCCAATGTCGAGTATTTTCTCAATAAACAAAACAACTCATTTCTCCCTCCTATTCCATCCTATTTCTTTCAAAACTTCATCAAATGCTTGATCCAACGTCAAGCCATTTTTCATAATCAAAAACTCAAAAAATATTAATCCATATTCAAGACCTTTTCAATAAAAGATGGAAATGGAACGTGGTGTATACCACGCACTCCTGAGACTAGGATTCGAGATGTATATCTCGCCAATCCTAGCTCTCGCCATCATCCAACCTATCCACTTTGTTTCTTCAAACACTCATTCAAATTTCTCAAACGTCCATCAATACTTGATCTAGGTCAAGTCATTTTTACAACAAAACTCAAGATACATAATTCTTATTCAACACTTTCAATAAAGGTGGAAATGGAACATGGTGTATACCATGCACTCCTGAGGTTAAGATTCGAGACGTATGCCTCGCCAATCTTAACTCTCGCCATCGCCTAAAAATTGTCAATGCAGTTTCTTCAAACCCTTTCTCAATCAAATTCTAAAATACCTAATCTTTATTAAACATCTTTGCAAATAAGATGGAAATGGAACATGGTGTATACCATGCACTCCTAAGGCTAGGATTCGAGATGTATATCTCGCTCATCCAAGTTCTCGCCATCACTCAAAAATACATCCAACCAATCAAACTCTTTTTTCGCCGCCGTGCGACTAATCAAAAACCTTTTCATAAATGGAAGATATATTGTCTTAAGTGATACAAAACAATGTTTCGGCCACGATTGTTGAGTAGAGATAAATGACGCTTTTCCGAATGTAGATTTATAAATCCGTTCGATGTGTGGTACGCGTCCACTCCTCATCTGTTTTGGGTAAAACAATGTTTATGTCGATTAATACAGTATAGCTTTCGCTAAAATCGACCAACAAACAAACATTTTTCTACCCAGAACTACGTAAGCCTTGATTTCTCTTTTGAGATACGTAGGAGCAGGATTTTTAAATCTTGTCAGGCCCACTAATAAAAAACTTAGGTTTAGTCCTTCGTCAAAAATCCAAAAACATTTCTCCTATCTTCTATTCTTTCATTCCCACCTAATAAATAGAAAAGCCTAACATTTCAACTAACATTAATGCACACAACTGACCTAATGGTTCCCGTTGAGTACAACGGACGTAAGGGGTGCTAATACCTTCCCCTTGCGTAATCGACTCCCGAACCCTGATATCGGTTGCGATGACCATATCTTATCCTTTCTTTTGTCTTGGGTTTTATCGATATTTCCCCTTTCCTTTTTAGGAATAAATAAAGTTCGGTGGCGACTCTGTTCAGTCCATCATTGCGAGCGTGCGATCGCGCTTCGCTTTGTAGTCGTATCCCCATTTTTTCGAGGTGCGACAAAACCCATCTACTCAGTGAAGACCCCTTTGGAATTATTGATGTCACACTAGTAACTATAGCTAGTAATTGTATTTGCTTCTGCTATTGTTTAAACTATTGTTATGTTGTTTAACTGCTGATAGTTTACCTTGTGAACAAAAAGGACAGATATATGTTTTAGCCAAAATTTGCCAAAGGAGGAGTTTGTTGATTCTAAGTGTTGGCAGCAATTTTGGTAAAACAAAGAGTGTTCACAAGATGTTATGTGTGATGTCTTAACATGAGATATCCTATGTACCTGCTGGAGTTCAAGAACATGTTCATGCAGGATTGTTTCAGAATGTCATACACAAGGTCATGGCATCTGATATGGGATGTACCTGCTAGAGCTTAAATGAAAGACATGGTCATGCAGGATTGTTTCAAGATGTCATACACAAGGTCATGGCATCTGATATGGTTGTACCTGCTGGAAGTTATAAAAGGAATTATTGAATTATGCAGGATTTTTCCAGGATGTCAGACCCGATGTCATGACATCCTGTACACAGAACATTCAGTGTGAATGTCTGGTGTTCTGTGATTGCACAATTAATGGCAATTATGACCCGGGAGTCCGAGAAGCTGAGGATCGTAGAACATATAACCCAACTTGGCTTATTTAGGACGTACTACATAGACTATTCATATGTAGACTTGATAACAGTTGTTACGCGATACTACACTCATACGGGTTTCTCTTGAGAATACTATAGGTTGATGAGTTAATCATCTAAACCTATAGTATTCGATAGATGGGATCAAGACTTTGGGAACTTGTTAAAACATGCTCTTCAAGTTTTTTATCCGTAGTACACTCCTTTGGGATGGTTCTTAAACTGACTACATGCTCGTGACTCACAACAAACCCTTTGATTCTCGGTTGATCTGATCGATACCGTCAAAATCAATCGATCTTAGGTGTTGATAAGGTGAAAACCACAATCCACCAAAATGGATGATTGATCTTGATGACGACTTGATCCATCCCTTGACCTTTTTTTTGTGATTTCCCTGTGTGTGATCCCTTGCGTGTGATTGTTGCATTCATGCATACATGTGCATCATGACATTCATCCCAAAAAATAATTTTCAAGGGAACTAAGGTCTTGTTTTCAAATATTTTCAGACCATGGATTGTGGACGAAGGAATACCAAAAAGTACAGTTTCAGATGTCCTGATTTGAAGGAGTTAAGAAAGTTGTCATCCTTTGTATTAGATCCCTTAGATATCAAGCAAAGTCATGGGAAACTCTTGTATGTATTGTCTACTTGATGTGGTTGAAGGACTTCTGAGTGTTTTGGTTCAGTTCTATGACCCTCTTTATCAGTGCTTCACTTTTCCCGACTATCAGCTTGTGCCCACGTTGGAAGAGTATGCCCATCTCTTGGGTATGCCTGTATCTGACAAGATACCTTTCAGTGGATTAGAGGAGATTCCCATATCTCATGTCATAGTCGAAGCTCTTCATTTGAAGAAATCGGAGATTGATGCTCATTTGGTGAAGAAATGAGGAATTCTAGGGTTGACTTCTGAGTTTTTCATTGGGAGAGCTACTGTTTTTGCTCAAGCCAGTAGCATGGATGCTTTTGAATCTATCTTTGTATTGCTCATCTATGGTCTAGCTTTGTTCCCTAACATTGATGGTTTTGTTGATGTTAACACCATTAGAATCCACTTGATTGGGAATCATGTTCTGACTCTGTTAGGTGACAAGTATTTCTCTTTGCATTTGAGGAATTCTAAAGGTGGTGGAACTATTATATAATGTGTTCCTCTTCTGTACAAGTGGTTTATTTCGCACTTGCCTCAAACCCCTACTTTTTTGGAGAATAAGCAATGTCTACGGCGGTCCCAAAGACTCATGTCCCTCACTAATGATGATATTGTTTGGTATGATCCTGCTTTTGATGGTGTGGATATTATTGATAATTATGGTGAATTCTATAACGTGCCTCTCATTGGTACACAATGAGGAATCAACTACAACCCTGCTTTGGCCGACTGTCAACTTGGGTTCCCCTTGAGAGATAAACCTAATAACGTTCAGTTAGAGGGTCTATTCTATCAGGAGGGTAAAGATCCCCAATATTTGAAGAGTAGAATGGTGAGTGCTTGGCACAATATGCATAGAAAAGGAAAATCTGAGCTTGGTCCGTGCAACTGTATAGCTTTTGAAGCTTACACTACTTGGGTGAAGAAAAGAGCTTTGGAGCTAAAGATGTTGTACGCCTGCGAAAGACCTATGTCTATGATTGTGGTTGAGCCATCAACTCTCCCTAACCAAGATGTAGAGGAGTTTAAAGATGCACTTGCCAAGATGAAGCAAGTGAAAGACTTGCGGGAAGAGTGGTTCCATGCTTTAAACCGAAAGCATGAGGAGTTACAAATTGAGTCGAAAGATAAAGATGTGCTTATTGAGATTCTTGAGAAGCATGAAGTAAAGATACAGAGAGAGCCAAATGATTTATTTTCCTCTAGTATGCCTCAGCCTTCCGGTGCTTGGAAGAAGATTGTTGATCAGCTTGTCCTCGAGAAGGCTCTGATGAAGACATCCTTTGACTCAGAGATTCGACGCATCCGGAGAAAGTATACTCCCTTGGCCAGATCATATGATACAGTTACTTGGGATCCTTAGGATGATAGTTTCCTTTTTCTCTTGTATTTGTAGTTTGGTTTCTGAAATTGTACTCAGTGTAATCCTTCCAAATTTTTATGAATAAAAAGAGATTTTATGGTCAAAAATTGTTATTATTGATTATTGTTATTAATTGAAATATTTGCAAATATGACCTTATATGTTCCTTGAAAATTAAAAACAATAAAAAACATTGCATTTCATGCATCATTTGCATAATAAGTTTCTTCCGCCAGATGTCTTATCAATTCTTCTTCTGTGTATCAGCCAAGCTGACTCATCACTATAACACTCGAGCTAATCGACTGAAAATAATAGAGCACCTTGAACAAGAAAATAGAGCTGAAGGATGAAATTACCAGACTCACAACCTTGATGGAGTCTGTGATAACTGCTCAAAACCAATTGTCTCCACCTCCTGCAACTCCTCCTCTTCAGAGGACTGTTATTTCAAAGATTACTTTAACATTTGTACCTGTTGATGCTGCCAGCCAGTCTATTCCTGCCATGCCTGCTGGATTCCCGTGGGTAGGCATGGCAACAGGGCGGGGCGGGGACGGTTTTTACCTCCCCCAAACCCAAACCCAAATCCTCAAACAATCCCCGTTCTCCGCCCCAAACCCAAACGGGGATGGAGAATCAAAATCCAAACCCGTCTCAAACGGGTTCGGATTGGGTTCGGGTATCCTCGCCCTGCCATCATTCATTTAGTGAAATCAATTTTTTAAATAGAAATATATATATTTTCCAAAATAAAATTACATTACAAATAACAAAATAAAACCATCTAAAACAATTTCATACATACATTTCAAATATTCTAAATAATAAATTCAAATTAAAATATCAAAACATTCTCCACATATTTAATATTCTAAATTATCAAAAATAAATAATATTGTACATAATAAAATAAACGGGGCGGGTTCAGGGTGGATACTAGTGTCCCCATTACCTGACCCATCCCCATATTTTATAATCGGGGAAAACCAAAACCCAAACCCAAACCCAGTCAAAACGGGTTTTCCCCGTCAACTTCGGGGCGGGTTCAGGTGGGTACCCGCGGATATGGGTTATGTTGCCATGCCTACCCGTGGGGGATGCCACCAAATTTTATGCCTAAAGGGTACGCGCCTACATTTTCTTTTGTTCCGGCATCTAGGCCGGTCCTGTCTATGCCTCCTCCTATTGTTCATACTCTGCCTCATTTCTAGGAAACCATTTACCACTCTGAGCCGTCTGAAGGTTCAGATTTTTATGAGAAGATGGATGAGATGAAGGATCAGTTTCTTGAGTTGTGCAAGGAATTGAAGACCCTAAGAGGAATGGATTTATTTGGTAATAGTGATGTCGAGTTGTGTTTAGTTCCCAATGTCAAGATTCTGTTGAAGTTAAAAGTCCCAGACTTTGAAAAATATAAGGGGAATACTTGTCCATTGAGTCATCTTGTCATGTATGCTAGAAAGATGTCTACTCAGACCGACAATGATCAACTTCTTATTCACTACTTCCAAGATAGTCTGAAAGGTGTTGCACTTAGGTGGTACATGGGCTTGGACAATGCCAGTGTTCGTAATTTTAACGACTTGGGCGAGGCCTTTATGAAATAATACAAGAACAATGTTGATATGGCTCGATCGGGATCAGTTGAGGTCAATGTCTCAAAAGGACAAAGAGACATTCAAATAATATGCTCAAAGATAGAGGGAGTTGGCTGCTCAGATTAGTCCACCTCTAGAGGAGTAGAAGATGACTAAGATATTCTTGAAGATGTTGAGTCATTTTACTATGACCGTATGATTTCTAGTGCCCCTAATGATTTTACCGAGATGGTAAACATGGGGATTAGATTGGAAGAAGGAGTCCGAGAGGGCCGTTTGTCCAAAGATGAAGCGTCAGCGAGTAAGAAGTATGGTGGTAGATTCTCCTAGAAGAAGTAAGGAGAAACTAATGTAGTATCTGCAGGGAGGCAGAGGAGGCCTCATGTGAGAAATAATTCTCAGTCCCGTCAACATCATCATCAGGTATCATCAGTAATTCTAGTCTTTACCAATAATTCAACAAATTAATCAGTTCCATTCAGCAACAACCGCAACATCGTACCAACTACAACAACAACAATCATCATTATAATTTCGAGAGGAAGAAGGTCTCTTTTGACCCTATTCCTATGACATATGCAGAATTGTACCCGTCCTTGGTAGTCAAGAATCTTATCCAACCAAGGAATCCTCCACAAATCCCCGAATCATTGCCATGGTGGTTCAAACCTGATCTTCATTATGCTTTTCAACAGAGGGCTCCTGGTCATGATATTGAAAATTGTTATCCCCTGAAGTACGACGTTCAGAAGCTATTCAAAAATGGTATGGTGTCCTTTGATGACCGAGCACCTAAGGTCAAAGCCAATTTGTTACCTGCTCATGGCAATACCTCTGTGAATATGATGGACGATTGTCCCAAAGAATTAGAGTTTATGATGCCCTCCATATTCGAATATCTTTGGTGGAGATTCATAAGGATATATGCTTGGTTAGTGAGTGTGAACATAACCATGACGATTGTGTAATTTGAAGCGTGAATCTTCGAGGGTGCGTAATTGTCAAGAGGGATATCCAAAGGATGACGGGTGAAGGTCTTATTCAAGTCAACCAGTCCCGAAATTGGGGCAATGAATGTGATAGTGTCGGTATTCAAAACCCCTGAGCGGGTAGTCATTGAATTCGATAGCAGCGGTAAAAAGGAAAATAGATCGGTATCGTCGTTGGTTATACGGTTAGAAGGCTCAGTCCCCTATTCATCCGATAAAGTTATGCCATACAAGTATAATGTCACCATGATTGAGAATAGTTAAGAGGTTCCTCTTCTAGTTGCATATTTAGTGGTGAATATTGAGGATGTAGTAAAGATGACCCATAGTGGTCGTGTGTTCAATCCGGTATTTCCTAAAGTTGTGGAAGATGTTTATATGGGAAAGAAGGCAGAGATTCCCGCAGTTGATCCAGTTAGTGCTCTAACCTGTCAGTCTGGTGGATCCAACAAGTTGAAGACTAACGATTAAGAGAAGTGAATTTAACATTGTGGAGCAGTTGCTTCAAACGTCGTCAAAAAAATTTGCGCTATCATTACTGATGAATTCTGAGGCACACAGGGAAGCTTTGCAGAGGATATTGGAACAAGCTTACATGGAACACGATGTTTTTATGGATCAGTTTGACCACATTATTGCCAACATCACTTCTTGTAACAACTTGAACTTTTATGATGAAGAACTTCCCGAGGAAGGTAGAAATCACAACTTGGCACTTCACATTTCAACGAATCGCAAGGAGGACGCTTTGTCCAACGTGTTGGTTGACACATGTTCGTCTTTGAATGTGTTTCCAAAGTCAACTCTAGCAAGACTTTCTTATTAGGGTGCCCCAATGAGGTACAATGGCGTAGTTGTTAAAGCGTTTGACGGTTCTCAAAAAACTGTCATTGGAGAAGTGGACCTTCCGATTAAGATAGGTCTGAGTGATTTCCAAATTACTTTTCAAGTAATGGATATTCACCCGGCCTACAGTTGTTTGTTAGGAAGGCCATGGATCCATGAAGTTGGAGCCGTAATGTCTACTATGCACCAGAAGCTGAAATTTGTGAAGAACGGCAAGTTTGTCATTGTTGGTGGAGAGAAAGCATTATTGGTAAGCCATTTGTCATCCTTTACTTATGTAGATGCTGAAGAAGAAGTTGGAACGTCGTTCCAAGCTTTATCTGTTAATGATGAATTGAAGAAGGCTGGGGCACCCATGTCTTCTCTAAAGGATGCCAAAAAGGTCATTTAGGCTGGTAGAATCGACATATGGGGTCGCATTGTGGAAGTCATTGAAAATAAGAATATAGCAGGGGTGGGATTTCAGCAAGGGTCATTCAACACCAATGTGAAGGCTATGCAAGAAGTTTTTCACAGTGGAAGGTTCATTCACAAGGATGATCAACACTCAGCTGCCATTATTGAAGACACTAATGAAGATGAAGTTTGTGATAACTTTGTAACACATGGCCAGACTTGCAACAATTGGGTTGCTGTTGATGTTCCTATTGTTATTCACCATTCTAAGTAATTTGTTTTATTATTTTTAGAAAAAATCCTTCTCTTATGCCTAAGGGAGAAGTGAAACATTATTGACCATTTTCCTTATTATCATCAATAAAATATAATTTTATTCATCAACATCTATGATGTTTATTTTTACCTTTTGCTTTTTCTGAAAAATGGTAATCACGAAGAACATAAACATATAATAAACTTTCCATCTGCATAATATTTGTTTGCACTCCATTCCTCTAAAATCAAAATATCAAATCATTATGCAGGTTGGTTCTCAAACCCATTGAATGTAATGATCCTACTTCCTCTCCAAACTTTGATTTCACTGTGTTTGAAGCTGAGGAAGAGAATGATGATGAAGATGTGTCTGATAAGTTGTCCTGTTTGCTTGAGCATAAGGAAAAACCATTCAGTCGTTTGAAGAGCAGATTGAATTAGTAAACTTGGGTTCCGAAGATGATGTGAAGGAAGTCAAGATCGGGTCTCAACTATGTCCAGAAGCTAAGAAGGGGTTGATTGATCTTCTTTGAGAGTACTCTGATGTGTTTGCTTAGTTATATCAAGATATGCATGGGCTGGATTCTGATATTGTGGAGCATAGATTGCCTTTGAAGCCTGAATGCCCGTCGGTCAAGTAGAAGTTGAGAAGAACTCATCCTGATATGGCAAAGAAAATTAAGGAGGAAGTGCATAAGCAGATTGATGCTAGTTTCCTAGTTACCTCCGAGTATTCGCAATGGGTGGCTAATATTGTGCCTGCTTCGAAGGACAGAAAAGTCCATATGTGTGTTGATTATAGATATTTGAACAAAGCTAGTCTGAAAGATGATTTTCCTCTGCCACACATTGATATATTGGTAGACAATCCAGCTAAATTCAAAGTCTTTTTGTTTATAGACGAATTTTTTGGTTATAATCAGATCAAAATGGCACCCGAAGATATGGAGAAGACCATATTCATTACACCCTGGGGAATATTCTGTTATCGAGTGATGCCCTTCAGTCTGAAGAAAGCTAGTGCAACGTACCAGAGATCTATGACCACTCTTTTTCATGATATGATGCATAAAGAGATTGAAGTTTATGTTGATGATATGATTGCTAAATCAAGTGATGAAGAAGAGCATATTGAGCATTTGTTGAAGTTATTCCAGCGTTTAAGGAAGTATAAACTCCGCCTGAATCTCAATAAGTGTGCTTTTGGTGTTCGTCCTGGTAAGTTATTGGGCTTTATTGTCAGCGAGAAGGGTATTGATGTTGATCCTGCCAAGGTCAAAGCAATACAAGAGATACTTGCGCCAAAAACTGAGAAGCAAGTCAGAGGTTTTCTCGGCCGCTTGAACTATATCTCGAGATTTATATTGCATATGACTGCCACATGTGCGCCTATATTCAAGCTCCATCAAAAAGATCAGTCTTGTGATTGGACCGAGGATTGCCAGAAAGTGATAGTATCAAAAAATATCTGCTTGAGCCTCCGATTTTATCTTTGCCTGTTGAAGGAAGACCGTTGATCATTTATTTGACTGTGCTTGAAGAGAGTATGGACTGTGTTCTTGTTCAGCAAGATGAATATGGGAAGAAATAATATACAATTTACTACCTCAGTAAGAAGTTCATCGACTGCGAGACTCAGTATTCTATGCTTGAAAAGACATGTTATGCATTGGCTTGGGTTGTTAAGCGTCTGAGCTAGTATATGTTGAATCATACTACTTGGTTGATATCCAAAGTGGATCAAATTAAATACATTTTTGAGAATCCTGCTTTAACCGGGAGAATCGCCCATTGGCAGATGTTGTTATTAGAGTATGATATTGAATACCGATCTCAGAAAGCTATTAAAGGTAGTGTCTTGTCTGACCATTTATCTCACCAACCAATTAAAGATTATCAGTCAGTGCAGTATGATTTTCCTGACGAAGATATTTTGTACTTGAAGATGAAAGATTGTGATGAACCATTGCTTGAAGTAGGGCCAGAACCTGGTTCCCATTGGGGCATGGTATTTGATGGAGCTGTTAATTTGTATGGTAATGGCATTGGGGCAGTGATTATTACTCCTAAAGGAACTCATTTTCCATTTACAATTAGATTGACCTTCAAGTGTACAAACAATATGGCCGAGTATGAAGCTTGCATTATGGGGCTTGAAGAAGCCATTGATCGTAGAATTAAATATCTTGACGTCTATTGAGATTCAACTTTGGTTGTGAATCAAATTAAAGGTGAATGGGAGAAGAATCAACCCGGTTTGATACCATACAGAGATTATGCGAGAGAATTTCAACTTTCTTTACAAAGATTGAGTTTCATCGCATCCCTCAAGATGAAAACCGGATGGCAGATGCTCTTGCAACATTGGCTTCAATAATTGTGGTGAAATTTTGGAATGAAGTTCCCAATTTGATTGTGACGCATCTTGATAGGCCCGCTCATGTATTTTCTGTTGAAGAAGTAAAAGATGAAAATCCATGGTATTTTGATATCAAATGTTTCCTCCAAAGTCAGATTTACCCGCCTGGGGCATTTTTGAAAGATAAGAAGACTTTGAGAAGATTAGCTGGCAACTTCTACTTGGATAGACACGAAGCATACCTATTGATAACTGAAGTCCATGAAGGTTCCTTTGGTACTCATTCCAACGGACATTCTATGGCAAAGAAGATGTTGAGATCAAGTTACTATTGGCTGACGATGGAATCTGACTGTTGCAAGTTTGTGAAGAAATGCCACAACTGTCAAATTTATGCAGATAAGATTCATGTTCCTTCGATACTGTTGAATGTCATTTCCTCTCCATGTCCTTTCTCCATGTGGGGGATTGATATGATTGCCATGATTGAGCCCAAAGTATCAAACGTACATCGTCTCATTTTGGTGGCTATTGATTACTTTACAAAATAGGGTGAAGCAGCATTGTATGCAAATGTGACCAAGCAAGTTGTTGTAAGGTTTATCAAGGATCAGATTATATGTCGGTATGGTGTGCCAAGTAAGATCATTATTGATAATGGATAGAACTTGAACAATAATATGGTGGAAGTTCTTTGTAAATACTTCAAGGTCGCACATCATAATTCTTCTCCCTACAGACCCAAGATGAATGGGGTTGTTTGCAAATAAGAATATTAAGAGGATTATCCAGAAGATGGTTGTGACGTACAAAGATTAGCATGAGATGCTCCCATATGCTTTGCATGGGTACTGTACATCCGTCCGCACTTCGACAGAGGAAACCCCTTTCTCTCTTCTCTATGGCATGGAAATTATGCTCTCTGTGGAGGTTGAGATCTCGTCGTTGCGTATCTTGATGGAAGCCAAGTTAAATGAAGAGAAGAGATTGACTGCCATGTGTCATGGTCAATTATATCAGCAGAGAATGAAGAAAGCATTTGATAAGAAGGTCGGGCCTTGTGTGCTCCGAGAAGGTAACCTCGTACTCAAGAAGATTTTATCTTTCAAACCTGATGCTAGGGAAAATGGACGCCTAATTATGAAGGCCCATATGTTGTTAAGAAAGCCTTTTTAGGCGGTGCTTTGATTTTTACAACTATGGATGGTAAAGAGTTCACGCATCCTATGAACGCTGATGCAGTCAAGAAATACTTCGCCTGAGAAAGAAAAGAACAGCTTGCTAAGTTGAAAACCCAAAAGGGGGGCTTAGGCAAAAATGAGCGTCTCGGTGGATTGAAAACCCAAAAGGGAGATCCAGACAAAAGTTAGAGACATAAAAAAGAAAATTCATCTCGGTAGATTGAGTACCCCACCTTGGGGAAATCTAGGCAAAAATTAGGGATTATGGCAAGTAGTTGCATTCGGCTGGTCCTGATCTTTGAAGCAGTGTTGAGCAAGTTATTTGGTTCTGATCCATCATTCTCAACCAAAGACAAGCACAACAAATTTTAAAGTTGATAGGGAGAGTAGTGGTCATTGTATGCAATGTAGCCCCTTTCCATGTAAATTTCCATTTTCAAACTTTGTACAGATCCATAGAGTCCCTCCATTTGCAGACTACCATTCTATTAAATAAAGTTGAGCTTTTATCCAATTATTTCTTATTCTTATTTGTTTCTGTTTTAAAATTGAATTTTTATGATGATAATTTTGAAATAAATAAATCAATGAATAATCATTTTTCTTAAAATAAGAAGGCATTTACTTTAAGAATAATCGATTTCAAAAAAGGAATATCAACAACGATCTCGAGGGCGATAAGTCTTAATGTGTGAAGCATTTGTCAGTCTTCCCCGAGTAGTGGTTTGGTGAATTTACCTCAACAACGGTTTGTTGTTCATCCCCAACATGATTGGTGGGTTTTCATCTCCAGTATCTGATGTGTTGTCCCTTGTGCAATTCATCTTTCCCCAGCTGAGGTGTTCATGTTTTTGCATTTTCTCGGTTTATTGGTGAATGAACCCTGGGTATCTTAGAACCTTTATTTGGTCTCTAGATCCCCAACCTTTATTTGGTTAGTGTGTAGCCATGGCAGTTTCTCCCATGCGTGAGTCTGAAGATCCAGTTGATATTTTGATACCTTGGAGTTGGTTTATTTCTCAATCTCCAAGAAGAGTCTGATGACTATTGTTTTCCTTGTGAGGAAGTTTTTATTGACCTTTGTGTCCTCGTGTGACCTTTGATTTGTCCTGGAAGATTGTTGTATCCCCAGTGAAGTCCCACAAAGATGTTTTTTGGATGGAATCCCCAGTAGATAGTCTGGTTCTCCTCACTCATATTTTTACTTCTTGTTAAGACTTATGACCCCAGCGGACTTCCATTTCTGATAGGAGCTCTTCCTTTAGGCAGTATTTAGTTTTGAGCAGTATTGGTGATGTCCCCTGCAAGGTTGTCTCCCATTTGATGTGGTGTTGACTTAAAATTCCCCGCAGGGATGACTGGTCGTTCTGATAAGGATCCTCAGCAGATCCTTCTCTACCCTCAGCACTTTGGGTTGTACGCATGTTCTTCATGCCTTTTCCCAACCAGAATTGAATTCATCATGTAGTTAGGATTTTATATCCTTGATGATTTATTTACATCCCTAGTAGGTTCTCCAGTTGGTGTTTCCATCTTGTTGAGATTAGCCGAGTATCTAGTTGTGATGATTCAAATCTTCATGTTTGTATCCTTTGTGCTCATTCATCCGCATAATCATGTACATACTCATGCATACACATGCATAAAACACAACATCAAATATTTCACTATGCATTTTATCACATTGATCTTTCTTCTGATTCCCTTCTTTGGTGATATTATTTCCCCATGAAGATTTGGTGTGTCTTTCCTCCTTCAATTGTAGAGTGTCATCCCCTTTAAGCAGCATTTTTTTAATCTTTTCTCCTTTCCCCACTGAGTTATTTCCTCATAGATGATTATTATTTCAGTTTTCTCCCCAGTTCATTACCTGGATGGAACCACTCCCCTTGAGTTATATCCTCATTAGGTAGAGTCTTGTTTGACCGTTTCCTTCTAGTTCTTACCTAGATGGATCTTTTGGTCCCCCAAAAGTTTATTACCCAGTAACTAGTAATATCCTTCTTGGTGTGGAGTACTTTACTTGTGTTAATTTACCCATTAATTGGCAAAATGTAATGTACTTCTTTTTTTTTCTCCAGCGGATTCGTTTTTATGTTTCCCCAACAAGTTTATCCTTGATATGTTCATCTTAACTGATGACGGATGTTCTTCCTATTTAGTATTCTATCTAGTAAAAAGGTAGTTATAATTCTTTATTTCCCCAGAGAGTTTATCCTTGATATGCTTGCTTTAACCAAGTAAAAGGGTAGTTGTAATTCCTACTTGTTGTATTCTGACCAGTAATGGTAGATATAAATCCTATTCTCCCCTCTGAGTCTATCCTTGATATGTTCACTTTAGCCGATGAAGTTTTTTCTCTTTCTTTGGTATTCTACCCAGTAACCGGTAGTTGTAAATCCTACTTTCCCCGGTAGTCTATCCTTGATATGTTCACTTTAACCAGTGACAGATATTCTTCCTTCGAGTTTATCCTTGATATGTTCACTTTAACCGGTGGCAAATACTCTATCTTTGGTATTATACCCAGTAATCGGTATTTGTAAATCCTATTTGATCTCTTTTCCCTAGTAGGTCATTTTTACCCAGTAACCGATAATGGATATGCCTTTTTTTCTCATCGAGTCATCCTTGATATGTTTACCCTAACCTATAACGGATGTCCCTCTGTCTGAGTGTATTGTCTTCTTACCCAGTAACCGGTAGTAGATAATATATCTCTTTTACTCCTGTGTTGAAGTTTTTCTTCTCCAGTTGAGCTTGATTTCGTGTTTCTTTGAGAAATTGAATTCCCTTTGGCGTTTGAGTACTTCAGCCTCATCCTGATTTACGCATTTCCCAAGCGGTTGTTTCTTGCTATATTGGTGTTATCCCAATACATGCAGATTCTTTTTTTCCCCAACCAAGCCTTTCCATTGATTTATTTTCATGCAAATCCCCTCGTGTCTCCAACAGTTTTCAAGTCGTAGCCTGGCCTACGCATAGCTTTTTATTCCCCAGACTCTTTGTCTCCTCAGTGAGCTTTCCTTATGGAATGCATAGGGCTTCTGTGGACTTTTAGTCTCTCCGAATTCTTTTCCTTTATGGAAATATATATTCCCCACAAAGATTATTTTTTACATTCATATCATATGCATCATGAGGTCTCTTAGGGACCAAAATTTGTTTCTAGATGTTGTTATTTAAGTCCATTCTGCTGAGTTGATACGAAGATTTTAACCTTCACATCCTCAGCTAGAATGTCCTTAAATAGGGGCAGCTGTAAGACCCCAACTTTGATCCTATATAATGAAGTGCATTGCCTCAGATGAAGAGGACCCTTTTTCCTAAGCTCTTCCAAGAAATCCCATAGCCAAACTTGAGAGAATACCTTGAGGATTTCTTTGAAATCGAGTTCTTGATTCAACTTCTATTTATGAACAAGAACTCCAAGGATTCACATCCATTTTCACTTCATTCAACTTCTGCAAGCAAGAGGAAGAAGAACCAATTGGAATTGCATCAAGATTTGCTCTCAAAGCTGCTACTCGAAGGTGGGTTTTCTCAAATCTCAACTCTTCGATTCTCCCTCATTTCTAAACTATTTTACTTGTTTGTTGGTTGTCTGAAGTCCTACCAATGTAGGCAACAAGATTGAGTTGCTTTGAGGTAAAATTGAAGCAACTCAGATCCTGTACCTCTAAATTCAAATCCTCGTATCTTTCAATATACTTGGAATTAGGAGAAATTAAGGTCAGATTCGAGCTCCTAAGCATTCTTTCTTTAAAATAATGTGCTCACATTTTATTTTAATGGTGGTTGTGATACGGTGAACTGACTTTGTGTTTTTGCTTTGAAAAGCTATGTTGCGGATAGCAAGAGTCGCCACCGACTTTTCTTTTATCCAATAAGGAAAGGCGGAAAAGAACAGGAAATACCTTGATTAGATTTTGAGTTCGGGAGGTACATTATACAAAGGGAAGGTGTTAGCACCCTTTGTATCCATGGTTATCCATGGGCTCTTAATTGCTTAACTCACTTATGTTTTCCTTGTTTGAGAAAGTGTTTGAGAAATGTGGTGTGTTTAGAAAATATTTTGAAAGGAGATTTTAACTTTGTAATGATTCTTGTACGAATGTATACAAAGTGTTTATCTCGTTTGATTTTGAAAGATGTTTAGAAAAATATAACTCGGCGATGATTCTGGTGCGAATGTATACCAAGTGGTGATTTTCTAAAAGATGTTTTGAAAAGTGTGAGGTGTGAAAAGTATTTTAAGTTGTGAGCAAACATTTAAGAGTTATACCTAACTAAGGTCTTTATAGGTATTTCCTATCCTTAGGAGGGTAAAATTGTCCTTACTATTGAGAAGTAAGTAGTCTTATCCTTTGGATGTAAAGGGACATCGTGGGGTCGTCGATTGGCCATTGAAGGCAACATTTGTAAGGATACCTTAGCATTCGAAGGGACGATCATCATTTAATCGTAGGCTACAACGAAGGGTCATCGAGGGACAAAGTCATATATTCGAAGGCAACGTTCGAGGGACTATGATTTATCTTGTAGGGACATTGACCTTTTGATCGAAGGGACTATGACTTGTCTGTTTAGGGATGATGATGATTTAATCGAAAGGGTCTTTGCTAAGGGTATCCCCACATTCGTGGGACATGACCGTAATATCGTAAGGCAACAAAGAGAGGGTTATCCTAGAGGTGCAAGTGTGGAAATGATTGGATTCGGATATATTATCTTGAATTAATTTATCTAAGTTCGATTATTTATCTTTCCATGCAATCCTATTAGCATACATCTAGATAGTTATATTAAAAATTAAAGTGCGAAAAATAAGACTACGTTATTACATGGCTTCGGGATAGGGGGTACATAATTTAAAAGGGGATATAAAATATCTAAATCTTAATTAACGACTACAAAATTAAAAGGGCATACAAAATAATAAAACCTAATTAAACTAAAAATAAAGAAATATAAAAAAATATTTTTAGTCTATAATAATAGAAACTTTTTTTATTATGAATTTATGGAAAAACTTAGACTAAATTGATAGAAATTTTAAAAGAAAAAAGAAAAAAAATATATAATTAGATTTTTATTATTCAAAATAGCCCATTTTAATTAATTAAGTGATATATGAAAATTTAATTAATAAACTAGATTAAATTATATCCTAATTTAAATAACTAATATAATATATTAATTAGAAAATTAATTAATGGGTTTTATTTTAATAATAGAAAAATAGTGGTGAATTAATTATAGTGGAAAGGGAGTAAACATAGTAAAAACATCGTTGCAGTGGGGGGAGCTACCAACAAGCCATGTTGGTCCATTCGTTATTTATTCGCCTTCATTAAAACATATATTAATTCTACACGCCACCATGCATGTTACAGCTTTCTCTCTTACGGCAAGCTACTTTATTTTTTCTCATGCTGTTTCTTTCATGTGAATACAACAAACCTGTAACTTCATCTTATATCAAACCACACACATAAAATAAGATCATATGTAATCATCATGCAATAATAAAAATAGTCATGCACAAATCAAGAAGCTTATATTATTTTACTCATGTATTAGTTCTCTTTATGGCAAGTGATAATGATAAAACAAACCTTACACATACATGTTAAAGACAACCAAGGATTTATATTATCACCATTATATCATCATCATCATCATTATTATGTAATAACAGCATGTGAAATAAACATAATCATGCTAGAAACAACACTCATATAATAATAATTAAATGGCAGATATAATTCTTTAATCATGCAAACAGAATTTCTCCAACATGCTATGACATATCAAGAATAGATGCATACTTGAATAAAGCAATATCAACATCCACCAAACCATGAATACATCATGTCAATATATATATATATTAAACCAATATTATTCATGCATGAATTAAGGAGTATTGCAAGGTAATCATGTTGGATGCAAATTCCATAATGAACACTTACTGGGGATTTGATTCCTCTAGCTTGCTCACTGTATGTGTGTTGTTCTTATTCAGGCTATGAGTGCTTTATGGTTGCTTCTCTTTTCCCTGCCCGTGAACCTTCTTGCTTCTGCCTTGCCTTGTGTATCTTCTTCTGCTGTATCTCTCCTCTTTTTCGTCTCCTCCTCTTTGCTGCAGCCATATGAAGTATTTATAATGGTGTGGATTAGGGTTTAACCTTGCTAAATATTTGGATCCCTTCCTATACTTTAGGGTTTAACCTTGCTAAATATTTGGATCCCTTCCTATACTTTAGGGTTTAACCTTGCTAAATATTTGGATCCCTTCATATACTTTAGGAGAGTTAGGGTTTAACCTTGCTAAATATTTATTAAATACAAATATTATTATAAATAATGAATAATTTAAATGACTTTTAACAAATAAAAATTAATTTAAGTTTTAGTTACATAATTGAATTAAAATTTAAACCTATTTCTATTTTTACTTTCATCATTTAAAAAAAAATCAAAATTATTCTTACTTATATCAACCAAAATTATTTTATAATTTATGGGCTTTTAAAAAAATGTTACTCTTATAAATATATTTTATTAAGTAAAAAACGTGAATTACTAAATAAATATTATTTATAAATAATGAATAAATGGAACATGAATCACTAAATTATAAAAAATAGTTATTATAATTTAATGAGCTTTAACAAATAAAATTAATTTAAAATTTTAATTATACAATTAAAATTCAAATCTATTTTTATTTATCATTAAATAAAACTATTTTATATATATATATATATATATATATATATATATATATATATATATATATATATATATATATATATATATATATATATATATATATATATATATATATATATATATATATAATTTATTTATATCATACAGATAACCAAAATTATTATTATTTTTTATATCTGTATCACATAATAAATAAATTAAAATTTATAATTTATATGAGAATGTATGCTAATGAATGAATGCAAATGTGAAATGAATGTCATGCATGAATCAATTTATCATAAAAATTAACAGGCAAATTTTGGGGTATGACACCTGCCCCTGTTCAATATTCTTAAACCGAGAGAATTAGAATGGTATGTACGTCATTCGTGATCTGGAGGTGGAAGATTATTGAACACTTAGAATGCCCCAAAAATTTGCACTTGTTAATTAAAAGATAGTCTTGATGGAGATGGGCTTAAAGATGTCATCCAGAAAGTTTGATGATGAGAGCTTTAGAATGCGTCGTGCATTAGACCATATCTGAAGACATGGGTGTCACACTGGGTCGTACGCTAGACCGTATAATGAGTCATCCATTAGGTGATATTAGGGTGAGCTGAACCTGATGAGATAAGGATCAGAATGGGTCATACGCTTGACCGTATCTGAGTAGCAGAGTGAGCCGTTCGTTAGGCAGTATCTGGAGAAATAAAGATCAGAATGGATCGTAAGCTAGATCGTATCTGAGTAGTAGAATGAGCCGTCCGTTAGGCTGTATCTGACGATAAAAAGTAGTCGTACGCTAGACTACATTTCAGAATGTACCGTACGCTAGGTAGTATCTGATGAGAAGAGCCAGACTGGGTCGTACACTAGACCGTATCTGAGTTGCAGAATGAGCCGTCCATTAGGCTATATCTGATGATAAAAGGGGTAGTCATACGCTAGACTACATTTTAGAATGTACCGTACGCTAGGTAGTATCTGAGGGGATGAATATCCAAATGGGTCGTACGCTAGACCGTATTGGAACAGTTGAAGGAACCATACGTTAGGCTGAATCAGAATGAGTCGTACGTTAGGCTATATCTGATAATATTTGTATATGTTGTATTTGCAATAAATGTCTGGGATGGGCTTAAAGATGCCATTATTAGGAGGATATCAGAATGCTTGTCAGAATGAATATTCATATAGATTATATCTGAAAGATGTATCTGAATCTTGAATGTAATCGATAAACATTTCCGTCTGAATGAATCTTTATTTTGACTGTATCAGGAGGATAATTAACCTGGAAAAAAAAGAGTTAGCCTCATGCCATGTCATGATGCATGAGATGTTTTATGCTCTTGAAAATAAATGCGAACATTGCATGCATGTATATGCTGTGAAATGATGCATGAATGAATTATGTGTCTGAAATTTTTTGCCATGGGAAAATAAATCCCGATATTCTGGTTGGAGATATTTGTATTGATGACCCTTTCTTAGCTGGGGATATTTGATTTCTGTCTGATGGTAGAAATATTCAACAGAACCTGACTGGGGATAAAAGAGATGACCAGTCTGTCTAGTAGTGCCAATTTCTTCTGGGAATAACTGGTTTTGCTAGGGAATAGGATTTGCAACCGGATTTGTTAGAACGCATGGTTAAACCTTATCCTTGATCCTAAAGTCTTTTAGTAATTGCTATTTCTATTTTATGCATGTTTTTTCGGTAAACATCAATCATATTCAAATGCATATATTAATTCAAATTAAATCAATGGACGTTTATGCAAACAAAACGGAGAAAGTAAAACAAAAGTATCTTTTTGGAAATAAAATTGTATTGATTTTGAAAGAGGGCCTATAAACAAGCAATTTTAATACAAGGAGACAGAAATCCTAGTAAGAGGAAATTGTCAAGAAAGCAAAGAAAAAACAGCTATGAAAAAAAAGTCCTATTGATTCTAATTCTACTACTGCTATTATGTCCTCAAGCATCTCATCTCTTGCTGTCGGATAGAAGTGATTGGCTTGTTCAGTCTCTTTGACTTTGGTGAAGCTGACCGAGAACGGGACATAGTCATACGCTTTAATCCCTAATTTTTGCCTGGACCGCCTTTTCAGGTTTTCAGTCCACCAGGATACCCTTTTTTTCCCAAGCCGCCTTTTCAGGTTTTCGACTTGCCGGGTGTACATTTTTATATGTTTATCCCTAATTTTTTCCTGAACCCTTTTGGTTCGCCGGGATGCCCTTACTTTTGCCTAGATATGTCGACCTAGCGGGTCTCTTTTATGCGTAGTATTTTTTAACTATGTCCGCGTTCACGGGATGCGGGAAATCTTCGCCATCCATTGTAGCGAGCATCATGGCTCCACCAGAGAATACCTTCTTAACTACAAATGGCCCTTCATATGTGGGAGTCCATTTGCCTCTAGGATCACTTTGTGGTAGAATGATACGCTTTATCACCAAGTCGCCAATTTGATACACCTGCCTCTTGACTTTTTTATTAAATGCCTGGGTCATGCACTTCTGATATATCTGCCCATGATAAACAGCCGCAAGTCTCTTTTCATCAATCAAATTTATCTGATCGAGTCGAGTCTGAATCCATTCATCTTCATCTAAGCATGCATCTTTCATAATTCATAGAGAGGGAATCTGAACTTCCACTGGTAAAACGGCTTCCATTCCGTAGACTAAAGAGAAAGGAGTTGCCCCTGTCGAAGTGCGTACTGAAGTGCGATAACCATGAAGAGCAAATGGTAACATCTCATGCCAGTCTTTGTATGTTACTGTCATCTTTTGTATAATATTCTTAATATTCTTATTAGCAGCTTCTACGGCGCCATTCATCTTTGGTCGGTACGGAGAAGAGTTATGGTGTTTTATTTTGAACTGCGTGCAGAGTTCAGTAATCATCTTGTTGTTCAAATTAGTACCATTATCAGTGATAACTCTTTCAGGGATGCCATACCGACAAATAAGACTATTCTTGATGAATCGTGCCACCACATTCTTGGTGACAGAAGCAAATGAGGTTGCCTCTACCCACTTTGTAAAGTAATCAATAGCAACAAGCATGAAACAATGTCCATTAGAAGCAGTAGGTTTAATCTCTCCAATCATATCAATGCCCCACATTGTAAAGGGCCAAGGGGCTGTCAACACGTTCAATGGAGCAGGAGGTACATGTACTTTGTCCGCATAGATCTGGCACTTGTGACAAGTTCTGGAGTGATGGTGGCAATCAGCTTCCATGGTAGACCAATAATACCCTGATCTCAGAATCTTCTTGGCCATCGTATGTCCACTAGAATGAGTCCCCAAAATACCGTCATGCATGTCTTCCATAATCTTTTCTGCTTCCTTTTTATCCACACAGCGAAGCAAAGTCGAATCATGATTACGTTTGTATAATACTCCATTACTCAAAAAGAATTTAGCGGAGAACTTCCTCAGAAATTTTCTGTCATTGATGGATGCCCCTTCAGGGTATTCCTGAGTTTCTAAATATCTTTTTACTTCGTGGAACCAAGGTTTCTCTTCTACTTCATCAATATTAAGTTCATAACAATATGCTGGTTCATCTAATCGTTCAATGGTGATCATGGGAGCTTCATTGTCCCATCTGACTCTGAACATAGATGACATGGTAGCCAATGCGTCTGCCAACTGATTCTCTTCTCGTGGAATATGTTCGAATGTAATCTCTTCAAAGTATGGGATTAATGTCAACACCCGCTCTCGATAAGGGATGAGATTCGGATGTTTAGTGTCCCATTCTCCTTTGATCTGACTGATTACTAAGGCTGAGTCTCCGTACACACTCAAAAACTTGATTCTCAGGTCTATAGCAGCTCTGAGTCCCAAAGTACATGCTTCATACTCAGCCATATTATTGCTACAATCAAAACATAGTCTAGCAGTGAAAGGCGTATGGAGACCCTTGGGAGAAATAATTACAACACCAACACCATTGCCCAATGCATTAGAAGATCCATCAAAAACCATAGTCCATCGGGATCCCAGTTCGGGTCCTTCATCCGGTCCAGGTTCTTCATAATCAGTAACAAGCATAACATCCTCATCAGGGAACTCAAAATTCATAGATTGGTAATCATCAACTGCTTGATGAGCCAAATGATCCGCTAACACGCTTCCTTTGATTGCTTTCTGGGTAGTATACTGGATATCATACTCTGTTAAAATCATCTGCCATCTTGCTATTCTTCCGGAGAGAGCAGGTTTCTCAAATATATATTTGATAGGATCCATCTTAGAAATCAATAAAGTGGTATGATTCAACATATACTGTCTTAGTCGGCGAGCAGCCCAAGCCAAAGCACAACAAGTTTTCTCAAGCAGTGAGTATCTTGTTTCACAGTCGGTAAACTTTTTGCTAAGGTAGTATATTGCATGCTCTTTTCGACCAGACTCGTCATGTTGCCCCAGCACACACCCCATTGAATTTTCTAACACGGTCAAATACATGATTAAAGGTCTTCCTTCAACTGGTGGCATCAGAATTGGAGGTTCTTGGAGATACTTCTTGATTTTGTCAAAAGCTTCTTGACATTCATCATTCCATATTATCTCTTGATTTTTCCTCAGTAATTTGAAGATGGGTTTGCAAGTAGCAGTCAAATGGGAGATAAATCGGGCAATGTAATTCAAGCGTCCCCAGAAACCTATGACTTCTTTATCTGTACGGGGAACTGGCATTTCTTGAATAGCTCTCACCTTAGCCGGGTCAACCTCAATTCCTTTACCACTGACAATAAAGCCCAAGAGTTTACCGGATCTTACTCCAAAGGTGCATTTGTTCGGGTTCAATCTCAACTTGTATTTCTTCAACCTCTCAAACAGTTTGTATAAATGATCGAGATGTTCTTCTTCAGTATGAGATCTGGCTATCATGTCATCCACGTATACCTCTATTTCATGATGGATCATATCATGGAACAAAACCACCATAGCACGCTGGTAGGTTGCCCCTGCATTCTTTAAACCGAATGGCATTACTTTGTGACAGAAAGTGCCCCATTACGTCACAAACGTAGTTTTCTCCATGTCTTCAGGTGCCATCTTAATCTGGTTATAACCTGAGAATCCATACATGAATGAGAATACCTTGTGTTGAGCGATGTTATCTACCAGAACATCAATGTGCGGAAGTGGAAAGTCATCTTTGGGACTTGCTTTATTCAAATCTCTGTAATCTACACACATTCGCACCTTACCATCCTTCTTTGGCACTGGTACCACATTAGCAACCCATTGAGGATAAGAAGTAACAGCTAGAAAACCTGCATTAAATTGTTTCATAACCTCGGCTTTGATTTTCTCAGACATTTCAGGACGCATGCGACGAACCTTTTGCTTAACAGGATGACAATCTTCCTTCATCGGCAAACGATGTACTACTATATCAGTATCCAGTCCTGGCATGTCTTCATAAGACCAAGCAAAAATCTCTACATAGTCATGTAACATCTGAATCAATCTTTCTTTGACACTGTTTTCCAAGCCTGCTCCTATTTTGACTTCTTTCTTGTCTACTTCAGTACCCAGATTTACAATTTCAATTGATTCCTCATGCGGCTGTATAGCCTTTTCTTCTTGCAGTAACAGTCTGGCAAGCTCTCCAGGCACTTCGCAATCTTCCTCACTTCCATCCTCGGCTTGGTAGATCGGATTTTTAAAGCCATAATTAACAGTAGCAGAATTATTATCAACAGGATCCAGAATGGATATGGATCTGCAATTTGTTACGTGAGTGTGTGTAAGAAAACATAGCTTATTTGAAAGATGACAGGAAAGATAAAGAGCGCAATATTTGAATGCAAAAAGTCCATTGATTTATTGAATGTGAATATGCTTATGAAAATGACAAAACCCTTAACAAATTAGCTATTTTGCCCCGGGCATAGACACAATGCTTTAAGAAGTTCAATTGTTCATAATAAAAATTATTAAATTTGAAACACTAAAATAAGCAATAACAATTACTCCTGACGAAAGGAAATCGGGATAGTGTCTTCAGCCTTCCAATTATTGAGTATGTCACCAATTGTTTGGAAAATCCAGCTATCCAAGTCGCAATCGCTATCAGCATCTTCTACAACATTAATATGATCTTTAACTATCTTTTCAGAGCTAAACCCCAGGCCAAATTTATCAGACTTGTACGGTACATCGATCAGTTGACCCCAGCCAGTACGACCACCATCTTCAACCACGACTTGAGCATCTTTCAGAGAAATCATAGCAGGAGGAGCACGAATAACCTTGGGCACACGGGAAGTTGGCTTAAGGACAGGACTGGTCGGAGGAACTACTTCAAATGACTGAGAAGGAGTCTCAAAGAATTCACCATCCATCTCGACGTATCTGAAAGTATGCACACTACTGACAATATACTCTTCTTCTCCACACACAGTGACAATCTTGCCCTCTATTGGATACCTCAGCTTTTGATGGAGAGAAGAAGCTACAGCACTTGCCCCATGGATCCAAGGGCGTCCCAGCAAGCAGGAATAGGCAGGACGAATGTTCATTACGTAACAGGTAGTGTTGAAGACTTGAGGTCCTATCTTGATAGGGAGAACCACTTCACCATGGACAACACTCTTCGCACCATCGTAAGCACGCACCACAACGTCACTAGGTTTCAGTTCAATGCTTTTACAGTCAAGCTTATCGAGCACAGCTTTCGGTAGCACATTCAAAGAAGAGCCATTGTCGATCAACACATGAGACAAGGTGATCCCCTTACACTCAATGGAGATATGCAGAGCTTTATTGTGATTCTTTCCTGCTGGTGTCAGGTCAGCATCAGAAAAGCCTATGCCATTATCAATAGCCAAGTTAGCAACATAATTTTCTAACTGATCGACAGATGTCTCCTGAGGTACATGAGCGGTCTTCAAGAATTTTATCAACGCATTGGCATGAGATTCAGAAGATAACAACAAGGATAACATCGAAATTTTAGACGGAGTATGCCCCAGTTGTTCTACCACATCAAAATCACTCTTACGGATGATTTTCAGCATTTCTTCCATTTCCTGCTTGGCAACATCTTCGATAGTAACTTCGACTGGTGTCTTTGACTGAGAAGGATTGATTACTGGTCCCTTTCCTCGAGTTTCGGGGGCAGGAGGTGAGATTTCTGGAGAGAAGATCCTTCCACTTCGAGTAATTTTACTAGTCCCAACAATGTCAACATCATTAGGATTAGCAGAATTATCATCTTGCTTTATGTCGTGGATGTAAACATCACCTCCATAATTCCACGGAATGGATTTGCTTGAGGAATACGGTACTGGGCCAGGTGCAGTAATAATTAGGGGAGCTACCTTGGGCTCAGCAATAATCTTCACAGGCACTCTAGTAGCGGTAATCTTCACTGGAACTTTGGACCTAGTAATCACAGATATTTCTTCAATAGGGTTTTCCCCCATTGGGAATCTTTTCAAAGAGAATTGTACGATCATCCATCAGCCGTTGAATACCATTCCTCAACTTCAAGCAATCATTGGGTCGGAGTATACAGAGATCACAATTTTCAGCACAACCTGGAAGTAAACCAGCTTGCAATAAATTCTTCTTGATGATCAGGAGAGGAGATGCTAAGTCAGCTACATTAGTAATGTGAGAATTGTCATCCACATCATTAACAGTCTTGTCATGATTAGGCATAGGAGCAGTGATGACATTAGGAGTCTCCGGAGGATCAAATTCAATTTCTCCAGCGTCGATCATATCCTGAATCTTATTCTTCAACAACCAACAATTGTTTGTATCATGCCCGGGGCTATCGGAGTGATATGCACACCTGGCATTGGGATTATAATGAGGAGAAATAGTGTTGGGATTTGCAGGAGGATCTCTGAGGGTAATTAAATTTGCTTTTATCATACCCTACAGTGCTTGTGCTAAAGTCATATTGATCTTGGTAAACTGCCTTCTTGTCCTGTCTTGTCTGTGTTGGAAGTTTTGAGATGGCGGTGCTGCAATCATAACTGCTCCAACGGTATGGTCCCAATTTTTCTTGTTATGATCCCTTTGACCGTACACAACATTTGATTCATTCTTCCCCTGATAGGACTTTTTGGTGCTTGCAGAGGTAGCCGCCTGTATCTTTCCACTTCGAATGCCGCTTTCAACACGTTCACCCTCCAATATAAGTTCAGTGAACCCCGATGAGGAACTTCCCAATAGATGACTGTAGAATGGGCCAGTCAGTGTACCCATGAACATGTCCACTAATTCTCGATCAGTCATAGGGGGTTTGACTCTGCCAGCCAAGCCTCTCCATTTTTGAGCATATTCTTTGAAGCTTTCTTTAGAGCCCATAGTCATATTCTGCTGCTGTAGCCGAGTAGGCGCTAATTCAGAATTATACTGGTAGTGCTTGTAGAAAGTTGTCGCTAAATCAGTCCAGGTGCGGATGTTAGAGCTCTCGAGCTGATAATACCACTCTAACTGTGTGCCAGACAGACTCTCTTGGAAGAAATGGATCCATAGCTTCCTATCAGTGGTATACGGCTGGATCTTTCTCACATAAGCTCTCAGATGCATCTGAGGACAAGACACACCATCATACTTAGTGAAAGCGGGGACCTTGAATTTGCGAGGAATGACCACATCAGAGACCAGACCTAAGCTTTCGAAATCCAGACCGGGCACCTTCTGACCCTCCATAGTTAGCATACGTTCTTCCAGCAACTTATACTTATCATCTTTCGGGGAGTACTGTTCATTTTCATAATTTTCATAGTCGTCCTCAGGGTTGAAGGGATCAGCATTCCCATCTTCCGAATCATTTTCTGTCTCATCTTCTTTATCCTTCGGAATTCCAATCTTGACTCCTGGAGCCTGTCCTTTAAGCCTTCTTCCCGGGTTAATGTAACTCACAGATTTCTTGTCTTTCTTCTTCTCGAGCAATAGAGTCTTCAGTTCCTCCTGCCCCTTGGATAAGTTCAAGATCATCTTCTGGAATTGAGCATTCTGAGCCTGGAGATCCTTGACAGTTTGTTCGAGGGCCATTTTTTCTGTTTGAGAGGAAAACCGTGAGAACATTGATCCTTTAGAGTACCTGTTATGCAATGTTATGTTATGCTATGCAATGTATAAAATGTTTTCAAGGACTTTTGGAATTTAACTTTGCGTAAACCACCAAAAAGGGGAACTTTTATTAATAATTTCTTTAATCAATGTTCATTACAAGAAAAAATGAAAGCTCAAGTCTCCGAGGGACGGCTTCTTTTTTGGCGGAGATATGCATTGAGACTTCGTTCCTCATTAAGCTGGCTGGTGAGCTCTAATACTTTCTTCCTTTCAGCACAGAACTGAGCTTCAAAAGTATCCCTTTCCTCTCTCAACTGGATCCAAGATTTCTTCAATTCTTCAACATTGGTAGGCATATCTGGATAAGGAATGATCTGAGGGGTACCTCCTTCAACTTTTGGTTCAACAATTAGAGGTTCGATTGCAAGATATGGCATGATAAGCTCATGAGCTCTAGCGCGTACCCATCTGAGATAAGGTTCCATAGGAATAGAGTTTTTCTGTCCTAAAGTACTTCTTCTCACCATGCCTCAAGCTCGTACAAACCTTTGACGGAGACCTTGAGAATCGTTGTCATAGTCAAACACAGTGCCTTGGATAATTATTCCATGTGGACCATCTCTTCGAGCATAACCGAACTGACGTAGGGCTAAAGCAGGATTATAAGTAATACCTCCTCTTATCCCCAGGAGTGGTACGTTAGAGAATTCTCCACCAACGGTCAATGATGATAACATTTTCTTTGGGTTGAGGACACCAATGGATGTCTGAATGGGAGAGCGACATTATCCTTTGAGACCATTTCAAATTTTGCTCATTCTTCAAGACTGATTGAGGAAGGTGCGAAATAAACCACCTAGATAATAAAGGTACACAGCACATGAGAGTCCCATGCCTTTTCATAGTACGAGTGTGAAGGGAATGCAAAATGTCTCCAAGCAAGGTGGGCACAGGGTTATGAGTGAGAAATATCTTAACAGCATTCATGTCTATGAATTGATCCGGATTAGGAAATAGCACCAAACCATAGATTAGTAATGCTAGAACATCTTCGAAAGCGTGGACACTCATAGCTTTTAGGAATTCTCGGGCCTTATTTATCAGAAATTTGGCAAGTAAACCCTTAACTTCACTTCTTGTTACCCAATTAGTTTCAATGTCGAACTTTGTCATGTGTAAAGCCGCGGCAACCTCTTCTGACCTCGGAATCTTTTCTAAACCACTGAAAGGTGTTTAATCAAGGATAGGTATCCCAAGCAACCTGGAAAATTCTTCTAATGTGGGTACCAACTGATAATCTGGGAAGGTGAAGCAATGATGTTTAGGATCGAAGAACTGGAATAGAACTCTCATCATATCTTCCTTGAAATCGGTGGTAACTAAATTGAGGAGATAACCATGTTTCTTGATGAACTGAGCATGATCGGGAAGTTCCGACACTAAATCCTTGAGTTGAGGAGAGGTCGCTACAAAATTGATCCGGATGGTCTTCCTGGAAGCCATAGCCCTACAAAATAGAGCAAAGTTAAATCCCTAAGTCCTCGAAATGGTTAGTACAATGCCATGATGTCATGATGTTATGATGTTATGATGTCAAGTAAGTAACAAGCACAAACAAGTCACACCACAATCATTCCTAGGTTTTAAGGCTTGCATGAGTTCCATAGGTAAGTACCCTCCCCACTGAATTTTGATTGGTTTAACCTATCCTAGAATAGTAACCGGGTTCTAGAAGGATCTCAAATCATTGACCTTTCCTTAAGTCCACTTCAGTGCAACATCAAGCGGTTGACCAAAATTTCCCTAAGGTCCAATCTCAAAGAGTGTAGTATCGAGTATCAACCAACCCCAGTCGGAACCGAAATCAGTTATCTCACTACTTTCTAATGGCTAGGATGAGTCAATTATGGTTCTAAAGGTCTGGTTAATGCTTTGATGACACCACGCAAACGCCAAATTTTTCCTCAAGTAAACATGACGAACATCAGGACATCCAAAGTGTCACATTAACCGTAGCCATCATTTTAACCATTCTAGTATACGCCGGACAGTCGTGATGATCTCTTGCTACTTACCAAAGGTACACTAGATCCGGGTGTAGGATCTTTCACTCAAGCATAGAATACCCAAACAATCCCTTAAAAGTAAATCAGACAAAGAAACAATTCGAAAACATAAGTGATCTTATCTTTAAGGTAACCTCTCTTTTTAAGAGTCCCCAGCAGAGTCGCCAGTTCTGTGATACGGTGAACTGACTTTGTGTTTTTGCTTTGAAAAGCTATGTTGCGGATAGCAAGAGTCGCCACCGACTTTTCTTTTATCCAATAAGGAAAGGCGGAAAAGAACAGGAAAGACCTTGATTAGATTTTGAGTTCGGGAGGTACAATATACAAAGGGAAGGTGTTAGCACCCTTTGTATCCATGGTTATCCATGGGCTCTTAATTGCTTAACTCACTTATGTTTTCCTTGTTTGAGAAAGTGTTTGAGAAATGTGGTGTGTTTAGAAAATATTTTGAAAGAAGAGTTTAACTTTGTAATGATTCTTGTACGAATGTATACAAAGTGTTTATCTCGTTTGATTTTGAAAGATGTTTAGAAAAATATAACTCGGCGATGATTCTGGTGCGAATGTATACCAAGTGGTGATTTTCTAAAAGATGTTTTGAAAAGTGTGAGGTGTGAAAAGTATTTTAAGCTGTGAGCAAGCATTTAAGAGTTATACCTAACCAAGGTCTTTATAGGTATTTCCTATCCTTGGGAGGGTAAAACTGTCCTTACTATTGAGAAGTAAGTAGTCTTATCCTTTGGATGTAAAGGGACATCGTGGGGTCGTCGATTGGCCATTGAAGGCAACATTTGTAAGGATACCTTAGCATTCGAAGGGACGATCATCATTTAATCGTAGGCTACAACGAAGGGTCATCGAGGGACAAAGTCATATATTCGAAGGCAACGTTTGAGGGACTATGATTTATCTTGTAGGGACATTGACCTTTTGATCGAAGGGACTATGACTTGTCTGTTTAGGGATGATGATGATTTAATCGAAAGGGTCTTTGCTAAGGGTATCCCCACATTCGCGGGACATGACCGTAATATCGTAAGGCAACAAAGAGAGGGTTACCCTAGAGGTGCAAGTGTGGAAATGATTGGATTCGGATATATTATCTTGAATTAATTAATGTAAGTTCGATTATTTATCTTTCCATGCAATCCTATTAGCATACATCTAGACAGTTATATTCACAGTATGGAAAAATTAAAGTACGAAAAATAAGACTACGCTATTACATGGCTTCGGGATGGGGGGTACATAATTTAAAAGGGGATATAAAATATCTAAATCTTAATTAACGACTACAAAATTAAAAGGGCATACAAAATAATAAAACCTAATAGAAACTTTTTTTATTATGAATTTATGGAAAAACTTAGACTAAATTGATAGAAATTTTAAAAGAAAAAAGAAAAAAAAACAGAGTAAAAACACTGAAAAGCTAAAAAAATAGATCCTAGGGACTCGAACCCAGGACCTCTATGTTTCAATGAGGGCAAAGCTACCAACAAGCCATGTTGGTCCATTCGTTATTTATTCGCCTTCATTAAAACATATATTAATTCTACACGCCACCATGCATGTTACAACTTTCTCTCTTACGGCAAGCTACTTTATTTTTTCTCATGCTGTTTCTTTCATGTGAATACAACAAACCAGTAACTTCATCTTATATCAAACCACACACATAAAATAAGATCATATGTAATCATCATGCAATGATAAAAATAGCCATGCACAAATCAAGAAGCTTATATTATTTTACTCATGTATTAGTTCTCTTTACGGCAAGTGATAATGATAAAACAAACCTTACACATACATGTTAAAGACAACTAAGGATTTATATTATCACCATTATATCATCATCATCATTATTATGTAATAACAGCATGTGAAATAAACATAATCATGCTAGAAACAACACTCATATAATAATAATTAAATGGCAGATATAATTCTTTAATCATGCAAACAAAATTTCTCCAACATGCTATGACATATCAAGAATAGATGCATACTTGAATAAAGCAATATCAACGTCCACCAAACCATGAATACATCATCTCAATATATATATTAAACCAATATTATTCATGCATGAATTAAGGAGTATTGCAAGGTAATCATGTTGGATGCAAATTCCATAATGAACACTTACTGCGGATTTGATTCCTCTAGCTTGCTCACTGTATGTATGTTGTTCTTATTCAGGCTATGAGTGCTTTATGGTTGCTTCTCTTTTCCCTGCCCGTGAATCTTCTTGCTTCTGCCTTGTCTTGTGTATCTTCTTCTGCTGTATCTCTCCTCTTTTTCGTCTCCTCCTCTTTGCTGCAGCCATATGAAGTATTTATAATGGTGTGGATTAGGGTTTAACCTTGCTAAATATTTGGATCCCTTCCTATACTTTAGGGTTTAACCTTGCTAAATATTTGGATCCCTTCCTATACTTTAAGAGAGTTACGGTTTAATCTTGCTAAATATTTATTAAATACAAATATTATTATAAATAATGAATAATTTAAATGACTTTTAACAAATAAAAATTAATTTAAATTTTAGTTACATAATTGAATTAAAATTTAAACCTATTTCTATTTTTACTTTCATCATTTAAAAAAAATCAAAATTATTCTTACTTATATCAACCAAAATTATTTTATAATTTATGGACTTTTAAAAAATGTTACTCTTATAAATAAATTTTATTAAGTAAAAAACGTGAATTACTAAATAAATACTATTTATAAATAATGAATAAATGGAACATGAGTCACTAAATTATAAAAAATAGTTATTATAATTTAATGAGCTTTAACAAATAAAATTAATTTAAAATTTTAATTATACAATTAAAATTCAAATCTATTTTTATTTATCATTAAATTAAAACTATTTTATTTATATATATATAATTTATTTATATCATATAGATAAGCAAAATTATTATTATTTTTTATATCTGTATCACATAATAAATAAATTAAAATTTATAATTTATATGAGAATGTATGTTAATGAATGAATGCAAATGTGAAATGAATGTCATGCATGAATCAATTTATCATAAAAATTAACAGGAAAATTTTGGGGTATGATAATGGTTGGTGGTGGACCAGTCCGATGAGGTCCACCGAAGAAGATGACCGGAGCTAGGGCTCTGATGCTGTGCTGGAACATCGTAGGCCATCTGATCATAACACCACATTCTAATCTCAACCCTCCATTTTGATTACCACTTGTGTTGCACGTTTGAATTAGGTGTTTGGTGCATTCTAGCGCGTGGCCATCAAATCTTCCACCTCAATTAATGAGGGAGATCTGATGGCCCTTGTTTTTTTGAATTTCTTTTCATTTTCTCATTTTCTGTTTAATCCATTTATTTTATTTAATGCATAGAAATTTCATTTTTCATCCAAAAATATGGGACTCTCACCAAAAATATTTAAATATTTTCCTCTTCCATATTTTGAATTAATTTTGATATTTTTCATGAATTAAATGATTTTTGACTTGTTTTTAATTATTTTAAAATACTTCTGAATTTCCAAAAATTATGAAAATTTTTGTCTAAGGTCCTTTGACCTTGTTTGACCTAGGATAACTCCCTTGGCCATTTATTTGATATTTTAAAAGGATTTGAGATTTTGTCCATTTAAAAATGCATTTAAATTCATTTTAAAATTGATTTTTAATTGTTTAATTGTTTAAAAAAATTGTTGAGCCATTTATTTGGTCTTGTGATGTTTGACATGCGGTTTGGCCTTGATCATGGTTGATTTGACTTTTATTTGACAAATACAATTGGATTTAGGCGATTAACAAAATGTACATTTCATCTCCCAAAATGAATGGATAGTTGGATTTCTATTTCCCTTTCCCTCTTCATCTTCATCCATATTCTTCCCCAATTCATCATTGACCAATGAATTCTCTTCATGTCTAATGCTAGTTGATTCATCAAGGACATTGTGTCAGATGAATCAACATGAGCCTGACTGAGATAGGTCATTCCCTTTTGTTAGTGTGTCGTATGTTTTTAGGAGTATGGTTCTTTGTACCATATCTTTAACATGCATTAACACCAATATTTGTATTGCCCAACCTCAGATAGTTATGACTTCTACATAAGTCCAATTACGATTGCTTAACATAGAGCTAAATTTGTCCCATAAGGTAAATCATTCTAGTAAGTGAGATTGTAAGTCTCCCATTATTAATGGCATTATGTGAAAACTTGACATCTTTCCATTCATGAGAGCTGGTGGCATACTTGTTGATTTATCCAAGTTGGAGCCCTTCTCATGGATGATGTCTTGGTTCATGTATTCATACTTGTGAATGGATGGTTGAGTGTTCTCCCAAGAATGACTTAAACAATTAAAACTCTTCACTAACAATTGACTAACTTCTTATTAGCATTTCTTTACTTTCAAGCCATTTACTTAATGTAATTTAAATTCAAGTGCCTTTATCATTCATTGTCATTTATATTTCATGCAAGATGTTTATGTTTCAGCCATTTTTACTCTGCTTACTTGAGTCATATCATTTTTGCTTGTATATATTGTGTGCCTTTGATTTTGTTCTGTTTATGGTCTTAGGACTTTAAAATACCTAATAACAACAAAAATCATAAAAAAATGTGTTGGTGGACTGTTGGACTTGATCTGAGCTTTTGGACTTAGAAGTAGGCAACTTCCCTATGCTTTGAGGACTTGGCCAATGACACTATATGAGACCAAGTTATCTTTGACAATGCCTTTCCTTTGATACAAGCCTGAAGTGCTCTTGATTCATCTGTCACTTTGTCTTTGTACTTAATTGTTATATTGTTATTATTATTGTTGCCTGATGATTGCTTCTGAGTTCACCTCAAGTAAATATTTCCATATGATACATTGGAAGATATTGAAGACTATTTAGCTATTGGAGTGCTTGCTTGGATATTATGGATATCTTTATTTGATTCCTCAGTCTTCATATGGTTTGCTTGGATATTTCTTATGCTTGTTGCATCCGAAAGTCCAAAGGAAAATGGGTTTCTATATGACATTCTTGTCTTGTGGATTGCTTCCCATTGGTCATATCTTTTCAACTCTTAACTTTTAATTTTTGTCTAGGATAGTCCCTCCATCTCCTCCCACTTCTTTAATTTTAAAATCTCTCCCCCTTTTCAAAACCTTCTTTGTTTATGTTTTTTCAATTTAGGCATGTTTTAATGATTAGAAACTTTGGCCTTATGCCATTGAAATTTTAAACTCTTTCTTAAATCAAACTTGTGAATAAACTTAATTCTATTGACTTTAATTTCAAAAAGACAAAAAGAACTAACAACCCCATTAAAATATTTGGCCTTTTATGCCTTTCCTTTTAAACTCTTGATTAAAATCAATTCACCAACTTCTTTGAAATTTTTACCACGAACTACGGGGTTTTGATCCCTCATTTTTATATTAGTACGTAGGCATAAGACTGAAGGTCTTGTCAAACACAAAAATATAATTAACGAATTCTTTTCTCATTATCCCATTCCATTTTATTAAACATATTTTTAATAAATACACTCGCACACAAAAAAGGGCTCCCTAGGAGTACCTAGGACACTTTGGATGCTAACACCTTCCCTTTGTGTAACCAACCCCCTTACTTGAAATCTCTGACATTTTATGAGTTTTGATTTGAAAACTTCTTATCTTTCGGTTTTTTTCATACTTTATCCCTTTTCCATTGGAAACAATAAAAGCGAGGTGGTGACTCAGGTTTTATTGACATCGAGTTTATCCATAGCTTGATGGTCATGAGTTTACCTCTACAGTAGTCTCAGCAGGATTAAATAAATCGATGTGAAGTAGTTCTAAGGGTCTAAAGGTTAAGATAATGTTTTTAGATTTGAAAGAGTATTTGTTAATCTTTCCTACTTTACATTCTCCACAAAGAGCATCTGAGTGATAATCAAGATCTGGAAGTCCCTTGACAAATTTTAGCTTGCTAAGTTTGGAGATCAACCTCCAGTTAGCATGACCTAATCTTTTGTGTCAGATCCATTTTTCATCACTCACTGACATAAGGCAAACAACCTTTTTTTCATTTAATTCAGAGAGATTAATTTTATACACATTTCCCTTCCTCTTTCCCTTGAACATAATGGATTTGTCTGACTCATTGATGACAGAACATAAGTTCTTATCAAACGAAACTTCATAACCACTGTCGCAAAATTGACTTTTGCTCATAAGGTTATGTTTAAGTCCACTGACCAGCCAAACATTATTTACAGATATTAGAGAGTTACCTATAATGCCCATTCTAATAATCTTCCCTTTTTGTCCACCTCCAAACCCCACATTGCCTTCCTCCTTCAGAGTCAGGGTTTGAAACATAAGCTTTTCTCCCGTCATATGACCTGAGTAGCCACTACCTAGGCACAAATATTGATGCTTGGTTTCTCCCCTTAGGAATATCTGTAGAAAAAACCATTTGAGATTTAGGTACACATACTCTTATGGGTCCCTTTTTGTTAGTTCTTACATGTTTTCTTCTATTCTGAGCCTTCTTCGAATAGGAAGGTCTATACTCATTCAAGACTTTTTTTATAAAATTTTTGTCTAGAATAAGTTTTGACATTTTCACCCTTCAGAATCTTAGGTCCATAGGTCTTAGATTATACTTTCTTTAGAACCTTAGACTTGGAATTTTTAGGTTCTGGCTTTTTCAGAACCTTTGATTTTTGAATGTGAGGTTATGAATTTTTCAATACCTTTGATTTTGACAACTTAGTTATTGGTTTGTTCAGAAACTTTGATTCATTTATCTTGGGTTATGATTTGTTCATACTTTTACCCTTGTAAGAAGCAGGCACAAAACAAGTTTTTAGCCATGTTTGAGAATTGCTTGAAGAAGAAGTTTCAGAGGTTTTTATGAGTTAAGTTTTAGCATTATTCTCATTATAACCCATACTTTTTCCTTTTATCTTACTTACTTCATATATAATGGAAGGAAATTTGGTCCTTTCAAGACCAGTCATGATAAAATCTAAAAGAGCTATCTCATGCTTATTAAATGTGATCTTTCTCCAAAGTTTCAATTTTATTTATAGAAATTTCCAGTTCTTCTTTAAGAAGATCATATTCCTTTTCTTAATGTATTCATGCGTCTTTCTTTATCTTGACAACGACTCATGAGCTCTTGAATGAAAGATATTAAATAAGAACGAGATATGTTAGAGAATACCTCGTCTTCTTCATCTGAATCTGAATCTGAGGTAGATTCATATCTTGTATCTGAGGGTGTCATGGCCATAAGATGCAGGTTTTCTTCTCCCCCTTCTTTGTCAGATCCATCCTCGTTATCAAGTTTATCCCATGTTTCCATGAGTCGTTTCTTGAGTTTTCTGCTGAAGCTATCCTTTTGGAAGCTTCCTTTCTTTGATCTTTCTTTATGAAGATCAGGACAATCAACTCTAAAGTGACCAAGCTTCTTACAGTTACAACAGTTCTTCTGGTCATCAGTATTGTCGTAACCCAAATTTTTACCACCTAATCTTTCTATTTTCACCGGGTCAACCCCAATAACAAAAACTCAAATGGGGACCTTTTTTACTTTTTATGAGAATATTTAGTTTTATATTTGTTCGTTTAGGATTAAATCATGTTTTAAGGATAACATTAGGGCTAAGATTGACTTCGATTATTGATAAGTGTTTAAATATTAATTGAATTTATTTTGATATTAGCAAATTCATTTAGAATATTAAGTTATTTTAGGTGGGTTTGGGTTGATGTTGGTATTTTAATTGGATCTTTTAAAATTAATTAGTTATTGATCAATTTCTAAAAATTATTCAAATTTAATAGTTATATTTTCAAGAGTTAAATTATTAATTATTAACGTTATTATTTATTAAGGTTATTATTATTATCATCAATCTTATTATTTATTTTATTTCTCATTATTAGAATATTATTTAAGTCACATTAACTGGACATGGATTAAAAGAGCCAAATTGACTTTTGTAAATTTATAAAAATGTTGATTAGATCATACTAGTAAACCAATTGCTTTTAATTAAGTGTTAGATTAAATTAGTTTATTAAACTAATATGATGTTGAGGAGTATTAGGTTAGTTAAATTAGTAAAATAATTCAAGTTTTTAGAAGTAATTAAGTTTATTATTGAAATATTAGAGGGTTAGAATTAATGGGCTTCTTATCATTGTTTTTGGTTTGTTTGGATTTTTGTTTGAAAATAGAGTTGGGCATACCCCAGACTATTTTTCTTAGCTGGGTCATTTGGATAACTCGAGGGTCAACTGGGTCAGACCCAGGACCCACCTGTAAGAACAAAACTGGTTCTACAATAGATTTCTAAGATTTTGATGATAACAAAGGATGAAACCAAAAATGGCACTCTAACGAGATTTTTTCTAAGTATGCAGGACTCTGAACATTCATGCAGGAATCTGAACATTCACGCTGGACTCTGAACAATTATGAAGGACTCTGATCACATATCAGATATAAACGTATGTCAGATACAAAGTATTAAAGGATCAGACACCGCTGAGAAAGAAGTACGTCCAAGAAGTTCTGACTCTGATCAAAGAAAGACAGCAAAAAGATCCAAAAGCTCCAACAAACCACAGGTCTCAGACTCTGATACTTAAGAAGACTAATACTCTGAGAAGCTCTAATGAAGTCAGACGTGATCATCCTTTGAAGAATAACTCTGGTACATCAAGACTCTGATGAAGATTCAAGTTCAGAAAGCGTAACAGAAATAAATCTCACTATGGAAAGAAAGTATTTTTAGAAAGAATTGAAACGGCAGACAAAATGGTTATAGCAAGAAACACAGAAGTAATGACATTAAATACTCATCAAAGACCAAGATTTTGTCATCACTCCAACGGTCCTTCTCACTACTATATAAAGGACAGTCTACCTCACTGAGAGATACACCTGCAACATACAGAAAATTCATTCATATTCTCTCTCATTTTTTCACGAGTTGCTGCTCTTACGTGAAAAACTCTTATTCTAATACTTTGCTGTAATACTTGCTTACTCTTAGAAGCACCTTACATTACAAATCTATTTTGCTTAAATTTTTTTTGTTCCTCAAGTGACTCTGTGCAGTCTGTATACTTGAGAGGGCTAAGAGATTATTCTCTTAGACGATTGGTTGTATAATCTTTCAAGATTAGTGGATTAAGTCCTTTTTGAAGGCGAAATCACCTTGGCCGGGTGGACTAGAGTAGCTTTATTTTCTAAGCGAACCAGTATAAAATTCTGTGTGTTCTTATTTTTTTTCAAAAAGCTTTTAATTCCAAAACAATTCAAACCCCCCTTTCTTGTTTTTCTCACCTTCAGTTGGTATCAGAGCTTCGGCTCTGTTATTGATTTTCTAATCAAACACTTAACAGTGTAGAGAAATCCAGAGCGAGAAAAACTATGGCCAACACCAATGAAAGAGATAGTTACAACGCTAAACCTCCAGTCTTTGATGGAGAGAAATTCGATTATTGGAAAGACAAAATTGAAAGTTTCTTTCTGGGCTACGACGCTGATCTCTGGGACATTGTCACAATTGTCTACATACCACCTGTAACAGATGCTGGAGTTGCTATTCCCAGAAGCAAAATGTTAGATGATCAGAAGCGTGAATTCAAGAACCATCACAAAGCCAGAACGATACTTCTCAATGCCATTTCCTACAATGAGTATGAAAAAATCACCAATAGGGAAACAACTAAAGAAATACTTGACTCCCTGAGGATGACTCACGAAGGAAACTCTCAAGTCAAAGAAACGAAGGCTCTGGCTCTAATCCAGAAATATGAAGCCTTCAAAATGGAGGACGATGAAGCTGTAGAGGTAATGTTTTCTAGATTCCAAACTTTAATTGCAGGACTCAAAGTGCTAGATAAAGGATATATAACTGCGGACCATGTCAAGAAGATCATCAGAAGCTTGCCAAAGAAATGGAGACCTATGGTCACAGCCTTAAAACTATCAAAGGATCTGAACAACATCAGCCTTGAAGAACTCGTCAGTTCACTCAGAAGTCACGAGATAGAACTGGAGGAAGATGAGCCTTAGAAGAAGATCAAGTTTGTAGCACTAAAGTCCAGATCAGAAAGGCGCAAGTCTGATAGAAACAAAGCCTTACAGGCTGAAGAAGAAGACATTGATGACTCTGAAAAGGAATATTCTGACGATGAGGAAGAATTATCCCTTTTAACCAGAAGAGTAAAACAACTCTGGAGAAAAAGGAATAATAACTTCAGAAAACCAAGATCCAAAGGAGATCGATCAGAACCAACTTCAAAAGGTAAATCTAACAAAGAGGTAACTTGTTATGAATGTAAAGAAACAGATCATTACAGAAACGAATGTCCCAATTTGAGGAAAGAAAGCTCCATAAAAGAGAACTTCAAGAAAAGTTCCTTCAGAACCAAAAAGAGACTGATGGCTACGTGGGACGACAATGGATCTGACTCATCAGAATCAGACTCTGATGAACAGGCAAATGTGGCACTCATGACTACCACCTCCAAGAATACTTCAGATGCAGAATCTAAATCCGAAGAGGTATTCTCTGATCTTTCTCGATCTGACCTTGAATCATGCCTATCTGAAACTCTAAACTCATATCAGAAACTTAAACAAAAATTTAAAGCTGTAAAAGACGTGCTTGAAGAAACTCTCGAAGAATGTGGTAAACTTGAGATAACAGTTTCAGATCTGAAAGATAAAAATCGAACTTTGACATTAGAAAGAGATTCCACAAATAAACAATGTTTAAAACTTGAAGAAGCATTATCTCAATCTCCACAAACTTCAAACACAGTAATTTATGAATATGAAAAATCTTTTCAAAAGTTTCTGAAGAATGGGATAGAGAGAAGCAGAATGGCATCCATAATTTATGGGGTCAGTCAGAACAACAGAAGAGGAATTGGGTATGATCCTAGTGAAGATAAAACTTCTACTAATGACAAACCTAAATCTCCATTTTCCTATCACTATACACATACACAAGCGCAACGCTTTGATAATGCTAGAAAACCCAAAGTGTTAAGAAACTCTGGGAAAACTAATAACAAAGGACCCAAAAGATTCTGGGTACCAAAAGATAAGATTGTTTATGTTGTAGATATCTTATGCAGCAGAGTTAAAACACCATTCATGGTACCTGGACTCTGGATGCTCGCGACACATGACGGGAAGAAAGTATATGTTCCAAACCTGGAACTTAAAGATGCTGGATTCGTAGGTTTCGGAGGAAATCAGAAAGGAAGGATCAGAGGTTCCAGAACTATTGGTAATGGTACTCTTCCCTCTATATCCGATGTTCTCTATGTAGAAGGATTAATGCATAATCTGTTATCAATAAGTCAATTAAGTGATAACGGGTATGACGTAATCTTCAATAAAAAAACATGTAAAGCAATAAATCAGAACAATGGAACAGACCTATTAACTGGCAAGAGGAAAAACAATATTTATAAAATAAATCTTTCAGATTTAAAAGAACAAAATGTAAAATGTTTAATGTTTGTTCATGAAGAGCAATAATGGGTATGGCATAGACGCTTGGGCCACATTAGCATGAGAAAGCTATCTCAGCTAAATAAACTCGAGTTAGTCAGAGGTCTACCCAAGCTGAAGTTTTCTTCAGATGCTCTATGTGAAGCATGTCAGAAAGGAAAATTTTCAAAATCATCTTTTAAAAAGAAAAATATTGTTTCTACCTCTAAGCCTTTGGAACTTCTTCACATTGATTTGTTTGGTCCTGTGAAAACAGCATCAGTCAATGGGAAGAAATATGGACTAGTTATTGTTGATGATTTTAGTCGCTGGACATGGGTAAAATTCTTAAAGCACAAGAGTGAGTCTCACTCTGTATTCACTAGCTTCTGTTCCAAATTGCAAAACGGATTTGACTCTAAAATCATCAGAGTCAGAAGTGATCATGGTGGGGAATTTGAAAATAAATTTTTGAAGAATTATTTGATTCTAATGGAATATCCCATGATTTCTCCTATCCTAGAACTCCACAATAAAATGGAGTTGTAGAAAGGAAGAATAAGACACTCCAAGAGATGGCTAGAACCATGATCAGTGAAACAAATGTGGCTAAGCACTTTTGGGCTAAAGCAGTAAATACAGCGTGTTATATTCAGAATAGAATCTCCATAAGACCTATTATGGAAAAGACTCCCTATGAACTGTGTAAAGGAAGAAAATCCAACATTTCTTATTTTCATCCGTTTGGATGCTCTTGCTTTATTCTGAATACTAAAGAACATCTGAACAAGTTTGATTCAAAAGCACAAAAAGGTATTATGTTAGGATACTCAGAACGCTCTAAAGGCTATAGAGTATACAATACATAAACCAAAATTATGGAAGAATCAATTCACGTCAGATTTGATGATAAGCTTGACCCTAAAAAGTCAAAGCTAGTTGAGAAACTCGCAGATCTGGAGATTACTCTTGCAGGTTTTGACGAGAAGATCAAAGCACCAGAAGTATTTGATATACAATGTTCAGAAGGAACAAAAGCCCCAGCGATCCAAAAGAAATCAAAAAGTCTCCCCAACATATCTGAAGAGTTGATTCTGGGAAACAAAGATGAACCTATCCGAACTAGGTCAACCTTCAAGGTACTTGAAGAAACCCCTTCGGGACTAGTTTCTCTGATCGAGCCTACTTCCTATGATGAGGCACTTCAAGATGACGACTGGGTTCTAGCCATGCAAGAAGAGCTAGATCAATTCTCAAAGAACGACGTCTGGGATCTTATTCCTAAACCCAAAGGCACTCACATTATTGGAACCAGATGGGTGTTCAGAAACAAGCTAAATGAGAAAGGCGAAGTCGTCAGAAACAAAGCTCGACTGATGGCTCAAGGGTACAGTCAATAAGAAGGCATTGACTACAATGAAACATTTGCCTCAGTCGCCAGGTTAGAATCTATTCGCTTACTTGTTTCATTTGCTATAAATCACTCTATCAAACTATATAAAATGGATGTCAAGAGCGCATTTCTTAATGGCTATATATCAGAAGAAGTGTATGTCAATCAACCTCCAAGTTTTGAAAATTCAAATTGTCCAGAACATGTTTTTAAACTTAAGAAATCTCTATACGGGTTAAAATAAGCTCCTAGAGCTTGGTATGAAAGACTAAGTAATTTTCTTCTAGAACATGATTTAATCAGAGGGAAAGTTGACTCTACACTCTTCTGTAAAAACATTAATAATGATCTCATGATATGCCAGATATATGTCGATGATATCATTTTTGGTTTAGCTAACTCCTCTGCGTGTCAAGTATTCTCTGAGCTAATGCAGGCAGAATTTGAAATGAGCTTAATGCAAGAACTAAAGTTCTTTCTAGGAATTCAAATCAATCAAGCTTCAGAAGCCACCTATGTTCATCAAAGTAAATACATAAAAGACATTCTGAAGAAATTCTAAATGGTGGAATGCAAACCTGCTAAGACACCCATGCACCCAACTTGCATTCTGGAAAAAGAAGAAGTTAGTCAAAAGGTTTATCAGAAGCTCTATCGTGGTATGATAGGCTCTTTTCTCTATCTGATTGCTACACGTCCTGATATTCTGTTTAGTGTTTGTCTCTGTGCCAGATTCCAATAAGATCCTAGAGAATCTCATTTAACAGCTATTAAAAGAATACTCAGATATCTGAAAGGAACTCCTAACATGGGTCTGATGTATGAGAAAACATCAGAGTATAGACTATCTGGTTACTGTGATGCAGATTTCACAGGGGACAGAATGGAACGTAAAAGTACATCTGGAAATTGTCAGCTCTTAGGAAAGAATCTGATATCCTGGGCCAGCAAAAGACAATCAACCATAGCCTTGTCCACTGCAGAAGCAGAATATATTTCAGCATCATTATGCACTACTCAGATGCTCTGGATGAAGAATCAACTAGAGGATCTTCAAATCTTTGAGAGCAACATTCCTATCTTCTGTGACAATACTGTTGCCATCTGTTTAAGTAAGAATCCCATTTTGCACTCCAGAGCTAAGCACATAGAACTAAAACATCATTTCATTAGAGACTATGTTCAGAAAGGGGTAGTAATGTTAAAATTTATTGATACAGACCATCAATGGGCTGACATCTTTACCAAACCACTTGCTGAAGATAGATTCTCCTTTATCTTAAAGAATATAAACATTCAAAGTTGTCCTAAATAAAATGTGCCTCTGAGATAGCAAAATAAGATTCTGATGTAAACAGTTGGATTATGTATTTGACTCTGATGTTACTACCAGTTAGAAGCCATCTGAGTTACAAATCTCCAGGAACTAACCCTTTGGTATTCCTAAAGATCAGATAAAGTAACACGTGGAGCATCATGCGTCTGACCTTGGAACTTCTAGACAGCTGTCTAACAGTAATCAAGAAATAGTCTCTTGAGATCTCCTCGAGCAGTGTGCTGATTTTGGGATTAGACATCATTTATGAGCTGTAATCATTCTCCGTCTAACGTGCGTACTTGGTTTTTGTTCTAAACTTTAACTTCTGTGTCGTTTTGCATGCGCCCTAATTTGGGTATTTAAATGCTTAACTTCACAATTGCACACTTTTCACTCACAAACACTCCTAACCCTCTCCTTAAGTTTTCCTCTCTCTCTCTCTCTCTCAAGGCATTTCTGCAGTGTTACTCAAGTTCTTCAAACCTTCACATCAAGTTCATCAACGATCTTCATGGATTCTCAACAACAGTCCGTGTACAACTTCTCTCAACAGATGAACTCAAATGAGCAAGCTCCAAGTTCAAGCCATCAAAACCCAGCAGTCACCGGTGTTGTTTCCACTCCCATTTACAAAGAACCTCACATTCTTGATCGTGAGCCTCATATCCATCTTGCAACACCGTTTGAAAAGCTGGAAGTGTTGTGTGAAACGTTGGTTGATTTTGACAACATGAGAAGAAATGGTGTCGACCTCACTGATGAACTGAAGAAGCAAGGGTGGGAAAACTACTTCCAACGTCTCTATGGCCCAGTCTACACAAATCTGGTAAAAGAATTCTGGAGGTTCGTTGATGCCGACGATCACTACATTGTCTCCTACGTTCTGGGAGTCAAGATGGTCATCACAGAAAAATCAATTGCTGCTCTTCTGGGCATGGAGAAGGCTAGAGGAAGACGCATTTACAACATCAATCCTAGGGCAAAGTATCTGTCCCATGAGATAAACCATACAATCTTTCAACAGAATGCTGAAGGCAAGCATTCCAAGAACAAGGAACTCCATCAGAACCTTCGGGTATGGCTGAAGATTATCTTAGGCACCATCCATCACCGCCCAGCCTCAAATTCCTCAAATTATATCAACACGGACCAAAAATGCATTCTTTACTGCATACACAAAGGTCTGAAGCTCTGCCTTCCTGCACTCCTCTTCAAATATCTCAGAGACTCTGTGAAAGATACCAGAAACAACATGAAGACAAGAAATTACATTCCTCTGGGGAGGCTTATTTCTGATGTGCTGATTGAGAGTGGCCTCGTGGACCATCTGATACAGTTCAGACTCATGGAAGACGTGATGATAGATATTTGAACACCTATGAACGCTCACAATCTGAAGAGCATGGGAATTATTAATCAAGTAAGGGTCAAACCAACTCTAGACACCTCCTGGGAAGCTCTTAAAGATCAGAGGAAGATCCCAAATGGACTCTATCTGTTCTCAAAGATCGACCCTCCAGAGGTAGTGATGTACTACTTAGATGATCTGCACAAACAAGGAGTAGACATCTCAGATTTCACCTTAGATTGGCTGCCCGAATTTCCTCCATATTTCATGAAAAGGACACGAGAACCATCTGAGAAGGAAAAGCAGGCAAAGAGAGCAAAGCTGGGAGAATTATCTGGATCAAGACCTCTAGTACCTCTGGTTGGATCACCAGGTAAGTCTGTACCTCTCCCTCCTTCTGTAAAAATTAAACTAGTTGTTTCCTCACTCCCTCAACCGTCACCCATATACACAACCTCTGAAACTCCTCCCTCAACCTCTAGACCATCTAACCAACCTTCTCAAAAATTCAACCTTGCCACCACATCTCTACCCGTTTCAGAAGCAGAAATGCTGAACGAAACCACTTCACCCTCTTCATCACCATCTCCACAATCCCCACCATACTACACCCTCTCATCTGACACTAAACCTTCTGACCCTCACTCCCCAACTCTGGCTCAGCTTCAACACCGTGCTCTGGCCTCTCAACAACCAACACACTCTAGCCCTGAACCAGAAGTTACCTCTCCACCCCCAGAAAACCCAAACACAACCACCTCTGACCCTCCACCATCTGAGCCAATCCACTCTGAACCACAACCATCCCAACCACAACCCTCTGAAATAACCCAACCAACTCCTTTCGCTGACCCACAAACTCCCACACTTAACTTAAGCCCCCCCACTTCTCCACCCCAAGCATCTGAACCAGAAACCACCCTTTTGACCCTTGAGGAAGCAATTAAGGTGTTTGCAGAAGTTTCAGTTGACAAGGTCAAGTCTCTGACCATCAACTCTGGCATCAGTGATGATCCCTCAGCTGTAAGGACTCACTAGAACAAAGTGATAAGTTGGATGACTTCTGAAGCCTTCAAGCTGAAATGCCTCTCTGAAAAAGTCCGCAATGACTTCATTAGAGACGTTGAGATCAGACTCCAGGAGCGTCTATCCAGAGAAGCTGAGGAGCGGGCAAGAAAGGAAGCTGAAGAGAAAGCAAGGCAGGAAGAACTTCAGAGAATCAAAGAAGTTGAGGCCAAAGCTCTAGTTGATGTTGCTGAAGCTGAGGCAAAATCTAAAGCTGCCGCTGAAGAAACAACTCATCTTGTTGAAGAGTCTGCTGCCAGAAATGATGCATTGACTCAGGGGGAGTCCCCCACCTTCGTCCCTCTGGTCCTGAAGACCCTTGAAGTGCTGCAGAAAGAACAACAGGTAGTTCGAGCCAGACTGGACCAACAGGATTCTGTCAATGTCAACATTCAGAACATGCTGACCCAGTTGCTCCAGAGGATGCCTCCACCTCCAAACCCTTAGGCACCTAGGATTTTCTATGTTCTTTCTGATTTGCTTGTTGCTTTTATCTGCTCTGCTTGTTGTTTTCTGTTTTTATGTTTGCTTTCTGCATTTCTGGCTTCTGTAAATGCTATTTGTTAATATCAATCTTTTGCTCATATGTTTTTTTTTGCTAAGTCTTTTTGATTCTGATAAAAAGGGGGAGAACTAAATACAGCTCTGATGAAAACATATCTAATTCCTTTCAAACTCTGCAAACATTATGACTTAAAGATATGCAGGAAAATAACTAGAAACACCAAACCATGGAAGGTCCAGTAAGAACTTCTGAACTCCCAGATCTAACTCAGGGGGAGCTCACTACATATCTGATCTAAAACACTTCTCTGAAAATGTTTCATCTCTAAATTAAATTGTTTTGTCATCATCAAAAAGGGGGAGATTGTAAGAACAAAACTGGTTCTATAATAGATTTCTAATATTTTGATGATAACAAAGGATGAAACCAAAAATGGCACTCTAACGAGATTTTTTCTAAGTATGCAGGACTCTGAACATTCATGCAGGAATCTGAACATTCACGCTGGACTCTGAACAGTTATGAAGGACTCTGATCACATATCATATACAAATGTATGTCAGATACAAAGTATTAAAGGACCAGACACCGCTGAGAAAGAAGTACGTCCAAGAAGTTCTGACTCTGATCAAAGGAAGACAACAAAAAGATCCAAAAGCTCCAACAAACCACTGGTCTCAGACTCTGATACTTAAGAAGACTAGTACTCTGAGAAGCTCTGATGAAGTCAGACGTGATCATCCTCTGAAGAATAACTCTGGTACATCAAGACTCTGATGAAGATTCAAGTCCAGAAAGCGTAACGGAAATAAATCTCACTATGGAAAGAAAGTATTTTTAGAAAGAATTGAAACGGCGGACAAAATGGTTATAGCAAGAAACACAGAAGTAATGACATTAAATACTCATCAAAGACCAAGATTTTGTCATCACTCCAATGGTCCTTCTCACAACTATATAAAGGACAATCTATCTCACTGAGAGATACACCTGCAACGCACAGAAAAATCATTCATATTCTCTCTCATTTTTTCACGAGTTGTTGTTCTTACGTGAAAACTCTTGTTGTAATACTTTGCTGTAATACTTCCTTACTCTTAGAAGCACCTTACATTACAAATCTATTTTGCTTAAATTGTTTTTGTTCCTCAAGTGACTTTGCGCAGTCTGTATACTTGAGAGGGCTAAGAGATTATTCTCTTAGACGATTGGTTGTGTAATCTTTCAAGATTAGTGGATTAATTCCTTTTTGAAGGCGAAATCACCTTGGCCGGGTGGACTGGAGTAACTTTGTTTTCTAAGCAAACCAGTATAAAATTATGTGTGTTCTTATTTATTTTTTTCAAAAAGCTTTTAATTCCAAAATAATTCAAACCCCCCTTTCTTGTTTTTCTCACCTTCACCACCCCCTGAACCGGGTCAAATGTGACCCAGGTCCATCATCTTCTTTCCATATCTGAAATCCTAAATCTTGCACGCGGTGAAACAAAAATGGATCAAAAGTTGGAATCAAAACCTTCTAATTTTACTACAGAGGCACTGAACAATTGAATTTACAAGGAAATAAATCTCAATACATTACAAATTCACAAACCTTAATCTAATCAAATCTCTAAAAATAAAATCTCAATTACAATCAAATTGAAACTTTCTAATTACATAACAATCAAAATTAAAAACTAAAATCTAAAAACTCTATAAAAACCTAAGTTGAAATCAGAATTGAGGACGAAAAAAGAAAAAACCCTAAGAAGTTGATTCTTCTACAATTTCCAAACCTTCCACCAAAGCTTGCCTCAAATTGAGAGATTAGGGTTCACATCAAAACCCGAATTCTTTCGCGCTTAACCTCCTTCAAATACCAGCAAGACCTCGCGCAACAAAATAAAAAGAAGGGATTAGAAGGAGGAGAAGAAGTAGAAAAGAAGGGAATCGAAACAGAGAAAGAAGGCCGAAGACATTACCTTTTACACCGGAGAACCTCCCATCTCCTTAGTTTGGTTGGATCTGATTTGCCTTTGCCTTCCTTTTTTTGCATATTCGTGTTTCAGGATTGGATCAATATGATTTGGGGTTTCTGGGTAATTGTTAGGGTTAGGGTTCATAGCGGTTAGGGTTAGGGTTCATCATATGAACCCTATGGTTCTTCATTCCCAGGTTTTGGGGTTAGGGTTCATCATGAACCCAGGTTAGGGTTATTCATTTGGGAGTTTCTAGGTTGAAGAAACGGGGTAGGATTCATCTAAGAACCCTGGGGTTCATCTAAAGAACCCAGGTTTTAGGATTGGGGGCGTTCTGGAAAAAAATGGTTGAATGTTTGAAGATTCTGGTTGAAGGTCAACCGGAATCTAGGGTATGCGGTGGTTTAGGGGGCAATTTCAGGGAGGCAAGATGGCTGGAGGGAGAAGAGATTAGAGAGAGTTTAGAGAGAAGCGGAGCAAAGAGAGAGAAAGAGAGGAGAGAAATGAGATTTCTGCAAGGAACTCTCTCCGTCAAGCTTATGTGTGGATTGTTCAAGTGTGAAGAGAGTTTTCAACAACTCAAGAAGAAGCTGACATCAGCTCCAATTTTGATTTTGCCAAGTCTAAGTGAATCCTTTGTGGTGTATTGTGATGCTTCAAAGATGGGTCTAGGTCGTGTGTTGATGCAGATACGTCAGGTTGTGGCTTATGCTTCTAGACAACTGAAAGTTCATGAGAGGAATTATCTTAAGCATGATCTAGAGTTGGCAGTCGTGGTATTTGTGTTATAATTTTGGAGGCATTACTTGTTTTGTTCAAGATTTGAAGTGTTCAGTGACCACAAGAGTTTGAAGTACTTGTTCAATCATAAAGAGTTGGATATGAGACAGAGAAGGGCCTGCTGGAGGAAGCATGATGTGGGAGCTGGAGAGTCGGATGAGGAAATCTTATTCGTAACTGTTTAGTTCATATAATTTTTTTGGGCAAAAATTCTACAAGTGGGGGAGAGTTGTAACACTCTGTTTTCTTTAAATTATTTATTTAATTTAACTTGTGCTTTATTTAATTAATTAAATGAATTTTGTACGTAATGGATTGATAATTTGGTGTTTTGACATGTTTATGATATGCTGGGGTTGATAGAAAATTGCTAGCTATTTAATTAAATAATTAGATGATAAATAATATTAAAATTAAATAGAAAATAAATATTTTTGGTGGATAATAAAATTATGAGAAAAATAAGGTAAGTGGTGAAAAATTCTAATAAGTTAGGCCAATGTGTAATTAGTAAAAAAGTTAAATTAGGTTATAATAAAAGGGGATTAGAAAAACCAAAGAGTGTCGATACATATCTTTTTGGAAGAAGAAACAAAAAAGGCAACATATAGCTCGAGGAAGAGGAAGATACCATCATTGTTGAAGAGCTTAGAGTTGATGTTGCAAAGTCAAAGAAATGGGGAAATTTATTCGTATATGGGTGGTTAAATAGAGGGATAGTGAAGGGTTCTTACCCTCATACCTTCTTCCTTCCTTTATCTTTGTATTCGATGTTTGTGACCAAAAAGGTTTGGGCAAAACCTTTGAGGCAAATACATGATAATATTCTCCTTTTGATTATGATGTGATATGTTATTATTATTGTTGAGTTCTGATTTATTTTTGACCAAGTATACTGGTGTGTTTATGAGTTGATGCATTTTGATAAGGCAAGATTAGTGTGATAACTCGGTTGATGCATTTTGATAAGGCAAGGTTAATGTGATAACTTTGTTGATGCCATAAGACAAAAATATAAAATTGGAATAGTTATACCCTATTTACTATGGCGGTTGCATATGAGTTGTAAATATGTTCAATATGGCGAATATAATAATAGTTGAAAAATTAAATATGTTTTTGATAATCCTATTTTTTTTGTCCTTTCAATGATGCTGATTATTTGTGTGTTTTTTAGGGCGGTTAGAACTCAAATAGGCTAAATATGCGAGTTTTTAATATATTCAATAGGGGAAAAACGCAGAAAATTGCAGGTAAACATAGAAGGGGATTGATCGTCTTATTTCAGGCATAACTTGAGTTTCGTAAGTGGGCTTGAGGTTCCTTCAGTTGCGTTGAAAAGATAACGCAATAATATTTCTTTTGAAATAGAAAAATCGGGTATAGGGATGCTACAATAGTAGTAGTTTGCTGGTTTTTATACCAGAAGCGTAGTCAATTTCAATCTTGCGTTGGTCATCATGTTTCACGCGTAACTTGGATTTCGTAAGTCTTTTGGGTTGTCGTGAGATGCATTAGAAAGAGAATTTAGTGATCTTTCAAACTAGAGAGTTTAGTAATTTATAATAAGTATATAATTTTTTCGTGATATTTTGAAGTCAGACATTCTGTTTGAGTTTATGTATGAATTATTGCGATAAGACTGAACTGAAACAAATTGGAGTTTTGTAACTCCTTTTGAGATGTGGTTAAGTGCGTTTGAAAGAGAGATTAAATATCTTTTAAACTAGAGAGTTTCATAATTTTATCATATATCTATAATATTTGATGATATTTTGAAGTGAAAAAATTTTAGAGTTAGGTCCAGAGTTTTGATCAATTGAGTGTGGTGACCTTTCATTACCTTTTTAATTAGTTTAAAAATTCTATTTTATTTGTTTAGAGTTGTTATAGAGTTGTCAGAGTTACTTTTGAGTTATTTAAGGTTGTTAATCGAGGAGATTAACACTTAGGCCAACAGATGTTCTGGTGTACGAGTGGGTAGAAGGAAAACATACATGTGTAGACTTGATTGAGATTTCTCCACTGATGGGACTAAGGACCGAAGGTTTTTTCGTGGGACAGACAACTCTCAAAACCGCTTCAAGTAAAGTTGTCAAGTATGAAAAAATGTGTTCGAACAATCAACATATTTTTCTACCATTTATCTTTAACATTTTTTGTTTTCTAACACTAATAACGGTGAATCTTTTATAAAAAAAATATAGACTCATGTAATATTATGCCTCCTACAACAATGAATGCAATTTTTAAAATGATTGACTTTTCTATTAAAAAATAAATATTTGCATAACTTGTCTGTTTGTCTTTTGTATTTTATATTATTTGCAACATAAAATATTTTTAAAAAATTCAAATCTAGTTTTCATATTGTATGGTTTCAACATGATTCCAATGGCAACATAGGATATATTATGATTAAATGATAAATTTCTGAGTAGTCAATCATATCATCAAATTATTCAACACACCCATATGTAAACGATTAGTAAGTGGATTCGTTTGGTGGCTACAATTAAGCTATCTTTATCTAGAATATAGACAAGTACATATATATAAAAGAAGAAAAGAAAATAATTCATCATCTGAATAAATCGTTTGAAAAGTTCAGTTGATGTCATGTGGAATCACTTATCACGTATGGTAGATATAACCACTGCCACACGTCAAAATAAGTGTCATTATTTCAAAATAAGTGTCATTATTTCAAAATAAGTGTCATTATTAGAAATTAAAGTGAGAAACCAACTGCATACCTTTTCTCAAACTAAAAAGACAAGCACCTTACCTAATCTTTTCATCTTTATATTTTGATATGGGTATATAAACTTCACATTTTGGATTCTAAGTTTATAACTAACCATTACAAGCTATGCAAGATCGTTATGGGTTATATAAACTTCACATTTTGAATTATAAGTTTATAACTATACATTACAAGCTTAGCAAGACCATTATGGGTTATATAAACTTCAAATCTTGTATTATACACTATCCATTATAAAGTAACCAATATGCCATAAAAAAATATTTTTATCTAAGTTATGAAAGGATTTAAGTTCAATAAAAGGGGAACATGGAATTGATCATGATCCCAACAATAATATTTTTAAAATTTTAAAACACGTCATTTTTTTCTCGATTGGAATAAATACCTGGAGGATAAAATTATATTTACAAAATTTTAATTTTAACATGTTTTTTTTATTTGTTTTAATCTTCAAAATATTAAAAAAAATGACAAATTCTAAAATTTTCTCATTATCATCAATAATAACAACAACAAAAAATCAATATAATTCGTAAATATTAAGTCTAAACAACAATAACAACAAACAAACAACAACAGTAGCAATCACTATTACAAATAATATATGTCATTTCGGACGCCAATTGAATTTCATCTCGGTTACAATGCCGAGGTAATAAATGGTGACATAAAAAATGGAAACTTTATCCCTTGATTTAAAAATAATTGAGTGGTTATGTGTTCGAATCTCATCAATAATTTTTTTTTATCTTTTTCAAACTAATATCATATACCTCTCATTTTAATAACAAAACTATATATATATATATATATATATATATATATATATATATATATATATATATATATATATATATATATATATATATATATATATATATATATATATATATATTTGTTTACAAACTACATTGTTTACACAGAATATTGGATATCTTATAAAAGAGAAAATGTTGGAGATCATCGTTTCATTGATCTTTATGAAGACTAAATGTCTTATATAAAATAAAAACAAAAAGTTATATAAATAAAATAAATATTCAGTTAAGAGATTATGTTAGAAGACAAACCTTTGAACGAGTTTTATCACATAAATCTTTGACAAAATAAATACGCTCTCACCAACCACATATTAAATAAATCTAAATTTTTCCTACTCTTAGAATCTATCACATTGATATTTTTACTTTGTAAAATCTAATGGTGTTATGATTAAACATAGAGGATTTCACTTCAACGTTTGAGTTTCAGAATGCTTTTATAACGAATGTTTTAGGTTTAACGAGAATCACTAATAAGAGTGCCTTGAATGTTAATACTCATTAAATGAACGACAAATATTTGTTTAAGAACGGCGAAAACACGCATATATTTTACCTCGATTATTACTCAAAACCGAGGTAAAATGTGTTTCTTTTTAAATAAAAAAGTTTTTTCTTTTTATTCAAAAACTATCTACAAAAACCTTCAACTGAGATGAAAATCTTTTGTTCGTTATCAATGAAAAGTTTGTTGATTTTGATGAGTTGAAAGACAACGATTTTGATCTAATGAAAACTATTTCCAAACAAAAGTTGAAAGGTTACTTTGACATGCTTCATGATCCATCTACATTAATCTCATTAATGTTTCATGTGAATCGATAAATTGACAATGTCTTCATCATTGTTACTTTATAAATGGAAGGTAAAGATTTGTTGCTTAATTTTTTTTTCAAATTGGTTATAAATAAATAAAAAATAAAATAAAATACGCTACTTTATCCTTCGGTTTTTAGTTCAACCTAAGTAATAGATCATAAAAAAAAAATTAAAAAAATTAATAGGTGATAAAATGTAATTGTTGGGATTCAGATGTATGCCCTCTAAATACTTTACTCATCGATTTTCAACTCAACCGTGGTAACAAGATAATAAATTTTTTTTTAAAAAAAATAAACTTAAATGGAGTTTTAGGCCCTTTATTTAATTATTTTTAAACTTTTAATCCTCTTTTAAAAAAATCAATTTTTTTATCCTTCAACTAATTTTTTTAAAATTTTCTTTAATCTCTAGTTGTGATATTGTCACATTGAATTGTTACTTTGTGCTACTTTGTGGTCTAGTTACCTGGTTAGAATTAGAAAAAGGAAAGTAAGAGGTTTCTATTCTGTCAAAACAATATGTTCAGAAATGTTCTATTCTTCTCGCCCTTCCGTTTTGCTCAGCTGTGTTATATCACATCATGCATAAGTAACTAGACCATATTTATGTTTGGTTGCATCATATTTACCAAGAGGAATTATAGCCAAGTGGTTGACTCATTTGGTTAAACTTAACAGAACCAAGGTTGCTGCTCAACATCTCTTTTAATTTTACAAATTAGAACTAATAATTAATTAATTAATTATGGAAAATTATAATAATCGATTAATTTAATTTAAAAACACATTTAAGAATAAAAGAAATAATTAATAATTTTTTAATTTAGATATTTTCACCTAAGCACATTTAATAACGTGACGCCGCGTATTCAATTCCATATCATTATTTTGAGATGCCACATATCACAAAATGGAGGGGATTAAAAAAATTTGGAAAAAGTTTAATTGATGTATCAAAAAGTTAATTTTTTTAAAGGGACTAAAAATTTAAAAATAATAAAATAGAAGGATTAAAAATATATTAAAAAGGTGCTAAAATATTTCACCCTTTGATTTTCAGCTCAATCGAGATAATAGATAATAAAAAAATTTTAAAAAATTAAAAGGAGCTAAATGTAATACGTCAATTAAATTTTTTGTGGTGAATATTTTATCATAAATGCCACATCAATTAAATTTTTTTTAGGTGAATGTTTTATCATAAAATATATTTTGAGAATATTTGTTAGTAGTGAATATTTGTATTTTGAGGAAATATCATAAAAAATTTTATCAACAATCAATTTCCTAAAAAAAAATTAAATAAGTATATAATTATATTGAGAACAAAAAAAATGGAAAAAATTTAATTGAGGATCAAAAAGTTAATTTTTTTAAAGTGGATTAAAAATTTAAAAATAACTAAATAGAGAGATTAAAATTACATTTAAATATTGCTAAAATACTTTACCCTTCGATTTTCAACTCAATCGAGCTAATAGATAATAAATAAATAAATAAAAAGATTTTAAAATGTAATTGTAGAATTCAAATATATATCATTTAAATATTATTTTCCTTGGTTGTCGGCTTAATCGAAGAAATATCTGATTTTTTTTAAAAAACTTAAAATATGATGTGTCTATGATTTTATATCTCGATTTTTGTTGGTTAAGGATAATGTTTTATCATAAAATATATTATTTGTAGTAGTGATTATTATGTATAATATTACAAAAAAATATATTTTTTAGATTTATTAAATAATTAATATATTTAATTTATATATTATCTCCGTACATCAAATTTAAATCTAAAAATTAAACTTTGATTTTAAATTTTAATTTGAGCCATCAAAATTAATTTTGACGTGTTTAATTGATCTCAAATATAATAAAATATAATTGATTTTGCTTTTAAATTTGATTTTAATTTGAAATTTAAAATAATTGTTTTTTGTAAAAGTGATTTTTATACCGAAATTGATTGTTCAACACTTATTAACATAAATTTATCATAACATAAATTATTTTGCTTTTAACCCACGTTTACAAATTAGAACTAATAATTAATTAATTGATTCTAGAAAACTATAAGAATTAATTAAATTAATAATACATTGATTAATTCTGGATTTAATTTAATTTAAAAACACTTTTAAGAATAAAAGAAATAATTACAAAATAAGATAATGATTTTTTTAATTTAGATATTTTCGCGTAAGCACATTTATTAACGTGACGTCATGAAATATGTGGTATTATATATATATATATATATATATATATATATATATATATATATATATATATATATATATATATATATATATATATATATATGTGTGTGTGTGTGTGATGTGTTTATGCTTTACACTTCGATTTTTTGTTGGTTGAGATAAATATTTTATCATAATATATATATATATATATATATATATATATATATATATATATATATATATATATATATATATATATATATATATATATATATATATATATATATATATATATATATATATGTGTGTGTGTGTGATGTGTTTATGCTTTACACTTCGATTTTTTGTTGGTTGAGATAAATATTTTATCATAAAATATATTATTTATAGTATTGATTATTATCTACTCGTTATGATATTACAAGAATATATATTTTTTAGCTTTATTAAATTTATTAAATAATTAATGTATTTGTTTATATATTATCTCCATACCTTAAATGTAAATCTAAAAATTACACTTTGATTTTAAATTTTAATTTGAGTCGTCAAAATTAATTTTGATGTGTTTAATTGATCTTAAATATAATTGATTTTGCCTTTAAATTTGATTTTAATTTAAAATTAAAAATATAGTTGTTGAATTTAAAGGTGATTTTTATATCGAAATTGATTGATAAACACTTATTTACATCATAACATAAATTATTTTACTTTTTACCTACTTTTAAGTAAAATAAATTTTATAAAGTCAATTCATCCAAATTATTCTGTAACTTTAGTCGCCTTCTAGGCCGATTTCGATCATCTTTTAAAAATACAAAATGTATATATTTTGTTTGTCTTTGTGGTATTTTAGGTCAAACTCTAGTCTCGAACATTAATAGCATTATGTTTTGACAGAAGTTGTGCATGATCTAGTCGAAGTCTGTTCAAGTATGCAGAAGTTAGAGATGTGTGTACTGTAGTCGAAGCATGTTCTAGCATGCAATTGTATAAGTTATCTTGTTGCTTAAGTTAGCTTAGTACTAAGTCTATAAATAGGCTGCTCTCACCTTCACTTGGTATCAGAGCATGATTTGTACTATAAAACTTAACAGTGGTGCAAAAAAGATCTTGAGAAAAATACAGCTTCCATCATGCCTGATAATTTTGAAGTAACTAGTCCTGCTTGTCCTCCTCATGGGAATAATAACAATAATCAAAGCACATCTAGTCAAAACAACTATATTGCTAGACCACCAACATTCAGTGGAGATTCTACTGAATTTAAATGGTGGAATAGTAAGATGCACACTTACATAATTGGTCTCGATAATGAGTTATGGGATATCTTGGAAGATGGCATTGACATTCATGTCTATAGTGTTGGTATGGTTTCTGACAAAAAATCTCTCACTCTTGCTCAGAAAAAGATATACAAAAAACATCATAGAGTGAGAGGCGTTCTTGTTGATGTCTTACCTCATTCTGAATACATAAAGATTATTGATAAGCCTAGTGCTAAAATTATCTTTAATTCTTTACGTGTCACCTATAAAGGTGATCAACAAGTTCAAGAAGCTAAAGCAAATCTTCTAGTTCAACAATATGAGTTGTTCAGAATGAAAGATGATAAGAACATTTAAACTATGTTCTCAAGATTTCAAGTTCTTGTGTCTGGACTTCAGGTCTTGAGCAAAAGCTACACTACTTCAGATCATGTCAAGAATATTCTTAGGAATCTTCCTGCCAAATACAGACCCAAATTTACTGCAAGAGGCTAAAGACTTAAACACATTAAGTCTTGAAAGTCTTGTTAGCAATCACCAAAGCCATGAGACGAAGTTGAATGAAGATGAGCCTGTAAAGCAATTTAAAACACTTGTCTTAAATTTTGTTGGGATATCTGAGAAATCTTCTCAGACTAAGGATTATAAAGAAACCACTTATGATAAAGCTTCTGATGAGGAATCTGATAATGATGAAATTGTTGGTGTAAGCCCTAGAGGTCAATACTTTTGGTACTTGTATCGAATTATTTATTAATAATAAAAGGCATTTTCTTTATTATGGTTGATTAATAAAGTCCCTGGAATAGATAGTCTGTTTAATGTATTAAGTGTGACTTAATCATGAGAACACATTAAACATAAGGACGTTATTCTTAAAGTATCCGTAGTCGAGCTTTAGTGTGAAGTGGGATAACATTAAAGCATTAAGACTATTATGTTTGTAGACTGATGATCACATCTCATGGATCATGGATAAGGAGTTATCAAGTCTTAAACATAGGTATGAATATTAGGAGTAATATTTATACCGGATTGACCCGCTATGAGAATACTATATAGAAAGTTATGCAAAGTGTCATAAGTTATTCTCATGGTGATAATAGTGTATACCACTCTTCGACCTGAAACCACTATGGATCCTAGATGTAGAGTCGAGTGCTTTATTGCTGATCCAACGTTGTCCGTAACTGGATAACCATAAAGACAGTTGATGGGTACTCCACAAAGCATGCTGAGGGACATGAGTGTCCTAGATGGAATTTGCCAATCCTGCGTAACAGGATAAATATCTATGGGCCCAATATTGAACTGGACAAGGGTGACACGGTCTATACCTTGTGTTCAATATAGACATAAGGGCAAAGGGGTAATTATACACATAATTATTATCACAGGAGGTTTTGTCAGATCACATGACATTTTCGTGACTTGGGTAGCAGTGATGTGTTGCTAGATACCGCTCACTGTTTATTATGTTAAATGCGTGATTTAATATAATTGCCAACGCCGCGAAAACCTATAGGGTCACACACAAAGGACGGATTGATGAGAGATAGAATAATTAAGGGACATCGTAAGGTACGGTGTACTTAAGCAGAATACGAAATATGGTAAGGTACCAAATACTTAAGTGGTTTTGGCATATTATGAGATATAGGCCAAAATGCACTTAAGTGGGCTTTTTGGCTTGAAGCCCACACAAGTGGTTCTATAAATAGAGCTCTTGTGCAGAAGCTTTGTATGGGAATACAACACAACTGAAGAGTTGGAATTTCGTATCTCTCTCTCACTCAAAGCCTTCATTCATAACAGCTAGCACTGCGATTGAAGGAATCCGTTCGTGTGGACTGAGTAGAGACGTTGTCATTGTTCAACGTTCGTGATCGCCCTGTGGATTTGTATCCAAGGTTTTGGTCGTTTCAAGAGATCTGCACCAAAGGTTTGAATCACCACAAGAGGTAACGATTCTATCACTGATCATGCCCATTCGTAAGGATCACTAAATGGAGAAATTTTTAAATTCCGCTGCGCCTTGGATGGCTATTCTCCTACAGTGGTATCAGAGCCTGGTTACGAAACCATGAATCTGATAACTGTTTTTATTCTGTAATAATATGATTAAAGATAGAATGAATCAAAGGTTAAATTGAGATCGATCAAGTTACATATATGTGATATATGTAATCCTGATGCAAAATACATTATATAGGATATAGTGTTCTTGTTTCGTTCATTCAAACCCTCGATGATTGTTTTCCTTTGAGCGATCAATGGTCGTTTGCTTCTTGATCCGACATTAGTATGGTGAAGCAATGACGTGTTGATCAATCATACTGAATTAACAATCGAGATGTGTTTGACGGTCTGAAATTGGTGCATCAGGGTTAGTGACGACACAAGGGTTGTGTTGTCAGAGAGTTATGCGATTGGGGTTTGACTGCACAAGAGTTGTGCGTCCTAAACACTTTTCCGAACAGTGTTAACCAGTTAACGCGTATGGTTAACCGGTTAATGCAATACGAAATAATTTTTTTTTAATTTTGGAACAGTGTTAACCGGTTAACGCAATGCGAAATAAAAATTTTGAGTTTTTCAAACAGTGTTAACCGGTTAACGCATAGTGTTAACCGGTTAACGCATAGTGTTAACCGGTTAACGCAAGGCAGAAAAGAGTTTTCTAAAAGTTTTCAAACAGTGTTAACCGGTTAACGCATATGGTTAACCGGTTAACGCAAGGAAAAATTCACCGTCCGCTGACCGGGCAGCGGAACACCCGTTCCCGCTGTCCGGGCAGCGGACCCCCGGCTAACTCTGCGTAGTGTGATCGATCGTCGAAATTTAATTTGATTTTAATTAATTAAAGGAATTAATAATAATAATAATAAAGTGTTTATTATTGTCTTGTGGTGATCGGTTATGGCCTTAGTTTTCCTTTGTTTTGTTTTGGGTTTTTAAAATACGACCTGCGTGTCGTGCCTCTCTCTTAATCTCCCAAATGTAACTTCTTTTCTCATCTCACTCCCTTGTATGTAAAACGAGTTTCTTTCATGTAATGTAATGATATGAAGAAAGCAAAGAAGTCAGTTCCAAAGGAGGACAACCTTGAAGATCTTGCTTGGAGAAGCTTAGATCGTTGTAGGTTAGCTTAGGTTCTCTCATTGGCTTGGGAGAACAATTGCGCTAGGGGCCATAACTGTTTCATTTTTGTTTGTATGTATGTTGATGCATGTGAATGTATGTTGATGCATGTGAGAGACGGTTTATATGATAAACAAGCCGGTGAGATCAGAAAAATTGCAATTCCCTCAAAATAAATATTAAGTTTAAGCTTTCCAAGTTTTAACACTCATCAAGACTAGTATCGAATAATGTAGGTTTCGCCTACGCGAGGTGCATGTTCTATATTAGTAAGGTGCGATGGGATAATTGTAATATCCAACTGTTAAAACAATGGGTCAAACTTAACTAAACAAATTATAATAAGATTATATATATGTTTAGAAGCAAGAGTTGGGAATGATCCATATGATGGATTGGAATAAGGAGTTATTCACCCAACTGAAACTTTTGAGAGTTGTGTGAGATACAATTGGAAGGAGTTCCTACCTAAATAACCTAGTTTTGTGTAATCCGCCTACGCGGACTTAGAACGAAGTGAAATATGGATCTCGACCCACTAGAAAATCTTCCAACGGGATTTTCTGAATCAAATGATGAGGGTCATTTGTTTTGAGTAAAATAGTGGGAGCATATTTAATTAAAGGCCTAATTGAATATGTCAATGATACTTATATTTTCATTAATCCTTGTGTAGATTACCATGACAGCAAACACCTCTAACAACATATTGCGATCAATCCTTGATAAGGAAAAATTGTCTGGGACAAATTTTCTGGATTGGCACCGAAACCTGAGGATTGTCCTCAAACATGATAAAAAGCTGTATGTCTTGGAGACACCTGTTCCTGAAGAGGAACCTCCTAATTCTGCACCTAAGGCAGAAAGAGATGCTTATAAGAAGCATGTCGATGATGCCAATGAAACTGCTTGTCTCATGCTGGCCACCATGAACTCAGAATTGCAAAAGCAACATGAGAACATGTCAGCGTTCGATATGATCGAACACCTGAAGTTGCTCTATCAAGAGCAAGCAAGGCATGAGAGGTTTGAAGTTTCAAAAGCCCTTTTTCAAAGCAAGTTAGCTGAGGGAGCCCCTGTAGGTTCCCATGTACTCAAGATGATTGGGTATGTGGAAAACCTTGAGAGATTGGGTTTTCCCCTCGAAAAGGAACTTGCAACTGATTTGATCTTGCAATCATTGCCAGATAGTTTCAGTCAATTTGTCCTAAATTTCAATATGATTGATATGGACAAATCTCTTCCTGAACTGCTCGCCATGTTAAGAACTGCCGAGCAGAATCTGAAGTCAAAAGGGAAGTCCATTCTGATGATCGGAAATGGAAAGAGACAGAACAAAAAGCCCACTAAGCAGAGTGATAAGGGGAAGGGCAAGGAAGTTGCCAATCCCAGATCCACTGCTGCTTTGAAGCCTAGTGGAGGGATAGCAAAAGAAGGCACCTGCTTCCATTTGGGTAAGACCGGACACTGGAAGAGGAACTGCCCAAAGTACCTGGAAGATAAGAAGAATGGAGTAGAGACTTCAACTTCAGGTATTTTTGTTATTAATTTATCTACTTCTGCATCATGGGTATTAGATACTGGATGCGGTTCTCACATTTGTACAAATGTGCAGGAACTAAAAAGGAGTAGAGATTTGGCAAAAGGTGAAGTCGACCTACGAGTTGGCTATGGAGCAAAGGTTGCTGCTTTAGCCGTAGGAACTTTTGTATTGACTTTACCTAGTGGTTTAATAATTCAGTTAGAGAATTGTTATTATGTACCTGCAATTAGCAGGAATATTATTTCCATTGCTTGTTTGGACAATTTTGGTTTTTCATTAATAATAAAGAACAATTGTTGCTCAATTTATTTGAATGATATATTCTATGCTACTGCACAAATGAACAATGGACTATATGTCCTTGATCTTGAAATGCCTATTAATAACATTAATACAAAAGGGTGAAACCTAACGAGTTAAAACCAACTAGGTAAGAATATTAAAACTCTTCGATCAGATCGAAGTGGTGAGTATTTAATCCTAGAGTTTGATGACCATCTGAAAGAGTGTGGGATCCTTTCCCAACTTACTCCTCCTGGAACATCCCAATGGAAGGGTGTGTCTGAGAGAAGAAATCGAACCCTGTTGGACATGGTCCGATCCATGATGAGTCACACCAATCTTCCAAACTCCTTTTGAGGACATACACCATTGACATCAGTTTACACACTTAACCGTGTTCCATCCAAAAGGTTGAAAAGACACCATATGAGATATGGAGTGGTAAGAGACCACATATGTCTTACATGAATATTTGGGGTTGCGAAGTTTATGTGAAACGACAAATTTCAACTAAGCTTGAGCCCAAATCTGACCAATGCTTATTTGTGGGGTATCCTAAAGAAACAAGAGGATATTACTTCTACAATCCTTCTGAGGGCAAAGTGTTTGTCGCTCGAACTGGAGTTTTCCTAGAAAAGGATTTTAATTCCAAAGGAACCAGTGGGAGGAAAGTAGAGCTTGAAGAAATTCAAGAATCACAAAGCATCGATACACCTATGAAGGAATTAGAGCAGGAAACACAAGTAGTTGTGTAAGAGCAACCTGCTCAAGTAGAACAAGACCAGCGTAGGTCAGGCAGGATACGTCACCTACCTGAGATATATGGATATCTGATCAAGGTGATGTATTACTCATGGATCAAGATGAGCCTGTGACCTACTCATGGAATCTTCGTTTTGATAAAACAGTTAAACTGTATGGATTCATCAAGAACGAAGATGAGCCTTGTGTCTACAAGAAGGTTAGTGGGAGCATGATCGTATTCCTGGTATTATATGTAGATGACATATTACTCATTGGAATCGATATCCCTACCCTGCAACAAGTAAAGTCTTGGCTGGGGAAATGCTTTTCTATGAAGGACCTAGGTGAAGCAGCCTATATATTAGGAATCAGAATCTATAGAGATAGATCACAAAACTGCTTGGCCTAAGTCAGAGTACATACATAGACAAAGTGCTGAGACGCTTTAATATGAATGATTCCAATCTGGTTATGTGTTTTGCTTAAATGGTGGCACTGTGAGCTTGAAAAGTTCAACGCAAGATGCAGTTGCTGATTCTACAACTGAGGCCGAGTATATTGCTGCCTTAAGTGCAGCAAAGGAAGCTGTTTGGATCAATAAACTTGGCATAGTCCCTAGCATTGTGGATCCCATTGGTCTCTATTATGATAACAATGGTGTTATCGCTCAAGCTAAGGAGCCTAGATCTCACCAACGATCCAAACACATGCTTAGGCGTTGTGCGAAAATATGTAAAGTACCTACACTTGACAATATAGTTGACCCACTGACAAAGCCTCTTGCGCAGCAGAAGCATGATGGCCATACTAGATCAATGGGCATACGGGGTATGCCTGATTGGCTCTAGTGCTAGTGGGAGATTGTTGGTGTAAGCCCTAGAGGCCAATACTTTTGGTACTTGTATCGAATTATTTATTAATAATAAAAGGCATTTTCTTTATTATGGTTGATTAATAAAGTCCCTGGAATAGATAGTCTGTTTAATGTATTAAGTGTGACTTAATCACGAGAACACATTAAACATAAGGACGCTATTCTTAAAGTATCCGTAGTCGAGCTTTAGTGTGAAGTGGGATAACATTAAAGCATTAAGACTATTATGTTTGTAGACTGATGATCACATCTCATGGATCATGGATAAGAAGTTATCAAGTCTTAAACATAGGTATGAATATTAGGAGTAATATTTATACCGGATTGACCCGCTATGAGAATACTATATAGAAAGTTATGCAAAGTGTCATAAGTTATTCTCATGGTGATAATAGTGTATACCACTCTTCGACCTGAAACCACTATGGATCCTAGATGTAGAGTCGAGTGCTTTATTGCTGATCCAACGTTGTCCGTAACTGGATAACCATAAAGACAGTTGATGGATACTCCACAAAGCATGCTGAGGGACATGAGTGTCCTAGATGGAATTTGCCAATCCTGCGTAACAGGATAAATGTCTATGGGCCCAATATTGAACTGGACAAGGGTGACACGGTCTATACCTTGTGTTCAATATAGACATAAGGGCAAAGGGGTAATTATACACATAATTATTATCACAGGAGGTTTTGTCAGATCACATGACATTTTCGTGACTTGGGTAGCAGTGATGTGTTGCTAGATACCGCTCACTGTTTATTATGTTAAATGCGTGATTTAATATAATTGCCAATGCCGCGAAAACCTATAGGGTCACACACAAAGGACGGATTGATGAGAGATAGAATAATTAAGGGACATCGTAAGGTACGGTGTACTTAAGCAGAATACGAAATATGGTAAGGTACCAAATACTTAAGTGGTTTTGGCATATTATGAGATATAGGCCAAAATGCACTTAAGTGGGCTTTTTGGCTTGAAGCCCACACAAGTGGTTCTATAAATAGAGCTCTTGTGCAGAAGCTTTGTATGGGAATACAACACAACTGAAGAGTTGGAATTTCGTATCTCTCTCTCACTCAAAGCCTTCATTCATAATAGCTAGCACTGCGATTGAAGGAATCCGTTCGTGTGGACTGAGTAGAGACGTTGTCATTGTTCAACGTTCGTGATCGCCCTGTGGATTTGTATCCAAGGTTTTGGTCGTTTCAAGAGATCTGCACCAAAGGTTTGAATCACCACAAGAGGTAACGATTCTATCACTGATCATGCCCATTCGTAAGGATCACTAAATGGAGAAATTTTTAAATTCCGCTGCGCCTTGGATGGCTATTCTCCTACAGAAATGACTTTCATCATTAAAATATTTCAACACTTCTTCAAAAAGAAGAATGGATTCTCTTGTAGAAACAGTGGCTTCAAAGGGTCTAGTTCTCGAAATGATAAAGATGATTAGAAGGGTTGCTTCAACTGTCAAAAGCCTGATCATTACATAGTTGACTGTCCAAATATGTAGAAGGACAAAAGCAAAAAGGAAATCTTTTAAAGGAACAACTTCAAAAGCAAGTTCAAGAAAAGTTTCATGGCAACATGGGAAGAACTTGACAATGAAGAAAAATCTAATAAAGAAATAGCCAATCTTTCTCTAATGGATTCAACACTTTCAGATTCAAAATCTGAAGTTGGTTCTGATTCAGATTCAGATGATACATAAGAGGTATTTTCTAAACTCTCTAAATCTGGTTTAATTACTATGTGTCAAGATCCTATGGAAAGATGTCAGCAGATATCCAGACATATGAAAATTTTAGATGCACAATATGGTATTGTAAGATATGAACTAAACTTCTCTAAAAACAAAATTGAAAATTTGAAAGAGACCAAATTGCTTTAATAAACGATATGTCTGACAAACCTCTTGATAAGTATGAATCTGCTCTTCAAGAGCTTATCATAGTTGGCTACAACAGAACCGAACTTGCTTCCATGATCTATGGAGTAACTAAGAGAAAAAGAGAAGGTTTTGGTTATCATATGAAACCTTATAATCTAAGGATTGATATCTTGACTAAACCTTCAGACCCTTCTTCTTCAAGCACTGCTCAAAAGGGGTTGAAAGCTTACTTTGCGTCTGCTGCTGAAAATAGTAAAATTATGAATCAATCAGAACTTGTCATTAATAACTCATAAGATATGAAAATTAAAAATCTCGGACTATCAAGTTAGAGGTTCTGAAGAGTTCAGAACTCAGGGTTGTTAAATTAAAGGTTCCAAGAGGTTCAGAAGTCAAGATCAAGACTTATCTTAGACAAAATGTGTGTAAATAAAAAGTCTGGAATGAGCCTAAACCTTACTATAAGGCTAAAGCTCAAAGCAATAGGAAGACCTAAAAAACTAATCTCAAAACACCCATAAGATTATGGATACCAGAGGATGAGATTGTGTTTTATGCAGATATGCTAAAGGAAAAAGACCAAGTAACAACTCTTGTTTCAGGATAATGGTTGACTATAACCTACAATAAGAAGAAGGCCTATATTCCAAATCCTAACTCTTAACAAGGAAGGAAATGAGGAATCTAGAAGAAACCAATACGAAAAGATTACTAGGAAGACTAAGGTTGTCCTAAATTGATGGTGCTTCATACTCTTGATACATCTCTGAAAATCATCCAGCTGCTCTGGAGTCTAAAATAACTCATGGTGTCTTTCTAAAGATCATTGTTGGAACAATGTTGTTCCTTAAGAACAATCTCTATACACTTATCAGAAGTTGCACAAAGAAAGGTATGTCTCTGTTTTTATGAAGCAGTTTTTAGTCCTACTATTTTAAGTAATTCTTATTTATGGAAGAAGAATTACACTTCACTGTGTTAATTCTACTTCTATCATATTGACAGAAAATCTTATACTTCACCAATGTCTAAGCATCTTAATTTGTGGTTACATCTGATTAGAGTAGTAGAGTTTGATGATATCCAGAAGCAATTATGATCATATTCTCTAAACCATCATTTGATGTATATTATCCTCCGAACCATCTCATCCTCTAAAACTAAGTTTAAGATTAACTACCCCTGATATACATACAAGTGGATAAAACTATTGTTTCAGCCTTTGGCACCTGTCTGCTTACGTGTCATAAATTTGAAACATCTTCTGACACGTGGATTATAACTATTGAATAAAAACTCATCAATTCTTAAAACAAAATCACTCAAAACACTATATTTATACCAGAAACACACATTTCACTCTCTAACTTCCTACACTTTTGTTTTCTCTAACCTCCTTTGAACCCCCCCCCCCCTCCCCTTTTAAAAGAACCCTAGACACCCTAACAATATGTTTTCAACAATGGCGTCCTCATCATCTTCTCAACATGCACACATGATTGTCAAGTCTGGAAAAAGTATGACTATCAAGCCAAACCATGAATTTAAATCAGAATGATCGGAAGCTTCTGGGGAATAAATTATTGACTTCAACTCCTTTAATCAAAATGGGTATGATCTTTGGAACTACTTTAGAGTTCAATAATAGTCTTCATTCTTTTATATGCTAAATGGGCCAACTTATCCTCATATAGTAAAAGACTTATGGGTTAGGACTAAATTTTTTGATGAGTTTGTTGCATCGGTGGAATTGAATCAGTTGATTGAGAATGATAGCTCTTTGAAAAGAGAGAGTAGAGAAGAAGTGTGTTTGAAGAAATTTGAAGAAGTAGAAATCAGATCAGCAGTAATGGGTATTGATGTTATCATCACTCAAAAGACAATTGTTAAACTCTTGAAGGCACCAAACTCTGGAAAGTTTGTTGTAAACACTAAAGATAACAGTCCTGAAGAAGATGCTATCAAAAGATCTATGTTTGATAATGCTGACAATTTGTGTTCCTTTGAATTTCGAAAAGTCAAGAACATGCATAAGTATTTGAAGCTTCTATTAAAAATTCTTATTGTGTGTCTGATCCATAGAGAAGGGAGTACTGATCAGATCTCATGGGATTACAAGAATTTTATCTTCTACCTGAAGAATGAAGACAAGATAAATCTATTTGCATATATCTTCAATCATATTTGTGAGTATATCAAGGATACCACAAAGCTTCACAAGAAGAATGTGCCATATCCTAGACTGTTGTATGAACTATTTTATCAAGGTCGTCTAATTGATGCCCTTAAAACATTTCCTGACAATAAGGATCTGAAAGAGATTCATGAAAACATCATATTTGCTTATGTTCTTGCAAACTTGAAGCTTATGAAGAAAAGTGATGTGGTAGCTTCAATGGTGCCTCTCTCTATCATATGTACTTATCCTGACTATCTTGAGGAGTATCATGTCATCACCAATAAGGATAATCCTGAAGTAATTAGATTATACATAGAATAGACATTCAAAGAGGGACTAGTTATAAGATTGAAAGATATACCTAATAAACCTACTAATGTATTCCATCCTTCTAAAAAGAGGAAGAAAATTGATTTAGTTGCTCAAAATAATGTTCAGAATCCCTTTAAGAAAAGAAAGGAGATTAAGGAATATATTGATGAACTTATTTCTTCCACTGTCTTAATGTCATCCAAGACAAGAAGGGGAAGGACTCCTCCAGAGGTGTCTTCTTCCTCTGTCTCACTTGATGTACCTTTAAGAAGGAATAAGTCAAGGAAGTTATGTGAAATAGAAGAGGATGATGAAGAAGAGGATCTTAGTGAGTCATTGGTCGTAAGAAATAAAGTTACATATGTTGTTGCTCAAAAGAGTGTCATAAAGTCTATCTTCATAAGTGCTCAACTCTTAACATCTGTTATGTTGGATCAATCAAAGAAGCTTCTAGAAACCTTTGATGCTTTGATTGAAGAGGTTTTTGGTGTTGGTGTTTGGAGATTGCAGAGGTTCAAGGTGAAAAATTAATTACTGGGTTGAAGCCTTCTGAGATTAAAGCTTCTAGTATCCCTGAAGAAGTAGTTTCAGAAGCTTTTGTTGAAGAAAATGTGACTACTTCAGAAGCTCTAAATACTGGTATGACAAGTATTAATCTTAACCTTATCTCTAGGGATGATTTTTATTAATCCACCCTAAACCACATATATTCACTCCCCCCTCACCAATTTCCTCACCCAATCAATCTCCAATACATACTTCATTCCCTGTTGATGAATCCACTGATGTTTAGAATTAGTTAATCCTACTTTCTACTTCTGAATAACCATTACCCCTGAACACAATGCTTAAACCCCCCATATATGTTTATAGTGGGAAAGCTACTTCTTCTAGCTCTGGGTTAGAATATGATGAAGCAGAATTCTAAACTCACTTTAACTTCAAATCTATAAAACCTTCGCCTATGATCACCGAACCTATATGTCCATAACAACCAACCCTCTGGCCCTTCAAAGTCTAACATTTTATCTTATCCACCTATTATCCAAACCAACTTGGAAGTAATCAAATCAATCCTTCTAGATAAGATACAGAGTTTGGTCGAAGAGAGAACATATTCCTCTGACCCAGTAGCTTTTGTTGCTAAGTGGGATTCTCTCCAGACAAGAACTTTTGGAATCTGTCATTTCCTCAAGTAGAAGACAAGAACCTGCCATTTCTTCAAGTAGAAGGCAAAAACATTTGGAAGAAAAATTGGCCTTTGTTGTAGCTACTCAACAAGCCATGGTTGTCAAGTAAAATGATATGGATGAAAGGATGAAGTAAATGGATGCTAGACAAGACACTATGGGTGCAAATATCAGAGTTATGTTGGATCTTCTGAAGAAACCATAAGCTTAGGATTTTAGAACATTTTGTTTTATGTTATGTTCATTCATTTTTTAAAACTGTTTTTCTTTCTTATGATTTTTTTTGTCCATCTGTTATGCTTGTTATTTTTTTTTTAATATTTGCTTGCTTATGTGTTCTTACTCTAAGCTAAATTTTTCTGGGAATCATTATTTTATCAGAATTTATTTTTTCCATATATTTCATTCCTAAAATTTCTATCTCTCTATCTATCTATCTATCTATCTATCTATCTATCTATCTATCTATCTATCTCTCTCTCTCTCTCTCTCTCTCTCTCTCTCTATATATATATATATATATATATATATATATATATATATATATATATATATATAGACATGTTATATTTCACTTTTTGTTGATGACAAAAGGGGGAGAAATTCATGAGATTATTTAAGAGAATTAAAAATATTTATTGAATTCTTTTAATGTGCCTGAACCCTAATTATCTAACTATTTTGATATTGCTTTCATATGAAAATTATCTTATCATAATAAGTTTAATTAACTTGGATAGGACTTAGGGGGAGATTACAAAACTCAACCTGTAAACTATTAGACTCAGGGGAGCTTACAAACCTCAGACTCTGATGTTGTCAAGTGATCGTGACTTAGTAAGTCTATGGAAATCGTGACTGCAAGTGCACAGTCGGATCAGGTAGTTTTAAAGATTATCAAACTCACAAGGACTAATAATCGAACGTATCATTATCTGATGTTACTATGTAAATCTAAGGATGATGATCGTTCTAAGATTGGAGGGATGAAGAGAAATAACTATAACGTAAAAAAAATATTAATAAAGGTATTTGATAAAGGGATATCGGTATGTAATGCATCAAACTTTGGGGATTCGATAGATATTTGGTGTAATCTTATTGGTCAAAATATTCTTCAGTAGAAATTATTTATAAAAAGGACTTAGTCTCACACTCTCGTTTTATTGACTCTGACCATACTCTTAAACCAGAATGCTTGGCTCTCTCGGTCTCATTTTGAATTTAAAAGTAATTTTTGAATATGAATAAAGTCTAATTAATCCTAAAGCGCTCTCGTTGTGTTTAGGATTAATGCCTAGTTTCAGCTATCTGGTTAAAATCTCAAACTCTCGTTCTTGTTGACCGTAACCTTTGTTTGTTTTGTACTCTCGTACGAAAAACAGTTTTTAATGAAATAATAAACTAAAACCGGGAAAATAAGTTTTATAAAAACCAACACCAATTATTTACGAATCCCGTCATTTCGACGGTCTTTACATACCGACACCTAGGGGTTTAGTCGGACATGAATCCGGTAACAAACATGGTATTCAGAAAATCTAACATACAATAAGGCATAAATAAGTAAAATAGCAATAAGAATAAAACCTGGATTATGAATTGAGAACTTGAACTAAATCTTGATTCTTCAAATAAAATAATATTGGCAGGCTTTGGCAATGAGTAACCGTTACAATTGAATTCAAATGCGTAAACAATAAGTTGTAATAGTCCCCGATGTGGATAACTATTACTTTTACAAAGTAAGAAAACTGCCTAGAAAACTAACCAAAAAGAATCTGACTAAAAATAAACGTCCTTTCAAAAGAGAAATAACCTTCCTTTATATATTTTCCACTTCCCTGGATTGTAGCAAAAAGGTGAGTGAAATCGTGGCTGAAGTTGTGGAGAGAAAGTAGGGAAGACCGGGTTGTGGCGGTTGCCATAACCCTAGTTTTGATCTCCGTGGCGAGCGTCACCTTTTGAGGGATGGGCGCCACCACTTCCTTGCTTTGTGGCGGGCGCCACCACTCCTTTTAGATCATGTGGCGGGCGCCACACATCCAAGTGATGGGTGCCACATGCCCATTTGATGTGGTAGGCCCATACTCTCTATTTTTCTCCATTTTCTTCTCTTTTTCTTTCCTTTTTGCTATTTTTCACTTTTCTTGCTTGTACACCTTTTATTTGATAAATACCTGCAATAACATAAAATACTGCGTAATAATAAATGTTAATCAAGTAAAAAGAAATATGTATGAAGCCAAATATACGATACGTTTTCGCGTTATCATACTTCCTCATACTTAAACCTTTGCTTGTCCTCAAGCAAATGCTGTGTATATGAATAAAAAATTTGGTAATATGTTTGCAGCATAAAGTATCAAGACTCGTAAAAGACACATTTGCATTCGGATACTCATTCTAGTCTATAAAATCTACTTTGGTCAAAAATTGCATTAACAGGTACTCACTTCCACACTAAGGGTATCGTTGGAACACATAGTCGCAATAGTGCAACCATAAGTTTCCCTCCTATATAAACCAATTTGAATCATGTCGTCATGCCTAAGCCTGCCTTACTAAACCTTCTTTTTATCCTTTTTCATTCTGGTGCAATCACATTAAGCCCGTTATCCTTTCACATTCATAGCAAGATAATCTGTTAGTGACTATGATCTCATCATTATTTATTTATTTATTTTTCGCACTTTGGCTCAAATAACAGTTAAAGATGGTTACACCGTTGGGCTAAATGACCGAGTGAGGATCACCTAACTTAGAGAGAACAACATTTTTCATACATTTTGTCAACTTTTTCTCTTTTAAGCCTGAGATCATACACTTATTTGCATCGACTTCTCGCGTAGTGTGTGCTTAGGATGGTGTTGACTGCTAGATAAACTACTTAACGAATATTAAAGGATGGAATTTAAGGCTATGTCATAACAAGTACTCAAATCGATCTTATACTTGGGAGATTTAAGGTGTTAAAATGATACTGATCTTGTAAAGTTTTTCCAAATCTCTACAATTCAACCTCAGTTTTATTTATAGTTTAGAATTTTCAAAAGATGTACTGAATCTCTAAGTCTAGATTTTTGCAAAAAAAATTGGTATGGCTTAAGCAAATGGGAGAACCAGTAAATAACGAAAATCACGCATAAAGACTCGGCATCACACTGATATTTGACTCAACTAACACTTAACAAAAATAAAATAACAAAAGGAAGTAACAATAATTTAAATCTACTTAGAAAGCGATAAATAAAAGCGGTAAAGCTTCCTCCCCCATACTTAAACTTTGCATTGTCCCCAATGCAACGATATAAGATAGGGAAGAAAGGTAGAATCTGGGTAGTTTTCTACTGACACCTTCTTCCACGTGTACGTGTACGTCCACCGTTTCCTGGCTGGTGAGGTGGCGTATAGTCTTGTAGATCTTCCACACTCATTATTAATGCTACCATTTCATCAATCAAACCATACATGTTCTGTTCGGTTCTGAAAGCATAGTCGTGCTGATCATGCTGCATCTGGCGAAGGATTTGCATCATTTCTGTTTGCTGAGCTTCTATGTTTTGGATTTGTAGGTCGCGTTGAGCGTCTAATTTTCTACGCCACAGCAGTTCAACATAGATCTCATAAAGAGTGGTTGGTGCCACATTTCTTCTTCTAGGTCTTTGGTTGGAGGATGTACCTGCAACATTTTCAGATGACATATGTGTGGTGTATGGGTCAGTAGCTAGAGCATCTTGCTCCGGAATATAATCGTCGTCGGTGTCCCCGCCAGCAGCTACATTCTTAGGAATGTGCGCGGGGACCGGATCATTAGTATAACGAAAATTTTCCTGGTTACGCACATCTGTGCGAGGTGGATTTGGGAGGATGAAATCTTGTAACACATTATTTGTGAAATTCTTGTATAAGATATGAGATGTCGAAGGTAATGTCACGACACTAATATTTGAATAATACAAACAGGATAAAAGATAGAGAATAATAATGCAAGAGACACAAGCAATTGTTAACCTAGTTCGGTGCAACTCACCTACGTCTGGGGGCTACCAAGCCAGGAAGGAAATCCACTAAATAGAATCAGTTCAAAGACTCTCAGTAAACAACACAAGTTACAGTCTTTTTCACCTAATCTCTACCCGTGTGACTTCTACCTAAGAACTCTTAGATATGAGATCCCACTCACTCCCCCTCAATCACACCAGTGATATAAACAAGAATTACAATGAAAAGAAGACACTCTTCAAAGACACACACTTGATCTTACTTAGCAGCTTCAATCAAGTAGACACACACTCATGCTTAAAAGCTTTGGGTGACAAATTTCAACTCAAAAATTAGACCAATTCAATCATCTATGGATGAATTGAATGGCTTACAATTCACACGACCACACAAGACTAAAACCCTTATTCTCTCTCAATATTTCGTTCCTTATTTCTTGTGTTACAAATCAGGTTTTCCATGTCCTTTTTATAGAAGCATTTGGCTGGGCTTGGACATCATAAAACCCTAAAACTATTTTCCATTCAAATCTTCTCATGACAGCTGGTTAGATCACTTTGGAAAATAAGTAAATTTGGTCGTAATTAATGATTGGATGTGCGTGTAAATCATATCTTCAATGATACATAGATTTGCATTAAAAACGCAATCACATAATACAAAACATTCAGACTGAATTTTCTGTATACAGATGTCATGACACCGGGTCTGACATCCTGGAACAATCCTGCGTAATCACATTTTAAACATCCAGCAGGTACATGATATCTTATGTTAAGACAACACATGTGACATCTTGTTAACACTCTAGGTTTTACCAAAATTGCTGCCAACACTTAGAACCAACAAACTCCCCCTTTGGAAAATTTTGGCTAAAACATATATCAGTCCATTTGTTCACAAGAGTAAACGCATATCAGCAGTTAAGCAGCAACAGAAGCAATAAACACACAATTACTAGCTATTATAGCAACTAGTAATACACATACATTAAACACATGGGTGCTTCTTTTCTCCCTAAGTCTGTTCAACACAGACATCTCCTTCAGCAACAACTGCACCTGTAACATTCAGAATTTCCTTCTGACATCTCCTTCAACATGTTAACATTCAGAACCTCCTTCTGACATCTCCTTCAACATCACCTGTACAACACAAAACATTATTCTGTTCAACATCAGCTGTTACTTGTTTAGCCTAGCTAGCTACTTCAGCACATATTGACTGGAACTCTCCACATCTCCACACATTAATTGCAGCTCACACATAATAACTTCTCCCCCTTTTTAGTCAAAATAGACCAAAGTGACCAATTAGACAAAATAAATGCCAATCAGTCCAGCAGAGAATGTCACAAAGGATGTTATAACATATAAAATGTTAAACATAAATGTCAGGTGGTACAAACCATAATTATACACAACTACATTAGCTGAGATAATCAGAAATCCAGGGAGCTCATAAAGAGCCCAAAAATTACATCATGGCATCAGAAAGGACTGCAAAAAAAACTACAAACATCAAACAGAAAACATCAAAACATCCAAGCATCCAAGCATCCAGAACACACATAATTAACAAGGGGACCATCAATATCACAACTTAGTCTGAGGAGGTAGCATCTTCTTCACCTTCAGATCCAGAACTGCCACTAGATTGATCTTGAGAATTAGACCTCTCACTTGAGGTGTGGGCATCTGTTTCCTTGGCTTCACCAACCTTATCCATCTCTTCTTGCTCCAAGCTACTAATGAGAACCTCTAAAGCCTCTTTCCTAGCCTTAGCCACCCTAATCCCAGTTTCCAACTCCTGACAGGTTTCTTTCAATTGAGCAATCAGGCCACCTTGAGAGGCTGGCTTCTTCATTGCAGATGTCATGACAATGTCATTGACATGACTGCCTTCAAATAACTTGTAATGAATGGACAATGGAGGCTTCTTTCTACTGGGGATATCACTTGTGTTTAAAATACCAGGTTGTTGGCTTAAAATTATTCCATAAATGATTGAGGGAAAGGCAATTGGCAGCTTTACTGCATTAGTGGAAGCATGTCTAACAATTTGTTCAAACATGACCCTTCCATAATCAAAGTTGAGCCTGGTTCCAATAGCATAGATTATCCTTCCAAGAACATTAGAGATTGTTGAGATATGGTTTGTTGGCACCCAGTTGGCTGAACCTATCTTATGCAAGATAGCATATTTTATAGTTAATTTGCCAGCAGATAGATGCTTTTTGCTTGGCCATTCCTTGACTTGACCAACAGTGATTGTCCTATAGACTTCATTGTTTGTGGCCTCTAATTCAACAGCTCCTTCTGTTCCTCTCCCTAGGAACTTATTGATTATAGTTGGGGAGAACCTTACACACCTTCCTCTCACAAACACCTTGCAAAATTCTTTGTTGTTCTTGTCAGAAATATCCTCAGGGATATTCACTACAAACTCCTTCATAAGCCTTCAAAACATTGGGGTAATGCACTAACTGTTTTCAATAAACCTGCAGACTTGATCAACTTCATAACCTCCTTCACTTCCACAACATCTTTCCCTAGTTCCCTCTCCACAGCAACTCTCCTCTGTATAACAAATTTCCACTTGGCTGCACCATCTTCCAGATGGAAGGGAATGTTGTCCAAATGCACAGCTGCTACCTTAGCAGGAGATTTTCTAACAGATTTCTTTTTGGCAGGAGAGATGTCTAGGACATCGTCTTCGACATCATCTTCAGAGTCAGAACTTTCTTTGACCTTTCTCTTATTGACTTCCACTTTACTCCATGATTTTGAAGGACCTGCAGCAGCAACCTTCTTACTAGTTCTGACTGTCATCATATCAGCCACAAACCTCCCTTTCCTGGTCTTCATTCTCTTTGCAACACTTGGCTCCAAGTGATGAAGCAGGGTGTCATCTTCCTCATCTGAGCTCTCTTCCTCCAAATCAATCACCTTTTCAGCAGTGTCATGCTTCTTAGACTGAGAAGCATCTATAGGTTTCTTACTAGGCATGGTTTTTCCTAAAGAACACAGTTCCTCAGCAGCAATATCCTTCTCTGACCTAGATGAATCATCATCTTTATCAGTTTGAGGTTCCACCTCAGGTGAGGGGTCCCTTCTAGAGAAAGGAGTCGAAACTCCCTTAACTGAGTGTCCTTCATTTAGGATCCTTGTGACCAGATTCCTAATGACATGATCTGTATAATGCATGTCATCCTTAGGAGGAGAATTATCATAAATGTTACCTTGATTATTTCTTGCAGTGGAAGAAGGACCAGGGGTGTCTCCTGGGATTACTGAAAGAGGAATAACTTCCAAAACGTCTTCATCCAAAAAATCCATGGAGGGAGTTCTTGCTTTGTGAGTGGGTTTTGAACCAGAAGATGAGGGATGCTGTGACATTTTGTTGGACTTGTGAAATAATTTTGGTTGCCCTAGCAGAGATGAACAATACAGTTTGATGAAGATGGAAGTGGTTGTGTTGAGGTAGCGTGTGAAAATGGTATAGATAGTAGTTCCAATACTAGGTAATGATTTACCATAAATGGGGCACTTTCTTTTAAGTGGGCAGACAATATTTTTATTACCTTTTCCACTCCACTTTAATTGCTATAAATTCTCATGAATACAAATTCCCAATTTCCCTCTTAAACATTCAAACTGATTAGCATCCAAATCCTTTGTAAATATGTCAGCTAATTGCATTTCAGTAGTAACATGCTCTAGTGCTATGATTTTCTCTTCCATAAGTTCTCTAATGAAGTGATGACGAATATTAATGTGCTTTGTCCTGCTGTGCTGAATAGGATTTTTGGAAATATTTATAGCACTCAGGTTGTCACAGTACAATGTCATGACATCTTGTGTGACATTGTATTCAGTTAATATTTGTTTCATCCAAACCAGTTGACAACAACTACTCCCAGCTGCTATGTATTCAGCTTCAGCAGTGGATAGGGACACACAATTTTGTTTCTTGCTAAACCATGATATCAAGTTGTTCTCCAAGAAGAAACATCCTCCTGATGTGCTTTTCCTATCATCAGCACTTCCAGCCCAGTCAGCATCACAGTAACCAGTCAGCATAGATCCAGATCCATGAGTATATAACATCCCATAGTCACTGGTGCCATTGACATATTTCAGTATCCTCTTCACTTGATTTATGTGACTGACTTTTGGTTCAGCTTGATATCTAGCACAAACACCTACAGCAAATGCAATGTCAGGTCTACTTGCTGTGAGATATAGCAGACTTCCTATCATGCTTCTGTATAGACTTTGATCTACACTAACACCATTTTCATCTTTGGAGACTTTCAAATGTGTAGGAGCAGGTATTCTTTTATGACTTGCATTCTCCATGCCAAACTTCTTAACAATGTTCGTGGCATATTTGCTTTGAGATAGAAAGATAGAATCTTCCATCTACTTGACTTGTAGCCCAAGAAAATAGGACAGCTCTCCAACAAGGCTCATCTCAAACTCAGACTGCATTTGTCTAACAAAATGTTCTACCATCTGATCTGACATCCCACCAAATACAATATCATCCACATATATTTGAGCCACCATGAGCTTTCCTCCTTCATTTTTCACAAATAGGGTCTTGTCAATACCTCCCTTCCTGTAGCCATTGTTAATGAGGAACACTGTGAGTCTCTCATACCAAGCCCTAAGAGCTTGCTTCAAACCATAGAGTTCTTTCTTCAATCTATACACATGCTTTGGAAGATTTGGATCTGTGAATCCTTTAGGTTGTTCAACATATACTTCCTCATTTAAGTAGCCATTCAAGAAGGCACTTTTTACATCCATTTGGAACAGTTTGAATTTCAGAATACATGCCACTCTAAGCAATAGTCTAATGGACTCAAGGCGAGCTACAAGAGCAAATGTTTCATCAAAATCCACTCCTTCAACTTGAGTATATCCTTGTGCTACTAATCTTGCTTTGTTTTTAGTAACCACCCCTTGTTCATCAGATTTATTCTTATACACCCACTTTGTACCTATGACATTTATTCCTTCAGGTCTAGGAACCAGTTCCCATACTTCATTCCTCTTGAATTGACCTAACTCCTCCTGCATGGCATTGATCCAGAACTCATCAGTCAAGGCTTCCTTAACATTCCTAGGCTCAATCTTGGACACAAAGCAACCATGTGAGATCACTTCCCTTGATCTAGTTGAGACCCCTTTATTTGGGTCTCCTATAATGAGATCTTTGGGATGATCCTTCTGAATCCTGATGGAGGGTCCTTTGTTGATTTTGTCATCTTCAGGTTCAGCTTGAGGAGGTTCACTCTCATTATTTCTGTCTGAGAAATCGGCTGGGGGATCATTTGGAGATGTCTCAACATCGTCTGTGACATCAGTTTGTTGGTCATCAACCACAACATTGATAGATTCCATCATTACTTTTGTTCTGGAATTAAAGACTCTATAAGCTCTGTTGTTTGTTGAGTAGCCCAGAAATATTCCTTCATCACTTTTGGGATCCATCTTCCTTCTTTGTTCACGATCAGTCAAGATATAGCATTTACTACCAAACACATGGAAGTATTTGACTGTAGGTATTCTTCCTTTCCAGACTTCATATAAGGTTGTAGGAGTCCCTTTCTTCAAGGTCACTCTGTTGTGAACATAGCAAGTTGTGTTCATAGCTTCAGCCCAAAAGTGGTAGGGCAATTTCTTAGCATGAATCATAGTTGTGGCTGATTCTTGAAGGGTTCTATTTTTCCTTTCCACCACACCATTTTGCTGAGGAGTAATGGGAGATGAGAATTCATGATGATTTCCTTCTGAAGAAGAGAATTCAACAAATTTATTGTTCTCAAATTCCTTCCCATGATCACTTCTAATTTTGATAACTTGACTTTCCTTTTCTCTTTGAAGTTTGAGACAAAGATCTTTGAAGACTTCAAACACCTCATATTTTTCTCTTATAAAATTGATCCAGGTGTATCTGGAGAAGTCATCCACCACTACATACGCATACTTCTTCCCACCAAGGCTTTCCATTTGCATGGGTCCCATCAAATCCATATGGAGGAGTTCCAAAACTTTGGAAGTGGTGTCATGTCTAAGCTTCTGGTGTGACATCCTTGTCTGTTTTCCAATCTGACATTCCCCACAGACTTTTCCTTCATCAATCTTCAAGCTGGTGTAGCACCTCAAATTTGCACCTCCCATTTTGCACATTCATTTTCATTTTAGGTCATTAACATTAGTATTGTCCACTGCATAACATTGCATTGTCCTTTGCCTAGTGCAAGTCATCAGTCAAGACTGGTTAGGAGATCCAGTTGTGCAAGCCAGTAAGTGCAATTCCTATTGAAGCAAAGCCCTAGGGTTGGTTCATTGAGTTCATATGACCTAGGGATCATTTTGAAGTGGTTTGGCCAAAGATTGGATGCTCAGAGATCATCAGTCAATGATCAATTCATCTGAAACCCTAAAAAGTCAACAGAAGTCAACTGTCAATTCAATCATGGATTTGAAGGTGGGAGATGGTTAGAGAGGCCTCATTTATGTCCATACAAGTCTCATTTGACATTGCAAACATCAACAATGAAGAATTTGAGGTCAGATGAAAACTTGCCAAAAATAGTAAGTGACTTGTAATTTGGAATTGCCAAAAATGGAAAGGTCTTCTCCTCAAGTTTACATTATCAAGAAAGCTTCCAATGGAATTTTTTCCAATCTGAAAGTTGTAGATCTTGCTCTCACCTTTCCAAAAAGTCCAAGAACATGAATTTCTCATGTATGGTTGAAAAAATATGGATCAATCATGGTCAAAGGAATTTGAACTTCACAAGTGCATAACTTTTGAACCATAAGGCCAAATGGAGTGATTCTTTTTGCAACATTCTTGTTTTGACATGACCTATCCAAAACATGCATCACATATCATGCATTTCCATTACAAAATTTTTGGATTTTCCATTTGAATTTTGGAGGGAAATTCCAAATTCAAAAATTATGCATTGCCTTTACATTTTTCCACTTGCACTTGGTCTTAAACAGCATTTGGAGTGAATTGAGCACAAAAACCGTGTACTGTAGCATCCATTTCATGCATGTAAGGTGAATTGCACAATTTGCATCACCACTTTCATTTCACTTAATCCACTTGCATTTGGCTAATGGTGATTAAGAACTTCATTAATAGACCATATATATAGCATAATCATAACAGAAACTTGATTAACACATCAAAATTTTCAGATCTAGATCCAATTGCACAATTTTCACAATTTGGTTCTCTCACTTTTTCATCAAATTCTTCACAAACCTTGCCTTGTCCTTGGTCAATCTTTGATCTGCATGCATAATTGGAGATTGTTGGAAGCAAGATTCATCCATTTTCGAGCAGGTTTGGAACTGTTGAAGTTTTGCATCATCAATGGCAGTTGAGGATTTGAGCCATAGCAAGCACGATTGAGCATTGAACCTTCCTTCATTACATTGTACAAGCATTGGAGAGCAACTGTTTGGACTTAGCAAAGCTTGAATCAACTTGTTTCACTTCTGCACTTCAATTAAGGTTAGAATTCGATCGTCACAATTCATGAAATGTTTATGTGCTTTTGGTAGATCTTTGAACGTAGAGAACACTGAGCTTTGTGGCATTAAATTTCATCAAGAAATGAGCAAGTTAGGTTGGATCTAAGTTTGATGGATGAATGTTCTTGCGTGCGAATCTTTTGATGTGGTTTGAGTTAGGTTAAATTGATCATAGCATGATGTTGTGTGTTGAAAGACGAGCGTAATGATATATTCATTTTGCATTTCTGTGACAAATGTTCTTGACCTGAAAAATCGCGTATGAACATGATGAACACCTAGGGTTTTGATTTCCAGAATCGCGTTTAATCCATGTATAGCGTGCTTTGCATGCATTTTGATGTTTCTGGCCATGTATTGGTACGCGTGGCCTTGATGTGGCAGAATGATTGGATATGAGCACACGGCCTTGCCACGTAGGCTTTAGTGAAACGGTGAGTTTCGTTGCTAGCGCGCCTCAGTTTGAAAAGTGACTCACTTCGATTCCTGGTTGCCACGCTTTTCTAATTGCATTTTTATCATTTCACATTTTCTTCATGCCATTCACACTATGCTTCATTCATGTTTTTAATTTTTTCACTCACTTAGGAAATTCATAACTCAATGAATAATGATCCAATTGGCCTGGGATTTTTTGCACTTTGTTCCTCATCATGTCTAGTATTTTATGAGATTTTTTCCAGAATTTGTGCACAGTTGGAATTTGTTTTGGCTTAGGGATTGTTCATGTGTATGTTTTCTTGACCTATCATGCCATATCCTTCATGAAATGATAAGTTTTTCTCCAATGATTGTGAAATTTTGCATGCTTAAAATAGACATCTTGCTGGTCATTTTGGTATAGAGTTTGCATTTTTCTCATGTCTGGTTGTTGAGTTATGATCTGTTTAATGTAGGTGTGACAATGTGTGTCACACCATTGCTTGCTCAACTTGTGTATTTTCTTTGCCATGCCAATTAAATGCCAATTGATGTGATTGTTTGCATGACGCTTCTTCTGGATGTTAGGATTACTCATGAATGTTTGTGGAATTTTTGGATTCAATGTTTGGGATTTTCCTTTCTGATTGGCCATTTGTGGACTTTTGGATAGTCATGAACTTAGATGATTTGTGAAATGATGGTTGTGTATCATATGAACTGGAAATTTTGCACATTGATTCTAGACACTTTGAAGTTTATTGTGGCTTTGGTTTGAGACATTTATCATGTTTGGATTCTGTTTTAGGCTTGTGCTAAGTTGATGTAGCATTTTATGCCCTAATTGAGCTTATTTGTGCTTGCCTTGCCTTATGGAATTTATTTTCCATGCTTAAACTTGTCCAAATGCCTTGATTTGTGGTGTGCTGATCATGTGATATGTGCTGTTTAGCCATGATTTTTCTTGAGATTTATTGAGTCATTTTTGAGCTTATGTGGATTGGTTCATTCTGTTTGTTTCAATGAGCTTTCAACTTGCATGCTTTGCCTTATGTGTTTTGTGAAATGAACTTGGTTGATGCTATTGATATGAGACGACTTGGATATTGTTCTTAATTGATTAAGCTTGATTCTTGTCAAATTTCATGTTCTGTTTTGGATTATTTTTCCAACTTTGACCCTAGGCCTTGTCCTAGTGGTTTGGACTTATGTTTGAGTTTTGGTTTCAGGTTAAGGAAGTGCATTGCCTTAAGAGGATTGATTCACATTGCTAATGTTTGCATTACTTGTTTGATGTTGACTAACCTTGATTGGTTTTGTAGGTGGCTTTTAGCTCATTTGAGTTGAGCTTGTGCATTGTGCAATGTTGCTTTACTTGTTTGATTGTGTACTGGTGACTGTTGACCACTAGTCTGTATGTTTGACTTTTGTTGACTTGTATACTGATTGTGTTAGATTGTTTTCAGGTACCTTAGTTGCTATAGTTCCTTTGTGAACTTGCTTTTGCTGTGCTTGGTTGCATAAGCACTGAGGTATAATTTCACTGACTTCATGTAGTCTGGAAGACCTGTCCTGTTACTTGGGCAGGCACCTGTCTGAAGTCCTCCTTAAGAGGCAATGCTTGTGTTTGTTTATTTTTGTGCCAAGCAGGAAAAGACCTTTGATAAGGCAATGGGCAGATAAAAGAGATGTGTAGTCCATCTCCTGCTAGTCAGTGTGTCATCCCTCTGCTCACATTATATGTTGATGCATTGTGGATATTAACCCAAGATCCTTGTTGAGTCAGTCATGTGGATAAAAGAGTTCCTGCTTTCTGAACTCCCACACCTTCTATTTGAGTCAAGCTCTCCCAGGCCAGGGATAAGAGCTGTGAGGCACACCCCTCACTTCCCATTTCATCTGCTTCACCCTAACTCTCAATGTTAGGGTTAAGAGCTAACATCACCCGATTCCAGTTGGCTTGTGTTTCACAGCCTAACCTTGTGTGAGCCCACTTTGCTTGTATATAGTGTGTGCTATCTGTGTGTATGTTTGCTTTGCTTGTGCTGCTTAGGTTTAGCTTGCTCCCTGTGCAAGTTAGATAAAAACTTCAACCTAGGACTATGGTGAATTTGCATGATAACTATTAGGCTCGAGTTAGTCTCCCTTCTAGTTTGTCATTTCCCAGTCTCTGTTTAGGTTAGAAGTTCCTTCCCTGCGTAGGGGAACTACGTCGCCCTGATCCTCATACCAGATGAGGTACTTAGGCAGGAGATGAGCTGATCTCTCCGGGCGCCCTTTTTCTTTTGCAACCCCTTTGTGTGTGTTAGGAGTCTGACATAAGTCCAGCGATTTGCAGTTGGTTTGCTGTGTCTTGTTTGTTTGTTGGAGTCTGACATAAGTCCAGCGATTGGCAGTTGGTTTCCTGTGTCTTGTTTGTTTTGTTTGGAGTCTGACGTAAGTCCAGCGATTCGTAGTTGGTTTCCTTTGTGTGTGTTTGTGGGTTCGGAGTATGATGTAAGTCCAGCGATTGGCATTCGACCTCCATGTTTGCCTGTTTGTGTGGAGTCTGACATAAGTCCAGCGATTGGCAGTCGGTTTCCTGTGTTTGTGTTTTGTTTGGCGTGCGTTAGCCGAGCTACGAGTGCTCTGATTCTTCTTTAGTCCGAGAAGATACGTATGCATAGGATGCGACATCCTAGCGAGCACGTTTCCCCCTGTCCCGAACTACGTCGACTCTGATGTCTATGCCTGATAGACTACGTAGGCCCAGGATGCGATATCCTGCCGAGTTAGTTTCTTTTGTCTTTCTGTGTCTCTTTCAGCCAGTGTATGTTTGTGTTTGAGTAGCGTTTAGCAACCTTTATCCTTCCTTTTGTGCGTGGATCCCGTCGAGTACGACGAATGCGTAGGGGTGCTAATACCTTCCCTTCGCATAACCGACTCCCGATCCCATTCTCTTTGGTCGCGAGACCATGCCTTTTCCAGGTTTACTTCGAGCGTTTCCTTTCCCTCTTTTGGGATAAATAACGCACGGTGGCGACTTTGTTGTTTTTGTTTCCCGCCGGTTTTTCGCGTAATGCGACAGCTGGCGACTCTGCTGGGGAAAATACAACTAGAGAGAAGTTGACCTCTTGCTGGTCCATCTTCCCTAAGCGAGTCTCTCCTAGCGCTCTCTAGGATAGGGTTTAGGTTGCTTGTGTTGCTCTATTTATTGCATTTATGATTATTATGTTGTATATATGTGCATATTTGTTTGCATGCATCATACTATCATTGAGCTGTCTTCTGTACAGGTTGGTTTCTCGGATTTGGGGTGGGGGTTCTGAGTGAGGCCCAATACCCAAGCCTGAGTATACACCTAGGATTAGAGTGGTCTCATGTTTCTTCACATGTTGTACGACATGATGAGGAGGCGTGTCACCACAGCCGGACGAGGTTCATCTGAGAGAGTCCTTCCGGCTGGAGTTATTCCACTTAGGTTGGGTTATCTCATCTGAGCTATTGACTTCGGTGACCGATCTTTCCCGGATCTTTGGTTTAGACGATCTTAAGAGAGCTGCAACGGCACACCCGAAAGGGCAAATCTGTTGAGTATCTTTGCCCGATTGTCGAGACCATTATCCGCCTTAGGATGACCTTGTAGAATTCACCTATGAGGGGAGGGCTTGATTCTTGCAAAACAGGTTCCGTCAGTGATTCTGTGATGGTGACTATGGTTCAGATGAACTTATGGGTACTTACTTCTGACACGCCGGAGTTCTGTCCGTAGTTTATCAGCGGGTTCCGTTTATTTCGGATCCCCAGGTTGAATCCAAGGGTACTTGTTCAGAGGATCTGGCCGTCATCCGTTCAGTAAATCTCTTGGGATGATATTGATATATTTCCCTGTTCCGTTTATTTCGGAACTTCCCAAGTTGGATTTATGGTTACTCGGGCCCTCAGATGATTGTAATCAGTTCAGAGACCGGTCCAGTACAGTTGATCCTCAGATGACTTGGAAGATGGCACAGTGACCTGCATTCATGCATTTGCATCATTCCCATTTCGCATTCATCTGCATTTAACCCATGTCTATCCGTACTCAGGATCCATTTTCTATTAAGATTCTGGTCGAGGGACATCCGGATGTCAGAATGTTATTGTTAAAATATTATTTGTCTCGATGAAGCCAGAATCAAAGGACGGAATTCTCCTCATACAGATAGACATTGCATGTGTGAGTCATATTAACCTATTTGCTGTTTTGTAGGTGTCAATATCTAACTGGTGCGCATAGCTCTTCCGTTCAGACATCCTGCCAAACTCAACAAACTCAAACTGATGGATCCACCAAACGCCGACAGTCTCGAACTGAAAGAGATGATGAGGGAGTTGTTCAGTATGGTGCAAGGGCTCGCCTTGGGGCAGAAGGCGATGGTCGAGAGATTGGAAAGGATTGAAAGCTGGATGATAAAGGAGAAAGTTCAGGGAAAGGCTCCGTCATCCGAAGTAAACAACCCCTCTGGCACTGTAGCAAAGAAACCCTCTGGCAGTGGTCAGCTCAAGAAAGAGGTTGAGTCAAGTGGTGTGCCGGCAAAGAAGGAACACGGTAAGGATCGTTATCACCCTTATGCTGCCACTGTAACCACTCCTGTTGGTAATCCACCTGTGCAACCGCAACAACCACTACCTCAACAGAAAGCACCGAGAGCTAAGAGCCAAGTGAAGAAGGGTAAGACGGATCGTCTGTTTGATAAGCCACCCGTGACTTATACCCTTCTGTTCAAGAAGCTGAGGGATCTTGGGTTAGTTCGGCCGAGGATTTTGATTCATGTAGAACAGCAGCGAAGGCCTGCAAACTATGATGAGAATGCCAGGTGCGAGTTCCACTCTGGGGCACTCAGACATAACATTGAGGGTTGTAGAGCCTTTAAGCATGTCATCCAGGACATGGTGGATTCCAAGGCCATCAGCTTGGCACAGATAATGAATGAAAATGTCAACCCCGTACCCAGGCAGGGTCCTATAAAAGTGAAGATGGTGAAAAAGGACAAAAGAGGAATGGAGGTGACTGAGGAAGATCAGTTAAAAGTTCCAATGTATGTGGTCCCAAAACCTCTGATGAAGGATGGAGCTTTCCCTAGTGTTGATAATTGTTGCGCGGCCGTCGCCACAAAGGGGTGTGTAGTGATGAGAGACACGACCCAGAGAATGATGGAAGTCGAAATGGATGGTGGAAAATTTGAAACACCAAGTCAGGCAGTTGAAACAGTCCAGGTGGAAAATGCCCTTCTTGCTGAGAAAGAGAAGAAGTTGTCCATTTCTTCTTACAAACAGGCCATGGAAGTGGTGAAGAGCGGAGAAGCCCTAGGATGGGGGAAGATCATAGACATCGTGGTGAAAGCGGATATGTTTGGGGTCGGCTATCAGTCAGATCAAGAGTCGTCTAGACAAAACAGAGGACGTCGTCCACCGTTCACCTTCGTCAGTGTAGGAATGCTGGATCCTAGCCACGCTTGTTCAGTGGGTGAAGAGATCGACAGTGACCGCGAGCTCGAGTTGTGGATAAAATCGTGCGTACCAGGGAACTGGAAGGCCTCAAAGATCACCACTGTCACTCGTCCTGAAGAGTAGTATTTCTGTGTTTCAATTTTGTTTGCATGAAAGCCATACGTTTTGCCCGAAACGTAATGGTCCATTGTAAGGGCCATCTCATGTGTTTCATTTTGCAACATTTTGCATCATTAATAAATGGATGTTTTGTGATTAAAAGCGGTGTTCCTTGTCTTTCATTTATTTTTGCAGTTTAAAAAATAAAAATGGCAATGTTTATTTTCATTTTTCTTTCCTTCTGATTTGTCTCGTTCCAACTTCAAAAGAGACTATCCTCCTGATCTCATTGATAACAATTCGGTTACACCTCTGTATGACTTCAACAATCCGACCTATCTTGCCGAAGAAGAAGGCGAAGAAGATTGTAATCTGCCGGAATGAACCAAGTTGTTGAAAAGAGAGGAGAAGGTGATTCAACCGCACGAGGAGCGATTCAAGATTGTTATTCCAGGCACCGCCAAGGTCAGAAAGGAAGTGAAAATTGGAGCCGCTTCAGAGACGAGTCGAGAGCAGAATGGTAGCCTTGTTGAAAGAACATGTGGATACCTTCGCCTGGTCGTGTCAGGATATGCCAGGGTCGGATATCGATGTCGTTGTGTACAAGCTGCCATTGAGAGAAGATTGTCCTCTAGAGAAGCCAAACGCTGGTGCCAAGTATCAGAGTGACTTTGTTTCATGATATGATTCATCGTGGAATCAAATGCTATGTTGATGACATGATAGAAAAGTCCCAAGCAGAAGAGGGGCATCTGGTGGATCTGAGGACAAGTTGTTTGACCGGTTGGGACAACTCAGACTGAGGTTGAGTCCGAATCAGTGCACTTGTGGAGTGCTGTCCGGTAAGTTGCCGAGGCTTATTGGGAATGAAAGAGGAATCAAGGTCGATCCTGCTAAAAAAAATGAAAAAAGAAAAGAAAAAAATGAAAAAGGAAAAGAAAAAAAAGTAAAAAGAAAGAAAGAAAAAAAAGAAAAAAACAATACCAGAAATGCCTGAACCGAAGAAAAAGAGATCAAACGGTCAGGTAGGATAATGATTGCCAAGGGCATTGAAAGATAAAAGAATAAGTTGCAGGAACCTCTGATTCTGATGCCTCCGGCGGAAGGAACAACTGTTAATCTGGTACTTGACAGCCCTCGAGGGGTCTATGAGGTGCGTATTGTATCAGCATGACGAGTCTGGTCGAAAAGAGCATGCAATTTACCTTAGCAAAAAGTTTATCGACTGTGAAACAATACATTCACTGCTCGAGAAAACTTGACGTACTTTGGCATAGGCTGCTCGCCGACTGAGACAGTATATGCTGGTTCATACCACTTTGTGGATTTCCAAGATGGATCCGATCAAGTATGTGCTTGAGAAGCTAGCATTGACCGGACAGGTTGCGAGATGGAAAATAATTCTAACTGATTCGTGATATGCAGTAACCCATTGAGAATTATCAACCAAGGAAGTTTGAGTTCCCTGATGAGGACATCTCGAGGTGCTCAAATCGAAAGATTGTGAGGAACCGATCCCGGAGGAGGGGCCTGACCCTGAATCCGAGCGGATTCTGATGTCTGATGGGGAACGTGGATGAGTTAGTAATGCTTTGGGTTACGCTGAAAAGATCCCACATTCCTCTTGTTGCCCGGATAACATTTGAATACACCAACGATGGTGGCTGAGTACGAAGCTTGTATCCTGGGTATCGATCTTCGGTGCGTACGTCTACTGGGGCAATGCCGCGCTCGCTCGTGTATGGGATAGAAGTAATATTACTTGCTGAAGTCTAGATCCCATGGTGGAGAGCCCTGATGGGTGAGAAATTAGAGGAGGCTGAGTGGATAAAGGCTCGGTATGACGCATGGAGCCTGACTGAGGAAAAGAGGCTGACGGTTATTTGTCATGGGGCAGTTGTACCCAGTGAATGAAGCGTGTTGTTAACCGAGAAGTGTGACCTCGTGCGTACCACGTGGGAAAGCTGGTATTGAAAAGGATCCTTCCTCCTCAACAATAGTAGGGGCAAGTGGACACCCAATCATGAATCCCCAGCATGGTCAAGAAGGTTTTCTCCGACAGAGCCTTGTTGCTGACGACCATGAGTGGCGAGGATTTTCCATCCCCTGCAGATAGCGGACGCAGTTAAAAGATACTTCGTAAAAAGAGACCCGCTGGACAAAAAGAACAAAAGAGTCCAGGCAAAAAAGGGCATCCCGGCGAACCAAGAAAGAAAAAGAAAAGGTTCGGGCAAAAATTAGGGATAAAAAGAGAAAAATTGTACACCCGGCAAGTCGAAAACCCCACAAGGGAGACTTGGGCAAAAAAGGGTATCCCGGTGGACTGAAAACCCGAAAGGGCGGTCCAGGCAAAAGAGGGATTGAAACGAACCACTGCGTCCAGCATGATCGTTTGTGCTTCGGATATAACCTGGATAATCTCCGACAGAGATCGATCGAAAGCGTCTTGTTCAGAAGACAGAAAATGCGGAAAGTCTTGAGGACATATGGGGTGTAACCGAGTTGGAACCCGATGAGATCACAGTTTCACATTGCCATTAGGATAGATTTTTCCTTTTGTGCGCAATCACCTCTTTTCAGGGTTTGCTTCCTGTGTTGCTCGGTTCTGAGCCACCTTTTTTGTTTCAATCAATAAATGTATGTTCAGTCAAATAGTTTTGTTTTTGTTTTCATTACCGCTTTGATTGCAAAAACATCCGTTTATTTTTTATAAGAATATTTGCATTTTGAAACATAGAGGTCCCTTCCGATGCATGCTTATAAGATTGGAATCTGGAAATCTTATTCGGAAGTTTGAGTGACCTAGGTGTTGAAATGTTGGCACGCCTGGGGCACGCTTTTATCTAACGATCTCTTGCGCAGGTGCTGTTAGCTATGTTCACGCACTTGCAGGTCGTGATGTGAAATACTTTGACAAAGAGATCCCCGCAGAGTCCAACCAGGGGCAGGGGATAGAAGAACGGTGGAAAAACGACGGAAGAAGGACGACGATCCTGGAGGATTAATCAAGAAGACTCTTCAAAGTCTGAGGACTGGAAAGTTTGTATGAATCCCAGGAGTTCGATCTACGTGGAGTACGGAGGAGTCGGGAATACAAGGTGATGAATCAGAAAAGCCCAGACGAGTCTGGGAGTTCTCAAAAGTGGAAAGTCAACACTGTGGTGGGATAGTGAACACCAATGTTCGACGAGTCGAAGGGTGGTCCGTGTCCAGTAGGCCGTATTTCCCCAGTGGGTTTGAGAGTGTTATCTCCCTAGCAGAGTGGAAGATCGGCGTCTCCTCAGCAAGTCTGAAGGTTATGGTTTTCCCAGCAGAGTTTGTGTTGATAGTTTTCCCCCAGCAAGGTCCCCAAAGGGATCGGCTTCGGCAAAATTATCCCCAGTAGAGATAAGCATCGGTTGCCTCCCCTAGCAGAGTAATCCCCAGGCAGTTCGGGTTCTATGGAGGTCATCCCCAGCAAGGGTTATCTTTCCCCAGCAGGGTGGAAATTGACGTGGTATTGAAATCTTCAGCATAGTTCCTGGAGCTCCCCGGTGTTGTCTCTGGAGGAGACGTGTTTTTATGCATTCATCATTTAGATGAGCATAGCACATTGCATCATTAGTGCGTAGCATTTCCATGATCATGGGGCATTGCGCTAAAAAAAACTCATGCATCAGCATTGCAAACATATCCATTAGCCCTAGGCCGTGGCGACCAAGAATGGGTTGTTGGAAAGAGTTTAGCATCGCGCCATTGGATTGATTTCAGAATCGGGTTCCCCAGTATATGGTGGGTAGGATGGTGTTCTCCCAACAAGTAACTCCTTAGTTGAGCGGGTATCCCCAGCAATGTTACTCCCCAATTGGTAGCATCTTGCAAGCTTGGATTGATTCCCCTAGCAGATGTGGGTGTGTCTGATCTCTCCATATAGAGTCGACCCCTTAAGCAGAAAGTGTCTGTCAATTCCTTCTGCGCTCCCCACTGAGTTATATCCTCGTGGATGACGGTTGTTTCCGTTCCCTTCCCACACATAATGGGATGGGTTTTCCCTATTGAGTTATTTCCTCATTAGGATGAGTCTTGATTCAGTCTGCCTTTTTGGATCGATCCTAAACTGGCTTCCTTGTGGCTGTCTCTTGTGCTTCCCTGTGGTATAGATGAATAGTTGCTCACTAACCGGCACTCATTCATCTTATCCTCAGCGGAATTTGTTGGTCTCTGCCTACAAACCAGCAGTTGTAAGTCCTATCTTTGTGGTTTTCTACCTACTAACCGGTAGATGCAATCCCCTCTTTGTGGTTATCATTATCCCGTTTCGGTATTGATATTCCTTTCCCCTTTTGGATGTTTGCTTTGATTAAGCCATCTTATCCCCAGCGGGTCTTCCCCTTCCTTTTGGATATTTGCCCCAAGTAAGCAATTTTATCCTCAGTGGGTCCTCTTTCATTCGCCATTTGCCGGTAATGTTTGTGGTTTCCCCTTTTGATTGGTCATCTTTGCATACCTAGTCCTGGTATCCCGATGCCTTTCTTTTCGGTTGATTTATCCTCTAACAACCTACAACCCGGTTATGGATAATCTTCCATGCGAGTATATTATCTACGTTTTGACGGCTATAGATAATATGTCTCATGCGCTCTTTGGTCAATCTTTTTGATTGTTTTCACCATCAGAGTAAGATTCGTATTCCTTGTGGAATCGAATGTCCATCCTTTAACAAGTTTGCTTTGCTCGCTCTCTTCAGGATGTTGAGTATTTTGGAACACACACCAATTCACGTTTTCGGTCGATTTATTCATTTAACAACCTACAACCCGGTTATGGATAATCTTCCATGCGAGTATATTATCTACGTTTTGACGACTATAGATAATATATCTCATGCACTCTTTGGCTGAACCCTTTGTTTGTTTCCCAACTGAGTAAGATTCGTATTCCTTGTGGAATCGAATGTCCATCCTCTAACAAGATTGATTTTCTAGCCCTCTTCAGGATGATGAGTGTTTTGGAACACAAACCAATTCACATTTTGGTCGGTCACCTGTTTTATGCCTACAACCCGGTATCCTTGGTGTTCCTTCCTGTCTGCTCCATGTCGTGACCTTGATCCCCAGTAGTTTACCTCTCCGTTGGTGTCGATAAACGTCGAGTTTTTCCTAGTTGTCCGCTAACATCTAGTTGTATTTTCCCCACAGGTCATCCGTTGATGGTTGTTCACCTCTCCGTTGGTTTCGATAAACGTTGAGTTTTTCCCAATCGTCCGTTGACGTTTGGTTGTGATTGTATTTTCCCCAGTAAGTCTCCTTCTCCGTTGGTGTCGATAAACGTCGAGCTTCTCCTTCTCCGTTGGTGTCGATAAACGTTGAGCTTCTCCTTCTCCGTTGGTGTCGATAAACGTCGAGCTTCTTCCGTTCGTCCGTTGACGTCTGGTCGAGTCTTCCCAGTTCATCCGTCGTCCGTTGATGTCTGGTCTCCTTCTCTGTTGGTGTCGATAAACGTCGAGCTTCTCTCGTTCGTCCGTTGACGTCTGGTCGAGTTTTCCCATTCATCTGTTGATGTCTGGTTACCTCTCCGTTGGTTTCGATAAACGTAGAGTTTTTCCTAGTTGTCCGTTGACATCTAGATGTATCCCTTTCCCCTCAGAGTTACCTCTCCGTTGGTTTCGATAAACGTCGAGTTTTTCCTAGTTGTCCGTTGACATCTAGATGTATCCCTTTCCCCTCAGAGTTACCTCTCCGTTGGTTTCGATAAACGTTGAGTTTTTCCCATTCGTCTGATGACGTCTGGTTGTATCCCTTTCTTCCCAGTTCATCCGTTGATGTCTGGTTACCTCTCCGTTGGTTTCGATAAACGTCGAGTTTTTCCTGGTCGTCCGTTGGCGTCTAGTTGTGATTTCTAGTCCCATTCATCGTCTTTCGATGTATGGATGTGGCTGTACCTTTGAGAAAAATAAGATCAAAGTCCCCAGTAGAGTCATTGGTAGACATCTTGACTGGTTCAGTGACAAGTATCAGATCCCATTGGAAGCATCCGTTGGTGTATTTTCCTTTCTTGGATCCCCGCAGTGTGCAAATTTCTACGGTTCTTCGGTATTCAATCCCTGTTTACCCTGAAAGTCTGACAGCCGTTGCTCTCATCCATTCGGGTTCCCAGTTGATTGAATAGGGGCAGCTGTAGCACCTCAAATTTGCACCTCCCATTTTATACATTCATTTTCATTTTAGGTCATTAACATTAGTATTGTCCACTGCATAGCATTGCATTGTCCTTTGCCTAGTGCAAGTCATCAGTCAAGACTGGTCAGGAGATCCAGTTGTGCAAGCCAGCAAGTGCAATTCCTATTGAAGCAAAGCCCTAGGGTTGGTTCATTGAGTTCATATGACCTAGGGATCATTTTGAAGTGGTTTGGCCAAAGATTGGATGCTCAGAGATCATCAGTCAATGATCAATTCATCTGAAACCCTAAAAAGTCAACAGAAGTCAACTGTCAATTCAATCATGGATTTGAAGGTGGGAGATGGTTAGAGAGGCCTCATTCATGTCCATACAAGTCTCATTTGACATTGCAAACATCAACAATGAAGAATTTGAGGTCAGATGAAAACTTGCCAAAAATAGTAAGTGACCTGTAATTTGGAATTGCCAAAAATGGAAAGGTCTTCTCCTCAAGTTTACATCATCAAGAAAGCTTCAAATGGAATTTTGTCCAACATGAAAGTTGTAGATCTTGCTCTCACCTTTCCAAAAAGTCCAAGAACATGAATTTCTCATGTATGGTTGAAAAGATATGGATCAATCATGGTCAAAGGAATTTGAACTTCACAAGTGCATAACTTTTGAACCATAAGGCCAAATGGAGTGATTCTTTTTGCAACATTCTTGTTTTGACATGAGCTATCAAAAACATGCATCACATATCATGCATTTCCATTACAAAATTTTTGGATTTTCCATTTGAATTTTGGAGGGAAATTCCAAATTCAAAAATTATGCATTGCCTTTACATTTTTCCACTTGCACTTGGTCTTAAACAGCATTTGGAGTGAATTGAGCACAAAAACCGTGTACTGTAGCATCCATTTCATGCATGTAAGGTGAATTTCACAATTTGCATCACCACTTTCATTTCACTTAATCCACTTGCATTTGGCTAATGGTGATTAAGAACTTCATTAACAGACCATATATATAGCATAATCATAACAGAAACTTAATTAACACATCAAATTTTTCAGATCTAGATCCAATTGCACAATTTTCACAATTTGGTTCTCTCACTTTTTCATCAAATTCTTCACAAACCTTGCCTTGTCCTTGATCAATCTTTGATCTGCATGCATAATTGGAGATTGTTGGAAGCAAGATTCATCCATTTTTGAGTTGGTTTGGAACTGTTGAAGTTTTGCATCATCAATGGCAGTTGAGGATTTGAGCCATAGCAAGTACGATTGAGCATTGAACCTTCCTTCATTACATTGTACAAGCATTGGAGAGCAACTGTTTGGACTTGGCAAAGCTTGAATCAACTTGTTTCACTTCTGCACTTCAATTAAGGTTAGAATTTGATCGTCACAATTCATGAAATGTTTATGTGCTTTTGGTAGATCTTTGAACGTAGAGAACACTGAGCTTTGTGGCATTAAATTTCATCAAGAAATGAGCAAGTTAGGTTGGATCTAAGTTTGATGGATGAATGTTCTTGCGTGCGAATCTTTTGATGTGGTTTGAGTTAGGTTAAATTGATCATAGCATGATGTTGTGTGTTGAAAGACGAGCGTAATGATATATTCATTTTGCATTTCTGTGACAAATGTTCTTGACCTGGAAAATCGCGTATGAACATGATGAACACCTAGGGTTTTGATTTCCAGAATCGCGTTTAATCCATGTACAGCGTGCTTTGCATGCATTTTGATGTTTCTGGCCATGTATTGGTACGCGTGGCCTTGATGTGGCAGAATGATTGGATATGAGCACACGGCCTTGCCACGTAGGCTTTAGTGAAACGGTGAGTTTCGTTGCTAGCGCGCCTCAGTTTGAAAAGTGACTCACTTCGATTCCTGGTTGCCACGCTTTTCTAATTGCATTTTTATCATTTCACATTTTCTTCATGCCATTCACACTATGCTTCATTCATGTTTTTAATTTTTTCACTCACTTAGGAAATTCATAACTCAATAAATAATGATCCAATTGACCTGGGATTTTTTGCACTTTGTTCCTCATCATGTCTAGTATTTTTTGAGATTTTTTCCAGAATTTGTGCACGGTTGGAATTTGTTTTGGCTTAGGGATTGTTCATGTGTATGTTTTCTTGACCTATCATGCCATATCCTTCATGAAATGATGAGTTTTGCTCCAATGATTGTGAAATCTTGCATGCTTAAAATAGACATCTTGCTGGTCATTTTGGTATAGAGTTTGCATTTTTCTCATGTCTGGTTGTTGAGTTATGATCTGTTTAATGTAGGTGTGACAATGTGTGTCACACCATTGCTTGCTCAACTTGTGCATTTTCTTTGCCATGCAAATTAAATGCCAATTGATGTGATTTTTTGCATGATGCCTCTTCTGGATGTTTGGATTACTCATGAATTTTTGTGGAATATTTGGATTCAATTTGGATTTGTTTGGGATTTTCCTTTCTGATTGGCCATTTGTGGACTTTTGGATAGTCATGAACTTAGATGATTTGTGAAATGATGGTTGTGTATCATATGAACTGGAAATTTTGCACATTGATTCTAGACACTTTGAAGTTTATTGTGGCTTTGGTTTGAGACATTTATCATGTTTGGATTCTGTTTTAGGCTTGTGCTAAGTTGATGTAGCATTTTATGCCCTAATTGAGCTTGTTTGTGCTTGCCTTGCCTTATGGAATTTATTTTCCATGCTTAAACTTGTCCAAATGCCTTGATTTGTGGTGTGCTGATCATGTGATGTGTTCTGTTTAGCCATGATTTTTCTTGAGATTTATTGAGTCATTTTTGAGCTTATGTGGATTGGTTCATTCTGTTTGTTTCAATGAGCTTTCAACTTGCATGCTTTGCCTTATGTGCTTTGTGAAATGAACTTGGTTGATGCTATTGATATGAGACCACTTGAATATTATTCTTAATTGATTAAGCTTGATTCTTGTAAAATTTCATGTTCTGTTTTGGATTATTTCTCCAATTTGACCCTAGGCCTTGTCCTAGTGGTTTGGACTTATGTTTGAGTTTTGGTTTCAGGTTAAGGAAGTGCATTGCCTTAAGAGGATTGATTCACATTGCTAATGTTTGCATTAATTGTTTGATGTTGACTAGCCTTGATTGGTTTTGTAGGTGGCTTTTAGCTCATTTGAGTTGAGCTTGTGCATTGTGCAATGTTGCTTTGCTTGTTTGATTGTGTACTGGTGACTGTTGACCACTAGTCTGTCTGTTTGACTTTTGTTGACTTGTATACTGATTGTGTTAGATTGTTTTCAGGTACCTTAGTTGCTATAGTTCCTTTGTGAACTTGCTTTTGCTGTGCTTGGTTGCATAAGCACTGAGGTATATCTTCACTGACTTCATGTAGTCTGGAAGACCTGTCCTGTTACTTGGGCAGGCACCTGTCTGAAGTCCTCCTTAAGAGGCAATGCTTGTGTTTGTTTATTTTTGTGCCAAGCAGGAAAATACCTTTGATAAGGCAATGGGCAGATAAAAGAGATGTGTAGTCCATCTCCTGCTAGTCAGTGTGTCATCCCTCTGCTCACATTACATGTTGATGCATTGTGGATATTAACCCAAGATCCTTGTTGAGTCAGTCATGTGGATAAAAGAGTTCCTGCTTTCTGAACTCCCACACCTTCTATTTGAGTCAAGCTCTCCCAGGCCAGGGATAAGAGCTGTGAGGCACACCCCTCACTTCCCATTTCATCTGCTTCACCCTAACTCTCAATGTTAGGGTTAAGAGCTAACATCACCCGATTCCAGTTGGCTTGTGTTTCACAGCCTAACCTTGTGTGAGCCCACTTTGCTTGTATATAGTGTGTGCTATCTGTGTGTATGTTTGCTTTGCTTGTGCTGCTTAGGTTTAGCTTGCTCCCTGTGCAAGTTAGATAAAAACTTCAACCTAGGACTATGGTGAATTTGCATGATAACTATTAGGCTCGAGTTAGTCTCCCTTCTAGTTTGTCATTTCCCAGTCTCTGGTTAGGTTAGAAGTTCCTTCCCTGCGTAGGGGAACTACGTCGCCCTGATCCTCATACCAGATGAGGTACGTAGGCAGGAGATGAGCTGATCTCTCCGGGCGCCCTTTTTCTTTTGCAACCCCTTTGTGTGTGTTAGGAGTCTGACATAAGTCCAGCGATTTGTAGTTGGTTTCCTGTGTCTTGTTTGTTTGTTGGAGTCTGACATAAGTCCAGCGATTGGCAGTTGGTTTCCTATGTCTTGTTTGTTTTGTTTGGAGTCTGACGTAAGTCCAGCGATTCGTAGTTGGTTTCCTTTGTGTGTGTTTGTGGGTTCGGAGTATGATGTAAGTCCAGCGATTGGCATTCGACCTCCATGTTTGCCTGTTTGTGTGGAGTCTGACATAAGTCCAGCGATTGGCAGTCGGTTTCCTGTGTTTGTGTTTTGTTTGGCGTGCGTTAGCCGAGCTACGAGTGCTCTGATTCTTCTTTAGTCCGAGAAGATACGTATGCATAGGATGCGACATCCTAGCGAGCACGTTTCCCCCTGTCCCGAACTACGTCGACTCTGATGTCTATGCCTGATAGACTACGTAGGCCCAGGATGCGATATCCTGCCGTGTTAGTTTCTTTTGTCTTTCTGTGTCTCTTTCAGCCAGTGTATGTTTGTGTTTGAGCAGCGTTTAGCAACCTTTATCCTTCCTTTTGTGCGTGGATCCCGTCGAGTACGACAGATGCGTAGGGGTGCTAATACCTTCCCTTCGCATAACCGACTCCCGATCCCATTATCTTTGGTCGCGAGACCATGCCTTTTCCAGGTTTACTTCGAGTGTTTCCTTTCCCTCTTTTGGGATAAATAACGCACGGTGGCGGCTTTGTTGTTTTCGTTTCCCGCCGGTTTTTCGCGTAATGCGACAGCTGGGAATTCCTCTAACAACTTCAACAGATATAATCCTCTTCATACCTTTGAGATGCAGATGGCCCAATCTTTGATGCCATATCTTCACTTCTTCTTCTTTGGCTAAAGTACACATTAAAGAATAACCAGATTCTTGAGAACTCCACATGTAGCAATTATCTTTAGACCTGACTCCTTTCATGATCACTTCATTTTCTTTGTTAGTAATCAGACATTCAGTTTTGGTGAAGTTTACAGTTAGGCCTTGGTCACACAATTGACTGATGCTTATTAAATTTGCAGTCAATCCCTTAACAAGTAGGACATTGTCAAGGTCAGGAACTCCAGGAAAGTCAAGCTTACCAATCCCTTTGATTTCACCCTTTGCTCCATCACCAAAGGTTACATATCTTGTGGCATGAGGATGAAGGCCAGTTAGCAGGTTTTTGTTTCCAGTCATGTGTCTGGAGCACCCACTGTCAAAATACCAATCTTCTTTGGCTGAAACTCTGAAGGAAGTGTGAGCTATCAGACTTGTAGCATTAGTCCTAGGAACCCATTGCTTTTTGTTGACAGGTCTGTGATGTTTGGGTCTAGGTTAATGATGAGCAGGACTAGGATAACCATACAACTTATAACAGAAAGGCTTTATGTGGCCAAATTTTCCACAGTAATGACATCTCCATCTTTGGTGTTTCCCTTTCTGTTGTCTTCCTTTATGTTGTTGTGACATATGATTTGACATCGCAGGTTTGCTATCAATATGGTTGCGCTTAGGTTTGGATTTAGGTTTGCCACCAGTGTAACTGCACTCAGGCTTAGATTCATTGAACCCAATGTCAAATTTGTCTCCTGTTATTTGTCCAGTCTGGAGAATTTTGTCTAAGGTGTCAGATCCATTGTTTAGCATTCTTACATACTTGGTCATCTCATCCAATTTAGAATTCAAGAATACAGCTTCAGTCTTCAACTTGGAGATGGTTTCCAAATGTTCTGCCTTCTCATTTTCCAGTTGTGCTATCACTTTCTTCTGGCTTTCAACTTGTTGACACACTTCTTCACTTTTGTGACACAACTCTCTGTAGGTAGTGGCCAACTCTTCAAAGGTTACTTCATCATCACTTGAATCTTCATCAGAACCCCATCTTCCAGTCAAGACAGTCACAAGATTTACAGACTCTTCTGTTTCACTTTCATCAGACCAAGTGGCAGCAAGACTCCTCTTCTGTTTCTTGAGGTAGGTCCCACATTTAGTTCTAATGTGTCCATACCCATCACATTCATGGCACTGAACTCCTTTTCCTTCTTTGGGCTTTTCATCTGACCTTGTTCTTCTTCCAGTATTGTTGGATTTATTGATGTCAGATGCGATGTTCTTGACATTAGCCTTAGATATTACATCCATCTTTTTCATAAGTCTGTTGAACTGTCTTCCCAATATCGCAACATCATTTGCCAGATCTTCATCAATATCTTGACCACTTTCCTCCTCTTCCTCCTCAGTGTTTGACATGAAGGCTATGCTTTTGACTTTTTTTTCAGATCCATCACACATTCCCATCTCAAATGTTTGAAGGGATCCAATTAGCTCATCAACTCTCATATTGGAAATGTCTTGAGACTCTTCTATGGTTGTCACTTTCATGGCAAATCTCTTAGGGAGTGACCTGAGTATTTTCCTCACTAATTTTTCATCTGACATCTTCTCACCCATGGCTCCTGAGGCATTAGAAATTTCAAGGATATTCATATGAAATTCATGAATATTTTCATCTTCTTTCATCCTTAAATTTTAAAACTTGGTAGTGAGCAGCTGCAGTCTAGACATCTTCACTCTAGAGGTGCCTTCATGAGTGGTTTTGAGAATGTCCCAAGCATCTTTAGCCACTTCACAGTTGTTTACCAATCTGAAGATATTCTTATCTACTCCATTGAATATAGAATTTAATGCTTTAGAGTTCCCAAGGGCTAAGTCATCCTCCTTCTTGGTCCATTGTTCTTCAGCCTTCTTATCAGTAGTAGCTTCTCCATCCTTGGTAACAACTGGATGTTCCCAGCCTTTTAACATAGCCTTCCAAGCCTTATTATCCAGAGATTTTAGGAAGGCTACCATTCGAGGTTTCCAGTAGTCATAGTTGGATCCATCCAAAATAGGTGGCCTGTGAACAGATCCTCCACCTCTCTCCATAGTACCAGAAAGTATCGTCCCTAGATCTCACCCAGAACCAGAGCAGGATGTCTGCTCTGATACCAATTGAAATTCTGGTATCTGATATGAGATGTCGAAGGTAATGTCACGACACTAATATCTGAATAATACAAACAGGATAAAAGATAGAGAACAATAATGCAAGAGACACAAGCAATTGTTAACCCAGTTCGGTGCAACTCACCTACGTCTGGGGGCTACCAAGCCAGGAAGGAAATCCACTAAATAGAATCAGTTCAAAGACTCTCAGTAAACAACACAAGTTACAGTCTTTTTCACCTAATGTCTACCCGTGTGACTTCTACCTAAGAACTCTTAGATATGAGATCCCACTCACTCCCCCTCAAACACACCAGTGATATAAAACAAGAATTATAATGAAAAGAAGACACTCTTCAAAGACACACACTTGATCTTACTTAGCAGCTTCAATCAAGTAGACACACACTCATGCTTAAAAGCTTTGAGTGACAAATTACAACTCAAAAATCAGACCAATTCAATCATCTATGGATGAATTGAATGGCTTACAATTCACACGACCACACAAGACTAAAACCCTTATTCTCTCAATATTTCGTTCCTTATTTCTTGTGTTACAAATCAGGTTTTCCATGTCCTTTTTATAGAAGCATTTGGCTGGGCTTGGACATCCTAAAACCCTAAAACTATTTTCCATTCAAATCTTCTCATGACAGCTGATTAGATCTCTTTGGAAAATAAGTAAATCTGATTGTAATTAATGATTGAATGTGCATGTAAATCATATCTTCAATCATACATAGATTTACATTAAAAACGCAATCACATAATACAAAACATTCAGACTGAATGTTCTGTATACAAATGTCATGACATCGGGTCTGACATCCTGGAACAATCCTGCATAATCACATTTTAAACATCCAGCAGGTACATGATATCTTATGTTAAGACAACACATGTGACATCTTGTGAACACTCTAGGTTTTACCAAAATTGCTGCCAACACTTAGAACCAACAATTTGCAATTATTAGATTAAACTTACCGTCTCTCCTTCATTTTACCAATTTCATGCTCCTCACCATGTCAATATCAATGGCATGATGCGGGAGCGGGGTTATCCTGGAGAATTTTTCTTCGAGTCCTAGGACTCTGGCTATGGAGGTTATTAAACTTCCAAAAATAATCGGCCCTCTATTCGCGTTGACAATGGCCTGCATGTGAGATAACATAAAAGGGACGGTATTCACCTTTTGTGGCAGAAAAGTGGCGAACAAATAAAATAGTTCTTTTTCATTCACCTTGTTAGAATTTTCTTGGCCAAAAATGGTGGACACCAATATTTGGCGGAAATATCGAATAGTCGGGTTGTGAATTAAAGTGGCTCCGTTTCCCTCAAAACTATGGGTTACTGTACCCGTTATTGCCCTCCAAAATGGTTGAAAGGCATGTTGCCAACCCTCAGTATCTGGGACCTCACTTACTACGTCGTCCCCATGGGGAAATTGTAGCAGGTCCGCAACTTGGGAAAATGTAAGAGCATATTCAATGTTCAACAAATGAAATTGGACAGTCCCACTAGAATAATTTGTGTTAGGTGTGGGACTAAAAATTAACGAACTTAGAAATTCTAATGTTAATTGAGCATAGACAGGGTCCTTAAGAGATAGAAAATAATTTAAATTTAAAGTGTCTAGCATATACTTCACACTATCTAAAATTCCTAAGGCAAATAAGCAGGGCTCATCGGCATACCTTGTTGGTTCAATCTTTCTCGCGCTTAGAGCCGTGTAAGTCTCTTTCTGTAATTCACCTGGCTCTCCGTTTCTGAACATTATTTAGTATTCCCTCATCTGTGCCATGATGAATTTCACACTTCTTGTGTAATGTAGTGAGATATAGCAACAGAGGGGAGAATTATGCTTATGAGAGGTGCGGTTTTGTGAGATTATGTTGGTGCTTTATATAGAGATGGTTGTGGTTGGGAATTAATGAGTGAAATAAATTTCATTTACAGTCTTCAATGCCGTGGTCAAAGGAAATTGAGAGTGGTTGAAGAGATTTTATGGAGTGTCCAGCATGCAAGGGACATGGCATTGAAAAGGGATCATGTGACATTAGTACAACATAATGCATGTGAACGGAAATGTAGTGGTTGGCGCCACTTTTTATGCTTGTGGCGGGTGCCACTAGGGACTTGTGGCGGGCACCACATTCTTCACATGGGCGCCACAGCCTGTGTGTGGCAGGCGCCACATGCATTGTGGTTTGTTCCCATGTGTGGCCCTCTTTATGGTTTTGACCACAAATTTCCATTTGAATTTTAATTGATTGACATTAAATAAATAGTGGTTGTATAATTAGGTAGAAGAAAACCAACATAATATATAGGTAGGAATGAGAAACAAGATATGGTAAAATGACATTAAAACACAAAATTGAAAAATGAGAGAACGAGGTAGACAGGAAAATATGATATAATTCGTCTACTAGAATAAAAAAAAGAATTAAATAAATAAATTCCCAATGTGTAAAAACAACAAGAAAATTCCAAACAAGAAAATAAAATAAATGTCAGTGAATCGGTAATATTCAAATAAATCGGCCGTTACGATGACTGCTGGTGGAAGGAGCAAACGAGTAGAAGTGCTGGTAAATGTGATCTAGGTTCTCTGTCACTACATCCATAAAGTCGTGGAATTCAATGCACAAGGTGCTCAATTCGCCTCTCAGGTTGGTGATGTCTGTCTGAACAACTTCGATGGCAGCAACATGATCGGTGAGAGGTGCAACAGGTATAACTGGGGCGTGTGGTTCAGCATAAGAGATATAAGTGTCATAGTGGTCGTAGATTTGGGGTGTCTCTGGAGGAGAAGGTGGTGCATCTGGTAGTCCATCCAAATCATAGAGCCAGTTGTTTCTATCATGTACACTCGTCCTATGGTCTGGCAGGGTAAACAGGTGTACTACTTGGCGGTTAATTAGAAATTCAAACACATCCGGACTTAGGTTCCGAATGATACCGGTGTTGAAACAAAATTTGATGTTCATTGGTCATATCCCACCTAAAGGGGTGAGCCTAATAAGTGGTTGTCTCAGTTCGATGGCATTTGCTATCATGGTCACTAAGCCTCCCACTACGATTGGTCCATGGTTATCCTGTGCTATACGGTCCAAATTAGCTATCATGAATGTAGCGGCGTTAACAGGTCGGGCCTGTGATGCACAATACATTATAAAAAGTTTATCTTTGGACACAGAGGTTCTGTTCTGTTCCTTTCCAAATAAGGTGTGAGCTAGGATCTTATGAAAGTAACGAATGGCGGGGTTATGGATGTTCTCGGAATGCATAAGATCTAGCTCGGGATGGTCATTTCCTGTGATGCTACCCTAAAAGTGATCTAATTAAAGGTCTACAAGCCTGTCTTTCTGGGTAATGGTAAAGGTATCAGGACCATTAGGGCATCCTAGGAGTTCAACTATTTCTCTATGGGTGTAGCGGTAGTCATTATCGGACAACCTAAAGGTGATGAGGCCTTTGTTAAATCCCATACCATGGTTTGGCAGGTAAACAAGGGAGATTAGGAATTCTAAAGTCAACCTACTGTAGGAGCTAAATTTTCTTTTGATAGCAAAGGTGTCCCAACCTAGTTGGTTGATTAGGAACATAACATTGTCTCTTATACCTAATTTGGTCATGGTGCGTCCATCTGGGTATAAGGTTAGTGTCATTTCTCTCTGAGCTAGAGCCTCAAAATGTCTCCTTTGAGCTCTGCCTCTAAAGACTATATCCATGTAATCTACTTGTTGCATAGTGAGGGTCAGTAGCTAAACTAAATCAAGTAGATAACAACATTAAGTTAGTAATGGTCAATAATAAAGAAAGATACCGATTGACTTTATGAAAAATAAGAAAGAAAGAAAGAATGAAAAATAAGCAGTAGTAATAATCAGAAATTTAGATAATTAAATTAAAAGTTAAAGATAGAGTGTGGGTTGTCTCCCACCAAGCGCTTTGTTTATTGTCGTAAGCTTGAAAGAAATAGAATAGATGTTATTCTTGTGGATGAGCGGGCAGCTCTGCAAGCTTTAGATTCGCTATGAAATCATTGTTGTCAATGTTATGGTAATGTTTCAAACGCTGTCCGTTTACTGTAAATGGTTTGGTCATTTTTCCCTTTATCTATATCGCTCCATTTGGAAAGACATTGGTAATTTCGAAGGGACCGGACCACCTAGAACGAAGTTTTTCGGGAAAGAGTCTGAGGCGGGAGTTAAACAGAAGTACTTTGTCACCTTCCTTAAACTCTTTCCTTGATACGAGATTGTCGTGCCATTTCTTAGTTCTTTCTTTATAGATCCGGGAATTCTCATACGCATCTAGTCTAAGTTCTTCTAGTTCATGGATATCTAATATTCTTTTTTTGCTTGCGGCAGTATAATTGAGAATAAGGGTCTTAATGGCCCAATATGCTTTATGTTCTAATTCTACCGGCAGATGACATGATTTTCCATAAACTAGATTAAAAGGTGTGGTTCCTATTGGGGTCTTATAAGCTGTCCTATATGCCCATAGGGCTTCGTGTAATTTTGAGGACCAATCTTTCCTAGAGGTGGCAACCGTCTTTTCTAAGATTTGTTTGATTTCTCAGTTCGAGACTTCTACTTGCCCAGTCGTTTGTGGGTGATATGGTGTTGCTACGCGGCCGGACTCCATATTTCAGTAATAGTTTTTTAAAAATCCTTGAAATGAAATGGGAGCCACCATCTCTGATGACAAGTCTCGGCACTCCGATCTAGGGAAGATTATACGCTTAAAGAGTCTAATTACCACTCGCGTGTCATTCGTTGGAGAGGTTATGACCTTAATCCATTTTGATACGTAATCGATCGCAACAAGGATATACTTGTTACCAAAAGAAGATGGGAATGGTCCCGTAAAATCGATTCCCCAAACATCGAAGACTTCTACTTCCAAAATGCTTTTAAGTGGCATTTCGCCGCGTCTAGATATGTTGCCAATGCGTTGACACCGGTCATAATTTATGATTGCGATATGGACATCTTTCTACAGAGTGGGCCAAAAGAGGTCAGCTTGAAAGATCTTAGCGCAAGTCTTCGAGGTGCTTGCATGTCCTCCATAGGGAGAAGAATGACAGTGGGAGATTACGTTTTCTACCTCCTCTTCGGGGACGCATCGACGAAAAATGTCGTTGGCGCCTCTCTTAAAAAGTAGAGGCTCATCCCAATAGTAATGTTTAAGGTCGTGGAAGAATTTTTTTCTTTTGTTGGTAAGTCAAGTCTGGTGGAAGCACCATAGCTGCTAAGTAGTTGACGAAATCAGCGTATCATGGTAGTGTGGTTTTGGTGTAAATTTCTTCCACTACCTTGTTTGTTTTGGTATCCTTATGGGTTAATGCGTATTTAGCTGTATTGCTTTCCAGTTAGGCTATGAGTCTTTCGTAATGGAAATCATCGTTTATAGGCACTCGTTCAGGTTCAATACCTTCCATTCTTGACAAGTGATCAGCCACGACGTTTTCAGTGCCCCTCTTATCCTTGATTTCTAGGTCAAACTCTTCTAATAGTAATATCCACCTTAGGAGTCTTGGTTTGGCGTCCATTTTGTTTAACAGGTACCTAATTGCAGCATGGTCGGTATAAATCATTATCTTTTCTCCTACTAGGTAGGAACATAATTTATCCAGAGCGAACACTACGGCGAAAAGTTCCTTTTCTGTGGTGGCGTAGTTCATCTGTCCAGGGTCTAGGGTTCTACTTGCATATTATATTGCATGAAGTTTCTTATCCCTTCTTTGTCCTAAGACTGCGCCTACAACATAGTCACTAGCGCCACACATGATTTCAAAGGGTAATCTCCAATCGGGCGGTTGCATGATAGGTGCGGTAATAAGAGCTATTTTTAGTAGTTCAAACGCCGCTAGGCATTTGTCATCAAAGATGAATTCAGCATCCTTCATCAATAAGCCAGTCAGTGGTTTGGTGATTTTTGAGAAATCTTTAATGAATCGCCGGTAGAAACTGGCGTGTCCTAAGAAGCTTCGTATTTCTCTTACGATTTTCGGAGGCTGAAGGTTTTCTATAACTTCTATTTTAGCCTTGTCGACTTCAATCCCCTTATCGGATACTATGTGTCCGAGTACAATCCCTTGTCGGACCATGAAATGGCATTTTTCCCAGTTTAGCACGAGGTTCACTTTTACGCATCTTTTAAGTACCATTTCAAGATTCGATAAGTAGCCTTCAAATCTTTGACTGCATACATAGAAATCGTCCATAAAGACTCCCATGATGTCATCTATAAAATCAGCGAAAATTTACATCATGCATCTTTGGAAAGTTGCGGGAGCGTTACACAGTCCGAATGGCATTCGTCGGTAGCAGAATGTACCATAGGGACATGTGAAGGTCGTTTTCTCTTGGTCGTTAGGATGAATAGGAATTTAGAAAAATCCCGAATAACCGTCTAAGTAGCAGAAGTGAGAATGCTTAGCCAATCGTTCAAGCATTTAATCGATAAATGGTAAAGGAAAATGATCCTTTCAAGTGACTTTGTTTAATTTTTTATAATCAATGCATATTCTACTTCCAGTAACCACTCTTTGTGCTATAGATTCTCCTTTTTTATTATTAACAATTGTGATGCCTCCCTTCTTCGGTACGACATGTACTGGGCTGATCCATTAACTATTGGATATCGGATAGATAATAGCTACTTCTAACAGATTTTTCACTTCTTTCTTTACTACATCACTCAGAATGGGATTTATCCTTCGTTGATGTTCTCTAGAGGTCTTACTGTTTTCCTCTAGCATTATGCGATGCATGCATATGGAATGGCTTATTCCTTTTAGATCTGAGATATTGTAGCCTAGAGCAGTTGGATATTTTCTTAAAATGTGTAGAAGCTTTTTGGTCTCTATCTGCCCTAAGTCTACATTGACTATTACAGGTCGCTCAAGTTCAGTGTCTAGGAATTCGTACCTTAGATTTTTGGGTAACGTCTTAAGTTCTAGGGTTGGTTTCTTTGGGCAAGGCATATGATCGAGCGTTAGTGCTAGGCATTCGCTTAGGCTATCATCTTGGTATTCCTCACTCCAATTTTCATCTTCAAAAGTAGGAGGCCTTGGAATTTTCAGTATTTCGGAGTATGATGTTTGTTCATTCTCCATTTCTCTTATACATTCGTCGATGACATCTAGTAGACAACAGGTATCGTCTATAGCTGGTGCCTTTAGGAATTGCGTCAAAATGAATTCGACTTTTTCCTCACCAACTTCAAAGGTTAGCTTGCCTTTCTTAACATCTATAATGGCTCCGGCTGTAGCTAAGAACGGTCTTCTTAATATGATAGGGATGTTGGAATCCTCTTTTATATCCATGATTATAAAATCAGTAGGAATATAGAATTTTCCTATGCGTACCAGAATGTTTTCTAACATACCTACGGGAAATTTAATAGAACGATCCGCAAGTTGTACGGACATCCTCGTAGGTCTTAGTTCTCCCATTTTGAGCCTTTCACATATGGACAAGGGAATTAGGCTAATACTGGCTCCTAAGTCACATAGTGCTTTGTCTATGACAAACTTTCCGATTACACAGGGTATGGAGAAACTCCCTGGGTCTTTCAGCTTAGGAGGCATATTGTTTTGTATTATGGCGCTACACTCAGCAGTAAGTGTAACAGTTTCGTTATCCTCTATCTTCTTCTTGTTAGATAATATTTCTTTGAGAAACTTAGCATATGAGGGTATTTGAGTAAAGGGTATTGCGATATTCAATTATTTTAGAAGCTCTACGATTTTTCAAATTTCCCTACACTTTTAGATTTAACAAGTCTTTGAGGATAGGGGATAGGGGGTTTATAAGGTGGTGAAGGCACATAAGGTTCTTCTTTCTCTACGGCCTCTTCATTTTTATCTTCCTCTTGATCGTCTTCCTTATCAGTTTCCTTACCAGGGTCTTAGTGAATGGACGGGTTTTGAATTCTAGGGTCGGTTGGTCGGTCTAGTTATGTCCCACTTCATAGTATAATAGCATTTGCATGACCTTTCGGGTTTGGTTGCGGCTGTCCAGGAAATGTGCCTGCCGGAGCAACAATAGGTGCTTGTTGTTGAGCCACTTGCGAAATTTGTGTTTCCAACATTTTGTTATGGGTGGCTAACGCTTCTACCTTGTTTGCTATCTGCTTGATTTGCTCACTAGTGTGTATGTTTTGATTTAGGAAATCCTTATTTGTTTGGGCTTGGTAGATATGAAGTTTTCCATCATTATTTCTAGGTTTGACTTCCTAGGAGCATTTTGAGTATTTGTGGCAGCTTTATGATATCCTGGTGGTACAATAGGTGCTTGGTTAGGTGCATATAATGCATTATTGTTTTTGTACGAAAAGTTAGGATGGTTCTTCCAACTTGGGTTATAGGTGTTTGAGTAAGGGTTTCCTTGAGCATAGTTCACCTGGTATGTGGAGGTTCTTGTCAAGAGTTGACATTTTGGGGCAGCATGCCCCGGAACTCCGCATATCTCGCAGTTTTGTGCTACGGCAGCCACAGTGGTTGTGGGTGTTATGGTCAAGTTGTCTATCTTTTGAGTAAGAGCATCTACCTTGGCGTTGATGTGGTCAAGACTGCTTAGTTCGTACATACCGCCTTTCGTTGGAGGTTTCTCTACGGAGGTTCTTTCGCTTCCTCACTAGTAATAATTCTGGGCCATACTTTTGATAAGTTGATAGGCCTCATGTAGGGTTTATCCATCAGTGCGCCACCTGCGATGACATCTATTGTCAATCATGTGTTGTACAAGAGACTGTTGTAAAAGGTATGGATGATCAACCATTCTTTTAGACCGTGATATGGACAAAGCCTCATCAAGGCTTTGTATCTCTCCCAAGCTTCAAAAGTGATTCATTATCTTTTTGTTTAAACCCGTTTATTTGGGCTCTTAGCATAGTCGTCTTACTAGGTGGGAAATATCATGCTAAGAAAACTTTCTTCAACTTGTTCCACGTAGTGACAGAGTTGGATGGTAGAGACCGGAGTCAAGCTCTAGCTCTATCTCTCAATAAGAATGGGAAAAGACGTAGTCTTATAGCTTCGGGGCTGACACCATTTGCTTTCATGGTGTCTGCGTATTGTAAAAACACTGAGAAATATATGTTCGGGTCCTCCGTGGGACTACCTGAAAATTGGTTTTGATGTACGGCTGACAACAACGAAGGTTTTAGCTCAAAATTATTGGCCTCAATGGCAGGGGCAGGGATGTTGTTATGTGGTTCATCCTGCGAAGTAATTGCATAGTACTTAAGAGGATGGTTTTGCGGTCCTTCGGCCATCTCTGGTCGAATAACTGGTTCAAAAATAGGGATATTAGGACCGAGAAGATTTAGCTTGATACGATGTTCTCGTATCAAATCTTGTATCCGGCATTCTAATCTTAGATAACGCTCAGGTTCGTCAACCGATAGCTTTAATTTCTCGCCTTGAGAGCGAGTACTTGGCATACACTCGACAAATTAGAAAGGGAAATAGAATTTTTTTGCCTTAGTCTATACTGGGCAACACTGAGTTATGATATCGACTAAATTAGTCCCCGACAACGGTGCCAAAAACTTGATCGAGACTTAGTAAGTCTATGGGAATCGTGACAGCAAGCGCACAGTCGGATCGCGTAGTTTTAAAGATTATCGACCCCACAAGGACTAATAATCGAACTATCATTATCTAATGTTACTATGTAAATCAAAGACTGATGATCATTCTAAGATTGGAGGGATGAAGAGAAATAACTATAACGTAAATAGAATATTAATAAGGATATTTGATAAAGGAATATCGGTATGTAACACATCAAACTTTGGAGATTCGATAGATATTTGGTGTAATCTTATTGGTCAAAATATTCTTCAGTAGAAACTATTTATAAAAAGGACTTAGTCTCACACTCTCGTTTTATTGACTCTGACCATACTCTTAAACCAAAAAGCTTGGCTCTCGCAGTCTCATTTTGAATTTAAAAGTAATTTTTGAATATGAATAAAGTCTAATTAATCCTAAAGCGCTCTCGCTGTGTTTAGGATTAATGCCTAGTTTCAGCTATCTGGTTAAAATCTCAAACTCTCGTTCTTGTTGACCGTAACCTTTGTTTGTCTTATACTCTCGTACGAAAAACAATTTTTAATGAAATAAGAAACTAAAACATGGAAAATAAGTTTTATAAAAACCAACACCAATTATTTACGAATCTCATTGTTTCGACGGTCTTTACATACTGATACCTAGGGGGTTAGCCGGACATGGATCCGGTAACAGACATGGTATTCATAAATTCTAACATACAATAAGGCATAAATAAGTAAAATAGCAATCAAAATAAAACCTGGATTATGAATTGAGAACTTGAACTGAATCTTGATTCTTCAAATAAAATGATATCGGCAGGCTTTGGCAATGAGTAACCGTTACAATTGAATTCAAATGCGTAAACAATAAGTTGCAATAGTCCCCGATGTGGAGAACTATTACTTTTACAAAGTAAGAAAACTGCCTAGAAAACTAACCAAAAATATTCTTACTAAAAATAAACATCCTTTCAAAGGAGAAACAACCCTCCTTTACATATTTTCCACTTCCCTAGATTGTAGTGAAAAGGTGAGTGGAATCGTGGCTGAAATTGTGGAGAGAAAGTAGGGAAGACCGGGTTGTGGCGGTTGCCACAATCCTAGTTTTGATCTCCGTGGCGAGCGCCACCTTTTGAGGGATGGGCGCCACCACTTTCTTGCTTTGTAGCGGGCGCCACCACTCCTTTTAGATCATGTGGCGGGCGCCACACATCCAAGTGATGGGTGTCACATGCCCACTTGGTGTGGTAGGCCCATACTCTCTATTTTTCTCCATTTTCTTCTCCTTTTCTTTCCTTTTTTCTATTTTTCACTTTGCTTGCTTTTACACCTTTTGTTCGATAAATACCTGCAATAACATAAAATATTGCGTAATAATAAGTGTTAATCAAGTAAAAAGCAATGCGTATGAAGCCAAATATACCATACGTTTTCGCGTTATCATCAAGCTAGTTAAGTTGATCAACCATTATTCTTAAATACCTTTGTTTGTCATCATCAAAAAGGGGGAGATTGTTGGAACAAGATTTGTTTATATCCCTTGGATTTTGATGATAACAAAGTACTTAAAGAAAAAGTGGGTATACTAACATATGTTCAAGTGTGAAGGATCACAAGCTTAGAATTCAACTTTAAATAGACCCTGTTAAAAACATATGTGGAGAAGAAAAGTATCTTAGATTCTGAAAGATCAGAATCTAATGACTCTGAAGGATCAGACTCTGAACGAGACGGTTCTACCTTTGAAGGATCATACTTTGATCATAGAGTTTTAGCCTCTAGTGACAACTCAGACTCTGAAGGATAAAGGTGTCTCTGATTTGTACACTGTACCAAAAGTAGACAGTTTTGTCAAAGCGCCAAATTTCTGGAGAGAGTCAACTAGGGTTTTATTTTGCAAGGCTCAAGGAATGGTGATGTTACCTCTTAAGTATGTTCTACCTTTTAGTAGATACCTAGTACTTCAAAAGGTGTTGTGAACAATACCTTTATTCAGTGGACAATGCTTCTAGCCAGGTATATTCTCCAACATCTCTCTTGGCATGCTTCTTCACAAAGTTAGCTCTTATGCTCAACCTTCTAACTACTCTTTTATCTGCCTCTATAAAAGGAATTTAAAGATTTGAATGAAGGTTACAACAACATAATATCAAAATATCTTGAGAATAACTTTGAACTATTATTTTATGATTGTTACTGCATAAGATTTGAAGATTTCTTATCTTTGTGTATCTTAAAAGTATTAAGAGTTAAGAATCTTTGTGGTTGTTGTACAACTACTATACTTATGATTATGTATCAAAGTATAGTTTTTATATTTTCTACTAAACTGTTTGTTTAAAGTGGAGGAAGTTTCTTGTAAAAGTTGCTTGAGCAGTGAAAGTATTATACTTGTGTGTATAAGCAAAGGAAACCTCTTGCTTGTGTGCTTGAGCAGTGAAGTCTCTTTCAATTGTGATTGAGAAGAAGTCTCTTACTAGGTTGCTTGAGCAGAAGTATCTTTATGGATTATTTGAGAAGTTGTAATCAGGATTGATTATATTGAAAATATCTTGTTGATGAAAGGCGACTTAACTACTCTCAGTTGAGGAAATGAACTAGGATAAATTTTTGTGTATTGTTTTACTTATTGTTTATGATACATAATCCTTTTGCTTCTATTATCAAATCTGACATCAGACTATGAACCTTATTCAGATTCTGATGTTGTTCTTATCAGAAGCAAAACATTTTTGACATACACAATTCAACCCCCCCCCCCCCCCCCTCAGACTTGTGTACTTTTCTCACCTTCACAAACATCATCAAACATGCAGATGAGAAGAGCAAGATATCTGCTCTTGTGACCTTTAACTATAGGCTATTTGAAGGATCTCATGTCACATACATCTATTTGGCTAAGAGCCGAGGTCAAAGTGATAATGAAGGATCATATGTATTTACAAAAAGCAGAAAATGAGTTATGTTGTATGAGCTAGTAGAAGTGTCAAATGCTCTATAAGCTTCAACCACTGAGAGTACAAATAGAATGAAGCAAGTAGATGAGGTGATAAAGCTGATTCAAAGTGTGAAGGATGTGGAAGAAGACACTAGATATGAAGAAGAGGAAGAAATTTTTGACGAATAGTTACTTGGAGAGGAAAATGTCTGTCGCGATGTGTTTGACATCTGGTAGGACAATGGCATGACTGTTGAAGCTAGTTATTGAAACAATTTCCCCTTAGTTTTTTGCTAACTTTTGTTGTTGTAATAACTATAATCTTTACACTTCCTGCATTGTATTTTCTATGGTTCAACAATTGGGATTTGCTTATGTGATCTTGTATGAAGTAGTCTTTGTTGTTTTGGTTGTGTATGTGCTAACATAAAAACATATGCATGACTAACCTCTAGGTGTTATTTTGATGTACTAACCCTTTACCAAATTATGGAAAAAATAGGGAGTAGTATTAGTATGATGTTGCTAAGGTAACACGTATTTTCTTAGTACTGACCATTTAGGTAAGCAATAATGATGTGCTCATATCCTAGAGCATCGGGCAAGACATATGGCCCTTTTAGAGTGAGCTTTTGTGATAGTAGTATTTTGCATATCCTAATATTAACTACTAATTATTTGTGTTATGCATGACTAAGTAAGTGAATGATTTCATGTTGGTAATTGTTAGTTGGTAGGATTGTATGCTACTAACTATGAGCTGATTGAGTGTCATGCATGACTAAGTTGTGAATGATTGCATGTCTTCCTGATTGACTTTGGAGCATTGTTTTGTGTGACATGCATCTGTGATGAATGTTACTGATTTTTCATTGTTGTGCTACAACTCCGATGAATGTTATTGCTGATGAAATTATATGCTCTAATAGTTCTGCTGAAAGTCACTTGTTCTATTTGAATGAAGTGCTATTAATCTCGAAGAGTTGTTTTGCCATAATTTTCCAAAGGGGGGAGATTGTTGTTCCTTTTAATTTGATTGCATTTTATAAAATAACAACATCGAGAAGTGTTCAAGTTTTCCAAGAAGCTTCAAGATGTTTTTATGGTGAAGAAGGGACACATGTTGTACGCGATGTTAGAGCATGTGAGTACGACATTTGGGTCTTGCTCAACATACCATATTGCTGCATTTTGGAACAAATTTTCTGTTGAAGATTCAGTTAAATTTTTTGCTTTTATTTATCAATATGATTTAATGGTTTGTTGGACAACTATGAAGATCAAATCAAATTTAAATGTAATTTAAATTTGTATATGAATTAAACCAAATCATATATTTTTGTTGGAGATATTTATGGAATCAATCTTATCCAACATATTGTTCAAATTTTCTGGATGAAATTAAATCAAAGATCCAAGGAGAAAGCCCAAAATACTTTTGCTACATAAAGAGCTTAAAACCTACATTGGAAAGCAAGCAATACATTGAAGATATTAGAGTGCTAGGATTTATTTGAATCCTTTTTATTTTTATATGTACACCATACTATGTTTCAGTAACTTGACATAGTTGTAGGTTTGTCTAGTTGACTTGTAATATTCAACATTGATTATTGAGTGGTAATCTCCAATCACGATAGTTATGTGATTGAGAAGAAAGTGAGAGGGTTTCTGATATTTAGGGGGAGACCTAAATAGAAAGTCACATGGTAGTGTTAGGAAGAGGCATTTAACAACATATGGCTTGTTGTTGCTTGTAAAACTAATTGTACTAATTTACCAATAGTGAATTTCCTTTCTTAGGTTGGAAGTCAACCCTCTAGACATTGGCGATGTTGCATCAAACTGGGTTACCAATTATTGTGTTCTTTATTTCTCTTCTTCTCTTTCCTATTGAAAAATTGAATCTGTATTAATCATGGCGATTCTGGTTTAACTTGTCGAACCAATTATCTAGGACATCGCGTTCGACATCTGTCCCACGAGGAACATAATTTCATTACCCGATTATGAATACGAAAAGAAGTATTCATTGCTTCATCCCATATGTATTATGGAAGATTTTTTGCATGAATCATAACTCTAACCATTTCTTGAAAGGTATGATTCTTTCTCTCAACAACACCATTTTGTTGGGGTGTGACTGGAGTAGAAAACACATGAGTTATTCCTTCAAATGTACATAAGGTAGAGAATTTCAGTTTTCAAATTCTCTATCATGATCACTATGTATACAAATAATATTCTTAATTTCTTCTCCATTTTCACATCTTAAATGCCGACAAAGGTCTTCAAAGATAGAGAAGGTGTCATACTTTTAACAAATGAACTCAACCCATGTATATCTTGAGTAATCATCAAAATAAACAAAGACATTATTCTTTCCCCCTAGGCTCTCAAATTGTATAGGCCCATGAGATCCATATGAAGTAGTTCAATAACACGAGTAATGGTAGGATGTCGGGACTTTATTGTGTGACATCTTGGTTTGCTTCCCTATTTAACAATCACCACAAGTATTACCTTCTTCGACCGTGAGATCAGGTAGACCAACAATGGCTTTCTCATATACAATCTTCCTCATACTCTAGAGATTTAAGTAACTAGGTTTTATGTGCCACAACTCAATTTAATTAGCTGTGGAGATCATACATGACTAAGGTCAATTATTATCATAAAGAGAGCACATGTATAAATTGTGTGTAGATATGGATCCCTTCATTAGCTAAGCATGGTTTTTGCCTATGATTGTGCATTCAACTCTATTGAAGTTGACATATAGATCTTGGTCACATAGTTGATTATGCTAATAAGATTAACAATGAGGTCATTTACTATAAGAATATCATTAAGGTAAGGAATATCAGAACAGTCTAACTTCCATTTCCCAAAAAAAAAATCCTTTGGCACCATCATCGAATATAACATACATGTTAGAATGTGATTTAATGGCCTTCAAGTAATTTTTTCTCCAGTCATGCGTCTAGAAAAACCATTATCAAAGTACTAATCTTCATGCAATTAGACCCTTAGAAAAGTATATGCAATACGGTTTAGTGCGTTAGACCTGGCACACCAAAGTGTAATACCCCAAAATTTACCCTTCATTTTTCCTGAAAAAAAAAAAAAAAAAAAAAAAAAAAAAAAAAAAAAACCTAAAAAAAAACGAAAAAAAAAAAAATAAAATAAAATAATTTAATTAATTAAATAAATAAATAAAATAAATAAATAAAATATAACAAATTATTTTGGACTTGGGTCTCCCTCATTTGAGCCCATTACCCACGAAAATCAGTCTATAAATACTGAAGTTTCAGTAGAGGAAAACACACTTGGAGTTACACTTGGAGTTACACTGGGAGATTCACTTGAGAAAAAGGGAGAGAAGCAAAATACTCTGAGGTTTCCTTGGAACAAAACACTGGACAAAACCTGAAGGGAAACCTACAAGCTACTCTGCAGCAACCTCCAGGCAACTCTGAAAGGTTCATTCTGACTCACAGACTTTCAGCTCAAGCAAACCCTGCCATTTGATTTTTCTTCTCCAATCAGGCACCTAACTTTTGCAGGGATAACTTGCGGGGTTTCCCACTTTATTTGTGGGATACCCCCTGGAGATTTCATTCCGATTACCTGTACTGACTCACTTTCTTTAATGGTGTTTAGCTTGGAAGGATCCCTGGGTTTCCAATTCCTTTAATTGCTGTAACTTCGGATCTTTATCCGTGTGGTAATTTTTTCCCTCTCTCATACTTTATCGCTTTCTTAGCTGGAAGACCTCGATAGGAGGCAATGTTTGAGCCCCTTGGTGGCATTTTACTTTGAGATACATGTTTTGTGTTTTGTATTCATATCCCCACATGTAGCGCGGTTCCTTCGTCAAGGACTGTCTGTTTGCCCTCGAGCATCCCAAACCCTAAAACCCAAAGCAACACGTTTACTCCTTCTACTACAGGCGAGTAAGTCTCCAAAGGTCGAGCATCCGGTAGATTGCGTAGTGACGTCGTTCGTCCAAAACCCAATCCATAACCCCGTAGTTAGCCGAACTACGGCTTGCTCTGATTCTCATTCCAGATGAGATACGTAGGCATAAGACGCGATGTCTTAGCGAGCACACATCCCCCAACCCATAGGTCAGCCGAGCTACGAAGACTCTGATTCTCATATTCAGATGAGATACGTATGCAGTGGATGCGACATTCGCGCGAGTCATTTTCATTTAACCCTTTTTTTTTGGTAAACAGCACAAGATAAACTCACACCCTTTAGACGAAAACTACAAAAGTGGATCCCGTAGAGTACTACGGATGCGTAGGGGTGCTAATACCTTCCCTTCGCATAACTGACTCCCGAACCCAAGATTTGGTTGCGAGACCCTGTCTTGTCCTTTCCTTTTTTCAGGTTTACTTCGAGCGTTTCCTTTCCCTCCGTTGGGATGAATAACGCACGGTGGCGACTCTTCTGTCTTTTCTTTCGCCGGTTGTTTTTTTCGCGCACTGTATTTTTCAGGTTGCGACAGCTGGCGACTCTGCTGGGGACTTTAAGAAGTTGACCTCTTGCTGGTCCATCTTCCCTAAGCGAGTCCCTCCTAGCTTTTGTAGTTTGTTTGTTTATTGGGTGTTCATGCTTTTGTACAGTTATTTATTTACCTGCTTTACTTTATTACATGGTGTACATATCATTGTTGTATCTGTTTCTGTTGGCTGGCTGCTTGGTGATCTTTGTGAGATGAGTTCTATACCCGAACTCGAGTGCACTTAAGATAGGAGAATGGCATAGTCCTGTCAACTTGTGTGGAGTATTCCTTAGCGAGTTGACTTGCAAGCCCATTCACTTGGTGGAGGTCATGTTGAGATCAATAATGTCACATAAGTAAGTTGTGGTTAGACATTACTTGTTCCAATATAGACCTAAGAAGCCAAGGACCTTAGTTTACCTAACCCATCTTGGCCTATTCGTAGGACGTAGTGCGAAAGTCGTTCAAATGTAAGATTTGATACGATTGTTACGCGATACTACACTCATAAGAGTCTCTCTTGAGAATATTGTTGGAATACGAGTAGTCGTTCCTCTAATAATATCCGAAAGATGGGATTATGACTATGGGAACCTTTTTGTAGAACATGTTTGGCAGGTTTAAACCTTAGTACACTCCTTTTGGGTGGTTCTTAACCTAAACTCCATGCTCGTGACTTGCGACAAACCCTTGATTCATGGTTGATCCGATCAGGTATCCTTAATATCAATGAAACTCGGGTATTGATAAGGTGTAAATCATAATCCGCCAAAATGGGTGGTTGATATTAAGGATAGCATGATCCATCCCATGACCTTTGTTTGGTGTGCTCTTAATTTCTCTCCAGACAGTGCAACCTGACAGATGTTCAAGCAGATACAGCAATCCTGATTGACATGCCACTGCATTGCATTCACATCGTTGCATCACATCATTTTGCATTCATAATCATTCACACATGTTTATCCATTTCTGTGGGGTTTATATCTTCCACTTGATTCTAGTTGGAATTTTCTTGGTTCTCATCAACGGCTTAGTCTTTTCTTACACTGTTTATCAAATGTGAGACTGGAATCAAGGGGGTAGAATACCTTTGGAATTGATAAACATGTCATTGCATTTGCATATTCATTAGCATGTCTTGCATAACAGGTATTGCCGCAGGGGTGACCATTCCAGCTGCAGCACCACTACAACAACAACAATCACAACGTCAACCAGCTCAGTATCAACAGCAGCAACAACCGGGTAACAGACCCGCTTATCAACAGAGGCAAAGGATGATGGACCGGCGTTTCGACACCCTTTCAATGTCGTACGCTCAGATGCTTTCTAGTCTTCAACAACTACAGCTTGTGCAGCTACGCACTCTGGCTCCTCCTATTGGTAGACTTCCGTGGGTTACGACGCCAACGCTAGGTGTAGCTTCCACTCTGGGGCACCTGGCCACAATATTGAGAACTGCAAAGCTTTTAAGCACGTAGTTCAGGATCTCATAGATTCAAAGGCCATCGACCTTGCACCAGCTCCGAATGTCATCAACAATCCCATGCCCCAGCATGGTGGTGCGAACGTTAATTTGGTAGAGGGAAAAGCCAAGCCCATTAAGGATGTGTTGAAGTTGAAGACTCCATTGTTGGATATCAAGGGATGCTTGCTGAAGGCCGATGTCTTCCCCGGTTGTGGGAAGGGTTGTTTGGATTGTGCTACTCAGGGTGGAGGTTGTTTGAAGTTACAGCAGGGTATCCAGGCCTTGCTCGACAAAGGTATCCTCTAGGTTGAAGATTTGTCTGTCCAAGAGTCTGTGGAAGAGGTTAAAGCGGGTGCCTCTATCTCATCCTTTAAGCAGGCACGGGCCGTGGTGGATTCAGGTGTTGCTCCCGGTTGGGGGCGTCTGTTGGAATTACCAGTGAAAGAAGATAAGTTCGGGATTGGGTATCAGCCAGCTCTAACTTCTACAACTTCAACACTTCAGACTCATTAGGGGCCGATCACTTTCTCCAGTGCTGGCATCATTCAGTATGGTCAAGTCTCTGCAGTCAACGAAGAAGAGGGGGATAGTGATTGTGACATTGACAATTGGGTGCGTCCGAGGATCCCGGGTGAAGTTCTCAACAATTGGTCTTCTGAGAAGATTATCCAAGTCACTCTTCTTGAAGAGTAATTTTCTTTGTTTATTCATGCATATCCAAGTCTTACGTTCCGCCCAGGGCGTAATGACTCATTGTATGGCCCACCTATGTGACACTTGCATTTTTTATCATAAATAAAGGACGTCTTTTTGCATTCAAATATTTCGTTCCCTGTCTTTCTATTTTTGCAGTTTTTCAAAATAAAAAAAATGGCAATGTTTTGTTTAGTTTTCACTTCTTGTTCACACTCATAAGCACATACCATCACTCATGCAGATGCACAACACCGGATCCTATTGATAACGGTTCTGCTATGGCTCGTTTCGACTTTGAAAATCCAATCTTTCAAGCTGAAGAAGAGGGTGATGAAGACTGTGAACTCCCTGAAGAGCTTACCAGGTTATTAAAACAAGAGGAAAGGGTCATTCAACCGCATCAAGAGTCTGTTGAAGTGATTAATCTCGGCACCGAGGACACCAAGAGAGAAATCAAGATAGGGGCTGCTTTAGAAGACAATGTGAAGAAAGGGCTGATTGAATTGCTGCAAGAATACGTTGACATCTTCGCCTGGTCTTATCAGGACATGCCCGGGCTGGACACAGACATCGTGGTACACCGCTTGCCTCTCAAAGAAGGTTGTCCTCCGGTCAAGCAGAAACTCAGAAGAACAAGACCAGAGATGGCTGTCAAGATAAAGGAAGAAGTACAAAAGCAGTTGGATGCAGGGTTTCTAGCAGTCACCAATTATCCGCCATGGGTTGCAAACATCGTCCCAGTACCTAAGAAGGATGGAAAGGTACGGATGTGTGTCGACTACCGGGATCTGAACAGAGCTAGCCCTAAAGATGATTTCCCATTACCTCACATCGACGTTTTGGTGGATAATACAGCTCAGTTCTCGGTATTCTCCTTCATGGATGGCTTTTCTGGCTATAACCAAATCAAGATGGCACCAGAGGACATGGAAAAGACAACTTTTCATAACCCCATGGGGCACCTTCTGCTACAAGGTGATGTCGTTTGGTCTGAAAAATGCCGGAGCAACATATCAACGAGCTATGGTAACTCTGTTCCATGATATGATTCATCATGAAATCGAGGTTTATGTGGATGATATGATTGCCAAATCTCAGACAGAAGAAGAACATTTGTTGAATTTGCAGAAACTGTTTGAGCGTTTGAGGAAATTCAAACTGAGACTTAATCCGAACAAGTGCACTTTCGGGGTGAGATCGGGAAAATTGCTGGGTTTTATTGTTAGCGGAAAAGGGATTGAGGTGGATCCCGACAAAGTAAAAGCGATACAGGAAATGCCTGAGCCAAGAACAGAGAAGCAAGTCCGTAGTTTCTTAGGGAGGTTGAACTACATTGCAAGGTTCATCTCTCACCTAACAACCACGTGTGAGCCAATTTTCAAATTGCTGAGGAAAGATCAGGCTATCAGGTGGAATGAAGATTGTCAAAGGGCTTTCGAGAAGATAAAAGAGTATCTACAGAAACCTCCGATCCTTATACCTCCAGTTCCTGGGAGACCTCTGATAATGTACCTATCAGTGACTGAGAACTCGATGGGGTGTGTATTGGGACAGCATGACGAGCCTGGTCGAAAAGAGCATGCCATATACTACCTTAGCAAAAAGTTTACCGACTGTGAAGTCAAATATTCGCAGCTTGAGAAAACTTGTTGTGCTTTGGCCTGGGCTGCTCGCCGACTGAGGCAGTATATGTTGAACCATACTACCTTGTTGATTTCTAAGATGGATCCAGTGAAATACATATTCGAGAAGCCAGCTCTCACCGGAAGGGTCGCTCGTTGGCAAATGGTACTAACAGAGTACGATATCCAGTATACATCCCAGAAAGCCTTCAAAGGGAGTATTCTGTCAGACTACCTTGTCGAGCAGCCGATTGATGATTATGAGCCGATGAAGTTTGAATTCCCTGATGAAGACATCATGTTCCTCAAGATGAAAGACTGTGAAGAGCCAGTTGTGGAGGAGGGACCTGATCCAAACGAAAAGTGGACTTTGTTGTTTGATGGGGCTGTCAATGCTAGAGATAGTGGAATTGGCGCTGTCATTACTACTCCGAAGGGTGCCCACATGCCTTTCACCGCTCGTCCGACTTTCGAGTGCACCGATAATGAAGCTGAGTACGAGGCCTGTATCTTGGGTATTGAGCAAGCCATTGATCTGAAGAATCAAGAGTACCCTGCAGGGGCATCCAACAATGACATAAAGACTTTGAGAAGATTGGCAGGCAGTTTCTTCTTGAACAAAGACGATGTGCTGTATAAGAGGAACTTCGACATGGTTTTGCTCAGATGCGTGGACAGACACGAGGCGGACATGTTAATGCAGGAAGTTCATGAAGGTTCCTTCGGTACTCATGCCGGCGGACATGCAATGGCTAAGAAATTGTTGAGAGCGGGTTATTACTGGATGACCATGGAATCTGATTGTTTCAAGTATGCTCGGAAGTGTCATAAATGCCAGATTTATGCTGATAAGGTGCATGTACCGCCGAATCCTCTGAATGTGATGTCTTCGCCGTAGCCGTTTGCCATGTGGGGCATTGACATGATTGGAAAGATTGAGCCGACTACTTCCAATGGGCATCGCTTCATCCTTGTTGCCATCGACTATTTCACCAAGTGGGTCGAAGCAGCGTCGTTCGCGAATGTCACCAGGCATGTGGTTGCCCGTTTCATCAAGAAAGAAATCATTTGTCGCTATGGGATTCCCGAAAGAATCATTACTGATAATGGTTCTAATCTCAACAACAAAATGATGAAGGAGTTGTGTCAGAACTTCAACATTCAGCATCACAATTCTTCCCCTTACCGCCCTAAGATGAACGGCGCTGTTGAGGCGGCAAATAAGAACATAAAGAAGATTGTGCAGAAGATGGTCGTCACGTACAGAGATTGGCATGAGATGCTACCTTTCGCCTTGCATGGGTACCGCACTTCAGTACGTACATCGACCGGGGCAACCCCTTACTCCCTGGTGTATGGTATGGAAGCGGTCCTACCTGTTGAAGTGGAGATTCCTTCTCTAAGAGTCCTGTTGGATGTCAAGTTAGATGAAGCTGAATGGATTCGGACAAGGTTCAATGAGTTGAGTCTTATCGAAGAGAAGCGAATGGCAGCCATTTGTCATGGGCAGTTGTATCAGAGTCGGATGAAGAGAGCTTTTGATCAGAAGGTGCGTCCTCGTTGTTTCCAAGTCGGAGATTTAGTGTTGAAAAGGATCCTTCCTCCCCAGACAGATCACAGGGGCAAGTGGACTCCTAACTATGATGGACCGTATATTGTCACCAAGGTTTTTGATGGTGGGGCCTTAATGCTTGCAACTATGGATGGTGAAAACTTCACTTCCCCTGTGAACTCAGACGCAGTTAAAAAATACTTCGCATAAAATAGACCCGCTGGACAGTAAAAAGAATAGTCCAGGCAAAAAATGGGCATCCCGACGAACCAAGAAAATGAAAAGGTTCGGGCAAAAATTAGGGACAAAAAAAAAAGATTGTACACCCGGTAAGTTGAAAACCTGAAAAGGCAACTTAGGCAAAAATGGGTATCCCGGTGGATTGAAAACCCGAAAAGGGCGATCCAGGCAAAAGTTAGGGATTAAGCGAATGACTGCGTTCTGAGTAGTTCTGAATCTCATCTCGTGCCAATGACTGGAAATTTTTGAAGGATAGGAAACAGTCCAATCACTCTTTCAGAAAGCTGATCACCTGGAGGATCTTGAAGATGGGCAAGTCATAGCAGAATTGGAACCCAATAGAAATCCATTTCACATTGCCATTAGATTAATTTCTGTTTTTATCTATTGTGCGATTACCTCTTTCCAGGGATTGCTTCTTAATGTAAATGCCTATTCAGAGGCCATTCAATCAATAAAATCATGTTATTCAGTATATCTCTGTTTTCATTTTCATTTTACTGTTTTGTTTGCAAAAATGACGTCCAAATTTTTGATAAACATTGCATCATGACACATAAGGGCTTTACAGGTACATGCTTAATAAACATTTAAAATTGCTGTAAATTTTAAGTGCTTTGGATCGTCTATTCAGAACAGATACCCTCGGGGCATTTCCTTAAAATTCCCTGCAGATGATCGTGAATATCTTCCTCAGTGAAGTCACCAACAGACAAATTCGGTGTCTTATCCCTGCAGAGCTGATCAGAGTGTTGGATTCTTCAATCCCCAGCAGGTTCTAACCACCGTACTTCCCCAAGCGGTTGTTTCAGAATATGCACTCCCCAGTAGAGTTGACAGTGCCAGATCATACACTCCCCAGCGGAGTTGACAGTGCCAGACTGTATCTTCCCAGCAGAAGTGGCTGCTCCTTAGAGTTCGATGCCAGATCGATAATCCCAATGCCAGATCCATGGTTTCTTTTCTTGAAGCAGAACCTCGGTACCGTATCAGTGTTTGCTCCCCCTCCTGAGTCATCTCTCGCAAACCGTGGTTGCCAGAATCATTGTAGCTCTCCTCAGCAGCAGGCTTCCAATGCCATTCTTTCCCCGATCAGAGTCTCGGTATGGCCAGAACACCGCATGGCTAGTCATCTCCCCACAGAGTTCATTGTGGTGTGTATCTTCAGCAGCCTGGCCAGAGCCCAGAGGATGGTAATCATTTCCCCAGCAGATCCCCTTGCCTCGGCTTGGCATTCTACCCAGCATTTCGCATCCCTGCATGTAGAATCATATTGCATTGCATCCTTCCAAATCGCGTAGCATTTCCATTTTCATGGAGCATTACGCCATTGAAAAATTCAAACATACGCATGTAAGCATAAAACATTCTCGGTATCCCAAGTGATAAGCTAGAAGTTGTTTCCAGTACTCAGACTGAAGATTGTTCATGACTTACCTTTGTTATCCCCAGCAAATGTCATTGGCCCATGCGCCGCCTCTATTATCATTCCCTATTTCTGCCAATGCTGACAGGCATGAAGTTTTCCGATGTTCAGATCGAAGTGGCATTCAGGCCAATTTTCCGATATTCAGATCGAAGAAGTTTCCGACGTTCAGGTCGATGCGACTTGTGGCATTCAGGCCAAGTCTTTTCGATATTCGGATCGAAGAAGTTTTCGACGTTCAGGTCGATGCAACTTGTGGCATTCAGGCCAGTTTTCCGGTATCCAGACCGAAGTGGCATTCAGGCCAGTTTTCCGGTATCCAGACCGAAGTGGCATTCAGGCCAGTTTTCCGGTATCCAGACCAAAGTGGCATTCAGGCCAGTTTTCCGGTATCCAGACCGAAGTGGCATTCAGGCCAGTGTTCCGATGTTCAGATTGAAGAAGTTTCCGACGTTCAGGTCGATGCAACTTGTGGCATTCAGGCCAGTTTTCCCGGTATCCAGACCGAAGTGGCATTCAGGCCAGTTTTCCGGTATCCAGACCGAAGTGGCATTCAGGCCAGTTTTCCGGTATTCAGATCGAAGTGGCATTCAGGCCAATTTTCCGATATTCAGACCGAAGTGGCATTCAGGCCAATTTTCCGATGTTCAGATCGAAGAAGGTTCTGACGTTCAGGTCGATGCGACTTGTGGCATTCAGGCCCATTTTCCGATGTTCAGATCGAAATCCTTTCCAGTATTCAGACTGATGAGCGGCATTCAAGCCATGGTTATTTCTGTGTTACCATTTATTTTGGTATCCAAGTTAACATTCTTTTTCGATATTCAAACTGACTCTCACCGTACCAGACGAATTCTTCTTTCAAGACCACCTCTTTGCTGATTCTGACAGACATTGTTACTTCACTTCACTTCAGTGCAAATTTTCGGGCTTTTATTGTATTCAATCCCTTGATACCTCGAAAGTACGAAAGCAACTGCCATCTTCTTTCCGGGTCTCCAGTTGATTGAATAGGGGCAGCTGTAATACCCCAAAATTTACCCTTCATTTTTCCTGAAAAAAAAAAAAAAAAAAAAAAAAAAACCGAAAAAAAAACCGAAAAAAAAAAAATAATAAAATAATTTAATTAATTAAATAAATAAATAAAATAAATAAATAAAATATAACAAATTATTTTGGACTTGGGTCTCCCTCATTTGAGCCCATTACCCACGAAAATCAGTCTATAAATACTGAAGTTTTAGTAGAGGAAAACACACTTGGAGTTACACTGGGAGATTCACTTGAGAAAAAGGGAGAGAAGCAAAATACTCTGAGGTTTCCTTGGAACAAAACACTGGACAAAACCTGAAGGGAAACCTACAAGCTACTCTGCAGCAACCTCCAGGCAACTCTGAAAGGTTCATTCTGACTCACAGACTTTCAGCTCAAGCAAACCCTGCCATTTGATTTTTCTTCTCCAATCAGGCACCTAACTTTTGCAGGGATAACTTGCGGGGTTTCCCACTTTATTTGTGGGATACCCCCTGGAGATTTCATTCCGATTACCTGTACTGACTCACTTTCTTTAATGGTGTTTAGCTTGGAAGGATCCCTGGGTTTCCCATTCCTTTAATTGCTGTAACTTCGGATCTTTATCCGTGTGGTAATTTTTTCCCTCTCTCATACTTTATCGCTTTCTTAGCTGGAAGACCTCGATAGGAGGCAATGTTTGAGCCCCTTGGTGGCATTTTACTTTGAGATACATGTTTTGTGTTTTGTATTCATATCCCCACATGTAGCGCGGTTCCTTCGTCAAGGACTGTCTGTTTGCCCTCGAGCATCCCAAACCCTAAAACCCAAAGCAACACGTTTACTCCTTCTACTACAGGCGAGTAAGTCTCCAAAGGTCGAGCATCCGGTAGATTGCGTAGTGACGTCGTTCGTCCAAAACCCAATCCATAACCCCGTAGTTAGCCGAACTACGGCTTGCTCTGATTCTCATTCCAGATGAGATACGTAGGCATAAGACGCGATGTCTTAGCGAGCACACATCCCCCAACCCATAGGTCAGCCGAGCTACGAAGACTCTGATTCTCATATTCAGATGAGATACGTATGCAGTGGATGCGACATCCGCGCGAGTCATTTTCATTTAACCCTTTTTTTTTTTTGGTAAACAGCACAAGATAAACTCACACCCTTTAGACGAAAACTACAAAAGTGGATCCCGTAGAGTACTACAGATGCGTAGGGGTGCTAATACCTTCCCTTCGCATAACCGACTCCCGAACCCAAGATTTGGTTGCGAGACCCTGTCTTGTCCTTTCCTTTTTTCAGGTTTACTTCGAGCGTTTCCTTTCCCTCCGTTGGGATGAATAACGCACGGTGGCGACTCTTCTGTCTTTTCTTTCGCCGGTTGTTTTTTTCGCGCACTGTATTTTTCAGGTTGCGACACAAAGTTGTTGAGGACACACATTAGACCTAATCTTCCATTAAAGATGTGGCTGATTGTGCTATGATGTTATTCTATATAGTTTGTAGTAGTGAGGTCGTATGTGACCACGTCGACCATAGTAGTATCATAACCAAGAGAATATGGTTATTGAAGGTTATTGAAACTTTTAACTAGACATTATGAATTATGTTTTCTGAACCAATGTGACAACCATTTTCTTTGAGTTGGATGGCTCACAAGTATATCCAATTCCTCTTTTGATGACTTGTCAACCCCTTGAATTTCCTCAAGGTTCTCATTCCCATAATTTAACATGCAAATATATTTGGTCATACCTTCAGGTTTGGAGCTTTGATTGCCAACTTATTTCTATAATTATGAGATTGTTTGCATGAGACGAGTTTTGTCTTGAAGAAGGGCCTCAAATATCTCCCTTTGCTTTTCAACAACTTGAGATTCTTCAATCTATTTGAGGTATAAAATCTTGTATGCTTCAGCAGGGACATCATTAGATAAGTCATCATTACTAGTATTACTATTATACTGAGGAACTTCTTAATTTTATCTTTTGAGAGTCATAAACGCCATTATAATGCTAACTTGACCATACTCACTTTCTTTATTTGACTCATCATCAGAGAAAGTGGCATTATAGACCTTTTTTCTATTTTCAAAGATAATTTGGACATTCATCCTGAATATGTCCAAAACCTTCACATCCATAACATTGGATTTCATTGCCTTTGTTTTTTATCCATCTTTTCCTTTACTCGTAAAGTTGACACCTTTTGAGTTCTATTATTTATTGTTTTTGACATTGTTATAAACATTATGTCTTCTCATGACCATGCTAAAGCTCTTTGCTAGCATGGAAATGAACTCAGTCACATTTTCACCAGCATCGCATTCTACCTGATCATCATAATCTTTAGTTTCTACTTTGAAAAAGCCACACCTTTACTCTTTTTTCCTAATTTTTCATCAATGGACATTTCAAACGTGAGTAAGGATCCAATAATTCATTGACTTTTATTGTGGAAACATATTAAGCTTTGTAAATGGATGTAACCTTAATGTCAAACCTCTTACACAAAGATCTTAGAATTTTCCTTATAAGCTTTTCTTCAGGCATCTTTTCATCAAGAGCAAAAAAGTTGTTACCAATGTCACATGTTTAGGTTTTCAAATTTTGTGGTAAGAAGTTGAAATTTTGACATACAAACTTAGGATGTGTCTTCATAAGCTACTTAAAGAGTCTATGAATCCTCCTTAGCACTAGTGCACGTATTGACGATCCTGGAGATATCATTATAGACTCCATTATATATGGTATTAAGAGCATGAAAGTTTCCAAGAGCATCATCGTCTCCAGTAGTTGAAAATTCCTTTTCAGGTTTCATAGTTTTAATGTTGTCTTCAGCGGTGATCTTTGGTGGATTTCATCATTTTATGTCTATTTCCAGATATTGTTGTCCATTGACTTAAGAAAGGAAACCATGCGAGTCATCTAATAATCATAATTCGTACCATCAAGAATTGGTAGTCGATTAAAGTATTCTCATTATTTGCCATTGTCCATCTTGAACACATATATAGAAAACCCTATAGCTCACTCAACCAGAACAGGGTGTTTGCTCTGATGCTAATTGAAATTTTGTTCGATCAATAGCAAAATGTCATACACAATGTTAAGACAAAGTGTGAGATAATACATTATACAAAAAGAGAAAGAACAAGTATACAAAATAAATAACATAGATAATTGTTATTTCAGTTCGGTGCAATGTCACATAGGTCTAGAGGGCATCAACAAAATGAAAGGAAACTCAATAAATCCTTAGTCAATAATGCAAGACGGTCTCATTTGCACTCTCATAGTTCAATGTCTTTTTCCTAATACTACCTGTGAGTTTCGGCCCAGAGTCCCCCTGAATCTAAGACCCCTCACTTTCACTCAAACACTTTCTCAAATGCTTGTAAGATAACTATTATATGTAGCATGATAAATCACAATTACAAACCAAATATTCAATCCTTATGAAATAAGAAAGACACTCAAAAATAAAGTATTACAACACAAATACAAAGATTCCGTAGAAAGAGAATATAACACACTTAATGCTTTGACAGATGTCTATAAACAAGGAGAATAATCTCTTTAAATAACAATCATAATCCAATCGAAGAAGTTAGTAGAATTTTCACAAAAATCAACTGAATCTAAAAGACACAAATTAAATAAAAATAAAAATAATTTTTAAAAGGGTTGAGAGCTTGTCGCCTGTTTATTATATATATATATATATATATATATATATATATATATATATATATATATATATATATATATATATATATATATATATATATATATATATATATATATATATATATATATATATATATATATATATATATATATATATATATATATATATATATATATATATATATATATATATATATATATATATATATACTTCCTTGTTATGGTAGGCATCTCATGTGCATATTGCAATCATTGTTATTCTCATGCCAACAAAACATTAAGCTTATTTGTATCATAGTATTTAAAAATCCCAATAGCCGAAATGAAAGCCTCTTATGTCCCCTAGCTTCTTCACCAACTCCTCATTTTCTGTTTATTGAACAAAACAACAGATTTCATCAAAAGACTCTCACTTAAAAGTTAGGATTAGGCAACCCTGAAAAGGTAATAGTTCTCACATTCACAAATTCACAGCTGTTTTCATCTGTTTTCAAGCTTACATAAAGAAAGAAGTCGCTTAGAAATTGCTCCAAGCCCAAATTTGACTTCTTCTTAGTATTTCCCATCATGACTCAAAAAGTTTAAGTAACTACAAAAGCACTTTATTATCATTTTCACTTCTCCTTAGCTTTCTCTCACTAGTTGAAATGTGACAAAACACATGTAGCCATCTAATAAGACCACCCACACATCTCTTCCAATTTCCAACTCACTCACTTTGTTTCCTCACTTTCACATTCACATCACAACACAACACAACCACCACCTGTTGCTTTTCCTTCTTCCTTTCTCTTAATCATTTTCATTTGGTTTCCCATCTTTTTCTTTCCATCCAAACATGTCCTTCCTTACCTCAGCTACTTCCACTTTCTTCTTTCTCTCAATAACACTCATCTGTTTTTCGGGTACAACAAAACCCGACACCCCGTGCCCGTATCCATGTTACCCACCACCCTTAGGAAGTGGAACTGTCACTCCTACAAATCCAACTCCTTCGGTTTCTACAGTTCCACCGGCAACACCACAGTCTGGTTTACCATATCCACCACCTTCTGGTTATTATCCTTATAATCCAACACCACCTTACGGCGGCAACAACAACGGTGGTGGTGGTGGTAGTGGTGGACCTGGTGGTGGTGTTTATGGAACTCCACCACCACCTGATCCTATTCTACCTTACTTTCCATTCTACTACAAAAATCCTCCTAACAAACCTGATGACTCTCCAGCATCATCTATCACTAAGGGGAAGAAATTTATTGGGATGTTTTTCACTACTATTATGTTATCTTTGTTTCTTGTTTCCGGTTTTGTATAACAGCTCTTTGTGAATTTTCATGTAATGAGAAACTGCTATTGAAAACAAGAATTAGTGGTTGTTAATTACTTATTATATGCTTTATTAGTAATTTATATTCTTTTTGTGTTGTGTCTGTTAATATTTTCTGCGGTGGTGCAAAAGCAGAGGAGATGAATCAGAGAAAAAGTTAACAGAAAACTTTTGACCGGTAGTATATTTAAGAATATTCGTAAGTTATTTTGAGTTAAACTATTGATGCCATTGATTATTAGAACAGTTGCATCATCTGCTTTGGATGGTTGTTTATAGCACCGTAAGCACTTTTAATGTCTTTCTTATTTTCGTTCATTTTCGGCCATTTTGTTTTCTTCTTAGTTTTGTACATACATGGTTCAACAACCCTTCAAAAGAATGATGCTTTAGTTTAAAGAATTCCAAAGTCATTTTAGCTTTTTGCTTAAAGTTTATAATTTCAGCTATTTTACATACATGTATACTAGGCTATTTATGTGGAATGGAGAGTAGTTTATAAATAGATAAGCTATGATTAAAGTAGATTATATTTTAAGTGGTGATAAAATTAACATTTGAATTAACTAACAAATTTAAAATAAAAAGGATAGGTATAATATTTTATAATTGAAATAATATAATTTGAGTTTCGATAAATAAGTTCAGTTAGTAACAAGAATGCGGGTTCGAATCCCAAGATCACAATTCTTCTTCTTTAACATTGGAGGCGAGAGAGTTGCCTAGAAATAAACGATATTCTCTCCATAAAAGGGATCTTTCAAGAAAGCCATTGAGGTGGTGAGCAGAGCTAAAGAAAAGATGGATAGCAATAGTTAGGAAAAAAAAGACCAGAATGGGAATGTCGGTACAACATGTCTATTACTCGACATCTTCCCAGGCCAAGAAACACATCCAAAGGCATCGCTATAAGAAGAATTTTCGAACTAATGGCAGACGGAGAAGGATAAATAACTTCTGAGGGGGAACTTAAAAAACCTATTCTCAGGTTCCCCAATAGCGAAAAGGTGGGTTGAACTCCAAACAAAAGATTTCCTTTGATAATAACGATGACTATGAGCAACTTATATGTATCTAAAATCCTCATAGACAGGGAGAGCTCATGTGAAATCATGTATGCGGAGCTTTTTTAGAAGCTCGGGCTGAAGAGGGTAAATTTGTCCCCATACGAAGGATTCAACATGTAAGCCTTTAATGGTACAATAATTATCCTGTGAGGATACGTCAAACTAATGGTTGTTGTATCCCAAAATTTACACTCTGCTTTTTAATACTTTTGACTTGTGCGTCGCCTCATTTGCATAACATTCACATATAATCAACATTCATACAGGATCAAGGTCCTTGCTAATTTATTCCAGAAGGATTCAGTGTCCTCGTCTTATTCTACAAGCGCCAAGATTTTCTTTGTTAAAAGACTTGACAGAAAACGGAATTCGATTTCGTCGTATGAAGCAGGAATTCAGGTTTCGAGTCAAAGCGGGCTCCACATGGGTGCCAAATTATTTTCTCAGGGGCTCGATCCCGTTCTTATTATTTCCAGATGTCATGTGATTATTTTCGTTAGAGTTGGCAAGAGTATCCAGGCGTTTCAGCCGATTCGACACGTTTTAAACAGAAAACAATATTTTGTTGCAAGTACGAAATTCATAACTTTTGCTCGAAAGACTGTTCCATAGTGCCTCTTTCTCCATCTATTTCGTATCAACTTATTATACATTTCATATGTTGAGGCCGAAGGACAATTCCTTGAGGAAGATAGCGGGAATTAATTTTCAACAGAAGTTTCGGAGTTTTCTGCTTACCGTCTCCCGGTTGTTAAAAATTTCGTAACTTCTCACTCAATCAACGTATTGATACGATTTATTCTCCATGTTTTCCGCCTGGTTATTATTTCCATTTCATATGTTGAGGATGAAGCCTAACTTTGTGAGGAAGGTCTCCGAATACGCCAAGTACCTTAGTTTATACAGTGAAAAACTGTGTTGAACCGTTGTTTCCTGTGCGATAAAAAATCCATAACTTCTGAACCGTATGTCGAAACCGGATGAATTTAGGACACGAAGTCCGTCTCAAGGTCCCTGACATTTCGTATGTTGAAGTCAGAAGCCAATTCTTCACCAGAAATTCCAGAATATTACAAAAGCGTCGGAGGTCGATTGTGAATCGGGTTGTTTTCCCACTGTTCTGCAAGATTCAAAAATTCATAACTTCTTCGTTTTTTACCATATCGGGACGGTTCTCGCGGCATTTCTTCACAAATTTTGTCGTCTACAAGTTCCATTTTTGAGCCTGAGTTCAAACGGTATTCATAAGATGGAGTTTCATCGCGTTCTTTGGAAGGTGCGCACGAAAATCCTACGTTTGAATTTTCCGCCTCAGATGACCAACGCGCGTAACTTTTGTTTCGTTTATCCGATTGAGCCCGTTCTCACGGAAACGATTCACAAATTTACTCATCTTTGACTTTTCTTTGAAGCCCGGGACTGAATTTCGCACCGAAATGTGTTTCCTCGAGATCAGAGTTTAAGCGGCATTTTGGAGAAATTTTCAAATTCAATTTTGGGACCACTATATATTCAGTTTTCCTCAATTTTATCTCATTATTATTTTTGGGGACTCTCCATTCTCTCTCTTCATAAATACTTCTCTCTTTTGCTCTCCCTTCTCTATAGAATCAAATTGCATTTTCTTCTTGAGTTTTCACAACAACTTCATACAAATTCTCAAGAACACGAAGAACATTCGAATCACTTTTCCGGAAAATTACCGAAATCTCAACCGACCTCTCTCCTCGCGACCGGAGTTGTTGTCCGGTGATCCTCCGCCTCTCTGATTGCTTGTTCCGGCCACAGCTCCGGTCAAGTGCAAGTTTCGGCGACGCTTCGGTAAGCTTCCACGTTTCCGGTATTGTTTCGGTTGTTTACAAGCTTATTTTAGTTGATTTAGGAATTCAATTGCTTGCTTGGATCATAATTGGAAGTTGTGTGATAATGTTCTGAGTAATTGGATTTGAACTTAATTGATAATGATGATTAAGCTTGGGATTAACTAGAGTTAGGATAATCTTTGTTGATTGAATTGATAATTATTGATGAATATATTGTGACAATGTAATGTTATTTTGATTTGTGTTAACATTTGATATGGATTTGAATGTTGTTGTTTCCATGAGTTTGGATTTAATTTGAAATGTGATATCAAGTTGAGCTCAAGTATGCATTTGTTCATAACTTTTGATCTGTAGCACTTGTATGTGTTTTGTAATAATGGAAATCGCATCGGTAAGTGATTCCGGAAGCATTCAGATGATTTATTTTTCATTTCGGAATTTCACTTTTGCACGTTTTCGATTTTGTTTTTCTTAAGGGCTTAAAAGTCGCGCTTCCACTCGGTTTTTGGCTGCATTGAGTTCGTTTTTGGGTTCCTTGGCTCGTTTGCTAGTCAGCATGCGATTTTTGTCCCGTTCTGAGTCGGTGATTTTTGACGCCTATTTTCCGATTTTATCGATTTTAAGTGTCGTTTTGTGTGAAATTTGTATTCTCACCTCCCTGTTTGCATATGCTTATGTTATTGTGCTTGTGGATGTTCCTTGTGATTGAATTTGCATGTTTTTGGATTAATTTTGCACGCATCTCAAGTGGTAATACGCGGCTGCCCCGGACGTTGCTCTGTTGTGTTTACATACTATTTTCGGACCTCTCTCACTTCTATTCTATGATTGTGATAAAGATATGATGTGTTTTACTCTTCCTTGTTATTTTTGACTCGTTTGTTGAGATGTGTAAGGTACACTAATTGAAAGTCTCGAGTGTAGCGATAAATTCATGATCATCAAGTTGTGGATAAACTAGACATCAAATAACAAGAGTTGCCACCGCGCTTTTATTGTTTCCAAGGGAAAAAGGAAAAAGTACGAACAAAATCCAAAAGTAAGAAGTTTTCAAATCAAAACTAATAAAATGTCAGAGATTACAGGTAAGGGGGTTGGTTACACAGGGGGAAGGTGTTAGCACCCAAAATGTCCTAGGTACTCCTAGGGAGCCCTTTTTATGTGCATATGTATTTGGTACAAAATGATGTTTACAAACAAATAGAATGAGGGGATGAGAAAAGAATTCATTAATTATATTTTTGTGTTTGACAAAACCTTCGGACTTGTGCCTACGTACCAACATAAAAATGAGGGATCAAAACCTCGTAGTTCGTGATACAAATTTCAAAATGGATGTATTGCTTTTAACAAAAATTAAGTTTGAAAGGCACAAAGGCCTAAAAATGGTTTGAATGAGTTAGTTCTTTTTTGACTTTTTGAAAGTTTAAGTCAAGTATAATTAAGTCTATTTACAAGTTTGATTAAGAAAAGGAAGTTTGAAAATTCAATGGCATAAGACCAAAGTTTCTATCTTTTTGCAAAGTGGTCAAAGTTTAGAACAAAACTAGTTCAAACAAAGAAAATTTTAAAAATGAGGGAGAAATTTTGAAATTAAATAAGTGGGGAGGAGATGAAGAGACTAATCCTATGCACAAAATTAAAAGTTAAGGGTTGAAAAGATCTGACCAATGGGTAGTAATCCAATAGACAAGAATGTCAATAGAAACCCAAATTCCCTTGGACATTTAGAATCAAGCAACACACAAATGCACAATTATATCAAACTTGAAGAGCAAGACATCAAATAAAAATAGTCACATCCAAGCTTAGCCATTCCATGATCTTCTTCAAGATAGCCCATGTAACAGATGAATTCACAAGTCACAGGTTCAAAATAATAGCTTCACCATGATCATGTTGCAGATGAACTCAAAGAGATCTTCAAAGATGTATCAGATGAAGTTTCAAATTGCAAGCACTTGGTTTCACATAAAGTTGGCATTGGCCAAGTCCTTTAGCATAGGAATGTTGCCTAAGTTCTAAGTACATTTGCCCAAGATCAAGTCAACAGTCCACACAAAAAGTTTTTTAGGATTTTTGTTGTTATTATGTACATTAATGGTCAAAGACCACACAAACAAACAAAGTATACACAAAATGGAATATGTCACACAATATGGTCCAAGTGGACAAAGTGAAAATTGCATTAACATAAACAATTAGAATGGTATGAATAATGACAAATGAATAAAGACTAAAATTAAATGACATTAAAGTAAATGGCTTGAAATTAAAAGTTAGTTGTTAATGAGTTAGAAGTTAGTATTGTTTTGCTTTTGCTTTTTATTTTTTAGTCATTCTTTGGAGAACACTCAACCCACTTATCACAAGCATGAATCCTTGAACCAAGACATCTTCCAGAAGGAAGGAAAAATGCCAAGTTTCCACACAATACCATGAAAGATGGGAGATTTACAATCTCACTAACTAGAATGCTATGCCTTTTTGTGTCATAAATTTAGCGTTATGTTAAGCAATCGTAATTGCACTTATGTAGAAGTCATAACTATTTGAGGTGGGGCAATAGAATTTTGGTGTTAATGCATGTTAGAGATATAGTATAATGGACTATGCTCATGAAACATACCACACACAAAAAGAATATGCAAAAAAGGTGGCCTAATCTCATCCATACTTATGTTGATTTTTCAATCAACTAGCCTTAGGACTTTGAGATATCATAGGCCAAATGAGATGAATGCATAAAGAAGGGGAATGAGATGAAGAGGAAGGGGAATGGATCAAAACTCAAATTGGTCAAAGGAGTACTTTTACCAAATTAATATCATCCATTCATTTTGGGAGATGGAATGTACATCAATCCCCTAAATCCAATGATATTAACTTGACAAAGTCAAATCAACCTTGACCAAGACCCAACAACAAGAGTCAAACTCAAATAGGTCATCACAATTGGTCAACACAATTAATTGGGATTTATTCAAATTAAAAAGACTAAAATAATACATTTAAATTAAATATGGTTTGACAAATTCCTAAAACCTCATCAAAACACCAAAGAAATGGCCATGAGATTTATCATAGGTAAAACAAGGTCAAACGATCTTGGAGAAAAAATTTCAGAATTTTTAAAGACTTAAAAGTATTTTTAAACAATTAAAAACAAACACAAAATCAATTAAATCATGAAAATTTTAAGAATGATCCAAAAAATAATTTTAATTCAAAATATGACAGAGGGAATTATTTGAAATTTTTTGGTGAAACTCTCATATTTTTTAGATCAATATTAAAATTAATATGAATTAATGAAAATAAAAGGAATACAAGAAAATTAGAAAATATCAAAAAAAAAACGTGAGCCACTTGATCTCCCTCATTAATTGAGGTGGCAGACCAAGTGGCCTGAAACGCGTGTTCCACCAAACACACGAGTCAGTGCGCTACAGGGATGATAATCACAATGAGCGCTCAGGATTAAAACAAATTGGATGGATCTTATGGTTGGGAGACGTGCCAACGCACCGCCGGAGCTGTAACTCCGGTCTTCTTCTCCGGTGGACCTCACCGGACTGGTCCATCCTCAACCATCACCAATATAAAAGAAGAGGACATGATCTGAAAGAAAAAATGGCGTAGAGCACGAATCTGACCTCAATTTCAACTAACTCCAAATATATAAAAAGATATGAGGAGTTGAATTTTGAGGTGTGTCAACTGAGTTGCTTCGATTTGACCTCTAAGCAACTCAATCTTCTTGCCTACATTGATAGGACTTCAGACAACCAAAGATCCAAGAGAATTGATTGCAAAAACATCCGTTTATTTTGATAAAGAATCTTTGCATTTTGAGACATGGAGATCCCTTCCAATGCATGTTTATAAGATTGAGAACTTGAAATCTTATTCGGAAGGTTGAGTGACCCAGGTGTTGAATCTCGACATGCCTGGGGCACGTTTTTATCTAACGATCTCTTTTGCAGGTGCTGTTAGATATTTTCTCTCACTTGTAGGTTGTGATGTGAAAGCTTCTGACAAAAGATCCCCGTGGAGTCCAATCAGGGACGAATGAATGGAGGAATGGTGAAAAGACAACGAAAGACGTACGACGATCTTGAGAATTAATCAAGAAGACTCTTCAAAGTCTGAGGACTGGAAAGTTGATATAAATCCAAGGAGCTCGATCGCCGTCGAGTACGAAGAAGTCGGGAATACAAGGTGATGAATCAGAAAAGTCTAGACAAGTCTGGGAGTTCTCAAAATTGGAAAGTTGACATTGGATTTGGATGGTGAATACCAAGGTTCGACGAGTCGACAGGTGTTTTGCGCCAGACTTTCCTGGTTTCTCCAAGCAGGGTGGGGATTGTTACCTCCTCAGCAGATTCAAGGTCTGTGTCTTCCCTAGCAGGGTCGGGATGGTTATCTCCCCGACAGGTTTTAGACCGGTGTTTCCTCAGCAGCCAGGCCTGAAGGTTGCTATTTCCCAATGGAGATATCTATTGGTAGTGGTTTCTCCAAGCAGAGTCGGGATTGTTATATCCCCAGCAAGTCAGAGATTGTTGGTTTCCCCACAGAGTGCGTTGGTGGTTCTTTCCCCAGCGAAGTCCCCAAGCGGATCGGGTGCGGAGGAGGTTATTCCTGGTAAGGGTGGCCTATTTCCCAGCAGCAGTGTTATTCCCCGGCAGGGTGGAGATCGGAGTGTCGGCGAGTTCCTCAGTAGAGTGCCTTGAGCTCCCCAGAAGAGTCCCTTAAGGGGGATACTTTTTTATGCATTCATCATGTAGATAAGCATAGCATATTGCATAATAAATCGCATAGCATTTCCATGATTATGGAGCATTACGCTGAAAAAAGTCATGCATCATCATTGCAAGCATAAGCTAGTCTCAAGCCGTGGTTATTGTTTGAGAGGTGATTTCGCCAGAAGGTGAAGATGTTACTCCGAGGAGTTTGGCATCATGGTTTTAATCAACATTATTCCCCAGTAGTGCGATATTGGAGGAAGAGTCTCTGTCGGGCGGGGATGGAAATGATAATTCAAGAAGTTTCGGGGTCCAAAAAGTAAAGTAAAAAGAAAGAGATAATCCCCAGCTAAGCGCAAAGTGTTCGTTTGCTTGGGTTGAATAGAGAATAGCCGGTTCATGGCTTGTTATCCCCAACATGGGTCGTTGGCACGCGTGCCGCCGCGTTTATCACTATTCATTATTTCTGCCGATGCTGACAGGCATGACGAGTTTTTCGGGTATTCAGACCGTTATGGCATTCAGGCCAGCTTCCCGGTATCCAGACCGAGGTGGGTATTCAGACCAGTTTCCGATTTTCAGATCGAAGAAGTTTCCGACGTTCATGTCGAAGAACTTGTGGTATTCAGACCAGTTTCCGATTTTCAGATCGAAGAAGTTTTCGACGTTCATGTCGAAGAACTTGTGGTATTCAGACCAGTTTCCGATTTTCAGATCGAAGAAGTTTCTGACGTTCATGTCGCAGAACTTGTGGCATTCAGGCCAGTTTCCGGCGATCAGGCCGAGGTGGGCACTCAGGCCAATTTCCGATTTTCAGATCGAAGAAGCTTCCGGAGTTCAGATCGATGCAGCTTGCGGCACTCAGGCCAACTTTCCGGTATCCAGACCGAAGTGGCATTCAGGCCAATCTCCCGGTATCCAGACCGAAGTGGCGTTCAGGCTAATCTTCCGGTGTTCAGGCCGAAGTGGGCATTCAGGCCAATCTCTCGGTGTTCAGACCGGTGTCAATAATACTCTCATACTATGATGTTCAGTATTCAGACTGATGAGCGGAGTTCAGGCCATGGTTATTCCTGTGTTACCATTTATTTCGGTATACATAGTGCAAATTGTTCGTCTGTTCTTGGTATTCAATCACTCTTCACCCTGATCATCTGAAAGCCGAGGTTGTTCATATCGACATATTCACAGTGGATTGAATAGGGGCAGCTGTAACACCTCAAAATTTGCCCTCTTCTCTTGGGACTAGCTTAACATATTGCATTTCATCTTTTAGGACATTAGGCATTACATCTTTGCATATCATGTGGAAACAATAAGCAAGTCATCCTCCTAAGTCTTGTTCAGAAGATAAAGAGGTTAAAAGATTCAAGCCTGAGGGTCTTATTGAATTGATCACTAGCCATCTGAGGGTTTGTGCTTCAATTAGGGTTTCTTGGTTCCTCAAGGAGATTGGGTGTTATCTTGGTTGAAGTAATACATCACCATCATCATGGTCTTATCATCATCATCAAGGTTCATTATTTCTGATCATGTTCCTTGGGATTAGGGTTTTGACCTCTGGTCAACCCTAATCAGTTGCATTATACCAATCAGGATTCTCAAGGAGATGAGGTCTTCATTGAGATGGGGATCATCACATGGTTTTATTGAGCTTGTATAGGCTAGGGTTTCATTTTGGAGCCATTTCATCAAGAGATTGAGGCTCAAATTCATCTGTGCATGGCCAAAGCATCTGAAACCTAAAAAGTCAACTGCATGGTCAACTGTTGGATTTGGAGGGGGAAGTGGTTAGAAATACTTCATTCATGTTCAAACAAGTCTCATTTGACATTTCAAACATCAACATTGAAGAAAATAAAGTCAGGACAAAACTTTCCAAAAATGGAAAGTGACCTATAATTTGAAATTGCCAAAAATGGAAAGGTTTTCTCCTCAAGATTACATCATCAAGAAAGTTTCAAATGAAATTTTGTTGAACATGAAAGTGGTAGATCTTTCTCTCCCATTTCCAAAAAGTCCAAGATCATTAATTTCTCATGTGTGGTTAAGGAGATATGATCAAAACTTGACAAAGGATGCATGGGACTTCCAATGGGCATAACCTTCAAACCACAAGGCCAATTTGGGTGGCTCTTTTTGCACAATGATCCTTGTAACATGTATTTTCCAAGCATACAATCATTTGGCATGAAATCTCTTTTGCATGGTATTGGTTCATTCATGAAGATTTTTGTGGAAAATTGCATAATTTCATTTTTGTTGAATACATGCATGCCAAAACCATTACAAACCTTGCATGGGAAGTTTTTAAGTGGAAATTGACCAAGAGAGGGTACTGTTCACGTGGCCAAGCTTGCATGAGGGTGCATGAGCATGAAAATTCCAAATTTGCAAAACACCTCCAAAATTAATCCCTTTTCATTAGCACTTGGTTTAGGTTAATTAAACATGATTAGTGAAGCATATATAACACAAATCATAACAGAATTCATCACAATTCCCAAGTTTAGATCTAGAATTCTCAAAATCTCAAAATTCTCTCACTTTTTTCTTCACATTTCTTCAAACACTTGCATTCTTCCTTGGTTCATTCATCATCCAGAGGTATTGTGGAGCATATTTGGATCAAGATTCAAGGGAAATCGTGGCTGAAGAGTTCATGTTCATAGATTGAAGCTTTCATGGCAGTTGGAGATTCAGTTGAGTTCAAGAGCATTTGAGCCTCCATTTCATCATCATCCATCTCTAGAAGCACATTGGAAGAAGATTTAAGCCTTGCCAAGCCTTAGAAGCACGTGGATTCAAAGCTGCACTTCAAGAGGTCACTTTTTCAACTTCCTTAATTCTCCAAATTGTTGATATATTCTTGTAGTTCATTGAATGATGAGTGATCTGCACTTTGAATCGAGCGATTTGGTGCTATATCCATGGAGAACTATGTGATTCAAGTTTGGATGATGAATTTTAGATCCTTCGATTCATGCATGTGTTGTTGTTTTTTTGTTAAATTGATGATTGATTCTTAATGTATGAAGCAAGATCTACCTAATGATATGATTATTTCTAATTTCTGGAATGTTTGAGCATTGCTGGAAATTTGCATGAAGAACATTCATCGTGTTCTTCATGATTGCATGCATGTCCAGATTACATAGGGAATTTCCTGCGAATTTTGCTGCAACCTTCATAGCGCTACCTAGGGAATTTCCTGCGGATTTTTGAAATATGTTTTGAGCGCGCGCTAGGGTTTGGTAGTTTGAAACAGTGACGTTTAGCTTTGGCGCGCTAGGTTGGTTCAAATGTGTACCAAGCTCGAATCCGGCTGAGGACACTTTGCCATTTGCCTTCCATTTTTCACCATTTCTTCATATTTCATGCCATGCTTCATGTTCTTGATTTTTAATTTTTCTTCAACTTTAAAAATTCATAATAAATCAAATAATGATCCAAAACATACCAGGATTTTTGCATTAGGTCACATTATGTGTCTAGTATTTTATGGACATTTTTCCCTAAATTGTGCTTGGCTGGAAAATATTTTACCCTAGGGTTTGTGTGCATATGTTCATTTTGTGCTATACCTTGCCATATCTCTTGTGAAATGATGAGATTTAATCCAATGCCAATGAAATTTGACATGCTTAAACTAGACTACATGCTGGACATTTTGGTGTTGAGTTTGCAATTTTATCATGTGCCATTGCTGAGATATGATCTTGTTAATGTAGGTGTGACAATGTGTGTCACACCTTTTCTTGTCCAATTTGATGAATTTCTTTTCCATGCCAAATAAATTCTAATTGATGTGATTTTTTGTGTGATGTTTGATATGGATGTTGTGATTGATCATGAATTTTATTGGAATTTTTGGATTCATTTCTGATTTGTTTGAGATTTTTCATTCTGGATGGTCATTTGTGCACTTTTGGATAGTCTTGAATTTCAATCACTTGTGAAATGCTTATGCTTTATCATATGGATGTGAAATTTTGCACATTGTTTCTAGACATATTGAAGTTTGTTTTGGCTTTGATTGGAGGTCTTTACCATGTTCCAATTCTGTTTTAGGCTTGTGCTAAGTTGATGTAGCATTTGGTGTCCTATTTGAGTTTGTTTGTGCTTACCTTGCCTTATACAATTTGATTACCATGCTTAATCTTGTCCAATTGCCTTGATTTTTGGTGTGATGATCATATTGTGAGTTCTGTTTAGCCATGATTTTTATTGAGATTTATTGAGTCATTTTTGAATTAATGTGCATTTGTTCATTCTGTTGTCTCAATGTGCTTTCAACTTGCATACCTTGCCATGATTGATTTGAGAAATGAATTTGGTTGATGCTATTGACATGAGACCTTTTGGATTATGTTCTTGATTGATTGAGGTTGATTCATGTTGAATTTCATGTTCTGTTTTGAATTTTTTCTCCCTCTTTGACCCTAGGCCTTGCCCTAGTGGTTTGCCTCTCATGTTTGAGCTTTGTTTTCAGGTTAAGAAGCACATGGCCATAATGGGATTGATTCACTTGCTTGAGTTGACTAATTGGTTAATGTTGACTAACCTTGAGTTGTTTTGTAGGTGGATTTTAGCTCATTTGTATTTGAGCTTGTGCCTTGCACACTGTTGCATTGCTTGTTTGACTGTGTACTGTTGACTGTTGACTATTGGTTGTCTGTTTGGCTTTTTGAGTTGTATACTGATTGAGTTAGATTTTTTTTCAGGTACATTAGTTGCTTAAGTTCTTTGGAACTTGCTATTGCTTTTGCTTGGTTGCTTAACCATTTGAGGTATAACTCTCTGACTTCATGTAGTCTGGAAGACCTGTCCTGTTACTTGGGCAGGCACCTGTCTGAAGTCCTCCTTAAGAGGCAATGCTTGTGAATGTTTATTTTTGTGCCAAGCAGGAAAAGTCCTTTGATAAGGCAATTGGCAGATAAAAGAGATGTGTAGTCCATCTCCTACTAGTCAGTGTGTCATCCACTTTGCTCACACCTTGTGTTGATGCATTGTGGATATTAACCCAAGATCTTTGTTGAGTCAGTCACATGTGGATAAAAGAGTTCCCATTTTCTGAACTCCCACTTTCATTTGTCTGAAGCTCTCCCAGGCCAGGGATAAGAGCTGTGAGGTCTTACCCTCACTTCCCATTTCATCTGCTTCACCCTAACTCTCAATGTTAGGGTTAAGAGCTAACTACACCCGATTCCAGTTGGCTTGTGTTGCACAGCCTAACCTTGTATGAGCCCAATTGATTGCATATAGTGTGTGTGATTGTTTTTTATGCTTGTATGACTTTGACTGTGCTGTTTAGGATAGCTTGCTCCCTGTGCAAGTTAGATAGAAACTTTAACCTAGGACCATGGTGAATTTACATGATAACTATTAGGCTCGAGCCAGGCTCCCTTCTAGTTTGTCATTTCCCAGTCTCTGGTTAGGTTAGAAGTTCTCCCCTGTTAAGGGGAACTACGTTGCTCTGATCCTCATACCAGATGAGGTACGTAGGCAGGAGGTCGTGCGAGATCTCTCCGGGCACCCTTTTCCTTTTTTGTGTGCGTTTGCTTGACAGCTAGCAGGCTCGAGTACCAGACTCCCTGTTAGCTTGTTTGTTCAACTTTGTTGTTGATTTTGACGATTCAGCGTCCGGTTAAACCCTTTGTGTGTGAGTGAGGAGTCTGACGTAAGTCCAGTGATTGGCAGTCAATTTCCTGTGTGTTTTTGTTGGTTCGGAGTCTGATGTAAGTCCAGCAATTGGCATTTGGTTTCCATGTTTGCCGTTTTGTGTGGAGTCTGACATAAGTCTAGCGATTGGCAGTCGGTTTCCTGTGTGTGATTTGTTTGGCGTGCGCGAGCCGAACTACGGTAGCTCTGATTCTCATTCCAGATGAGATACGTAGGCATAGGATACGATATCCTAGCGAGCCCTTTCCCCTCTTATTCCACCTGTGTTGTTTCCAGTGTGTGTGTGCATTCTTTTGAGCAGTGTTTAGCAACCTTTCTTCTATTCTTTTTGAGTGTGGATCCCGTCGAGTACGACGGATGCGTAGGGGTGCTAATACCTTCCCTTCGCATAACCGACTCCTGATCCCATCTCTCTTTGGTCGCGAGACCATGTCTTTTCCAGGTTTACTTTGAGCGTTTCCTTTCCCTTTTTGGGATAAATAACGCACGGTGGCGGCTCTGTTTGTTTTGTTTAGCCCGCCGGTTGTTTTTCGCGGATGCGACAATAAGCCTTCTATTTATAGCCAAAGGGAATGATATTTGCACACTTCAAAATCTGTCCAAAATTGACAATGTGAATGGCACGAGTGCATGGGCATGTACAGGCCCATGATGCAATGCAGTAAGGCCCAAAATGATTCAAATTGAAGTCTAAATGAAGCTTGAATGGCAAGGCAAGTTGAAATGAAGTTTGTACATTTGGTTCTTTCCAACGATGCAACCCTGTTAAAGCCATACACAGACCTAACAATCTTCATCTAAAATGCATGAACTTGGGTTCTTTGGAAATCTTGGATCAAGGGGAAAAAGTAAACACTTTTTCATTTGGAGCTTGGAACATGGAGAATTTTGAGGTGGAAGTTTGGAAATTTCAACATGTTGAAAAATTTACTAAGTGTCAAGCTATATACTTCAATATTCCACCTTTCTTAACTTTTTATGTGAGTGTCAAATGAGAAAAGTGTCTTCATCAATATTGTAGATATTTCAAAGACATTCAAAATGGTCACCAATTTCATGTCATTTGGATTTATAATGATAGAGTTATGCATTTTTGAAGTTTGGAAAAATCACTTGTTCAATGGTATAGGTCAAAAATGACCTATACTGTTTCCTCATATCACATGCTCATAAAAGTTGAATTTTATTTCACTCCAAACATCAAAGTTGAAGTAGACATCTTGAATTTAATTTTTAAACATGGAAATCTTTCATCTCATGAAAATTGAGCAAGTTATGGCCTTGGGAAGTTGACTTTCAAATTAGGGTTTAGACAAAATGACCTATAATGTTTCAACATAGAAAATGATTTTCCAAGCAAAACTAGCTCTAGATCTCAACATGAAATTTGTTTGGAATTTCATTTAGAGTAACGTTTCTCTTGGAGTCATTTTCATTTGGTAAAAATTTTAGGAGATAGGGTCTAGGGAGACCTAGTTTTGATCAAATGAATTCATCTGGCCAACCACCATCAACCAACTTGCTAACCTTCAATTCTCTTGACTTTATTGGCTCATGGTAGATCATATATGCATAAGATGATGAATTTTGAAGTGTCCCTTGAGAAATTTGATCAATTAGTGAGATAGCTTGTTGGAGAAGTTACTTAAGATACCTAGTCAAACTAGGGTTTCCAAGGCAAATCACTTCCAAACTCTTGGAGAACACTTGATCAATATATCATGTAGGAATCAATGGAACACATATATGATGCTCATAACCATTCTTGGATCAATTCATGGTTGTGCTCTTTGTCATGAGGGTCTCAAACCCTAGATATGAACTTGATAAATCAATGGATCATGCCTTACCTACAAAAGAGTTAGGCAAATGCAAAGACATGTTTTTGGTATTTTGGTTAGTAAAATGATAATATACAAGTATGATACAATCACATAGTTCTTGGTGATCTCTCCCAAAATAAACCCAATGAAAGAGGGGTAAGGAGGATGCCAAGGTATGATCCCAATGTTAATGCTTATGATGAAATTGCATGAGGGATCTTAGGGTCAAAATTGGGGTCTTACAGCTGCCCCTATTTAAGGATATTCTAACTGAGGAGGCGAAGGTTAAAATCTTAATGTCGACTCAGTAGAATGGGCTTAAATAACAACATAGAAACAAATTTTGGTCCCTAAGAGACCTCATGATGCAAATGATATGAATGCAAAAGTTAATGCCATGTGGGGAAATATTGCCACAAAGGAAAAGAAGTCAGAGAGACCAAAAGTCCGCAGGAACCACCAATACCAAATACTTTCTACGTCACATTAGTTTCTTTCCTAAAAAATAAAAGAATACCAAACATAAATGCAGACACCACAAAAACACCCTTTTCTTCCACACATCACAAGAAAAAAAGCACTTTCTTTTCTTTTTTCTCTTCTCCCTCGCCTCACTTTCTTTTCTTTCTCTATTCTCCCTCGCTCTATTTCTCTTCTTTCTCTCTTCTCTCTCACCTTGCTTCTCTTCCTCATCTCTTCTTCATGCAAAAGCATCAAACAATAAGAACAACACATAACATCAATACATAACTTCAACCTCCCCTTCCTCAACTAACCCACCAAACACAATTTTCTTCTTTTCGGTCTGCCTCCTCAATCATTTCACCTTCATACTTTAACACAAACATCGCATTCATACTCTCAACCAACAACAACATCAAACTTTAACCAACAATGTCATCAAACTACACCACCAACATCTTATAACCACCACCACAAACACAAAGCTCTGGTGCACCACCTTTGAAACCTCTACCAAACCACCCTCCATTCACGATAGCAACCCACCATCAAACCAACTCATCATTCTACTTCACAACCGTTAACCCACAAAACCTGCTCCAAAAATCGTTGTGCATACCGACGAATCCTTCATCGACCTCCGTAAATCCACCTCCGCCAAAGGTTTTTTTTCTTCTGTTTATGTCGTATTTCATTGTGGTTTTAATCATGTAACTTTTTTTATTTGTTGTACATTTTATAGATGACAGAGAGAAGATCGTGAGAGAGAGAGAGAGATGAATGGTTTATATTTGATGTTTTTTAAAGTTTTTATGAGAAAGAGGTTTTGTTGTTGTTACTGAAGCTGGTGTGAGGAAGAAGAAGAGAAAAATGTTGTGTTTTTGACTTTTCCATACTCCTTCTGCTACATGTCGGACAGTAGAGGGAATACCCAAAAGTTTGAAAAAATTAATCCTCTCTCTTTTCCCTAGTATCGACGTGCCTCACCATTATCATTTTTTTCTATTTTTTCTTCTTTTTTAATTTATCATTATTTATTATTATTATTATTATTATTATTATTATTATTATTATTATTATTATTATTATAGATTTGAGTTTTTGTTTTTTTGGGCTTTGGGCTCATGTTTTGTTGTTTTGATTGCTCATACTCCCATATCCATTGCTTACACCCCTTGTCCAAGCTCATTTTTGTTTATTTTATTTTTGTTCTTTTTCTTTTTATTATTTAATTTAATCATTTTTTATTTGTTTAAATTATATTTAATTATTTTATTTTAATTGATAAATATATTATTTGATTAATTATTCCATCAGTTTCCAATGTGTTGCGATTTCGAAGCTTAAATTCAATTTAGCTTTCAGATATCGCTTAAACGCATAGATTTTGTTGCCTGAATTCTTATACGGTGACTCCTGCACGAATCCACTTTAAGCTAGCTTAACATAGAGCTAAATCCATTACTTTAATTTTCGATTTTATTTTACCTTTATAAATGTTGTACATAATTTATTTAATCGCTGCTGTTTGATTAATTGCGTTGTGATTTCGAAGCTTAAACTCAATTTAGCTTTAAGAAATTGATTAGACGCATAGATTTTGTTGCCCGACTTCTTATAGGGTGATTCCTATATGAATCAGCTTTGAGTTATCTTAACATAAAGCTAAATTGTTTACTTTAATTTTTGGTTTATTTTATCTTTGTAAATGTTGTACTTAATTTATCAAATTGTTGGACTTGTCATTGCGTTGCGATTTCAAAGCATAATCCAATTTAGCTTTCAAAAATTGCTTTGACGCGTAGATTTTATTGTCCGGCTTCTTATAGGGTTATTCCTACATGAATCCATTTTAAGTTAGCTTAACATATAGCTAAATTTATTACTCTAGGCTCCGATTTATTTATGATCCCTTGTCTTTCTCTTGTGTATTTTTATATTGAGTTCCTTGTATGTTTATAGTTTGTTTGTTGGGCTTGTACTGTTAATCGCATTGTTTTATATCCACATTCGACAAATTATACCCTCATTCCCGTAATGTGTAATAATTTTACCGTTTTCCTTTATTTTTTTGTTCTTATTGCATTAGTTAACGGTTAACTCAAATATTAAAATCAACCACTTTCATAAAAGAACAAAAATCATGGTAATGGACCGCCATGAGCATAGCCTAATGCTCGAAATATCTATATAAACTTAGGGTCTTCCTTAGTACCCCCCTAATTGTTGCAGATAACAAAGAAGCTCATGTGAAATATGTGATAGCTTAGGATATAACGGTCCTTCATCATAAATAGGAATCAACACTGCTCTCTACTCATCATGAGAGGATGGTATCAACCGAAGATATGACACCCTGTAATACCAATCCAGGTATTCAGGGTTAACATCATGTGATTGAATCAGAAGGTGGAGGCGATATACTGCCTAAATCCAAGTTGGCGTATACACATGTCAGGCAAGTACGCAACCATTATGCCACCCCATTTTAGACCTCCCATGTGCAGACAGATATCATCAAATGATCTAACCTAACTATGACTCTCGAATGGAAGCCATATGACATCAACGGGTGTCAAGTCGTACAACACCCTCCTAAGTTCATCAACCTTCTTTGTCTCTTGCTTACACATCCTTCTAATCGCTCATGGAAATCCATTACCATCACCCGCCAACAAGAACTCTCTTCTCTTACAAATAGTATAAAAGTACTTCTAAATTCAACATTATTACAACATAAATATTCTCTATTAAAAAATATATAACTAAATAATAATAAATAGACATATAAAAAACGAAAAAATACCAGTATAAAAGTGACATATCTACCGAACTGCTTGCATGTAAAAATGGAAACATCTCATAAATATTATGTATAATGTCACCCGTGCGGCTTCTCATAATTATATCTACCATAAGCAGGCAGGTTCCTAAGTAGTCACAAATATCCTACCTCGACAAGAGTAACAGTCTTGTTGACAAAAATAGTAGCACCAACCAACATCATCATGTAGGCTCTGGCAGTAACGTCCAATTGATTAGCAGCTCGATGACGCACAAATAAACTGATCATCCACTTCATCTTCTAATATGAACCTCTGCAAGCACAAACCTATTTTCTTACCTCCTTTAAACTCACTCCCATAAACTCAACATCATAATCAATGACACCATCCTCAGTCATACGGGGTCCCATAAATTAACCATAATGAGAAGGTGTAATTGACAAGAAACATTATCTAAGGTAATTATCATCTCACCAAATGACATTTGAAATACGATGTCTCTAGATGCCATCTTTCGGAGAATGCGGATAGTAGATTTTGGTCTATCCTATCCATATTGGTTCTTTGGAGTGAAGATAAACCAGCGTCACCCAATTACCCATAAATCATTGGAATGATATATACTGGAACCCAATCTTTCAACTTACTTTCATGTGCAACCACCTTTAGTTCTTTCTTCAGATCTCTTTCTTGAAAATAATTTAAAAGATAAAAAAATATTATAATACGAAATAATTAAAATTAATGATTATTCAACATAAAGTGTATGAGTTTTACTTACCTCGTCGTACCATAAGTGTTTAGCAATATGGTGCTCATATTGTAAGAGAAGAGACATGTCGTACGGTTCGCCAGTGTAGTGAATTGACTACTACTGAAGTGGCCACTCGTCCTATTCCTTCACATTGATTAATTATTCTATTGTCACTTCCTCTACGCCTCAACTAAAATCCAAAAAAAAACAATTTTTAACAACGTAAAAAAAATGGAAGTCTTTCACAAAACATATCCGGTAAAAAAATGAATTGAAAAACTTACCTAGAAGCCTTTCGACGTAGAAAGTCGTGGATTGGATAACTTTGAGGCAAGACTTTCGATTATGATTTGTGGACTATAAACTTTGAAACAAGACTTCCAATTTTGATTTGTGGATCAATTAACTTTGAAGTGGGCTTATAGTGTTTGTTATGGACCAAAATATCTGTGGGAAAGAGTTCAGGTGAGCTTTTGTAAACCAAAAGACTTGTGGAAAAGAGTTACGATGAGTTTTTATGGACCAAAATACATATATGTAAGACTTTGGGTTCACAATTTTTTTACAAATTCTCTCAAATTCTCGCAATACACCGAAAAAATTGGAAAACAAATGAGAAAAATATAAAAACTTTGACAAATATATTATTTACACAAGGAGTATTTTGGTCAATTTCAATTAACTGCTGGAATATGAGGATAAATATAAAGGTATGGAATAAAATTTTCCAAAATTATTCAGGCCCAAGGTTGATCAAGTATACATGGCCCAAAATATAATAACTAGATCATACACACATAGCCTTGGGTTGTCATACTAATACTCACTCACAAGCCCCTCCCTCTCTCTTAGAGTGTGTTATCATCTTCTTTCTCTCTGAGCAAAACCCTAAAAACTTAGCCGCTACCCCTTCGCCCTAATCCGAATCCCTAATATATTGTCATTGCTCGAGCTTTTCCCTAAAACCTATTTTCACGATAGAGCTCTGCTAAGCATTGCGAATTGGTTTCATCTGTTATTGCTTTTGAGGTTATCTGCTTTCTGATTTTACGTTGCGGTTCTGTTTTTTGTACCGGGAAATTTACTTTTCATGATTCTAGATTTGGTTATGGTCGATTGAGTATGCTTGCAGTAGTATTATTTTTACCGAAAACATTTTTTGAAAATCGAAATGCGAAGATAGTGCATATGATGTTTTACACTTGATCTCTGAATCTCAGGTAAGTTAATGTTGACAAGTTTATTCGCTGATGCTTCTTCTTCGCAATTCCCTTTTGCCCGAACGATATTGTTCATGTTCACAGGCAAGAGGGTTAAAATTTTTGCTTATTTTTATAGATCATATGAAATGCTACTTACATTTAACATGGACAAATAAATTCTTGGAAGAACTGTTGTGGAAGTGAAAATGTGATTTTCACGGGAAAGTGAAATTCAGAGGTAGAATTCTTTTTAGGTTTAACATTTGTTCTTTTCTCAACACAATACAATGTCTTCTAATAAGACTTTATTTTATTAGAACTTGAATTGTAATCTTTGTTTCTACTAACTTTCTCATAGAACTTGAATTGTCATTATATAACCCAAATTTTTTTTATTGTTATTGTATTTTGTTCTTGAAGTGAAAAATATAAAAGAAAAGAATAAAAACAAAAAGAACAATGGAAGGGTAATGAAATTAAATAAATAGCATGTTCAGTAATAACTTTTTGACAACTTTTCTTAAAGAAGAGCAATCATCAACTCCTAATCTTCAAATACGTAATGAACGATGAAATTAGAAGATATTATTTGCAAAATGGTCTGTCAACCAAAAGAAATTATTTTTTCACATAGAAAATTTGGAGATATGTATGTTGTTATCTTATGAGGTCACATCTTGAAGAACATAAAGGTTGTGGTGATGCCTTTATAACATAAGGCTTTACAAATTGGAGAAAAAGTGAAAGGTTCCGAGTCCATCTTTGAGATGTGGAGTTGTAAATAGTTCTCTTATTCAGGCATGGAGAAATTGTACAAATTGAAAAAAAAGTTCTCTTATTAGCACAAGCTTTAGCTTTTCATGGTAATGATGAGTCAATTTCATCATGAAATAAGGGGAATTTTCTTAAACTTATGAATTTTCTTGTTAACCACAATGAAGATATTTATAAAGTTTGGAAAATTTGTCATGGAAATCTTAAGTTAACATCTCTTAATATTCAAAAGGATATTGTTAGAGTTGCTGCATTTAATTTATGAATCTCATGATATCTCAATGAGGAAGCAAATGATTGTGGTTATACGTTATGTAAATAATGAAGGAAAATTTATTGAGGATTTTCTTGGTGTTGTTCATGTTTTAAATACTAGTGCTCTAACATTGAAATCGACTTTTGCAAAATATGGATTAAGTTTGTCAAGGATACGTGGACAAGGCGATGACGGAGTAAGTAATATGCAAGGTGAATACAATGGTCTAAAAAGTTTGATTTTAAAAGAGAATTGTTCTGCATTTTTTATTCATTGTTTTGCCCATCAACTCCAATTAGCTCTTGTGGTATTAGCAAAAAAGCATTCTAAAATTGCTTTATTTTTTAATTTGGTTGCTAATTTGTATAATGTTGTTGGAGCATCATGTAAGCACCGAGATATTCTTTGTGAAAGTAAAGCTACAAAGGTGAAAGAAGCATTGAAACATGGAGAAATCTCTAGTGGACGTGGCTAGAATCAAGAAATGACAATTAAGAAGGCAGTGGAAACAAGATGGAGCTCACATTATGGTACATTACTTAGTATAGTTTCTCTATTCTCTTCTATGATTGATGTGCTAGAAATGGTTAAGGAAGATGGGACAAATTAAGATAAAAAAAGGTGAAGCATTAATGTTGATGAATTATATGCAATCTTTTGAATTCATTTTCATCTTGCATTTGGTGAAAATACTTTTAGGAATTACACATGATTTATCTCAAGCATTACAAAGAAGTGATCAAGATATTGTAAATGCTATGAAGTTAGTAAACGTGTCCAAAATAAGACTATAAGCTATAAGAGATAATGGTTGAGATTCTTTATTGAATGATGTTTCATTATTTTGTGAGCATAATGATATTGACATCCATATATGGATGACACTTTTCAACCGGCACAAAAAAAGTCAAAGAAAAAAATGGAGAAAGTATCTAATTTACACAATTTTTAAGTTGAATTATTTTATGAAGTGATTGATCGACAACTTCAAGAGTTGAATAATCGTTTTACAGAAGTGAATACTGAGTTGCTCCTTTGTGTGGCTTGTTTTAGTCCAAGAGATTCATTTTCTACATTTGATAAGAAGAGGTTGATTCGTTTAACTCAATTTTATCCTTTAGAGTTTTTTTAAGTTGAATTATTGGCATTAGATTGCCGGCTTAAAAACTATTTCTTAAATGTATGCTCTGATAGTGAATTTTCAGAATTAGAGGGCATTGGTGATCTTTCTATCATGCTCGTAGAGACCAAAAATATATGTTGTCTACCCGTTGGTATATTTGCTTTTAAAGTTATCTCTGATATTACCAGTGGCAACTACAAAGCTGAAAGAGCTTTCTCTACTATGAATATTATCAAGAACCGAATGTGAAATCGCATGAATGATAATTGATTACATGATTGCTTAGTTATTTACATTGAGAAAGATATTCAATATTTTCGAAACATCAAAAATCGTATAGAACAATTATAATTTATATTTATATTTTTAAAAATAAAATATTATATTTATATTGACCCCAATAGTCAATATAAATTAAACCTATTAAAAAAAACTCAAAGATTAAAACGAAGCGTAATATTTTTTTACACTGATAATGCATTACCTTAAAACAAATGAATCTACATAGAATTTTCAAAACTTATTCCTATAACATAAGCCAAAATACGGATTAACTAAAGAGATTAATTATTATACACTGTCAATGTAAAAATTTTTACACTGTCGACTAATCACTATCACTCGTTTGTGTTATAGGTTTTTAAAATAAAAATCAAACTCATTTCAATATCCAACGTCTATGATTAACTGACGGTGTAAAAATTTTTTACACCGTCGGTGTATATCAATTAAATTCTTAACGAAAATATTTTAACCCAAATCATTTAGAAATAGATGTTCATTAAACTTTATTTGAATGTTTCATGGAGCAAAATTTATAATTTACTGAAAAAATATATATCTTTATCGAAACAACAAAAACTGAAAACTGAAAACTGAAAGCAGCCACCACAAGATGAACTCGCACTGAACTCAACTGGCCGGAAAACACCGCCGGTGTTGCTCGTCGGCCCCACAAACAGTGTTAAAGCCGTCCAGGTTTTCCTTCTTCTTTAATAGTTTTTATTTTTATTTTCCTTCAGTTCTCTTGTAGCGCGCGAGTATGCGATTCCGTCGCCGCTCGCCGCCGTCATAACCGCCCCTCCATAAGGCAACGCAACAACGATTCTATTTGCGTCGCAGAACAGCAGAGTCTCGCTCCGACTGCGATTCTGCGATATAACGGCCAATTGACAACATAGGTTTTACAACCTGATATGAAAATCGGTTTTTCTATCATTGCAGGTGATTTTCAATGTTTATTCAACCGCCACATTCTAAACCCTAATAATGGAATGCACCGTATCATTTCCTACTAGTATGCGTTTTGTTCCATTGGGAACAACTTTGTGCAGAAACCAGAGAATCACTTTAGCAGCACATTCATCGAATTCAAATAGAAGAAGAAGAGAAAGACCGACAAAGAACTTACGGTATCCGCGTCGCGACAAGCAACCTCCGGAGTTTGGTGTTAATTTATTCTTGAAGAAGCCTAGCTTTCCCAACAATGATCAAACTCGTGATGATAAGAATTTCAATGTAGAAGAGAGTGATGAGGAGGAACGAAATACTGGTGTGGTTTGGGATTCGGATGAAATTGATGCTATATCGTCGCTTTTTCAAGGTAGAATCCCACAAAAACCGGGAAAATTGGACCGGGAAAGACCTCTTCCTCTTCCGTCTCCTCACAAGCTTCGACCGTTGGGATTACCTACGCCAAAAAGACTACCAGAGATGGTTTCTTCTCGCATTTCTATGGATAAGAAATTATATAAAAGCCCGAGTTTTCTAGTTGGGTTGGCGAGAGAGATTAGCAGGCTTAATCCAGATGAAGATGCGTCTATAATTCTTGGAAAGTGGGTGCATATTCTGAGGAAGAGTTCTCTATCAATGACAATAAAGGAATTGGGCCATATGGGGCTCCCTGGGAGAGCTCTACAGACGTTCTGTTGGGCACAGAATCAACCTCATCTTTTCCCGGATGATTGGATTCTGGCCTCGACAATTGAGGTCTTGGCAGGGAACCATGAATTGAAGAGTCTATTGAACCTGAACAAGTTTACTGGTTTGGCGAGTCGCAGGGTGTTAGAGGCATTGATTAAGGGTTTTTTAAAAGGAGGAAACCTTAGACCTGCTTGGAAGGTATTGGCAATTGCTAGAAGGGATAAAAGAATGTTGGATTCAAGCATTTATGCAAAATTGATACTGGAACTTGGAAAGAACCCTGATAGATACAGACATATCGAGCCGTTGTTAGAAGAACTCGGAGCACGAGATGAACTGAATTTAACCGCACGAGATTGTACTGCTATAATGAAAGTCTGTGCTAAGATGGGAAAGTTTGAAGTAGTTGAGAGCTTGTTTAGTTGGTTCACACAGTCTGGTTGTCAACCAAGTGTGGTTATGTATGCAACTGTTATTCGTAGCCGCCATGCTGAAATGAAGCACAGAGAGGCATTGGATTTAGTTTGGGAAATGGAGGCTTCGAATTGCCTCTTTGACCTTCCTGCTTATCGTGCGGTAATAAAGCTGTTTGTTGCTTTAGATGACCTATCTCGAGCCGCGAGATATTTTTCGAAACTTAAAGAAGCGGGATTTTCTCCCACTTATGATTTATACAAAGACATGCTTGAAATTTACATGGCCTCCGGGCGGATTGCAAAGTGCAGAGAGATCTGTAAGGAGGCCGAGATTGCAGGTTTCACGCTACATAAACATCTAGTGTCATATGATTCATGATTTGATAAATAAAGCACAGTAGAGTATAACTGTATAAGAATTAAATGGGCATTATCATTGTTCGTATCAACTTTGTATTTCTCTTTATCGGCTTCTGTTTGTCATCTACAAATATTTTCAACATTGAGGCTAAATTATTATATGTGAATATGCTACTAAACTCTGTGATGGTAGTACCAACTGTTAAGAAATTGCCAGGATATGGAAAAATGTGGATCAATTTAGTTTGAAAAACATCTTCTGATTTCACCTTATATGCTTTGGCTAAGAATAAAAAGATGTCACTGTTTTTATTTATTGTATGGGAAAGAAGGTAAATAATGTTTTGTTATTTTCATCATTTTAACATTTTGCTTCATAAAGTAAAATGCAAGTGCAAGATGGTGCATGTGTTGGTTTTACAATTGATCTCTAAACTTCAGGTGACTTCATGTTTAAGTTCATTCACTGATTCATAGTTAACATCTTTGGATTGATATGCTCTTTCATGTTTAAGTTCATTCACTGATTCATAGTTAACATCTTTGGATCGATATGCTCTTTCACTATCTCATGAGGGACAAAACCTTTGATTTCAAGAACTAAAGGGTGTTTCTTTTTTGTAAGCAGAGTTCTCATACTTGAGGGCATAATGGACTTTATCCGCCACACAATGCCTGTTTTGCCTGCACTTTTTTCGGATGGACCAATGATTTAATTTCGCACCCTTTAATGTGTCCGTCCTATTCCATTACATTTTTTTTAGATTTTGTAGGTGTGAACATTAATATAAATATTTACATTTTTAGACTTAAAATATACCGTGTCTACAGAGATGTCCCTCACTGTCCTTACTTTTTTGTAGGATTGATTAATGTTTTAGACCCGCACTCCTAACTATGTTTGCCTCGTCCCTTTTTTTTCCAGATTTTTGTGGGGCGCCTCGTCCAAACTAAAAAATGATTGACTCTTGAAACTCTTTAAAGTAAATTAAAAACATAAATACTATTCTTGCAATAGAGTAAAAATATGTGAATGTCCTTAAAATACATGTGATAATTTGTGGTCCACTAAAAATAACTTTAGAACGTTAATCATTGCTCTCCTTGCTTTGGAGATGCTCTAAATAGAAGATGGTTCTCCTCTAGTGTTTTGAGGAGGAAATGAGTTAGTTGGGTTGCCAGAATAACATTTTAGTGCATTGAGGAGGAACTGTAACCCTGCACCCTGTACCTCAATTGATTTATAACACAAAAACTTATTCACATAGAGATGACAATAGACTGTTTATTGTTGTCTAAAAAGATTGATAGTTGACAGTATTTGTAAATATCAGTATATATAAATAATGTATTAATGTCAGTTATCTGACTCTAAAAAGATTGATATTTATTCAAAAAGATGTGTGATGTCATTTCTATTTTCTATAATTAATCATACCTCTAAACAAAAAATTCATATTCATTAACTAATGGTCTATTTTACAAGTCATATTAGTTATATTGACCTTGCTTATAAATACTATTATAAATAAGATAAATGAACTCGCCGAGGCATATAAACATGATTTTAAAATTAAACGCCAAAGATATTCTCAATTCAATTGTACGCAATAACATAAATTATAGTTTGCAACTTATGATATGCTTAGTACCAGAGAAAGCTGGTAAAAGATAACATTAACCGAAACTAGAGGAAGCGCAACATAAACAAACAGGTATTTCCATATCAGATAGTTCAGAGTTTGTTACATTACATAATCCAGCACGTAAAAAAACCCATGATTTCCATGCCAACAACAACAGAATCAAGATAGTTAGTTATTTAGCATATTATGTTATCAGCATATTCATATAATTTCATTTCTCGGTTTAATGCTGCTCCAATCCTTTCCACGAAGAGACCAAGCATCTCCTAACAATTTAACATAGTTTAACTTCAATGGATGACAGGCTTTAAGGGATGAGCTCTAAGCTTGGACAAATCAAGGTTAGAATCTAGTTCTTCATCCAGTTCACCAACAACACTTCTGCAAATACCAAATGAAATCCATTAAAACCAACATATAGTGGGTTACTTAGAATATAAAAGTAAATGGCAAGACATAGGAGAAATAGAAACATGACATACATGTTGTCGCCCCTAATGATGTATAAACCCAGAACAAGTTGCTGAACACCTTCCTGTAATTAGAAACAAGAATGAGCCAAAAAAAGGAAAACAAAAAAAAATCATCATATGCAAGAAAGAATCTAACAAAATACTATAGCAGAATAACATAGCAACGGTGGAGTTTGACGTGATGCTTTTGGCCTGCAACCCGTCGTCTGTAATAGTGGTTGTTACGGCTGTTAATTGCAGCAAAATTGCAGTTCCAAACCGCTATCATGTCCACTATTAATTGTGTATTTTACTATTTTTGAGTATTTATGTTTACTTTGTAAGCTGATTGATAGTTATATAATGGTGGCTATCCCGCTATGTCGCTATAACATTTTAGAGGGTCAGTGCTACACAACGGCACAACGCTACCAGAATTAACAGCATTGAAAAAACTCTAAATTAGAAAATGTTCAAAGAGGAGGAAGGGGAAGGTATATGGAAATTAGTAATCACATAAATTCGTCGCTATCAATTGTCAAATGCAGGAGATTCTGCTACAAGTAACACCAAAATCACTACATTAACTCCAGAAAGTAGTAGATTTGAAAGAAAAATAAATGTAGATATTAGCCACTACTATTACTAGTAGCAAACCAATAACACAGAAGAAAAAAAAGCATTAGCTTGAAAAGGCCAGGGAAAAAGCCAATGGCTTCAGATTTACTGTCTATATCAACAACAAAAAGCAGAGCAAAATAAAGAGTTTCTACATCCTAATTCCTATTTTATGGTTTAGTTAAAAAAACTTATTTTGGTAGGTAATCTATGTCCAAATTCCTAAAACGACATGAAATCAAAAAGTTCACTTGTCACAAATTAAAAATAGTCAAGCTCAAGATGATCGATATCGTTTCAGCAGTCAATGCTTCATCCCATCATCCAGCATACCTAACTATGTGTTACCAAAAGAAAAACTGTTGTAGGATATGAACACAAAAGGCTTGAATTCTGATAGAGTGCAGCATTGTTCAATATCAGGCATATCTAAGCTAAAATATTAGTTGTTTCATAACTTGAAAAGCCAATTCTGTAACTGAGATCTTTTGGATTTAGAAGGCGATTAGTAAGATATTTGTAATAAAACACTATTCTTCACTTCACGTAGATATCTCATGAAAAAATACCGACAACGTGCGACACAAATATAAAAAGTTCAAAGCTAAATGTATAAACACAATAAAAATTTAAAACGAATTCAAAATGTCATTCATACCTTGGTAGAGAAAACTCGTTCATGGGATTCATCGAGAATTATATTCGTTGCCTGATCAAAACCTTTTAGAACTCCCTGAAAATGAACAGAAACCCGTTGTAACGAGAAATGAAAACAACATTCTTACATTTACAAGCACACACTGTCCCATCAAAAGCTAATTTCATGGAGAGATTAGAAAATACAAAGACTCACCACTATATTTCGTCCATCATTCGTAATAACCGAAATCGTCTCTGCCAAATCAACAAAGAAACACTAGAATCTTAAACCAAAATAACATTTCAAAAAAATACAAAAGAGCAAAACCCTATTTTAGTTCCCTAAACAGAGAACACATTCATATCAGGTTAATTAATACTTAATTTCATCAAATTAGTCTCTTTAATCTCATGAAATGTAGTATAGCTAAAAAATCAAAGTTTATTGTTTTATACATGATGTACCAAGAAAAAATTGAGCATAAAATACAAATTAATAAAAATGAAATAGGTTAAAGATTGGTTACGATCTACGAGAGACTCAAGTCCAGGCCCGGTTGACATAACGATAGTAGAATAGCTGCAAAAGGGTTAATTAAATAAATTAGTTAATTAATAAAACGAGTGCAGAGGAACGTTGAAGAAGATGAAAGAGACGGAAAATTGAAAAGTAAGAGTTAAGAGAAAAGGGGAAGAAAGTAATAGAGAGATGCAGAAACGAACCGGGAGGGGATGGAGTGGTGAATTGAGATTGAGAGATGGCGGGGGAATAATAAGGTTTCAGTTTCGGAGAGGGAGACTAGAAATGTTCACTTCACTTCACCGCTTAATTCTTCGGATTGGATTTTAACTCAACCGGCCCAACATCAAATGGTGTTGTTGTTTTTTTTAAGAGATGATTCTCTAATAAGTGGAAAAACACCTTAAGAAAATTAATAAGCCACATGCACTCTAACTATTGCTTCCTCACTCTTGTAAAAAATCAAACCTATCCATAAAATTCGAAGATGCATATTTGGTTGGTGCATTCCATTCATATTCCTTTTTGAGTCATGTCCTAAGGCTATGTCAATTTTTTTTACCAAAATGCATCTTCATATAACTTATGGAGATGCATCTCCAAGCGCTAATTTAACCAAATACGCGTCTGTCTCTTCTTCTTTCTCGCTTCTCAAAATTCACCAACTCTCAAAACCTCTAAACTCACAAATTATCTGTTTACCGTGAAATTTAGTAAACAAAAATAAGTTTTAATTTACTTAATGGATTAACCTCGAAAAGATCGCAGAACATATTTGTGTGAATCCTAAACTTTAAACATTTTTGATACCAATATCGAAATGCAAAGTTTAAGAAATGACTAGAATTTAAACTGAAATCGAAATGCAAAGAACTTGAAATAAAATGACTGAAAGTAATTTAATTGCAGAAAATGACTTGAACATAAAGACTTTAATTTGTAAAAAGTGGAACGCGTATGTACATTCTCAACTATTTTCTCAACCACACAAATACTTTGAGTTTTGTAGAATTTGCGTACAATTGCGGACCCCTAAACTCAAAGTGAATGATATATATATATATATATATATATATATATATATATATATATATATATATATATATATATATATATATATATATATATATATATATATATATATATATATATATATATATATATATATATATATATATATATATATATATATCATAAATTAACCGTCTATAGTTGTCGACTAAGCTGAGTATTCCAAGTCTTCATCCTCATTCAGCTTATGTTTTCGACAAGCTTTCACGTGTCCTTAAATAATTGTTTGAACTTATCCATTTACACCTCATTCGACTGCGTAAAGAATATCTTAAAAACTCTAAATTTTACTCCAAAACTTCCTGATCTTCGTCTGACTACAATTTCGACCATAGTAAAAACTCCTTGTCTACAAATAAAATTCGTCAAAATCTTCATGGCCATCATTAAGCATTTTGAATTTTCACAAACCATTATTACATGATTCTTATCGCATTCTTGTAAGTTAGTACCCGTGTTAAAAATCTAAGATAACAAATTATCCCCAAAATGCCATATTTCAACTTCATATCAAAAAGAGAAACATGGCATTTTTTTAATGTATTTCGGAAACTGTTTCAACTCCCCCGCTGACGTCAATATCATCATTACCAATTTACTACGCAGTTGTCATTTTCCAGAAAATCCTCTCAGAATCTCATAATTGCTCCTAGTTTTTAGGATATCATGATTTTGCACGTCTCATTAACTGCTCCACTCACATCAATTATGTCCACTTCTTGAGATACGAAACGCCTCACATTAACACACATCCGCCAAGTGTCTGCTATCAGGAAAGAAAACAACTCTATAAATACTTCCACAAGACTCTCTTCTCATCTTCTTCACTTTCGCTCTCAATTTTTTACACAAAGAAACCTTTTTTTCACAGCAAACTCGTCAAACTTTAACAATGACAGCCAATATTTCATCCAACAAATTCGATACTGGGAAATATGTGAGAAATGGCAGCCAAGTCTTCATCCAACAAATATGATTTTTGTATAGATAAAATGGTTTTTGGTGATTTGTTAATAAAATAAAATTTTTGATGTTAAGCCAGAGTATGATATGAAATTGCATGTTGGTGATAAAACCTTTTGGTCGATTATATATGATAATATCTCAAAAGTGTTAATAGAGATAATCTCATTTGGTCACTCTTTGTCTTTTTTTTATGGTTCTGTTAAGCGTAACCCTTTTGGGGAAAAATCTAAAAACTCTAAAATTTGAGAATTTGTCATTGAGAATGGTATGATGTAAGAATTCAACATTGGGAGGCAGAAACTTAGAAAATCTGAGGTAGGGGGCTGGTTACACGTATCGAATGAGAAGTCACGCTTCAGAGCGGTTCAGCAGAATTTTGCGCAAGTTTGGCGTCCGATGTCAGAATACCTCATATTATATATTTTTTGGAAAGAGAATCATCCTAGAAATCAAACTTATTTGAAAAAGTGACTATTCGGTTTTTAAGCTCGTTTAAGTTCCAAAAATAACGTTTTACTATTTTCTGAAATTTAAACAATTTATATTTTATTTATTTTATGTATTTAAAGATATTTGGTAATGTCATAAGGATTAACCTTTTGATTATAATAAATTTACAAAATTTGTTTAATCTTTCTGGTGAATAATAATATTTTTTTATTAATAAAGTTAAAACTAACAAAATATGTATTCTTAGTTGAAATTGTGATAAAATAGTCCTAAAGTATTTAAATATACCTTTTATAAAATATTAGTATATTTAACTCACTTTTAGGAATATAATTTACTAAATAATTTTGGGTGTAAGAAAAGTGAATATATTGTTTAATGAATAAAATTTTATGTGATTTGAATTTGAGTAATCCTTATTGGATAATTTGTGGTTCTTGAATGGAACTTATTTTGGTGATATCCTTTGGGATAATTTTGGTGTTTATAAGTATTATTATATATAATTTTGGTGAATTATGATGTTTGTCCATGAAATGCATATTCGTGATTCATGTTATCATGCATTCATGTATTTTGGAGTTTAAGTGGGACTTCGGTCCATTTTGGTGGCCTCAGATCCATTGGTGGGGATCGTTGGTCTTGGTGGAAAAGACTAGGGGTGAGTCTCAGATCCATTAGTGGGGATCGTTGGTCTAGGTGGGAAGGACCAGAGACTAGTGGAATAAAATCAGTAACATTCCTCTGATTCCATAATATATTTTTTGTACCACATGCATATAGATGATGGAGTTGGTGAATCATAACATTACATTTTGTTGTGATGTGTGTTTGTGATTGTAATTGGTAGATATATATATCATTTATGTATGATTGTTATGTTTCTTTAATATCATTATGTTGCTGAAATCACATTGTTACTATATGTAAGTATATTCTCACCCTTTTCTTGTTTGTTGTTTTTGTGGTGTGCTTTGCATAGGTGATTAGCAGGAATGTAGTTCGTTGTTGCAGTGAGATGGCTATTGTCTCTCAGTAGACTTTTATCTTTTGTATATTCTAGTTTTCGAATAAGAATGCTCTGATTTGTAACATTGGAGATAAGGGTGTTCGTTTGCATTATTTTGATTTGTTTGTAATCAACTATTATGAGATTTTGATTAAGATGTATTGATTCAGTTTTATTCAGACATATTTTATGGTGTTTCTAAGTAATATCCGTTGTGCAACATCTGTTGTTTTATGATTTATGAAGTATTTATGATGGAGTAACATCATTTTCCTGTTATTTTTATTTAAAATCTATTATCGGGGTTTAGGGTGTTACAGGTGAAGACTCGGTGAACCTCTTAATCCAACAACTAAAGGCAAATGTATTTGAATTTGATCTCATTAATGCCATCGAAGGAGACACTCGACTTAGTAATGATATTCGAACATTATTGGTCGAGCTCAATAAACACCGGGTGTCTAATTCCATGGTCCAATTCTTGTTCGACTTTGAAGCTTATTTCAACCAGGACTACCAGGACATCGACCTAAAAAGAACCAATAACGCTTGACTCCAATAAACATAAGAGGTTATGGTTGTATCCTGGGATTTTAGTGATGCGTATGAGAATGAAGTTCATAGGATCGAAACCAAACTCCAAAAGTACACAAACAAGAAAGCTTCACTCGACAAAGAAATTTCACAACGTCGTGCCAAAATTCTTGAATTGACCTAAGAGATCGACAACCTGAAAAAGAAAAAGCTTAGCTTGCCAGGGAGAAATCACTGCCTACCATGAAATAATTGAACAGGAGGCCACCAAAGGTGTTAAGCATGCTGAAGATGCTCTCAACCTAGGCCTAGAAATCAACTCTCTGGAAGAGACCCATGATCGTTTGATTACAAGGCTCAACTTTTCGAAAACCAAGCTCGAGGAGTTCAAATCCAAATTCCATGTTTAACTTGTACTTTGATTTTTCTTGTCTTTAAAATATCTTGTAATAACTTTGCCATTTTGGTACTCTTATGAATACCATGTTGGCACTTTTGCATCTATATATGTTATTCTATTGCAATTTAAATTTCCTGTAGCATATGTTTATACCTTTTTAAGTATTATCCATTTACTCTCAGAATTCGATGATCAGATTCCAACACTTTAATCTCATAAGCATTATTTGAAAACACTTGAATGATTCAAAATGGGTCTTCCCAATTAGGAGACCATTTCACCAAAGTCTTATCTCTTTGATCCATAGGTAGAATAACTTTCCACACATAGTCTCTGACTGAAAAGGTCTCTACCTTAACATTTTTATTGTAGACCTTAGCCACCCGCTCTGTTTTCCTTATCAAGACATCCAACACTGCTAACCTTTCTTCATCCAAATCAACCATTTCATCCAATATGATATTCCAATAATGGTCAGATGTAATATCATCCTGCCTTTAAATTCGATTCGGCTGCAAATATATCTTGACACGTAAGACAACCTCATGTCCATAAGTCAAATGAAAGGGAGTTGTATTCGTCACATCTTTAGGAGACGTTCGACATGCCCAAAAGACTTGATCCAGGGTTTTATGCCAATTATTTGGCTTTTTCCCCATATGCTTCTTAATCTGATGAATTTATTGGTTGCCTCGACCTAGCCATTGGCTTGGGTGTAATAAGGCGTGGACGTTAACAACTTAATCCCCATCTCAAATGCGAATTACTGCATATTTTGACCAGTGAATACTGATCCTTGATCAGTTATAATGGTCTCAAGAATTCTGAATCTATAAATAATATGTTTCTGAATGAACTCTATTATTGCTTCTTGGTCAACATTGACTAAAGGAACCGCTTCTATCCACTTAGTAAAATAATCAATACCCACTAAAATATACTTCTGACTTTTAGATGATGCTGGTCAAATTTCACCAATTAAATCCAATGGCCATCCTTTAAAGGACCATGGTTTCACAATTGCATGTAATTCGCTTGTAGGGACATATTGAATGCCCGTATGTACTCGAAACTCTTGACAACCCTTAGAGAGCTCAATATAATCATTTAGCATGGTAGGCCAATAAAAACCTTATCGACACAACAACCATATCATTTTGTGCCCCACTTGATGGGCACCACATGCCCCATTGTGAAAATTCGATACAACTAGATATGCCTCACTCTCACCACGACATTTAAACAAAATACCCTCAGTCGCCTTTTTGAACAATTTGTTCTCTATGATAACATAGCTCACATATTTGTACTTAATATTTCAATAAGTTGATCCAGTCAGATTCTTTAAGTATAGGACTATTGGTCTTTGCTAGTCAGTATCAATCAAATTTTCAATGGCAAAGACCTTACAATTTTCAAGATCTGCTGACCTTAACTTCGTGATTATTAGATCTGAAGGAGACAACCTTGTCGATCTTACTCTTCATCGTACTTCAATCAAATCCTCTAACTTTTCTTTTGATACTTTGTATCTTGAAGCAATTTATGCCAACTCATTCGCCTTTTGATTTTCAATTTGAGGAACATGTTAAATATCCACAAAGTCAAAACACTTGATTAGTCGGTTGGCTATAACAAAGTATATGATTAATTTTTCCCTAATACATTTGCACTCCTTCGTTATCTTCTTAACAAGTAATTCAAAATCTCCTCTAACTTCGACTTTTTTTGCTCCCAAATCTAACAAGATTCCAAGTCCAACTATTAATGCTTCATACTCAGCCTCATTGTTTGAGCAAGAGGCGTCAATTTTATATTTGAACTTCGTCGAAATATTATCAGGTGAAATTATTAAAATTCCAACGCCATATCCATTTATATGACTAGAGCCATCGAAGTATAGCTTCCAAGGTCTGGGCTCCAAGTAATTTTGAGGTTCCTCGACTATCGCATGACCGAGGATAAAGTCGGTGATCACCTGCCCCTTCATTTTCCTTTAAAGACACATATGTTAAGGAATATTCTATCAGGGGGAGAGCCCATTTTCCAATTCGACTATGCAAAATTGGTTTTGATAACATGTGTTTAATAATGTCGAAATGAGAAGACACGTACACATCAACTGGTTTTATATAATTGTTTCAATTTCATACATGAGAAATACAAAGAAAGGCATATCTTTTCTATAAGACTATACCTAGTTTATGCATCATTCAAGACTCGACTGAGGTAATAAATGGCTCTTTCGACACCATTATCCTCCTCCTATGCTAACATGCTTTCTATATTCGAGTCTGAAGCAGAAATATACATCCTCACACATCTATTTCTAACTAGAGGCGACAAAATATGAGGATTCATAAAGTACTCCTTTATCTCGTCGAAAACCCTTTAATGCTCTGGCTGCCATTTGAACACTTCCTTTTTCAGGCAAAGTAGCGACGAGAATGGTCAAATATTTCCACTAAGGTTTAAGATAAACCTCCTCAAAAAATTAATTTCCCCCAATAAAGATTGGAGTTCTTTCTTAGTCGAAGGAGGTTGATTTTCCGTGATGGCCTTAGTCTTGTTCTGGTTAATCTTAATGCCCTTCTTAAGGACAAAAAATCAAAGGAAATCTCCAGCTTGCACACAGAAAGCACACTTAAGAGGATTCATTTTTAGTCTGTACTTCCTCATTCTTTCGAATGATTGTCGAAGGTGGTCGAGATGACCATATCCCAACACAGACATAATGACTCTATCATTAATATATATATATATATATATATATATATATATATATATATATATATATATATATATATATATATATTTGCATAAACATTTTGATATAATCATGAAAAATTGAATTCATCACCCTCTAGTAAGTTGCCCAACTGTTCTACAAGCCAAATGGCATCACCACATATTCATAGGTGTCTAAGGTCTTGGACATCGAAACGTCGTCTTCGACACATTTTCATTTGCAGTAAAAATTTGGTTATAGCCAGAATAACCATCAAGCATACTAAGATATTCGAAACTCGCTACTGAGTCGACCAACATTTCAGTAGCAAACATTGGATATTCGTCTTTTGGGATTGTCGCATTCAAATGTCTCAAGTCGATGCAAACCCTCAATGTTATGTTTTTCTTAATCATTGGAATAATATTTGCAAGCCATTCTACATACCTTGATGTCCTTATGAACTTACTTTTCAGGAGTCTTTCAATCTCCTCTTTTATTTTACACATATCCTCTGGTGCAAACCGTTTAGGTATCTGCTTGACCGACTTTTCCCCAGGCTTTATTGCCCAAGCAAAGCAATCTTTAAATTCATTAAGTAATTTAATTACCTCATCCTTAGACTCGGGTCGATGTTGGCACTAATATATGTCGGGCTCTTAATGATTCCATCACCCAAATTGACTTCCTCCAACGGATCCTAGGGCTCTTAATGATTCCATCACCCAAATTGACTTCCTCCAATTTTATGACTTACCTTTAAGATGCTTCACATTCCAAGACTTCCAGCTAGCACCAACGTTGGAAGAATTTGAGCGTCTTGTTAGGATTCCTATGAAGGACAAGCCACTATTTGTAGGGACAGATGAATCTTTGCCCCTCGAGGTCATTGCCAGTGCGCTTCACATGGACGAAAAGGAAGCAAAAGACAATTTAGAGACCAAAGGAAATACCAAAGGGTTCTCACTAAGTTTTCTTTTGGAAAGAGCTCATACTCTGTTGAAGGCAGAAAGTTGGGATGCTTGTTACTCTGCTATTGCATTGGCTATCTATGGCATCGTCCTGTTCCCTAATATGGATGGTTTCGTAGACATGACTGCCATTTGTGTCTTCCTTATTGGGAACCCAGTACCCACTTTGTTAGCCGATGTCTATTATCACATAAGTCATAGGTATACTAAGAAGAAGGGTTTGATTGCTTGTTGTGCTCCTTTATTGTATCAGTGGTTTCTAGAACATCTTTCGAAGACAGGTGCTTGGGTTGAATAGACAGATATTAGTTGGCCTCAGAGACTGGGATCACTCCGATCTGAAGATCTCTCTTGGTACTCCAAAGAATATATCAACGCAGACATCATATTCAGTTGTGGAGATTTCCCAAATCTACCTCTCATTGGAACTCAAGGATGTGTGAATGCTAATCCAGTTCTATCACTCAGGCAACTCGGTTACCCAATGGAAGGCCCTCCAGAGGCAAATTCTTTGGAAGCTTTCTTGTTACTTGACTTTGGGGCTGAGAATCCTAGCTTATTCCAGCGAATCAAAGAAGCTTGGAAAAATGTCAATCGAAAAGGAAAAGCTGAGTTAGGGGGAGCAAATGGGATTACAAAAGAACCATATTTTCAGTGGGTAAAGGAAAGGGTGCAGATAATTAAAATGCCATTCGTCATTCGGACACCTATACCTCTTCCTGAACCTAAGCTCACCCATGTCCCTATTGAAGAAATGGAGGAACTTAAGACCACCGTGGCAAAGCTAGAAAAAGAGAATGAAGAGCTGCAGACAAAACTCCAACAAACCATCAATGAGAAAAATAATATGAAGTGGGAGCTTGAGAGAAAAGAAGCGCAACTTCAAGCCCACGTGGAAAAGTTTAACAAGGAGGAGCATAAGAGAAAGAAGATCAAAGTGGGATTAGAACAGGCTGATCATTGTTTGGATACTCTTAAGGGTCAACTACGACAAACTCAGAAAGAATGTCAAGACAATGAGCGTTGGTGGCATCTAGCCACAAAGGAGAACAAGACGATAAGGGATACACTTGGGGCTCAGATAAAAGAACTAACCAATTCTGTTCGTCAGGCAAAAGCAGAAGTAGATCAGGAGCGTCGACTCAAGAAAATAGCCACTGAAGCTTCTAGGGTGTCACCCATGATATGGGAGGAAAAGTGTCGAGAAGTAAGAGATGCCAGGGAGTCTGTAAGCTATTGGAAGAACCAGCTAGAGTCATTACGCCAGGACAGCTCCATATGGTTAAAAGAGCAAGACTATGTGATTGAAGATTATGAATCCTTTAAGAAGACCATAGACTTCTTACAAGGGGACAGGGATAAGTTTCGTGCAAAACTCGATGGGCTAGTAGGATTCTGTAATTGGGCAGCTAAAGAGTTGCCATGGAGGTTGAGAGACGCAGTCGAAGAGTTGAAAGAAGATAGCACTCCTCCAGCCATAATCAATTTCGTTATGCTCTACAAAGGGTTGTTGAAGAGATTCAATGAGGAACTAGAAGAGCTTCAGGCCAGAAAGTCAGCTGTTTAATTTGCTTATGTCTTGTATTTTGTTTCTTTAACAAATGTACTTTTGAATTATGACCTTTTTGGACCTCTATGTTATGTATTGGAATGGATGACGTTTAAAAATTACTCCATTATTGCTATTATAAGTATTTTTTTTGTTTCTTCGAATTACTAACAATTAATGAAACTCGAATGACTCCCTGGAAATAAAATATGCATAACATTCGCATTATGCATCACACTTCATGAAAATCAAAAAAACTTATCCAACCTTTTTACCCTTTATCCAGCCACACTGACTAATCGACACCGGTACGAGACGCGAAGCAAATACAAGATGACATTAGAACAAGTGGAGGCCAACCAGGTTACCATGAGGACAGACATCAATACGATCCAGGAGAAGATGGATCAGTTGTTGGAAACAATGCTTGCAATCGCTCAGAGAGAGAGGAGCGAGGAGGAAGAAGCTAGGGCAAAAAGGAATGATGGCATGCCAGGTCCGAATCCCCAAGACGAAAGTTACGTCCCCACCAAGAAGAGATTGGTTCAGATACCAGTAGGAGGAGATCATGCAGAACCTTCTGATACGTCTACTCATCATGGATCCAAGATTGGAGATGACCAGTATGAGGCATTCTATATGCCCGATCAACCAAAGCCCAAGATACTTTCAGATCCTGCTGCAGATAGGCTCCGTGCCCTGGAAAAGAAAATCAAAGCCATAGAAGGAAACAACATCTTCGGTGCTTCTGCCATGAACATGCGTTTGGTATCGAATTTAGTCATCCCGGCTAAATTTAAAACCCCTGATTTCGAGAAATACAAAGGACAGACTTGTCCAAGAAGTCACTTGGTGATGTATTTCTGGAAAATGGTTGCTCATACCGAAAATGACAAACTACTCGTACACTGTTTCCAAGACAGTTTAAGTGGAGCATCTCTGAGATGGTATATGAGTTTAGAACAGGGCCGAATTCAAAGTTGGGAGGATTTGGCTGACGCATTTCTCCGTCAGTACAAATACAACTTAGATATGGCACCCGACCGAATGCAGTTGCAGGGGATGGCTATGAAGGAGAGTGAGTCATTCAAAGAATATGCCCAACGGTGGAGAGAGTTGGCTGCTCAGGTAGAGCCACCATTGTCTGAGAAGGAAATGACCGGTATATTTGTGGACACCTTGAAGGACCCATTCTTTGATCGATTAGTGAGCAGTGCCGCATCTGACTTCGCACATCTCGTCACGATTGGAGACCGCATAGAGAAGGGGTTGAGGGATGGAAAAATTCCTGGAGCAGTGACAGCATCTAGCGCACCAAAGAAATATTCTGGAGGCTTCCCAAAGAAAAGAGAAGGTGAAACAAACGCCATATCCAGGAACTACAAAGGGAAGCAACAAGCTTCATATGGTCAAGTCGCCGCCGTGGTACCTATACCCTATCAACAGCCGATGCAGCAACAACAAATGTATCAACCACAACATCAACAACATCATCATCAGCAAAATACCGCACCACCAAGACAGTTTAAGCCAAGACCTCCAAGAAGACAACTTGACCCTCTACCAGTACCTTATAGTCAGATATTCCCGTATCTGCAGAAGGAGGGCCTTCTAACATTGAGGGAATTAAAACCAGCTGTCTTTCCGTATCCACCTGAATACGACGCTAATTCCCATTGTGAATTTCACATGGGAGCACCTGGTCATACTTTGGAAAACTGTTTCGCATTTCAGAATCGAGTACAAGACTTGATCGAAGCCAAGGTCGTTTCTTTCACTCCAAGATGCCCGAACGTGAATACCAACCCTATGCCGACGCATAAGGATGCTTCCGTCAGTGCCATTGAGGAGAGTGATGAAGGCAGACTGATTCGTAAGGTTGAAGAGATTCAAACGCCTATCACCATGATAGGAGCACAATTGCTGAAGAGTGGTCTGATCCTGGAAGAGCTGGTTAAGGAAGAGAATAATGAAGAGTTGAGGAGTTTTATACAACAAATGCTGGATCGAGAGGAGTTACAGATAACTTACCGTGTCAAGAGCAAGCGTCAGGAAGAGATAGCCGTGGTAGATATCCCCTATGATGAGGTCAAAATAGAAATACCTATAAGCCCGTTGGTGATAGAGTTCCCAGCACCATTCGAATATAAAGATGAGAAGGCAGTCCCATGGATATACCAGCCCAGAGCTTTTAAGCAGGGGCAGGAAGATAAACCTTTAATGATTAGCGAACCAAATGTCACTTCAATTGCGGGGCCAGCAGGAATGACGCGTAGCGGTCGAGTGTTCGCACCAAGAACTGCTGATACTTCTGAGAGAGCTAAAGGGAAGGAGGCTGCTGTCTAGATCCCCATTCCTAATCAGGGGATGCAAGACATGCACCTATCTCCTAAAGCCGGTGTCACTTGTGAGGAGGCTGAGGAGTTTTTGAAAATAATCAAGAAAAGCGACTACAAGGTAGTGGACCAGCTAAACCAAACACCTTCCAAAATTTCCATGTTATCTCTCCTACTTAACTCCGAAGCACACAGGAATTCGCTATTGAAGGTATTGAGCGCCGTTCATATCACCAAGGACATAACAGTAGAACAGTTTGATGACATGATAGCTTGTGTGACTACTGGAAATTTCTTGGGTTTTAATGATGATGAACTACCGATTGAAGGAAAGAACCATAACAAGGCTCTCCACATCTCCTTGAAGTGCATGGATACTATACTGTCAAGGGTGTTGGTAGACACGGGTTCCTCTTTGAACGTCATGCCAAAGACGACCTTGATAAAACTGCCAGTGGAAGGGATAAGTATGAAGCCCAGCACCTTAATCGTAAAAGCATTTGATGGCTCAAGGCGAGCAGTGATAGGAGAAGTTGACTTACCAACCAAGATAGGTCCAACAATTTTTAATATTACATTCCACGTCATGGATATACATCCTGGCTACAGTTGCTTACTCGGGAGACCCTGGATTCACTCTGCAGGTGCTGTCACCTCCACTCTGCATCAAAAACTAAAATTCATCACAAATGACCAAATGATTGTGGTTGGAGGAGAAGAAGATATCTTGGTCAGTCACTTAACATCTTTTCGGTATATCGAGGTGGATGGCGAAATCACTGAGACACCATTCCAATCCTTGGAAGTGGTAAACATGATGGCCGTTCAACAAACCTTGGAAGTCCCGAAATCCGGACCATCCATGGCCTCATGGCAAGGAGCTAAAGCCGTTATGGAAAGTGAAGATGCACAAGACTGGGGCAAAGTGGTGGAATTGGAAGAGAAACGAGACAAGTTTGGCTTGGGGTATGACCCATCATCACACAAAGTTGGTAACCAATCTGACAAAGAGAAGATTCCTTCTGTGGAGAAAACATTCACCAGTGCTGGCCACATCTTCGGCAAGCAGGTGGCAATGATCAGTGAAGAAGACCGCAAGGAGGGGGAGTCCAGCTGGATGCGTCAAGCCGCACCTAATGAAGAACTAACAAACTGGAAGGCTGTGGAAGTTCCCAAAATATTTCAAAAGTAATTTTATCATTTTTAGACAAAACCCTGTGCTCTGCCCAAGGCACAGTGGCATGTTGTAGGGCCTCCTTTATCTTTTTCAAGAGTTTTTTATCATTAATGAAATGACGTTTTGCATTCAAATTTTTGTTCCTTGTCTTTCGTTTTGATCTATTTACAAAATGGCAATCAATTTTTATGCACGCACTTTCTAAATAAATTGCATAAATCATAACATGCAGAAACACCACCGAGACCATTGATAACGACACTGATATGGTCCAATATGACTTTGATTGTCCAATCTACCAAGCTGAAGACGAAGTGGGGGAAGATTGCGAACTTCCTGAAGAGTTGGCCAGATTACTCAGACAAGAAGAAAAGGCTATTCAACCACACCAGGAAGATGTTGAAGTTATCAATCTGGGAACAGAAGAAGATAAGAGAGAAGTAAAGGTAGGCGCAGCGCTTCAAGATACAATGAAGACAAGAATGATAGAACTCCTCCACGAATATGACGACGTGTTTGCTTGGTCATACCAAGACATGCCCGGATTAGACACTGGCATCGTGACCCACAAGCTTCCCCTTAAAGAAGAGTGCCCTACTGTCAAACAAAAGCTAAGAAGAACTCGACCAGATATGGCTCTCAAGATCAGAGAAGAGGTGAGAAAGCAGTTTGACGCTGGTTTCCTGGAGGTCGCTAAATACCCACAATGGGTTGCCAATATTGTACCGGTACCGAAGAAAGATGGAAAAGTCCGCATGTGCGTAGACTACCGAGACTTAAACAGAGCTAGTCCCAAAGACGATTTCCCATTACCTCACATTGATGTATTAGTGGATAACACAGCTCAGTTCTCCGTGTTTTCCTTCATGGACGGTTTCTCAGGATACAACCAAATTAAGATGGATCCCGAAGACATGGAGAAGACCACGTTCATTACTCCTTGGGGCACCTTTTGTTACAAAGTAATGCCGTTTGGTTTAAAAAACGCTGGGGCAACATATCAACGTGCCATGGTGACTCTCTTCATGACATGATTCATGAAGAGATCGAGGTGTATGTCGATGACATGATTGCCAAATCCCAGACAGAAGAAGAGCACATCACCAACCTGGAGAAACTATTCACACGTTTGAGGAAGTTTAGGTTGAGACTTAATCCTAATAAATGCACATTTGGGGTTCGATCTGGAAAGCTTTTAGGCTTTATTGTAAGCCAAAAGGGAATTGAAGTAGATCCTGACAAGGTTCGAGCCATTCAGAACATGCCTGCACCAAAGACTGAGAAGGAGGTTCGTGGTTTCTTAGGGAGACTAAATTACATCGCCAGGTTTATTTCTCACCTCACTGCAACATGCAAACCAATATTCAAGCTTCTGAGGAAGAATCAAGGCGTGGAGTGGAATAAGGATTGTCAGATAGCCTTTGATAAAATCAAGGAATACTTGCAAGAGCCACCGATTCTAATACCCCCTGTTGAAGGAAGACCTCTCATCATGTATCTAACCGTGCTCGATGAATCCATGGGTTGTGTATTGGGACAACAAGATGAGACTGGTAGAAAAGAGCATGCCATCTACTATCTGAGCAAGAAATTTAATGATTGTGAGACCAGATATTCATTACTCGAGAAGACTTGTTGCGCACTCGCATGGGCTGCTAAGCGTCTCAGGCAGTACATGCTAACTCACACAACTTGGCTGGTATCTAAAATGGATCCTATCAAGTACATATTCGAAAAACCAGCTCTCACTGGTAGGATTGCTCGATGGCAGATGTTGTTGTCAAAATATGATATCCAATATGTTGCACAAAAAGCGATCAAGGGAAGCATACTAGCGGACCATCTTGCTCACCAACCACTGGAGGATTACCAATCGTTGAAATTTGACTTTCCAGACGAGGACATCATGGTTGTTAAGAATGTTGAAGACTCGGAACTAGAGGAAAGCCTCGAGCCAAGAGCAGGTTGGACGCTCATGTTTGATGGTGCCTCAAATGCGATAGGCCATGGAATTGGGGCAGTGCTGATGTCTCCCAAGAATTTCCATCTACCATTCACCGCAAAGCTCTGTTTTACCTGCACAAATAACATGGCCGAGTATGAAGCTTGCATACTAGGGTTGGAAGAAGCTATTGAGTTGAAGATCAAGATACTAGAAGTATTCGGAGACTCCGCTCTAGTCATACATCAGATCAGAGGCGATTGGGAAACAAGACATGCTAACCTAATTCCATACCGGGATTATGTGCTGAAGCTACTCCCCAAGTTTGACGAAATCACTTTCTCTCATATTCCTCGAGAAGAGAATCAGATGGCAGATGCCTTAGCAACTCTGGCCTCCATGTACAAATTGATATGGCCCAACCATCAGCCTCATATTGAAATTAGGCGTTTCGATGAACCTGCTCATTGCCTGACGACAGCAGAAGAGCCAGATGGTAAACCTTGGTTCTTTGATATCAAACAGTATCTAGAGAAGCAGGAATATCCGGCAGAGGCTTCCAGTCTTGACAAAAGGACCCTCCGGAGGTTGGCATCAAAATTCCTCTTGAATGGAGAGGTATTGTACAAGCAAAACTACGACATGGTTTTGTTAAGGTGTGTGGACAAACATGAAGCAGATCAGCTTATGAGGGACATACACGAAGGTTCTTTCAGTACGCACGCCAATGGGCATGCCATGGCCAAGAAAATTCTAAGGGCAGGTTACTACTGGTTGACCATGGAAACCGACTGCTATCATTACACCAGAACATGCCACAAGTGCCAAATCTATGCTGACAAAATACACGTGTCGCCTACCCCGCTGAATGTCATAGCATCACCTTGGCCTTTCTCTATGTGGGGGATCGACGTGATTGGAATGATAGAACCCAAAGCGTCAAATGGACACAGATTTATCTTGGTGGCCATAGATTACTTTACCAAATGGGTGGAAGCCGCGTCTTATACGAACGTCACGAAGCACGTAGTCGCCCGTTTCTTGAAAAATAACATCATATGTCGATATGGTATTCCCAACAAAATCATCACTGATAATGGGTCCAATCTCAACAACAAAACCATGAATGAGTTATGCGCAACATTCAAGATCGAGCACCACTACTCATCACCCTATCGACCAAAGATGAATGGGGCTGTTGAAGCTGCAAATAAAAATATCAAGAAAATCATCCAAAAGATGGTTGTTACGTACAAGGATTGGCACGAGATGTTACCTTTTGCGTTACATGGCTATCGCACGTCGATACGAACTTCAACAGGGGCAACTCCTTATTCCTTGGTATACGGTATGGAAGCAGTTCTCCCTATAGAAGTAGAGATCCCCTCGATGAGAGTTCTAATGGAGGCTAAGCTAGACGAGGCGGAATGGGTTCAATCAAGGTACGACGAGCTCAACCTTATTGAGGAGAAACGCTTGAAAGCATTAGGTCACGGTCAACTCTATCAGAGGCGTCTTAAAAAGGCATTCGACAAGAAAGTTCGTCCCAGGGTGTTTCAAGAGGGAGATTTAGTACTGAAGAAAATCTTGCCCATTCACAAAGACTCTAGAGGGAAATGGACACCAAATTATGAAGGCCCATTTGTGGTGGTTAGAGCCTTTTCTGGAGGCGCTCTAATTTTAGCAACTATGGACGGTGATGAGTTGCCACTTCCCACCAACGCTGATGCTGTTAAAAAGTACTTCGCCTAAAAAAGTGGAATAATAAAAGCCGCTAAGTCGAAAACCTGAAAGGGCGATTTAGGCAAAAAAATGGCTATCCCGGTGGATCGAAAACCCGAAAGGGCGATCCAGGAAAAATTAGGGATAAAAATAAAAGAATTTGACCCGCTGAGTTGAAAACTCGAAAGGGCGACTCAGGCAAAAATGGGTATCCCGGTGGATCGAAAACCCGAAAGGGCGGTCCAGGCAAAAGTTAGGGATTAATTCCAAGGCAAAGAGTTGTACTTACAGACATCTGACATACCCTGGAAGACAAAGAATCGATCTACCTCACTTTTCAAAAGCAAAGTGCTCAGGCTATCGGAGACATAAGGATCATAGCAGTGTGGAAACTCAATAAGAACTCAATTCTCATTGCCATTTTGTTTTCTATGCACATCAATTACCTCATTAAGGAATTGGGTCTTTATGTACAATCACCCATTTAAGGGTCAAATCAATAAAAGAGAATTTTTCTCAACAAAGTGTGCCCAAATCATTTTTTTATCTGTTTGTTTGCAAAGAACCTTTTATTTTTGATAAACATCGCTTTTAAAAACTATTGGAGAAAAATGCATGTTTGAATAATGTGGTAAAATTGCTTTTGAAACAGTAAGCGGATGAATCCTTTAGTCCTCAAGACTCACTCTTGTCTTTCATAAAGGTGCAAGACTGATTGCAGACAATTATGTTCCTTCCAACTACTGATCCATACCTCTCATAAATGTACTCATGGTATAGCCAGACCGGGACAAGGCTCCACCATATTTCCAACAGAAACATTGATAAATCATGGACGGAGTATCGCGTGTTGAAAAGTCTAAACCTTTCAATGATTCGGAACAACCCAAATATATTCCCAAAACCACCTAGCAGGGGCATTAAAATTTGATCTCCATTAATCGCCCCAAATAATAAAAAAATCCATACTGCTGGCATCATACCTCAAAGCGAAACGTCCTAACCGGGGCATATCCAATTACCCAGTTGCATTCCTACATGCATCACAAGCATCATTTCATGCATAATTCCCTGCCAAACAAGGAAATTAAAAAAAAAACAGTCATATCAATCGTCAACATACTTATGCATAACACTCCCACAAAATGGGAATTTCAACAAAATAAAATCGTTCGCATTCCTACAGTCAAATATCCCCAACAAAATTGCATACTTGCATACATCCCATGCATGGAATTCCCACCTAAAGTGGGACATTATACAAAAATCAAATATAAAATAACAAGATCCAAGGTCATTCGTGTATATCTTGGACATTCCTCATTTCCAAATGAAGTTATTTCCCTGCATGTGCTCGTAGAATTATTTCTCAGCAAATCATTATTCAACTTTATGATTAAAAATAATATTTCCAGCATTTTTCTTTACAATCGTTGCTCCCCAAGCAGAGGTTACCCTAAAAAGTCTCTTATGAGATTTTTCCCCTGCAAAGCATTTCTAGTGAATCTCCCTCAAAAGGAGTCTTTTCAAAAAATTCCCCCAACAGACGAATATTTGAGATACTGCTTCATTTATCTGAAGAATCTCATCTCTCTGTTTGAGATACTGCTTCATCAATTTGAAGAATCTCATTTGTTTTCTAGAGATACTGCTATAAGTATCCTCGGAGAGTCTTAGATTCAATTAAGGTATCATTCCCTTGTTCGGAATATCTTAATTTTATCATATAAGATGCTGCTTCGACTCGATACATAGAATCTCATCTTTACTGTTTGAGATACTGCTTCATCAATATGAAGAGTCTCATTTCATTTTTTTTGAGATACTGCTCTAATATCCTCGGAGAGTCTTAGACTCAATTAAGGTATTTTTCCTTTGCTGGAACATCTTAATTCTATCATATAAGATGTTGCTTCGACCCGATACAGAGAATCTCACTTTTACTGTTTGAGATACTGCTTCATCAATATGAAGAGTCTTATTTCAAATATTTTTTAGAGATACTGCTCTAAATGTCCTCGAAAAGTCTTAGATTTAATTAAAATATTTTCCCCTTGCTGGAATATTTTAATTCTATCATATAAGATGCTGTTTCGACTCGATACAGAGAATCTCACTTTTACTGTTTGAGATACTGTTTCATCAATATGAAGAGTCTCATTTCAGATTTTTTTAGAGATACTGCTCTAATATCCTCGGAGAGTCTTAGATTCAATTAAGGTATCTTTCCCTTGCTGGAACATCTTAATTCTGTCATATAAGATGCTGCTTCGACTCGATACAGAGAATCTCACTTTTACTGTTGAGATGCTGCTTCATCAATATGAAGAGTCTCATGCTAGATTTTCTTTATACTGCTCTAGAATCCTGGAAAATTCTCGAGATTTAGCTAGGGATGTCATTCCATTGCTAACGTATCTCGACTGTGACATCCAAGATATTGTTCTAACGACTCCTAAAAAGTCTTGCCTGTTCCATTTTACTGTAGGATGATGTCTTTTACTATTTCTCACTACATTTTCTTCCCGTATTTTCTTCCTTGCATTTCCTAGGACAAAATTTGGGTCTTTTTTTTGTATTTAATTATCTCCCACCGCGAATACACAAAGACTGCCGTCATTCTTACTTTCCGGTTGGAGGTAATTAAATAGGGGCAGCTGTGATACCCCAATTTTGTCCGGATAAGGAAAATCTTCAACCAACATTCACTACCCAATGTTATAAGACATGGATTGTATCTTAAAGACACGTGTTCTATTTTAAGGTTTCTCAGCCCTTGGTGGCATCAAGTCTTCAATGACATTTTCATCTGTTGAGATCCTTAAGAAGATATCTGCTGCATTTGTCTTTTACTGAAGCATGGGAAGGTATGTGCATTTTTGGTTAGCAAGGCCCATTTTGGTTTATCCATGAGAACTTTTTGTTTAAAAAAGGGGTTCATTCACATGATTAATATTGTAAAGTGTGGTGTGAATTTTTTTACATTACTAATCCAAAATTCATTTGATTATTAGTAAGTATTAAGAGTCATGGATATTTTCTATAATCATTTGTTATTAAGCATTTACACATGTTTATGAACTCAAGTTGAATTTTTTAGCATGTGTTTTGTTTTAAGCTAAGATGGATCATTGGAAAAGACTATGGTGATGAATAATATTTTAAACTCACTTTGAAATTGTTTTTTTATGGCTTATGATGCACATTTCTTGTTGCTCATTTAAGTTAACAATAAACATAATTAGAGGAGACCAAATTGAAAATCCAAATTCGATTAATGTGGCCAAATCCATTTCTAATTTGGATTAGATTTTAAGCATTTTAAATAACTCACACAAATGAGATATTAGAATAAATCTTAGAATGTTTCTTTTAAAAGGGATTAATTGCATATTTAATTGTTACAAATAATTCAAAAAAGGGGGGGGGGGGGCAGTACATGATACAGGAGGTTATACGTTTCAACCCCAATTTTCATAGTCAAAGTTCCAATTAAATTCAAAGTTCTAATTAAATCCAAATGTTACAAATTACTCCAAAAAAGGCCAAGGCATAATCAAAAGAGTTTAAAATATGCAGATCTTACAAATAATTCAACAGAGGTTACATGATTAGTCCCTAAAGTTACAATCCAAAAGTTTTGTTACAGCTAAATAAATTTGAAGAAAAATTGAACAAGTTGAGTATCCAACAGATTGAAACAGCTTCCAAGACTTTTCCAAAAGCTCTTTTGGATGCTCCAACGCCCCAATCCCAAGCTGGCGCCGCCTCCTTTCCTAATCAACATCACTTCACCTGCAAAAAAAACAATTCAAAGAAAAGGCTTATCAAATAAGCACTTAAAACAAACTGGAAAATAAACGATTAAATAAACAGGTAAGTATGTTGCACGATGAATCAAAGAAAACACCAAAAAAACACATTCCAATATCCAAATAAACAACCTTAAATCCACAAAGCAAACATCCCATAAAATCTGGAAACAAGATCCAATAAGTTATCTCACAGAAACCAACATTCATATATAACAAAATCAATTAACAGTGAGAGGATACGTTTTTGAGATCCAACAGAACAAAGCAATTCATTTTTTTTCAAACCCAAAACAACAGAGCAATATTTTCAAAAAGTCCTAAAAAAGCTAACAGCAAGAACGTAACAACAAGAACAAAAAAACAATTTTTTCGAAAAAAAACTAAAGAACCCACACAGAAGATAACAGAGTGATCTGTTTTTGAAAACCCAGCAGCAGGATCTTTTTTTTCAAAACACAAACACCTCCTTATAGTCACTGCGATCAAAGAAGCGGATTCAAAAGAAGCAGAAGAGATCGAGACTCACATACCCGTTCGTTCATCCTCAAGATACCTCGATCTGGTAAAATCCCTTGCTATTATTGTTGATTTTGAGTTACTTTGATACAACCAAATGCATGCATAGTTCTTCTTTTTCTTCCCGCAACCTTGCACCTATGTAAATATATGGTTTGGTTTCGGGTTCGATATTTGGGTTTCGTTTGCGATTAGGATTCATAGGATGTATGGCTGTAGAATATAGATCTACTTTTGTGATGTTGAAGGGGGTTTTATGCTGATTAGAGGTAAGTGTTTCTTTTAAGTAATGTTAGAGAAGCTAAAAGGAAGCGGTTTGTTTCATTTGGAGAGAGAGAATGAAACGGCAGAGAGAGAAGGTCGTGAGAAAGTGGAGAAGTCGGCAATAATGCGGCTTGTGTGTATTTGGTTTGGGATGACAACATTTTAATTCCTATTTAATTGTTTTATTATTCCAATTCTTATTTAGGAGGAGTGTTTAATAGAGAGAGAGAAATGTTAGGATTTTAAAGTGGGAAAGGAGAGATGTATTCGAACGTCACTTTATTAAGTTCAGATCCATTTTTTTCTTTTCTTTAAAAACTAGTTTTAAAAGCATTAATGGAGGAAATTTCCCACTGCCCAAAGTCAGATTCCGTTTTCAATACTCTCTCATGTAATTTAATGACCATTATTCCTTGGTAAACTCTCCATGTGACCGTAAATGGGGAAAGTTTGCTTTTCCTCTTTCATTTCCCTTGCAGTTTTTTTGTTGGAGTGTTTGAATTTAGACTGGTTTTTCTTTTGTTGGACCGAATCCACTTGGGCCCCTCGTTTTGGCCCACCGTTTACCTACTGTTGTGCGCCCTAGTGGGCTTAAGGGACTTTCAGGGCCCATCTGTTTTTCTGGTAGTTCCTTTATTTTTATTTTTTGTGTTAGCCTAGGTTTAATTTAAACTTATTTGGTTTAAAGCATGATTTTTATTTGTTTTACTAAAATCTTACTATCATAGTTATTTAATAATAGAATTATTTACTATTTAATTAATTAATTAAGTTTAATATCATTATCACCATTTATTAGTCAAATGTAAGTAATTACTCATTTTTTTATGAAAATTGTGTGTGCCACCATTCTGGTTTATTTGTTTTATTTTCTTTTTTTCGAAATTATAATTATACCATTGTTAATATTATTTTATTTTATTTTCGAAATTATAATTATACCATTGTTAATATTATTTTATTTTCGAAATTATAATTATACTATTGTTAATATTATTTTATTTTATTTTCGAAATCATGATTATACCATTGTTAATATTATTTTATTTTATTTTCGAAATTATAATTATACCATTGTTAATATTTATATATATATATATATATATATATATATATATATATATATATATATATATAGTAAATATGTAATTATATTACTATTAATATTATTAAAAAATAAATACACAATTATATGGTTGTTATCATTATTAATATTTAATTATTTGGTTATATTCATTTTTTTATTACTACTTATTATTTAATTAAAATAAAATAATTAGTTAAACATCCAATTAATTAATTGACTATAGAATCACAAATGACCTTCATAATTTAGATGTTTATTTATCTTAAGGAGTGTATGTGCATGATTATTCTTTATCTATTTGTTTATATTGAACCTTGAGTGTACACGAAATGATATGTTATAATTGTGACAAAATCACGTTGCTTTCATCGATTTTAAAATAATCCGAGCCGATTTCAAATCACATACTTCTCGATTCAAAGTCGAGCTCATTTTCAAAACACCTTTGTAAGTCGATCGCTTGTAAAAGCATCGCCATCCACCTCACATAGCTTACTCTTGGGCTTTCCTACAATGAGACCTATTCGGTTATTAATTAATCGAGTAGATACACTAAAATAATCCAATTTATTCACAAAACAACAATTTAAAACCTCGATCCAATATCGAGTATTTTTATCAAATTAAAACACCTAATTACGGTTAAATACTATTTCATTTGGAAATGAAAAGGGGGATGGTTTTGAGTTTTCAACTCCTCCCCTCGATTATTTGAAGACGAGTTCTCTTACTCGGTTAGTCGAATAATCGTCATTTCTAAATCCACTTAAGCATAATTAAATCAAAACCTTCTTACAATAAATAAAAAATGAAATGGGGGATGGTTTTAAGTCTTTAACTCCTCCCTTCGATTGTTTGAATACAAGTTTTCTGACTTGGTCAGTTAAACACTCGTCATCTCTTTACAAACTTCTAAATCCGATTAAATCAAAATATTCTCATAATAATGAAATGAAAAAGGAGATGACTTTGAATCTTCAACTTCTCTCCTCAATTATTTGAATACGAGCTCTCTTACTCGGTCAGTCGAACAATTGTCATTTTTCCATCAACTTATACCATAAGTCAAATTATTCTCAAATCAAAACTATACGAAAAGGGAGATGGTTTTGAGTTTTCAATTCCTCTTCTCAAATGCTTGGATATGAGTTGTTTTACTCAGTCATTCAAGTATTTGTCGTTCTTTCTAAAATATGTCAACCATATACCACATTATTTTCATAAATACTCAGATGAAACAGAGAGTGGTTTAGAGTCTTCTATTCCTCTTCTCGATTATTAGGATACGAGTTGTCTTACTCGATTATCCGAGTATTCGTAACCCATTCAAAACACTTTAATTATTATCAAATCCTTTCTATAATTAAGGATGAAAAAGAAAGTGGTCCAGAGTCTTCTATTCCCTTTCCCGACTGTTAGGATACGAGTTGTCTTACTCGACTATCCGAGTAATCGTCATCCAACCAAGAACATCTTAACCAATCAAAATATTCAATATATTAATCCATCTTGTCACCCCCATGTGACCTAAACTATTTTCAGAAGGAACATCATTTAATCCTTTCTAATGCACATAACAAACTAGTGCTTAAGCCTCCGCCGAGAGTAGACAAGCCAACGTTTAGCCTTTAGAACGCGATCTAAACAGTTGTTCATTAAAAGACACCAACCAACCGTAGTTTCCCCGAACTACGAATGCTCTGATTTCCTTATTATACCATAAGGATACATAGGCAGGAGATTGTTGTATCTTCGCGAGCACACTAATAAAAAACCTCCCCTTTCTCTCTTCCGAGGTTCTCATCCATTTCTATTTTCAATATTTTATAACCCAAAGATAACAAACAAACATAAATTAACACTCAAAACACAAATTAGAACTAAAAGGTTCCCATTGAGTACAACGGACGTAGGGGGTGCTAATACCTTCCCCTTACGTAATCCACTCCCGAACCCGAATAACGGTCGCGACGACCATTATTCCATTTCCTAAAGGTTTTATCGATATTTTCCTATCCCTTCATTGGGATAAATAAAGTTCGGTGGCGACTCTGTTCGAACGTAATTTTTTCCGCGACCATCGCGAGGAATCGTATTTTTCGAGGTGCGATAGTATATCAACCACAAACCAAAGCAAAGCTCAAGAAAGAGCTAAAAGCGACTAATATACTTGAGGTGCAGTGTTCAAATTCACGTGTTCAAGCCTCCAAAATGTCCAGATCTTCTTCCTCAATCCTCTAATGAAGCTTTATGCAAGAATTGGCACTTGAATCCACCTGAATGAAGCTCAATTTTCAAGATCCATCTTCATGTTCATGTGCTTGTGTAGCTCGAATCTGCACTGTATTCTTCAAACCAGATGATGATTCTTCATCAATGATGCATGATAAACATGATTATGCAAGAATTTTGTGGAATTGGATGAAGAAATTTGAAAATTGAAGAGAGAGAAATTTGAGAGGGAAATGAAATTTTGATCCAAATTCTGTTATTCCCCTGAAATGTGATTAAGATTTAGCTTATATACCATCCCCTAATCATGCTGAAATTGAGATTAGGCTTTGGTTAATTGTCATTAAGGAAAAATGAGGTGGAATGCAAAAATGCAAATGTGAGGTAACATGATAAATGTGCACGTGAACAGTGCCATGCAAGGTGCAATTTCCCTCAAAATCAATCCATAAACATCATGGAATGGTTAAATGGCTTGTATGATCATCCAATTTTGAATTCTTCATTTTCCCTCCAAAATGCTCATGTATGGACACTTGATCATGTGAGCTTCTTTCATGCAAGGCAATGGTTGATTTGTAATCTCTTGGTAATAGGGAGCATTTTGCAAAAAGAGTGGTTCAATTTGGAGTTTTGAATCAAAAGTTATGGCATTTTGAACTTCCATGCATACTTTGTGATCATTTGGTCATAACTTCTCAACCAATTATCAGATGAACATGATCTTGGACTTTTTTAAAAGAGGAGAGAAAGATCTTCAACTTTCATGTTCACCAAAAATTCATTTGAAGCTTATTTGATGTTGGAAAGTCAAGTTGAATATGGACCAAAAACTTGCCATTTTTGGAAACTTGAAATTACAGGTCACTTTCCATTTTTGGAAACTTTTAATATGACTTCAAAATCTTCAAGATAGATGTTTGACATGATGAATAAGCCTTGTTTGAACATGAATGGGATGTCTCAAATCATTTCCCACACCTCAAAGCCCTTAATTGACTGCACAGTTGATAATATGGTCTTCAGATGACCTTGACAATGCCTGATGAATTTGAGCCTTTACCACTTGGTCAATTTGCTTCAAAATGAACCCTAGCTCATATAAGCTCAATATGATAATCATGTGGTCCTCACACCAAGAAAATACCATCAGCTCTTGTACAATGGATGCTCTTGAATAGCTTGACCTGTGCTTGCTTGATTCTACAAAACAAAAGGTTAATGACATATTTTTGTGCATTTTGGTTAGCAAACAAAAATGAGAAAAGCAATGATTTACAATGCAAACATGCTTGGTGATCAACAATCACTCAAAGAGATCCCACCCACAGGTAAAGGAAGCAAGATGCTCAAATGATCCTTGAGGCTATGCAATGCAATGGTATGATGCCATGAGGGATCTTAGGGACAAAATTGGGGTCTTACAGATGCCCCTATTTAAGATCATTCTAGCCGGAGAAATGAAGGTTAAAATCTTCGTCTCGACGAGATAGAATGGGCTTAAATAATAACAAAGAGATAAATTTTGGTCCCTAAGAGACCTCATGATGCAGATGTATGCATGCAAAACAAACAACTCTGTGGGAATATACGTCCACAAAGAAGAAAAGACATCTGGAGAACAGACAGTCCATTAGAGTAATACACTCACCAGGATTAGAGACTCAAACGAGGACTCTCATGGGGATAGAAAAAAGAAAAATGTGTGAGCAGGACACGACTTCAAGCTGGAGACTTTACCGGGGAATAAAAGACTGAGACTGCGCGAGCGGGTCACGACTCAAAACTGGGGAAAAAGGGTTTCCAAAGGGAAACGAAACCAATGGAAAGACTCAAGCTGACTTAAAGATACATGTGTTGGGGAAAACGTCAACACATCAAAACTATCCACAAAGGATACTTCGGATAAAAATCCGGACTCAGGTTGGGGAAAGAGCTGACAAGACAACTCTGCCGGGGAAAAATGCACGTATTGGGGAAAACGCCAACACAGCAAAAGGGAAAATCACAACAGATACTCCGCTGGGGAAATCTAACAAAGATCTCTCCAGGAGAAGCAAAAGGGGTGAGGTGTTACCGGTTACTGGGTAACAAGCTCAAATGAGACATGTGATCTGATCACCGATTACTGAGTGAAAGAACAACAAGCTCGGGAAGAATGAATATCTAAGACCGGTATAAGGGTGAGAGATATCAATCAACCAAATCATCTGAGGAAGACCTAACAAAGGTACATCAACTCAGGAAAATCTGACTCCATAGGGGACCGAGGTCATAATAGGGAGCAGAAAGGAAGGAACACCAGGGATATCGGTTACTGGGTATATAATAGGTGACCGACCAAAGCGTGAATTGGGGTTTACTTCCAAAACACTCATCATCCGAAAGGAGGGCTTGAAAAAGCAAATCGACTTACAGGATGGACATTCGACTCCGCAAAAGGGAAAACGAATCTTACTCGAATGGGGAAGGATAGAAGGCTTCAACCAAAGAGCGCATAAGATATATTATCCATTACCGTCAGAACATGGATAGTATACTCGCATGGAAGATTATCCACAACCGGTTACTGGGTTAATAAAGGATAAATCGACCGAAACGTGAATTGGTGTATGTGCCAAAACACTCATCATCCTGAAGAGAGCTGGAAAGGTAAACTTGCTAAAGGATGGACATTCGATTCCACAAGGAATACGAATCTTACTCGACTGAGGAAGAACAAAAGACTTCAACTGAAGAGTGCATGAGATATATTATCTATTACTGTCAGAACGTAGATAATATACTCGAAAGGAAGGAACACTAGGGATACCGATTACTGGGCATATAATAGGTGACCAACCGAAGGGAGAAACAATCATTATCAACAAAGGATAAATGAGAGATGACTCACAGGGGATAAATTGCAAGCATACGACAATTATCCAAACAAATGGGGGAGTATCAACACCGAATACTGGATGAAGATAACCGCAAAGAGGGGATTACATCTACCGAATACGGGGTAGAAAACCACGAAAAAGGATATTCGATTCCAAAACAGGAAATACGAATCTTACTCGACTGGGGAGAGACCAAAATGCTTCGACAGAAGAGTGCATGAGATGTATTATCTATTACCGTCAGAACGTAGATAATATACTCGCATGGAAGATTATCCACAACCGGTTACTGGGTTAATAAAGGATAAATCAACCGAAACGAAAGGCATCGGGATACCAAACTAGGTATATAATGATGACCAATCAAGGAGAAACAATCGTTACCAACAACAACAGGGTAGACGAAAGATGACTCACTGGGGGATGAATTGCATAACAAAGCAATTATCCACAAGCAAAGGGGAGCAACAAACATCACCGGCAAACGGTAAATGAAAGAGGACCCGCTGGAGTTAAAATTGCTTACTCAGAGCAAATATCCACAAGAAGGGGTAAGACCTGCTGGAGATAAAATCGCTTAACCAAAGCAATTATCCAAAAGGGCAAGGAATATCAATATAGAATACTGGATAATGATAACCATCAAAGAGGAGAGAGTAGGATTTATAACTACCGAATACGGGGTAGAAAACTACAAACTCTGATGAGGATAAAAATAGGGTTTACAACTACCGAATACTGGGTAGAAAACCATCGACTCCGCATGGGAAGCGAAAGGATCAACACTCCGCATGGGAAAAAGATTAGGGTTTATAACTACCGGATACGGGGTAGAAAAACCACAAACTCTGCTGGAGAGAGAAAATAGGATTTATGACTACCGAATATGGGTAGAAAACCACAAAGAATAAGACTTATAACTACCGGTTACTGGGTAGAAGGCCACAAACTCCGTTGAGGATAAGGTGAATGATTGCCGGTTACTAAGCAAATATTCACTTATACCACAGGGAAGCACAATAGACAGTCACAAAAGGCCAATTTAGGATCAAACCAAAAAGGCAAACTGAATCAAGACTCGTCCTAATGAGGATGTAACTCAATAGGGAAACCCATCCCAATATATGTGTTGGGAGGAAACGGAAACAACCGTCATCCACGAGGATATATCTCAATGGGGAATGCAGAAGGAAAGACAGACACTTTCTGCTTAAGGGGCTGACTCTATATTGAGAGATTAGACACCCGACATCTGCTTGGGGAGATCTACTAGGGAGATCTATATCACCAATTAGCAGGAGACAATAATCAAAAGATATATGGCAAAAAATGTGACATGAATATCTGAATGTTATGATTATGCATGTATATGCGTGATTTATGTTTGATGAATGCTGACAAAACAGACATATCTAACACAAACAGGTCCAGGAATCAACCGCCCGGTACTACATCTCAAGAGAGAAAGCCAGGATCACCGGAGAACAACCAATCTGTCGGGATCAGAAGACAACAAAAATCTCTGCAAGGATGGATCATCAGTCTCAGCTGAGGAGAAGGAAGGGCTTGCTGCACAGGCAGAAACTGCCACAAAGGCAACTCCACTGGGGAATCCACTGAGGGATATAATAGGAATTTGGGGAACAACCACCAAAAACCAAACTCACTGAGGAGATCACACTCGCTGAGGAGCAAAGATCGCACAAGTAGAATCTGCCACATGTGCAACTCTACTGGGGATCAGAGATATCAGGAAATCACCAAACCTCTGCAGGGGATAAATCAACACAGATATAATCCACCATTCCACCAATTCTTCTGGCGAATCAGAGGTATCAAGAAGTCACCAAACCACTGTTGGGGAATGAACAACAAACATTCCAACCAGGAGCCGGATCACGACGCAAATAAGTTTGGCTGGAGAAACCATTCTGCCAGAGAAATTATCACAAAAGAAGCTCTCAAAAGGCCAAACACCAAGAGCTCTCACCTGCTGAGAAGGAAGGAGGCAACAAAATACCTTTACCATACACTCTGCTTAGGGAAATAAACCCCAAAGGGTTTCTGGAGGAAACAACAATCACAACGGAGAAACGAGTTCATTGTGCAGGTAGAAACTATCACAACAGCGACCTATGCTGGGAGAGACCCAGGTACCAGCAAACAATATCTTAGCAAGGGATGAATCATCTCAGATAAAGCCCGCCATACCAACAACTCTGATGGGGATCTGTCTGAGGAAGCAACAATATCTCATGCAGGAGATAGCATCATCATAGATAAGATCCAACACACCAGCAACTCAGCTGGGGATCTATCTAAGGAAGATAACATCATCAAGGATAGAATCCAACACATCAACAACTCAGCTGGGGATTTATCCGAAGAATATCCATCACCAACAACTCTACCGGGGGATGAACTATCTGAGGAAGAGAAGGAACGTTGGGGATCAACCACCAAATACCGAACCTTCCAAAGAAAACACTTCTGATAAGGAGTGAAGATCACTGCTCTTCTGCTAGGGGAGAGTGGCGGATAGGCATACCACTCTGGGATGAACCTAAATAGATAAAGTTCATCACCACCAACAAACCTACTGAGGAGTTTGCCTGAAGGATAGAGGAATTATGGGGAATAACCCCTCAAAACTAGTCTTCCAGAGAGGACACAACTGCCGAACAGGAAAGACTGCTGCTCTACTGGAGATCAGGAGATGTATAATCTCAACAAGTACTCTAGCAGGGAAAATGCTCCACAATAGTGTTCAAACAACACTCTACTGGGGATGAACCACAATAGGGGTCTGGAGGAGGAAAATACAGCGATGCAAGGGATATGAACAATGTCTTACCCTGTTGGATATCATACCACCCTTGGGAGAGCACTGAGGATCTCCTGCGTATCCTTTAATCGTTGTGAATGTTCACTTTGTTAAAAAACAATTTGTGAAAAATTCGTTTATTTAAAACAATGATGTTTTTATCAATTAAAACATGCAAAACATTTGTTGAATAGAAACAAATAAGAGTGCAAATAATTGGATAAAGGCTCAAATTTATTTGATAGAATGGTAGCCTGCAAATGGCAAGACTCCATAGATCTTTACAAGTTTGAAATTGGTGATATATATTGGAAAAAGGGCTACATTGAACATAATGACCATTTCTCCACCAATTCCGAATTCGATGTATTCGAAGCTTCAGTTGACGACGAATGAACAAGAATCTCTGACGGATGACAGATGTAGAACACAATCTTGTCAGGATGTAGTTACTTGCCAGATCCCCAATTTTTGCCTAGATTGCCCCAGGGTGAGGTACTCAATCTAGCGGGATGCAAATATATTCTTTTTCATGTCTCTAACTTTTTCCTGGATCGTCCTTTCGGGTTTTCAATCCACCGAGACGCTCATTTTTGCCTAAGCCGCCCTTTCGGGTTTTCAATCCACCGAGACGCTCATTTTTGCCTAAGCCGCCCTTTCGGGTTTTCAACTTAGCGAGCTATTCTATTTTTATTTTAGGCAAAGTATTTCTTGACTGCATCTGAATTCACAGGACGAGTGAAATCCTCCCCATCCATAGTTGTAAGCATCAAAGCACCGCCTGAAAAGGCTCTCTTGACAACATATGGACCTTCATAGTTTGGAGCCCACTTGCCCCTGGAATCGGGTGCGAAAGACAAGACTTTCTTGAGCGCAAGGTCACCTTCTCGGAACACACGAGGCTTGACCTTCTTATCAAATGTTTTCTTTATTCTCTATTGATATAACTGACCATGACACATGACAGTCAATCGCTTCTCTTCTATCAAATTCAGTTGGTCGTAACGACTCTGAACCCATTCAGCATTAGTCAACTTGGGGTATGAGGGTACCATTTTTCTTTTTTTTTCATTTTGATTTTTGATTTTTTTTATTATATTTGTAATGCCCCAGTTTGACTATTGCCGGATTCTCAAAATGCAGCTGAATGATCTTCTTTTCATTGCTTAAGAAGACGGGTAATCTCGTCAGGAATCTCTTCAACATCATCTTCCTCTGCTTCGAATACAGGGAACTCAAAATTGGGAGATGGCGTTGGATCATTATGTTCAATGGGTTTAGAAATCAACATGCATAATGATTTTGGAGATAATAGCTTTTTAGAAATCAAACAAGACAATCATTATGCAGATGAAAAGATTGCTTTTATTCTTGTTTAGGGTTTTTTGTGATCACCAATTTCATGCAAAAAAAGCAAAAAGTGAAAACAATTGGAAAAACAAACATTTGACATGAATTTATTGAATGAAAACATCATTGTATTTATGTTGCCAACAATGTCATCACTTCTCCTTTTGGCATGGGAGAAGGGTTTTTAAACAAAGTGATTATTACTTTGATTTATGGATAACTGTAGGAACATCCACAACGACCCAATTGTGGCAGATCCCTCCAGGGATGACAAAGTTGTCAGAATCCTCTACATCCTCTTCCAGAACAGCATCAGCTTCTTCGTCTTGACCGGTGTGGATGAAACCTCCACTCTTGAACAACCCTCTCTCATTGAAGACCCCAGAAGAAAAGCCAATGCCAGCCCGAGACTTATTGTCTTCAAGCTCGATCATTTTTCCTAGACCAGCAATTGCACCACATTCAATGGCCATTTTCGCATCTCGATAGGAAGCAAATGAAGGAGTCCTCTCTCAACAGGCTCGGTTATAGATAAAGCTTGGAAAGGCGTTCCAACTTCATCCTCAGCATCTATGTATGAGAAGGAAGACAAGTGGCTAACTAGGAGAGCCTTTTCTCCCCCTACCACTACCAGTTTCTTATTCTTAACGAATTTCAGCTTCTGGTGTAGGGTGGATGTCACGGCGCTTGCCTCGTGAATCCATGGTCTGCCTAGGAGACAACTATATGATGGGTGAATATCCATAACCTGGAAGGTAATCTGGAAATCACTTGGTCCAATCTTGATTGGGAGATCAACTTCCCCAATCACAGTCTTACGCAACCCATCAAAAGCCATCACAACAACTCCACTCTGCCTCATGGGAGGCCCTTGATATGACAATCTCGAGAGAGTGATCTTCGGCAATACATTTAAAGATAACCCAGTGTCCACCAGTACATTGGACATGGCGTCGTTCTTGCAATTCAAGGATATATGTAAAGCCATGTTGTGGTCTCTTCCCTCCTCAGGGAGATCAGAGTCACAGAAACTCAAAGTGTTACAAGCAGTAATGTTTGCAACAATGCTATCAAACTGTTCAATAGTGACATCATGATCAACATATGCCACATCCAAAACTTTCTGCAGAGCCTCTCTGTGCGGTTCTGAATTCAGAAGCAAAGATAACACAGAGATTTTGGACGGCGTTTGTAGAAGCTGGTCTACAACATTGTACTCACTCTTTTTGATGAGCTTCAGCATCTCATCACAGTCTTCATTCATATTGCCACTAGGGCCAACAGAAGTAAGAGTCTTTTGTACAGAGGAGGGTTTAGCAACAGGAGCCGGATTCAGAGCATTCACTGCATTCCCAACCGGACGCTCAACAAAGTCAGCAACAGCCTGAGGCTTCTGGGGTGCAGAAAACACACGACCACTACGGGTCAACCCGCTAACATCAGCAATATTCACAACAGTAGAGGATGGCAAAGTCACCTCTTTCCCATCTTTAATAGCAACTGCATTGTAACGAAATGGGATTGTCTTATCAGAATAATACGGTACAGGACCGGCAGGCTTGATAATCAGGGAAGGAGAAACCTTCTGCTTGCTACCATCATATTTAATGATAACAGGCTCGGGAATCCTGAACACTAGAGAAATCACATTGACTTCTGGTTCATCTTCATCAACATTCCTATTCTGAAGGATCTCAATGGTCCCTTCATCCAGCAATTCCTGAAGATCTTTACGCACTTGGCGACAACCCAATCTGTTGACAGAGCAGATTCGACATCTATCATGATCGTGCTCCAAATGACTGTAATCACACAGCAAACGGTGCAGTTCAACCAGAGATTGTCGAATATGGCTAACATATTTGACCTTGTACTTGCCAGGGCAACCCTGGACCATGTTAACAGACTTCCCATGCTCGGGCAATGGGTTCTTCTTAACATTAGGACCTACGTCCTCAAAGCTCAAAATGTTGCACCTCATAAGGTCTTGAACCTTAGTCTTCAACGGAAAGCAGTTTTCCACATCGTGGCCCGGAGCACTAGAGTGGTAAACACAATGCATATCAGGCTTATACCACCATTGAGGGTTAACAGGTATAGCCAGAGGGTCTCTTGGAGTAATCAATTTCCGCTCTATCAAAGAGGGATACAACTCTGCATATGACATCGGAATCGGATCGAAAGTGATCTTCTTCCTCTCATAACTCGTACTGGCTTGGTTACTATTGCGAGGCTGGTAGGCCTGCTGTTGAGGACGATGTTGCTGTTGATATTGCTGAGATGGTTGTTGATTGTTGTGCTGATATTGCTGATTATCTCTGAAGACAGGTGCTATATGAGCCACCTGATGCTGATTACCGGCTGGACGTGTGGTCTTCCTCTTCACAGAGGGTCTTCTGGATTTCACATGGGAGGTCACAGCATGTGCCTCTCCATCTTTCTTCTTCGCAAATGCCCCATAACGTTTAGCAGAAGAGCCTTCATCTTTGGTTAGCCGTCCTTCACGGACTCCTTCCTCTAGACGCATCCCCATGTTCACCATCTCAGTGAAGTCAGAAGGAGCGCTAGCAATCATCCGCTCGTAATAGAATGAGCTCAAGGTCTTCAAAAAGATCTTGGTCATTTCTTTCTCTTCTAGCGGAGGAGTAATCTGTGCCGCCAACTCTCGCCATCTCTGGGCGTACTCCTTGAACGTTTCCTTGTCCTTCTGGGACATGGCCCTGAGCTGATCCCGATCGGGAGCCATATCCATATTATATTTGTATTGCTTGACGAAGGCTTCGCCAAGATCATTGAAGGAACGGATGTTCGCACTGTCCAAACTCATATACCAACGCAGTGCGGCACCGGACAAACTGTCCTGGAAATAATGGATGAGTAGCTGATCATTATCCGTTTGAGTTGACATTTTCCTAGCATACATGACCAGGTGGCTGAGAGGGCAAGTGTTCCCTTTGTATTTCTCAAAGTCAGGAACTTTGAATTTTACAGGAATTTTCACACCGGGAACCAAACACAGCTCGACAGTAGATTTGCCAAACAAATCCTTTCCTCAAAGGGTCTTCAATTCCTTGTGGAGTTCAAGAAATTGGTCATTCATCGCATCCATCTTATCATTAACATCTGGGCCCTCAGACGACTCAGAATGATAGATGGCGTCGTCTACCCTAGGAACGGTATGCACGGCAGGAGGAGGAATAACAAGGACCAGGCTAGATGCCAGCATCAAACCAAACGTCAGAGCGGGAATATCGGGCATAAAGCCGAGAGGCATCCCCCACGGAAACCCGGGTGGCATGGATGTTGGCACAAAATGGGCACTGACAGCAGGCACAGTTGAGGAAACAATCTCAGAAATGACTGTCCTTTGGGGAGGAGTTGAAGGTGTCGGAGAAGACTGGTTTTGTGCAGCTAGGAAAGATTCCATCAAAGCACTCAGCCTGGCGACTTCCTCTTTGAGTTCACGGTTCTTTTGCTCTAGATGATCCATCAATCTGGAAGAGTTGGCTCTGGTGTAGTACCGGTGAGTCAGCTTGTCTTCAAAATAAATGAAGAGCAACAGAGTCAGATCACAGGACAGGAGACCGGAACAAAACCTGCTTATGCAAATGATGCATGAAATGCTTGTGCATATGATTTGTTTTTATTTCAAAGGAACTCTTAGGTTTTATTTGCAAACTTTGAAATATTAATCATTTTATCGCATATGGAAATTATCTCATCAAATATATCAGATAAAAGAAGTACAACATTGTCAATCATTACAAGAGAAAAGGAAAATAATCATCTTATGGATCCCTATAAACAGATCAACTGATACTCAGGGAACAGGACGATAAGATGCTCGAAGCTTCTTCACCTCTCTCTCGTATGCTGCTTCCATATCCGCCTTGTCTTTGGCAAGTCGATCATACCTCCTTTTCCAAAACTTGGAAGACTGAGGAAGTAGAGAAGTCCATGCATCGTCAGGATCATCAATCACCTGATGCTCGAGGAACTCGATCAGAGCGTCCTTCTCCTTAATCTGTTGAAGCAATTCTTCCCTTTCACGGATCCAGGCACGTGATAGGTCTTCATCTCTCAACTCCTCTACTCCTTGGTTAGGGAGGGTTGAAGGCCCAGCCACAACCAAAGGTGTAGGTCTCGGATAATCGTAAGGCATGAGATACTCAGATGCTCTCTTCCTTACCCAAGCAGTATACGGCTCCAAAGCAATGCAATTCTTCGGACCCAACTCGTTCCTACCCTTCTTGTGAATCTTGCGCCAAGCGCGAACCATTCTGGCTTTCAGGCCTTGGGGATCTTTACCCTCCTGAAAGAACACACCCTCTAACAAAATATTATTAGGTTTATCCTTTAGGGGGAACCCAAGCTGACGATGTGCTAACACAGGGTTGTAGCTAATCCCACCACATGTACCAAGAAGAGGCACATTGGAGAATTCACCACAAGAATCAATAATCTAGACACCGTCATATACACGATCATACCAAAAGATATCGTCATTAGTGAGAGACATAAGTCTCGTAGACCACCGTAGACATCCCTTGTTCTCCTTGAAAGCGACCGTCTGAGGTAAGTGAGAAATAAACCACTTATACAACAGAGGTAAACATCACACAATAGCGCCACCACCCTTTGCATTCCTCATATGCAAAGAAACATAGGTATCACCCAATAGAGTCAGAACGGGATTAAGAGCAAAGAAGGTCCTAATAGCGTTCACATCCATAAATTTGTCGATGTTGGGGAACAATACCAATCCATAGATGAGAAGTACAAATATGGCCTCAAAGGCATCCTCACTCATGGCCTTCCCATAAACGGTAGCTTGAGCAATGAGGAACTCAAAAGGGAGACCTTGAATTCCACCTTTGGTAGTCATATGAGCTTTAACCAAGGATTCATCTATGTGCAACATGTCAGTTATCTCTCGAGAAGTAGGAATACTCTCCATGCCACTGAACGGCAACTGATCCAGAATAGGAATACCCACGAGATAAGCATACTCCTCAAGGGTAGGAAAAAGCTGAAAGTCTGGGAAAGTGAAGCAGTGATACAGAGGATCATAGAACTGCACCAAAGTACTCATCAACCCTTCATCCACCTAAGTAGTCAGAAGAGGAAGAAGTTTCCCGAAACGAGCTCTGAAACCCAAGGGATCTAATACATAGGATGTCAGATTCCTTAACTCTTTCAGATCAGGTTGTCTGAAGCTGTACTTCTTTGTATGCCTTTTTTGTCTTTCCATGTCTGAAAATTTTGCAAATAAACCCCTTTAAGTTCCTTGAAAATTTTATTTTTATCTGATGATATCGGTGTAAATGAATGCATGAATGCAACAAATCACACTCAAGGATCAAGCAAAGCACACCAGACAAAGGTCATGGGATGACTCATATTATCCTTAATATCAATCATCCATTTTGGTGGATTATGGTTTTCACCTTATCAACACCCAAGTTCCATTGATATTAACGATATATGAACGGTTCAACCCTCCTTAATATCAATCATCCATTTTGGTGGATTATGGTTTTCACCTTATCAACACCCAAGTTCCATTGATATTAAGGATACCTGAACGGATCAACCATGAATCACGGGTTTGTTGTAAGTCACGAGCATGGAGTCTCGGTTAAGAACCACCCAAGGGAGTGTACTATGGTTTAAACCTGCCGAACATGTTCTACAAGAGGTTCCCATAGTCATCATCCCATCTTTCGAATATTATCGAAGGAATGAATACTCGTATTCCAAAAATATTCTCAAGAGAGACTCTTATGAGTGTAGTATCGCGTAACAATCGCATCAAATCTTACATTTGAACGACCTCCACATTACGTCCTAAAAATAGGCCAAGATGGGCTTGGTAAACTAAGGTCCTTGGCTTCTATGGTCTATATTGAAAGAATAATGTCTAACCACAAATTACTCGTGTGGCATTATTGATCCAACATGACCTCCACCAAGTGAATGGACTCGCAAGTCAACTTGCTAAGGAATAACTCCACACAAGTCGACGAGACTATGCCATTCTCCTATCATAAGTGCACTCGAGTTCGGGTATAGAACTCATCTCACAGAGATCACCAAGCAAGCAAGAAATTGATATATCAAGCAAGCAAGAAATTGATATATCAAGCAATTCAATCATTACAAGCAATATAGTAATCCCAAATTGCACAAAAATATGTCATATAACAAATATAATACAACAATTGTGAAAAGTTGGCAAACCCACTAGGAAACTCAAACCTAATAGCTAAACATGCTAGTGAGGGGTTAACCCTATAATAAGCAGGGAAGTCTTACAATTCAATCACTAAGGACAAAGGTGAGTATTATATCTACCACAAAGATAACTCAAACCTAATAGCTAAAGGTTTATGAAAAGTTTGATTAAGAACATGGTCATTGAAACCACAAAAGAAACATTTGAATGGGTTGAATTAACCAATTAGAGTATTCACAAAATGAGGTCAAAGTATGACTTAGAGTTCATTTACAATGAGTATTAATGAAAGGAGAGTTTGAAAATCAAAAGCCTAAGGCTTAGGTTTCTAGTTTTGAAAACAAGTGAAATGTTTGCACAAAAAGTTTTTGGTTTGGGTTAAGGATAGAGAAAGGTTAACAAAAGGGTGAGGGTTAAGGGATGCAACAACAGATAGGAATTCCTTTCTCAAGATCATAGAAATGATCCAAGTAAGTTCCTTTGGAATAGGCAAGAGCAAACAGATAAGTCTCACAAGAGAACCACAAATAAAAGGAAATAAGCTGCCAATAAATTGACTTACACTCAACTCCAAGGAAACAGAATGCCAATAAATGGACTTACATCCAACTCCAAACAACAAACAGGAAACAGAATGCCAATATATGGACTTAGATCTAACTCCTCAAAGCAACAAACAAATGGGAAACAGAATGCCAATATATGGACTTATATCTAACTCCTCAAAACAAACATGCAAATGCAAACACATGGAAGGTTCACAAATAAGCAAACAAGCACACATTATATACAAACAAGGTGGCTCAAGCAAAGGGTGGGCTTTAGTCTAGAGGGGTCATATCAACCTCGACAAACAAGCCAAAACTGTACAGAGGTAATTGTAGCTCTTAACCACTAACATTGAGAGTTAGGGTGAAGCTGATGAAATATGGAAATGAGGATGAGACCTCATGCTCTTAACCCTGGCCTGAGTGAGCTTGAATCAATGAAAGTGTGGGGATCCAGAATGAGGGACCCTATTCCACTTGACCGACTCTATACAAAGATCTTGGGTATGTATTCAAAAGCATCAGCACGTAGTGCGAGCATAATGAAAGACTCACTGAATAACAGGGGATTGATTGCTAATCCCTTCTATCTGTCAATTGCCTCTTCACTTAGGAGGACTTAACAAGTAACATTCCTCAACAAGGAGGACTTTAGCGCAAATGTAAACAATCACAATCATGGCCTCATAAGGAGGACTTCAGCCAAATGCCTGCCAAAAAGGCGACAGGACTTCCAGACTACATGGAGAAAGAGAGTGGTTACCTAAGTGGTATATCAACCACAAACCAAAGCAAAGCTCAAGAAAGAGCAAAAAGCGACTAATATACTTGAGGTGCAGTGTTCAAATTCACGTGTTCAAGCCTCCAAAACGTCCAGATCATCTTCCTCAATCCTCTAATGAAGCTTTATGCAAGAATTAACACTTGAATCCACCTGAATGAAGCTCAATTTTCAAGATCCATCTTCATGTTCATGTGCTTGTGTAGCTCGAATTTGCACTGTATTCTTCAAACCAGATGATGATTCTTCATCAATGATGCATGATAAACATGATTATGCAAGAATTTTATGGAATTGGATGAAGAAATTTGAAAATTGAAGAGAGAGAAATTTGAGAGGGAAATGAAATTTTGATCCAAATTTTGTTATTCCCCTGAAATGTGATTAAGATTTAGCTTATATACCATCCCCTAATCATGCTGAAATTGAGATTAGGCTTTGGTTAATTGTCATTAAGGAAAAATGAGGTGGAATGCAAAAATGCAAATGTGAGGTAGCATGATAAATGTGCACCTAAACAGTGCCATGCAAGGTGCAATTTCCCTCAAAATCAATCCATAAACATCATGGAATGGTTAAATGGCTTGTATGATCATCCAATTTTGAATTCTTCATTTTCCCTCCAAAATGCTCATGTATGGACACTTGATCATGTGAGCTTCTTTCATGCAAGGCAATGGTTGATTTGTAATCTCTTGGTCATAAGGAGCATTTTGCAAAAAGAGTGGTTCAATTTGGAGTTTTGAATCAAAAGTTATGGCATTTTGAACTTCCATGCATACTTTGTGATCATTTGGTCATAACTTCTCAACCAATTATCAGATGAACATGATCTTGGACTTTTTGAAAAGAGGAGAGAAAGATCTTCAACTTTCATGTTCACCAAAAATTCATTTGAAGCTTCTTTGATGTTGGAAAGTCAAGTTGAATGTGGACTAAAAACTTGCCATTTTTGGAAACTTGAAATTACAGGTCACTTTTCATTTTTGGAAACTTTTAATATGACTTCAAAATCTTCAAGATAGAAGTTTGACATGATGAATAAGCCTTGTTTGAACATGAATGGGATGTCTCAAATCATTTCCCACACCTCAAAGCCCTCAATTGACTGCACAGTTGATAATATGGTCCTCAGATGATCTTGACAATGCCTGATGAATTTGAGCCTTTACCACTTGGTCAATTTGCTTCAAAATGAACCCTAGCTCATATAAGCTCAATATGATAATCATGTGGTCCTCACACCAAGAAAATACCATAAGCTCTTGTACAATGGATGCTCTTGAATAACTTGACCTGTGCTTGCTTGATTCTACAAAATAAAAGGTTAATGACATATTTTTGTGCATTTTGGTTAGCAAACAAAAATGAGAAAAACAATGATATAAAATGCAAACATGCTTGGTGATCAACAATCACTCAAAGAGATCCCACCCACAGGTAAAGGAAGCAAGATGCTCAAATGATCCTTGAGGCTATGCAATGTAATGGTATGATGCCATGAGGGATCTTAGGGACAAAATTGAGGTCTTACAACAACCAATAATTCAAAAATCTCGTTTAAGGTATGGATTTTCATTGGTAACTTATCATTTTTCTCAGGTTCAAAAGAGTTCATCCCATTTGCAGGTGTAAGAAGTTTACACACTGATCAGTCACCATTTTCACTATATTTTCGTTGCTTATCCGACAAGAAACCAAGGATTTTGAGATACTGTGTATGCATTATGGTACCTTTAAAGTTAATTTTCATTCCCATAAGTTATTTAAGCAATTTTACTAATTGTCAGTTTTATTTTATATTTTCGTGATTTTACGCATAGGATGTTTGTGTTTTTGTCCAACAGGTCCAGGTGGAAGAACCGAGGAACTTGGAGCGAGACAATGCGGAATTTCGACAAGCAAAGGAATGGAAAATCCCGATACAGGAGGCCTGACACGGGCCGTGTCAGGCAGAACGAGAATAAAGCAAAAAAACAGTAGCTTGACACGGTCGGCCGTGTCAGGCCTTATCCCATACCGTGTCAAGCCCCCATGGGCGTGTCAAGTGAAGCAGTGAGCTGACACGGCAACCCGTGTCAGCTGACACGGGTCGTGTCATCCCAAGCCCAAAATTTTCCCTTTTCATCGGGCTTGCAGAGAGATTTTTGGACATGTCTGTAGCGAGGTATTCGTTACCTTTAGATTTATTGACTAAATCAAAAGTAAATCATACAATTCGAGTCGCCACCGCACTTCTATTTATCCAAAAGAAAGGTTAGAAAGCGAACAAAAACCACGTAAGAAGTTTTATCAAATCAAAAACTAATAAAAATGTCAGAGATCTGGGTAAGGGGGTTGGTTATGAAATGGGAAGGTTTTAAGCACCCAAAACATCCTTAGTACTCTAAGGGAGCCTTTTTTTCAAGTGTGTATTGTAGGTTGGTATTTGTGAAAATATTTGTGCAAACAAGATTGGGGAGATGAGAGGAGAATATACATATTTACAATTTTGTTGTTTGAATGGATAAACCCATTGTCTACGTACCATCACAAAGATAGGATCAAAACCTCGTAGTTCGGGGTAAAAATCTTGAAATATTGGTGAATTGATTTGATCAAAAGCCTTAAAGTCTTTTGTTATCAAAGGGAGAAAACTAAACCTAAACCAACAATCCACCATGTGAGGAGAGCTTCAACATACTAGTGAGGGATCCACCCTATAATAAGTATGGAAGACTTATAGTTCAATCACTAAGGATAAGGTGAGGTTTACATCAACCACTATGATAACTCAAACCTATGGCTAATGTTTATGAAAAGGGTTTTAACAGAGGTGGCCATTGAAACCACAAAAACAATTTGAAATGAGTTATATTTACAAGTTAGAAATATTCACAAAAATGATGTCAAAGTATGAATTAAGATTCAATTCAAAATAAGTATTAATGAAAAGAGATTGAAAAATCAAAGGCATATGGCCTAGGTTTCTAATTTGAAAACAATGTCCATGTTTGCACAAAATGAGTTTGGCTTGGGTTAGAGTGGAGAGAAGAAGAGAAGGGCTAGTCCTAAACATGCAAAGATAAGAGAAGAGATAAAACCCTTGGAGTTTCTTTCTTGAGATTATAAAGATGATTCAAGATGCTCCTTTCCTTTGGACTTAGCAAGCAACAAGCAATCAAAACAATTAAACATTCAAGCTCCTAGGATCTCCATTTGGCTTGTCTTTCTTAACTTGGCTATTCATGAAAATGATCCTTCTTACTATCTCAAGTTTGGATTCCCTATCACATAAGAACAAACAATCAAAAGGTTCATAATGCAATAAGAGGAATGGACAAAGAAAAAGTTTAGATTAGGGGTCCTTTCAAGTCAACTTTCAAGATTAAGCATTCTAAAGGCATGAGGCCTAGTTGCTCTTCAACAAGTTTAGCATTCTAAAGGCATGAGGCCTAGTAGCTCTTGAACTCCATTAAGCATAGGTAAGGTCCTAATTCTAAGTTCTTTCTCCTTTTTGCATTGGGTTCACACAAACAATCACAAAAACAAAATAAAGCAACAATATATTTATATACAATAATAAGCTCAAGTGAGCAAAAGGCAAATGGCATAAACATAAAATATGAGCTCAAGTGAGCAAAGGGAAAAGGAAATATGAATAAATGGGCAAGAAATTAAATTGCATTAAAGTAAATTGCAAGAATTAAATGCTTAAATTAAAAGTTAGTAATTAGTAATTAGTGTTAGTGTGTCATAAGACAATTTAGCGCTATGTTAAGCAATCGTAAGTGGACTAATGTAGTAGTCACACCTATCTGAGGTCGGTCAATAAAACTATAGGCAAACAAACACAAGTTAGAGATCATGACTAGTAAGCCAAGCTCCTACAACTTGCCATGCCCAAAGAAAAGAATGAAAGGCCTTGTATGGATTTTAGGTTTTTTGCTTGACCAAGAAGCAACCTATCTTGGACACAAAGCAATTCACTTGATCTTTGATCAAGTTGAATTTGATTTGGATCAAAGAAGGTTAAGCCTCTCATATGTCAAGACTAACCACAAATCATTAACTCATTGGCCAAAATAAAAAGAAGAAGATGAAGATGAAATGAAATGAATAGAAAATGAGAATTCAAATGACATAATCAAAGTACAATGGTCAAATGTGAATGGAATCAACATCAACCAATGGTAAACAGAAGTGAAATGAAGATTAGAAGTCAAGAAAGGTCAAACATATTTTTGGTATTTTTTAGAATTAAAATAATACATAAAATAAAATGAACAAAGCATGGTCAAACTTCAAACTCAATTCAAATCAACTTGAATAAGTCCAACTGAATCATCATAAGTCTAACATGGTCAAACAAGGTTTGACAAATTTTCTCAATTTTTTTTGAAAACAGAAACTATTTTAGAATCAATTAAAAATCAAGAAAAATAACACAAATGAACTAAAATCTCAAATAAATCTCAAATCAATTAAGAAATTGATGAGAATATTTTTCATAGACTTATCATCATCCATATGTGTTAAGGAAATATTTTTGGAATTTTTGAATATAAAAAAGTATTTAAAATGAATTAAAAACTATTAAAAACAAAATAATTCACAAAAACAATTAAATCTAATCACAAAAATAATTAAAAATCTGATTATGAAACTAGATTTTAAAAGAATTTTTTTGCAATTGGTCCCATATTTTTGTGATTCCAAATAAAAGAGTTATGAGTTTTTGAAAATAAATGGAATAAAAGAAAAATAAAACAGAAATTAGAAAATAGAGAAAATCAGGAGGCATTGGATCCACTTAATTAATTGACGTGGACAACATCAAAGGCCCTGAGGCGCGCGCGCATGGTGATCATTAGTCACACGCGTCACATGTTGGATTAAAAATAGTAAACACAATCCATGGCCACAATTAGAACGCTCAAGTGAGATCCTAAGGCCAAAACTCATCCACGTGGGGACGGTGGTGGAAACCACCGTCTTCTCCGGTGAGCAAACAAATTCCGGCCACCAGTTGCAGGTTTTGCAACCTCAACCAAATTGCATGATCTTTATACCAAATTTAAAGCTGGCGTGATGTACATCACCCCTGTAACCTTGGATTTCTCTCAAGATCTCTATGGAAGGAGAAATCTGAGATGGAAAATCCAGGTGTTCAATCTGAAATGCATCAATTCACAAAATCAAAGCCACCATTGGCTTGCCTCTCACACGAGGGCTTCAGAGAACCAAACAAACACAAGCAATTCACAATATACTATGAGATACATATCAAAACAGTTGAGCAATGAACCTTTGGATAGAAGCTTTGATCAACACAATTCCTTCCAACTCTTGCTTGCAACTTGATCTTGAGGTATGGTATGAGTGCAAGGCTAAGGAATTAGTATTGAAGATCAACTGATTTTGTTGAAATTCAAACTTGAAATGAGAAATCAAAAATGAAAATTCCTTTGGTATGGTTGGGTTTCACATTCTGCAGAGCTTCAGGTTGATTCAAGGATGAAAAATGAATGAAGCAAGCATGCTATTTATAGATGGAGCTGATGCAAAGTGTGCCAAACTCGTGTGCATGAAGCTTTGGGTCCTCCATGCATGGGCTGCAGAGCTTCAGGTTGATTCAAGGATGAAAAATGAATGAAGCAAGCATGCTATTTATAGATGGAGCTGATGCAAAGTGTGCCAAACTCGTGTGCATGAAGCTTTGGGTCCTCCATGCATGGGCCTGTACAGGCGCATGTGAGGCCCAAAAGCTGGTGGAAATGAATGCTGAACACATACCAAATGGAAATGGACGTGTGATTTGAACGGTATTTGCTTGTGCATGAAGATTTCATGTGAAATGCATAAATGGTCACAAATGTTCCCCTCTTCGAAAGTCCTATATGGAAAATCCAAACATAGGCATGTGAGTAATTGTTGGAAAGGTCTTGACATAAGGGACAAAATCTATGTTGGACAAAAATCCATTTGGAGTTTGGAAAATTATGAAAACTGGTCATGAAGTTTGAGGTACAAAACATGCCTTTGAAAAATTTGCCAAAAATGGTCAACTTCAAGCCCTTCTGCTTCATTGATGAAAGCCTCAAATGGAAAAACCTCCAACATAAAAGTTGTATATATTTTAAAGAAGATTAATTTGGACTTAAATTTTGCATCATTTGGATCTTTTATGAGAAAGTTATGGGCACTTGAAGTTGGACTTTTTCAAGATTCAATGGCTTTGGTCCAAAGTGACTTATAATGTTTTGTATTATAACATGTGTTTCTTTTAGGATTATGAAATTTTGTTCAACATAACATTTGGAGTAGACATCTTAATATTTCCAATGAAATTGGTTTCACCTCAAAATAATAAAAAATGAAGGAGTTAGGTCTTTGGGAAGTTGACCTAAAATTAGGGTTTCAATAAAAATGACCTATAATGTTTTAAAATGAATGACGACCTTCCAAATTTGAAATAAATTTTTGATGAAGATTAAAGTTGTTCATATGGTTATTAAGAACATTGTTTCTATTGGGGTCATCTTCATTTTACAAATACATCAAAAGTTAGGTCTCAGTGGATTTCAAAATGGTCAGATGACTTAACTGGTCAACTTCTCAAGTCCAAACTTCAAATCTTGATGAATGAATGATTGAGGATACTCACATAGGATCATATATGCATAAAATGATGAATGAAATAACTTCCCTTGATTTAATTTGATCATAGGTTGAGGTTGCTTCATGAGCAAGGCACAGTCAATGCATAGATGAATTAGGGTTTCCTTGGGAAACAAGCCTTAAGCCCTTTGGTTTATCTTGATCAAATTGGAAAATTAAGATACTTGGGAGACATATATGATGATTTAGATATTTTTAAACCATTATCATGCTTGCTTTCATCTTCATCTAGCCACTTCATTGAGCATAGGAGCCTCCTAGGAGCAAAGGATCTCATGATTGCTTATGCTTCAAAACAAAAGATGTTAGTGACATATTTTTGTGCTTTTGGTTAGTAAACACAATAAGAAAAGCAATAATATACAATTAAAGCATGCTTGGTGGTCTCAAACCAACTCACACAAGTCCCAACCCAAGGGTTAATGAGCCACATATGCTATGATCCTTGAGGCAAATGCAATGAGCAATGATATGATGCCATGAGGGATCTTAGGGTCAAAATTAGGGTCTTACAGATGCCCCTATTTAAGGTCAATCTAGCCAGAGATATGAAGGTTAAAATCTTCGTCTCGACGAGGTAGAATGGGCTTAAATAATAACAAAGAGACGAATTTTGGTCCCTAAGAGACCTCATGATGTAAATTTATGCATACAAAAATTAATACTCTGTGGGGATATATGGCCACAAAGGAAGATAAATCAGAGAGAGACTAAAAGTCCATAGGAGTGATATACTCACTAGGGAGACAGAGACTCTAAGGAGAAATAAGGGTAAAATGCGTGAGCAGGTCACAACTTAAGAACTTGCTGGGAGACACGAGGGGATTCCATGAAAACAAATCAATGGAAAGACTCGAGCTGACGCAAAGATGCATGTATTGGGTAATATGCCAATACAGCAAACTATACATAAAGGATACTTCGGATAAAAATCCGGACTCGGGTGGGGAATATCCACTAAGGGATTCAATCGAGGAACAAACAATGAGATATTACTGGTTACTGGGTAATAAACTCAAAGAAGAGACGTGTGAACGGACACCGGTATAAGGGTGAAAAAACAACACGCTCAAGGAGAAAGAATATCTAAGATCGGTATAAGAGTGAGAGATATCAATCCTCCGAAACATCTGAGGAGGACCCAAAAGGTATATCTCAACTCAGGAAAATCTGACTCCACAGGGGACCGAAGTCATAATAGGGAGCAGAAGGAAGGAACACTTGGGATACTGGTTACTGGGCATATAATAGGTGACCAACCAGGCGTGAATTGGGGAATATATCCAAGACACTCATCATCCGAAAAGGAGGGCTGAAAAAAAGCAAACTCGATTTACAGGATGGACATTCGATTCCATAAGGAAATACGAATCTTACTCAACTGGGGAAGAAAAAGACTTCGACTGAAGAGCGCATGAGATATATTATCTATTACCGTCATAACGTAGATAATATACTCGCATGGAAGATTATCCATAACCGGTTACTGGGTTAATAAAGGATAAATCGACCGAAAATAAAGGCCATCGGGATACCGGATACTGGGTATATAATGACGACCAATCCAAAGGAGAAACAATCATTACCAAACAAGGGTAAATGAAAGATAACTCGCTGGGGATACATTGACAAAAGCAACGATCCTAACGATATATCACCGGTTACTGGGTGGTATATCCAAAAATGAAGAAATATCAATACCGAATATTGGATAAAGATAACCAACAAAGAGGGGATTACATCTATCGGTTACTGGGTAGAAAACCATAGAAATATGACTTACAACTACCGGTTACTGGGTAGAAGGCCACAAAGTCCACTAGGGAAAGGATGAACAATTACTGGTTACTGAGTAATTGAACAGCTAAACCACAGGGAAACTGCAGGGGAAATAACAAGACAAGAGTCAATCTAGGAACATACTAGAGAGACACAATGAAATAAGACTCAACCCAATGAGGATATAACTCAGGGGAGTAATTCAATCCAGATACACAACTGGGGAGGAAACTGAAACAAAAATCATCCATGAGGACATAACTCAGTGGGGAATGATGAAGGAAAGATAGACATTTTCTGCCTAAAGGGGCTGATTATAATATGGAGAGATCAGACACAAACATCTGCTTGGGGAAGAATATTTCACTAACAGCAGGAGATAACAAGTAAAGATATATGGCAAAAAAAATGCAACATGAATATCTGAATGTTATAATTATGCATGTATATGCGTGGTTTACGTATGATTAATGCTGACAGACAGACATATCTAACACAAACAGGTCCAATAATCAATGGACAAACATCCGGTATAACATCTCAAAAGAGAGAAAAGCCAGGCCCACAGGAGAAAATCCAATCTGGTGGGGAGCAACAAATACCAGGAAACACAAATCATTGCTGGGACAAAGAACACTGCTGAGGATCAGAGACCGTTGTTGGGGATCAGCAAAAGGTCACAGCTACCAACTGCCGGGGATCTTCCAACAATTTGTGGGAACCTGCAGAGATATCAACAAGATCTATCATAGAAGAAATCTCCTAGGGATCTTAAGATGTGAAATTCGGTGGGGAACAAACACCAAACAGAAACACATTAATCAAGCGTTCTCTTCTAACCGCTGAAGAAACATCTCTGCCACTAGGAGAAGGAACAAACTGCTCCGTTGGGGAAGCTACAGAGTCACCGCCAGGGATTTGCTGTTGAACAGACAAAAGATCCATCGTAGGGGGGGGGGGGAAACTCTACTGGGGAGCTCAACACAGATAAGATTCCGTCGTAGAAGAAACTCTACTGGGGAACTTATCAAGGGATGATATGAAACTCTGTGGGGAACAACCCTCAAACAGACTCATCTATAAGACATTCCTTCTTATCTGCTGGAGAGACATCTCTACTAAGGGGAGAGAGAACCACTGCTCCGTTGGGGGAGGACACAACATCTTCACCACCAGCTCAAACTTATAGGAGACTTTCTAATAAGGAGTGGAAAACAAAATTATCAGGTTCTGATCAGGCAACTCCACTAGGGAAGGCGAATGGCGATTCAACTGGGGAAAGTCTGTTGTGAGCAACCCTACTGAGGATGAGTTGTAAGCCAAGCCAGCTGGGGAGAAACTACAAGCCAACCTGCTGAGGATTTCCACTCATACTGGGAATTCCTGCTCACTTTGCAGGAGATTTCCATTTATACTGAGGGAAAGACCAACTTCCTCAAAAATAGATAGCATATCAACTTTTATCAATCTATAAGGGATTTTAGGTCAGTCCACACAAGGGATGACAACCCTATAATTGATAAAACACAGATGCTAGACTCAGACTCTCTGGGGATCTGAGGATGGAGGTATACATATCTCTCAAAAGATCAAGGCCAAAACTCCAGACTTTTTGGGGACTTGATGATGGATCACTCTTCTCTGTGCTCACTGAGGAGACAACCTGGAAGATAATGAAGAGAATACAAATATGCCAGGAATATGAACAAATGTCTTACCCTTTTGGAGATCATACTATCCTTGGGAGAGCTCTGAAGATATTCCATTTATCCTTTCAGTCATTGTGAATGTTCACTTTGTTTAAAAACAGTTTATAAAAACTTTATTTGTTTAAAACAATGATATTTATCAATTAAACATGCAAACATTTGTTAAACGGAAACAAATAAGAGTGCAAAGAATTGGATAAAGGCTCAAATTTATTTGATAGAATGGTAGTCCACAAATGGCGAGACTCCATGGATCTTTACAAATTTGAAATTGGTGATATATATTGGAAAAAGGGCTACATTGAACATAATGACCATTTCTCCACCAACTTTGAATCCAATGTATTTGAAGCTTCAGTTGACGATGACTGAGCGAGAATCTTCGATAGATGACAGCTTGTAGAATAAAGTCTTGTTAGGATGCAGTTACTTGGCAAATCCCTAATTTTTGCATAGATTGCCCCAGGGTGAGGTACTCAATCTAGCGGAATATATATTCATTTTTTCATGTCTCTAACTTTTGCCTGGATCGCCCTTTCGGGTTTTCAATCCACTGAGACGCTCATTTTTGCCTAAGCCGCCCTTTTGGGTTTTCAACTTAGCGAGCTATTCTGTTTTTATTTTAGGCGAAGTATTTCTTGACTGCATCTGAATTCACAAGACGAGTGAAATCCTCCCCATCCATAGTTGTAAGTATCAAAGCACCGCCTAAAAAGGCTCTCTTAACAACATATGGACCCTCATAGTTTGGAGTCCACTTGCCCCTGGAATCGGGCGCGAAAGACAAAACTTTCTTGAGCACGAGTTCACCTTCTAGGAACACACGAGGCTTGACCTTCTTATCAAAGGTTTTCTTCATCCTTTGCTGATATAACTGACCATGGCACATGGCAGTTAATCTCTTCTCTTCAATCAATTCAGTTGGTCATAATGACTCTGAACCCATTCAGCCTCAGTCAACTTGGCTTCCATCAAGACTCTCATTGATGGGATCTCAACCTCTACGGGGAGCACAACCTCCATGCCATATACAAGAGAGAAATGGGTTTCCCCTGTTGAAGTGCGGACAGATGTACGATAGCCATGCAAGGAAAATGGCAGTATCTCATGCCAGTATTTGTACGTAACAACCATCTTCTGGATAATCTTCTTGATGTTCTTGTTAGCAGCTTCAACAACCACATTCATCTTGGGTCTATAAGGAGAAGAATTATGATGCGCAATCTTGAACTTGCTACACAGCTCTTTCATTATCTTGTTGTTCAAGTTAGATCCATTATCAATAATGATCTTGTCTGGCACACCATAACGGCATATGAGTTGATTCTTGATAAACTTCACAACCACCTGCTTGGTCACATTTGCATACGATGCCGCTTCAACCCACTTGGTGAAGTAATCAATTGCTACGAGAATAAAATGGCCGTTTGACGCCTTTGGCTCTATCATGCCAATCACGTCAATTCCCCACATAGAGAAAGGCCATGGTGAGGAAATAACATTCAGAAGTGTCGGGGGAATATGAATCTTATCTGCATAAATCTGACACTTGTGGCATTTCTTCACATATTTGTAGCAATCAGACTCCATTGTCAGCCAATAGTAGCCTGCTCTCAACATCTTCTTTGCCATGGCATATCCATTGGAATGAGTACCAAATGAACCCTCATGGACTTTAGTCATCGACAGGTCTGCTTCGTGTCTATCCACGCATCTGAGCAGAACCATGTCAAAGTTCCTCTTATAAAGCACATCACCATTAAGTTAGAAACTGCCAGATAATCTCCTCAAAGTCTTCTTATCTTTAACAGATGCCCCAGGAGGGTAAATCTGACTTTGAAGAAAACATTTGATATCATAATACCATGGCTTATCATCTTTTACTTCTTTAACTGCAAATACATGAGCTGGTCTATCCAAGCGCATCACAGTGATATTGGGAACTTCATTCCAATACTTCACCACAATCATAGAAGCAAGTGTAGCAAGAGCATCTGCCATCCGATTCTCATCTCGAGGAATATGATGGAAGTCAACCTCAGTAAAGAACATTGAAATCCTTCTCGCATAATCTCTATATGGGATGAGGCCAGGCTGATTCGTCTCCCACTCATCCTTAATCTGATTAACAACAAGGGCCGAATCACCATAAACATCAAGATGTTTGATCCTAAGATCAATACACTCTTCCAATCCCATAATACATGCCTCATACTCCGCCATATTATTTGTGCATTTGAAAGTTAGCCTTGCTGTGTAAGGAAAATGTGTGCCCTGAGGAGTAGTAATCACTGCCCCAATACCATTTCCATACTGATTAACAACACCATCGAATACCATGCTCCATCGGGAACCAGGCTCTGGCCCTTCATCGAGCGTAGGCTCATCGCAATCTTTCATCTTCAAATACAGAATCTCCTCATCAGGGAAGTCGTACTGAACAGACTGATAATCCTCGATTGGTTGATGTGCCAAGTGGTCAGCCAAGATACTACCTTTAATAGCTTTCTGAGCCCGATACTCAATATCATACTCAAATAACAACATCTGCCAACGGGTAATCCTCCCGGTTAAAGCAGGCTTATCAAAGATATACTTGATTGGATCCATTTTGGATATCAACCAAGTGGTATGATTTAACATATACTGGCGTAAGCGCTTAGCAGCCCAAGCCAAAGCACAACATGTCTTCTCAAGCATTGAGTAACGAGACTCACAATCAGTAAACTTCTTACTCAAGTAGTATATAGCATATTCCTTCTTCCCTTATTCATCTTGCTGACCCAATACACAACCCATAGAGTCCTCAAGAACTGTCAAGTACATAATCAATGGTCTCCCTTCAGTAGGCGGAGACAGAATCAGAGGCTCAGACAGATACTCTTTGATACTGTCAAAGGCCTTCTGGAAATCCTCGGTCCAATCATGACGCTGATCTTTCTGGAGGAGCTTGAATATAGGCGCACATGTGGCAGTCATGTGGAATATAAATCTGGAAATATAATTCAAGCGACCAAGAAAACCTCAGACTTGCTTCTCAGTTTTGGGCGCAGGCAGCTCTTGTATTGCTTTGACCTTGGCGGGATCAACTTCAATGCCTCTTTCACTGACAATGAAGCCCAATAACTTTCCGGAACAGACTCCAAATGTACACTTGTTCGGATTCAGGCGGAGTTTGTACCTCCTCAAACGCTGAAAAAGCTTCAACAAGTGCTTTACATGTTCAACTTCTATTTTCGACTTCGCAATCATATCATCAAGATATACCTCGATCTCCTTGTGCATCATATCATGAAACAAGGTAGTCACAACTTGTTAATACGTGGCTCCGACGTTCTTCAAACCGAAGGGCATCAGTCGATAACATAATGTTCCTCAAGGTGTGATGAATGTTGTCTTCTCTATATCCTCAGGTGCCATTTTAATATGGTTGTAACCGGAAAATCCGTCCATAAATGAGAAGACATTGAATTTAGCTGTATTGTCTACCAACATATCAATGTATGGTAGAGGAAAATCATCTTTCGGACTAGCTTTATTCAAGTCTCTATAGTCCACACACATTCAGACTTTTCCATCTTTCTTAGGCACGAGCACAATATTGGCCACCCATTGAGGATATGTAGAAGTCACCAGAAACCCCACATTAATTTGCTTCTGAACTTCTTCTTTAATCTTCACTACCATGTCAGGATGAGTTCTTCTGAGCTTCTACTTCACAGGCACACACTCAGGCTTCAAAGGCAGGAAATGTTGCACGATATCAGTATCTAAACCGGGCATGTCTTCATACGACCAGGCAAAGACGTCGACATATTCTCGTAGCAACTCAATCAACCCCTTCTTCACAGACTCTTCCAGGAGTGCCCCAATCTTCACCTCACGAACATAATCTTCAGACCCCAAGTTAACTGTTTCCAGATTCTCAAGATGCGACTGAATGATCTTTTCTTCATGCTCAAGCAGACTGGTAATCTCATCAGGAATCTCTTCAACATCATCTTCTTCGGCCTCAAATACAGGGAACTCAAAGTTGGGAGATGGTGTTGGATCATTATGTTCAATGGGTTTGATCAACCTGCATAATGATTTTGGATATAAAAGAGATTTCAGAATTCAAACAAGGCAAATCATTATGCAGATGAAAAGATTGATTTTATTCTCTTTTTTAGGGTTTTTTGGTGATCACCAATTTCATGCAAAAAGCAAAAAGGAAAAATAATTTGGAAAAACAAACATTTAACATGTAATTTTTGAATGAAAATATCATTGTATTAATGTGCCAACAATGTCATCACTTCTCCTTTTGGCATGGGAGAAGGGTTTTTAAACAAAAGTGAACA